>NW_026693024.1:0-1269166 GCF_021218885.2 Marmota monax | reverse complement strand
TGTATTCAATCTGCCAAATTTTTTAATAAAATATTTGCATCTAAGTTCATGGGTAATATTGGTGTGTTCAATTGTTTTTTTCCTCCTTTTTCTTTTCTTGTCATTTTAAAATATATATATATATAGCTTTGGTATCATGGTAATGTGTACCTCACAGGATGAGTTGGGATACATTTTATCCGTTTCAATTTTTCAGAAGGGTTTGATTAGAATTGGTGATTTTTTTTTTCCATAAATGTTTGGTAGAATTCCCTAACAGAGTTCTGGAACCTGGAGGGGTTTGTTTTAGGCGAAGTTCTTAACTTCTGATTAAACTTCTTTTAAGTGATTTTTTTGTGGATTATAGTTTTCAAAGACTGTCTTTATCAAAGTTGTCAAGTTTACAGACATGAATTAATAATATTCACCTATTATTATTTTAGTTCATCTTGGTGGCTTTTGCTTCCTCTTTCTTTCTTTATGATCAGCCTGAATAGAGGCATATTCATTTTATTGATCAAGTCAAACAATAAGCTTTTGGTTTCATTGATTTTTCTCTACTGTTTTTCTGGCTTTGTGGCATTGATTTTTCACTTTGATCTTTATTATTTCTGCTTAATTTCTATGCAATTTCTCATTTCTATTTTTTTTTACCATAAAATTGTACATCTTTAAGATAAGGAATGTAATATTTTGTGTCATGGTTACTACAGTCAAGCTAGTTTACATATCCATCACCTTTTATAGCTCCCTTTTGGTGTATGTATGGTAGGAACACTCAAGGTCTCTCTTAGCCAATGTCAAATATACAACACATTATTATTAACTATAGCCACCACACTGTATAGTAGATTTCTAGAACTTATTCATCCCACTTAACTGAAACTTTGTACTCTTTGACCAATATCTCACAATCTCCCTCCACCCATCCCTAGAAACCTTCATTCTAGAAACTAATTCTATGAACCTGACTGTTTAGATTCTGTGTATGAGTGAGATCATGTATATCCCTTTTTCTGTGCCTGGCTTATTTCACTTAGCACAGTGTCTTCTGGGTTCATCCATGTTGTTGCAAATGAGGTAATCTTTTTTTCCCTAAATCTGAATAATATTCCATTAAAGGTCGGTCGGTCTGTCTGTCTATCTCTCTATCTATTTAATCTAGTCAGTTATTTATCCACTCATCCATCAATGGACACTCAGGTGTTTTCCATATCTTAGCCATTATGAACAATGCTGCACTGGCCATGGGAGTGCAGATACCTCTTCAGCAAAAGATAGGTATTTGCAAGAATGTGGAGAAAAGGAAATCCTCAGACACTGAATGAGGATGAAAAATGGTGCAGCTGCTATGGAAAGCAATATGAAGATTCCTCCCCAAAAATAAAAACAGAAATACCACATGATGCAGCAATCCTACTTCTGTGTGTATAGTGTTCCAAAAGGAAATGAAATCAGTATGCCAAAGAGATATTTGCATTCGGGTCTCCACTCAAATATTCTGATGGCTCTTTTTATAATAATCTCACTGGTAGGGATACTCAACAGTTTTTCCTCAGACCTCTAATACTGATTGGTCTGTGCCATTTATTTATTATAGATACGTCTTTGGATGTTAGGTTGTACCTGAAAGACTGAACTATCATTCCATCTCTGCAATGGAGGGTGGGTGACAAATTTGTTTTGTGGTTATAGTCTTTTCCTCTGTGCTCTGTCCTGCTGAGCCAGTCTAATCAAAACTATGACATGTGCACTCACGTCAACTTGGAAGAACTATAATACCTAGAGATTACAAAGTAGTGGTTGTCAACTTTTAGGTTTTATTTTTCCTCATTTATAATATATATTTATTTGTTCTAATTAGTTATACATGACATAGATGTATTTTGACATATCATACATAAATGGACTATGACTTCTCATTCTTCTGGTTGTACATGACATAGAATTACATTAGTCATATAATCATATATGCATGTAGGGTAATAATGTCCCATTCATTCCACCGTCCTTCCTACCCCTAGAACTCTCCTTTTCCTTTAAGCTTTTTAATCTTATGAGGAATAATAATTTAAAAAAAGATGGCTAAGGATTCTTTCCACTAAAATAAAGGTTAACATATAACACTTAGAATATAATTTGGCAGGGGTGGTAGTTGTAGATCTTCAAGTTTACCTTTGGGTCCTTCCAGTTAAGGGGATCTGGCTATGAAATTGTGGCCAGACAGGTTTTTCTCATGATTCATGGAATTCTTATAGTGAAGATGTGTCTTAGACTTGAATTTCTACCTATTTCTCAGGTGTCAAACTATTTTGAACTAACTATATATTGTGTATGATCAAGGTATGCTCAAGGAAAAAGATATGACCATGAGAGTCAGTAACATACAACAAGACTTATTGGGTGGTGCTTGGTCAGGACTGCATGGCACAGAGAATCCCTCAGCATGAGACTGTCAGAAGGCTACATCCAGCAGGGATCGGAGCACGGGACTCCCTGGTGGGAAAGATCATCTGAGAGAGGCCTCATGTGTAATATACCTCTAGGTATATTAATCAGTTTTGTGTCATTGTAACAAAATACCTGACACAGGCTATGATGAAGATGAGGTTTATTTAACTCACAGTTTGGGAGATTCAAAATCCGAACAATGGTGTAGGCTCTGACTTTGACAAAGAGCCTATGGCAAATGATTGATGGTAGACCACATGTTGGGACAAGTGGTTACATTTTAAGCCAGGAAGTAAAGAGACTACAGTGCCAGAATCCCTTCTGAGGGCATGCCCCCAAAGACCAAAGGACCTCAAATTATCTCCCAAAGGTTCTATCACCTCCCAATAATGCTCCCATGGGGATAGAGACTTCAGTCACAGTGGGTCTTTGGGGAATACTCAAACCATACCCAAACATAGCAGCAGGTGATATACTTTGTCACTCTGCAACATGGTAGGGAGTCTCTGGGTCGGAGAGTTCCTAAGGACAGCAGTGGCTATTTTCGCAATAGGCAACCACTGTCAGGTAAATGCTTCAGGGTATGCAAAACAGGCACACTCTGACTGGCCTAATATCTGCTTGCTTTGGGCTAATATAAAAATAATTGGATATGTAAAAATTTGAGTTTGGTGCCAGCAGACTTTTCAACTAATGGGCTTCAGCCTGTAGTGAAATAATAAACAGCCCAAGGGCTGATACACCAAGGCCATCTTTGGCTCATTTATGTAACATGATATTCAGACGGTTAAATGAATTTGTCAAGGAAGAGAAGCAATTTACTATAAATGACCAGAAAGCCTAAGCCTTGGAAAATTCATAATCATAGAAACACAGTTTATTTCCAAATTTTACTACCTGGTTGACTCTATTATATGTCATAAATGAATTTAAGGGCTGAGGTTACAGCTTAGTGATAGAGTGCTAGCCTAGCATGTGTGAGGCACTGGGTTTAATTCTTAGTACCACATATAAATAAATAAAATAAAGACCACTGAAAACTAAAAAAAAAAATTAATGAATTTAATCTTTATCAATAATGAGGAGATTCTGTTCCTACTGGAAACCATCTAATTTAGAGTGGGCTGGAGTTTGGGTAGGAAAATAAGAAACTAAGTTAGAAACTGGAAACAAGACCCACCCGTAACCTTCTGGATTCACCAGTGTGAGTTGAAAGATCAGCTACACTCATTTCTCCATGTAAGTGGAGCTGACATAAGCAACTGGGTTAAGGGAAGAGAAGACTTTTGGTGTCTTGTGTCTTTGAGCAATGTCATTTACTTAATGAAATTTACTGTACAAGGTGGGATGTGGCAGTGAACAAAATAGATAAGTAAGGTGCCTGCTTTCATGAAACTTGAGGGATGCAAGATCTAGGGTTAGTGCATAATAATTGGGGGTGCTGAGTTCAATGATGGTGGAAATTCAGGGCATGAGGACTTAATTTAGAGGCAAAGGAAGGTGGATATTAAGCAGTGGAAGAAACTTAATAAGAATTTTATTTTCAGGCCAAAATTTTAGCTATGGAGTAAAACAGTTTCAACTTTGTAGCATGTTGGAATTTACAGTATAACAGAAATGCAATGATAATTTATTTCTTTAGTGCTTTGAAAGATATCTTTCCTGATTCCAAATATCTCCTTCCTAATTTGAGTCATTTCCAACTCTTTCAAATAACAAGATTTTTTTTGTTGTTGTTGTTTTTTTTTTTTTTTAAATCTGGGGATGTATGAAGTCTATAATCAGAGATCTTACGGAAGTCATTTTATTCTTCACTTCCTCTTGCTGGGTTTGACCAATGTTTAACAGCTGAGCTAAAATAATACATTTGACTAGTAGAGCTGAAGTTTGTTCTCAGTCCTGTAACGTAGAACTCAGGATTTCAGTTATGGATCATTTACAATGAATTACTCTCCTATGTTACAACTTCTATAATCTCAAATTTCTGAACATACTCAGAATGAGTGATACCAGGATTTAAAATTAAGTATTTTGGGGCTAGTAGAACTCAAGATGCTATAATTGGTTAACATCACTCTGAAGGATTTTTGTAATTCATGTGATTATACACAGCAGTGGCCTATTTTTTTTTTTAAATTCCATTTGCTGTATATAAAGCAAGTCATATTATTTAAGATGATCACAAAATGCCACATTGCATTACAGACAAAGCTTAATGTCTAGCTCAGCCAGGCTGAGTGGCTTTGTGTTTATCAGACACAAGTAATTTGGAGCTGCTGCCCACATACCTACTCGTAAACATCTCCATAGAACCAGTGCACACCCTTATCTTAAGGCACATTTGCACCCTGTTAAAGTGGCGACCTTAGCTTTTTAAAGTGTATGCATATGGCTTGAAACACATTTATCACTTTCCAAAATCCTTCAAGTATTTGTGTGGCAATTTCCATAAACCAGATTTCAAAGCAGGTGGGCATGCTGCCAACAGACAGACCAACCCAGGGGTGGGACTCTGGCATTTCTTCTTGAATGCTTCATGCCATTAAGGAAAAGTGTTTCAAACAAGAAGAGAGTCCAATTATGCCAAGTTGTGAAAGTTTTTTTTTTTTTAAACGTCCTGGATTTACAGTAATTTAAGGTTTTGTGCCAAGCCATAAATATTTCTAATTTTAGCTCAGATCCTTAATCTCAAACACTGTATGCATCTTTTTTCTATTCTATTCCTAACCTCTCCATTTTGCAAAAACCCAGGGAAAGAAGTGGCAGCTCCTCTAATTATCTGACTTTGAGCTTGTTCACCAGCAGCACTTCTGACCACTCACGGTTAATTCGAGGCAGCGCAGCCAGGCGCCTGTCAACTCTAATGGATTCATCACTATTAATAAGTTAGGCGCCTAATTTACTACGAGTTGGCACTAGCAGTGACGCTGAGAAAAGATCACATGTCTTAGCTGACGTGCGGATTCTTCCCTGCTGAAATGGACTTTTCTGCCAAAGTCAATGAGAAAAACTGACAGTGCTGGATGACTAAACGCTCCATCTCGTGCAGAGCCTTTGGCAGCTTGCACCTTTCTGCAAAACACAGCATGTTTTAAAAATTCCTCCAAATAACGACGATAATAAGAATGGAGATACTTAGCAAGAGGGGGAAAGACTGGTTTTCATATAATCTGCATCGAGTCGAGAAAAGTTGAGTTGATGTTGGCGGGAGAGACATTGGATCATCTGTCAGAGTGGATCGATTCTCAGGAACCTGTGCCACACTCGGCTGCCTACCTTGTTGGCCAAACAAATGTGTATCATTGACTTTAGTTGAAAGGCTAATTTCCCTGTCTGTTAAAAAGGATCAAGCAACTGAGAAAGAAGTCCTTCAGCAAGCCTCTGAGCCTCTTTGTTATGGAGAAATGTCTGGAGAGCTGTATATGGTACCAGTAATTGTTTACTCAAGTAGCTAGACATGCCTTTTCAAAGTAATCATGTCCAAATAACTTAGGTGGTTCTGCAATTTTTACAATGTCTAGATGACCTGGGCATGCCCTGGGCATCAAGTGCTGATTCAGAACTCTCAGCAAAGGAAGAAGGGTAATGCAGAGACAGTGGAGGTCATTCCTGGCACCCAAAACCAAGCAATTGGAGGTTACATCAGGGACAGGGAGAAACAGGCCGCAAAAATAAATGACCCAGCTTTATCTGTTACAAAACTAAGTTATCTCTTCCGGAAGAAAGAAATCACTGAAGTTTCAGGGCTTATCCTACTTACTATTTTGGGGGATTAAATTGAAAGCTAAACAAAAGAAAAAAATATATATATAAGTTTTCTTTGATGCCATTTTGAAGTTTTTATTTTCTTTCTAACAAATTCATGTTATGCTTTAGGATTAATAATAATTCAGGTTTAAATGTTTGAAATTATTTTTAAATTCTTATATGTTAAGTTAAAATAAATAACTAAGGCCTAAGAAAAAGAAGTACTCTGATGATCATATTCTGTGAGAACGAGGATCTGAGAAAAAGATGGCTTCCATGATAACCTCGAATGTGATCAAAAGCAATGAAGTATCAGAACAGTCCATTTTTGAGATACACAAAGCAAGAAAGAGATATTGATTAGCAGTTGGTTAACTTTTGTAAGTTCATGTTCAAGTTCAAGTTCACATTTTTTTTTTTTTTTTGGTAATTTCCACTGTCTTGTTTGGCCACTAGTCAACTTTTATTTTTGATATTTTAAATATATATATATATTAGATCTAGGGTTTACATTTGATTCTTTGTAAAGGTCTGTTTCTTGGATGAATTTTACTAGTTGTTCATTCACTATCAGTACATTTCCTTTATGTTCTAAAGAAGAGATTAAAAAATCCTTATCTGCTAATTACAATATCTGGCTCACAGTGGGTTAGTTTCCATTAAAACTCCTGAGTTTCTTAATCTTGTATCCTATTGTGAATGTTGTGAATGATTTTTTGTAGATTCTCTGAATTATGGTATGTTTCTCTGAAGAGTTTTGCACTTTTATTTTAGGAGACTTTCAAGTAGACTGGACTAAAACGACAAACCTCATCTCTCTAGCTTGATGTCTGCTTCCATCTCACGTCTGCCTCCTTTTGGCTTCTTGCCAGTGCCTCCAGGTGGTTGTCTTTTCTATTTTGTCCTGTAAAGGGTTGTTATCTGTTGGAGGGTTTGTCCAATAGGAGCTGTTCCTCTACTACCAGACTATGGAAGTCCTTTGTCCTTTTCTGAACTGTCTAGTTTTAGCGATTCTTCTCACCTCAGGAACTTATTTCTAGGCATCATTGTTCACAAATTATATATTTTCTATGTTATGTTTTGATTGTGTTATCCAATTCTGCAACTGATCCAAATCTTGAATTAGAATCTTTGAAAACCAAGCAGAATTCCATAAATGTTTTCTTTACCCATACTTTCTATTTACATTAAAAAATAAATGTCTACTGAAGGTTTAATATGTAATGGGAATGAAATACAGAATAACACAAGCACTTACTGTCTCTTATAACACTCACATTTCAGTGATTTTTTTCAGTTTATATATGTAAGAGTAAAGAAAAAAGTGTGATGCAAAATTCTTAGGAAAAAAATTCTATTGGGATAAAATTAAAAATGAGATGGCTTTAAAGTAATGATCACATCACGTAGGTTCTGAAATTTCAAAAATAGAAGTGCAGATGGATCTTGTTTGGGAACAAGTATGATGAAGATTCTGAACTCTCGGAGTCTCCCTTGAACACTGTATGATCATATTTAGTGTAGTATTTGCTATATTTGTCTAGAGGTTGCAAAGCTGTGGGTGCGTGAAGTTGGTGTCCTGTCCTCCCACATACTACCATGTGTAGGTCGTCTCTACTCAGTGCCTTCACAACCTACCAGCCTCTTAAACTCAAGTGGGAGCTCCAAGGTACAACCATCATTTTTTTTTCCTGACTCTGAGTTTCAGTAGACATGTCCTAAGATGTTGAAATTAGGGTCACAGAGCTATTTAATTTGACACTGTATTTAGAGCAAGGTGGAGTGATAAAGATCCAGATGTGAGGTGCTATAATGGAAAAGACCTGACTTCCTTCCTTAAGCTGCTGACGGTAGACTGGTCTCTCCCTATTTACAGAACATGTTGCCTTGCCCATGAAATATTTGGGCTGGACAGTTGATATTCCAGGCAGAATCAGATCTCAGGGAAATAGCAACCAGGCAATTTTATTCTGAGAAACAAGCATGTGATTAAATAGATCTGCCTTTAATTTTTAAGCCCAAATGATGAACCTTTAATTGTAGAAGCAGATGAATGGCTAGAATTGAGATGAGCATTTTTTTAGAGGTCAGGTAGCTCCCCTATGCCCTGTAATATCAAATATACACATATGTATGCATACACACCTGCATGTGTGCACATACATTGGCACATGTATGTGCACACACAGGCACATGTGTGCACACAGACTGTCATAAGTCTAAGTTCAATGCCAACGTTGGAAATAAGCTTTCTTAAATCAAGAATTTAGTCTGCTCTAAATTCTAAATGTAAACGAAACTGAAAATTCAGTGTATAATTATTCTGGCCTGGAGGCTGCAGTATCATATACATAAGACAGTACTGTGAATGCTTCCCAAGTTTATTTAGTGCTGAGTGCTGTGTCTTGCGTGTCAGAGCTGGGAATAATCCTGTCTGTGGTCTCCAGTCCTCTGGGGCATTCTTGGTGCTCTGTGACTAACACACAGGACCTGTCATGTGAGCCCCAGAAAGGGCTGTTGACTCATGCCAATCCGAGAAGCCAACACATCAATTAACTGGGAACATTAACTAGGGACAGGGTGGGGGAGGGGTAGAAAACTTGAGAGAGAAAAGAGAGGAGAGGGGGGGAGAGAGAGAGAGAGGGAAGGAGCAGAAAGAGGGTCAAGATGAGAGAGAAAGAGAGAGAGGACAGTTAGAAGACAGAGACACAAAAAGGGAGGGAGGTGAGAGAGACAGAGAGACAGAGAGAAAGAAAAGTAAAGAGTCCTGAAGTCAGGGGAAAGCACCATTGGAGGTGGGTGGTAGCATAGTAGTCTACTGACTGCTGAGGCCCCTTGAAGATGTCACTGGTGGGGGCTGGTCACCTTGAAATTTAGTATAGTTTCCCTTTGAGAAAATCCTACTAGAGAGGACTTACATCCAGACGTGGGATGCACTTATTTGTCTCCAAATATCCAAATTCAAATTCCCCTGAGATTTTACTCTGTCCTTACAAAGTCTATTCCAGTGATCTTAGCCAGGCCAACTGGTTCCTTCAAAGGCCACCCAGAATTCTTAGGTCACTGCCTCAGAGAGCTTCCGGAGCACTTTGCAAGTGTAGGGCAGTATACAGTCCCTGGGACAGTAGCTGCGTGCCTTATTTATGGGGGGGGGGCAATAGTATCTGATATAATCTTCAGGACCATTTTGTCCCTTAAATCCCAACTAAAATTGTTCTTTAACTTGCTTTTTTTTTTTTTTTTTTTTTTTTGTAAATTGTTAGGCTTTTCATTAAGTGACTGAGTACCCCAGGCTAAACTTCCAGCCTGGCTTTTCAATCCTGGTGTGCCTTACCCCCTGCTGAAGAGATTCCTATCCAGCCTTTGTCTTTGTGGGAAACTCAGCAAGAGTCACAGAGGACACAGAAAAGAACACCCAGTGTGATGATGGGATTTGAAATCTGTCACTGGTGAGGTGAAGGACTCTTTCTTTTTATCTAACAGAACCTCACTTACCAGAAGTTCCTTCCAGAATTGATAGTGCTGTCAGGTCTGGTTAAACCAGGGCAATAGAAGGTACCAGAAAGTCTGGGTTCAAACCATGTTTCAAACATCTTGATAGATTCAAACTAACTCCTTAGAGAAAGGGAGACAAAGAGATCTGAACCCAATGTTATCAAATCTGTTGTAGGAAATCTAGCCCTGTCTCCTGGCCTCAATGACAAGGACACTAAGCTGACACTAAGTTTGGACCTCCTGAGAGAGCAGCACCATGCTGTCTATTTCTTTTCTTTTCTTTTCTTTTTTTTTAAATATTTTTAGTTGTTGATGGACCTTTATTTATTTATTTATTTGTATGTGGTGCTGAGATTTGAACCCAGTGCATCACACATGCTAGGCAAATGCTCTACCACTGAGCCACGACCCCAGCTCCGTGCTGTCTGTTTCTTTAGACGCTGCTTTGTCTTGTTGTGAAAGAGCAAACTCTTACTTCCAACTGCCGCAGCTGACTGGTTACTTGATATGGAGTCAAAGGTGACCATCCATAGTATGGACATTAGCCAGGTGGCTGGCCTCCATGTGGACCCTCTGTGAAAAACAGCCCCATAAACAAATGACTTTAACAATCCATGTAGTTCTCTGGGAAGTCATAAATGACAGTGGAACAAAAAAAAAAAGGTAATTTTGTTCAGCTCAGGCCTATGTCTCAGACTCTTTAGAGCTTACGTTTCTATTGTTTATTTTACTGGTGGCATTCAAGTATTTTTATTTATCATTATTATCATCATCCTTGATACTGGGTATTAAACCCAGGGGTTCTTTACCACTGAGCTACTGTCCCAGCCCTTCCCAGGGATCTTGCCGAGTTGTTGAGGCTGGATTTGAACTTGTGATTCTCCTGCCCCAGGCTTCTGAGTCACTGGGATTACACACATGTACCACCATGCTTGACTGCATTCCAATGTTAGAAATCTTGGGTTCTTCCAGCAACTTTTCAGTGACCTCAGTTTTTCAGTGAATTTCTGGGGATGAACATCTAATCCCGAAGGCACTCCATGTATGCCATTCACCTCCTGGTTGAAAGGGCCAGATAAATAAAAGCACTAAGGCGTATTTTTTTTGGAAGTTGGGGAGGAATACTAAAAATGATCTCTGGCCTTTTGAAGTCAGATATTTCAGGGAGGAATCTTATTTTAAAATTAAAAAAAATGAGAAAAAAACAAGAGAAGAATTCTTTGGGTCTTGGTCAAAGTCTGAGCTATCTGCAAACTTCAGGCCCCTTCATGTCTATCTAGGACTGAGCTCCAGAGACTTCCAAGGTGGCCTTTTGCCAAAGAGCTAAACAAACCTCAAGTCACCTCCCACCCCTTTTTGTAGAAAATGTTTCCTTAGGATATTATCGCTGAGTAATAAGCTTTCCAGCAAATGCCCACTTGGTGGTTCTGACGAGCATCGCCTGAGAACCACTCTGGTTCACTGTGGACATAAGTTACAGACTCAATCTTGGGAGGTCTCATGTATGTCTTTTAACTCAGTTTCTCCATCAGTCAGAGATAGCTGTGTGAAGCTGTGCTTTGGACATTTTCACCACATCCTGAAATAAAGGGGCTAGTTCAAGAAGTCACAGTATCAGTGAGGTCTTGGCATGAACATGTCATTTATATCTTCTAGAATGTCAAGAAGTGACTTCAAAGGATTTCATTTCTCACAGTGTCGCCCTAGCTCCCCAGGGTCTAGGGAAGCTGTGAAAAAGTCAAGTGATGACACTGTGTATATCCTTGTCTGTCTGCCTATCTGCAATTAGTTTTCAACAATATGTTCTTTCATTTTAATGGAATGTGAAGATTCCTAAGCCAGACCAGGTCCACTTGGGAAAACAGGCTTTCCAGATGTATGGAGGAAAAGTGACGTAGAAAGATGAGGTCTGTGTTTAATGACCGGGGAGAAAATTAGAGCCATGATGGCTCAGGTCTCTGGGACCAAGTACACATAAGAAGTGTTGGTAGCTT
Source organism: Marmota monax (assembly GCF_021218885.2). NCBI lineage: Eukaryota > Metazoa > Chordata > Mammalia > Rodentia > Sciuridae > Marmota > Marmota monax. The sequence continues at coordinate 1,257,500 of NW_026693024.1, read as the reverse complement.
TTATCTTGAACTTAAGTCTCCTTGTCCCCAGTTCTTGCATATCATATGGAATCTTCTGAAGAATTTCTGCAAAATTACTGTACAGTTGGTCCTCTGTATCCAAGTTCCATATCTACAGTTTCAAACAATTGTGGATAGAAAATATTCAAAAAAATTTTATCTTTTCTAAATCTGTACAAACTTTTTTTCCTATTATTATTCCCTAAATAATATAATTTATATCCTACTTATAATGACTACTTACGTGGACATTTTATGAGCTATCATAACTAATCTAAAGAGATTAAAATTATATAGGAAGTTGTGCACAAGTTATGAGCAAATACTGTGCCATTTATATAATGGACCTCAGCATCTGTGGAGTCTGGTACCCATGGGTTCCTGGAACCAATCGCACTTGGATACCAAGGGTCAAGTATATGTTTGCTTCTTATAAATGGAGTATACAGTGCAGGAGACAAAGAAATAATGATAATGACAACTCTATCTGCCACAAGGGTCACATTATGTTATCAGATTGTTGTTTCTAGTCCTGCCTTGCCTTTGTTGGGTGATGTCGATGTCCCAGTCTTCCTGGAATATCTATTAGTGATCATGAACCACATAAGCACTTCATTTCTGATTCCCCTATTTGGAGAAGAATTTGTAATAAATTGTGCATTCTCATTCGTGCTCAGCTTCTGGCTGTTTGTCACAAGCTGGACAAAACTAGTTCAGCAAACGGATTGTCATTGAACAACTTTCAAAAATACGGGTTATCAAAAGATGCATGAAAGTAAAATAAGGCAAAACAGCTCTAAAGTCGAAATGAATAAAATATGGTTGTTTAATCCTCATTTCATATGAGGCCAAACCTAGGATGACCTCTGATTTAATGTATAAAACTTTCAATGGCAATAGCCTTTAAAAGTAGAAAAGAATTTGACCAGTGTGGAATGATATCCAAGAGAGGGTATAAATTAGGATTTTAATTGTTTGGAAGTATGTGTGTGCTTTGGCTTTAATTCCATTCACAGTCATGCCTTGAAAATAAACACATGTATGTTCCTCGTAGCAGATGGGCTGTGAGGATCCAAATTCTGTAAGGATTCTGGTCCTCTGTTTTTAAATTGGGAAGGATCAGCAGGTGACAGACATTTTTGGGTACTGCCAACTTCCTGGCCTGTGGCAGGACCAGCAGTGGTCTGCGGTCACTGTAGTCACCATCTGCTCGCCCAGCATTGTAGCATGTCCCTGTTTTCTTTAGAGAGGTTCCCTTCTCGTCTCCTGTCTCCCCATCACTAGTCTTGCTGCAGACAATTCTGACCTGCTCAGGACCTTGAACTTTGGCATAACAACAACGTGGCACTGCCATTTTGTGATTAGCCTTGGGCAGATCCCTAGGTTTTCCAGACCCAATTTCTGCAGCCCTAGAAGGATGGGACTGGGCAATGGCTCAGGTTTTTGGATCCCTTGCATTCTGTATGACAAACACTTCCATTTTGGACTGAGGATGGGTGGCAGCTGGGAAGTCTTGGAATCCATTAAAATCCCATCAGGAGACACAGGGTGAGTGCATGGGCCAGGATCTGTTGGGCCTTCTCACAAAGACAGTTGACTCTTGGACGACAGCTCACGCATGTTTTCACTTGTCTTTGAGCTTGAAAACTCCCCTAAGGATCATACACCCACAGAGGTGGTGCCAGCTAACCCACAGATGCCCCATTGGAGAGAATTTGTTTGCTTCTCTATCTTGGAATTTACCTCTAAGAGAGATCTGAGAACAGAGCTGTGTGGGTTTGTTTGCTAAAATGATAGATCTACTAACATTTATCTAAAGCATGAACAGTGAACTCAGGCCACTCCTTTTCAAGACACATCTGAAGCATTCAGCACCAAAACCCTTTTTTTTTTTTTATGGAATATTTTTAAGTGGAAGGTGAAAAATTTCACCTTCCACTTAAAAATATCAGTGTTGAATTAACCCCCAAATTAATCCTCATTGAACTAAGGGAGCTTTAAGTAGCTATTACCATTTTCCAAGGTCTCTCCTTTCTGGGTATCACCCACACTCCCTACCCTTAGCCTGGCCTCTGGATTTCCATATAGGAATCCCAAGGAATCCCAAGGATGCTGTCCTCAATTTTTCTTTAGCCAAGTGACTTTCAGTCTATTCCTATCAATAGAATAAAGAGGAAAAAAAAAAGCAAACAGGAGTTTATTTACAGGTTCTTTTCTATTTATTATAAGTATTAACACAGATGAATCGTGTTTCACTATGGCATTTCTGTACATATATATAACTGATGTGTTTTGATCAGGTACAGCTGCTTTTTAAAAGTAAGAACTCCACTGCTCTAGGAAGGGTGACAAACAAGAAGGTGATTTTAAAAAGAATTCATATTTATTTTCTATGGAGATAAAAGAGGAAGCAGTGAGGAGCGTTAAAAAAAAAAAACAACCTTGAAAAGACTGTCTTTTCTCACCCAACACAGATGGAACCCAAGGCATAAAATATACCCAATTTCATAGAGTCAGACACTTTAGATAGATCCTGAAAAATACAGGAATATAGAAAAAGTCTTGAAGGAGGTTGGCAAAAATTAAGGGGAGCTTATTAAAAATCAAGGGTGCAGTCTGAGAAGCACATTCAAATGATCTCTTTCCAAGTTGACAATACAATGTGGGTTTCCCCCCAAAAAATAATTACCCTGGAATACCACTTTATACCTGGTACTCCAGGGTAATTATTAATAGCACCCAAGAGTGTGCCAATTTGGACGATAAGTTGAATGGTGTCCTCTCTATAACCTTAGCCTAGAGAACTATTTGCTTAGGGTTTTTCATGATTTTCAACACTCCCATCCAATTCTACATGTCTATGCCAAGCTAATATTCCTCAAGCACCACTTTAACCAAATCACCAGCTGTGCTGGTTTGAATATGATTCATTCCCTCTGAAACTCTTGTTGAAATGTATTCCCATTATGTCAATGTTGGGAGGTGGGACCTTTAAGAACAAAAGCCGAGGTTGTTAAGAGAGATGTATGCCATCCTACGTGATTTTAGGGGCAACTCACTCCAAGAGGAACTTGAAAGTGAAATCGTTTTTATTATTGTTATTATTACTACCATCATCATTATTATAATTTTGTGCTGGGAGTTGAACCCCAGACCTCCAGAATGCTAAGTATGTGCTCTAACACTGACCTACCCTTCCAGCACGAGTGAGTTACTTCCCATAGGAATAAGTGAATTCTCTCTCTCACAAGACAAGATTAGCTATCCAGAGATTGGGTTGGTATAAAGTGAGGTCACCCCTCTTGTTTTACACCTTCTACACATGCCAGTTTGCCCATTCACAAATGACTTTCCACTATATGATGGCACAGAACAAGGTCCTTGCCAGATGTGGACACCTGATTTTGGAATTCCAGCCTCCAGAAGTGTGAGCTAAATAAACTTCTGTCCTTTTTCATTTTCTTTTTTTCTCTTCTCTCTTTTTTTTTCTTTCTTCTATCCTTCTTTCCTTCCTTTCTCTTTTTCTCCTCCTTTATATTCCTTTCTGAGTTTTTTTTTGTGTGGCTTACAACAACACAAATTTATTACCCTTGATTTTGGAAGTTGTAAGTCCAAAGTGAATTTCAGTGGGTTAAAATCAAAGCCATGGCACGACTGAATTCTTTTATAGAAGTTCTAGGGGTTGAATCAGCTTCCTTGCCATTTTCAGCTTCTAGAATCTATGCATTTCTTGGCTCATGGTCTTTCTCTAGTTTCAAAAACCAGTAGCATAGTACCTCTCTCTTTTAGAAATTACGCATTCTCAGGTATCCTGTGATAACAAGAGAAAGCAGACTGAGATACCTACTGCTTTGCAATTGCCCACATTGAAGCCCTGCTGGCCATCACTCAGATACTAGTGCCTTCCACATACCCAATGCATGTTTTTTTGGGGTTCACACATCCTTTGAGACTCTCCTCTTGCCATCTCTCTCAGAAAAGCCCAGGTGCCCTCATCCTTTATCCTCCTTCCTCTTTGAATCTGCTGATCCTTCAATGTTGAGCTCAGTGACCTCTCACTACACACTCACTTGTACCCATGCAACTCATCTTTCTTGTATGCCCAAATCATTTGTTCCTTACCTTCTACTCACCATTCCCCCCCCCCCTTGCATGCGGGTACTGCTGTTATGAAATTGTATTTCCTACTTAGTCAGGTGATATCCTAATTTGTTGTCAAGGCAAGATCCAAGTTAGAGTGGAGTAAGTAAAACAAACTTTCTTTCAGTATGACTGTTACAGTGCAGAGGTGAGTGGCTTAGGGTGGGTATGGTGTTTCTGCCACTCTCAACATTTGGCCTCCGAGACGGTGGCACTCACTGTCATTTCTAATCAATATAAGGGGCAAGGAGAGAATCCAGAGAAAGGGGCTTCCTCATCTGGGAGACTGCCCATGGTTTTAAATTTCATTTTTATTTGTAGCCCATGGCCCAGAACTTAGTCACATCATCATATCTAATTAAAGGAGGATGGCAAATGTATGTAACTTTTTTTTTTTAACCCGGGGGCCACATATCCAGTGGTAAATAGAAATTTCAAGAAGTCATTGCTTTGAACTAAGTTCCTGCACTGAGCCCAACAGTCCAGGCTAAAAATAAAAATGGAGACACTCACGTTAAAGTTCTGTTCTCCAAGCTGAAACTAAGCTGTCTACCCGAATTTCTAAGAAATTAGAATTAGAGAGATCACAACAAAATTTCCCAGATAGGCCTGTTTCAACATGATAATGAGGTTCTCTTTTCCTTAATCCTTACATAAAAAGGTAACCTTATGTTAACCAAGCAGTTCTTTTTCTGTTGTTCTGTCTCCCTTTCTCAGCCTTCCAAGGAAAGTAACTTTGAAATGACAAATCTGCTTTGGGGTCTTATTGTTTGTTTGTGCTTTCTTCAACCCTCACTTGTTTGTGAAACCAAACTATATTCTGTTCTTCTTGGCTCATTGAAACACTTGTTCTGTTTTATGGGATGGAGTACTGCCTAATTCTAGAATCTCAAATAAAGCCAATTAAGATCATTAAACTAAATTGTGGTAATTTTGTCCTTTGACACTAACTGAGAGGGAGGAGGGAGTACTGGCAGGGCAGTGAAGATTTCTCCACCACAGAGATCTTTCTTTTTCTTTTCTTCACACATAGCTTTTGCTTAAAAAAAATTCTATTGATTTGTACTATTCTTTATTCACATTTGTGTCTTGCAAGTGAAAAGGTAGATATTTAGGTTTTTATTTATACTCAAAGATGTCTTTGATTTAGTGTTTACACTGATTTGAGTCAGTCACGGGGTCCACTTCGACCCAATGCAGTCAAATCTAGAGTGTGAACCTTGAATCCATTTTGGTTTTCTTCCAGTTGAAAGACAGTGGGCACCCACTTTGAGGATGAGAGTGCTGTATTTGTCCTTTCTCCATGTTCCTCCTGGCATTACTGTCTTTGATCACTGTTTTCCATCTTCTTGAAACAGCTTTCAAATACTATATGCAGAAAAGATTTCTAGGTTATAAAAGAAACCAAGCTGCCCTTCAGATTCTTAAAAAACAAAAAAAGATCTGGGACAAGATCAGGTTTTGATTGTGGTCCTCATATACCAGACACAGCTAAAACATTATACTTCAGGACAGGGCACCCTGATGTGTCTGGGCCACATGCAAGCCTTACTTTGATGTGACATTCTTCTTTAATTTGCCTTGGAAGAGTGCTCTATTCGAGCTTGTGTTTGGATCTAGGTCAAAGAATCGAGGTTATGATCCGGTTGAAGCATCCAGTGCACATGGGAGAGAACAGAATGAAACAAGAGAATTAGTATTCTGTCACCTTGACAGTTCCAGAAGTTCAGATGGGCAGTTTCGGGAGTTCAGTCTTACTTTTTTGAAGCTAGTTGAGTAGGAGATCAGCATTAGGGAAGAATCCAAGGGAAAGACAATATCCTTGCCTCTTCTCCTGCATCCCTGGTACATAGAAGGTGTCCAGATTTCTCCAGTAGTAATTCTTGGTGACCTACAGGGACAGTCCTGGTCCATTTCCTTGGACCTGGAGAGTCCCAGAAACCTAGAAGTTTTTGCTCTCAGGATTGGTGGTGATTTAATACCACCTGGGTTTCTGTGAGTTTATGCTGTGTATGTGTATGTATTTGAGGATGTATAAAGTCCTTGCCTGGTTCAGTGGGGAGGTGAGCTTCTGTGGATCCTCCATTTTTCTGATTCCTCTTTAGGGACCTCACATCTGTAGCCAATGGCAGGCTTTGCCTGAGAAGATGCTGGCTTCCTTCTAGGTGACCTCTTTCACATTCTAATCTTTTAATTCTTGCTTTAAAACAAAAATGTAAAATACCATTGTTTTCCATCCAGTGGTTTATAAAGATGATTGGACTTTGGATTTGTTCTTGACCTGGAACAATTAATTAAATGAAAATCATACTTTATTAAATTTTTTTGCATTTTTCCTGACAAAGGTTTTCATTCAGGTGGAGCTCTCTAGCTACTTACTGTTAGGATACAAAACCTGTAATTATGATTCCTGAAAAAGGGAAGCACTTAAAAAAAATCTAAGGAGAAATAAGAAAAATGTATCATGTGAGAAAATCTGGGAAAAAAAAACATACATAGGAAGGATACCCTTTAGAGCCTAAATGTCCATATTGTGTTAGCTAAGCATCCCAGGAGACCAAATGATTGTCTGCCTCTCAATTGTAGTGGGAGTTTCTGGAAGCCTGGATTTTCTGTCATTTATCTTTTAATTCCCAGGATTTACCCCAGGTGAATGGTTCATCCCTGGTGGTCAATGTTTCTAGCCAGATGTAGATTTTTGACTCCCTTTGCTTATATTTGACAGCAGTGGCTCTTTGTCAGTGTTATTAATTAATTAATATTATTTCTGTTCTTATAAACAATCACCTATATCACCGTCCACATAATGGTTGAGCTGAACTGTCCTAAGAGCAAGTTGCTCTTCTTTTTTTTTTTTTTCCATATCACACTGTGAGATTTGAATGGGACAGTGGTTCTCCTGCATGAGAACAGAGCACAAATCCTCATCTGTTTCTGATTCCTGTGGGTCTTAGAAGGCCAAGCAGGGTCCCATCTGTAAAAATGGAGAACCCTGTGAAAATGCCTGGAGGGCTAACTTTTAAGGTGTCTCTGGGAGGTCTCAGCTATTGACAATCCAATCAAAGTCACTGCATCTTATTGGACATCTGTTTGTCCTCAGAGGGGCTTATTCGATTCTCCCCACTTCAGTCACTGGGAAACCATCTGATCCTACTGCAGCCAAGTGAGACAGGAAGAGCATAAACAAAGGAGAGAGGCTTGCTTCCTTTAGGCAGCAGGGTTTGCATTACACTCACTCAGTGCCTGGTGCTCAGGAGTCTCCATATCCCTCTGTATCAAGGGTGCCTGTGGGCAATAACTAGCTCATAGATTCATCAAAGAGATGCTTAATCAAAAGCTTGAAAATAAAACTTTCCTGCTCCTTATTTAAAAGTATGCATACCCATTGTTATAAAATACAAAAGCACAAAGAAAAAATAACAAGTAATTAATTAATCTTCTCACTTAGATATAAACAATCATCATTTTTGTATATTTCCATATGCATATTTGGTTCATACTATGTTTTGTTTTTTAAAAAATTTCACTTGACATCATAACAAACATTTCCTGTGGAGCACAGGGCAGACCTAACTTTAAAGGGTGAATAACACTTCACTGTGAGGATACACCAGGCTTAAGTTATCAAATCTACACCAATGATGGTGTGTATAAGGTTATTTCAGCTAAAGTACAAATAAACACCTTTATTTTAATAGTTACGTATTTATCTTACTGTATACCAGAGAAAAATGACTACTACATATCTCCATAAGTCATAGAAATTACTACTTAAAATAAGGTCAAGTAGAAAGAGGGGCAATTGGTTTAAAGTACATTTAAAGAAAAGTGTTAAATACATAAGAATACAAGTTGATGGTAAGTGTAGAAAAACTGTGCAGCAATGACTGTAGTCTGGGAAATGTTCTCACTGATTTTCCTTTGTTGGAGAGTTAGGTGATTTCCAGTGTTTGGCTACAATAAACAATGCTAGGATGAACCACTCTGTACATAATTCTTCTTGACATGAGTGATTATTTCTTGAGGATGGAGTCTTCAAATTAGGATTTTATGGTGAAAAGTCAAAACCCTGAAAAGTAATTCCATTCAGGCTCCACAACAGTGAATTCCTAGAAAAACAGCTTTGCCTCTTGGTTTCCTAGTACTTTTACCAAAGAAAAAAATTTTAAAAATCAAATCTTTAATTCACAGGGTTGGTAAAATAACACAGATCAATTGAACATATACCATAAGAGCGCTCCAGGTTTGGTTTGGTATTTTTTTCCCCCCAAACGTGCTTGATGGTAAACAGTCTGGTAGGTTGGCACCTGTCAGAAGGAAAGGTGTGTTTTCAGAGCATTGGACAGAGGTAATGGATGCTGTGGATCATCTCCTCCTTGCTCATATTCATCAGAAGAGCAAGAGTACAAAACTCAGTTGTGGGGGCAGGACACAATGACAGAACACAATGACCCAGTTGATGAACATGAAGCAGCAGGATAGAACCAGGAGCCAGAAGCCTGTGATCCAGAGGTGCAGCCACACAAGTGAAATATGATACCCAAGGGGCACCTCCACCTTGGTCCTGACTCACCAGATGGATGATCTTTGGGGGATGCCAAATAAGACATAAAAGTCTCAAATGATAGTCAGTGGAGTTTATGAGGGAGCTTCAGACAGATGAGATTCTATATCAGCAGCACACAAGTCCAACTGCTCAAAGTGTGAGTTAATTTGTGAACTTGTAGGTGGATCCTTCAGAGAAGTCAGAAGGGGCAGTAGGGATTGACTCAGGTGGTCAAAATAGGCAGGAGACAATAGGGCCACCTGTCAATGAAGGATAGAATGAAATTAAGTAGCACATCTAGCTGAAACCCCAAATGACTTCATGAGTATGGCCTTATTACATGAAGATTCCAGCAGAGCCAGCCTGTCGGGGATGCTTCATGTGCAGGGATGGCTAACTGTTCCCCAATTTCTATTCTTTCAGGATCACTCAGTTTGTCTATTGGACACACAATCACTCATCTGCAGACCATATATATTTTTTCTTCTTTACCGCTTCTTGTGGTCACATAGTTGATTCCATGAGATATGAGTGGAAATGACATCACATCAAATGTCTCTTTATTGCTTATTGCTTATAGGAGCAAATGTGTAAACCAGGTGCTCTGCAGTCACCCACCTTGGACCATTAATTCCTGGACCATTACCTGTGTATCTTACTCCTTTTTGTGCTATTATATCAGAATACCACAGACTGGGAAATTAATAATAAACAGAAATTTGTTTGGCTCATGGTTCTGGAGCCTGAAAAGTTCAATACATCCCACAACAAAAGACGTAAGGGCCAAAGAGGGTGAGAGAGAAAAGACTAAAGGGCCAGACTCATTCTTTATAATCAACACACTCCTCCAATAATGAACCCACTCTGATGATAATGGTATTAATCCATTCCAATCAAGAATATTCAGGATATTCAGATATTCAGGACTTGGATACCTCCAAAGTGATAGGTAGTTAATAATCAGATACTGAGATAAATAACCTGAGCTGAGGAGGATGCTTAGGGTAATAGCATTGACCATTCCTCCTGCTTTGTTGCTCAGAGGTGATCTTTTGTTTCCCTCTCCCTCCCTGTACCTCTCCTTCCTTTTCTACAGCTTTAGAGAGAATCCTACCAATCTATTCAATGCCACATCCTTAAGCTGGAGAGGGGGCAGCACAACTGTCCCCAGCAAAGGTGGACCAAGTTCCAATGGGGGAGGGAATGAGTAATTCCGACTGTCATGTATAACTTTAATGATATTAATAATTAATAATTAATCACTATAACTAATTACTACAAGTCTTTGTAATCAATCCTTCTTTGAAAGGGAATGTTTATTTTGTTTGTGGAAAAATGACAGAACTATTTTAAATGCTCTTTTGGAAAACATTGATTGATTTTTATTTTATTGACAATCATTCTATTCAAGTTTCCTTATCCTGCTTGGTCTTTTTCCAGAGATAGAATGAGCTTCTGGTTGTAAATGAATTCTGTCACTTTGTGTTTATTGCAAGCTTTGAATTATGCGACAAGATGAGGGTACGAGGAGGAAAGAGACCAGTTTGAACATAGAATTGGAAGTCGGAACTCAGATTCATTTATTAGCTGTGTTACCATAGCAAGTAAAGTATTGAATGTGTATAATGCCATCCTTATAGGTTGGTAAAGAATTGAACCTCCCATGGGAGGAATAGATGAATTCTAGATAGGGAAGAGGGGTGGGAGGGAAAGGGAGGGGGCAGGGGATTAGCAAGGATGTGGAAATGTGATGGACATCATTGTCCAAAGTACATGTATGAAGACACAAATTGAGTGTCAACATACTTTATATACAGAGATATGAAAAATTGTGGTATATATGTGTAATAAGTATTGTAATGCAAAAAAACCCCGAAGTACATGTATAAAGACATGAATTGACATGAAAATACTTTATATACAAAGATATGAAAAATTGTGCTCTATATGTGTAATAAAAATTGTAATGCATTCCACTGTCATGTATTTAAAAAAATAAAATCAATTAAAAAAAGAATTGAACCTGATCACATATTAAAAAAAAATGAAATAATCTATTGATGCTGTGATATTTATTACTCCTGCTGTTCTGGTCTTGATTTTTGTTCCTTCTGCTTGTGCAGGAGGAAAGTCATTTTCAAGAATTGGAAAGGGAATTTTGTGATTAGGAGAAGACTTGTCTCACTGACTGCCATTCTCTTTCTGCATTCACATTAGAAGACTTCATGATATTTTCTCAAAAATCTAATTGTAAGAATATTTGTGAAAAGATTATGTAACCCAATCATATGATTTATTTCTTTGTTTTGCTTCATGTTTGTGTTGTGACCCAAAATTGTCAGCAAAAATGTGGGCCTGGATATAAATTTTCCTAAAGTGAGAATCCCTAAGATGAGACTCTCAAAGGATTCTGACCTTCATAAGATCAAGAATCACTCATTTTCAAGTTTCAGCAGAGGGTAATGACCAGAATTCACACGTGACTATATTAGTGGGTTTGAGTTCAGTGATTATATTCCTTCATATAACTAAGAATCACTGTTTCATGCTACAAATCATCCAGATGATGGGCTAACAGAGTCATGAATTCTTTCATCTAATGTGGGCAAACTCTGACTTTGGAATAACCAACTTCTATATTTTCCTTCTACAAATGGCAGCCACACTCAGCATTTCCCTCTGTGAGTATTGCATCTTGGGATCAACTTCACCTTCTCCTTCTCATTCCTCCTTACAGCAATAGATGTCACCTTGTTGCAAAGCACCTTTTTCCCTTGGCCCGTGCCTTGGACTCAATTCCCTGACTCATCTCCAAACCAGCCCAGACTAAACTGTGGCCCAGGTGGAGGAGTCTAGGATGAGAGCATAGGTATCTCCACATTAGTATCTCTGGTTGGAAAGAACTAGCAGCTAGAATCATCTGATTTGATGCTGTTTTTCATGACTCCAGCAGGCTCTAGTAAAGCAGGAATAATACTGTGTGTTTTCTGCCATCCTAGGGATCCATGGAGTTCATGAGCAGAGTAGTTACCTTCATAGTTGAGGTTACCTCAACAAAGTTCTTTCCTTATAGGTTTCAATCACGATGATTAAAAACCACTATGCTTGGACTTTGAAAGACATGCTTCTTTTTAAAGTTAACCTCCTACATAACTACGCACATAACATTTTTAAAGCTTAATGTTTTCGTGTTAATTTAGAGTTTCAGAAGAATCTCTGTAGGAGAGTAAAATACCCCAACCCAAATATATTTCTTCGGCATTTCAAGTTGACTATTCAGAGATTCACAGACCTCTACAGACATGGAAATAGATCTTAAAATCTGGCCTTAAAGAAAATTATATCTATCTCTATTAATAAAATGTAAAAATAAAGCATTTATATCTGCTGTTTTCCCTTCTGCCTAGAAAAAATATTTCCACAAGAAGTAGAGATGGAGGTCTGACACCTGGCACCTGAGAGATGCCCACAAGTAGATGTTACCCAGGCGATTTTATCTGCATAATAATACCACCTTTGCTCACAGTACACTTCTTATCTTTACTTTCCCATAACCAGAGCCTGCCAACCCCCCCACCCCCCCACAAAAGGAGTCTCAAACCCCTATTTCTTCCTGCAGCTCAAAATATTATTTAAGCTTCCACCATTTGGGTCTTTCTTTGAGCCTTGCGTTTTGTATGAGGCTCCTATACCAATGCACATAATAATTTTTTACGCTGTTAATCTGCTTACTGTTAGTTCATTTCATAGAATAAAACTGTGAGAACTTCAGAGGGCAAAGAGAAAAATTTAAAACATCCCATGATTTGGGAAGGACCCACCCTTCTCTTGATTTGAAGAGGATCCAACCTTCTCTTTTCTGGATGGTCTGGTTCAAATTTGTGACATTGATGGGAAGGAACAGGGGAAAGATCCAGAGGGAAGATGTCGCTATCAGAACAGATGTTCTCCATCATCCCTTAGGAAGGTGTGTGGTGTTTCAGATGGGGATATAGAAAAGGGGTTGCTTAGAGAGGTGGGGGTGTTTGGGTCAGCCTTTTTTGCTGCCATGATTACAGGGCCTGGCAAGAACAATTTTAAGGAGGAAAACTTTATTTGGGGCCCACAGTCCCAGTCCACGGACAGCCAGGTTCATTCCTTGGGGCTTAAGGTGATGCAGAGCATCATGGCAGAAGAGTGAGGTAGAGGAAAGAAGACAGGAACATGGTTCCATGAAGCAGAAAGAAAGAGAGCTTTGCTCAATGAGGACAAAATATATACCCCAAAGGCATATACCTCCAGGGACCCACCTCCTTCGGTCACAGTCACCATCAAGTCAATCCTTATAAGGGAATTAGTGCACTGGTAAATTTAACCCTCTTGTAACTCAATCATTCCATCTCTAAACCTTCATGCATTGCCTCACATGTGAGCTTTTGGGGAACACCTAATTTTCAAACCATCCCATGGGACAAACCCAATAATAGGATAGTTAGGTGAGAAGTCCAGTGAGCTTCTTCTTTCTGAAGGGTGGATATTTTGTGAACCACAAGGAAATATTCAAACTCATTAGAAATGTGCCACTTTTCTACCTGCAATATAATTCCCTTATGAAATGAACCTATCCTAAGAGTAAAGAAATTTACATATACCGTACCAATATTAGGGAGACCAAGAATAATTGGATGACGCAAAAGTCATTCTGACACATCTGCTCCAACAGATTAAGGAACTATGCTTTATGGTGGTTCTAAGCCATGATGAGTGGTTACGAGAGGGTGAGCCACAGCAAAGGGAGGGATTAGGAAAATGATCTCCCATTCTGGGGGAATTCTCCAGACAGAAATGTGCAGATAGAGGAAAACCATCCTTTCTTACAGTTCTAGATAGCGGTCATTGCTCCTGGGGATAAGGAGGAATTTGTCTGGGTTGTGTCTGGAAATCCTTTTCTGAATACAACCACATTACTGTGGTTGAGATTGCATACAAGATGTCTGGCCAGAAGGAATGTCACTGTTTTGACCCTACCTTTAGGAGATGTTTGCCAGAAAGATCTACTGAATCTCTTCCTTTAGAAGTCTTTGCACACTGAAGATAGACTTTTATCTATCTGAGATGATTCAAAAGCTTACTTGATGTTAATGATTTCAGTAAGTGTCCCTCTAGGGTCATGTGTTAAGGGCTTGGTTGCCAACCTATGGTGCAATTGGGATGTACTGAAACTATAAGAGGTGGGACTTAGTGAGAAGTTAGGTCACTGTGGGTGCAGCCTTGAAGGGTACATTGGGACTTCAGCCCCTTCCTTACTCTCTCTCTCTCTCTTTGCTTACCAGTCACCATGAAATAAGCAGAATTCCTTCACCAAGCATTTCCACCATGATATGCTGCCTTACCACAGCCCCCAAAACAATGTGCCAACCAACCAGAGCGAAGCCTCCAATACAATGAGCTCAAATAAACCTTTCCTCCTTCTAAGCTTTTATCTCAGGTTTTTTTTTTTTTGTTACAGATGGAAAAATGACTAACACACTTGACTTTCTGAATATAGGGATGCAGGTGGATCAGACACAGAAATCACCACATGGTCCTCTTGTTCTATTAGAATCTCCACTGTATATTTGAATTATTTTTTTTTCTAATTTAGATTTCATTCTTAATTCCCAGATAATAACACTTCCAAAGTAACTCTTAAGACCAAGCCATGACCATAACATTCTGAGCACACTTCTGAGAAAGACAAAGGGATGCCTCATATACAGGGCAGGATGGAGGGTCCTAGTACAAGTATAAAGGAACTATGCTTTATGGTGGTTCTAAGCCATGATGAGTGGTTACGAGAGGGTGAGCCACAGCAAAGGGAGGGATTAGGAAAACTAAAATTGCAAGAACAATTTTAAGGAGGAAAACAATATAGTACAAGTATAAAAATTGCAAGATCTTGGCGTGAGCAATATATAAAAATGCACTTGCTAATTGTTACTGGAAGCGAGCATGACTAATGCAGGAGCAGATGTTTCAAGAAATAAAAGGTCACAAGCATTTTCAGACTATTAAGGCATTTATTTATGTAGCAAATTTGCATCTGGATTTCCTTGTCCTTGCTTTGATCTCTGTCTCTTACACACAGCAGGAAGAAGCTGTTGTCAGAAGCATCAACTACCCAGCATAAGAGTTGTAATAGAAACAACCAGAATGGAGACAAGTCTCCCAGATATTACAAATCAGTATAAACTATAAACTATTTGGAGTGAAATTATATATAACTCTAAAATAAACCTTTTTTCTCCAGAATGGTCAATAAGTTACAGTTATTAATCTTGAGCTGCTCTTAATTTAGAAAATAACAGCTCCAAGGTCTTTTGAAAAGTGAGTTGTTTTCTTACATCAATGGGATCCTGTGAACATTTTTTCTTCTGTGTCAACTGATTTCACTTAGAACAGTATCCTCCAGGTTCATCTGTGTTGTCAAAATGGCAGGATTTTCTTTTTAAAGGTTGAATAATATTCCATCCTATGTAAATACAGTCATCTTACCTAATCTGTGGTTTTACTGAAAACTGAAAATTAGAAACAGCTTCAGTTACCTGTAGTCAAGTAAGTTTCAAGATATTACATGGAAAATTATAGAAATAATTCATGTTTTAAATAACTTTGATTATAGAATATTATTATAATCATTCTATTCCATTATTGTTATTAAATTTTTATTTTATCTAATTTTTAAGTTAAATATACTTCATATACACTTAACAGGAAAAATATATAGAGTTTGTACTATCTCATGGATAAGGGGGAGCTCACTGATGTATCCATTCATCCATTCCTGGGCATTTAGGTTGCTTCCATATCTTGCCTATTACTAATAGGGCTGCAACAAATATGATTCAGCTATCTCCTCTTCATTTCCTTTGGATATATACCCAGAAGTATGATGTCTGAATCATATGGTAGTTCTATCTTTCAGTTCCTGAGGAACTTCCATACTGTTTTCATGGGGGCTGCATCTGTTTACATAATAATAATAATATGTTTTGCATTATTATTTCTCCATTTCATTGCCAACACATATTATCTATAAATATTTTTACAATAAACATTCTAAAAGTGTAAAGTGGTATCTTACTTTGGTTTGGAGTTCCATATTTTAAGTCAATAATGTCATGATATTGAGCACTATTTCCTATAAACCTGTTGAACAATTGCATATGTCCTTTGGAGAAATTCACTTTTAATTGGGTAATGTATCCTTACACATTTTGAATGTTATCCCTCTGTTAGATGTATACTTTGCAAATACATTCTCCCATCCTGTAGGTTGTCTTTTCATTTTGGTGATTATTGCCTTTGCTGTGCAGGAGCTTTTTAGTTTGATACATGTCTACTTCTCTCTTTTTCCTTTTGCAATCTGTGATTTTGGTGCCATATTCAAGAAATCTTGCCAATGTTGATGCCAAGAAGCCTTTTCTCTTTTCTTTTAGGATTTATGCAGTAAAATTCACAGAAGCAGAGAGTAGAATAGTGGTCACCAGGGGCTCAGGCAGCAGGAACAGGGAAGGTATTGGTTAAAGGGTACAAAGTTTCAGTTATGCATAATGAATATATCTTAAAAATAAAATATATAGCTTAGTGCCTACAGCTAGCAATACTGTATTGAACACTTAAAATTTTGCTAGGACTGAGTAATATTCCCTTGTGTGTATATACCACATTTTCTTTATCCATTCATCTGTTGAAGGACACCTATGTTGGTTCCATAATTCAGCTATTGTGAATTGAGCTGCTATAAACATTGATGTGGCTGCATCACTGTAGTATAGTGATTTTTAAGTCCTTTGGGTATTATTCAGCCTTAAAGAAGAATGAAATGATTGCATTTGATAGTAAATAGATGGAGCTGGAGAATATCATGCTAAATGAAATAAGCCAATCACGCCAAACCAAAGGTTGAATGTTTTCTCTAATATGTGGATGCTAATTTACAATAAGGTGGGGGGAGTTAGGGAAAAAATATCTACTTTGGATTAGACAGAGGGGAGTGAAGGGAAGGGAGGTATTATGGGTGTAGGAAGGATAGTAGAATGAATGGAACATTATAACCCTCTGTGCATATATATCACACGACCAGTGTGATTCTACATCATGTACAACCAGAAGAATGAAAAGTTATACTCCATTTATGTATGATGTGTCAAAGTGAATTCTACTGTCATGTATAACTAATTAGAACAAATAAAAAAATCTTTAAAAGTTTGCTAAGAGAGTAAATCTTATGTGAAGCATTCTTAATAAATTAAGCAAACAGAGGGAGAGGAAACTTTTGGAGGTGATACATATATTTATGACATTTGCTGAAGTTATGGGTATGTACTTACCTCCAAACTCATCAAGCTGTTCACATTAAATATGGATACCTTTGTGCAGATCAATCATATTTTTAAAAAATCTTTCATTTTTGAAAAAAAGTTGCAAATCTACATACCATAAATGGTACAGCTGATTTAGAAAAGAGTTCAGCAGTTTCTTAAAATGTTGAACACAGATTTACAATATGATCTAGTCATTCCATTACTTGTTACCTATCTGTACAAGATAAATGAAAATATATGAAGCATATGTCCACAACAAATACTTTATAGAAATGCTCACAGCAGCATTTTTCCTAAGAGCCAAGTACATGCTCATACTCCAAGCTACTCAGGAAGCTGAGGAAGAAGGGTCACTTGAGCTCAGAAGCTGAAGATCAGCCTGGGCAACATCATAAGACCTCATCTCAACAACAACAACCAAAGAGTCTGAGTTCATAAGAGCCCCAAAGTAGAAACAACCCAAATGCCCATCAACTGGTAAATGGATAGACAATGGTGCTGTAACTACAGAATAGTATCGTTTGGACTTCCATGTTCACTGGTTCTGCCATCTGTGGTTTCAACCCATTATGGATCAATAATATCTAAAATAAAATGCATCTGTTCTAAAGATAAACAGACCCCTTCTCCTGGTCATTATTCCTTAAATAATCCATTATGGCAGCTCTTCACATAGCATTTACTCTATATTAGGCATTAAAAGTAATTCAGAGATGATTTAAAGGATACAAGAGGATGTACACAGGTTGTATGTAAATACTAGGCCATTTTATGAGGATCTAGAGCATCTTGTTACCCTGAGGTTTTTGGAACCAATCCCCCACAGATACTAAGGGACAACTATATTTCACCCTAAAGAAGGGCAAAGTGCTGATACATGATACAACGTGGACACACCACAAACAATGCTAAGTGAAAGAAGTCAGTCCCAGAAGACAACAGATTGTATTATTTTCACTTTATGCAATTTTCAGAAAAAAAATTTTATAGAGACAGAAAGATTGGTGGTTGCTGGTCTCAGGATAGGGAGGGAGACTCAATGGCTGATAATGGGCACAAGGCTTCTTTTGGGGTGATGGAAATGTTCTAAAATTAGATTGTGGTGATGGTGCACAACTTCATAAATTGACTGTAAACCATTCAATTGTATATTTTTTAAATAAGTGAATGCTATGAAATGTAAATTATACCTAAGCAAAGCTGCTTTTTAAAAAGAGACATGTCATCCCCCCTATTCCCAACTAGTTGCCAAACTTATTTTTCCTCTTTTCTTCCTGGTCCAGGTTTGTTCTGCCCATGTGGTTAGTAAAGAGCATCCCTTGGCTGTGTTCATGCAGACATGTTCAAGCCTTGTTGATGCTGAAGGAATCTCCTTAAGGAAAATTTCCCTAGATAATATCACAGACAACACATGACCAGTTTGGCTTATCTAAAATGCATTTCAGAAAGAGTAAAACAACAACAAAAAATCTTTGTAGTTGAAGAACCTCCAGCAGCAGGTCCCTCCCAATTAGCCGTTAAGAATTTCCCTTCTCCTGAAACACCAGTGTGTCTGGGGTGTGGCAGGGACAGACGTGAGAAACAACCACACAAGCCATTAAAAATCAATTAACTAGTCCATGCTTCTTCTGGAGAAAAGAGTTTGGAGTTTTCCAAGATAAAAACATCAAGCTCAATTGGTGACAACCGTGAGGCTGTTAAATAAGAATGAGGTGATCCATACCGTATGAATGGAGACTTCACTCCGTCAAAACATCAAAGTTAAACAGGTCAAAAATACATACATGAGCAGTGTATATTCATGAGTTTGGATTTGCAAAGGATGTGTCAAGTAGCCAACAGTAGTATTTTGGGGAGATGAGATAAATGAAATTATTTGAGGAGGGGGTAAAGCGGGATCTTTTGTTTATTTATCTTAGAAACTTCTGGATTGACAGCTAAAGATGGGAATGTATTAATTATCATTTTTATTTATAGAATGTATTAATTAATTCATGTATTAATAGTAAATAAAAGAACAAAAAAAATTAAAATAGAGAGTGCCTCTCTGGCTGTGTCAGGGACTCTTCGACCTGTCAAGAAATGGGCACAGCTGTGTGTCCCCGTGTAAGGGTGAGGAACCTAATCCAGATGTGCCTAAGGGCTTAGCTCTGTCTTGGAACACTGGCCACATAGCGATGTGTGTCTTCTGGTCTCTGCAGCTGCTTATTGGGCATTGAAGATTAATCCTGACCGATCCGACTAATGAAACACTTCATTGAGCATTGCTGCTTATTGGATTATGAACATTTTCCATTATAGCAAAAGTTGGATTAATGCATTGTGAAACAAGGTGATAGTTTATCCTGGAAAGACATGCAGTAGAAAAATCCACATGATGGACTGAGCCTGCCAGGTTGCTTTAAACGGTGGATTTATTTCTTTTATCCTGAAAGGAGCTGTGCCCACAAGCACTAGTGCAGGAACATTCCTGCCAGCCTTTCCATTTATAACTTCTCCCTCTTTTTCAGAAAGTAGTTTTAAAATTTTTGCTCCAGGCAAAAACCTCTTCATAAACAACACTTTATATTCGCCACATGACCATTCTGCAGTATATACATTTAGAAAATACAGCCTGGATCCTTTCTTCAGTTTGTCTCTGTTTCAGGGTTCTCCTAGGGTCTAGGGGGCAGAGGGGAGTCTGAGCTCCTGGTGGAGGCAAAACTGTTTACCATCCGGAAAGTTCCTATTGACTTGAAACAGAGGTCAGTAGACTACTGTCCCTGGAGCTAAATCCATCTCCTAGTCTGTGTTTGTATGACCTCTGAGCTAAAAACAGTTTCAACATTCTTCAAATTGAACAAAAAATTAAAAGATGAATACTACTTTATGGCATGTTGAAAATGATATGAAATTCAAATCTCAGTGTCCAAAAATAAAGTTTTATGGGAACACTGCCATGCCTGTTCTTTATGCACTGTTGGCACAAGAGCAGAATTAGCTATTTGCTATGGAGACTGCATAGCCTGCAAAGCCTAAATATGTACTCTCGGGCCCTTTCCATAAAATGCTTGCCCATCCCTGGCTTGGTAGAGTAGTATTGGCTTCAGAGTCTTTGATTTAAGAGCTTGGAGAAATTTGAATTGAAGTATTTCTTTAAGATCCCAACCTAGGGATGTAGTTCAGTGGTAGAGCTTTTGCATACTATGTATTCATTTTGGAAATACTAATGAGAAAATGCTATCTTTTTAATGTGATGCTCCATGGTCCCCTACTCCACTTCCAGTCTGGTTTCTTGAGAACTAGGAAAGTGTATTGTTCATTTTTGCATCCCTCCGTTCTCATACTGAGTGTCAAGAAGTCAGAAACTTTTTGAGCAGAGTCTTTTACCCATTGGATGTGTCAAGTTGCCAATAGTAGTATTTTGGGGAGATGAGATAAATGGTGAGCAGATAAGTGTGGTTATGATACCAATTTAGCAGATATACTTCCAACATTTTAAAAAGGAAATAGGGCTAACTGAGCCTAAATAGATTAAAACATGAAGAACGGTGTAGACTAGAAGGTAATTAAAAAATAACAGAAAAATATAGTTTAGAATGGAAAGATTAGAATAGACTGGAATGTAATACAAATGAATAGAAGGCCCATGTCACATGCTATGAGGTTCATTTCATGACCATCTGTTTCACTTATATACATGTGTGAAGATGTGATGGGAACATTTCTTACTAAGGGTTGTAGTTAAACAAGTTTGGAAGTTCTTGCTTTGGTGGATTTATTTGACCCATGCTCAGTTCTGATCCAATGCTGCACAAATTGGTGTGTATTGCAGAAGCATGAGGCAGGGAGTACACAACTGTTACTTTGGGTCCTTTAAGATGGTTTTTAAGATGGTCAGTCCACCAGCCAGTACTTCCTTCCCCAGAACCTCTCAATGTTCTAGCTGAGCTGAGTGCATAGAAACTTGCAAACCAATAGGTGATATAATTCAAGTCCTCAGACAGCAGAGTATCAGGAACCAAGATGCACAGCCCAAAGTGCTAAGGAGCATGGCAAGAGCTTTTACTACCAATACTTAAGGAGTCAGGCTCAGAGGAGGCAGAAACCATGGAGCTCTGTTGTGGGTGTCTTGGTTCAGCCAGGACTCAGGCATCTGAACTCCAGAATCTCCACCAGCTGCCAGGCAAGATGAAGATCTCAGCGCTATGTCAGTTTCCAACAAGGTGGTCAGCCTGGACCACACAGTGTCTTGGAGCCCCTTTCTCCAGCATAAGAGGGTGAAAGGTGGAGAACATAACACACAAATAGACTGCAGAAACATCTCACCTGCATACTCAAGTCTCAGGCCCCAAGTCCTAGATCATTGACAGGAGAGATGAGCTGAAGAAAATTACCTTGGAGGAAAGGAAGAAATGGAAAATATGCCTCCCTGAGTGATAGGACCCATTTTAGTACCTTGCTGCCTCTGATCAGGACACATGATGGGGAGGGAGGCAGTCACTGCCACTCAGCAAGGAGACACTGAGTCACTGCTAACACTATGGCTCAACAAATGCCCTTAATCTATCAGGAGGGCTGGAGGTGAGCCTGGAGGTAGCCCTGACTTCCAGCCTCCACCTCAGTGGTCATTAGAATCTACTGAACTTGGGAAATGACTGGAAATTTCACCGAGGGAGATGAGATGAGACATGTGTTGGCATATATGGGGTGTATGCAGGGCAGAAGATACAGGAGGTTGGAAAGATGGTGAGCAGATCAGTGTGAGGGATTCAGGGAGGTGTAGCACACCCAGAGAATGGGAGAAGGAAGTCATGTCTGTGCTCAGGGTAGAAAACAGGCCAGCCTGAAAGGATGCAGGCATGAGCATGGAATAGTCATTCTTCTAGAGATAACTCAAGTGGGAAGCATTCCTTGACAAACTCAGCAAGCACCCTGGGGGATGCATGGTCACTTCCAGGCTGCCTACTGTGCAGCTGTAATTACCTCCCTTTGTTACCCTCCAGTGACCTCTGCAGGGACAGGATCAGGTCTCCCTTACTTTCACATGTCCTCCTGAGTGTCCTGCCATAGCTCCTGGAGCAGAGAAGCAATGCAGCAGGCAATTCTGATGATGAAATGAAGAAATTTGGTGAGCAATTTTTCAGTCACTGCTATTGTCTAAATGTTTGCATCTCCATCACTAGAGAACCTCGTTCTCAAGTTGATGGTATTAGAAAGGGGAGCAACCGAGAGATGATTAGATCACGAGTGTGGACCCCTCATGAATAGGATTAGTGGCCTTATAAAATAGACCCCAGAGAGCTGCCTCACTTGTGCTTGTACCTGCCATATGAGGACACAGCTGCAAAGTGCCACCTGTGGCTAGGAAGTGGGCCCTTACCACACATTGAATCCACCTGCACCTTGATCTTGAACTTGCCAGTCTCCAGACCTGTGAGCAATAAATTTTTGTTGTCTATAAGTCACCCAGTTTATGCTATTTTGTGATAGCAACTCAAAAGGACAGAGACAGACATCTTCCAACTGTCTGAATGGTGAGCTTAAAAACATCCCTATAGTTTTGAGTAGAGAAATTGGCTTATTGAACCTCAGGACACTGGTACAGTTGGGAAGGAGAATGTCCTGGTCCTGGTGCTTTTGGAAATTAAGAGTTCGTAGGAAAGGTCGTCAGACTCCTTGAAGGCTATTCTGAAGGCCCACTGAAGCACAATGTTTCAAGAATGATGACCATAGAAAAAAGCTGCAAACATATGCCTAGGGAAAAAAAAATCTCTGAATATCTATCAGTATAAAGAGTTTATGATTTTATATAAACTAATATTTTTGGATATTTAATTCAAATATGAGTCTGACATTGTATTTTAGTACTATATCTTGTTCAACTCTGTGTCCTCCCACCTGGAAGAGGGACCAGCTCCTTTTTTTTAGGTGCTCAGTGTATGCTCATTTGAATCCAGTTGGTTTAATTTCATTCCATTTGTAGTAACTAAATGTAGATCTGAGTTATGGTTTTTTAAAAAAATGTTGAGTTTTTTTTTCTTCAAATGGGATTAATTGATGTGAGTCAGTAACTATTTAAACTCTTACAAAAAGACACATTAGAAATGAGGGACATCCTTTTCTTCCACAAAGAACATTTATTTCAACTGAAGTTTTAGTGACTTCAATATGGAAGGAATCCTGTGGCTCACATTCTAGACTTTGTCAAAGATGTCGCCCTGGCCATGAGCAAGGTGAGTTGACAGAATGCTGACCATCTACTACAAAAAGCACCAAACAACTGTATAAACCGCGTTGGTGGCAGCACTGCTTCAGGCCAAGACTCCATGGCTTCCTGCCCCACTCAGAGGGAGACATCATTCTTCACTTTGAGCAGAGCAGAAAATCAACTGGAGCCCTGAAAGTCTGGATTTGGATCAATGAGCCACATGACTCAAGAATTCTTTTCCAAAGAGGATGATGACTCCAAAGACCCAAGGTTATGACAACGAGGATGATGATAGGAGTAGCACCTCCTGTGTTTTGCAGGGTTTAGCAGTTCCAAAGCGTTCATGCACAGTTACCTTGCATGCTTCACATCTCTTCTGCAGCTACAGGCTAGACAAATATTACCACTAAAAGATGGGGGAAAAAAAGGTCACAGAGGTTAGAAGAACAGTTCAAGGTCATATTACGAGGACTTGAGGCCCTAGAACCACTGAATCCACATGGATCTGGATCTCTACTGCACTCTTTGACAGTCATATTTCTTTTCTGACTAGTGGACCAGGGCTAACACCATTGTACTGTAGATGAAAAACCACTGGCCTAACATGCAGGGGAGGACAGGTTTGTTTTAACTCTTTCTCCATCTTTATTTGCAAAATTAATGAGACTTCCTAGAAACAGATAAATTCAAAGAACATATATAAAGTTAAAAAGTGAAAGTCTTCCTCTTTCCACATCTGATTCCTTGTCTGATCCTGCCTCCTTCAGCATATGAGAGGGTCGAGAAGCATTTGGGGATAATCTCATAGTCACAATTCCAGTATAGGAAGGTGAAGGAACCAGTCAGTAAGACTGACAGCAATAGCCAGTGAGCTGGGAGGGAAACCAGAAGAGTAAGCATTTCACAAGAGAGCCAGAGTTGTTTATGTAAGAAGCTGCTGATTACTATAAATAGTGTGGTGGATTTGCTTTCTAGGTCTTTGTATTTAACAACACACAAAAACACTCCATGTACAATCTGATATTATTACATATGCCAGTTACTCATGTACACATTCTATATTTGTTAGGATGTTTGGGGCTGCTGGTAAAACAAAACCTAGACTCAATGACTCTTAAACAGTTAACAGAACATATCTGCATTACTTAACAAGAAGTCCTAAGCTGCATTTGCTCCATAAAAAGTGAATTCATTTGTTCCATGATGTCACTTAGGGTGCAGATTCCTTCTACACTCAATTCTGTCTTCCTGTGGTAGGACAGTTTTATACTTGGCTTGTTGATCACAGTCCAGCTATCATAGCAAATATTGGACAGTTAGATATTTATTGGAAGAAAAGAGATTGATTCTGTGTTAGTCTGTTTTCTGCTGTAATAACACAATAGCACAAATGGCATATTTTTAAGAAAAGGGATTTATTTTGGTTCATCATTCTGGTCCAAGGAAGAAGGGCCACAACTTTGATGGAGTTCCTGCTGTGGTATAGGGCTTCACATGGCAGGGTAGGAATGTTATGAGACATAGTTAAATTGACTTTTATAGCAGACCCACCCCTAAGATAACCCATTAATCACACAAATGGATCAATCCATTCATAAGGGCAGGACCCTAATCACCAGGTTTTACTTGGTCCCACCTCTTAATACTCCACACAGGAGATTAACGTTTTATATGCATTTCAGAGGGGACAAGTCATATTCAAACCAGTTCATACTAGTTCTACTTCTTTGTATTGGAGGAAAAGAAAACCTTTCCCAGAAACTTCCTAGCCATCTTTTCAGTTTTCAATAGTCTGGGCTTTGTCACTTGTCCATTCTTAATCCAGTCACTGGTATCAGTGTGATTGTCTTGGATTATCTGTGTGTATACCTGAGTGCGTAGAGGCCATGGCAGTGAGGAAGGACTGGGTGGGCAGATAACTCTCTGTAATGCACACACACACACATTCCCAAAAGGAGACCATGGACGTCACATACAGTGTCTCCTTCCTGCTCTCCAAATACAACTATAAGTCTCGGTTTCTTCTGTGTCACGACAAATGATCTATTCAATGTTTTTCAGAGGATTCAAACTTTCCATAGTGAGGACATACTGTAATTAATTTAAGATTTCCCCTACTGATGATGTTTTTAATTTTTCACTATTAAAACCCTTAAATATTCTGAAACAACTTTTTTCCATCTGAGAAGTAGGTTCCTAGACAATGGGTAAATTTCTAGGTGCCTACATTTCCAAACTCTTGATTCCTAGATTTCTAATCACTAGGGTCAAAGGTCTGCAACTCCTAACTTGTGCTGGGTACACCATATTGCCTTTCAACATACACGGTGGCATACTGTACATTGTCACCTGTGTATGTAAGGGTCTGTCCCCACACTCCACCACCAACTCTGGATGACAACATTTTTCTCCTAATCCCCTAGTTTCTGAAGAATTTAACTGCTACTTGCTTTCCTTTGACTTTGAAGAGATGAAGATGTTACTAGTGATGTCACCTAACACAGATTAAAAAAAAGACTCTCCTACCTCATAGTCCCCCAGCAAAGCCTCCACCTTGGCCAGGCCACCAAAGAGTCTGAAGGCAGAGAGCCCTGGGAAAATGGAGTTCAGCAAAGCCTGGAGCCCGAGTTTGATGGCACAAAGGACAATGGCAAGAAGAGCTACTCTGTATCCCACATAAATGGTGTGACTTTCTGTCACAGGGCTCAGTGATGTGGTAAGCCATGTTTGGCAACCTATTTTTTATTTAAATCACTTTCCACTTTTCCAGTATCCAGTTCATTTTGGAAATGTCCTGATCATTCCAGAAGTATTGGTTTTTCTATCTGAAGAGCCTGTGCCATTCTTTATCATGGTCAATCTTTTTCATGTACTGTTTTGGGAGAGCCCTTCCTGTGTTAGGGAGATTTCTGTACTCACAGATACAGGGATTCATTAAGACAAGCTAATGAGCAATGAAGTATTTCATAAAACTGTGCACAGCAATACAGAACTTCGTGGTCATTTAAAAAGCTGCATGCAAAATTGGACCTCATGCAAATTGAAACCAGAAGGTCATTTGGGGACTTAGATGGCTCTTGGAGCATTTTCTGCAGGAACTTTTGTTTCATCATTGAGGAGCATCATTATTATGATTTAACCTTCTCCTGTTTCTGTATTTTCCCTGCTACCAATGATTTAGTTAACTTCTACATCTTTGTAGAAATTTGAATGTGTCCTTCCAAAGTTCATGTGTTGCAACCTTAGTTCTTTGATGTGATGGTGTTGAGAACTGGGGCCTAGAAAGAGGTGCTTGGGTCATGGGGATGGAGCCCTCATGTATGGATTAATGCCTTTCATGGGTATTTATCATGGGAACTCTGCCCCCTTTTCTCCATTCTGCCCATGTCTGCTTGCTCTTTTGCTTTCTGCCGTAAAACCACACAAAGATTCATGTGAATCCAAGTAGATGCTGGCTCCATGCTTTTGGACTTCCCAGCATCCAGAACCCTGAGCCAAAATAAACTTCTTATTTTCATAAGTTACTCAGTATCAGGTGCTTTATGAGAGCAATAAAATGAACTAAGACACTTAGCTTACACATAATGGATACTTCCTCTCAAATATGAAATTCTCGTGGTGTTGACTAATTGGTAGCCCCTTTTAGTATCTTTTCAGCTTCAGTCCCAGTGTTGGCCACTAAATAATCTTAGTGTTTCCCAATTCTAGTTCTTGAGAACAGAATCTGATATGCCCCATTTGGGGAGAATAGTTCTGTGCCAAGCCACCGCCTAGTCTTGCATTTAAAGATCTTCCCTCAGTCTAATAGACTCAGCTTAGAGGGTGGTGCTCCTTCATGAAACAGAAGATCAATGCCTAGGGCTGTACCCTGAGCAGGCATATGGGTGTGGGTTTCCTGAGAAAGAAGTGGCATCCAGGGCAAAGAGGACACCTCCATTTTCTTGTGTTACTCTTTGACTTGGTGGTAAGCTTCTGGATCATCCTATGTTAAATAGTTCTTTGTATCCCCTACAGTGTGTAATCTAGCTCTTTTGTTGGTTGATTCAATTTTTCAACAAATATTTAATGAATTTCTACCATATTTCTGGCATTGGGCTAGACCCTGGGATACACAATAGAAAGACCACATTTTCACCCATTCCTCCTCATCAGGACCTCCCCACACCCTGTGGCTTCTACTGTCTTAAAGCTTCTTCCCCTCAGCTGCGTTCTTCAGGGATGAGTGTGGATTTCATCACCAAGGCCAGGAACTCAAGGGCTGCAGGATCTCACTTCAGCTCTCCTGTTTTCACCTTACATCGTTCCAGCAAGCCTGCCCTGCACTTGGATCAAACACGGCTGGTTGTGTATGGCTTCTCTCCCAGGCCTTGGCAGGATGCTTCGACTTGTCTTTGACTTCCTGTTGACTCAGCTCTCCAGATTTTCACATCATGACTTCAGTATATTCCCCCCATTTAAAAGGGAGGGAAATGCAGATGATACCAATCTGTACACATACCCTTCCACCCTGCCCCAGTTCTTAACCCTTTTGCATGATTACCAAATCATACATTCAAAAACTCATTGACTGATTTCTAGTTCCTCTTCTTCTCATAAACACATTCCATAAATTACCAGCCTAATTAAAACCAAATTGCATTTTGAGTAGTTTATTCCCAGGCTGAAATTTACTACATAATCTAACAGTTTTTTTAGTAAGCCTTCTTTCTCTCTCTTTCTTTCTCACTGTTTTCAATTGATATTGAGTTTTACTTTTTTCTTTGTTATAACTTTGAAGCAGGAAGGGGTGGTGGGAGAGAGGGAGGGGGAGGGGGAGAGAGAGAGAGAGAGAGAGAGAGAGAGAGAGAGAGAGAGAGAGAGGTGTTTCCCAGCACTGGGGACATCACTGCAGTGAGCACATGCGTTCCTCACCTTGCTATCCCTATTCAATGTCTAGAGCCTTTGATGTACTGTGAAGTGAGACTTTGTTCAGTTTATTTTTTCCGCTGGGAGATGTGTAATCACCTGAATTAGTTATGTTATGGCTACAATGGGAACATAGTTTGTAGTATCTGAGCTTGTACATGTTCCCACAGGCAGTCTTGGTGGTCATAAATCTCAATTCCATGTGGAGTTTTTTTTTTTTACATGCAAATACAAGCAAGCTACTTCCATTTTACTGGTATCCATATCCCCCACCTCTGCTAAAGACATCTCTCTGGAAGGGATGGGCCTGGGCACAAGTGAAGGACTTGTCTTTCCTGCTTCTTCTAGAAAAAAAAAAAATCTCAGTTCTAAATTGACCTAAAACCAATTTGGTTTAGAGATCATCTACTCAGTTTACAAGTCAGTAAAATTTTCAGTTTATGTCTTTACCAACTGACTTTTCTTTTCTTTCTTTCTTCTTTTTCTTTAGGCCTAAGGAGCACTGAATTGATTATATTAGGTTAAAAGTAACTGATTCCCAAGAATTAAACTCTGCCAAGCTGTGTTCAGGAGTGTGAAATGACACTGTTTATTGGTATTTATCTATGATAATCAAAGGCTGCTCTCCTAGCTCCTGGCCTCTTTCCTACCCTCCCTTTCTTTATTCTTTTCTCAAACTCCACTTCTCCTTTCTCTTACGGGGGTCGGGGGAATACCTATTCCCTTCCTAATGTGGACATTCTAACATGTCACTTCATAAAACCCCTCCGGATATACCCTTTTAAAATTAATGCTCAAAGAAGCAAAACTTCAAGTAACCACACACACACACACACACACACACAGACACACACACACTTGCACGTCTACTTGCACGTCTGCTTGCACGCAAGAGTCTCTATTAAAATAAATTAACCCCCAAATTAGGAAATCCAGAGCTCTGAGTTCTGCCCTAATTTTATCTCACAGTATCTAGAGAGGTTACAAATAACTCTCAAGTTAAAATGCCATTTTCCCCCCCTGTGGGTAAAGTTAATATTAATGTTGCTTAAAAGGAATGAGGCTGTTTCTTTTTGAGTGGTGTTTTCACATTGTAACTCCCCAAACCTATTCTTAGAGGACCTTAGGTGGTATTGTGCATATTCTTTTGTAGAATAATGGAGTGTTTATATTACACAGTCCCATTGTGAGATCAATCAGTCCCTGCTGCGGGATTTATAAACATTATCTGCAGGTGGTCCTGGTGTGTCATCCCAGAAGACAAGCTTTCATTCTCAGGAAACAGGCCTCGCCCAAGTCCCACACAGGACACCAGACCCGGCACCACAACCCAAGCTTCTTGTAGCCCAGACAGTAACTGATGGGGTTGTCGGTGAATCTTGGCCCTGAAACAGCATGCTTTAAATTCCTGCTTCCCTCTAGCCTCCTGCTCATGTGGCCTTGTGAGAAGCGAGAGTCCGGGAGTTTATCAAAGAGTTGGCCCAGACATTCAGACTGTCCAAATAACCTTCCTCTTTGCTTCAGATCTCACCTCTCGTCTTGCGGATCTTTAGCATTGCAACCTCGTCTTATGCATGAAGCTGAATTTTGCCTGTTTCTCTCAAATGGAACCCCCTTTCCCCTCGATCAAACAGGAAAGATGTATAATGAGGTGATTGGATGGCCTCATATCATGCTCAGGTCTCTCAGAAAACGTGAAAGAGGTCATTCCTTCTCACTCAGACAATACTCCTGTTGTTGAGATAGTTCTCCTGATTCCAGGTGGGAGTTTAAAATGTACTTCTGGGATATGGCAAAGACAGTGGAGCCAAGGAAAGTGTGAGCCTTGTGGAGGACAGTCACCATTGAACATTGTCACCTGGTACTTTGACCTCTTCATTCAGAATCAGCTTCCATCTTCTGAGGCCCATGTGACCTTCAGGCATGAGCCCTAGAATGTTGGGGACCTCAAGACACAGCTTTAAGAGCTGCCTTTGCCTTTAACCAGCTGAACTGCCTCATAGCACACCCTTGACCTCTCTGGGTCATGGAACTCCTTTGTCCACCCAAGGGCCTGGTCTAAATGAGCTCTAATGTGTCTTTCAACTCTCTGCATTCTATTATTCAGAATTCATGCTTCATTATAATCCATGTGCCTCTGGCATAGAGTTGGCACCCACCCAAGCATATGCTATGGGCCCAGAGAAAATAAACACTTCTGGGTCTGTGAAGTCACAGGCTTTGCTTTACAAAGCTTAGAGGTGCGTAGGGTATCTCGGGTACAGGACAATGAGAGATCCCACAGGCAGAAAGCTATTTTCAAAGAGGAGTGTTAAAAGATGTGGTATTATTCAGAAAAGAATGCTCTGAGGGCAATATGTTGTTTTTATTCTCCTTGTAATTTATCTTCCAACAGGCAGACGGACTGGAGAAGAAGCAATAAACTATGGGTTTGCAAATGTCAGGGCTTTGATTCCAGTGGGGGTGATGTTCAAGTTCTCCTCGAGTTGAAGATATGTCAAGCAGGGATTTTTCAGAAACTCACTGATATTTCTTGATTTCAGAATATGAGGCTTAATTTTTGCTGAGTCTATGGAAAACTAGATGAGCACTGTTATAGTTTGGATCTTGAATGTCCCTCAAAAGCCCATGCTATTTGTTTCACAAGAAACCAAAGGCCCACAGGGGGTGGTCTTGTTGGCTTCCAGACCCACAGAATTGGTGGAAGGACTGGGATCATTGCCAGGCTCCAGTGCTTAGCCTAGCACCTTTCTCTGTGCTATGTGCTTCCTGATCATGCTCGTTGCTTGGTCACCAGCCTGTGGCATTACTGGGAAGTGGTAGAACCTTTAGGAGTTGGAGCCTCGTAGGAGGAAGTTAGGTCACTGGGAGCATGCCCTTGAAGGGGAGACTGGGACCCCGGCTGCTCCCCTGTCTCTCTGTCACCTTCCAGCCACTGTAAGATAAGCAGTTTCCTCTACCACTCACTTTCACCACGTTGTATTACGTGGCAGCAGACCCAAAGCAACTGGGTCAAAGAACTGTGGACAGAAATCTCTGAAGCCATGAACCAAAATAAGTATTTCCTTCTGATAAGTGGATCTTCTATTATTTTTGTCATAGCAACAAAGAACTAACAAATATGAGCACTCAGGCCTTCTCTTGGACTTTCTGAAACTAAAGTATAGAGGAGGAGGCTGCTGAAGTCAAACCAAATACCAATCATTAAGACAAGCAATTAACCCAAAGCGTTTAATGCTGGCTAACGCACATTATGGGTCTCTTCCTGGATCAAGAATCACCTTTTAGGGCCCACGTTTCCTCTTCACTGGAGCAGTAAGTCCAGGTGCCTCCTGATTTTGCAATGATGACATCATGTGTCTGGTGGATTCTGTTGAAGGAGTAAGACCAAGATTCACTTCCTCTTGCCACTCAAAGTGATTGGACCTTCTCTAGACTTTGAGGTACACTTTAAGATCATTTACACAAGAGGGCTGTGTACACTGGCTGTCTGCGTCTTCTCTGTATGAAGTTTCTTCCACAGCTTGGATGTCCAATCCATACATGTAGTCTGTCCCCCAAGGTGCACATGCTGGAGGCTAGGTTCCCAATGTGGAACATTTTAAGAAGTGGAGCCTAGAAGATGATTAGGTTGGGGGGGTTGGGTGGAGGCACCACCCTCAGAAGAGATTAATGATCCTTTCATGGGAGTGGGTTAGGTGTCCCAGGACTAGATTAGTTACTGTAAGAGCAGATTGTTATAAAGTGAATCCACTCCCCTGGGCTTGATGTTTTTTTCACACACCTGATCCCCCTTCCCCTTATCCACCATGTTGTGATGCAGCTAAGGGGACCCTTGCAACTTAATAGCAATGTGCTATTTGACCATTCCATCCCCCAGAATCATAAGTTACAAAAATATCTTTTCTTTTTTTTAATATTTATTTTTTAGAAGCTGTTAGATACAATACCTTTATTTTGTTTATTTATTCGTGTGTGGTGCTGAGGATCGAACCCAGGGCCTCACATGTGATAGATGAGCACTCTACCACTGAGCCACAACCCCAGCCCCCAAAATGTCTTTTCTTTATAAAAACTTACCCAATATGGGGTATTCACAAAATAAAATGGACTTAGTCATCTTCTGAATATAAATTTCTGTTTAACAGATTAAAGGGGAGGAGATTATTTCTGTCACTGAATTTTCCCCATGTGGAAAAGAATTCTGGATATATTTAAATAGCAACGTCTGTCCCCATTTCTTCCTGGCTCTACCTCTCTCCTGTCTTGACCGACTTGGGCCATTTTTATGGTAGCTGACCTGCACTTTCCCAACCAGCTAGCTGAAAGACAGAGGGCTCTGTTGATTCCCAGAGAGCTACAAATATGGTGTAAGGGAAGGAGTCCTCTCACTTTGTGTTTTCCAGGAAAGAAAGAGGACAACCAGAGCAAAGGGCATGATCAGGGAGCCCCTGGCACAGAGGAAGGCACCTGGGTTAAGTCTCGAAGACTTGGAAATGAGTCAAGTCCTTCCACCAATTCTCTGTGTGGCCATAGGCCAACAAGGCCTCCCCTGTGAGCCTCCAGTTTCTTCACCTGTGAAACAAATAACATTCACAGAATAGTCTCTGGGGAACCTTGGAAAAAATTTAATATAATACTTTAGCTTGAGAGAGACAGATGGGATTTAATGTGCAGAGGGAAGAATTGAAACAGGTATTTGAAACTGATACATCTGGGTCATTGCCATTTGGAGATCTAGAAGGGAAGATAGGCATCTCTGGAAACAGAGCATCAACTGAGGTGAACTCTACTTGATTAATGAAAATTCATCCATGTTTATTTCACTCCTTATTTTTAATGTAAAGCAGAAACTTAACCTGGTTTGTTCACTGTTAGGTCCCTGACACCTAGAATTGCATCTGGCAAACAGAATGCATGCCCTCAATTAATAATTATCAAATGAATGAATGAATGAATGAATGTAACTGCCATTGCTCCTGCTTTCAAACCTAAACTCCAATTCTTATTTTCTCTGCCTCTGCGAAGCCCATCTGATGGCTGGACAGTCGATCCCCAAAATGCATCCTATTCAAGTGGGACCTGACTCTGCTTGTGTTCCCTGCTTATTGTCTTGTGGTTTTGTTAATTCCATGTAATTCTCCAGGATAACTCTAAGTTCCACCTCCTACACAAAGCCCTCTTTGATTGCAGTACTATGGTTGAACTTCTTAGTAAAACCTAGGTTAGTCCTGCTGATGAATTCTTGCATCTAGTCAATGTGGACTTGTTAGCATCACCTTGTTAGCTAACAAGGTCAAGGTACAGTCAAGGCTTTCAGCCAGGATCTGTACATAAAGCAGAAGCAACAGGGATCTGGTTCCAAGCTTGGCATCAGAGCTAGATGGATGTGGGTTGCAATCCTTTTTGCACATCCCCTGGGGAAACAATTCAACTCTCTGTTCTTCAGCTTCCTCACCCAAAACCATGCTCACTTAGTGTGTCATTGTGAAGGTTGAATGAGGTCCTTCTTTTCTAAAATTTTTATTTATTTATTTATTTATTTATTTATTTATTTATTTATTTATTTATTTATGAGTGATACCAGGGATTGAACCCAGGGGTGCCTAACACCGAGCCACATTCCCAGCCCTTTTTATTTGTTATTTTGAGACAAGTTCTCTCTAAGTTGCTTAGGACCACACTAAATTGCTGAGGTTGTCTTTGAAATTGTGGATCCTCCTGTCTCAGCCTCCCAAGCTGCTGGGATTATAGGCGTGCACCACCTGACCCAGCTGAATGAGGTGATTCTAACAGGAAATTGAGAACATTCCATCATAAACAATCCATGAAAAGTGGGTATCATGGCAAAGTTCAGGGGAGGAATATGAAATTTAATTGCAGCCTTATTTATGGCACTATGTCACCACCTTAGTAGTTTCAACGAATCAGCATCTGATGTGGTAAAGAATGTGCCATCTTACTGTCTTAGGCAGATTTGCAGGATCTGATGATGGACCATCAGGTTTCAGGTTTGTAGATTTCTCAGTGGTGTAGAAGGCAGGAGAGAGTGGACATTCTACTTTTCTTAGGGTGACAGTTCTCTTTCCCGAACCCCATCTGCTTCAGAGTTCTCAAAAATAGCATTAAGACATTCTGTGAATTCCTGTTAAAGAAAAACTTAACAGAAATCTCAAATTTTCTACAAATTGTTGGAAACTTAAAAACCAAAGCGGGGGGTTGCTACTTCAGCATGAGACATGGTGCTCACATTTCAGTGCTTTGGAATCTTGAGATGGTGTCAGGAGGATCTGGCAATCCCAGTGGCCCTGCTCTCATTGCAAAATGTTCAAATCTGGATAATCATATTTTTCTCTTCAAACATTTGTCATTTCTTTGTCATGAAAAACTCGATAGGTACAGGATTCATCACAGTTGTGTTGCAGGTGTTAAGGACTTGGAGTGACAGAGAGGGGTATACAAGAGAAAAGAATAGCCAGACATGAAGAACATCTGTGTGCACAGTGCCACCTTTACAATGGTCATGACAAGGTTACTGTGTGAGGGGACACTGAATTTTTTTTCCCTCTAGAAAATCAGTTCCAGAAGAGAGGGATTGGAAGTCAAGCAAGCCTGAGCTGACTACTTCTCTACTCAAGATGGCAAAGGTGTCCTTGACACGTTGCTTCTTACTCTGTGTCACCTTCATTTCAGAATGTTTCCTTTCCTCTTCTGAAATGTTCCTTTTCAACCTTCAGAATTCACAGAGAAGAAATAAGAAATAAGCAGGAACTGAACTAGTCCTCTGCTTCCTGAAGATTAAGCCTTGAACTTGAGGCAGCATTTTTGGAGAGTAATCTGAAATCCTAATACTAGAGCCCTGCCCTTTTCTTCCACGTACCCCTGCAACTAGCCTCTGAGGAGTTTCCAAGGCCACACAGAGAGATCCTTCCCCACTGGAAAACCAGGGAGCAAAAACAAGTTCAATTTTTAAAATAGATTAGCATATTCAATCACCAAGTTATTACCCAAACCAACTCTGATGCTACCTCAAAACACACTGTTGAGTGCAACAGGTTAAACACCAAGTTCTTTAAGAAATCATGGGAGTTGGGGACAGATTGGTCAACTGAGTACTGAGTTAGGAAAAGTAAGTTCTGATATTCTTTTGCAGAGTAAGATGACTCTAGTTAAAGATAATGTACTGTGTATTTTTTTAAATGCCAAAAGTTTTTCATGACAAAGAAATGATAAATGTTTGAAGAGACAGATATGGTTATCCAGACTTGAACATTTTGCAATGTATACATATATCCAAACATCACTTAGTACCCCATATATGTGTACGATTTTATGTCTTAATTTATAACTAAGTTTTTAAACAAAGATATCACTAGAAAGAGAGCAAGCGAAAGACCAAGATAAGGAAAAGGCAAGCACAACACCACTAGAATGAGTGGCTTTGGTTGTTTGGTTGGTTTTAAATGTCTTCTATGGTTTGATCACAGTTACTGCTCTTCAAGTGAGGAGTAAAATTCTTCCTGTCTCTGAAATGTTCAGCGGCTCCCTAAGTAAACTATTTGACAAACACTCCACAGCAGCGAGTTGTAACATGTCTGAGAAGCTGCAGGTCGGCCTGGCTGGTACAGTTCTTAGCAATATTTGTTACGTTCCATCCATTAGCATGTCTTTAAACAATGAGAGCCATGTCATCCTGATTTTACACCATAATCCTGAGTTTACAGAATTTCTTCACATTGTGTGAAACTGGTTTTTGACTTCACCATTTCTGACCCTCAGAGGTGAAGTCACCCTCTTGCTTCTCTTACCTCTTCAGCCCTCGCCAAGCTGTGTTTTGCACCAAACTCAGCCTTTTGAGTATAGTGGATACTGCAACTGCTGCCAATGCCTGAATTATTTCTCAGCTGCTCCACCCATCTATCAATATATTTTATAAAATCTTTGATCAGGACTTTGCTGAGCATTCTATTATTGCACAGTGCACACACTGAAATGCATCTTAAAGGCCAATATCTCACATCCCCCTACATTTTAGCTTGGCTAAGACTCCACAGGAAACAGGTACTTAAATGATGGCATAGAGGAACAAGGTATAATTGTATCTGCATATCTAATAAATATTATCTCTCTATTTTTGTAAACATAAGTATTTTCTCCTCCTTATATGGACATGGCTATGCATGAGCTTGATTCTCATTTGTTAACAATATGGCCTCTTAAAAGTGATAATTGATTTATGTGAATCAAATCAATTTAAATTAATTAGGTTAATCATAAGTAATTCTTGAAAGTTACAGTCAAAGGGAACTGTCTTCATAACCCACTTTAATTGATGAAATTCCATTTGACAGTCAAAAGAGGTCATAGAGCAATGGAGAAAATTTTGATCCCTTATTGGACCTTTATTTGCACTAATTACAAATTCTGCAGACATTGTTCATGAATGAAAGATATTTTAAATAAATATTTAGCACAATTTCTGTTTAATAGTTTTTCACGATATCTGTTTAATGATATGAACAAAAATAAATTGTCAAGTGCCAGGTGCATTGGTACATACCTGTAGTCACAGCAACTCAGGAGGATGAGGCAGAACTATCATGAGTATAACACCAGTCTCAATAACTTTGCAAGGCTCTAAGCAAATTAGCAAAACCATGTCTCTAAATAAAATATAAAACAGTATGGGGATGTGGCTCGGAGGTTGAGCACTTCTAGGATTCAATCCCTGGTACCGAAAAATTAAAAATAAAAAAATGACAAGTGATTATAAATTACAGAATTAACTGAAGAAAAGTGTAAAATCTTCAGTGACTTAGAGGTATTTTAAATAAAACATTAGGTGATTATTTAACTTAAGCAGTTTTAAATTGAAAAAAAAAAAAACCAAGAAGACTTTAATTAACTGAATGGCATTGAAAATCACCAATGTAGTCTGTATTCTAATCAGTCTTCTGTTACAGAAGCTTAAAAAGTTCTATTTATAATCAGATTCCCTTGAATGTTATGATTAAAAAGCTAAAGTAGCTCTCAGATTGTATTTGAATTTTTGTAGAACATACTTTTATTATTTTTATTTTATTACTTTGAAAAAATAAAAGCTAACTTATACTATGATTAGATGATTAGGGGAGATTTTGACCCTATTTTAGTACAGACTGGACATTCTTAATCTGAGAATTAAAATCCAAAGTGGTATAAAATGAGAAATTTTTGAGGGACAACATGACATCACAGATGGAAAATTCCACATCTGACTTCATGTACTAGGTCACAGTCAAAATACAGGTGAACTAACTAAAAGCATTGCAAAATATTATCTTTGCTCTTTGTGATAAGGTGAATGTGAAACATGGGTGAAATTAGAGTTTAGATCAGGGTCCTACCCCCAAGATAATTCATGTATCTATGCAAACATTCCAAAATTCAAAAAAACATTTAAAGTTCTAAATACTTCTTGTCCTAAGCATTTTGGATAAGGTATATTTAAATTATACATATAGGATGTCAGTGATGATTTTGCAATGTCCAGCACAAAATTTTGATGGTGATTTCTACTTCCAGTCAAACGTGGTCTTCTGATAGCTGAACTCTTCGCTCTTCAGATTGGGTCTTAACTCTGTGTGAAGTGAAGGCCAAGTCCTCTCTTCTGATGTAGTATTCCCAGGGCCGTGGGGCAATGAGTGAGGAGAAGGGATGCTTAGCTGGTGTCAAGGAGCAGTGGAGATCAGTAGATGCTGATCTCTTCAAATGAGGAGGTCTTATTTGTCAGTCCATCCCCCATAAAGGAAAGATGATGGGGAAATTCGCAGCTGAGCGAAGATCCATTTCCCAGGCACCTGCTGTTGGGTACATCCACCTCAAAGTGAACCATTCCATTATGCCAGAGATAGGAACATGATATCCTTCCTGACAAGGAAATTGCATGAGCCTTTTCTTCCTTTGTCAAACCTCTTTTATGGCCCAGGGAGAGCTTGGTCTCACTGTCTTTAAGACATTCATGCTAACTCAGAATTTGGCCCTGTGTGGCCCCAGAATCGGCTTTACTCTTAGTCAAGAGATGATAACAGTATGTGGGAAGAGTCAGTTGCAGTATGACAGAATGAGGAGGTTGTCATCCTCTTCTCCAAAAGCAACTATTGTGCTGGAAAATACTATCAAGACAATCATTTTAACACTGTGGAAAATAGCCAAGTCTCCCATCTCTGCCATTGAGGTCATTCAACCAAAATGGGATAGGTATCTGCTGAATGGGGCTCGCTTTATTCTGGGTGTTGTCTGTGAAGCCAGAGGTCTCCCAGGCAAGCAAACAGAGAAGGCTACTACTCTACAAACCTGAGGTTGTGGTCACATTTGGGGCAAGAAGTTACTGGCAGCCGAGATGAGCATTAAACATGAAATCTAACAGAAGCAGCAGCAATGCAACAACAATAATTCCCTCCAGGGAAAAATCATAATCTAAAATACCTACAATGAGCCAGGTGTGGTGGTGCACACCTGTAATCCCAGTAGCTCAAGAGGCTGAGGCAGGACGATCATGAGTTCAAAGCCAGCCTCAGCAAATTAGCAAGTCCGTAAGCCTCTCAGCAAGACCTGGTCTCAACATAAAATATTAAAAAGGGATGGAGATGTGGCTCAGTGTTTAAGCCCTTGTGGGTTCAATCCCTGGTACCAAAAATAAAATAAAATAAATACCTACAATGTAGTATGTGAAATGACTGATATTCAACAAAAAATACCAAGTATGGAAAAAGCAATAAATTGTGTTGTGTTATGTCATTTTGTTTATGAAGCACTGGGTATCAAATCCTGGATCTCAAGCATGAGAGGCAAATACTCTAGAGGCAAACACTCCAGCTCAGAAAAAAATAAATTTTGACCCAAACTTAGGAGAATAGCAAATCTCTGATTTGTAATGGATCCATCTGGGTCAGTTCAGGCAAGAACCTGCAAATCCCAGGTCGTCTTGAATTCTCAAGGTCTTCAGAAATGGCCCACTTTTCCCAGTTAAAGGATGGCACTCTCTAGTAGAACAGAGGCTTGTGACTTGCAAGACAATGTATGTTCCCCTAAGTTTTCATCTCTACCTTCCTTCCTGGTAACATCAATAAATAGGGACATGTTGCAAGATAACCTTGCCTGTTATCTAAGGAGAAGGGGATTATACAGTATAGGAGTGAATGATATGGCCTTGATGTGGATTCTAGGAGAAAGTGTCTACACTCTACTACAACAGCTAATGAAAACTTGGACAAAACAATGCTCATATTGAGTCAAGTAGAAGTGCCAGATTGGCATGGTAGATAATGGGAGAAAGGGATTATAAGAAACTATAGAATTGGGTCTTCGCACATAAGGCTGGAAAACATACCATCTAACTATGTGCTGCAGAAGACCCTAAAGGAGACTTTATTTACCACAAAAATAAGGAATGCTGTAGTGAGAGGGCACTAGCCTTATTGAGGAACTCAGTAGTGAGTGTGCTCAGTAACTTAGAGCTAAGAGAGCTTACTGGGGTGGTTACAGAATGGGTGTCTTCAATAACAATGGGGATGATAACATTCTGAAACAATGAAGGAGAAGTAGTGGTGCTTGCCCAGAACAAGGTGAGCACAATTACTAGAATATGCAGCAAGTTGGAGTAACTTCCAGGGGGTGCTGGAACAATATTCTTGGGGCAAAATAAATAGGTGTCCAGCAAAGGGATTATTTAATTTCCACAATCAAAAGTCATAATTCCTCGCCTGTTTTCTAGAACTGAGCAAGTTCTCAGAATTGGAACCAGTGATTGAAGCAGAGGCTGATGTCCATGAGGAAGGATCTGACAACACCAGGTCATGTGTATTTGGTAGGATTTGTGTAGTCCTTCCTCAGATGCTATTACTGTTTACTTGAGTAACCTCTCCCAGAGAAAGGAGAACACTTGTCGTTACGATTTGGATCTGAATTTTCCTCCAAAGTTTCACGTATTGAAGGCTTGGCACCCAGTGCAGCAATGTATAGAGGCGGAGGTTTGGGAAAGTGATTGGATCATGAAGGTTCTTACCTCCTCAGTGGGTTAATCCACTGATAGCTGACAGGACTACTGGGAGATGGTGGGGAAAAAGTAGGTTACTGAGGGAATTCTCTGGAAGTGTTTTCTTGTCCTTGGCCTTTGTCCTTCATTGCTGCCATGATCTGAGCAGCTTTCTTCCATGTGGCCTTCTGCCATGATCTTTCTACCTTGGAGCCAGAAGATCATGAACTGAAACTCTGAGCAAAAGTAAAGCCCTCCTTCTTTAAGTTGTTTATACCAAGTATTTTTGTCACAGTGATGAAAAGGTAACTAGTACCTCACATTTTGAGGAGTGTTGGAAACAGGGTTTGAGTTGATACTGATCCTTTCAAGGGGTCACCATGACTCCCATTTTTGAGTAGAGGTCCAATGGGGCCAAGGAATGAGTGAAGTCCTGGCCCAGGTCTGACTCACAGTGGATTGACTAGGCCTGAAAATGTCATAGTCATTTCTTTGGTCCCAAAATATACAATTAGAGTAGCTATTCTTGTTAGAATAACCCTCACAGTATTCCCTTGGCCTGTGGTCTAAGATCCAACCAACTAAAGCCTTCAAAAGGGCCCTACAACCAGCCAAGAAAAAAAAAATCACAAATAATATTGCCTCTCCAAGGATTGGGATGAACATATAAAGGCTTGAGTGGTGGATATTCCCATCATATCCCCTCTTAATTCACATTCTGAAAATTATAAAAATGAGCCTGATCTTGTTAGTAGACCACTTCAATCTCAATTAAATAATAACTACAGCTTAATTCCTGTACCTAGTATGGCATATTTACCAGAACAGAAGAACTCAGCCTCAGTCCATTGTATGGGGCCATTGATCTGGATGAGGTATTTCTCTTTCATCAGAAAAGAGAAATAGCTGTTCAAAAATAGTTCACATTCACATGGAATGGGAAACAATCTTATTAATAGTTATGTTAACTATCTCAACTTTTCTCATGTTCAAAGGGGCCTGAAACTTTTGCTGGTCCACTCTACTAAAAACAACCTGGTGATCACATCAGATTATCAGGAAGGGACAAGCACATCAAGGGCCTTTGCTACATGCATGTGCTGCTGAAGGTGAAAATTAAACTATGCACAGATTTGGAGGTGCATCAGTTAGTATTAGATCAGAGAGACAGAAACACTATAAATGGCAGAGAATACAATATTTATTGTAAGATTGAGACTTATATCACTGCAAAGGCTGACTCTGTAGGGTAGGTAAGACTGTTGATCTATATCTGCTGTAGGTCTGGAATCAGCAGGAACAATGGGTTTAAAGGAAGTAGGGGAGAGAAAGGATAGACTGAAGCCTCAGAGCACAAACTGCAACCTTGTAGAACAAATGGGGTACACAGCGATTCATGGGAGCTCAGTGTGTCTGACACTACTCTCAGTCTCTAGTGTGTGGGTAACTTACAAGATACCTTCCCCAAGGAGCTACACATGTATGTTGCTCAGGATTCAGATAAGCCAAAGCAAGTGGCCTGATGGAAGCTAGGAAAGGGATTGAGGGCCTGATTGCTGTCCAGCTCCTACATGCTGAGCCAGCAGGTCAGGGATAATGTGCATGGACTACAATAGGGCCTAGCTTGTACCCACCCCTCCTTGGAATGTAAAAGGCAGATGGCCACTGTTTTACTTCTGCCTTCAAAATCTCATGCTGAGTTTCCTTGTGGCCAGTGCAAACTCTGAACCGTGCAGGTAAAGGAATAGCTGTTAACCAGGGGACTATAAACTGCACGCTGTGAAGTATCCTGGACGTGGGATTGGGTAGAAATTTTAGATGCAGTGGCCTGAGAAAGCGGCTTTTAGGTAAAGATCTCAAAGAAGGCAGGGAGGGAAAGAGAAACGGGAACAAAGGAACATGCAAAGGATGCACCACGCTGCATGCCTGCTGTGTTGGAGAAACAGTCAATGAAGCTGAAGGAGGGAGAGGGAGAGGGATTAGGGAGGAGAATAGGGAGAAAGCTGAGATTATAGAGGACCATCAGAGGAAATGCCCAGCATACCCTGATGTACAGTAGGTATTCTAGAAAAGGCCACTGTCACTATCATCCTCATCCTAGGGGGACATGTTCCAAGACTCCACAGTGGATGCCTGAAATAGCAGATAGTAGTCAACTTCCTATATACTGTTTTTCCTATACATATCATACATATGCATGATAAAGTTTAGTTTATTAATTAGGCACAGTAAGAGATCAACAACAGTAACAAATAATAATAAAAAAGAACAATTATAACAACATGTTGTAATAAGACTTATTTAAAACTTACAAATTGCTTATTTCTGGAATTTTCCATTTAGCACTTTTGGACATGGTTGACCATGAATAACTGAAACTATAGATAAGGGAGGACTGTTGTATCTAAAGGAGTAAATAAGATGATGTCAAAATTTGGACATGAGAAAAAAAATTAAACTGAAGAAAGAGCTCCTTCCTTGGGGTTTGTACTTAGTGGGTACCTGTGCTACCTGCCTTATAGAGGTATGTGGCCAAATGCTGGGCCTTCTGTGTCTGGGATCAAGAATGATCACCCACTGACCACTGGAAGTCCTCCTTGACAGCGAGGCTCTTCTTCCCTTCTCCTCAGGAGAATGAAGCTGGGAAACTAGAGGCCAACAGCTTCCCTGTCTGTCAACAATGTCTGAAACAGGCCAGACCCACTATGTTTAGAACACATGTACATATGGATGCTTGCTTGTCCTCCATAACTTTCCTTTGCCTCTGTTCAGAGGACAGCATCACATAGTTCTGCACCTAACAGAAAAAAGACTTTCATAAAAAAACCAGTTGGGTAACACAGGAAGTTTCGTGGACAGGTGTTAGCATAATCTCGGCTGGCCTTTGGGCCTTTACAGTGATGATTGATATGAACTGGTGTCATACTTTTCTCATGGGCCTGTCACACAGTGACTGTGAGAGGCTGAACATCTACACATCTCTCTATACTGGATAAGTGCTTTATGGTAATGAAGCTGCCTGGATTTGCATACCATTTCACATCTGAGATGCTATCATGTGAAGTGAGATAAATTAGCTTCTAGCTATGTTCATCATTCTGTGTGAACTCACGAGTGGGCCCTGCTATAAAATTACCTATTCTGTGGGCCTTCAAAGTAGAATGCTTAGCAGGAAGGCCCATAAGGTCATTCTTCCTGGGCTGGTCTCAGGAGCTGTGTTCTTTAATGCATAGCCACCTCTGGCTGCAGAGTGCAGGGTACAGAGTCTACAGGGAATTCCAAGATATTACAAGAGAGTCCACCATGGGGGATGAACCACCCATATTTCTTCCCCACCTTCCTCTGTCAGGTCTGGAGACACCAATAGTCAAGTTGGACCGCATGCCAGTGTGGCTTGGGCACCTGTGGGAATCTCTTCCATTCATGATTTCATCATCTCATATTCCTAAAGCAAAGCAGGGAGGAGGAATGGCCAGGAATAAATTCTATGTATCTCCCCCCAGATCCCATACTGCTGAAATTTCATCTTTTCAAGGTCATTCCTGTGATAAAATGCAATTTTTTCTTAGAGGTGCCTATATTCTCTTTTAAAATATGGCATTTTGGTGGAGGGCTGGCACTGGAGATTGAACCCAGAGGTACTTTACCATTAAGCTATATCTCCATCCATTTTTATTTATTTTCTTTATTTTGAGAAAGGGTCTCACCAAGTTGCTTAGGGCCCTCCTAAGTTGCTAAGGCTGGCCTCAAACTTGCAATCCTCCTGACTCAGCCTCCTGAGTTGCTGGGATTATAGGCATGCACTCCCACGCCTGGCTAAGATACAGCACTCTTAAGAAAAATAACAAAATGACATTAATATCTCAATGATTTAATAGCTTGATTTTTTCCCTAATAGGAGAACTTCAAAGTAGAAGGTGAAATGGACAAGTCTGCCATTTGATAAGAGAAACCAAGGAAAGCAGATAAACCCAGTACAGAGGCATTTATTTGTATTAGAGTTGCTAACTAACCCACAGCCAATGAGTGAGTGAAGGACCCAGAGCTGGCACAATGCCACAACAGGGTCAAACTTATCAAATTCAGTGTCAAATCTGGCCAGATGCATTAGAATCTGCTGTGGGAACTGACACAACTTTTGGATCTTCCCTAATCAAAAATAAAATGACTTTTAGTTTAAGGGCAGATAGCCTCAAATGGGGGCTGGATTAGAAGGATGAACAGGCCTTAAGGGAGACCCTCATGTCAGAGTTAAGAAAAGCTAGGTCTCTCTGGAGGGTAGGAGTTGTGTATTCAAATGGGTACACGGCAGTCTGTGGACATTAGGATGTGTATGGGTGTGATGGGTGTGTTTAAGATTGTGTAAGAGTAGCAGTGTGTGGGTGCTATGTACTTCATCACTGAAAGTGCTGTGTGTGTGTGTGCGTGTGTGTGTGTCTGTTGTTTGTCAGAATTGGGTGATAGTATATGTTGGCTATGGGGGGTT
Source organism: Marmota monax (assembly GCF_021218885.2). NCBI lineage: Eukaryota > Metazoa > Chordata > Mammalia > Rodentia > Sciuridae > Marmota > Marmota monax. The sequence goes on along the minus strand of NW_026693024.1, from coordinate 1,212,872 downwards.
GGGTCCTCTGTGCATGTTGGGTGTGCATAGAGTTGTTTGTGGGTGTTTGGTGTGTGGGTGCCTGGTGGATGTATAGGGGTTTCCATTTAGGTTCTGTTCTGTTTGCATGTGGGTATGTATGGGGTTATTTGTGGATGAAGTGTGTGTGCGTGTTGGTGTATGTGCGTGTGTGTGATGTTCCTCCCTTTCTACTTGGACTTTTGACACTGGAAGTTTTCCTCTCAGGTCCCTGGAGTTCTTTAGCAATTCCAAGAAAAGGTGTTTCCTTAGAAGCCATATCACTTGAATCTTGTGAATTGAAATCTGGTTTAGCCAGATTATGTTAGCTTTAAGGATACAATGTGAAATTCTCACTTCTCTTGAGCTGGGAGCCAAATATATGTATTTTATTTATTTATGTATTTTATTTATTTATTTGGTGGTGCTGGGGATCAAACCCAGGGCCTCATGCATGCTATAGGCAAGCACTCTACCACTGAGACACATCCCTAGCCTAGATTTATTTATTTATTTTTTTAATGAAAGCAAAATCAACCCAGATGTTCAGAAATGGGCCATGACACCAGGCCCCATGAGAAACATTTCAGACATTGAGAAATAGGTGTCACTCAACAAAAGAAGTCTCTTCCAGGCAGAAATGATACCTACTCTTATAGATTCCTGGCTAACTTTTTGTAGGCATGGGAATTTTTCAATCACCCTGGAATTGTGATTTTTTCCTGGTAGGATTTTTAAGAAACTATGTGGGGAGAAAAACACCCTGAAGGTAACTTCAATGATAATGACAAAATATTGAAGATTTTTATTTGATATTTTAAGGCGAAATTGTGTTTCTGTGAACAGTTTTTTCAATTGCACAGTCATTCACTGATTCATCCCTTTATTCACTCAGCCAACATTCACTTAGCCTGTATAGTGTGTAGGTGTGGTGACACAGAAAAGCAAGAGAGCCCAGGTCAGGGTGGCACTCACAATCCAGTCACTTAACACTTCTTTCCTCCCCTGCATTAGCTTCTGGGGAAAGAGGCAGGGATATGGTGAAGTCCATTTCTGCTCTCACAGATATCATGTTGTGGCAGGAAATTCAGAACCCAAGTAATTATTTCAGTGCTGTAAGGAGTAATTTGGGAGTTAAAAAGGGATTCTTGGAGAGAGTGACACGTACTCTGAGATCCTGGGGATGTTAGGCAATGGAACAAAGGCTAGGGGAGGGGAGAGAGAGGAAAGAGATGAATCCAAATAGTAACATCCCAGAGAAGGTCCTAAAGGAAGAAGTGTGACCAGGGTGCCTGGTGTGGCTGGAGCACACAGGAGTCGGGATGAGGCTGGGGAGGTGGGCATGGCATGGGCAAATGGAGTCCTGGAGGCTGGATTTTATATTTCATCTCTGCTAAGACCCAAAGAACATTGGCTTCTCTCTTGGTAACTAGCTTTTGTTTCAAGGCCATGGGGATAAATGTTATGAAGGAACATTCCCAGGTCATTGGGCAACAGTCTTCTTTTGATTTGGCTTCCAGGCCACAGCTTGATGTGGGAGTCAGTCTGAAATGAAATCTACTCAAGGCTAGGTTAGCATTTCAGGTCTAAAGGAAGAGTCATCTATGAAAACTGCAATGTGAAAAAGAAGTCCTGTTTTGCTTTTGTTGATGGTGTGTTGGCCATGGTGATATTTGTTCGCTGACACTATTAATGTTTTTCTGTATTATCTACGGCATTCTAATAGTATAGACTAATGGTCATTGTTTATCATCATAATATTCCCATCTGAAATGGGATGAACTTGACTACAAGTTTGTGCTGAATCCTGCAGCAGCTGAGTTGGTGGATTATACACTAAATGAACCCAGTCCTGTATGATACATGCATGGAGATATCATCCACTGTGGACTGAAGGGTGTGTGCAAACAATTGCTTGACTCTCAAAGAACAGAAGTTACAAAAGCTTGGATTGTCCTTTAATATGATAGGATTATAGGGCGGTGATTTAACTTTTTTTTTTATAAAAAGAAATCCTTCAGCAGTATCATATTAAATAAATTCAAAAGACAGTAAATTCCAGACACAAATAAGGAAGTGTCATACCACTTATGCCAGCAAGTACATCTAAAAAGGGAAACTACTCAAATCCACCTCTGACTGGATCTCCAGAGGTCCTGAACCCCTGGTAGGCAATTCATTGTGATGTATGGGTGGGTTCTGTGGGCTTCCAGGTACCTCCCCCAAACCTTATTCCCTATATGCATGCTCTGTCCCCTGTAAGCTTTGAATATGTCACTGTACAGCTTCATGAATTAGACTAAGTGCTTCTTTTTTGGAGAAGTCTCTTGGCTCTACCAACTGTTTTTAACTAAATAACCAGAGAGGAAGTAAACACCTCAACCTGGCAAATAGCCCTATGTGATCACCTGTGTCTAAGCTGATCAAGGACCTTGATCTAGCTCTGCCTCCAGACCAGGCTTCCTAGGAGCCTATTCATCAAATAAAATAATTTATGCTAGACAGTTTACAAACTCTGTCATTCGCTAACATTATATTGTTAATTATAGACTAGAGTGTGTGGAACAGAGAAAGAGAGAAGGGCTTGAGATTTCCTCTGGCATTAAAGACACTCAAAGTGGTAGGAATCGAAGCCAACCCGTTGCCTGAAATCTGAGGATTGCATATATAAATAGTCAAAGGCCTTAGGATGGTTTCTAGGGGCAACTGCTGAGTCCACGTTTCTAAGGAGATGATCTATGGATTGTTAATGAGTCGTGTGAGTGCTTTAAAGAAGAAAAATGACACAGTGTTTGAGATGCACAGACACTAAATATAATTTGTACACACTTCAGAAAATAGGATAGAAGAAAAATGCTATAGTTTGGATCTTGAATGTCTATCAAAGGCCCCTTTGGTTGCCAAAGGTGGTGCTATTTGGAGATGGTGGAACTTTCAGGAGGGGAACTTGGGTGAAGTCGTTAGGTCATAGTAGGAGTTATGTGGGGGATTATGGGGCCCTTGCCCCTTCCTCTTCTGTTTTGCATCCTTGCTGATGAGGAGAGCAGTTTTCTCTGCCATGGGCTCCTCCTGTGTTGTGCCGCCTCACCACAGGCCCAAAGCAATGGTGCCAACTGATCGTGGACAGGAACCTTTAAAACGATGAGCCACAGCAAAACTTGGCTCTATAAATTAATTATCTCAGATAGTTTGCTATAGTGACAGAAAAAAAAGCTTTTAATTTTCCTTATTTCCTCATAATTGAAAGGTCATAGATCAGTTGAGTACAGAAGAAAGGTTCTTAGAATAGATCAGTGTTACCTATTGTTAGTAGAATTCTCAGGATCTACATGTAAATCTTATTTACTTACATTTTTACTTTATCATCACATATCATCATATCATATTTCTTCATTATATTAACAAATAACTAATAGAGTTTGTAATGTTTACTATAAAATATTTTATTTGATGTATATAATGCTATGTTAAAAGTAATCAGGTCTTTTAACCTTTATCCATAATGATTTTGATAAAATATGGAATTACTATAGCAAAATGGTTAAAAGAATATTCTGTATTTGTTAAGAAGGAAACCAACAAACCAATGAAGAAATAGCAAAGGATATGAATAAGACATCTCATGGAAAAGAAAACAATACACACAAGCTGTGATTACATAAAAAGATGATAGACCTCATTCATAATTTAAAAAATGTGAATTCACTGAGACTGTTTCTTTTCACTTGTGAAATGAGCAAAAACTCAAAAGTTTGACAGCACCATTAGTAAGGCTATAAGAAAACAGGCATTTACTCAAATTGCAGGAAGATGTACCAAGTGGTCAATCACTATAGAGAGAAATCCAGTGACATTACAAATGTCATAAAAGCACTTATCATTTTACCTGGAGATCCATCCCCATTCTAGAAATTTACCCAATAGATAAACCTACACACAGAAGAGGGACATCCAGGTTATTTGTAGTGATGTTGTATGAATAGCCAAAATCTGAAACAACTTAGTTTTCCACAATGTGGAACTGGTTAAATTATGATACATCCACATGAGAGAATATGTATGTGTAAAAGAATGAGAAGGCCTCTTATGAACTGATATGGAAGGATTTCTAAATATGATAACAGTGAGAAGCAAAGGATGTACAGCACACCACCTTTTGTGGAAGAAGGGGAGGGCACAAGAGCTGTATTTGCAAGTACTTTCATTTCCATAAAAATCTCTGAAAGGACACACAAGAGACTAATAAAAGTTGTCACTTATGTTTTAGAATTGCAATTCGGAGTGGGAAGAAGATACAGGAACAAAAAAAATACTTGTTCCAATATTTTAGATTATTTTGATTTTTTGAACTAGGAGAATGCATTACCCATGAAAAAAATATTTTTAAATAAAGTGTTGGCTCCCAATTGAGCTTTCCTAGGTTCAAATCCAGTGACTGACACTTAGAAGATGGGTCACCTTGGGCAACTCTTATTTCCTGTGATTTATTCCCTCACCTGTAAATGGGAATGATAATCATAGTCCCTATACCATGAATTTGGGATTTAAAAAAAGGATAGTACTTGCAAAGAATTTATAGGAGTGCCTGGCACACATTAATCACATAATACTTGTTTACTATAATTATTTCTCATCCAGTGATTCATTGGGAAAGGAGACACATTGGATTGGAGAACATTCTCAAAAGATTAAGATTTAGAACATCAGTTATTAGGGTCTGAAAAGCATTTAGAAACATGTTTTTATAAGCAGAATTAATCTTTATCTTGAGAACTTAACTTGAACTATGATTTTACAGAGCATGTATTAAGATCCATTTTGCACTCAGAATAAAACTACAGTGCTTGAAGACAAAGCAGTTACCCGATAAAGTTTTGTTAGCTTCAAGGCCTGGGGCTTGCTTGAACAATAGTAATAATACCATCTTTTGTTTTTATATTACATTGTATCCTCTTGTATTATATATCATTTTAGACTCAGACATTGTCATTTACTTTGGTTTGGTTATTCTATCCAATGGCGTGACTTGGCATTTTAAGGGCTTCTTGGCAATAAAATAGCAAAACAAGAACAAGTCAGGGAAAGAAGTTTCCAATCTCTGTTTGTACAACCTTGAGCCATCTCCACTACCTTCAGTGGGCCATAGCCTCCCTGTAGATGCTAGAGGATTAGGGGTTGCAAAAATGTAAGAGCTGAGCAAGCACTGTACAGGAATAGTCACTTAGTAATTCAATATCTGCTTCTTTCAATTTGATCTGGCACTGTGCTGAGTACCGGTGAAACCATGACGAATGGGATATAATCTGGATCTTGAGTGGCTCAGAGAGGGACTTGTGTGTCAGCAGGTGACAGTAGCAGGAAACTCGGCACTAGAATGCACATGTGTAGAAAGCTCAGGAGTGGAAGAGGGTCAATGAAGTTTGCACCAAGAAATAAGCTGCTCTGTTTGGCTCAGAAGATAATCACCATGGCAGGAAAGGAGCAAAGATTTCACAATCAGTTGACTATAACTTTAAGTCACCTTCATTGCCTCATTATTCTTGTTCAGACTCAACTTCTTCATCTGTTAAATGGGCTGGTAATTCAATTTACAGAGAAGTTATGAGGCATCGACATAATGTATAGGTCTTGCAGCTAGAACAGAGATTAGTATAACACAGCAGATACACAATAGATGGTAGCAGTAATAATGATGAAACACTGGAATGGAAGGCGCTTGGGGACAGGGATTTTTGTTGGTTTTATTCACCTTCTTGTACCCTTTAATAATGTTGCTTCATAAATACGTTTTTAAAAGCATGGATGTTCGAAGGAGACAATACAGAAAATAACACATGTGAAAGAAATGCCTAATCAGTTTAAGGCATATAATGAAATATACCCACACATATGTGTGTGCAAGTCATGTGTGCCAGTTGTATGTGCACATGTGTGTGTTCCAGCTCCTTCCTGAGAGAGGCAAGGGTGTGACAGCTGAAGTGTGGCTTTGTTAAAAGGAGTTTAAGAAGCTGATCTCACCTTCAAATTGATCTGAGATTTGCAGAGAACCATCCATAAAATAAGTTTTTATAATGCCAAAATATTTGCTTTTGGAAAGAGGGAAGAGAAGACCTTAGAGTAGGCATTGGGATTTGGTTCTATGGTATAAAAAAGCTGTAAATCTTAAGTTCCTTATAACTGGTGCAACATGGGATTGAAATAACTGTTTGGATTTATGTTCTGCCTCTTCCTGTAAAGCATGGAGTTGCTTTGAGGGGAGAATAAAAACTACATAATCAATCTGCATGTATTGCACTTTCAAGGTTTAGAGTTGCCTAATAAACCAAAATACCTTAAGCTTCAACTTCCCAAAGCTGCTGACCACCTGTCTGCCAAAGCAACGTGCAACTGGAAGTTGTTCTAAGCTCCTTTTACAAAGTCCCAGATGATACAATGATGTGTGAGGTGGTTTTCTGACTGGCTTTGGATGGGGAATTGATCCCCAGTTGATCCTTGAATACATTTCAGAGGAAAGAGAAACTGAAGGTGAGGAAATTTAAGTCATCCCTGACTTTTCCAAAGAGGATCTCTGGTTCCAGGAAATCTGTGGATACATCATCTGAAACCCCTTCAACTACAACTACCTGTAAGTGCTAATAAAAATGGGAGTATAATTCTTTTAAATGTGGAGTTGAGCTTGCAAAAACAAAAAAGTGTGAGATTCTTCCAGGATCAGAATAGAGCAGGTTCTGAAAAGAGCTGGGAAAGAGAGGTTCTGGCATATAACATCCCTGAAATGTGGGGCTCAATCTTGAAGTGCCCAGAGTAAGTGAGGTGGTCACTGAGCATCATGAATCCCACCTCTAACCAGGGCCACAAGGATTGCCGTCCCAGAGAGCAAGCAAAATAAAGGAACTGTGTCCACCAGCCCTTATCGCTTCTGTCATGCTCTGGAATTCCCCTGGGAATTCCTCTCATGGCCTGCATCACATGGAGAGGGACTGTGTAGATGCAGAACAGCAGAAATAGCTGTGTTAGTAACAAATTTAATGTTAGGAGAAGAGGGCATTGTTAGGAATAAGAAAAAGTCACTAAGTAATAAGGAAATACATAATTCCAAGATTATATAACCCTAGTGACATCATCTCAATGTATTTAAAGCAAAAGCTGGCGTATTTACAAGGAGAAAATTGAAATGCTACCAATTCTCAAGTTATCCTTAGATATAAATAAACTCTATGAGGACAGAACTTTCAAAGCTTTGTTCACCATCAATCCCCCCGGGGGGATACAGCAGCAAGTACTCAATATTTTTTAAAGGAAATGTTAAGTAATACCAAGGGGTGGGGGGGCGTGTTAAGTCTCTTGCCCTGGCCCACCTGCAATACTTCGGGTGGTTTAAAAGGTGACAATAGAGTTTCCTAGAGTTTCTGTCCCTAGAGGAATGCCACCAGAGGCCAAGCACCCCATTGTTGTATATCAGTGTATGTCATTGTATGTCAGTGGAGGCTAAGTCTCCATCTCTGGAAAGATTCATGCTGCTTGGGGGAAGGGGGATCTTTGTAAAGGAGATTTGAACACTCAAAGGGTCTAATTAATCCTATGCTTCTGTTAGTTGAGTTTGAAATAACTCTTTCTTGACAATGCCTGGCACTGAAGGCAGGGACAAGTGTGACAGGTTTGGCCTTCCGGGCTGTGTATGGCCTGGCACAGAACACACTCATAACAATTAGGAATGCAAGGCTTTGGAGCCCAGTGAAACAATTTTAAACTGTGGCTACTGTTGCTAATCATGCAATTAACAAATTTGATCCTATTAACTGCATATAGGAAAGTCTGCTGCTCTGCACTAAAATTTGCATATTCTAGTCAAATATCCATCACCAAGTAGCCCCAAATACAAATCTTAACAGAAAGCAAAAAAATTATTATCATACAAACCTTGTTCTCAAGGTAACATCCAGTGAAGTTAGAAATTGACAACCATAGCAAAACCCACCACCATCAAGTATGGAATGATTTAAGTTTTTATTCCTTTGGGATCTGGTTACTTGCACATCTTTTTCTTATCTTAGCCAGGCCCACTAGGTCCAGGCCCAGAGGAGGTGAGGTGGGCATGTTTGCCACCATCTTAACTTTAAAGGATAAGGCCCACATAGTGTGGTGTTAATTGTATAATTGTTATAGCAATGCTTTGGGGGTTAAGGAATTTTTCCCTGTATTCGGGTTTATCTAAGTTTTTAAATAAAACCACATTGAAATTTATCAAATTCTAAGTAAGGTTTGACAAAGCTTTGCTGTGGTATGTGTTTTATTCTCTGCCCTTTTTGGCACACTTTAAATATTTCACAATTAAAAACCAAACAAATGAACATACTTCACTGCAATAAAGCACCAGCTCAAATGTCCTTTTCAACAATAGACAGTGGGCATGGTACACCAACCACACACAGCACATTCAGAAAATTTCTATTTCGTAGGAAATTTAGTCAGAAAAAAATAAGAAAAAGAAATAAATGAGCTTCAACTTTCTTGGACCATATCTTATAATACTATGAGTCATATATTGGATAAAGTATTTCTAAATTATTATACATATATCTCCTGAGTGTTCATTTAGAAAAAATTTTATATGCAACTGATTTATATTTTTATGGGTTTTACTTAGTTTATAGTGAAATGAGGCCTCTAGTGAAATAATGTTCACAAAGTATGGTACTCTATATGATAGGGACAATCACTCTCCTATTAAATGAAATGATCATATTAACATTACTTAAGTCCACTATAATTGTAGAATAGGTGTGAAGAATCATACTCCAAAGTCAAACCGTCCAGGTTGAAATGCCAGTTGGGTTGGGTGCTTATTGGTTAAGTAACATTGGACAAGTTACTTTGCATCCCTAGGCCTTAATTTCTCATTTTTTAATTGCACCTATGTTTTGACACTGTTCTGAGAATTATGAGCCAACAGAATATGAAGAATGTCTGCACCCTTAACATACTTAACAAAGTTAGCCTGATACTCTGTGAGCACCTACTAAAAACAAATCACTGTCAACTGCTTCACCTACATTATCTCCATTAATCCTTCAATATTATGAGATGGATCTCACTATTATACCTCTTTTACAGATGAGGTAATTGAGGTTTGTGGTTGTTTAATCCCTGCTTTATGACTGTTGTTGCTCGTATATATGACCTGTTTGATGCTACCTTCTTGATTAGGAATAAACCCCTGATTTTTATCATTGTTCCCATGAGAAAATAGTATCTACACTGCAATGATTTACTATGGGGGTATGTTGGGGGAATGCATGAAAAAAAATGTAAAATTCAATAAAATGAAAAAATTCACAAAATAAAGAGGAGTTGCAAAACCACCCTGGTACATAGAAAGAAGGTCCACTTGAGAATCAGGATATCTGGGTTCTGCTCCTGATCCTGCCTCTGACTGCTGGCTGTAGAATCCCAAGCTGCTGGATGCAGTGAACAGGTACCCTTACTGAATGCTTATTTTTATTGCTTCATTTCCCCTACTTTAGATCTCTTACTCTCACCTTAGTGAATCAAAGCAGAACCTTGAGGTCCTTTTACCAGAACAAGTGTTCCATTCGTCAGAAGGATATAACTTAAAGATGTCAGAGATGATCAGATGTTATGCTTAAAATAAACAAGGCTTTAAAAACAGAATAGATTTATTATATAGTCTTATTTATTTTTCGTACAGGTTCATTATACAGTTATTAATTTGGCAGGATGTGCCTCACACAGGTAGCTACAGCTTTCTGTGTCTTGCTCTATGGTATGGTTGCCATGTGCTGGTTTTGTGTGATAGGGACATTTGGGGAAAGATTTACCTTTTTTTTTTTAGGAAGGAAAAGAGCATGATAATTTTGTTACAACACTTGGTATTCCTGTGCTGTGAAATCTTGCCTGCATTCTACACAATTTGGAAAACATTTTGTAACAGATGGCCTAAGCAAGTCCAGATGAAACTGATTATTCAATCAGATTAACCTCTTTCCTTGGCTGATGACATGAACTTTCCAGCCTTCCAATTTGTTACAACTTTAATCAGTTTAGACCCCCTTGGTTTTAAAGTATCTATGTCAGTAACAGTGACATGGAGGCAAAAGATTTGAAATCTCTAAACATCCAAACGTGAAACTTGTTCACCAAGCTCTAGAAAGACAGAAAACTTTGGAAGAAGAGTGTTTATAACAGGGACTCAGAAATGTTTGATTTTTGACTTTCTGTAAATACTGATTTCCCTTTGGGCCCTGGGCAACCGTGCAGACCATTGTGTCTCATTTATCCCAACTGTAAAGTGAGGATAATAGCTATTTATATACCTGGAAGGGTATGCTGGTGATTAATTAGTTAATGCATTTCGTGTGCTTTGAAGTGCTAAGTGCTATTAAGCTTCATTTAGACTACCCTAATCATCTCATGAACTCAGGGTTCTTTTCCCCAGCTGAGGAGCTGGCATCTCTTGATCAGATTTTTTTCAAATGGCAGAGCAGTTTTAATGCAAATACCTTCTCAAAACTGGTTCCTACCAGTATTTGCAATTAAAAAAAAAAAAGTTAAACACTTGAGCAATCACTGTGTCGGAGTGTACCGGAGGGCAGAATAATCTCTATATGATAATAGAGGTAAATATTAGCTCCTTTCCTCCTTTTTGCCTGATTCCCTCTCCCCTAGTCTCTTAGATCTCAATATCTTTTAGAGTTTCACAGGCTGGAAAGTTTGAAATAGAAACTCAAAGTAATGACCTCTCAGAGTTCAAGAACCAAATTCGGTCAATATGTTAGCTGCCATGATGATTCTTGGTGGCAACTGGTCCTGCGTGTTTGAAAGTGATAAGTGTGGGCACTGGGCTGGATGCTCATTGTCACCATGACACAGTTTCAGTGGGTATGGAACAGGGAGTTTACTATCTTAGCCTCCATTGCGAAGATGAAAGTGTTAAAGAGGCTTACCCTGAAAAGGCACCAAAACTATTTTTAAGCAGCTTATTTAAATAAGAGTTTGGAGTTGCACATATCATGTTTTCTTTTAGGTGCTTTCTGGAAGTCAGGTAAGAGGAACAAGGGCAGTTGCCTTGTGAGTGGCCAGGCGAGGACTGGTGGTCCAGACAGAATACATGTTCAGCACGCTTCACACTGAGTCAGGGTCAGAGCACACACAGTGCAAGCTGCCTGGTGCCAATCTGCCTCCACCACACGTGCAGTGAGACAGGGTTTAGGGAAGGAACGGTTAGGTGATGGCAGTGTTTCCCAATGGTTTGGGGGAACTGCATCCTTTCCACTCTCAGAGATCAGCCCTCCTCTTATATCAGGCTTCTGGTTGAGAAGTAATTCCAGATCTGTCAACTTCATGTGGAAAAGTGCTAATAAAAAAGAAAAGTCAGTGGATTGAACATCCCAAGCCAAGGCCTTGGCTTACAGGTGATGCCCTTTAGGAATTCAGTTCTCCTTATTTTAGCAATCCCACCTAAGAACTGTGCAGGTGTTCTAGGCAGCGATGCCAGGAAATCCTTAGGAATAGTAGAGCAGGGGTCATTTTTTAAAATTACAGAAGAAAATTACAGTCATGAAAACCTCAGTCCCTTTCTTACCTTTCCTTCTTTCCTTTAAATGGGTTCCTTTTCATGTCCCTTCCCTGTTTGAGTCTCCCATTTGGGAATTGCAAGACGTGCACCGATTATCTTTTTCTTTGATTCTATTTAATCGGCATTTTCTAAATCAGGATACAGGAGAAAATATTTTCTATTTTTTAATGTATTAGGCTAGCATGACTTTGATATAAGATAAGCCACTCTTGATTAGTTTTACATTCCCTGTTGGATAAACATTTCTGGGGTGTGTGTGTGTGTGTGTGTGTGTGTGTGCATGTGTATCATGGAAATAACACAGGGTGTGGAACTGTAATAACTTGCTGGATCTTTTCCAACAAGTGGGCAGCTTCATTTCATCCCTGTCCAGAGGTGCATGAGCTGGAGGTTTGGGGTGCTCCGATTGGCAGGTCAGAAAGCCTGGCCTCCCAGCGCCCTACATGTTTGTAAAAAAGTGATAGAATGAATTTCCTGGATATAAGCCCCCAACATGAGGTATCTAAAGAACAGAGAATTCAGCAATAAAAATTCATCTTAAACCACTTTATTAAGTGCATTTTTGTGGAGTAACAATTCACTACAATTGTCATATATGTATTTAAAAGCAGGTAACTATTAGACCTGAACAGGATATTAGCCTCCGTCAGAAGCATAAATAGATATAAATCATAATGAATACCTTATAACAGAAAAATTGGAAAGCAATCATTGATTTAGGAAATGAGCTTAGTGAGTCTCATTTTTCTTGCTCTCTTCCTGGAGACTGGGCATAATATTCATTCTTTGTTTCATTTCTTTGCATATTTTTCCCCTAAAATTATCAGCATATATTTTCTTGCCTTGTTATATTCAATCTTACCAAATTCAGTTGAATTGTTTTGGTGAATAGCTAATAGACCCAACCTCTTCAGCAAGTCCTTTTCTTCCCTAGAGCTGCCAACTCCATCAGGACTCACTGGCTGGGTTTGTCCCCTCCATCTGGTGCCCTGGTTTGACCCTTGGGGAGGTGCTCCAAAGTAACAATAAAGAGAAGGAGAATCAGGATCCAGGGAAAATCCACATGCTGGATCATCAGGCACAAAGAGCAAAAGAACTGAGCATTGTCAGAGGGAAAAGTGACTGCCACAGGGGTGGGACAGAGCCTTGGACATAGAAGCTTCATGCTGTCAGCATGCCTCAGAGGGCCAAGCATGAGAGAGCTTTCTGCAGGATTCCTGCATCTTGGGAGCCATCTCTGGCCCTTGGAATGTGACTGCAATTAGCACATGCAGGAAGGGGTTCTCTTTGGGATGCAAAACAAACCAAAATGACAAAAACCAAACTAACATACCTCCTTTAATGAGAATTATTTAACTCAAACTAAAAAGTTTTTTCTCAGCAAAAGAAACAATAAGAGAGGTAAATAGGGAGCCTACATCCTGGGAACAAATCTTTACTCCTCACACTTCAGATAGAGCCCTAATATCCAGAGTATACAAAGAACTCAAAAAATTAGACAATAAGAGAACAAACAACCCAATCAACAAATGGGCCAAGGACCTGAACAGACACTTCTCAGAGGAGGACATACAGTCAATCAACAAGTACATGAAAAAATGCTCACCATCTCTAGCAGTCAGAGAAATGCAAATCAAAACCACCCTAAGATACCATCTCACTCCAGTAAGATTGGCAGCCATTATGAAGTCAAACAACAACAAGGGCTGGCAAGGATGTGGGGAAAAGGGTACACTTGCACATTGCTGGTGGGACTGCAAATTGGCTGCACCAATTTGGAAGGCAGTATGGAGATTTCTTGGAAAGCTGGGAATGGAGCCACCATTTGACCCAGCTATTCCCCTTCTCGGTCTATTCCCTAAAGACCTAAAAAGAGCATGCTACAGGGACACTGCTACATCGATGTTCATAGCAGCACAATTCACAATAGCAAGACTGTGGAACCAACCTAGATGCCCTTCAATAGACGAATGGATAAAAAAAATGTGGCATTTATACACAATGGAGTATTACTCTGCATTAAAAAATGACAAAATCATAGAATTTGCAGGGAAATGGATGGCATTAGAGCAGATTATGCTAAGTGAAGCTAGCCAATCCCTAAAAAACAAATGCCAAATGTCTTCTTTGATATAAGGAGAGTAACCAAGAACAGAGTAGGGATGAAGAGCAGGAGAAGAAGATTAATATTAAACAGGGATGAGAGGTGGGAGGGAAAGGGAGAGAGAAGGGAAATTGCATGGAAATGGAAGGAGACCCTCAGGGTTATACAAAAGTACATACAAGAGGAAGTGAGGGGAAAGGGAAAAATAATACAAGGGGGACAAATGAATGACAGTAGAGGGGGTAGAGAGAGAAGAGGGGAGGGGAGGGGAGGGGAGGGGGGATAGTAGAGGATAGGAAAGGCAGCAGAACACAACAGACACTAGTATGGCAATATGTAAATCAATGGATGTGTAACTGATGAGATTCTGCAATCTGTATATGGGGTAAAAATGGGAGTTCATAACCCACTTGAATCAAAGTGTGAAATATGATATATCAAGAAACATGTAATGTTTTGAACAACCAACAATAAAAAAAATGAGAATTATTTAACTATGGGCAATAAATGACACACCTGAGTCCTTGTATTTTCTTGCAGGCTCTATTTTCAGAAGAAAACAATGAATAGGTGCAAAGGGTTCCTTGCTTATCTGTGCCATGTGCTAACAGTGTTCTCAAGAGGCAAGGCTTGGAAACAACCCGGGTGTCAACTGATGGATGAATGTATATAGAAATTATAGTGTGTGTGTGTGTGTGTGTGTGTGCGTGCACACACACAGTGGAATATTAATAACAATTAAAAAGGAAAATCTGCCATTTGTAACAACACGGATGGACTTGGAGGATATTATGTTAAGTTAAATAAGCCAAGAACAGAAAAATAAATTCTGTGTGATCTTATAACTGGAATTTTTTAAAAAATTCATAGAAACAGGGTAGAAAGGTGGTTTTCAGGAACTCCTGTGTGACAAAAGGGGTGATACTGATCAAAGATACAAACTTGTGGTTCTAAGTGGAATAATTCAGGAGCACTATAAGGTCCAGCATGCCTTCTATACTTTACAATTCTGAATTCTGTGCTTGCAATTTACTTAAACATTCTCACCACAAATCAAAACAAGGAAAGAATAACTCAGAGAAAGGATAGACATGTCAACTAATTATTATGATCATTTCACAAAATATATAATAAATGACTTTTATCTTAAATTCATAAAATTTGGTCAATTATACTGCAATGAACTGGAAATTCTTCTTAGAAATGAAGTTGCATTTTACAGTCCATTCTGTTTTGCTCCTGAGTGACTACTTCTATCAGGGCTTTTTAGACTTAGTGCCACTCACTCAGTTTTCCTGTCCCCAGGTGCTTTGTTGAGCCTATAAGAGATGAGTCTGGATTTGCAGATCTAGTAGTTTTATCTCTGTCAGACCCAAAGGCCAGCTCTCTACCTTCAAAACATTGTTCAAAGGACTGATGTCCAGCCTGCTCCCTAAATGTGCTTCTATTTTCATAGAGCTATGGCTTTCTAGCTACCCAACTGTGAGCATCTTACCTGCTTCCATGGGCTGTGCTCATAACCTTCGTGGGGACAGTGAATTCCAGATTGGGTCCAAATTTTAAAAGCTTCCTCAGATATCCAGAATATGAAAAAAAATCTTGTAGACATACATTTATCAAACACCCTTTGATGTCAGTTGCTAACAATTTTTCCCTTTTCATCCCAAAGTGTGCTTAGGCAGGTTTTCTTTCTGGCACTGATGTCTTATAGGAAATTTAAAAAAAAATTTTCAGTATCTAGGTAAAATATATCTTGACTGCTTAGACAAATAGCCTCCTCATCACATCACCTATGCTGAAAGCCAAACGTTTTCTCTTCACTGTTTTTTTTTTAATTGCTTCATTAATCTACCTGATTACAGATAAACTTATAACCTAATTTCTTACTTAGTTTCTGCCACTTTTGATGAGAACTGTACTTATTTTCTGCTTGTAGAATTGGTAGGAATATCCAGAAGTTTGGGCATTTTGGGGAGACAGCAGCCCTTTGTAACATTTTTGTCTCATATTCTACACAGGAGAGTGGAAGAGGTGAGCTATTAATGTTCCAAAGGAGCAATAGCTACAACCTGACACTCTGACATCAGTGGCTGTGGCACAGTTGAGCGATAGTCACACCCACGCCAGCAAAACAAAATCCCTAGGAGCCTGAGAACAAGTTCATAGCTTATCTAAGAAAGCTGTCAATGTTGATCAAGGGTATGGCTTCTGATAACATTTTTGCTTAAACTCCAAACAGACTGACCTAACTTGCTACTCCAGTGAACTCAGAATCTAAAGTAGATTTAGTCACAAAGAAGAAAGTACTAGAAGTCCTAGAATCCTTGCAAGTTTCTTCTTATTATTTTTTTTTAATACTTATTCTTCAGTGTGGGTCTTGACAAACTTTTTCCATGAAGACTTTGTGGGCTACGCTGTGTCTCATGGCAACTCAACTCTAGCACAAAGGAGCCACAGACAGTATATAAACAAGTGGGTGTGGCTGTTTTCAAATAAAACTTTACCAATTCAGCTGGTACTTCAGGCAGGATTTGGTCTGAGCCCATAGTTTGCCAATCCCTGGTCTAAACACCCAGGACACAGAGTGCTCCAAAATGCCTTGATGTGGGCTTACTGAGGAGCTAGGCTTCAGCCTCTGCTGCCCACAACCAGGGCAGGACCTTTCTTGCCAGGCCTGTCCCTGACTTCCCTTCCCTCCACTCTGAATCTACTTCTGCTCTCTACCTAGAACTTCTCAGGGCCCAAGTGGGATCTCCAGGCTGAGGCCGTGTCCAGCAGCAGCAGCAGCAGCAGCAGCAGCAGCAGCTCCAGGTCTTTGAAGTTCACACATGTGACTGGACCATTCATTAAACTTCTTCCTATATGTCTGTAAGCCTGGATTTACCTCATGAACTTCTGGAACATGAAGTATGTTCTCTATAAACCAAGCCCCCAAGTCTCCCAATCATTAAAGAGCAATGGAGCCAGGTGCAGTGACACACACTTGTAATCCCAACAGCTTGGGAGACTGAGGTAGGAGAATAACGAGTTCAAAGCCAGCCTCAGCAGCTTAGCAAGACCCTATCTCAAAATAAAAAGTAAAAAGCAACTTAGCAAGACCCTATCTCAAAATAAAAAGTAAAAAGGGCTGGGGATGTGGCTCAGTGTTTAAGCTTTTCTGGGACCAATCCCTGATACCAAAAAAGAGTAATGGGCAATTGAGGGCCTTCATATCTATGCATGGATAATCATGGAAACTCACAAGAATATATTTAAATCCCATACACACTTGCAAATAGACTAAAGTTACTTAATTAGAGATGAATGGGAAAGTAGCTTGATGATTTTAAAGTTTAATTTTCTACGGTTATCTGAATAGATGTTGTTAGCTTTGGCAGGTAATATATTTGGTAGTTCACATAATACTCCATCACCTTTGCTATGTTAAATGATTAAGATTTTAGGAGAGTAAGAGGCTATGTGAACACAAATCCTGACTTCTTTGTGTGTTCTGCCCACACTTTTTTTTTTTCTTCTGGGTTAGCAGGAGCACACACCAGAAAATCATTTCCCATTAGACAGCAATATTAGGAAAACTACGGAAGAAGAAACAATCTGAACGTGCTCTGAGAACAGAAGAGTGGGCTCAAATTAACCAACATTCAAGTTTCCCATCTAAGTAAGTGTCAGATATGCAGAAGGTCTTTCATAAATATTTATCAACTGGCCCCTGGACCAGATTGAATATGTTTGAGGTCCACAGTTCAGTAGAAATTCCATAGTCAAACTTCATGTTCCTGGGGCAGAGAAAGTCATTGGTCCATCTTGAGCCAGTGTCCACTGTTAACCAGTCAGCTATGAGGCTGAGACTCCCTGGACAGTAGGGACTTTAGCTGATATGATCAAGGCAGTTTTCAGACGAGGTCTGGATCCCTCAAAGTTACCATCCTAATGAGCTTCCACTTCGTCTAAAAAGCTTGTTGCCAAAATCCATGACATTCCAGTTGAACAAGTGAGTTGATCATGTCAGAGACCAAACTACTTAGTGAATTCCTGTTCTAGTCACCACAGAGAAAGGTTTCTTGGACCTCGCTGTAAATGTTGTCGGTGATTTCTTGGTAGAAGGGGAGTGTGGACTTGAATGAAATGTGCTCTTTCCACATCCATCTAAATCTGTCTTTGATTCACAAAGACTACTTTGGGCATGGGAGGGACATCAATTGATTAAAGATGAATTACCTTTTAGTATTACATCACTTACAACATTAGCATAATCATGTTATTGACTAGACTGCTCCATAAGAAAGAAATACCTTGACCCTAAGAGCACCACCCTATACTAGGTTGATTATCTGTTCTGATTTGCCTGGGACCATCCTACCTTATATTCCATATCCTAGGAAGCCCCAAAGACTCAGGAGAGCTGGGATGGTTGGTTACCATGACCTATAATCAGCCTGAACCAGGGAAATGTAGTTTGAGTCCTCTTTTCATCCAGGCACAGGGTCTGTATGTACACATATGTATGTACAATGAAAATTTAAAATAGAAGGAATACCAAAATGAACCTCACATACCTTCCACAGTGATCAATGTAGGATCAACTTGTTTTATCCAATCCCACCAAGTTATCCCCCTTCTCATATTATTAGAAAAAAATTCTCATAAAACATATGACTTCATTGGTATCATCTTTTAAAAATAGCTTCCTACTATTGTTAAAGTTGACGAATATTTATTATTTACCTAATTTTAGAAGGAGGAAGAAAGTGAGATGATTATGGACCCTAAGACCACTGATATTTCTCATGAATTCTTTGGTGCTAGCATGCAGCCAGGGATTCAAGTCATATGACTGGTGATTTAGTTTCTATTTTTTTCATGGCTTCTGGAATTATAGGTGTGATTTGAGGCATGCTTGCCTGAGATTCTGATGACATTGTATAAATGTGTCTCCCACTATCTTGATGCATAGAGCATAGTATCACAAATATTGAACCTATAGAAAATCCCAAATTTGGGGGGATATTTTTTATAGATATTGCTATTAGTCTGTTTTGTGGAGCTATAACTGAATATTATAATTGATGCTGGGTACTTTAAAAATGTAAAAAAAGGTTTATCCAGCTTGCAGTTCTGGAGGTCTAAGTGTATGACTTCAAGCTCTACTCATTTTTGTGTGGGTCTCATAGCAGAGGGCAGCACAATGGTGGCAGTGCCAGCGAACAGATCATGCCACCGGACAGGAATCCAGAGAGATTCAGGGGTCAGGCTCACTCTTTTATAATAACCTACTCTTAAAGGAACTAATTCATTCCAGAAGACCAGCATGAATCCCTTCTGAGGTTATCACCCCAGATGACCTAGTTACCTTGCACTAAGCCCCACCTTTAAAAGATTCCACTGTCTTAGTTTCACTACATTGAGAACCAAGACTGCAGCACATGATCCTGGGTCAGGGGAAGTAAGACACATCTAAGATATAGTAACAATCAGTAGGATTTTCCAGTTAATTCTATGGGGTAAGGTACTGGAGAGAGTTACAACTTATTGCTAGGCTTGATGGTGGAGTGAGTGAGTGAGTGAGTGGAAAAATGGGGACACTGTTTCAGCAAACAGAAAGTGTGGAGGGGAAGGGCGTGAGAGGAGGGTGATAACATGTGAATTCAGATCCTATTGGGTACCCAACTGAAGAAAGTCAGAAAGTAGTGTGTACTGTGCATTTAGGTTCCCAATAAAAGTTAAGCTAGCGATAAAAGTTGAGATGCTTACCATAGTGAGTCTACAGGAGAGAATTGAGGGAGCCAGCAGAGAAAGTTGAGAGGTGAGAGTGAGGACAGCAAGAGAAAGAGGTGGCATCAGAATTTTTACAGATAAGAATTTGAGAGGTAGGAAGTCATTTGAAGACTCCATCCAGAGTTGAATATTGTGAATATACTTAATGCCACTGAATTGTATACTTAAAAATACCAAATGGGTAAGTTTTATGTCACACACATGTGTGCACGCACACACACACACACACACACACACACCAAAAGGTCATTTCAAATTCCAAAAAGTAGGTAGATGAGTAGCTGGCCACATCACACATCAGAGGAAATCAAGCAGAATGAGACCTGAATATGAGGTCATTTGGTGAGCCTGCTGCCATTGTGTAATCATCCTGAGATGCATCCCAATGTAATGGAGGGACAAGGACATCAGATGAAGGGATTGTTAGAGGATAGGGGAGGGAGAAGCACAGATGTCAAGGATGGGTTTCTTATTTTTAAAAAATAAATTTATTGTGAATATTTAAAATTTTCAACATGACATTATCGAATACATTTAAATACTAAAAAAAAGTTGTTATAATGAAGAAAATTAACATATCCATCTTATCACATAGTTACTCTAGTTACCCTTTGTTTTCTTTTGTGTGTCTGTGCCAAGAAGAGCAGCTAAAATCTGCTGGATGAATCCCATTATACAACACAGTCTTTTCAGAGAAAGATAGTAGACTCTTGGGAGAGTGTCTCTAGAAAGCCATTTCTCAAAGTGTGGTCCATTAATCAACTGTGTGACAGTCACCTGGAATATTCATTAAAAAATCCTGGGGTCCAGTGGAGATGCATTGAGTCAGACAAGTCAGGGAGACTGGGTAGAATCTGTGTTCTAGACAAGCTCATGGGTAGTTCTTCTAAATGCCAGTGTTCAAGGACCACTGGTAAATTTGAAGCTTACCTGGAAGAAAGTACTTGAAAATGAGCACAGGATCTCTAGCTGGGCACAGGATCAGGCTGAGGGGAGGATGTTTATACTTTGATGATGGAATGGTGGGCTTAGATAAATTTTGGAAGAGATCCAGAGGAGCCTGGAAGTGGGTATGTAAATAGATAAAGAAGCAGAGAAAAGGGGGAGGAAGTGAGGATAAGGAGGGTGAGACCTCAGCATAGATCCAATGAGGGGAGGGCGTGGCTTCAGCTGTGTCTTGGGTCACGTGCTCACAGGTCTCAGGGAAGATGGACAATAGGCACTGATGGAGAAGGTAGGGTGCAGAAAACAGAGGTAGCTGGTATGGGAACCTCAGGTTGGCAAAAATCTCACTGAAAGAGACTGATGTGTTGAGAGGAAGTTTGAAAAAGGTGAGGAAGACTGAGAACCAGAGGCAGGCTTTCCATGCTGAGGGAGTGGGGAAGATGAAGGTTACCTGTGTTTGGATCTAGCTTTAGAGATGAACGGGCTCTCAGAGGAGCTGGAGGCTGTGTGAAAGGGACAGGAGTAAGAGACTTCAGCAGAACTTCTTCATGAAAATACAGGAGCACCTTACACGACGTGTCACCTTATTTAGACACTTAATTGAAAAAGATAAAACCGATTTTCATATAAATTCTCGTATTCCTACTCAGCCTCATTGATTTTGCCACTTTTACTATGTGAAAAGGCTCTTGTCTCAACCTTGAGAAAACTTAGTTGGCTGGTGTTTATTTTATCTGGGTTTCTCTCTTATATTCCTTTTTGAGGGTAGAAGCTTTGAAATAAGAACTGTGGAAGGGAGAGAGGCTCTCAGTACAAAAACTATAAAATGGAACATTCCAGAAATAAATTCTAAGATATTTTGAGACAAGAGAGAGTACATTGACAGAACTTTTATTATTATAGTGTATTGTTATATACTTGTCCTATTTTATTATTGATTATTGTCATTAATTTCTTACTGTGTTAATTTATAAAATAAACTTTTTTATAGGTAGGTATGTATAGGAAGAAACATAGTACATATAGGATTTGGTACTATTCATGGTTTCAGGTATCTACTGGGGGATTTGGAATATAGCTCTTGTGTATAAGGGGAACCACTGAACTATTACTATTGTAATTATTAGATGAACTCAAACTGATATTTCACTGGGAATGAGCTACTGAGGGATTGTTGTGATGGTGCCAGGAACACCCTCTGAGCTCTACCTGCCCCATGCCTCCTTCATCATTGGTGCCTTTCACAACTGGCTGCACATAAATTTTAAGGTGAAAGGACCCTATCAGCCAGCTGCTACTCTAGGCAGACCCTGAATCTTGGAGAGGTGAGATCTAGTAGACAGTGCTACTTTCAAAAGCTTCTCAGGTGATTTGCAGGCACCATCAGAGGTGAGGCTGCCAATCTGCACAAGGGGGGGTCTGGTCAAGATGCTACAAAGATAATATCATTTAGTGCCTCATAGTCTCAGGTGATGGAGGAAAGTGCTTGGGATCCCGCCCCCCAGCATTATATGGCAGCTTTGGGCATCTTATTTTCTCCTTCAGGACCAAATTGACATTTGGTGTGAATAGATGTTTGGGTGTGCATAAAATGGCTGTTGGGATAGAGAAGCAACATTCCAATGCTCCTTCTGGGTTCATTTTCTGAGGATGGGTGTCCTGGGAGGCCAGAGGCCATGCCATTCTCCTCCTCCTCACTATTTCCAGGTGGGGAGTTTTAGTTCTTTGTTCCTCCTTTTCCTCTTCACTTGCCTTCTGTTGCTCTATTTCAGATGAAGACCATTTTTCTTGGACTGTCTCTCCTGTGACTTTCTTTTCCCCAAGAATGCCTGTAGCACGTGGGGTGGGGTAGAGGAGGGCTCTGTCCTCATCCACATTTTCTTAAAACTCTCTCTCAGGGCATCCTCTGTGAAGAGCACTGTGGGAACAGCCTTCCAATGGCTTCATGGGCTGCAGCTCCACCACCCTGACCCTGAAGCATCCATCAGAGGATGGTAAAGCCAGTGACCTCCAGGTGGAGGGAGGGTACCTGACTTTAAATCCATTGCCTCATATTGGGTAGACATAGGCCTCATCTTCAAGTTCAAATCTCCCAGGCTTACAAATTCTGGGCTTGACTTCAATTTTCAGCCCTAGGAGATGAAATCAATGACTGTAACGAAGGCAGGGAGAGACATAAATGATTGGGGTGAAGAAGAAAGAGGAGGAATTCAGGAAACATGGATTTTAGTCCAAATTTCCACACAAATCTGCTTTGGACACAGATTACTTCTCTGACCAACCTCTTCAGCTGAAAAATGAGATTAGACCATACTGATAATTCCCAGTAGATGCCATTTCTTGAAACACACAGGGATCTAGATGCCTTTTCTAAGAATTCAGAGAATTTCTTGGATTTCCATAAGCTCTAAGTTGTACCACTTGGAACCACTACCCTATATTACCTTTGCGGTTCCTGCTCGTTCTAGTATTTTCTCATTTTTATCCATCTTATGCTCTCCAGCTTGCTGATGTTGAGACCTGTTGGGTTGGGAATCCCTGTGCCACCAGTGGTTGCCGCATCTGCCTTTGTAGTGGCTGGGAGGCATGTGTTGACTTTTGAACCATTTGAAGTAATGAACCTGGCAAGGAACATCCCTGCAATAACCTATTCCCTGGCTTCTTCCATGCCCTGCTCTTCTCCCAAGCCACAGACATTTGGCTGTTGATAAGCTTTGGTTACAAATGGGCGGTGCCATGCCATGTGGCAGTTGTGGATTTAATTTAATGAGGGCCAAGAAAACAGTAATTGCCTCTCTCAGTCATCCTAGTAATTGGGTGGCAAGGCCCTGTCTGCAGGGCTCTTGGTGTTTGGAACAAATGGCTATGTTGCAATCCTGATTGCCACATGGCCTCAGGTGAGTCCTGAGCATTCCTCTGCCAAGAGATCAGAGGTGCCTTCCTTGTAGAAGACACCAAAAGATCAGCTCAAACCCCACAGGAAACCGTGGCCCCAAAGCAAATTCACTGCTGAGTCTCGGCTCCCACCTGGGGAAGGTGAGAACATGGCTTCCTTGCATAAAACTCCATTTTATACTGTCCTGTGCTTTCTTTCCCTGGCTAAAGTGACTAAAGCCAAAAGCTCTAATGAGTGGCATGGTATTTGCCAATCTCTAGATATCTACGTCCTCTCTCAACCACACAATACCAGGTTAAGCACTGCTTGAGCATGTGCATCTGGCTGTTGGCAATAGCTCTTTCTTTCTCTTCAAATGTTGACCCCCGTATCTATGTGAGCTCATTAGAATCCTTATCTATTAAGGTTCTGGTCCAACATCAGTTTGTCATGTCCGGGAAAGCGAACTTGACCTCCTCTGAACTCCTCTGACAGCTACATCTATTGCATTGGAAAGGCTACGCTTCTGGCCCCTGTGAGCTATTTTACCCATTTAGGTCTCAGCTACTGATGGACTGTAGGCTCCTTGAGGGCAGGCAGAGGACCTTCATCCTTGACACACTTTGGAAGCTGGTCTTCAATGGTTCCAAATATGCACATGAAAACTTAGGCAAGTGTTTGGTTTTGGAAGAAATGAAAATAGGGTGATTTCTAAAATCTTCCCCAGCTGGATGTGGTGGTGCATGCCTGAATCCTAGAGACGCAGGAGAGTCGTGACTTCAAAGCCAGCCTCAGCAATTTAGAGAGGCCCTAAGCAACTTAGGGATACCCTGTCCCAAAATAAAAAAATAAAAAGGACTGGGGAATGTGGTTCAGTGTTTAAGTGCCCTTGGGTTCAATCTCAATTACCGAAAAAGATTTTTTAATGAAAAAATAAATAAAATGAAATTTAAAAAACCTCCCTGCACTGAGTTAATGTCTCAAAAGTCCTGGTACATTAAACTTCTTATTCAACAGAGTATGAGATCACTGGTCCACCACAGAGAGACGGAAGCAGTTCCTATTTGGGTTTTTCTTACTCCCATCCCAGTTCTTTCTCTCCAGATTGATAACTTTCTAAGCTCAGGGAGCCAGGGGCCACTGCCCACTGCCCTCCAGTACTGTTTGGAGTGCTTTAACTTTTTGTGGTGTTCACCAGCTGCACAGGGAAATGGCAGTAGAGTGGATAACCATCCGATCTTGCCCAGCACTGAGGACGTTCCTAGGTTGCTGAAACTTTTAAACTGGCGTTGTCCTGGTTGGTCTGTTAAGTGCAGCTGTGGAGAGTCAAGCATCTGAGAGATAGAGGGAGTAGGGGTGGAGGGGGATTGGTAACTAGTTTTATCTGGGTTTGGAAGCTTTGCAGGGACTTGTGAGACAATGACAGCGAGAGAACAGTGAGTAGTTCAGAGATAAGCTAGGCTCTCTGGAAACCACAGCAGATGGCCATAAAACGCCAGGAAGACAAGTCCTGCAAACACCTGCCAACGCCTGGCTTATCACACACAAGATTTATAAGCAGAGCCCTGGAAGGCACAGCTACCCCTCATCAGGGAAATGTAAACAGAATAAATAACAAGCCCGCCTCAGGCCCTCCTCTGTAGGATGCTTTAAGATGCAAGGTATCCCTTAGAGAGGCCTGAGATGAGTTCATTTACTATTTCAGAGGAGTTCAGTGCCTGTCCAGGTTGAAATGGTGTTTGGAAGCTGAGTCTGCCCTATGGAGTGGCACAAGACAGAGAGGAAGTAGCTGAGGTCCCTGCCTACCGTCCACTACTGGGCACTTCATGTGCTCAAGAGGCCTCCATACAGAGCTGAGCCAATGATGGTGGCTGATTTAACATCTGAAAAATGGAAAAAATAGGAAAACCACATGCCACTGCCACCCTCACTCAGGGATGATGTAACGTGTATCAATTATCTCTGGCTTCATCATTAGAGATGGGACCACTGATAACCTACCCGAGTCACTGTCCTGCTTCCTGTGGTGACAGATTGGGAGGACCAATGATCTGGAGAGCTTCAGTTTATTTTGTTCTTTCAGGGAGTTTGATCCTTTTTGGGTGGGTCATTATTAAGAACATAAGCCAAGTAGAGGGAAGGGTGGTCTGTCCTCAAAACCCTACCTGTATAAATAAAGCATTTTTAAAAACTCTCAGCCACATATTAAATATGTCTTTAGAAATTAATGCAATTTAGTTAATCCACTGGCTGTTGGGAAATGCTGTAACCACCTTCATTCATCTTTGAAGATATTCTGTGTCCAGACCATGGGGAAGAGAGTGTTTTGTGTGACAGGAAAGCATTTGCTGAGCAGAAGGCCAGGGTGAGGGTAGGAGCTATGGATTTTGACCTGGAGGCCCTCAGGAGGAGAAGAAAAGAGACACTCCCTGCTTCAGTTCCTGATGTCTGGTCTAATTGTAGCTCCCGTGTAACTTGATTGTGTTTCTATTTCTTACATCCAGAAAAACAGACATAGCTTCTAACTATACTATGCAGTAACACAGGGCACCAACCACCTCGGCTGTACACTTAGGTGGGGGGATCCAGCGGCCTTTTCCAGTGGAAAAGGAAAAATATCTCCCATAAGGACAACGTTGGCCTGTGGAAGAGTGTGTGGGTTTGTTGACTCTGGGGACTTCTTAGTACCTGGTAAAGCACTCTTCAGAGTTGTCAATATACCAGTCATCACTACAATTTTTAAAACACAAAAAGAATTCAGGAAGTTATAACCTATTCAAAAAAGTCTAAGCTGATGTTCCTGATGAGTTCACTATCAGTACAAGTTATTTATTTTCTCAAGAACATTATCTTTGGAGATAGTTTTCATCAGTGAATCAACCTTTGTGTGTTTCAACTTCTATTATTTTTTTTCCCACTGCTCTTTCAGTTTTTTCCAGTCTGGTGAAGAAGGATGCCTGCTTACTGACATGCAGGCAGCTTTTAATTTACCCCCATGCCTGCCACATACACACCACACACAGATCACACGTGCACCAAACATACTACATACATCATACACATGCATATTAACATGAACATATATTCCATACACACACACATACACACCTCACCTATACATATTACACACACATCACACATATGCTGCAGGTAAGTTGCATATACGTGTAACACATAGCACACATGCACACAGATGCCACATACACACCCACCATACGCACAAATACTACACACATGCTCATCAGACTCACACGCAGTGGATAGCGTAAATTTTTCTCTAAAGTCAATTGCATAATAATCACTTCATTTTCATGAGTGTTTATTCTTTCTTTTATAAATAAAAAGGTTGAGCCCCATGACTTTTTGGCATTTTGGTTTGGAAATGAAGGTTCCTTATGTTCAACATTATTCAGACCACCCTTGGGCCTCCTGAGGGAGGGGTGTTCTGAAGACCTGATCCTTCAGAGGCCTGGTGGCTGCCGGTCAGGGGCTGATGTATGTGTTTCCTCATAGGGTGGCAGAGGGTGCTTTCTTGGGCAGGAACCCTGGAATCCATGGCTCCTGTCCTAACCTCCAGCCAGCATCTTAAACTATTCCAGTTAATGACAGGGGAAATCGCTGATTTAAATTTGGAGAGTAAGGAGCATTCTTGGTGTTCCAGCTCACAACTTTCTAATATCTTTGCTTTTAAAGCACTTCAAAATGTCAGGGGACTTGCACACACTCTTGTCTTCTAACCAACTAGTCCAACAAGAGAGGGAAGTATGAATTATTATTCTCACTGAATTTATGTCAGGAAACAACAGCTCTTTTGTCCGCCATGACACTCTTCCGAGCTCACTAGAGAGCGGCCCTGCTCTCTTCTATTCCTGTAGGAGAAACTTTGCTATCATCGTATTGCTTTAAGACCTTTATTGTGCTGTTTCTAACCAATACATTTGAGAATCACAGGGCTAGCTAGCATGCAATTAGATTTCCGAGGGCAGTTGTATAAATTAAACCAGATAAATCATTGTAAATTATTTTTTAATAACTACAGAATGGATTAGAGCATCTGCTTATGATAGCACGCCCAGGCCTGTTGCTTTTGAACTAACTGTCTGGCTATGAAACATCAGACGGGGCTTATGCATGTGTTCCTCTTACTTCATGACCATGAAACTTGAAGAAGTGTCTTTTTGGAATACGATATTTTCTTTAAAAATCTCTGTTGCCCTCTAGTATAATCTGTTCCATCTGAAATGAGTTTCCTGATGTTGGTGAAGAGAGCAGAGCGTGTTAGTTTCACTTTTGAAAACCTTTGCATCATCAGCTGCCATGGGGAGGTCAGAAAGCTCTGTTAAGAACCAGAGGCCTTGTCTGCAGATCAAGGAGGAAGTGCATGGAGGAGAGGGAGAGTTTACACCCTTGTTCCCACTGCATTCCGTAGCATCACTGTGTTCATGACTGAAAGCTGCTCGTCTAAAATTTACTTCTGGATTTTTACCCTTTCTTTGAAAATCCAAAGAGCTAGCCACTCCTTAAACTCCCACTGTATGAAATCAATGGTCTATGGGCCCCTTCTGCATCCATCTGGGATGGCCCTGGAAGTGCTGCCTCTATAGCTTGTTCTTTATTCTCTCGTGTAAATCTTAACTGCCCAATTTCCTTGAGGGTAAGGCTATGGCTTATGTTTGTAATCATCTAGCAAACTCTCTGAAAACACTGGTGAACTGATAGTTAATTAGACAGGGATAAAATACATCACTGCTTTTCTGGACAAGACTTGGTCCTTATAGATTAGAGGATCATGTTTAGACAAGAATCCTTCCAAGAATGTCAGAATTCTTAGAGGAGAAGGCTATCCGTAAATCAGCCTGAGTCCATCTGACCTATTTACTCCAAGTGTTGGGAACTTTATGTTGCCTCACTCAGTGTATAGAATTGGCAAAGTAGCTCAAAGTGTGTCGGACTCTATTGAGTGCCACCATCTTGGTGCATGACCTTGGGCAAGTTACTTAACCAACTGGTGACTGTTTCTTCATCTACAATATGGGTGTAAACAGGTCAAGAACCTCACAGGATTGTGAGGGTTAAATGGTTTAATCCACATCTCAGGTTTAGTACAGTGCTTGACACACAGTAGCAAGTATTAATAGATGTTTGGAATTTTTATGGGTATTATAGTGCCGCTTCATCTTCTCTTTTGTACAGAATTCTGAAGGCAATTTACACAGTCATATACAAAACTTTCTTCTCATCTTGTCACACCTAATCTCATTTCCATTGGCTGAGCCTGGGAACAGGCTCTCCTTGAGGAGCTGGGCAACACACAACTTCTCTTGGGCTCACTGTTGTAGGGATAAAATTAGAGATAGTCACTCCTATTTTGATTCTCTCCTTTGTTTTCACCTTATCCCAGGTTTTAACTTTATGAAGGAGACACCCATGCTTCTTTATTTTCTTTGGGGTTGCCTTCCACTCATCTTTGACCAGACTGTATGCCAAAGTCATTCCAGAGATACTGCAAGGCAGAAGCCACAACCTGTAAACCAAACTCAGTTCACATGTCGGTGATTAAAACAACAAATCAAATTATTTGCCCACACAAACATTTACATAGAAAGCTTTCAACATTTTGGGTTTCTAGCTTCTCCTGAATGATCTAGGATCTGGCAACCATGGACCTGTATTGCACCAGGCATGAATCTGCCACAGCTGAGCCAATGTGGGCACCATAAGGTGGTTTTTGGCTCTCTCCAGTTCGTAGCTAGCTTCCAGTTGATCTCCTTGTTTGCCCTCTCTCCCTGGATCCTGAAGGCACTTGATTTTGTGATGTCTGCTTTAAAGTAGAGAAACCAGAGATGGTATATGGATTCAGAATGACACTTTGGAATGTAAAGATCTGGCTTCAAATGTGACCTTTCACTAGCTGTCTGATCATGAGCTGGGCCCTTCCTATTTTGTTTTATCTGGTAGTGAGTGAGAACACCTGTCGTGTGTGTCTTACAGGGCCATGTAGAGGAATTTGTGAGCTACTCGGCATGAATGTGCTTTGTGAAGGGTGATGTGGCTATTGGCTCTGAGGATGGGACCCCCTTGTTTATCTTCAGGGACTTTCCCAGGGTCATTGGTGTTGCTAACAGAAGATCATGTGCCAAGTGTTCCCTCTGCCTTTGACTCTGAGTGTGAGAGTTTTTACTCAAGGGTGTTGGAGGACATGACAATCATCATCAATCCAGACAAGGCACCCTTTTTTCCACATTTTGACCTCCCAAAGAGGAGGAAACACAGATACACAAGGCACTTTCTTACTGTCTTACTTTCTTACTGCTTTCTTGCTTTCTTACTGCCTTACTTGGTCAAAGGAAGAAGGCCCTTCCCACACACTTACCTTCACGCTGGCTTTCACTACAAAGGGCTTCGCATACCTACATACGGCCCACGAGCTGGCATGTGCCCAGGATAAATAAAGCATGCGTTTTTCTTATTAATCATCAATATAAAAACACATGGCCTCTCTTTCTATTGTTCTATGCCTGGTTCACACCCTATATAATTTTATACTGTTCCTACAGCCCTGACATGCCCTAAGCTACAATTGACATTGATTCACTGACTTATAAAAGTGTGTTATCTGTTCTCTGCGTCTACACAGAGCTCTCTGCCCAGGCAGTGACTCAGGATTTAAGAGAATGGGGCATAAAGAGGTCACATACCACAAGGGAAGCACTTTGTAACCCACAACGCTTCTTATTGGAAAACTCACTCAGGCTCCATCAACACATTTTCTGTGGGAGCCACCTCATGACAATTTCTAACTGAATCCTTCCATTTGTTTACTAACTCTGGTAAAATTCCATTCTACATCTATTTTAAAAGGAAAGCTCATTGAAAGGGAGTCATTATGATCCAGAAGTCTGGATGGAAAATGTACAGAGTCTTGGAAATAGTGCTTGCATGGCTCTGAATGTCTGCAAAGAGGAAAACTTGGCAGTGAGATGGCAGAGATGTCACCAGGCATAACTCACCAAGAGCACACTAGATCTTTGAGAAAAAGTATAGCTTAATGCATGTGCTGAACATGAGTTTATCAATGGAGAAGCAGAGGTGAGTGGAAGAAAAGAAGGCAACATGAATAAAATGTGTCAGATTTTAAAGTTCAAAAATACAACAAAATTCTGCTTTCTAATCAACACGAATGTTGACAACTTCTCTGTGAATTTTGTTATTGCTAAAACACATTTTTTTCAAGTTCAAGGCCCCTCATGTTAACATATTTGTAATTAGGGAGTACTACATTCTGGAAAGACCATTGGTATTCACTAAATATCCGTGGGCTTCTCTCCATTTCCAGCCTTCTTTGTAGTGTTTCTGGGCCCATAAAACAAGAACAAAAAACATTATGTGTCCTTTTCAGGTTGAGGTAGATAAAGGCTTCCGTGTCATTTTTTTTTTCTCTTGATGTTGAAGGCTGTGTGTTAGGTAGCAGAGCCAAAAGAAAGGTGGCTGTGCCATCTACATTCAACTTTCACATTTAAAAGGAATAAGGATAATTATGTTAAGATTTGTAGGCTTTATTTGTTACTGTAACATAGCCTTACCTATTCTGTCTAATACTGTGCATACATTTATGGTAGAGTGAGTTGTTCCAAAAACAGCTAACATTAAATCAATAACAAATTTTATAGTCATTTTCACAGAATTCAAAAAACTTGAATTCTATTTATTCTAGTTTTGGTAGGTAGATGAGAAATTTTCTAGAAGCAGTCATTTTATCTACAGGAGCAATTCTCATTTGGAGGTGGGGGGTGTCTTATAGATTATAGACAATCCCCTTGAGAACACTTTCATATCCCCATACCTTTCCCACCCTAAATCTCTTACCCTTCAGATTTGGATATAAATTTTTCTCTACACACTTTTGATAACCATACACTGCGGAGAAAAAAATATTTTGGCAGCATAATCATAGGGTTGAAATTAAAATTTCTTCCCTTCCCTGGGCTTCCATATTTTCTTTATTTTGTTTTGTAAATATGTATTGAAAGAGGTCAAGAAGTCAAGGTCAAGGTGGGCCACTAGGCCAAATTCTATGGGATTCCTGCCCCAAATGCATAACCACAATCTAATCATGACAAAGTGTCAGATAAACCCAAGCTGTGGTGTACTTTATGTACTGTTTTCTGAAAATATGTTGAGGTCATGAAAAATAGAGTCGCTTCTCTACAAGTGAAGAAAGTTGAGACATAGCAGCCAAGTGCAATGCCTGGTGCTCAATCTTGTCCTAGACGGGTGTTTATGTATGTGTGTGTGTGTGTGTGGTTTTATATAGTTTATATATTACACACACACATATATATATATGTAATAACTACAATAAAAAATAAACAGCAAGAAAAGATTTATTGTATTTTTTATTGTAGTTAAAATGACTCACAAAATTTATCATCTCTAAGAGTGTTGTTTGGTAGTGTTATGTATATTCACAGCATTGTTAATGTTAACTTCTTTTTTTTTATTTTAGTTGTTGGAGGACCTTTATCTTTATTTATTTATATATGATGCTGAGAATAGAACCCAGTGCCACACATATGCTAGGCAAGTGCTCTACCACTGAGCCACAACCCCAGCCCTGTTCATGTTAACTTCTTCATTGGAAGGGTTGTTTTTATGCTTTGAATGTGTTTCCCAATGGCTTGTGGATTCAAGTCTTAGTCTCTAATGTGGTACTGTTAGGAGGTGGTGGAAACTGAAGAGGTGGGACCTAGCATAAAGTCTTTGGGTCACTGAGGACATGCCGTTGAAGGGAATATTGGGATTCTAAACCCTTCTTCTTCCATTTTGCTTCCTGACCATTAGGTGACCAGCTTTGCTTTCCCACATCCATCTGCCACGATGTGCTGTGTAACCAGGGGCCCCAAAACAATGGGGCCAATTGATCATAGTCTAAAACCTCCAAAACTGGTCTAAATGAAACTTTCTCTTGAATTCATTTGATTTGTCTCAGATATTTGTTATAGTGATGGAATGCTAACTAACACAGATGTACTGTGGTTATAAGAAAATATTTTCTTAGAGGGGGATAGAAAGGATAGTAGAATGAAATAGACATCATTATTACTGTGTGTATGTATGTGACTACATGACCAATATGATTCTGCAACCTGTACGCTCAGAAAATGAGAAATTATATCCCATCTGATTCAAATGTATGATTTGTCAAGGTCATTGTACTGTCATGTGTAACTAATTAAAACAAATAAACAATTTTTAAAAAAGAAAGAAAAGAAAATATCCATGTACATTTAAAAAAAAAGAAAGTCTTTTCTTTTTGGTGGGTTACTAGGGATTGAACTCAGAGGCATTCAACCACTGAGCCACATCCCTAACCCTTTTTTTGTATTTTTATTTAGAGACAAGGTCTCACTGAGTTGCTTAGTGCCTCACTGTTGTTGAGGATGGCTTTGAACTCTTGATCTTCCTGCCTCAACCTCCTGAGCGGTTGGAATTACAGGCATGCACCATCACACCCAGCTAGGAAAGTCTTTTCTTAGACTTTAGGATGTATGTGTTTGGAGCAACACACACACACACACGTACACACATGTGTATGTATGTACACATGTGTACATATAAGTCAGCTTTTCACTGCTGTGACCAAAATGTCTGACAAGAACAACTTAGAAGAGGTAAAGTTTATTTTGGCTCACTGTTTTCCAGATCTAACCATAACAAAATGTGTGCATGTGGGTAGATATGTACATATTCGCGCCTCCATGTCTGTGTCTGTGTGCTCCATATCCTTGGATTCTATTAAACACAGATCAAAAACATTTGCCAAAAAAAAAATATTTGGAAAAAAACTCAATCTGTTCTGAACATGTACAGACTATTTACTTGTCACTATTTTCTAAACTTACAATATAACAACTATTTACACAGCATTTACATTGTATTAGGTATGATATAGGATTTCAAGTATACAGGAGGATATGCATAGGTTCTATGCCAATACTACACCACTTAATTTTATTTTTTCAAACAGGAATAAACATCATTTTATACAAGGGAATTAAACATCTTTGAATCTTGGTATCCTCCTTGGTCCTGGAATCAAATCAATTCTCTATGTATACCATGTTGTGTGTGTGTGTGTGTGTGTGTGTACATTTATATTAGAGAGAGAGATAAAAGAGAAAAATGAAAAATCAAGTGTAGTAAAATAACAATTGAAGATACAGAATTCTTTGTACAATTCTTACAACTTTTCTGTATGTTTGAAATTATTTCAAAATAGAAAATAAATGCCTTTAATCGCAGTAGTGCTTTTTGTTCTCCAACGACCTTTTCCACTACTCACCTGCCTTTCTGGAACCACAGGGAATCTTTTGGTCATTAGCTCTCTATGAGTCTGTGTTCTCTGAGGAGGAAAAAAAATTATTTAAAAAAGGGAATGTGTTTCCAATGACAAATAAAATGGAAAAATCATAAAGAGAGAAACTATTTTATCTAAAACTTGTTCCCTAAGGCATCAGGAAGAAAGTCAAATTTTTGCTGTTGTGATGGAGTCCCACGTTTTTCCCTTCCTCTGTTAACCCTTCCTTTGGAAGGCTTGACTCCACTGCTCCCTCCTCCTCTGGTCGTGTGTCCTCCACACAGTTTGTGCCTCCCCTGAACTCGTCTCACAACTAATGTACATGAAACAAAAGTGGTTCTCCAAGGTATTGAAGAGATTTTCATGATGTTTCGTGTGTACGATTCACTAAGAAAGGTGTTTTTAGGTGGGTTTTTTAAAGTTTTTTTTAAAGTTATAGTTAAATATACAGGACATAAATGCACCATCTTAGCCATTGTTAAGCACACAGTTCACAATAAGTACATTTGCCTTGTTGTGATCACCACCATCTCCAGAACTTTTCCATCTTCCTGAACAGAAACTGTGTACCCATGAAACACTAACTCCATCCACTCCTGCCCGTGAGAACCACCACTGTACTTTATGTGAATTTGACTCTTTCAGGTACCTCATTGAGTGAAGTAATAAAAGAGTGGAATTATATATTTGTCCTCTTATGATTGACTGACTTCACTTAGCATAACGTTTTAAGGTTCATCCATATTGTGGAATGTATCAATTATTCTTCCTTTTTGAGGTTAAATAATATTCCATTGTATAGATGCACCACATTTTGCTTATCCATTTATCATTCATTCATGTACGCTGAGATGCTTCCACATTTTGTCTATTGTGAATAATGCTGCTATGAACATAGATGTACAAATATCAATGGAAGTCCTTGTTTTCCATTCTTTGGGATATATGTCCAGAAGTGGAGTTGCTGAATCACATGGTAATTCCATGTGTAATATCTTGGGGAACCACCATATTGTTTTCCACAGTGGCTGTACCATTTTACAATCCAAGCAACACTGCACAAGTGTACAAAGGTTTTAGTTTCACTTTTATGTCTCCCAGTCAACAGTCTCATACTGGTAAATGCTTTAACATTATGTCATTTGAACCATGAGACTTTGTATGAGATTATTTATACTCTCTATCTGCTGACCAGCACCATGGAGTGAACCCACCACTAGACTTAGCATGCTAGGGAACGTTCCCAGCAGTGTTTTCTTCCTTGGATTTGGAATCACACAGTATAAGATTTGTAGGGAAACCCGATGCAAATTACGATAGGGAAGTAGGACTCTTCTGCCCAACCCCATTCTAATTATGTCATTCAGATCTTTACATAAAGGACTTGTAGGATACATGAATATATGGAAGCATTGAAAAGCATGCTTTTAACCTACTTATATCCCAAGGAAATAGTGAATGGGCTCTTTGAAGGCATTCACATGTCTCATACAAACAGAAAAGGTAAGAAGAGGCACTAAAGAAATCTCCATCTTATTTAAAGCAGGTGTGTACACACGTACACATGTATGTACACACAAACTGGCAAAAGATTTTTAATACTCTTGCCATCAGGGTTGTCATTTTGTGATTACAAATGTCAGCTAAGCCTCAATGTAAACCCAGCATTCTGATTAATTCAAGAAGCAATATGAATCTCTTTGTGTTCATTTCAGGAAGGTTATGCAGCTTTCAAAATCTACAGAGACTCTATTCTATATCTCTCAGATGTCTAATCACTGGAAATGGTGATTTAGAAGTCAAATCCTTCTCTCTCTGGTTTCTGTGCATTTTACCTGCCTCTGGGAACTGTGAGAATGGACAGTGACGGCCAACATTTTAATTCTTTAGATTATTAGCTACACCCTGAGCCTACACATCTATATTGCAGAAAGTAATCAAGTCACCAGGAGTTCCTTAGTATGAGTCATTCTTTACATGGTGGGGCCTGACCGTGGTGCACAGAGAGACCAATTAGGTGAAGGTAGGTTGATAGGGAGTGACAACAGAACTTGATAAAAGACTGTGCTCTTGTCAGTCATTCATATATAGTAAGGCTAAGGCTGGTCTGGAAAAGCCAGTACTTATTGGTAAAAGGTTATTAGCAAGAAGACCCAGGGGCAAGTTTCCAAAGTGGGTTACACAATGTAATTATATGGGGAACTTTCAAATAACCATTTTCCTGGCTACACTCAGGATCAATGGGGTAAATAAATGATTCCAGAGATCAGAACTCAGGCAGTGGTAGTTTAAAGAATTCCCTATGTGAGTACAAGATGCATTGATATTTGAGAACAATTATTCTAAGACCACACTTATGTTCTATGAGCAACACCCTCCAAAAGTACAATGATTTGGGGGAAATTGTTAATGAAAAGTAGTAAATAACTTTACTTAAAAAATGTACATGTTACAAAAAAACAAAACAAAAATAAACCTGATTTGTAAGGAACAAAATTTAGTAATAGTTATCTTTAGACACCAGTGTGGAACTCAACCTCCAGCTAATTTGCTTTCTTTTGCTTCTTAAATTATTTTCAAAAATTTATCAAACAGAAAAGGTAAGAATAGGCACCAAAGAAATCTCCATCTTATTTAAAGCATGTGTGTATGCACGTACGCATGTATGCACACACAAACTGGCAGAAGATTTTTTCAATACTTTTGCTATCAAGGTTGGCATTTTGCGATTACAAATGTCAGATAAGCCTCAATGTAAACCCAGCATTCTGACTAATTCAAGAAGCAATATGAGTCCCTTTGTGTTCGTTTCAGGAAGATTGGGCAGATCTCAAATCCTTTGTAATAAAAGTAATACATTTTAAAGAAGTAATAACTGGCAAACTTGCTCATAAAATGAGACACCATATTACTTAAAGGATGGGAGTTTTGTGGGAATTCGAGAGGCCAGGTGCATTCCCTAAAGGGCATGCAGAACTAAGGTGGGGTTGCTGGCACTCCAGGAGGACTGTGAACGCCCTGACACATGTGTTTAACCTGTGTGGGAGTGCATCACACAATATTAATAAGGCTACATGTGGGCTCAGCATTTGGGCCATGCGCTCCACCTCCTAGACACCAGAGGAGTACACAGAAGCCATGGAGTCCTCTGCTTTCAGATGATACCAGTTTGCCCTCTGGGTGTGTTGTGCACATTCCAAATAGTGTTAGCAAAAGGCCTTATTTCTTCCTAACAAAAAAAAATCCCTGTATGCACAGCACAGGACATAGAGATTTAAAGAGACTTCTGAAGTGGCCTCCTGAAGAGCTTCATGGTGAGAGATCTGCCTAGATGTTATGATTTGTATCTTGAAGTCCTAAGATCTCCTCCTCCATTACTTTTGATTTTCAAAGCTGTCATGGTGCTATTTTACAAATACACTCGTCTTCCCCGATCTCCTCTTGACAATGGAATTGCTGAGGTTCATTTGTGCTCATACGGGTCTGACTTAGTTTCAAGTAACCACCTATTTTCCCATAGTTGAATAAGGCAAACTCAAAGAGCAGCCTCTTTGCATTTACTCTCTATCAACATATATTTTCAGATTGTTCTTTTCCCAAAACCATGACAGGAAGTGGGGAATCCCTGAAGTGAGAACAGGTCACGTTCCCCTGATAGGCAGCCTTTTCCATGTCTCCTCAGAAGACTCCTATTTTTTCCTAATGACACGCTTTGCTTTACAGTTCCCAGCATCAGCATCTGGAATAGAGGAGGGGTAGAAAGAGGGAAGGAGAAAGGAAAAGAAGAGGCGGTTGCTATTGCCTTGTTTGCTCACTTCAAAGGACTTACTAATGAGTCTGCCCATTGTCTAAGCTCCCGTCTATACCTGAGTTTTGCAATCCGTACACCTAGAGAGATCACAGAGAACCGAACGGAGCCTTTCACAACAGGACAGGACAGCCCACCCTCCCCCTCTGAGAGGAATCAAAGGAGTGATTGTCAAAGGCAAATGAATTTGATCTGGAGGACTCGTACAGCTATTGGAACAGGTTCAGCAAAAGAGAAAAGAATGTGCATAGTAGGTAGGAGACAAGAATAGGGTAAGGAGAGCTGTCGAAAAAAATCTAATAAAATTCATTCCTATTAAGATAACTTTTCATTGTGTCTTCTTACCTTCACTGTCAGACATCCTTGCAGTGGTGAGATGAGGAAAAATAATTTAAATTCCCTTCCCATATCTATATCCTACTTCCCTTTCTATCCTGTTTAGGCCAGTGGTTGTCAATTGGGGTTGGGAGGCAGGTGGTGGCCAACATTTGGTGATACCTAGAGACACTTTTGGTTGTCACAATAGGGGACAGGGTATTTACCAGCTTCTAATACATGGAGAGCAGAGATCTTGCTAAATATCCCACAATGCACAGGACAGCCTCCCACAACAGAGAATTGTTTGATTCAAATTGTCAAAGGTGCCCAGGTTGAGAAACCCTTACACAGGCATTGATTACTGGAATGAGTGTCAAGTCAGAAGAACAAGACTCACATTCCTTGATGTGGCTTCTGAGAGGAGTTTTGTTTGTTGCTGTTACTGTTTCTGGGAAGTTTTACTCTTGCATTCATCACTCCCTTGCAACAAAACATCCCAGGCTCCTGAACATGGGTGAAGGGAATGTTCAAACCAAACTGGAGAATTGAAGAATCATACATCTCATGATTGTGGGCTTTCTCGACTGTCTCTCTGTAATCAGAGGAATTTTTTCTTCTCTGGTTGCTGCTATGAAGTCAGCCATCAAATTCCTCTGCACGGACAGTTACTATGGACAGAAAGATGATTTGCTACAATTGAAACTGATTCCTGGGTGGAAAGGGAAGAGTGTATGTGTGTGTTTCCTTCAGTATCATATATGATAAATGGTTGTGGCTGATTATTCAAATTGGTGACAGAAGCATAAACTACTAAGGAAATGTATCATAAGAATTCATGTGAGGTTGGAGAATTTCCCATGTAATTAGTCTATCAACAGCCATCATGAAGGACTCATTTAAAAGCTGGAATGCTCAAGGCAGCTATGAGTTTCAAAAGGCTGCACATTCCAGGTCATAGCCCAAGACTGTCCAGTTTGGAGAGCCTAACAAAGTTGGAAAAGATTTGAGATAACTGCAAAGGGATAGATTTATACATCAATGAATTACATTTAGATATGACAGCCAAGCATCAAAGAAAAAGTGTTCTGAAACCCAGTCCAATAAGCTTTACATATGTAATGCCTGAGTCTTTCTTCAGCATGGTCCCAACATGAACCAATGAAGTGGCACCAGTACCAGAACCCAGGATAATTTGTACTGGATCATGTGTGTGCAGAAGAGGGATAACCACCACTTCTCAGCCAGCAGCCAGGACACTAAAATATAATGGTGCACACACAATGTGTGATAGTGGTGGGGAGATGCTAGCAATGTGACAACAATGCCCTGAGAGTATAGAATGTTCTATTGCCACATTTTTTTTTTTGCTTCTCAAGATTCATAGAAGACAGAAGAGTATGCGCATATTTATGTGAATAGGTATATAGATGTCTGTGGCTATGGCAATAATTATGAATATGTCTAGTATCTATGTCTGTGTCTATGGCTTGGCTATGGCTATGACTATGACTATGGTATGTCTGTGGCTATATGTATGGCTATGACTGTGTCTGTGTCTATGACTTTGGTTAGAGCTTTGTCTAAATAAGCTATGTCTATATCTACTGATGTGGCTGTAACTATGGCTTTGGTAATGACTATGGCTATGCCTGTGTCTATGTCTATCACTATAGCTATGGCTGCTGTATGTCTACAGCTCTACAGATAAGACTGTATGCCTCATCTGCATCTGTGCTTATGTCTGTCTGTGGGCTATGGCCATGTCTATGGCTATGTCTGTGTCTGTGGCTCTGGCTATGGCTTTGTCTGTGGCTGTTTTAGTCATTATTTTTGTTTTACTCTTGAGACTAAAGGATTTGACCAGAACAACTGTTGAAGAGAGGAAGAGTTTATTTGAAGGCTCAAGGTTTCAGAGGTCTTAATCCACATAGACAGCAAATTCCTTTCCTAAGGGCTTGAGGTGAGGCAGAACATCATGGCTGAAGAGTGTGGTAGAGGGAAATGGCTCACATGATGATCAGGAAGGGGAGAGAGAGAGAGAGAGAGAGAGAGAGAGAGAGAGAGAGAGAGAGAGACTCCACTTGCCAGATATAAAATATATACCCCAAAGCATGCCCCCAAAGACCTACCTCCTCCATCCATACCCTGCCTGCCTTCAGTTCCCACTAAAATAATCCTATCAGGGAATTAATTCACTGATTGGGTTAAGGCTCTCATAACCAAATCATTTCTCCTCTAAACCTTCTTGCACTGTCTCACACATGAGCTTTTGGGGACACCTCATATCCAAACCATAACAGAGGCTATGGCTGTGGCTATACCTATGTCTGCAGCTATGTCCATGGCTCTGGTATGTCTATGGTTATGGCCATGGCTTGGCCTTATCTGCATCTGTGCCTGTGTCTCTGGCTCTGACTATGTCCACGTTTATGGCTATGGCTATGTTTGGGCTGTCTATGCCTATATCTATGCCCATGGCTCTGGCTTTGTCCATGAGAGTTTTCAGACAGAGGCTTAAATTAGACTCCATATAGAGGGATAAGACTTCCTGTGTCCTGTCATAAAAATGTACCTAGAACTCCTGATTTAAGCTACAAATTGTAATTCATTTTTTGGTTTCTATCTTCTACAGGTAAATACTTAAAGTAGCCATACATGCATTTCAACGACTCATAAACATTTTTTGAACTTTTACTAGGTGTTAGTCAATGGATAAGCCTTTCATTACCCGTGGGTGAATGAAATGAACACTGTTACAACCCTCACAGATTAAATAGTCTCTGTTGCTCATTTTCTTTACTTTCTACTTCTTGCAAAATTTCCATGAAATTCCATCCTGGTTCATGACAGAATGTTATAAAGCACAAATAACATTTTTTTCACAGAAGAAAGGCAGAAAAAAACATCATATTATGGCTTTCATATACTTTAGAAGTCTCTCAACCTAAAAATTTATGAAAAGACACATTTCACACATTGAAGCATGAACTATGGCCTGAGCTTAAGTACAACACATCGTTGGGGATTCACACCCATCTGGGTATATCAAGTGAATCAGAAGGGTGTGGGGCCATGAGACCTTCTGGGAACGAATTTACCTTCAAGGGAAAAAAGCCCGGCATTTTAGTTGTATGCTGGTGACCCAAGCCTCCCACCTGGGAGGGGAAAAGTGGTTCTGAAGGTGAGCAGGTCACATAAGTCTACCACTGGCCCAACCTTGGGGACTTATCGCTAAGTCTTGGGAAAAGAGGGTTTAGAGGCTGAAGATGAAGACACTGTCTTTGGAAAGAGATGTTGGGATGCAGAGTTCAGTGGCCAACTGTGAATGGGGAGTTCAGGGTGCTTCTGGCAAAGAAAGACCAATGAGAATATGGGGTGCTTCTGCATCTTGAGGGCTGGCAACTACTTGAACCCTGGGAGAAAACACTGCTGGCTCTTGTGTCAATGTCATATCTGGGGGTGGACCTTGATAAGTTGTCACCTCAAGAGCTCTTCTTGCAGAGATCATTTTAAGGGCAGAATTGTGTCCCCTCACAATTCATATGTTGAAGTCCTAACCCTCAGCACCTCAGAGCATGGCTATATTTGGAGGTTAGTGTCCTTAAGAGATAACTAAAGCAAAATGAATTCATGTAGGTGGGCTGTAAACTAATATGTCCTTATAAAAAAAGATTAGAATGAAGACAAAACACAGATTTAGAGGTGACTGTCTGAGGAAACAAGGAGAAGACAACTGTTTGCAATCAAGGAGAGAGGCCTCAGAAGAAACCACTTCTGTCTACATCTTGATCTTGAACTTCTTGAGGAAGTAACTGCTGTTTAACCACCCCCCCTCCCACTGTAGTGTCTTCTTATGGAAGCTGTACGGACTAACACAGACCTTGAGAAAAGAAGACGGGTTAGGAGAGCATTAGAGGGCTCTTCCTAACTATCCTCTGGACCTGTCCGATTAACAGGGTATTTTCAGGAGATACTCATAGGCAACTATTATGTAACTGGGAACAAAGCCAATGGATATCAAGTTATTATACAGTTATGTGTTGCTTTATGATGAACCACTCTCTGAGAAACACATTGTTAGGTGACTTCACTATTGTGTGAACATCCTGGAGTACACAAACCTAGATGGCATAGCCTACTACACCCCTTTGCTATCTGGTACAGCCGCAATCATACATGCAGACTATCATTTGCTAAAATATCATGCAGCATGTGCCTGTATTTGATTTCAGCCCATAAAAATCTCACAGAATAAAAAAAAATCTATGAAAACTCAGTTGACCAAAATATCTTCAGCTCTTTTCGACCTTCATGGAGGTACAAACTTGGAGATGTCTTAGAGTTTCTTTGTTTTCTTTTCTCTATGTTCTCCTAATCATTTGGTTATGGTGTTCTCATGTAAAATGTCCTGCATAGCTGTCCCTTCTTCTATATGTGCCTGGCTACCTTGCATGTCTAGGCTTTAATCACCCCCATGGAGACAACTTCCACAGTGTCCTTCCTGGATCCCTCTGTCTTCTCCTCCAGTACCCACCCTCATGGCCCTACTAAGAGCTCAGGAACTACTGCATCATGTTATCCTTCTCAGCTGTCTCCTCTAAGCCCCTCCATTATTTGGCCCCTGTCTGTGCTTACTCTTATTTCTCACTATCACCCGAGACTCATTGGACCAGTTCTCTATCAGGGCTTGGAATAAATCAGGCCAGGTTCCCAGAAAAATGATTGTTCTTGCTATTTTTCTTGCAAAAATGTCCCATGTGTAGATTAGGGAATCCCTCTCTGTGGATTAGACAAATGCCATCCATTCTTCAAACTTCAGTTCAAAGACCCATCTCCTCCAGAAATTCTCCCTTGACTACTTTATTCCACCCTGATTTTTCCATTTTCCATTTTTTTTCAGCACACTTTTGATCTACTGGAAGCATAATCTAATATTCAATCATTTTCCATGACTGACTGTTATAGTTTTATTTTTAATGTGCCTCTCTTCTGCTGCTCTCCTTTCTCAATTTCTATTCTAGTCTGCATGCATCAGTCAAAATGTTGATCAGATCATGACGTTCCTCTACTTAGGACCCTCCCATGTCTTAGTTAAGAGGGTCTTTTATCTCACAAGGATAAAATTCAGTGTCCTTAACTAACCCGTGAGACATTCTGAAGATCAGTGATTTCCATTCAGTTATGGCTGCAGGTTACATTCACATGAACAGCTTAAACAACACTTCAGCCCCAACCTACAACTACTGAATTAATATCAAATCAATGCCTGCCACTGATTCATTTCCCAAATTCAATTTCAAACACCGCAAAAGTAAATAATTTTTTTTAAAAAATCAAAATTTTTGAAAACTGGGCATATGAATTGGTATTTATTTTAAATCACTAAGATGATTCTTACAAGAAAATAAGCCCTATTAGCATCATCTGCTGAGTTCCTAGAACCTAGGACTGAGCTAGTAGATGCTCAATAAAAATCTATACCTGGATTTTTCAAGTGAAATTTAGTACATATCTTTGCAGAAAAAGAATAAAGGTAAAATATAATTCAAAGCTACAGTACTGTGTATTTGGGATTCATCAAATTTTGGAATTTTATTCAAATTTTCCATATTTTTTTTCTTTTCTTATTGAATTTAATGGTTCCTTATTCCTTGAATCTAAAACCTAAAAGATTTTAATCTACTCATCATATCAGATACCCAAGAAAATAT
Organism: Marmota monax; assembly: GCF_021218885.2. Lineage (NCBI taxonomy): Eukaryota > Metazoa > Chordata > Mammalia > Rodentia > Sciuridae > Marmota > Marmota monax. The sequence continues at coordinate 1,169,386 of NW_026693024.1, read as the reverse complement.
GTAGGACTTCCAATCATCAACAGAAGTCAACATTCATTTTCTTTCAGTCTCTCAACAGGAAGCCAGAGCTCAATGCAGGTTGAGGCTGGTTCCTTTATAACTACACTCTTGTGGGAAATAACTGGGGTCCCCTGACATCTGATGTTTTATTCATCTCCCTCTAGGCCCCTCCTTTTTAAGGTTCTACCACCACACTAGGGACCAAGCCTCCAACACACAAATGTGTGGGAGGCACACTCAAGCCATGTCCAAAAAGTAGCACATACTTTTAGTAATAACACTGATAATGTATTTATTCTGTGGTAAGTGCAGTACAAATAATTTTACATGAATTATTTTTCAATTAAAAAAATTCCTATTGAAAGAACGATCAAGGCTTGAATATTTATGGAGCCGGGGGTGGTTTGACAGTTATGATAGTTTAATGGTTGAAGGGTTTGACAGTTGGCATGGGGTGCTTTCTGATTGGTGGGTAAGGATCATGTGAGCCAGCAGGGCTCACCATTGGATGGCAGGATCATGTGAGCCAGCAGGGCTCACCATTGGACGGCTCTTCTTGGGGGATGGGGAAGTTAGTCTTTGGAGCCGGGCCACTCCCAACACCTATAAGATGGAAATCAGTATCCATCTTAAAGGTGAAGAAGTTGAGGTTCAGAGAGGCCAGCTTCATAACCAAGATCATACTGTAACTTATGGCTAGATTTGCTAGACTGATCCAGATGAGTGAGGTGAATACTTTGCTCTTTTCATTTGCAACATGCTGTTTTCCAAATCACCAGTTCTGGGTAGTAAAAAAAAAAAAAAAAACAACTCTACAACAGACATAATGGTATTTGCTATCATTATGTTGGTAAACAGGCTTGAGACTTCTTGATGAGAATCCTGGGGGAGAGGAAGTTGAAGCAGGAAGCTAACATTTTCCACCAGATTTCAAAATGCCTCTGGCAGAACACAACAAAGAGGTTGCACGTAAAAATGCTCTGAGCCTTTTCTTCTGGAGGTGTCAGTGCACATGAGCTCACTTCTGTCCTCAGCAGCAACCTCACCCCAACCACAGTCCCCATTGGCCCCAGCAGCCAAGACAACAGGAAGCAGATAACAAAACAGTTGTCCCTGGGCCCACAAGGTCACCTGTTGTGCCATCAGTAGATCTTGAGGGAAGGTCACAAAAAGATTAAGCAGCCCCTTGGAGTTAGACATCTGAGCTTAGAAGTCTTGGAGAACTAGTCTCTTTGAAAGTGAGGGAAGTTTAATTATTTTAGAAAACTGGCATAAGTTCAGGATGTAAGCATGTTTTCTTTCTTTTGTGCAAGTCAAGCAAGCAAGGAGAAAAGGGTGTGTGGGTGTGTGAATGAGGGAGGAGGGGTTGTTACTATTTTGGTGCATGACAGCAAGCAGTGGACAAATGCAAAAGAATCTGTCCTTCCTCAAAGTTGCTGATCAGAGAGCAGCAGAGGCCATGGTCATGGCTTAGGGTGAGCTTGCCTTAGGAAGGAAGCCATGAGGTGCCGTTGGCAGAGGGAGGGCACACTACTGCTGTCTTGGGTCTTATTCCCTTCCCATGGAGATTGGAGAGGGTGGAGAGAAAGCCAAATGAGCAGGAAGAAGACTAAGCCTTTGTTTGAAAGCATTACTGTAATCAAGAAATGACCTCTGGCCAGTTTCTTGGAGGGGTGTTTGTGACTATATGAGTATGGTTGGCCATAGAGGGCAGAAATGGAACTTGTTTGTAATGACTTTATCAAGATTTTAGCAAACTGGTTAAAACTGTCACTGAGCAAGTTGAGTACAAACTCTTCCAAGAGGAAATGTTGACAAGAGATTTGAATGACTTGGCAAATTCTGAAAGATACTCACAACCTGTTCTGAAATGTCCTTGACACCCAACTTCTCTCAAGGATTTGGTGCTAAATATCTTTGTAAGGGAAATATTATGTCTCCACCGACCAACTGGAAAGCCTGAAAAACAGAATATATTAGTGCTGTACAACTTAGATTCCTCTGACTTTTCAACATCCCTTCAATCCTGCACAGATGCCACTCTGGCTTCGAAAAAATGGCGTATCCAAAAAAATTATAAAAACAGTTTCAGTTCCACAAGAGTTCGCAATGCAGGCAGAAGGATGTCACATACGTTTCAGGTGAATCAGTCTGGAAACTCACATGGGAAAGAAATTGGCTTCATTTTTGAATCCTTAAATCCAATTCCAGTTAAGAGCTGACATTCCAGTGGTTATGAGGTTCTGACAGGAATCTGCAGATGGGCAAGAGAAAATATAGAACGTTAGCTTGATAGGAAGTTAGCAAGAGTTTGGATGAGGGAAAAGACAACGGAGTTCCTGATTCAGATGCGGGGAGGTCGGCACAGGACACTGAGAATTACTGAAGAGAACAGATCTGATGTTCAGAAAGGGGTGACGTGATTAACGAGGACAGTTGGAGAGATGTTCCATGGACACCAGCTAAGCATCAGACCCTTACTTAATAAATCCTACATCTTCAATCATCTGTCTTCTATATTCAGGATTCATGCAGAGGATATTCCCATAGCACACAGGATAGCAGTAAAGGGTAAACAGAGGATACATCTGATCTTCAGACACCTGTTTCCACAAAAGTATTCTCCAGTAGGAATGCCCCTCCTGCATGAACTAAGATATTCCACTCCACCTGGTAACAGCTGGCCCTGGGGCCATGCACCACGCTATTGACAGAGATGGGCTGTCTGAGTCTGTATTATGGGAATGCTGTGAGCCTACCCTCCAGCACTTGGCAACACACCAGAAGGAAGAACAATGGGCACCTCTTTCCAACTGGGAAAGCCACCTTCTTCCTATTCCCCAGCCCGGATTAAGCATGGAAGCAGTGTGTCACATATGACTTTAGGCTGCTTTGAATAAATGGATCCTCTCAAATTGTCGTTGGGTATTTGTTGTTGGAGACCTGACAGATAGCTCAAGAGTGGTGCAATCAATTTTCTAATTAATGCCATGTATTTCCTAGAGCAGAAAAACTGAGGCAGTTTGGTAAAAAAAAAAAAAAAAAGTCAAAATTGACCATCTCTAACAAAATGTGTTAGAATTCCTAGAATTACCCACAGATTCTTTTCCATCTGTGCCTGATGATGACAACTCTTTCTAGCGCTCACTCTCTGTTTTTCACAGTTGCGGTCTTTGGTCCAGATTTCATGCAGAAGCAGTTGTTCAGAAACCGTGACACTGTCCTCGAAAAAGTGAAACTACACATAGTGATTATGCTTTGGATGCATCCATAAAAGCCTGATTAATTTACTCAATAATTAATTTTGAGTGTTGATAGCATGATTTATCCTAACCAGTGCCTGCCACATCAACAGGCACTTAATAACTAAGTTTTCCTTATTTCCTTCCCTACTTAGTCGCAGTGAATTCTTTTGAAGGGAGAGGGAAGGAATTCATGTTTATTGCACTTTGGCAATATGAAGGGTGCTTTCCCTCATTAATCTCATAAATTTCCCCAAATTCTGTGGAGTAATAATATTCTACCATTTCCCCAAACTGGGAAACTCATTTCTTTTCTTTCCTTTTCATGTTTTTTTTGATGCATTATAGCTGTACATTTCTTGTTACGTATTCATACATGCACGCAATATAATAGTATAATTTGGCCAATTTCGTTCCTCAATATTTTCCCTTTCCTTCCTGTCCCTTGGTCCCTTTACTCTACTGATCTCCCCTTGATTTTTATGTGATTCCCACCCACTTACCTTTCTCTTTCTGTTTCCTCTCTAGCTTTCACAGATGAGAGAAAATGTATAACCCTTGGCTTTCTTGAGTTTGACTTATTTCACTTAACGTAGTATTCTCAAGTTCCATATATTTTCCTGCAAATGACATCATTTCATTTCTCTTTATGGCTGAATAAAACTCAATGGCTAAGTATCCCACATTTTATTTATCCCTTTATCCATTGATGGCACCTAGGCTGTTTTCATAGTTAGGCTATTATGAACTGTGCTGCTCTAAACATGGTTATGCGTGTATCAATATAGCACAATGGCTACAAATTCTTTAAAATAAATACTGAGGAGTGTCTCGTTATTTATACAGTAAAATGGGAGCTGAGTTTCATTCCAGGTGCAAGGCTAAGAGCATCTCCTTCCTTTTGTAGGAAAAATGATTCTCCTTATTCCTCAGCACCCCTGAAGACAGGGTTGGGAGCATATTCTCTCCAGAGCACAAGGCTTCAGAGGACAGGGTATCCTTTATCCACCACTAAAGGAAGAAACTTGGACACTGGTTAAGTCATAGGTGCAAAAGCTGGGTGGATACCTATTAAAGGAGGTAGTAATGAACTCTACTTTGATTTGTCTCCATTAGACTACATATAGAATAGCATACTCTTTGCTTTCTATTGATATGACATCAGTTTTTCCACCACATAGAAACAATCCTAATTATTAGGTATTTTCCTGGAACTATTCACAATAATTTGGCAAAAGCAAGGTGATTAAAGATTTCATGCAGTATCAACCTGGAGATCTCTTTATTACCTGGACTGAGCATTATGATTTCTTAATTGAGTTCGCTTTTGTATCTGAAGGTATTGGTAGGATTTTCAACTACAAAACAGTGAGCAAAGAGTTGAGGAGATGTCCTGATGTCTTTTTTTCTGGGAGCAGGGCAGGGGGACTTTTAAACCTCATGGAGGAAATTAAATAGGTTAACAGAAAAAGAACACTAAAATTGATTTTTTATGATCATACTTCAAACTCTTACTTTTTGATGTACCAGTTACACAGTTACCAAAATACTTCTTTGACTTTCAACTTCACCAACACTCATTTACAGAGAGGAACGGAGAGATTCTGAATACAGCTCTGTAGCAGAAATGGCCCATTTGGACTTTATGGTTTGCAAATCAAATATCTCCTAGGAAGTGGGCCATCTCTCTCTTGGTCCTTCCTTACTGGATCCCTCCTGGGTGATAACCCAAAGCCTTTCACTTCTTGCCTACCCAAGGAATGTTTGCCAGATATTTAACTATGACTTCTGCTCTGAATCTATGTGGAACCTAACCCTTGGCTTCCTGCACTTCGACTGCCCTGCCTCTCTGGAGGTGGAAAGGAAATCACAGTTTCTGCCATTCTGTATGTCAAAGGAGGTTTGTTTATCCTACTTGCAAAATCAATAGACCAGTGACTTCCTGCCAGGGACTGCATTCTGGAACAAGAAAGCCAAGCTGATAAAAGCAATTGTTCTGAAAAATATGCTAATGGTGCACCTGATAACTTCTCTTTGCCCAGGAACCCACCTACTGAAGAGGAAGCCTGGGGGTATTCAATGGGCCTAGAAGATTTTTGGTTACAGCTGACTGCCCTGCTTAAAGGACCCTTGGCTCCCACCAGTCAGGGGAACTGCAAGGTGGACACACACAGGTGGTGCCCACTAGAGAAATGCCACTGGAGACCCCCCTGTCCTATGGTAGCCTAGGATCCAGGACTGCACCTGTACAGGAGGTGTGTCAACTGTAGTTCCCAAACAAGGCAGCATTGGGCTTTCAAATAAATTGTCTCCAACTAGCACTTACTATTTTGACCTCTTTAAAGAAACAGACTGATTCCATCCATTTTCTTGTGATCCTGTATGGGATCAGCCAACTGAAACATCCTGTGAACATTTAAGGCTCTAGCTATGTTCCTGCAGCACCGCAGTTTGTATTGTCAGACTTCTGATCACACCTGCAGTTAGTTCTCTTATCTGTCTTCCCAGGGGGATATCAGGGGAATATATATGTGGCCCATCCATAGTATTCTCTGTGTCTTCTGCTCAGTAATATTCAATTAACATGATTCAATACGATTTTATTCACATTGCATTAAAATGATATTAAATACTATTCGTATGATAATAGAAATGGGGGCCAGTAATGCTCAGAGGACAACGTTCTCAAAATTGCTCTTTGTTGTTCAGCATGTGGTTTCGTGCAAGAGATGAATTTAGGATTTAGCTTTAGGGATTCCTGTCCCCCAGTCTGATGTGCTAATCTCTACCGCATTCCACATTCGCTTCCAGTACTCCTTCCTTCAAGTAAGGCACATGCTCCGCGGCTTACCACTGGTAAACACAGCCTGTCTCCAGATAATTATATGAAGAAAGGAAGAGAAGCAAATTGGCCAAAGTATTTCTAAACAGTATACATCATTTCCCTCGCTGTACACACTATACATAGAGCTACAGGGGAAGAAAGCAAAGTGCTGATTGTAGCAGTAACTATTGACTGCAGGGCAGCCGGGGGAAAGAAAATGCCCTGCAGATGTACATTTTTGGTAAAAGACCAAATGCCACAGAACCAAAGGAAAAAACTAATCATCCCATGGTACACTTGGCCTCAACATGCTGACTTACCCATAAGAATCAGACCTTTGATGCAAAACCAGAGCCATCTGCTGAGTCCAAAGCATTCCCACACAGGAGCAATCTGACGTTTGGATGCTCCGGTGTCTTACTGCGTGCACAAGGCCTAGAGTATAAAAGGACTTAGAGATTCTTGTCCCAGGGTAACTTGGCTTCTTTCTGGGCCCATGAACCCACCTACTGAAGAGGAAGCTTGACCTGTGAAACCTCAGTATATCAGGAGGATGGAAGAGAAGGGAGATGAGCAGACATTTAATGTCTGACATGGGACAGATGATTTAATACACGTGTTATCTTTATCTCATGATATTCTTGTGAGTTTTTTTTTTAAAGATTCTTCCTGTTTTATACTAAGATAGACAGATTTGGGGAGAGTAAGTAGCCAACCAGGTAGCAGAGTGAGATTGAAACCCTAACATCAAACTCCAGGCTGGCTCTACCTAGGACTGTATAATTAAGTGCTTTATTACTGTCAGATAATGTTGAGTGAATAAAGTTTTTCCTGATCACCGCAAGGGAAAACTGCACCCCCCTCAGAAATCATCATGGTTTATTTCTACTTTGATTTGTATTTTCTGATTTTTTTAATAACAAAATATCCTTTTAAAAAAGTCACTTAAATATCCTGTTAGTGTTTCTTTGGTAGGTTGTAAGTTCCTGTCCATTTTAAATGTTTCTAGGCTTTTGATAACTTCTCAACATAAGCCTTCCTTCCCATGTTTGTTTGTGCAGGCCTCTGATTATTTAGGCTTTCCGACCCATATCCAGACTTGCTAACCCAAGAAAAATGGCAATCTTAGCTCAGGCTTAACCGCTTATTGCAGGTTTTTTTTTTAAATTTTATACATGACTTTAACTCAGATTCCAACAAGATTTTGATCCCTGATAGAAGTTCCACTTCTGATTCAAGCCCTTCAAGGGGTCTGTATCAGAGGATGCAAGTCATAAGAAAGATCCCATCCTGAGCTCTGAAAAGTTGGAAGGAATAATCGAAGTCATGTTTACCAAGGATTACCTACTAGGAGGCCGGAAGTCAAGGTAAGAGTGAGTAACAGACTCAAAACCTAACCATGACTCCCAGGGCCCTGATGAGACAGCCAAAAAGGTTGTGAAAAGGAATTGCTTATAACCTATCCAATGGCAACGGAATTTAAAAATCAAGAAACTACATGAGCAGCCATGTGCACAGGAGCATTATTCACAATAGCACAAAGGTGGAAACAGTGGGGTGCTTACAGATAAATGGTAAGCAAAATGTGCTTTATACACCAAATGGAATATTATTCAGCCTTAAAAAGGAAGCATTGCTGAGCTATGCCACAACACACATGCACCTTGAGGATATTTAGGCTAAGTGAAATAAGCCAGTCACAACAGAACAAATACTAGGTGATTCCACTTATGAGGCTCCTAGAGTCATCAAATTCACAGAGACAAGAAGTTGAACGGTAGTTTTCAAGGGCTAGGGTAAGGGGGAGGGAAATGGGAGTCATTGTTTAATGACACAGAGTCATAGTTTGGGAAGATGAGAATATTCTGGAGGTAGATGGTGGTGATAGTCAAACAACAATGTGAACGTGCCTGATGCCAATGAACCCCACACTTAGAAATGGTTAAGATGTGGCAGGAGAGCCGAGATCTAGTCCCAGAACCACCCGCACAGTCCTGTGTGGGACCCAGGCTCACAGGAGGCCCGGTCCACTCCTCCCCTGGTGGAGCAGACACTGCCAGAGTCTAGCCTCTCGTGAAAGACCACCCCTTCCAGCCATCAGACTACCGAAGGAGGTCAAGCCCAGTGGCCCAAATCCACCACACTGTCCTGTGCAGGACCCAGCCTCACAATACGCCCAGGACACACCCCAGTGCAGCAGACATCCACCAGAGCATAGCCTCTGGCACAGGTCTGCCCCTTCTGACCAGCAGACTGCTGGGGTAGGTCAAGCCCAGCGGCCCAGATCCACTCACTCCAACTTGGCAGGACCAGATCCAGGATACAGTAGCATTCATTGAGGGACACCAGTAGAGTCTGGAAGCCCAACAAGGTGAAGTACAGTCAATCTGCACAGGTACTACAAGAATATAGGGTAGAAACTGTAATATCTCAGACCCACACTGCAAGAAAGGAAGACACACAGACAACATGAAAAAACAAGGGACGAAAGTGCCTCAAACAAACCAGGACACTGTAATAACAGAACCTATGGACAGTGAGGTTGATGAAATGTCAGAGAAGGAGTTCAGAAGGTTCATAATTAAAACGATCTGTGAATTAAGGAATGACCTAAATGAGCAAATACAGGCAAAAATTGATAACTCCAACAAAGAGATAAGAGAGCAAAGATTACTTCAAGAGAGAGAGAGAGAGACTCTGGGGGTGGGGTAAGAAAGAAAAACCAGAAAAACCAGCCAGAAATCCTTGAAATGAAGGATAGAATGAATCAAATTAAAAAAATCAATAGAAAGCATAAACAACAGACTAGATCACTTGGAAGAAAGAGCGTCAGATAATGAAGACATAGTTTACAATCTGGGACAGCATCTAAAGACCAGATATAAGAGTTATTGGGATAGAGGAAGGCACAGAGTTTCAAACCAAAGGAATGCACAATCTCTTCAATGAGATAATATCAGAAAATTTCCCAAGAATGAAGAACAAATGAGAAAACCAAATACAAAAATCTAACAGGACACCAAATGTACAAAATTACAACAGATCTACACCAAGGCACATTATAATGAAAATGCCTAGCATACAGAATAAGGATAGAATCTTAAAAGACACAAGAGAGAGGAATCAGATCACATATAAGGGGAGACCAATGTGTATCTCAGCAGACGTTTCAACCCAGACCCTCAAAGCCAGGAGATCATGGAACAACATATACCAAGCTCTGAAAGAAAATGGACGCCAACCAAGAATCTTATATCCAGCAAAACTAAGCTTTAGATTTGATGATGAAATAAAAACCTTCCATGATAAACAAAAGTTAAAAGAATTTACAAATAGAAAGCCTACACTATAGAACATCCTTAGCAAAATATTCCAAGAAGAGGAAATGAAAAACAGTCATGAAAATCAGCAGGGGGGGGGGGATTACACTAAAGGAAAACCTAATCAGAGGAGAAATAAAGTCATGTTAAATACCAAAAATAAACAAAAATGGCTGAGAACACAAATCATGTCTCAATAATAACTCTGAATGTTAATGGCCTAAACTCACCAGTAAAAAGACACAAAGTAGCAGAGTGGATCCAAAAACATGACCCAACAATATTCTGCCTTCAGGAGACTCATCTCATAGAAAAAGACATACACAGACTGACAGTGAAGGGTTGGGAAAAATCATACCACTCACATCGACAGCAGAAGCAAGCAGGGGTTTCCATCCTCATATCAAATAAAGTAGACTTCAAACTAAAGTCAATCAAAAAGGATAAAGAAGGACACTATATACTGCTCAAGGGAATAATACACCAACAAGACTTAACAATTATAAATATATATGCCCCAAACAATGGAGCATTTACGTTCATCAAACAAACTCTTCTCAAGTTCAAGAGTCAAATAGACCGCAACACAATAATTTTGGGTGACTTTAACACACCTCTTTCATCACTAGATAGATCTTCCAAATAAAAACTGAACAAAGAAACTAGAGAACTCAATGATACAATCAATAACTTAGACTTAACTGACATATATAGAATATTTCAACCTGCATCAAGCGGATACACTTTCTTCTCAGCAGCCCATGGATTCTTCTCTAAAATAGACCATATACTATACCACAAAGCAGCTCTTAGCAAATATAAAAAAGTATAGATACTACCCTGCATTCTATCAGATCATAATGGAATAAGTTAGAAATGATAAATAGATAGAAATGATAACATAAGAAATAAAACCCACTCCAACACCAGGAGACTAAATAATATGTTACTGAATGAACAATGGGTTGCAGAAGACATCAAGGAGGAGATTTAAAAATTCTTACAGGTGAATGAGAACACAGATACAACATATTGAAATCTCAGGGACACAGTGAAAGCAGTACTAAGAGGAAAGTTGAAAAGTCAACAAATAAATGACCTCACATTACATCTCAAAGCCCTAGAAAAAGAAGAACAAATCAACACCAAAGGCAGGAGAAGACAGGAAATAATTAAAATCAGAGCTGAAATCAATGAAACTGAAACAAAAGAAACAACTGAAAAAAACGACAGAACAAAAAGTTGGTTCTTTGAAAAAATAAATAAAATTTACAACATAAAGGGAAATTAATGGGATATACATAGGAAAAGAAGAAATCAAATTGGCACTATTTGATGATGATATGATTTTATACCTAGAAGGCACTAAAAGTTCTACCAGAAAACTTCTAGAAGTAGTAAATGAATCCAGCAAAGTAGCAAGATATAAAACCAATGCCCATAAATCAAAGGCATTTCTGTATATCAGTGATAAATCCTCAGAAATGTAAACGAGGAAAACTACCCTATTTACAATAGCTCAAAAAAATAAAATACTTGGGGATCAACTTAATGAAAGAGACAAAAGATCTATATAATTAAAACTACAGAACCCTAAAGAAAGAAGTCAAAGAATACCTTAGAAGATGGAAAGATCCACCTTGCTCTTGGATAGGCAGAATATTATATTATCAAAATGACCATACTTCCAAAAACACAATACAGATTTAGTGCAATTCTGATCAAAATCTCAATGACATTCCTCATAGAAACAGAAAAAGCAATCATGAAATTCGTCTGGAAAAATAAGAGACCCAGAATAGCTAAAGCAATTCTTAGCAGTAAGAGTGAAGCAGGTGGCATCGCTATACCAGACCTTAAACTATACTACAGAGCAATAGTAACAAAAGCAGCAGGGTATTGGCACCAAAATAGACTGGTAAACCAATGGTACAGAATAGAGGACACAGAGAATAACCCACAAAACTACAATTATCTTATATTAAACAAAGGTGCCAAGATCATGCATTGGAGAAAAGATAGACTCTTCAACAAATAGACCTGGGAAAACTGGAAATCCATATGCAACAAAATGAAATCAAACCCCTATCTCTCACTATGCACAAAATTCAACTCAAAATGGATCAAGGACTTAGGAATAAAACCAGAGACCCTGCATCTAATAGAAGAAAAAGTAGGCCCTAATCTTCATCATGTGGGATTAGGCCCTAACTTCCTTAATAAGACTCCTATAGTGCAAGAATTAAAATCAAGAATTAATAAATGGGATGGACTCAAACTAAAAAGTTTCTTCTCAGTAAAAGAAACAATTTGTGAGGTGAAGAGAAAGCCTACATCCTGGGAGCAAATTTTTACCCCTCACACATCAGATAGAGCACTAATCACTAGGTATATAAAGAACTCAAAAAGCTAAGCACCAAAAAAACCAAATAACCCAATCAATAAATTGGCCAACGACCTAAACAGACACTTCTCATAAGAGGATATTCAATCAATAAACAAATTTATGAAAAAATGTTCATCATCGCTAGCAATTAGCGAACTGCAAATCAAAACTACTCTAAGATTTCCTCTCACTCCAGTCAGAATGGCAGCTATTATGCATACAAACAACAAGAAGTGTTGGCAAGGATGTGGGGAAAAAGGTACACTCCTACGCTGCTGGTGGGCCTACAAACTGGTGCAACCAATATGGAAATCAGTAGGAAGATTTCTTGGAAAACTGGGAATGGAACTACCATTTGACCCAGCTATCCCTCGGTCTATACCCAAAGGACTTAAAAACAGCATACTACAGGGACACAGCCACATCAATGTTTATAGCAGCACAATTCACAATAGCTAAATTGTTGAACCAACCTAGATGCCCTTCAATAGATGAATGGACAAAAAAAAATCTGACATATATACACAACGGAATATTACTCAGCAATAAAATAGAATAAAATCATGGCATTTGCAGGTAAATGGATGGAGTTAGAGAAGATAATGCTAAGTGAAGTTAGCCAATCCCAAAAAACAAATGCATGGGAGGAATAGATGAACTCTAGATAGGGCAGAGGAGTCAGAGGGGAAGGGAGGGGGCATGGAGTTATTAATGACTGTGGAATGTGATGATCATTATTATCCAAAGTACATGTATGTAGACACAAATTTTTGTGAATATACTATGTATACAACCAGAGATATGAAAAATTGTGCTCTCTCTATATAATAAGAATTGTATTGCATTCCACTGTCATATATAAATAAAAAATAAAATAAAATAAATGGTTAAGATGCTAAATTTTGGTGTGTGTGTGTGTGTATGTGTGCATGTGTATGTATTGTACCACAATTTTTTAAAAAGCAAGAAACTCTTCTGGGGTTGTATCATTCATTCCAAGCCATAGTGCCTGGAGTATATTAGAGAATACCTGTTTTCTATAGACAAAAGACAAATCTGTATTCAGTCCTTGCTATGGTTTGCATCTTGAATATCTCCCAAAGTCCCACAAATTAAAGGTTTGGCACCATAGGGAGATGGTAGACCTTTATGAGTTGGGGCTTAGTGGGATAAGTTAAATCTCTGGGTACGTGCCTTTGAAGGAGATATTGGGACCCTGGCCCTTCTTCTCCCGCCTTCTGTCTCTCTTTCCTTTCTATCATAAGGTGAACAGACCTTGTCCATCGCGCACTCTCACCATGATATACTGCCTTACCATAGGACAAAAAGCAATGAGCCAACTAGCCATGGACTGTAACTTCCCCAGCCATGAGCCAAATAAATCTTTCCTTTTTTAAAGTTGATTAATTCAGGCATTTGGTCACAGCAACAGAAAGCTAACTAATACAGTCCTTAACTCCTTATTTCCATGGCTTAATATCTTAGACTAATTTAAAGAATTTTATTCCTAGGAAGTACCAAGAAGTTCGGTGCCATACTTTGTAACAGAAAAATATTTAGGTTTAAGAATAAAATAATTGTTTGAAATCACTATTTTTTCAGCTTATCTTTGCATAACAAAACTTTTCACATGGTGGAGTTTACCCTTGTATTCTAAGTAGCAGTCATCTATAATCAAGGAAAGCAATGTTGCTTCCTGGAAGCATTTCCCCCTAGTCTTTGGTTGAAGGAATTGAGCAGGTGCTGAAATGATATGGCAGTAGGATGGTGGCAGCTCACAAAGGTAGGCTGTGACTCCTCCAGCCCCTGTCCTGCTTTCCTGCCTGTCTGAAGCCCTCTTGCACCAATATGCCCCTGGTCCCCCTGTTCCTGCTCTGGCTGGCCTGTTGAAGGGAGGTCATATCTCATGGCTTCAAAAAACTCCCTCCCCTTCCAATCCAAGAATGAATATGCCATCTCTTAAGGACATTCATGTTTTCAAAGAGGGATTACAGATGAGATCCATTCTACAGCAACGTGAACATGCTTAACACTACTGAACTGTGCACTTAAGAATGGTTATGTAGTAAATTTTATGTTATGTGTTTTTTCTCCATACTTTAAAATATTTTTAAAAAGGAGGAGCCATGAGAAGAAAGCCACTCAACAATATCACGAAGAATTGAGGTAGAAGTCCAGGCAGGAAATGCCAGGCCAGTGGGAGTGATCGTTTCAATGGTGGGTGAGAGGAATGCTATTCATGGGTTTCTCTCCCCTGCGTCCCACACCTCAAGAATGTACCTGCCTGTGTGTGTGAGAAAGGCAGGACTGGGCCCTAGCAACTACACTCATCCCCCTTTATCTGTGGAGGATACAGTTCAAGACCTCAGTAGATGCCTGAAACCACAGATTGTGCACTGTTTTTCCTTATATATACATGCCCATAGTAAAATGAGATTATCAGTAATAATTAAAAATAAAATAGATCCATTATAACAACACAGTTTTTCTTTCCTTGCAGTTTCATGGATAGAAGATTCATTCTTGTCACATGCAACCTCAGCATGTGATTTTTTTTCTTTCCTATTGAATCAAGGACTTTCACCTTTTCACTTACATGAAGACTTTTACCACTTTTCTTTGGAATATCCAAAATTTCAGTATCCATAACTGTTGTTCTTTTGGGCTATTATAAAGGTTGTTTGAACATAGCATGGTGACACCATAGTAGTTGACCTATCTGATAACCAATACAGCTATTAAGTGACTACAAGTAAGAAGCATATACCCAGTAGATACACTGGGCAGAGGGATAAATTATGCATAGGGCAGAGCAGGGCAGAATGATGTAAGATTCATGACACTACTCAGAATAGTGAGCAATTTAAAACATGAATTGTTTATCTTGAGCATTTTTACTTAGTATTTTCAGAGTATCGTTAACTGAGGGGAGCTGAAATCATAAACATAAAGCCACAGAAAAGGGGGACAACTGTACCATTTTGCCCAGGTGAGAGAAAAAGAAGAGGATGAAGGATCCCAGCTCTTTTTAACAAGAAACTTACTACCTTAAGAATCTCATAGTCACCAAGCTACGGTTACAGGAACAAAGGGACAAATAAGTACATATAGAACCAATTGTTCAGGGACCCAGGAACCTACACCAGACCCTCTTCAGACTCATGGGGAGCTATTCCAGAACTTCAGTTAGTTCTTCCCATGACCTGGGAAGTTTTATTAAAAATCATAACAATAGAGAGATTGGTAAGAAAAAGTTCTATATCTTTCCTGGCTGCTTTCTGTTGAGGGCTGGGCAGGTTTTCTCTACATTGGGTGAGCAGCAGATCAAAATCCACTCTTTCCAGGTGAATTCCAAGTCATCTCTCTTTTCTCATTTTGTTGGTCTTGTCCTTTTCATCACGGCTCTCTCCACACAAGTCACACAGTCACCCTCAGCCTTGAAAAATGCAAAATGAAGCCAGGAGCAGAACCAGCATCAGGGAAAGCCTGGGAGTTCCACAGAGGGCCTGAGAGCACACCTGTGTGGAGGAGGAGAGAACACCAGGGCAGCCTCTGTGATAGGCGGCATGCGTCCCTCTGCCTGGCTTCAAGACAGTGAGAGTGGATGGCTGGGTGGTGGCCAAGAGTCCAGTGTAATTGGTAATGACTTTCAGCTCAACCTAAACCTGGAGCAATCCTCAGGAATCCAGAGCCCTTATTGCTGGCAGAGTTCTAAATAAACAACAGCAACACCTAGGTGTGTGGGTGGCAATTAATCAAGGTAGTCCTGAGTTCTCTTTACAGGATCTTTTCTATTCCTTTGTTCCTCATCCCCACCCTTTGGCGGGGTTTCCCTGGGGAGTTTTTCTTCCTGGAGTTAGGGTTATGTCCACATGCATATAGTCAGTGAGATGTCAACAAGTTGGCTTAGGTTACCGTGCCCCCCTCCTCCCATGTACAGTGCAAGACTTAAAATCCATTGACCCAGGAACTAGACTCAACTCAGACGTTTATTGGACATGAGATCTTTAGCATTTAACTTCCATTTCTTGGCTGGAAAAATTCAGACAACAATGTTTGTTTTACCCATTTCACATAGACATGAAAGCATTTTAGCATCTTCCACAAATATTAAATCTGGGAAGACATCAAGGTCACTGCCGACTATGACAAAAGTATGAACAGAAAGTTTTTAAATTCATGAATTTTGAAGGTGCTTACATGAGACAAAGTAAAACCATTCATTTTTTTTCAAAATGTGTTCTGGGGGGGAGGGGGAACTCTTTCTCTCAACATAGAACGAGAAACATCCATACACACTCACATACATATTAGAGGCTTGTATGTGTTCTTTATAGTTTATAGAAATAATCTTGAATTTCGGAAAACATTTTTTAAAATGTGCCAGTTGATTAAATATCAGTGGGAAAAATTCTGTTCCAAAATCAAAGATGAAAATTGTTTAAGCAAATCACATCCACACTCTAGTCATTAAATTGAACAGAAACACCTTAGAGAATTTGGAGTCTAGTCATGTCTATTGTTTGGTTTTAGATCTCATTCTCATCCTGTAAGCATTTTGTGTATGTACATTTCTTGAGTGGAGGGGCCAGCCAGACTCCCGTCTTGGTTGCTGACCCATGGTCTCTTATTTCAGAATAGCACCAAATGTTGGACTCCAGCTTCATGTGTTTGTGGTCTTCATATGTTTCCTCCAGATTTATGGATGGTACTGCTGAAGTCCAGCACTGATATCAACTCTGACCTCCCATTAGCTCCTGGGAAAAAAAAAAACTACCCCCAACACAACTCAAAGAAACAGTCCAGAAATGAAGTAACAGACTGAAAGACCTGTGACCTATTTAAATACAAGGCTTAGAAAATTTGTTGTTTAAATAAAAGTCATTGTCTGAGTCTATAGTGCCTGGCACAGGACTGTGGTCTTATCCATTCCCTTTCTCCACCCACTGTCCCTGTGAAGTCCCCGAGGGTAGGACTCTGCATCCACTTCTTTTATTGTTTATAGCTCTGACAATTGAGACTTGCATAATGTAGGCATCTAATAAGTTCTTGTTGATTAATACATTGACACGCCTACCACGTAGCAAACACTTAATATAAATCCTGCAATTTGTAGGATCTGCTACACATATTTATGCATACATTTCTCAGAACACCCTATGGAAAAGGAGTTAGCAGATGAGGAAACTCAACTTTCATTAGTTTATTTGCCCCCAGGCCATACAGCCAGAAAGAGGCCAAGTCTGTGCTTCCTCTCGCCCCACAATTGTTGTGTTGGTATGGTTGTTGCTGCCCTTTTGATATAACACAGAGATTGCAAAAGTTCTTGGGCTCTATTTTCAAAACACTGGTGAGAACTGACAGGATAGCTGGGAGATAGCCATCCAGCAGAACCTGTAGAGCACCATCTAACTTCCTGTCTGTTATCAGTATCATGATTTCTGGGCATGATCTGTGTCTGTGGTTTCTGAACTATGTCCTTAGAACATTTGAACTTCAGTGGTTCAACAAAAATTTTCTTCCAGTTTAACTTCGGAAAATTTTTTTAGCTATGAAAAGTCATGGAGGAGTCTGTGCCCTTGAAGGTATTACCTGGGGACTTTTACACAATGTCAACCCCCAGTGCAAGGACTTGGGCTACTAGTTGAAGCCAATATTTTAAAAGCCGTTTAAAAATAGATGGGGGAAACAAAGTCTTTAAAATTTTTTTTCCAACTACTACATTTGAAAATCTAACTTGGTAAATCGGTGATAGAAAGTACAATCTTGGGGCTGGGATTGTGGCTCAGCTATAGAGCGCTTGCGTAGGATGGGCGGGACCCAGGTTCGATCCTCAGCACCACATAAAAATAAAGGCATTGTGTTGTGTCCACCTACACCTAAAAAATAAATAAATAAATATTGAAAAAATAAAGAAAAAAAAAGTACAATCTTGCATCCATCTGTTTTTAACTGGAGGACTGTGGGTGTTTGGGCAGGTGGAGTCCGATTGGCATCTCTCCTACCTGATGTAAGGGCAATTCTGCATAAAAGGGAAGTGTAGGCCCACAACGCGCGATCAGAGTTGCCTTCATCAATGCGTAATCATTTCCTAATAACAACCAAAGTCATCATGTTATAAGGTTTTGCTTTTTTTTTTTTTTGTCTATGTAAGACAGAATTATTGTGAATCTGGAGATTGAAATATTTCTATGTTAACATTTATATATGGGGCTGGGGATGTGGCTCAAGTGGTAGCGCGCTCGCCTGGCATGCGTGCGGCCGGGGTTCGATCCTCAGCACCACATACAAACAAAGATGTTGTGTCCGCTGATAACTAAAAAATAAATATTAAAAAAATTCTCTCTCTCTCTCTCTCTCCCTCTCTCACTCTCTCTTAAAAAAAAAACATTTATATAAATGATCATTTTGCATTATTTTCTGTTTTAAATCTTTTTTATTAAAATTAGAAATAGTTTGTTAAAGCTGAACATGTTAAGAAAAAACATTGAAAATGAAGTGAGGGAGGGCTTGTTTAGTTATGTGCTCCTTCCATTTTAATCAACAATATTTATCTAGGATCTAATTCCAGAATAATACTTACTAGTAATATTAATAAACATCTCTCATTAAAGCCTTGAGGATATTATTATTACTACTACTATTATTATTATTATGAAACTGATATCTTAAAAAAATCAAATAATTAAGTTGAGTATATAGTTCAGTGGTAGAACACTTTTCTAGAATGTGCAAGGACCTGGGTTCAATCCCCAGTACCTTCGAAAACAAAATATAACATGTTTTTTCCTGAATCTCAAAACAAATGAACTTTCAGATCAAACAAATTTGTATCATCCTGCATTTGAAATACTAGATGGGACACAATCTTTAAAAGTTTTGTTGTAAAGCCTAGCGTGTTAGTGCACACCTGTAATCCTAGTGACTCAGGAGGCTGAAGCAGGAGCCTTCAAGTTCAAGGCCAGCTTCTGCAACTTCTCGAGGCCCTAAGCACCTTAGTGAGACTCTGTCTCAAAATTTTAAAAATAATAACAAAAAGAGCTAGAGGATGTGGCTCAGTGGTTAAATATCCCTGGTTTCAATCCCCAGTTTAAAAAAAAAAAAAAACTGAATGTGAAAGACAGGTCAGACATAAAGATTAGCAGTGAGTCATACCAGAGAGAAAAACAGATATGTCAATTCTGCCAGTTCTACTAACAACAGTACACAAAACTGATATGATAAAAAAAAACAGGAAAGTATCACACTTATTTATCATGAAGTTTCATCCAAGATAATCTAGTTGCTCAAGTCCTCACTATTTTATGAATTTTTGAAAAATAGCCTATGGACCCTGTTGTTATGAAGCATCAAATGGAATTATCAGGTCAAAAGAAAACTATATAGACTATAAATACAAGACTTTGAGTTTTTTCAGCACATATTGAGCAGCTCAAAATTAAAGGAATTGTACTTATACACAAAATTTAGATACAACAATGGACATACATTTAAAATGTCATTCAGAGTTAAGTGACTGCATTATAGAAGAGGAAAAGCACATTCCATTAGGCCACATCAATTCCCATTTCACTCTATTGGCATGGTATTAAATCTGTTAGATGACCAAGTTACTACAAACGTGCAGTCAATAGTACTGTCGTCTACCTGGTTATTGAGACCAAGAGGCTGGTCTTTCTTGTTGACTTCCCCTGTCTCTTCCCAGAATATTGAACCCATGTCAGTTCTACCTCCAAATCAAGGGTTAAACCGCTCACTCCTCTCCTCCACTACCCCAAAGCACCCCAGAAAAGACAACATGGTGCCAGGCCCAGACTGCAGCAAGAGACTCCTGGATAATTTTTCCAACTTTCACCTTTGCCTCATTTTAAATTCATTCTTCTCCAAGAAGCCAGAATGATATTTTAAAAGTGTAAACACTAATATGTTAACTCCCCTGATAAAAGTCCCTTAGTGTCCAACTTCAGTACTTAGGACAAAATCCATGTTTGTTTACCCAGTCTGCAAGGCCTGGCACTATCTGGCTCCTGATTATCTCACCACACTTATGCTACATTGCTCCTTCCACTCTGAGAACACACCTCACTGTTCCCCTGCTGGGCCTCCGGGCTTTCCAGTTCCTTGTCTGGACTCTCTCCTGGATCTTCACAAGGTGGCTTCTTCTCATTCTTCAGGCTGTAATGATGTCAACGTCCCCTGTCAGCAAACACCCTCTGTCATTCCTCTATTGAAGACCTCCACATCCCTGGCATTACTCCTCCAGCATCTTGATAATTTCTTCTCCATGCTGTTATATCTGCACTGACTTATTTATTTGATTATTTGTCTATTGCCTGTCTCTCCCTAGTAGACTGTAAACTTGATAAGGATAGGAAAAGAACCAGTCTTACTTGTTATTTTATCCCCTGCACAAGAACCCCAGCACGAGGTATGCAAGAAATACAATTTACATCATAACCCAAGACATATACTTTTGCAATTTTATTACAAGTGATTTAGTATAATAGTTTCTATTCTATCATGCTCTATTCTGTTTAATATTTAAAAGGCTAGCTGTGACCCAATACAGCTTACAAATCACTAAGGAGTTTGAACCCACCATTTAAAACTGCATGATAATGCAAAGTACAGATAAATGGTCAGTGTTCTAGATTTATTTAGACCACGAGATTATACATAAACTTTGTAGTTCAATGGGGTAAGACTAGACTTGACAAAGATTTCAATTCTCAAAATAGTGAGGACTCAGACAATTAAAATTTTTATTTTAGCTGGGCATGGTCACGCACGCCTATAATCCCAATGGCTTGGGATGCTGAGACAGGAGGATCTCGAGTTCAAAGCCAGACTCAACAACAGTGAGGCACTAAGCAACTCAGTGAGACCCTGTCTCTAAATAGAATACAAAATAAGGCTGGGGATATGGCTCAGTGGTCAAGTGCCCTGAGTTCAATCCCCAGTACACCCCACTAAAAAAATTCAGTTTAATATATAAAATATTCTATACAATGAATACCAAGTTTTATTATTTGGTATAAAAGATAAGAAAAGGAGACTTTTTCATGTGTTGGATAATCTTTAATATAGCAACTCATAAATCAAATACATTTACAGCAATGTAGCATGAATTCTAAGTTGAAAGTACAAAAGAAGCAGGAAGAATAGAGTCAGGCATAGTGGCTCCTTTATGTACCATGGTAAAATATGTCCACACAGAATTAGCATGTGCCTGAAATAATATGAACTATGGAAATATTTACAGTTTCCCAAGGTGTGGGATAATCCCATACAACATTTGCCATTTGTTTGAAGAAATATTTAAACATTTTTGTTTCATTTCATATATTTTATTTACTGACTTTAAAAGAGGAAATTGCTATACTGTAGACCTTGAATATCTCCAAATGTCCATGTGTTAAGTTTGACCCCAGCCCTTGGTGCTATTGGGAGGTGGTAGTACCTTAGAAGTTAAGGCCTACTGAAAGGTGTTTAGGTCAATGGGGATGTGTACTTTAAGGGGATTGTGGGACCCTGACCTCTTTCTCTTTCTTTCTCACCTCCCAGCCATGAGGTGAGTGATTTTGCTTTCATTAACTCCCACCACAATGTGTCCCCATGGGCCCAAAGCATTCAAGCCCACCGCTCATGAACTGAAACCTCTAAACCTGTGAGGAAAATAAACTTTTTATTTTGATAAGTTATAAGTATTTGTTATAGTGATGATAAGATGACTGAAACAGACATACAAATTGTTTTTTTAAATAAATGTAATAATAATAAAATTTGTACAAAAATATGCATTCAGTAAAAAACCTCTCCTGCCCCAAGTACCTGAGCTCTCCTCTTTGAAGGAAAAAATTATTTTTTTGCATATGCTTACAGAGGTGTTTCTATGCATATTCTCCATTTTTTAAAAATCATACACACTCTTCTAAACCATGCTTTTTTAAAAAAAAAAAAAACAACTTTAAAATAGATTTGGAGCATTGATCAATAACAGTGCATACAAAGCTTTCTCACTTCTTATTTTAGTTGCATAATGTTCCATTGTATGGATGTACCATCATTTATCTAACTAGTCTGACATTGTATATCTAGGTTGTTTTCTATTGAAAACAACTTGTTACACAAACAATAATGCAATGAATAATAACCTTATACAAACCTCATATAGCATAGGATAATTATTTTTGTATGGTAAATCCCTAGGAATGGGATTGCTGGGCTGAATGTATGTGTATTCCATCATTTTAATAGATATTTCTAAGTGTTCATCATTAGGGGTGAATTAATTTACACTTTACTGGTCATGTGTTAGCAGACCTGTTTTGCTACACCATACCAGCATGGAGTTTGTTAGATTTGAAATGTGCCAATAAGATAGGTAAAAAATTGTATTTCAGTATAATTTTTGTTTGTAGTTTTCTAATAATGAGCAAGGTTGACACCTTTTAATACATTTAAGAGCCATTTGTAGTTCCTTTTCTGTTGATTGTTATACTAATTGTTAATTATTATACTTTGCTTATTATTATTGGGTTATCAATCATTTCTTAATTACTTCTGTGTATATTATTTTTAACATAAAGGGAATTGATCTTTTACTACATTATGTATTGCAAATGGATTTATCATTTTATTGTTTACTTTTTGCTGTCTAGTGTATTTTGACATGTAGAAATTACTTATTTTATGTAGTTGAATTTATCAATCTTTTTTCTGACTTCATTGTTTTATAAAGAGCTTCTCTATTCTAAAATTATGAGAATCAAAGCATTTCCTATAGTTTCTTCTACTTTTTAATGATTTCTTATTTCCATTTTAAATGCTTGATCAATCTGGAATTTCTCCTGAGACATGGTTTAAATCCAAGCTTATGTTCTTTCCTTTTGGCTACATTCTTAAAAAACAAGTCAGGCATGGTGGCACATGCCTGTACTCACAATGATTCAAGAGGCTGAGGCAGGAGGATTGGAAATTGCAAATTCAACACCTGCCTGGGAAATGTAGCAAGACCCTGTCTCAAAATAAAAATAACAAGGGCTGAGGAGTGCCTCTGGGCTCAATACCCAGTAAGGAAAATAATAAATAAATAAATAAATAAATAAAAGATTTGTTGAATACTTCATCACTTTCTTACAGATTTAAATCTGGACCTTTACAACTATTCCATTTCTAGAGGGTTATGGATCTGTGACTTGACATTACATCATGTGCATTGATTTGTCAGCCTACTAATATAGCAGTGCCTCACTTTTTCAATTACCTTTACTTTATAATATGTTTTCATAAGTGGTAGGATAATTTAATCTTACACTATTGTTTTATTGCATGTAGCTTTTTAAAAGAATTTCTCGGTGTTAACATATTTATACAGATTTTAGAATTATTATAATGGTGTTTATATACAGACTTTCACTTAAAATATTTTTTGAGATTACATAACACTTATAAATTAAGTAAAATTATCATTTTTGATGATCCATAATCTTCTTATTTGAAAATATAGTGTAATAATATTTTTAAAATCTTGGCAGAGGACACTGAAAGTTTCTTTATAACTATTCATCTAGACCATGTATGGGGCTCACAAAGTTTTATGCAATCTATATATTTTGTGTGTTTTTTAAATGGGATCTTCTCTACAAGTAGTAAGGAGATTAAATCAGTAACCAAAGATCTCCTAAGAAAGAAAAAAATCTAGACCAGGCTTACTGGTGAATTCTACTAAAGAAACATTAACACCAATTCTTTCTCAAACTATTCCAAAAGATTGGAGAAGATGGAACTCTCCCTAACTTAAAGACCAACAGTACCATGAAACCAAAGCCAGACAAAAAAATTACAAGAAAACAAATAACTATCTATGATAAATATTGATGCTAAAATTCTCAACAAAACACTAGCAAACTGATTTCAAGGGAAAGATCAATGGATTTTACAACATGATGTAGAGAGATTTATTCCTGGAATGCAAGAATAGATCAACATGAGAAAATCAACTAATGTTATACATTCTATTAACAGAATATAGGTAAAAACATGTGATTTATGCAATTTTTGCAGATAAACATTTAACAAAATTCAAGTCCTTTGCATAATTAAAAAACCCTCAATAAACTAGAAAAAAATTTTCTCAACATGAAAAAGGTCACATAGGGTCACATAGGGAAAAAATCCACATCAAATATCTAATATCATAACGGTAAAAGACTGAAAGCCTTTCCTCTAAGATCAGGAAAGAGGAAAAAAGTCTGCTTTGGCTACCTCTATTCAACAGAATATTGAAAGTGCTAGCTAGAGGATTTAGGAAAGAAAAAGAAACAGAAGGTAACTAAATTGTAAAATAAAAAGTTGAATTTTTTATTGGCAAATGACATGATCTTATATTTAGAAAACCCCAAAGAATCCATTAAAAACCCAAAAAGTCAATTAAATTTCAGCAAACTTGCAGAATACAAAATGTTTGTGCAAAACTGTTACACTTTTTTTGTACTCTGTTGCATTTCTATACAATATAAATGAATAATCAAAAAAAGGAAATTAAGAAAATAATCCCATTTATAATCATGTCAAACAGAATAAATTCTAAAGAATAAATACAACCCAGAGGATGAAAGACATACTGAAACTACAGAACATCATTGAAAGAAATGAAAGAATATATAGATATCCCATGTTCATAGATTAGAAGTATTAATGTTGTTAAGTCAACAGTACAACTCAAAGTGGTCTGCAGTATCCATCCTTATCAAAATCCCAAGATTTTTGTCAGGAAAAAAATAAATTCTACTATTTATTTGTAATATCAAGGGACCCCAAATAACCAAAGCAACCTTGAAAAAGGAAAATAAAATCAGAGAGCTCACAATCAGTAATTTCAAAACTCTCTACAAAGAAACAGCACTGTGATATTGCCACAATGAGAGTCAAATAGATCACTGGGCTACAATAGAGTTTAGAAATAATATGTTATTTGATTTTCAATAAGGTTGCCAAATCTATTCACTTGGGAAAGGAGAGATTTTTAAAGAAATATTACTGGGATTGTTGGAAGCCCAAATGTAAGAGAATGAAGTTGAATCATTACTTAACACTGTTTACAAAAATTAACCTAAAATGGATCTCAAACCTAAATTTTAAAGTTTAAACTATAAAACTAAAAAAAAAAAAATACAGAGTAAAATCATCATGATATTGAAATTTCCAGTGATTATTTTTTGTTCTTCTTTCAACTTTTTTATTGGTGCATTATGCAATGATTTTTTTAATATAACACTAAAATTACAAGCAACAAAAGAAAAAAATTTAGACATCATCAAAATGAAAAACTTGTGTACAAAAGGACATTGTCAAAAACATGAAAAGACAATATATGAAATAGGAGAAAATATTTGGAAGTCATATATCTGATAAGGAATGTATATCCAAAATATGTAAAGAACTCTTACAACTCAGTAACTTAAAATATGAAAAACCCAATCAAAATGGTAAATATTATTATGTATATTCTACCACAACTAAAAGTGGATTTTAAAAGAAGGGTTTTCTATTATCATAGGTGTTTGGTTTTCTATTTTCATATGTCTGTGTACATGTATGATATTGACTTATACATATTGATGTATACCCAACCATCATTCTGAATTCTAGGAGTGAAGAGGTTCTAATATGCTCTTAAATTCTCTCTCTTTTTTTAAAGGTTAATATTCCATTTTAACCATTTTAAGTGTACAATTTAGTGCTGTTTTGGTCAGATATTCACTGCTGTGACCAAAAGATCTGAGAAGAACAATTTTAGAGGAGAAAATTTTATTTGCAGCTCACAGGTCTCAATCCAGAGATGGCCAACTCCATTCCTCAGGGCCTGAGGTGGTGCAGAACATCCTGGTGAAAGTGTGCAGTGGAGGAAAGCAGAGAGAATAAGTGCAACTCATCAGGGACAGAACATATACCCCAAAGTCACACCCCCAATGACCCACTTCCTTCAGCCAAACCCTACCTGCCTATAGTTATCACCCAGTTAATCCCTCTCAGTGGATTCATGCCCTGATCAGGTTAAGGTTCACATAACCCAATCATTTTACCTCTGAACTTTTTTACATTGTCTCTCACACAAGTTTTGGGGGACACATCACATCTATACCATAAAAAGTGGCATGAAGTTCTTTCACATTGCTGTGCAACCATGTGATTCACTATGATTCATCTGCAGCACTTTTCCATCTTCCAAAACTGAAACTCTGTGCCCATTAAACAAGAAGGGTGAATCTCAGTGGTTGAGCCCTCACTTATGGTGCACAAAGTCCTGGGTTCAAGTCTCAGCACAAACAAAAGGAAAAACAAACAAAACTTCCCCATTTCCATTCACCTTAGCCTGGACAACCACCATTCTGTCTCTGTGAGTTTTACTTCTCTAAGTACTTCAGATAAATGGAATCATATTTGTCCTTTTATGCCTGACTTCTTTCACTTAGCATAACATCCTCAAAGTTCATCCTTTGTAGCATGTGACCATGTTTCCTTCCTTTTAAAGGCTGAATAGTATTTCATTATATGGATATTACACATTTTCTTTACTCATTTGTTTATTAATGGACTCTTGGGTTGCTCCCACATTTTTGGCTATTGTACCAATGTGACTATGAGTATAGCTGTACAAATATTTGTTTGATTGAGTCCCTGCTTTTAGTGGTTTTGAGTATGCACCCAGCAGTCAAACTGCTGGATCATTTGGTAATTTTATTTCAAACTTAGAGTGGGACCACCATACCATTTTCCACAGTGGCTGCACCACTTTATATTCCCATTATTAGTGCCTTTAGTTTTCTTTCTTTTCTCATGGATATAATTATGAGATCTATAAGCAATGATAACTATAGAACTCCCATTGCAATTTTTATGCATCTAATGTCTTTCTCAGAATTATATAATTTCTATTGCAAAATTCTGGGAGTTATTGAACAGAGATATATTATTTTCATGATTTTTTTTTATTATGAAGTTCATTGGCTGTAAGAAGTAAGATTGCAAAACAAACATTTATAAGAAATTTCCACTAGCTAAAACATCATCATAACTTGATTTTGAAATTTTGTGTTTTGCTGATCCTAACAAGCTGACAAATTTAGCATATGTTTAAAGCTACCCATTGTGCAGAAGCTGCTATGTTAATGTGTAACATTATAAATTTTAAACCTTGAATAATTTTGGTAGATAAACCCAGAGGCATTTGAGATTTCAAAATATGACATTGTGGGATTTATTAAACAATTATTGAGTGCTATGGACTGAATTGTATCACCTTCAAAACTCATATGCCAAAGCCCTAACCCTCACAGTGATTATAGTTGGAGAAAAGGGTCTTTAAGGAAATGATAAAGGTTAAATGAGGTCATAGGGATGAGGATCTAAGCTGATAGACTGCTGACATCTTTATTTGGAAGTCCTATCTTAGCAATTTTATCAGCTACAATTTGGATTCTGACCTTATAGAAGAGGAGGAAATATCAAAGAGTTTTTTTTCTCTTCCCATATATACAGAGAAAAGGCCAGGTAAGGACATAGGGAGAAGGTGCTGCCCTATGAGCCTCAAAAGAAATTGATCCTGTCAACATATTGATCTTAGACTTCTAGACTCCGGAACTATGAGAAAACAAGTCTGTTGTTTGGTCCACTCAGTTTATGGTATTTTGTTATGGCAGCCCTACATGACTAATACACTATGTATAATTGAAAGATATTTTTTCTGCTAAATATCTATGTTAATCAGTTAAAGAACCTGATCATAAATTCCTTCTTAATTGAACATTTATCTATATACAAATGTGAACAATCTATTGTTACCTATTTAGCCTGACAGACATGTATTGCTCTGATTTCAAACTTCCAGCTCCTTTTGATAGAAAAGTGGCCTTAATTTCCAAAGTTAGCATCTAATTTTTAAAAATTTATATATTAAAATTTATACATGTATAGCAACTAATGATTTGTACTTATCAGGAGCTTTCTATTCTGTATAACCAAATTAAATAAGCTATAAGCTAGAGGGTGAAGTTGACAGAGAATTATAATAAATTATAATAAATCCATACATCCCAATTTAGAATTTTATAGTCACCTAAAATTCCTTATTTCTCATTTCATTTACTCTTATGTAATTTTTTTAAACTTTGAACTTTAAAATATATGTGAACACAGAGCACTTAAATTTTCTCTTAGAGTCTCTCTACCTTCCATTTCTAGACATTTAAGTTTAATCATAACTACTTTTTTTCTGTGAAGAGTTATGACATTTTTATTCTCTTATGTAACAGTAATTCTTTCAGTTTTTAAATTTACTTTTTCTTATTTCTTGATAACTTGACACCAGAATTGTTATCCTTTTAAAATTGACAGATTTGAATGGATTTTATTAAATAAATCCATTTTATTTGTCCTATATTTACATGCAATGTTCACAATGAGTTCTTTCATTTTGATACTTCAACAAACAGCCTTTCTATAAACAAATTCTATTGTCTCCCTCAGAACATCCCTGGACTGGCTTCGAGTGAGATTTACTCAGGCCTTAGATGAAGTGGTTATGAGCAGTTTCTGATTCTCTACTGCATCTTGAGAGCTGCCTCAGTTCTGAGGCAAGCCCTCCCCTGGTGCCCCCAAAGGCTATCTCAATCTTTTGGCAGACACGTCTAAATTGCCTTTTAAAAGTTCAACCCAAGTGTTGGAACTGAGCCTTAAGAATCCTCATGAATCCAACTTGAATCATGTCCATTCTTGAGTGAATCATCTCAGGAAGCTGAGAACATGGACTGTCTCAAGTCGGTGAAGTCCACTGTTTGAGCTAGAACAAGCTGAATTCCACGGAAGCCACAAGGCCCAGAAATAGCAGTACAGCTAGGATGGGACAATGGGTGTGGCAGAGGCAGCCAGGAACATTTCATCATCAGCTGATGAAAATGTCACTTGGTCTTGCAGAAATTCTTCATATTCTTGAAATGGGGCTGTCTTTCCTACTTAATTTGAGATGAAGTTTCTCACTCATTTTCTACTTTTTAGCCACTTTTGTGACTTTCAAAGATGAGAAAAAAATATAATCTCTTTGTGTCCCGTCTTTAATTGGAAGTTCAATATTAGCAACTTTATCAGCTTTATGATTTGGATTCTTCTTTATTCATTAAACGACACATTGAGTATCTACCACATGGTAAGCATGATTCTAGGATTCAGCTTTGACAGTGACAGTGGTGGCCATTGCTATTGCCTTCTTGGAGTTTAAAAACCATTGATCCATTCCATGCAATACTCTTTAATTTATTTTTTATTAAGGAAAAGGCATGTGAGAGATAAGAAGGTTGAGAAGGGGAAGGCTTCAGAAATAGTAAAAGAAATCCAAGATGCTTCACATGTCCGGGATTACTTGGCTTTTGATTCTTAAGATTACCAAAGCAAATTCCACTTGCGTATGTCCTTCTTATTTCTTTAACCTTTCAGCATTACCTGACTCATTCCAGAAGCCTGGAACCCTGTGTGATCTTGGATGGCTCACTCTTCCTTTCCCCTGATCCTCTTTCTGCACGTCCTCGCATCTTTCCTGCCTCAAGTTCTCACGAAGAGTCATGAAAGCAAGGGCTGAGAAACCTGTGAACACTCACATGTGCTTCCTGGAGGGCTGAGTGGTTATTGCTGGCAGGCACAGAACTTGGAAACAGTGTCATAGAATTCCTCTAGCTAGCCATCCAAGGCCTGTGCATATGCTCTTATAAGGAAGTAGGTTAGGGATGCTGGAAAAGTGAGGCTCAAGTCCTCTTTTGTAATGACAATAGTAGTTCATCCTGAGTTCATCTAAGTACAGTCAGGCACTGGGCTCAGTGCATCCTGCTTGCCATTTCATCCGCTTTCACATCCCCCATGAGAGGAACATAGTTATTTCCATCTTACTGACCAAAGCTGAGGGGGCTCATCCAAGGCTGTTGCTTTGACCAGGTCATACTGCTGAACCGTAGTGGGCCTGGGGCACTATCCTGGGTCTCTGGCTCCCATGTCCTGTTCCCTACACATCATACTCCATGAAGAGGAGAGCAGTCAGTGATCTGGTGACTTCTTTCTCCCCATTTGGCAACCTCTGGAGGGGAAGGGCTGCTTTTGTCCAGCTATGGTATAAGCCCATTGATCTCACGTTCTTTCACTTCAGTAGAGCAATAGTTTCTCCCTCAGAAAAGAGGTGGCAAAGATGGGAGTGGCAGGGAAAAATAGCACAGGATTTAAAATGGGGGTGCAGGGGAGACTTTGAAGGTCAGGATGCTAAACAAGCCTATGAACTTGGGGAGAGGGTGAGCTTTTGTAAGCCTCCATCTCAGAACTTTGAAGATAGCTTTTATGATTTCGGTCTTTTTCTTTGTTCATGCATTGTTTGTTTTCCATTGATGTTTTAGTAAAAATTTCTTTTGAAAACCCCAAGCTTTCTCAGCTGGGCTAAGGGGAACAAAGAGCGGGCCTTTGGTGTTTTGTCCACACTTGGACAGGTGTTCCAAGAGGAAGCGGCCTGCCCTTGCCCAAGTCAGGTGGTGCTGGAGGGGTGGGAGGAGAAGCTCGCAGGCTCTGCTCCAGGCAGGGGCTTTGTGTGCCTTTCCATCAGCCTCAGGTGCCTTTGCTGGGCTTGTCCCTTTTTTCACAAAGAGACACTGACCACTTTACCATCCCAACAAAATGTAGGTTCAGAAAACACATATTCCAGGAAGGTGACCAGTTCATCTTACAAAAGGATCCAAGCCAGATGGCTGGATCCATCCTCACCACTCACCAGGAGGAGGCCAGAGGGTATGGAACACATTCTGGCCTGGGTGAGTTGCTGAATCCCACTGAGCATCAGCTTCTAACCTGAAATGGAAGAAATGATACTAATTTCTCAGGACTGCAGTAGTGAGTAAAGAGGGTCCTTGCTATAGTCTGAATCTTCCTTGGTCACCAGTCTGGGGCACCTTAGAAGGTGGGGCCTAGTGGAAGGAAGTCAGGTCTTCGGGGAATGTCCTTGAAGGGGAGATTGGAATCCTGAGCCTTTCTATTTTTCCTTGCCTTGCTACCCTCCTGAGATCAGTAGCTTCTCCACCACACACTCCCATGATGCACTGCTTTGTCACCCATGCTAAAGCAACGGTCCAAAAAAACATTGTCTGAAACCTCCCAAACCATGAGCCAAAGTAAATCTTTCCTCATTTTAAGTTTATTATCTCAGGTATTTTGTCAAAGTAACAGAGAGCTAGAGTTTGATTGCAGAGATGCTTTGAACTATTAACACTCTCTGAAAGGTGGTGTTTGGATTGGAAGACTCAGGGTATACATTTGCATCATGTCAGTGCTGTTAGGGCCAGAGTTTCTGTTACTGTAAAAAAGAAGATAAGGTGATACAGTCACACACTGCATAATATTTTAGTCAACTATAGACCACACATAGGAGGATGGTCCCATAAGATTGTCATAGACTGAGAGTTCCTGCTGCTTAGTGACATCATAGCTACCGTGACATCATAGTGCAGTACATTTCTCAGGGGTTTGTGCTAGTATAAACACACCTACTACATTCCAGTCATATTAAAGTATTAACACATGTGAGTATGCCCAATATGCAATACAATTATTATAATAAACTATCCTGTTACTGATTTATACATTTGCTGTACTGTACTTTTTTTTATTTTAGACTGCGTTCTTTTTAGTTATAAGAAACTTCCTGTAAATCAGTCTGCTGTGCGAAACCAGCAACAGCCTCGTCTATCTTGTGTATGCTGATTCTCTTGATCACATCAGTTTCTCTTACACTGGATTTATTCTCAAGTTATTTTGTTAATCATGGCCCTAGGAGCAATAGGTTATTATATATATGGTTTGTGTAGTACCCTCCATGTTGCTCAAACAATGACAAAATCACCTAGTGGTGCATCTCTCAGAAGGTGTCCTATGGCTAAGCAAGGAATGGCTGTATGTATATACTGACCTAAATCAGCAAGGGCAGAAGGCATTGAGGGATTGGTTTGGTGGCAATAGTGTCCTACTGAAAATAGATTCCATGCACTCCCCTATCCCACATTCTAGGATGTCACTTTGGACTTGTTCACATCACAGAAATCAGGAAATGTTACACATCAGGACTTTTCTGGTCAAAACGCCAGTTTACTAGCACATCACTGGTCAGCAGGTTATAAAAGAAAGATTTCCCCTTGATGTTTTGCTTAGATGACAATTGATATCTGATAAAGCTGATGGAGTTTAATTATTAGTATAATATGAACATATCAGTGTTAACTAAACATTATCAATATATGCTTAACATTTACTATGAAAGATTATCATATCAAAAGGCATTTCATTATTATTACAAAATTTTTAGGATAAAAAATGTTTATTTTTTCTTAACTAAAATATGTTTTCTAATTAGCATGGTTGATTTCTGAAAGATGCTGTGAACTTACTATAAAAAGATAAAATATAGGAAGACATAAAAATGGACCTTTAAAAAATAATCTAAAAATTGTATAGGTGAAAAAAAAAAAAGCTAAAACTATCACAACTGTAATGCGTTAAGTAATAATGAAGTTGATTTTATAATGTAGTTAAAAGGCATATCAGAAATATTTTTGTCAGAAAAGATCTACAATGTGCATTTATGTTAAAGACGATGATTGCCACCTGGAAGAATTTTTAACAGGATAATAAAACATGAAAATCCAGGTTGCTCTTGGGAAATTGCATTTCATATAGTCATGAATAACTTTGTTTTGTTTAGTTAATTTAGTTTAGTTTACTATGCATTTATTTTCTCTAACGCAAGTCAGCAGGGGCCTAACTCATTATATTTAGTGAATTAAATAGAACATCTTAAAGTGGAAACTTCCTGCTCTTTTCAGTGGTTTGTTACCTCCCCCCTGCCCCCATCAAAAATAAAAAAACAAGGTCCCATAAAAGCATCAGCCTGTCTTTGGCCTCTGCAGAAAGCACACTGAATAAACATCCCTCCACAGCAGGGTTCCTTACGGACACTGCCCCTGAGTTTAATTTAGCAAACTTGGCACTGTGATTTATTCACACTCATGTCATAATAAAGAATGCATATTCCTTAACGCTCTGAAAACCCAAGGTTGCTGGATGTGAGAGGGGCAACAATCAGGACAGTTCTCTGCAGGCAGCATGGGGACTCCCAGGGGAGGTACACCTGCAGAATCGACCTAGTTTCTCCTGATCTCTTCAGCTATGGCATTGGCTTCACCTTTTGGCCAGTGAAAGAAAGTTCAAAATCTTTTCTAAAAAGAGCATAAATTAATTCCTCATGTCTTTGTGTTCCTGGCCATTTTCTCATTCCAGGACCATAGTAAAAGTTGTCCCATGCAATGGGCTCCCGGGATCCTGCAGGAGCTCTAGAAGTAAGAAGCACAGCTTCCGTTCCCAGCTTGTCTGCAGAGGATCAGGATGCACCCCACCGAGTTCCAACTGCAGAGCACAATTGGCCAAGAGCACCAGCTGCTGGGCTGGACACCTGTCCCTTCATTCGAACCAAGGCCACACTCTTCACAGGCGGCTTTCAGCCAGTGGCCAAGCACTTCAAGGCTCCTCAGGAGATGGGACTCCTCTGAGAGCTGGCTTTGGTCAAGGACTCCCACAGCCTGCAAAGCCCTCGTTAGACCACACAGCAGCCCAGGACAATTCTACCAACCTCCAATTCCTCTTTCCTTTGCTTGGATCTCACTTGAATGATGAGCTGACTGCTGTCATAGCCTCTCCACTTTCTTTTACATAGACATTTCCTCTAATAAAATCTTTGCAATTTAAGGTCATATACAGCTATCCTTCTGTATCTAGAGGGTATTGGCTCCAGTATCTCTTGTAGAAATCACAACTTGTAGATGCTCAAATCCCTTATGTAAAATGCCATAGCATGGCATTCTCCCATTTACTTTAAATTATTGCTAAATTAATTATAACACCTAGTGTTATGTAAATAGTTGTTACACTGTGCTGCTTAGGGAATGATAAGAAAAAGAGTCTGTACATGTTCCATACAGATACAATTTTAAAATATGTATATATTTAAAAATATGTGTGTGTGTGTTTTCAATCCTCAGTTGAATCTGCAGATGAGAAGTCTGTAAATACAGAGGGTTGATTGTAACTCCATGTGCTTCTCATAAGATCCAGATTAATTGAAGTGGTACTGAGAATGAGTTGAGAAAAGAGGTGACAAACTATGACTTGGGGACTGTATCTTGCATTGGCCAGCAGATAGAGGTCACCATCCTGGTTGGTGGAGGAAAGAGAGGTACAAATCTTGTCCTTGCTACAAGATGGTGATTCAGTTGCTTAAGACTTCACTGGAGGTTGTCTTGGAACACCAGCTGGTGGAGGGTGAAGCCAAGACAGGTGCAGATCTGCAAACATTTGAAAAATCTGAGTGAACAATGTGTACCAAACAGCAGAGTTGACTGATATTCCTCAATTGAATGTACACCCTGCAAAAGGAAAAGGAGAGGCTGAAGTCTGTTAAGCAGCATTTAATGGCTAAATGAGAGAACCAGAGAGCTTCTGTGATGGCTGACCAAAAAACCCTTATCACCTGGCCTGGGTGGGCAGACGGCAGCAGAGAGGCAGGTACTTGAGAGAGCTTCAGTGCTCAGGAGAAGTGGGAATGCTCAGTCAATCAGGTCTGTGAACCGCAGGGTAGTGCCTTGAAGGAGATTCTGGTTGGATTCCTCAAACTGCAGGATAAATGATGTCCCTAAGAATGTGGACTCTATGGAGCCCATGGGCCCTCTGTAAAAGCACACACACACATGGGCCCTAGTAAAAGTACACACACACACACACACACACACAGAAGATAATAGGCATCCTCCACTTCTGGCAGCCAGGACAACAAGTAGGTTGAATCCCAACATAATGTGAACCCCTGGAGCCATGGATATGAAATTTAATACCATGGCCAAAATATTAAGAAATGGCACAAACTTGCTACTGGACTAGTTAGCTCTCAAAAGACCAGAAATTCTATGTGTAGTGGTGCACACCTATAATCCTAGCAACTCAGGAGGCTGAGGCAGGAAGATTTCAAGTTCAAGGCCAGCCTCAGTAACATAGTGAGGCCTCAAATAATTACTGAAACACTGTCTCAAAGTAAAAAATTTAAAGAGTGTCCCTGGGTTAAATCTCCATTACAAAAAAAAAAAGAAAAGAAAAAGAAAGAAAGAACCAGAAATAATGTAGAAATACTTGAATTTCCCTGGCAGAAGGGGAAAAAAAGCTAAGAGTGTGCTAGAGTAGGCATGTTACATGGGGCCAGAAGACCCACCAGAGCCTGTATTTCAGAATATCTAGAGGACACACTGTTCACCAGGGACACCAAGAAGGCACTGATGAGAGAGGCAGTGGTCACTAAAGAGCCTGGTGATTGCCCTCCCCTGAAGGCCAGGGTTAACTATATAAATGGCAGTCATCAACAAACTAGAAGGTGCAGAGTGTTGACACCGATCGTACTGCCAGAGAATTGTCAAGCTGGGCCCTGCAAAAATGGCGGCTCCAGAGAATGGGTGTAGACTACCATTGTTACAGTCTTCACTAGGCAGTGGCCCTGGTCATAACTGCGAGAGCCAGTAAACAAGGCCTCAGGAGTGTGGTCAGTGTCCACACCTGCTAGTGCCTTTTCTACCACTGCAATGAGTCAAAGGGATCTGCATGTGTCATTGTAAAACAGTATTACATACAATTAAAAAAAAAAAAAACTCATCTCAACCTTTTCCTATTTACCAAGTAATGAAAATTTGTTTAATTATGTGAGAGGAAAAAATGCCTTGTTAACAAAGACATTTTAAAATAACATGTTTTTTTTTTTTTGCTTTCAGTTATACAAGCCAATAGAATGTATTTTGACATATCACACATGCATGGATACAATTTCCCATTCTTGTGGTTGTACATGATGTGGAGTTACACTGTTCATGTATTCATATATGAATAAAGGAAAGTTGTGTCTGATTCATTCTACTGTCTTTCACATCCCCATCCTCCATCCCTTCCCCCACACCGCCTGTCCAATCTGGTGACCCTCCACTCTTCCCTCCCTCCTCTCCCCACCTATTGTGAGTCAGCATCCACATATCAGAGAGAACATCTGGCCTTTGGTTTTTGGTGGATTGGCTTATTTCACTTAGCATGACAGCCTCCAGTTTCATCCATTTACTGGCAAATGCCATAATTTTATTCTTTATGGCTGAGTAATATTCCATAGTGTCTATGTACCACATTTTCTTTATCCATTCGTCTACTGAAAGGCACCTAGGATGGTTCCATAGTTTAGCTATTGTGAATTGAGCTGCTATGATCATTGATGTGGCACGTCCCTATAGTATGCTGATTTTAAGTCCTATGGGTATATGCCAAGGAGTGGAATAACTGGGTCAAATGGTGGTCCCATTTCAAGTTTTCTGAGGGATGTCCACACTGTTTTCAAGAGTGTTTGTACCAATTTGCAGTCCCACCAGCAAGGTATGAGTATGCCTTTTTCCTGCATCCTTGTCAACATGTATTGTTATTTGTATTCTTGATAATTGCCATTCTGACTGGAGTGAGATAAAATCTCAGTGTAGTTTTAATTTTCATTTCTCTAATTACTAGTGATGTTGAACATTTTTTTCATGTATTTGTTGAGCATTCATATTTGTTCTTCTGTGAAGTGTCTGTACAATTCCTTTGCCCCTTTATTGATTGGGTTATTTGTGTTTTTCGGTGTTAAGTTTTTTGAGTTCTTTACATATCCTGGAGATTAATGTTCTATCTGAGGTGCAGGTAGAAAAGATTTTCTCCCCTTCTGTAGGCTCTACATATTCTTGATTGTTTCCTTTGCTGTGAAGAAGCTTTTTTAGTTTCATACAACTCCATTTATTGATTCCTGATTTTACTTCTTGCACTTTGGGAGTCTTGTGGAGGAATTCAGTTCCTAAGCTGATATGACGGAAATTGGGGCTTCCTTTTTGTTCTCTAGGTGCAGGGTCTCTGGTCTAATGCCTAGGTCCTTTATCCACTTTGAGTTGAATTTTGTGCAGGGTGAGAGACAGGGGCCTAATTTCATTTAAATAACATTTTAAATAACAAATTTTATAAGTTTTAAAATAACCTATATTTTTAGTATTGGAATAAATGCACCATATGTTAAGATATATGAAACTCACTTAGCATCAGAAATAGACAAAATTGTTTCCCTAAAAATAAATTGAATACACATAAATAAAATAAAAAGCAGCTTGGTCTGGTAGGAAGGACGGAAGGGCAGGAAACAGATCAAGAACAGCTCACATGTAGGTTGAAGTGCTGACAAGTGACTAATAATTTTGTGACAGGACTGTGTTGTGATGTGGCCTGACTATCACTTCGTGGCCTGACTATATCATGGGTGCATCACACCTATTAACTGCCTCCTGATAATTATACAAAATAAAGAAGAAAGACTCACACCCTGGAGGAGTTGGGAAGACCCATGTGTTCCAGAGGGTGGGAGATAAACTCTACAAAGATCTGGAGACTGGACACTTCAGTAAAGTCTTTAGGAGCCTGGGACCCAGGTGTGTCAGGATACTTCTCAATAGTAAAAGTCAAGTTATTGAATTTTGCATCAACTGCCTCAAAGAAGTAAGCACAGTACTTGGGCTCTGGTGTCAGCTCATCCATCCCTACATCAGAGTGTCCTGCTCTAAGTAGATCAGGGCAGGAAACAGCTCCCAGCCAGGTCCAGGCCATAGTGCCCATATCCCAGCTGCTGGGGCCACATCATCTGGCAGATGTGGTGGTGTCCGTGGTGATCATTCTTGTTATCAGACACATGTGCATGAGATCTTTCCATGACCAGCGGCCTTTATTTTATTTTATTTCATATTATTTTGTTAGAGTGTGACTCCACTTTGATTCTGGTGACTTTTCCAAGGGTCATTCCTCCAATGATGATTCATAACACGTATCATGGAATCCCTCCCTGCCTCATACGTCTCCAGAGTGCTGCTGTCAGTCATCTCTCTTGAACCCAGTATCCCTACATTTTTGTTTTTGTTTTAATTTTTTGCCCCTTTCTGCCAAGGCTGCTACCAACATGGTAGCTGGATTGAGTATGTCTGGGCAGAAAGAGCACTATGTCAGGGGAGTAGACGTAGTCTTTTAGTCCCTGTACCATTTCTTGCCTGACACTGAAAGATGTGAAAGAGATGAATTTTACCAAATCAGTCTCCCACAGAAGCTGAGATTTATTGAATTATGTGTTGAATAGCAATTACTTACTAATTAGTTCTTAGAATTCTAAATTCATTATATATATTTTTTTAGATAACTGGGGATTCTTCACATATCCGCACTTAAAGATGGAGGAACTTGGAAAGGTTAAGTCATTTTTTAAGGTCATAAAGCAAGCATGTAGCAGAATTTGAATTCAAATACAGGTTTTTGGATTTCCCTAAATTAAATTATGTTTCCACTGCTTACCGTTTTAATAAGGAAGTGTTCAAAATCAGATGAGTTCTTCATTCCAGAAATTTCCATGCTGAAATCCTCTCCTCTCCTTCAGGTCTCTAGAGCTCAGCTACTCACAGGATGTGACATCACTCTGCAGTGTAACTTCCCCCCAATTCACCTGTCTGATCCCACCAGATTTGCCAAGCTCTCAAAGACAGGGCCTAGCCTTGCACACCATGTCCCTTGAGCACAGTGCGGATGCTTAGCACACAGCAGCTTCACGACAAATGCTTACTCATTAGATGAATGAAAGCCAGCACAAATTGGTTTAATTTCTGATATAAGACATAGTGAAATCTTGGGTGAATCTTTGAGGATGTTTTAATCTTAATTCCATTTCTTCATTTGCAAAGTGAGTACAATTTGGTCTCACTTAGTAATCTTTAGTTCCTTTTCAACTGTCAAGGCTTATAATACTAAATAAAACACAGAAGTTGTTATGAAAGCTTAAAATGATGAACTTAAATGCAATGTGAGGATGAATGATGAGAAATTAATTAGATTTTTTTTCCTGGCTCAAGATTTAATGCATTGATTATAAATGTCAGTATGGGAACTGTATTAGCTATAATCTGGAAAATGAAATTGTTTTGTGGAGATTCACATGTGTTATTAACTCAGTGGCACCAAAACCATTTATTTTAATAAAGTCTGAGAAGAAATATTCACATAAAGGACTATACTTGGTGGTACAAAACCAACGTGGTCCTTACTAATGAACATTCCAATTATTCTCATAAATGTGGATGGTAGTGTGATATATATATATATATATATATATATATATACACACACACACACACACACATAAACATGGATCTCTATAGTTTCAGAGAACATGAATTTCTTAAATCAATAGCATACTTTTCATGGCAACCCAAAGAACGGATTTGTTCTTCCCATTCTAAATGTGTTTGGAGTGGAATTTCTTAGGGAAAGCCAGGAAAGCAGATCACATAAATTAACCCCATGTATAAAATGTTTGTGTTTATTAGTTGAGCCTATAACTGAAACAGGATGGGGTTTAGCTCTGGGATGTACAGGTGGAAACACTTAGTGGGAACTGTATCCTCTGCCACACACAAGAATTCTTAGGGGAAAAAGACTAGAACATTGTTGGAAGAATGGATTATTTTTACCAAAAAGCTAGAAAATTTCTCACTGGAGCAGGAGTTATACCCCTGACCTTCTTGTTACTAAGGAGTGAGCTTGCTAGAGGGGGTGTTGTGTGTCATCCTAGGGCCACCAAAAGTAGCTTCATGACCTTTCACCTCAGTAGCATCTCTGTCAGCCACAGTATAGACTGCACATTTGTAGGTGACTCTCTTGCTTACTTGACCTAAAAACAGAGAATTTTAAGCTCTTATTGAAGCTATTGACAATAAATCTGTCTTTGAATACTTAAGAATAAAAGAATAAGATTAAAATAAGAAGCTATTTTGTGCTGTTATTTTTGTGCTTTTGTGTTCACAGTGAAAATTTTGCAAAGTAAGAAAGTTTTCAATTAACATCTATTTTCTTTTAAATCAAATAGCTGTGCTCTTTTCTATAATCTTAATTCGTTCTAGGACACATTGGGATATTTACTTGATTCCAAGATGTCTGCTTATTCTCTTCTGCTCAATTAATGACATTTATTTTTTTAAGTGAAAGAAAACAGTTGTAAATTAAGTCTCCATTTTTCTCAGAACATTTTGACATTCAAGTTAATAATAAAGGATGCTAATAGCATTTAGCAATTATTGAGCATAATGTCCAAAGGATTTGCTAAGCACATTTCATTATTATTTCATTTAATTCTCACAATTATCTATAGGTAGATAGGTAGAAAACATAGAGGATTTCTCTCTCTTTTTTAAGTAAAAAATTAAGCCTCAGAGAAGTTAAGTGAATTGCCCAAGATTACACAATTAACAATGAATAATCCTGATTCTAATAATCTAATACTCAGATTCACGAAAGCCCACATTCTTTCCATGGTGTTTCTGATTCTCATCACTGGCTACAAAGAATCACCCAGGGAAATTGAAAATAAATCTCCCAGCCCTATGCCATACACATGGATTGGACCCCCATCTCCAGATGGTGTTGGAGAAATTTTGCATGTTCTTTCTAACTCCAAGTGAACCTAATCTCCAGCTAGGGTTGAAGGCCACCTACTGCATCTCGATTGTCCCAGAGAACTGTGGGCATTCCCTCATACCTGACACAGTCTTTTTCCTGTAATGTGTTTCAAAGACCAATTGTAATCTTTTCCTCATGCTCTTCTTCCCTGTTCTGATCTTAGTTGCTCTCTTTATATCAAAGAAGACATTTGGCATTTGTTTTTTAAGGATTGGCTAGCTTCACTTAGCATAATCTGCTCTAATGCCATCCATTTCCCTGCAAAATCCATGATTTTGTCATTTTTTAGTGCTGCGTAATACTCCATTGTGTATAAATGCCACAATTAACATTAAACAGAGACGAGTGGGGGGAGAGAAAGGGAGAGAGAAGGGAAACTATGGAAATGGAAGGAGACCCTCATTGTTACACAAAATTACATATAAGAGTTTGTGAGGGGAAAGGGAAAAAAAAACAAGGGAGAGAATTAAACAACAGCAGATGGAGTAGAGAGGGAAGATGAGAGGGAAGGGGAGGGGGGATAGTAGGGGATAGGAAAGGTAGCAGAATACAACAGTCACTAATATGGTATTATGTAAAAATGTGGATGTGTAACCGATGTGATTCTGCAACTTGTATTTGGGGTAAAAAATGGGAGTTCATAACCCACTTGAATCAAATGTATGGAAGATGATATGTCATGAGCTTTGTAATGTTTTGAACAACCAATTAAAAAAAAAAAAACAAAGACCAATTGTATCCAGATAATCTGAGTTATCTCAAACTCAAATCACTGCTTGACCTACACAAATACACTAGCTTCTCTTTTGCCAATACAGTTAGACCTGGAATCCATATCCATGGATTCAGCCAACCTTGGATCACGCACTATGTAGTTAGACCTACAATAGTTGCATGTATACTCAATGTATACATGTTTTCTTTGTCATCACTCTCTAAGCAATACAGATTAACAACTGTTTACAGGTCTCCTGGTAGGGGGGGTGAGGCACAGACACCCGAGTCTCCTCAATTTGTCGTCGAGCCAGAGGGGAGGAGCCGGGCCGCCGCCAGCGCCCGGAGCAGGCCCAGCGGCTCGCCAGCGTGGTGACCGCGTGACCCCAATTGGAGAGGGGGCGGAGCGGAGCCGCCACCCTCACCCGCAAGGTGGGCAGACCCGCGACCCAGTGGTACATGGGCGTGGTAGGAGGGGCAGGGCAGAGCTGCCGTTCGCGCTTGCAAGGTAAACAGACCTGTGACAGCCTGGCGGGTCAGGCCCAGTGGCCTGCCAGTGTGGTACACACGTCACCCCAACTGGAGTAGGGGCAGAGCAGATCCTTCTCCCATGCCCGGATCAGGCCCTGCCGGTGTGGTGGCCACGTGATCCCAATTGGAGTGGGGGCGGAGCGGAACCGCCACCCGTGCCCGTAGGGTGAGCAGACCTGTGACCAACCTGCAGATCAGGCCCAGGAGTCCGCAGGCGTGGTAGGAGGGGCAGGGCAGATCCGCCGCCCGCGCCTCCAAGGTAGGCAGACCTGCAACAGACAGGCGGATCAGGCCCAGGAGCCTGCCGGCGTGGTACAAACACCACCCTAATTGGAGTAGGGGCAGAGCAGAGTCGCCTCCCGTGCCAGGAACAGGCCCAGCGTCCTGCAGGCGGGGTAGTCATGACACCCCAATTGGAGTAGGGGCAGAGCAGAGCCTCAACCCGTGCCCGAAAGGTGGGCAGATCTGCGACCGACAAGCGGGACAGGCCCAGTGGCCTGCCGGTACGACAGACACGTCACCCCATTTGGAGTAGGGGCAGAGTAGAGCCGCCGCCCGCGCCTGCAGGGTAGGCAAACCTGCAACAGACCTGCGGATCAGGCCCGGTGGCCTGCCGGCGTGGTACACTTGTCACCCCAATTGGAGTAGGGGCAGAACAGAGCCGCCGCCAGCGCCCAGAACAGGCCCAGTGACCTGCCGGCGTGGTAGCCACGACACCCCAATTGGAATAAGGAGAGAGCAGAGCCGCCGCCCACGCCTGCAGGAAAGATACGCAAGCAGTATGAAAAGACAAGGAAAGAAAGGACCACAAGCAATGCAGGTCAATGCAACTTTAGAAGAGGTAACAGCTGCAGCAGATGGAATGTCAGATAAAGAATTCAGGATATACATGCTTCAGATCATCTGGAGTCTCAAGGAAGACATTAAACAGCAAAATCAAACAATGAAAGATCACTTCGACAATGAATTACGCAAACAAATCCAGGAAGCAAAGGATCAACTATACAGGGAGATAGAGGTTATAAAAAACAAACAAACAGAAATCCTAGAAATGCAGGAAGCAATAAACCAACTTAAAAACTCAATGGAGAATACTACCAGAAGAGTAGAACACTTAGAAGATAGAACATCAGACAATGAAGACAAAGTATTTCAACTGGAAAAGAACATAGACAGCTCAGCAAGACTGTTAAGAAACCATGAGCAGAACATCCAAGAAATATGGGATAACATTAAGAGACCAAACTTAAGAGTCATTGGGATACAGGAAGGTACAGAGCTCCAAACCAAAGGAATGAACAGTCTATTCAATGAAATAATACGAGAAAAATTCCCAGACTTGAAGAATGAGACAGAATCCCAAATCCTAGAAGCCTACAGGACGCCGAATGTGCAAAATCATAAGAGATCCACACCTAGACACATTATAATGAAGATGCCCAACATACAGAATAAGGAGAGAATTTTAAAAGCTACAAGAGAAAGGAAGCAGATTACATTTAGGGGTAAGCCAATCAGGATAACAGCTGATCTTTCAACACAGACTCTGAAAGCTAGAAGATCCTGGAATAACATATTTCAAACACTGAAAGAAA
This sequence comes from Marmota monax, assembly GCF_021218885.2. Taxonomy (NCBI): domain Eukaryota; kingdom Metazoa; phylum Chordata; class Mammalia; order Rodentia; family Sciuridae; genus Marmota; species Marmota monax. The sequence goes on along the minus strand of NW_026693024.1, from coordinate 1,126,112 downwards.
ATGGGTTCCAACCAAGAATTGTGTATCCAACAAAATTAAGCTTCAGGATGGAAGATGAAATTAAAACCTTCCACGATAAACAAAAGTTTAAAGAATTCGCAGCTAGAAAACCATCTCTTCAAAACATCCTCACTAAAACATTACAGGAAGAGGAAATGGAAAATAACAATGAAAACCAACAGTGGGAGGTAGGACAGTAAAGGGGGGGAAATAATCAAAGAGGAAAACAAACCATGTTTAGTAACAGAAATAAACAAATATGGCTGGAAGAACAACCCATATCTCAATAATAACCCTAAATGTTAATGGCTTAAACTCACCAATTAAGAGACACAGGCTAGTAGAATGGATCACAAAACAAGACCCGACAATATGCTGCCTACAGGAGACGCATTTGATAGGAAAAGACATACATAGGCTGAAGGTGAAAGGTTGGGAAAAATCATATCACTCATATGGACTTCAGAAACAAGCAGGAGTGTCCATACTCATATCAAATAAAATAGATTTCAAGCCAAAGTTAGTCAAAAGGGATAAAGAGGGACACTACATACTGCTCAAGGGAACCATACACCAACAAGACATAACAATCATAAATATAAAAGCCCCAAACAATGGTGCAGCTATGTTCATCAAACAAACTCTTCTCAAGTTCAAGAGTCTAATAGACCACCATACAATAATCATGGGAGACTTCAACACACCTCTCTCGCCACTGGACAGATCTTCCAAACAAAAGTTGAATAAGGAAACTATAGAACTCAATAACACAATTAATAACCTAGACCTAATTGACATATATAGAGTATACCACCCAACATCAAGCAGTTACACTTTTTTCTCAGCAGCACATGGATCCTTCTCAAAAATAGATCATATATTATGTCACAGGGCAACTCTTAGACAATATAAAGGAGTAGAGATAATACCATGCATCTTATCTGATCATAATGGAATGAAACTGAAAATCAACGATAAAAGAAGGAAGGAAAAAGCACACATCACTTGGAGAATGAACAATAGGTTACTGAATGATCAATGGGTTATAGAAGACATCAAGGAGGAAATTAAAAAATTCTTAGAGATAAATGAAAACACAGACACAACATATCGGAATATATGGGACACATTGAAAGCAGTTCTAAGAGGAAAATTCATTGCTTGGAGTTCATTCCTTAAAAAAAGAAAAAAACAACAAATAAATGATCTCATACTTCATCTCAAAATCCTTGAAAAAGAAGAGCAAAACAACAGCAAAAGAAGTAGAAGGCAAGAAATAATTAAAATCAGAGCTGAAATTAATGAAATCGAAACAAAAGAAACAATTGAAAAAATTGACAAAACTAAAAGTTGGTTCTTTGAAAAAATAAACAAAATCGACAGACCCTTAGCCATGCTAGCGAAGAGAAGAAGAGAGAGAACTCAAATTACTAGCATACGGGATGAAAAAGGCAATATCACAACAGACACTTCAGAAATACAGAAGATAATCAAAAACTATTTTGAATCCTTATACTCCAATAAATTAGAAGATAGTGAAGGCATAGATAAATTTCTTAAGTCATATGATCTGCCCAGATTGAGTCAGGAGGATATAGAAAACCTAAACAGACCAATATCAATGGAGGAAATAGAAGAAACCATAAAAAGACTACCAACTAAGAAAAGCCCAGGACCGGATGGGTATACAGCAGAGTTTTACAAAACCTTTAAAGAAGAACTAATACCAATACTTTTCAAGCTACTTCAGGAAATAGAAAAGGAGGGAGAACTTCCAAATTCATTCTATGAGGCCAACATCACCCTGATACCTAAACCAGACAAAGACACTTCAAAGAAAGAAAACTACAGACCAATATCTCTAATGAACCTAGATGCAAAAATCCTCAACAAAATTCTGGCGAATCGGATACAAAAACATATCAAAAAAATTGTACACCATGATCAAGTAGGATTCATCCCTGGGATGCAAGGCTGGTTCAATATACGGAAATCAATAAATGTTATTCACCACATCAATAGACTTAAAAATAAGAACCATATGATCATCTCGATAGATGCGGAAAAAGCATTCGACAAAGTACAGCATCCCTTTATGTTCAAAACTCTAGAAAAACTAGGGATAACAGGAACATACCTCAATATTGTAAAAGCAATCTATGCTAAGCCTCAGGCTAGCATCATTCTGAATGGAGAAAAACTGAAGGCATTCCCTCTAAAATCTGGAACAAGACAGGGATGCCCTCTCTCTCCACTTCTCTTCAACATAGTTCTCGAAACACTGGCCAGAGCAATTAGACAGACGAAAGAAATTAAAGGCATAAAAATAGGAAAAGAAGAACTTAAATTATCACTATTTGCAGATGATATGATTCTATACCTAGCAGACCCAAAAGGCTCTACAAAGAAACTATTAGAGCTAATAAATGAATTCAGCAAAGTGGCAGGATATAAAATCAACACGCATAAATCAAAGGCATTCCTGTACATCAGCGACAAATCCTCTGAAATGGAAATGAGGACAACCACTCCATTCAAAATATCTTCAAAAAAAAAAAAAATACTTGGGAATCAACCTAACAAAAGAGGTGAAAGACTTATACAATGAAAACTACAGAACCCTAAGGAGAGAAATAGAAGAAGATCTTAGAAGATGGAAAAATATACCCTGTTCATGGATAGGCAGAACTAACATCATCAAAATGGCGATATTACCAAAAGTTCTCTATAGGTTTAATGCAATGCCAATCAAAATCCCAAAGGCATTTCTTGTAGAAATAGAGAAAGCAATCATGAAATTCATATGGAAAAATAAAAGACCCAGAATAGCAAAAACAATGCTAAGCAGGAAGTGTGAATCAGGCGGTATAGCGATACCAGACTTCAAACTATACTACAGAGCAATAGTAACAAAAACAGCATGGTACTGGTACCAAAACAGGCGGGTGGACCAATTGTACAGAATAGAGGACACAGAAACCAATCCACAAAACTACAACTATCTTATATTTGATAAAGGGGCTAAAAGCATGCAATGGAGGAAGGATAGCATCTTCAACAAATGGTGCTGGGAAAACTGGAAATCCATATGCAACAAAATGAAACTGAATCCCTTTCTCTCGCCATGCACAAAAGTGAATTCAAAATGGATCAAGGAGCTTGATATCAAATCAGAGACACGCCGTCTGATAGAAGAAAAAGTTGGCTACGATCTACAGTCGGTGGGGTCGGGCTCCAAATTCCTCAATAGGACACCCATAGCACAAAAGTTAATAACTAGAATCAACAAATGGGACTTACTCAAACTAAAAAGTTTTTTCTCAGCAAAAGAAACAATAAGAGAGGTAAATAGGGAGCCTACGCCCTGGGAACAAATCTTTACTCCTCACACTTCAGATAGAGCCCTAATATCCAGAGTATACAAAGAACTCAAAAAATTAGACAATAAGAGAACAAACAACCCAATCAACAAATGGGCCAAGGACCTGAACAGACACTTCTCAGAGGAGGACATACAGTCAATCAACAAGTACATGAAAAAATGCTCAACATCTCTAGCTGTCAGAGAAATGCAAATCAAAACCACCCTAAGATACCATCTCACTCCAGTAAGATTGGCAGCCATTATGAAGTCAAACAACAACAAGTGCTGGCGAGGATGTGGGGAAAAGGGTACACTTGTACATTGCTGGTGGGACTGCAGATTGGTGCAGCCAATTTGGAAAGCAGTATGGAGATTTCTTGGAAAGCTGGGAATGGAGCCACCATTTGACCCAGCTATTCCCCTTCTTGGTCTATTCCCTAAAGACCTAAAAAGAGCATGCTACAGGGACACTGCTACATCGATGTTCATAGCAGCACAGTTCACAATAGCAAGACTGTGGAACCAACCTAGATGCCCTTCAATAGACGAATGGATAAAAAAAATGTGGCATTTATACACAATGGAGTATTACTCTGCATTAAAAAATGACAAAATCATAGAATTTACAGGGAAATGGATGGCATTAGAGCAGATTATGCTAAGTGAAGCTAGCCAATCCCTAAAAAACAAATGCCAAATGTCTTCTTTGATATAAGGAGAGTAACTAAGATCAGAGTAGGGACGAAGAGCAGGAGAAGAAGATTAACATTTAACAGGGATGAGAGGTGGGAGGGAAAGGGAGAGAGAAGGGAAATTGCATGGAAATGGAAGGAGACCCTCAGGGTTATACAGTGGAGGGGGTAGAGAGAGAGGAGGGGAGGGGAGCGGTGGGGAGGGGGGAGGGTGGAGGATGGGAAAGGCAGCGGAGCACAACAGACACTAGTATGGCAATATGTAAATCAATGGATGTGTAACTGATGTGATTCTGCAATCTGTGTATGGGGTGAAGGTGGGAGTTCATAACCCACTTGAATCAAAGTGTGGAATATGATATGTCAAGAAATTTGTAATGTTTTGAACAACCCACAATAAAAAATTAAAAAAAAAACTGTTTACATAGGATTTACATTGTAGTAGGTGATACAAGTCATCTAGCAATTACATGGTAGAGTGTGCATGGGTTACATGTATTTACTGTGCTATTTTATGTAAGGGACTTGAGCATCCCTCAATTTTGACATCTGTAGGAAGTCCAGGAGCTAATCCTTCATGGATACTAAGGGACAGAGGTGTTAACTGAGTGTCCCTAACATGTGCAGTGCCTGGCATTCTGGAGGGTTCCTAGTGTGTCAAAGGCCATGCCCTTGTGGGGCTAATGACTTAGTTAGGCAATACGAAACTTGGAGTCAGCTGGGGTCCTGAAAGTACAACCTCAATGACATACAAAATCACTTAATCGTCAACCTGTGACACAAGGTTTGCATAGGTCCAATTATGAGACAGAGGGAATAACAGTAATTGCACTTACTATGTACAGGGATTTATTTTAAGTGTTTTGTATGTATTAAGTCTTAATCTTCACAATCACCACAACTATTATTATCCTCACTTCACAGATGAACTGGAGGTACAGAGTGATTGAGCAATGTGTCCAAGATTACAACTGGAATGATTAATGGAGCTACAATTCTAACCCAGGTCATTAGGTTAGAATGATGGGCACTAAATATTTCTAAATAAGAAAAGTAGAAAGTCAGATGATTCATAAGAAAGAAAAACTAGGAAAATTGTTGTAAATACCCTTGTGGATTTCATTTTTCATGCACAGTCACCCTTTTGGTATCCAGGACACTCCTGCAGATACTTGAATCCCAAGATGGTCAAGTCCCTCAAGTAAAATAATGTAGTGTTTGTATATAACCCACGCACATGCTTCTGTATGCATTAAATTATTCTAGATGACTTACGTTGCCTAGTGCAATATAAATACTATGGAAATAGTTGTTATACTATATTACGTAGGGAAAACTGATAAGAAAAAAAAGTCTGCATGTTCAATATAGATGTAATTTCTTAAAAATATTTACATGAGTGGTTGAACCAATGTATGTGGAACCTGAGGATAAGGAGTACCAATGTTATATGCAAATATATATACTGATGGGTTTTTTTAATGGAAACAAAAATTATAACATTCCTTGTAACATGCATATTATTTATAAGGTGCTAAATTGTCAACATCTAACTTGTTTACAAAACATTTCTTTGGAGACAATATATAAGGATATGAAAAACCATTCTTTTGGCATCCTTCAGTTTTTCTACTTAAGAACATCCTCTTCTGTGTCTTCAGTGGAAGGCATTTTCAAAGACAAACCTAAAAACTAAGTCTTTTAAGAATAATCATCACCCATTTTCTTTTCTTGATGTGAAACTTGCCACTGGTGTCACAATCAGTAAGTCCCTTTCCTCTGTATCTTTTACTAAGTCCAATGTTTTCTCTCATTTTTGGCCTTTCAGAGGAGCATTTTTTTGTGTGTTAATTTCCATTAATTCAATTAATTTCCATTCTTTCTACCTTCAATGTTAGTGCCTGACACTAACAGTCTAACATGGAGCATTAAGTAGGTAGAGTCTCATATAATGTTAATCAACCATCCTTTATAGAATACATTACAGATTGGGAGGATCAAAATGTGAGAGCCAGGTATGGTGATGCACACACCTGCAATCCCAGCAGCTCAGAAGGCTAAGGCAGGAGGATCACAAGTTCGAGGCCAGCCTTAGCAACTCAGCAAGGCCCTAAGCAACTATGAGACCCTGTCTCAAAATAAAAAGGGCTGGAACTCAGAGGTTGAGTGTCCCTGGGTTCAATCCCTTGTAGGAAAAAAAAAAGTGTGAAACCCACTGTCTCCACAGTGAGAGCTGAGGTCTGGCTGGATCACTCCTGTGCACATCTCCCTAGTCCCCCTCCCAGGATCATCCATTGCCTCATCTCTGTACCCTCTCTTGCTTTATGGCACTTCCTCCAACCACGATCACCTCTTCTGAGCCTTCTACTCTTTTTCTTTCAAGATGTTGACTCACCAGAATTTATTAATCAAGACTCAACTCAAAGGCCATTTTTTCACTTATCCTTTTTACATATACCCTTGCAGATTTTAGTTTGCATACACATGTGAAGAATAAAGTCTCTGCAACTGAATCCGATGAATTGCTCCTTTTTTCTGTCTTCTCAGACTCATGGTTTGCTCTTCTATGACGGCTGTTGATTTAAGCTGCCCTATTACAATAACCCATGAATTGTCTTAGGATTCTTGATAGATCATAATCACCAGGCAATGAAGACCAGTATTTCTTTCAGCATTATCCCTGTGCCTGACCTGTGCTCATTTTCATTAAATAAATAAGTATATTTATTTTTATATATTTAATATATTTAGTATATAAGTATGGAAATGAATAAATAAGTACATGCATGTATGAAAATATTATAATGAAACCCATTAGTTTTTACAATTAATAAGGTTGGATAATTATAATAAAAATAAATGAGTAAACAATAGATATGTGAATTATCATAAAATGCTCAAAGATACAATAAGCCCCTAGATAGTCTTTTTTCCTAAATAATTTTGAAGAGGGGAAAAGTGAAGGTTTGTACTATCTGTAATCATCTAGGACCTGTATTCAAAGGAAACTTGGAAACTTGGTCACTGTAATGCTGGTTTGTCTTGATAGCCTTTTGATTGGAGGGATTATTAGGAGGGGATTTTATAGGACTGCCATAAACGGTGAGTAAATAAGCGAAAGGAAAACAAATGTGACAACCAGGGATCTGTTTATTTCCTTTATTTATGCCCTGTCTTCTGTCTTTAGATTAATTTCTGTATCAGAAGCTTTAGAGGCAGTCGCTGTGCTGGTCTTTAATTAAGTACGTGGGTGAGTGTGTGTGCCTACATTCCCTGGTGTTGAACTGAACAGTAAAAAATTTAATCAAATAAACAATTAACAAGATTTCCCATGGTTCTAAGTGCATTAACAGTTACCGACACCTCATCTTTCAATATATCCCTGGACTTTAGATGGCATAGTTATAGATCTTCAAGTGGGAGGGCTCAGCTCACTGAGGTTGGATTGATTTTTTAACCCTCAGTCTTCCCTTGATCGTTCACAAAGAAACTCAGATGACCATGGACAAAACAGCTCAATATTCCAAACTGAGTGCAGCAGTTCCAGACTTGTTCCAAATGCAGGAAGCTGGTTTGTGTAGTGTGGGCCTTTCGTACTATGTAGTTTACATGTCCCCTTCACATTCTCACTGTGGATGTTGGTGGGGTGTTTGAGGGAGGCTGGTTGTTCTCAGTTCCTCTGTGATTTCAAGGCAGCAGCTTCCATTACCTGGATGGCTATGACACCACCCCTTGTAATGAGGGGACTGTTTTAGTCCACATATGCTGCTATAATAAAACATCTTAGACTGAGTAATTTATAAACTGCATAAAGTTTGCTCACAGTTCTGGAGGGTAGGAAGCCCAAGATCAAGTTGGCAGAAGATTTGGTATCTGGTGAGGGCTCGTTGTGTTCTTGCAGTGTCCATACATGACAGAAGGGCTATCCAGCTCCCTTGAACCTTTTAAATAAGGGCAGTAATTTAGTTAATGACTTAATCACCTTCAAACTTCTAATACCATTCCATTGGTAATTGGGTTTTGTGTTAGTCAGCTTTGCATTACTGTAACAAAATACCTGAAATAATAAATAAATTTCAAAGAAAATTTATTTTGACTCACAGTTTTGAAGGTTATCATGTTCAGTTGGCCCCATTGCTTTTGGCACTATGGTGAGGCAGTACATCATGGTAGTAGACATGATAGAGGAAATTGCTCTTCACACCCAGAAGGCAGAAAGAGACAGGAAATTGCTGGGGCTCCAATATATCCTTCAAGGGTCTGCCCCCAATGACCTAACTTCCTCCCACTAGGCCCCACCTCTTAAAGGTTCCACCACTTCCCAAAGATGCCACAAGCTGGGGACCACGTCTTTAATACCTGGGCCTTTGGGAGACACATCTAAACCATGTCAGTTTCCGGCATAGGAGTTTGGACAGGGGGAATAAAACATTCAGACCATAGCAGGGACCAAACTCATTTCTGGAAGACCTACCTAGTCCTGACTCACATGGATTTTCTCTGTTCTTGAACAAGTCATTTAGCTTCACTGAATCTCAGGTTTCTGCCAACTTGCTTTTCACAACTGTTTTAGGAACTGAAAGCTCCAAGCAGACCCGAAAAGCTTGTGAAATGTATCTACAATTGCAAACCTTCTGAACCAGGTGAGGCTGTCATTGACATTCAGTCTCCTGAGGATCTGCAGCTCAGTGAAAAGGACCACGATACCCTTAAATTATATTCAGGAAAAACAAATCTGGATTTTAATTAAAGCTCACAAATGAATAGATCCCTGGAGAACTTTTACTTCACTGTAGTCTTCTCTGGAAACTCCATTTATTAAAAATATGCAAGTTGAGAATACTAAGAAGAAATACTCTACGTGGAAATATTATTAAGAATAAAGACTCTGAAAAGAATTTTATTTGGAGTTCCCCACCCTTTGAGTCTATGCTTCAAGTGGTAAGTGAAAACACTAAATGGAGAATATTTATTACAAAATGCTAAAGCTCATGAAAAGTCTGTCTTGCAGAGGCAGGAAAATAATCTCAAGCAAACATAAACTTGAGAATGAAATGTTTTTATGAGTTGTGAGTCTGTTACAGCTTTACTTGGCCTAATGGTTAACTACATCAAAAGAAAAAAAACATAAGTACAGGATGATTTCATAAGCTTTAACTGAAGTACGTTTTTCATGTCAAGCCCATAATGGATTCTCAGAAGAGACTGGGTGGAGTGGAAGCCTAAGAGGTGGGGAAAATGTCTAAATTCACCAGGACTTAAAAAGAGTAGAGATAAGTAATATTTCTTGCAGTTTTTTTTTTTTTTTTGGAAAATATCAGTTTATAGAAAGTGTCTGGAGTGATGATTCTACAAGTGAAGGAGAGAAATTAAGTGTTAGGTAAATAAGACTTGAAAAATGAGGGTGAAAGGTCATGGTGGTCAGTGGGGGCCCATGACCAGGAAGAACAAGTCATTAGGAGGTGGACAGCAGCTGTCTGAGGGGGAACTAGGGTCCTTATGAAAGGTCATGAGACAGGCTCTTCCTTGTTGGAGATGCTGAGTATTTTGAAGACACAGATAAATTCTCTTCTTTTAAAATGAGCATCCAGGAGGATGCCACCACATGACTCTCTGTGGGAGGTCTTTCTCATGCCCCACTCCACAGGCTTAGGGGCATGACTATGAAACTACTCTGTCACAGTTTGTTCCTATGGAGTGAACCTAGTCACTCTTCCTGGGGAAAGGTCTCAGAAATCCTGAAATACTAGGTTCATTTCACAAAGAGAGTAGGGACCCTATTTGCCATGCTCAGATAAAACCTTTCTCATAAGGTCATGGACTTGTGTTTGGTGCTTATAAATCCACACACATAGCAAGCACAGTCTGTAGATCAAATAAATAATGTCCCTCACTTATACCTGTTATTGCCTTTCAAATTATGTGGATACCATTGTTATGATGAAAAAAACTGAACTCTTTTATAATCATTATTTAATTCACAGGATCTTCTCATTGTGTATTTAAAGAATCAACATAACACATACTGAAAGTTAAAGATGCAATCAGTCCTCCATATCCATGGTTTCTGAATCTATGTAGCAAATGTGACTGAAGAGATCCGTAGGATTGCACTCTGCAAAAAAAAATTCAGAGAACTTGGGTGATGGGATCACCGAGAATGTCAGACAAGTGACCCAGCTAAGTTGATGTAGCAATCTAAACAGGGGAAGAACCTCCAACCTGGGCAGCTCCTTTATTTCTCGGGACACTGAGCAAATTACTGTGGAAAAAGAATTTAATTGACAGAAACGCTTATTCACATATGCACACGCATGTGCACACACACACTCACTCACTCAAAGCAATTACTCTAGGGAAAACCTGGAAAACAGGGTTGAACTATATTATCTTCAGGTCACTAAAATTAACTGACTGGATTTTTTTCAAAGCACTTAAAGGAGAAATCTTTTACAATGCCTATATATACATTTAAAGATGGAACGAAATGTCCTTGGTTTTCTCTGGGAAGCACATGTTCTTTGGTCTGCATGTTACTGCATCATAAAGACACAGGTTATAGCTCATTTGCTCTAAATGCCAGAAACCAGGGTTATTTATAGGGCAGAGACGCACATAAAACAGGCACTTGGATGTTGGACTTCGGCCCTGCAGGGACAGCTTTCAGAGTTGACATTACAGGAGCACAGAAGCCAAGAACCTCAATCAGGCAACACAGGTTTATGAAGCAGAGGGTCACACTATGTGAGATAAAGGATAATAGGGATCAGAGCAGGTGATGGCAGTAACCAGTGATCATTCCGCAGAACTTTCTTGTCAACTGATAAGAAAAATAACTCAAAACTCTATAGCTACTGTGCAGCAGAGCTCCAAGGGGACAAGAAGTCTGGGTCTTGAGACAACGGCCTTTCAGCTGCCATCTCCCACCCCTGGTCTCTAGGTGAGTAAGGCACTATCTCTGCCTCAGGAGTTTGCAGCCTACTGTGGAGTCAAAGAAAATCGAGCTGAAAAGTAGATGTGTCGCCCCCAAATATGTGTCCTAAGAGCCAAGCAGGGCTGAGGAATGTAGGGAAGTGGATCCAGTGATTTCAACGGCCCCCACTAAACGTGAGGGCAAAGAAGATGGGAGACCTTTCAGCACTAGGAACAGAGCACTGAAGCCCAGAAGCAGGAAAATGCATGGCTTGTCCTGTGAACCAGTAGAAAAATGACCAGGGAAGGAAGGGAAAGAGGCAAGAAATAAAGTAGGAGGAAGAGGATTAAATGCAAATTGTAGTGGGTTGACTCCCAGGGAGATTACCTGGTCTTAGCCTTTAGGGGTGATTTTTCACCTGTGAAGCATGAATGAGTATCAAAATAATGCTGGGACTGAGAGGCATGGGGGCTATTCCAGACCTGAGGGCTAATTTCTTTCAATCTGGTAGAACTTCACAAAGGCTGGTCTCCAAATTCTTCCTCCTTGTCAGGACACTGGCAGCTCCCGAACCTTCTGGGTGGTCAAGGAATTTCTACATCCACTGGTGCTATTGCCATGAGACGCCCACACCTCTCAGCCTCTTCAGATGGCCAGTGCTTCCACTGCCTCATTGGAGCCCTGTCTGGTGCTGGTGTCCCAGTCTTCAGGGTGAGAGCTCTGAGACCACTGTGAGGCTGCATCCTGCCCACCCAGAGTGGGAAACCCTTCTTCCCAGTCCAGGAGCCCAGATGGTGTTCTCTGTGACCTGTAATCCCAGTGGCTCAGGAGGCTGAGGCAGAAGAATCCTGAGTTCAAAGCTAGCTTCAGCAACTTAGGGAGACCCTGTCTCTAAATCATATATAAAGGCTGGGATATGGCTTAGTGATTAAGTACTCCTGAGTTCAATATCCTGTATGAGAAGAAAGAGAAGGAGAAAAAGACTTCAGCCTATTCTAACAATCTTGGAAGGGGCCACATTCTGGTATGACATTCCTTTGCATAGATCCCTACCCTTCTAAGAAGACGACAATGACACTCCCCATTGTCCATAGGATGAAGTCTTGTCTCTTTGTACTTGCTAGTATCAGGTTTGTGTGAGCGATACCATTGAGGGATATGGTTCTGCAGGGGTTAATGGGACCTGGTAGGTATAGGGAAAGCTCCTCACATAGGCATCAAAGGTTACTGCAAAGCTTATAAATAGCAGGAGGATGGGGCTGGGGATGTGGCTCAAGCGGTAGCGCGCTTGCTTGGCATGCGTGTGGCCCGGGTTCAATCCTCGGCGCCACATACAAAGAGGGTGTGTCCAAAGAAAAAAAATAAATGTAGGGGCTGGGGTTGTGGCTCAAGTGGTAGAGCACTCGCCTAGCATGCATAAGGTACTGGGTTCGATCCTCAGCACCACATGAAGATAGTGTGTCCACCTAAAACTAAAAAAATAGAAAAATACAGGTCCAAGGCACTTCTTAATTTTCCTTTTCTCATTTTTGAGATCCAAATTATTGCCCTTTTATTTGGAAACAATTTTGTAAAGCTTACTATATGTACATATGTAGAAAAATACCTTCTCAAGTCCAGTAATTGTTTGTTCCACTTTGGAAGGCCTGGCCACAATAGGCAACCATGATCCCCCTTCTCCTCACCCATCCTGTCCTGTCCAAGGACCTCTGGGAGATAAATGCCAGTAGGCAGCCAGCCCTCACTGGCCACTTCCTCATAGGGGCCTTGTCTCTTGTCAATTTTTAATCTCATGTTTATGAAACCAGAACCACACAGCTGGGGGCGGGGAGAAACCTCAGGAATGAAAGTATTTCTCTGGGGCAATGTGGATACTGTAATAGAGTATTCCTGAAGTGTGGTACAATCGTCTCTGGATTCAAAAAAAAAAAAAAAAAAACAAAGATGGTGTGTCCATCGAAAAAACTAAAAAAAAAAACAAAATAGCAGGAGGCATTTTTCCTGCTACTCCTGGTGTGCGCACTCTCTCTGTGTGTCTGTGTGTGTGTGTGTATATATATATATATATATATATATATATATATATATATATATTTCCCCCTTGTTGATAACACTGATAAAACTGAATGATGCCTGTCATTTGTATACAAGTAAACCACTCATGGTAATTAATGGTAATATGTGAGGGCAAAGACTTTGTCCCTTCTTTTCAGGGAAGCATGACTTTAGAGCCTCAGACCTAAACAATATTCCTAAATTCTAATTTCATTTTTTTCTGTGAGCCCCAAGAATGTTCTTGGGCTGCTCTGGGTCCTCTGAGTCTTGTAATAAACCTTTCAAGCTCCCCATCCCATTTCACTCTGTCTTAATTAACCGTTTCAAACAGGTAACAAAGAATGCCTTCAGTACTGTTGTAATAGTCCTTTTCATCATTTGAATTTAAAACATCTGACTGCTCTATGAAAATGCTGATGAGCACCTAGGCTGTGCTGAGCCTATAAGCATGAAGCAAACTTAATCCTCCTCCATTTTGCAAAAGTACTCAGGGGAAGGATGTGCTGGGAAGGAGACACACTGATTACTTCTACCTGGTCCCCAAGCAGGTGAGGTTGGAAGGTCTCAGAAACATCAGGCAGGAGGAGGGCCAGGGGTATAAATAGGCAAACATGTACTAAGGATTTCTTGTACCTGATGGGACCCTTATTTCTCCAGAGTAACTTCACCTACCTGCAGTCATTTGGAACTCCTGGGAAGACACACCTGTGTCTGGAAAGGAACTGCTGTACTGTCTTCCACTTTGTGTAATTCCCTTACTAAATATCCATGAACTCTGGCATTAAAGAAACCTGTCACCTTCTGACTTGTCCTTGTGTCAAGGATATCCATGGTCCCATTGGGACTACCACATAGAGAGCTTTAGGGAAAATGAATGTAGGACTTAGACACCACAGAAGTAGATGCACATTGGAGGAATAGATGAGTCTCCACTAAGGAAGTGAGAGTTGGAAAACCTATCTAATTCATTATTTTTCATTTTTGAACAATATAAAAAGTTTAGGAAAGTTCTGACACAAAGGAGCTTGATATTTTGTTTTTCAAGCAGATACAAAGGTAGTACATACACATTTTAATAAAAACATTTACTTTTTCCATTTTAAGAGGAAAAAATATAAAGGCACTTGCATTTAAATGTATCTGGGCTTCGGATGTAGCTCAGGGTTAAAGTGCTTGTGTATCATGCAGGAATCCCTGGGTTCTGTCCCAACACTGGAAAAATAATGCAGAAAAAGTCTAAAGAAGAGAATATATGCATATTTTTTTAAATGAAAGTTACCTATTTTTTTCCCATCAAATCTGATCTTCCACTTGAATTTACCTCATGGCCTCAAGGAAGCAGGGACCGCATTCTTCTATCTTATCTCCAGTGCTCATGATATTCTAGTAAATTTTTTAAAGTAGCAAAGGGCTGGATGTAATGACGTATGCCTGTAATATAAGCAACTCGGGCGGTTGAGGCAGGAGGATGGCAAGTTCAAAGTCAGCCTCAGCAACTTATCAAGGCCCTAAGCAATTTAGCAAGACCCTGCCTATAAATAAAAAAACATAAGAATGGAGCTAGGGATGTGTCTCAGTGATTAAGCATGCCTGGGTTCAATCTCCAGTATTAAAAAAAATGTAGCCAAGGAAATAATAGTTCTAAGAACTGTATACCACTTTACTGAACACCAAATTGGTGATCTTTATAGTAAGAACATGATAAATGGAAAAATGTGTCTAAACAAAATAAAACAATGAAAAATTTTAAGTCATTAGGACAAATTTAAATTCTGAGAAACTGTGCTTGTGAATATTAAGTGAAAAAGCATAATTAAGAAGGATATTCACTACCAAATTAATTCTAATTGCCTTCAATGCTAAATGTGTGGTAGAACAATGGATAATTAATATTTTTTGAATCAAGTACTCAAATATTTTTACAAAAACACATGTTATCATTAAAAACTCATGATAAAGAAAGAAATAATCCTCCCTATGACTTCTTTCAGGAAGTTGTTTTCAAATTAAAATTTTATTTTGGAAATGTTCAAAACTCACATAAAAGTTGCAAGAATGCTTCAAGTTGACACTCACATGTTCTTCTCCATTCTCCAACATGAGTACTTTGCCTTGTTGGCTCTCTCTATCCTTGTCTCTAACTCTTTTTCTCTATATTTCTGCCCATCTTTCCTCTTGATTCCTTTTCTTTAAAAAATTGTTTGGTGCAAGTCACAGAGATCATGATCCTACACCAGTACTGATTTAGTGTGCTTACCTTAATAACCAGATCAATCCATTACATAATCATAGTACCATTAATAATTTAGAAAACTTAATGTTGATAAATACCATTAGCCAGAATAAGTTGACTCTCTATCAGTAAGTTGCTTTTATGTGAATTCAATCCACTTCAAGTCAAAAACATTTGGAAAAAAAAATGCATCTATACTGGACACATATAGACTTTTTTCTTTGTCATTATTCTCAAACAATATAGTACAAAATTGACTAGTCAGCAATTACAGTGATCCCTCTGTATCTGCAGGTCCCCAAAAGTATATTCAACCAACTGCAATAGTGGGAAAATAATTACATCTGTATTGAATATGTACAGATTTTTCTCTTGTCATTGTTCCTAAACATACAGGATAGCAATTATTTACATAGCATTTACATTGTATTAGTTATTGTAAGTCATCTAGAGATGATACAAAGGACGTGGGAGAAAGTGCCTAGTTTACATGAAAATATGAAGCCATTTTATGTGAAGGAACTGAACATCCCTGGATTCGGGTATTCGTGGAGGTTGGGGGTGTCCTGGAAACATACCCCTTCAAATACCAAGGAATGACTACATGGTAAATGTTAAGTTTTCCTGACTGTCCCAAAATTGTTCTAAAAGCAATGTTTTTCCAGTTCAAGACCCCTCTTGGACTATGCATTGCATTTAAATGTCATGTCTTATTAGACTTCTTTAGTCTGGTGTCATTTTTCCATTGTTTTCCATGAAGCTGGCATTTCAAAAGTGTTCAAAATCGTTGTTTTGCAGCCTGTCTCTCAATTTGGTGTAGCTGATTAAAGTGATATCATCCAGAGTTGACACCACCCATTGATTAGTAAATAATCTATGGACAGATGCTAAGAGACTATGATGACTCTTACCTGAACCGATTATCATTTGTGATGATTTCAGAGTAGCATTTTTCAAATGTCATTATTTCTTCTTCATAGCTGTCTTGGCATGAAGAAGAGCTTTCCCTTTCATTTCTTGACTCGTTTGTTCATTTTCTGCCATTATTATGTATCCACAGGATGTTTGTTTTTTTCATTGAGTTGTAATCCACAAAAGTCACTGTTCAAGTTCAAACTCTATTTGTCTAAAGTGTATCCAGTGGCAGCACCTGCCAACTAGCCCCTGTGTCCCTTTTAGCATGCCCCCATCATTTTTTGAGGATTTCCCAACTTTGTGGCTCATCTTGTACTTTTCTTGTTCATCTAAGAGTCAGTCATTTTTCTGAAGAGCCCTCTGGTTCTGTGAAGTGGAGAGAGGGTGCCTAGAAGAGGGTAGATCAAAAACATTTTTTTTCAGACTTAAATTTTTTTATTAGCACATTATAGCTACACATAGTATTTGGATTCATTTTGACATAATTGTACAAGCATGGAATAGAATTTGCTCCAATTCAGTCCCCAGAACTTCTTTTGCTTCCCTCCTCCCTACTCCTATACCCTTTCCTCTACTCCTCTGGTCTTTCTTATATATATATATATATATATATATATATATATATATATATATATATATATATATTTAATTACACAAAGGTGATGTTCACTATGGTATATTCATGTATGTTCAGAGGATGGTTTGGTCAGTTTCAATCCATCATTCCTCAAAAATAGATGTGAGCTGGCAAAAGAGTCATCCAATTTGAAGATAGATTGATAAAAGTTATCTAGTCTAAAAAGGATCAAGCAAAAGCCAATTTGGGAGAGTAATAAAACCACATGACCATCTGAAGAGACAAAAAATTAATATAGCACAACACCTGTTCAGGATAAAAGAATTAGAATAAGAATAGAGGGGAACTTTCACAAGTAGAAGTGCTTCTAATAAAGGAATGTATTTAAACCTGGAGGTAGCATCATAGTTAATGGAAAAAGATCAATTCTTTTCCACCAAGATCAGGAAGATGATAATATCCACTCTTGCTACTTTCATTCAGCATTGTACCTAAAGATTAAGTCAGGGAATTTATGCAGAAAGACAAAAGGAAAAGGGTGGGGGGAGTTCAGAGTTTAAAACTCTGGCCCTTTTGCTTGCTCTTTTTTAGACTAGATAACTTTTATCACACACATTCTTAACAAGGAAATTTTGTTCCCACTGACCAATCTTTCCCCATCCCCTACCTTCCACATAGCATCTTGTAATCACTGTTCTACTTCTGAGACCCACTTTTTAAATTTTCACATATGAGAGAGAACACGTAGCAATTGTGTTTCTGTGCCTGGCTTCTCTCACTTAACATATGTTCTCCAGGTCCGTCCATGTTGTTGCAAATGGCAGAATTTAATTCTTTTTTATGGCTGAATAGCATTTGATTGTGTATAGATACCACTTTTTTTTTCATTCATTCATCCACTGATGAACACTTAAGTTGTTTTCACATCTTGGCTATTATGAATAGTACTGCAATAAACATAAGAGCACAGAGGTCTTTTCAACACAGTGATTTAATTTCCTTTGGATAAATACCTTGTAGTAGGATTACTGGATCATATGGCAGTTCTATTTTTAGGTTTCTGAGGAATCTCCATACTGTTTTTCATATGGCTATAGTAATTTACATTCCTACCCACAGTACATAAGATATCCCCATTCTCAATGTCCTCATGAAAATTTTTATTATTTTTTGTCCTTTGGTAATAGTATACATTGTAGTTTTGATTTGATTTGCATGTCCCTGATGATTAGTGATGCTGAACATTTTCCCACATACCTGTTGGTCAATTGTGTGTCTTCTTCTTCTTCTTTTTTAATTGTATGTCTTCTATTGAGAAATGCCCAAATGCCTACTCAGGTCTTTTGCCCATTTTTAAATTAGATTCTTCATTTTTTGTTATTGAGTTTCTCATTTATTCTAGACATTAATCCTTTATCAGATGCAAAGTTTGTAAATATTTTCTCACCTTCTACAGGTTGTCTCTTCACCCTGTCAATTGTGTGCTTTGCTATGCAGAAAGTTTTAAACTTGATATACTCCCATTTGTCTATTCCAGAAAATGCTATATAATACAATTTAGATTTTTAAAGTTGATCCTGAGACCCAGTGGAACATTCTGGCAGATATGCCACCCTGCTGTAGAAGGTACAGATCTTCAGCTTAAGGAGCATCTGGATCTGCTATTGGCAGTCGGTGTTCAGTCAAGTCAGGAGTCTGGCTGAGTTACCTGGTGGGAATTCTCTATGGTGATATAAACATGATGGAAGGGAGGATAATGTCCTGGAAGTCTGGGGTTGGGCCAGATGCTGAGTCTGACCTGTGGAGCACTAAGCCAGGGTCTTAACAACCACAGGAGGTACAAGTACAAATGCCAGTGTTTGGGATGGTCAGGCAGGTGCTCAATGCCCACCTGTGCCAACCTTTACAGCAAGGCTAGATTGGAGCCTGAGTATGTAGCATGGTCTTTACCTTGGATACCATGCAAGCATGTAATGACAGACCCTCGCTAAGGGAAGCCACTTCCAGCCAAAGAGGATGATGGAGTTAGGTGGAGGGAGGGCTATAATCATTCCTACCAAAAATCACTTTTGTGTGGGGAGAGAAACTAGTATCTCTCTTTAGGAGCTCCTGACTATAGTTTCATGGTAGAGAAGAAAAGGAGTCCAAGAAGGAAGTGAAGGAATGTGAGACAGGAAGAAAGCCCAGGAAGGCATTGTTACCCACAGAGGGCACAGATGCAGGCAGACCTGAGGTGTGGTATAGACAACTACTACTGTCAAGCACCATGTAACCAGTCAATGACAGACTCCATATGTGATGGTCATCCTAAAAGATTATACTATGCTGAAAATTCCTATTGCCTAGTAATGTCACAGCTGTTGTGGCATCAGAACACAACAGATTCCTCACACACATTTGTGTTGGTGCTGATGTAAACAGACCTACCATAGAAAAGTACAGCACGTATACGTATACTCATGCTCAATACATGATACTTGATAATGATCATCAAACACTATTTATTGGGTGATGTATTTATTACACTGTCCTTTCTATCCTTGTTTTGGAGCATACTCTTTGCACTTTTTCAGGGGGGAGGGTAAGTTTCCTGAACAGAAGGCTGCTGTGTGACACCCGCAGCAGCTTCATCTATTCACAGGTATCTTCTCTGGATTGCATCAAGTGCTCATGTCATGTGATTGACATAAACACCTAGCACTCTACCTTTGGTCACATAGCAAAAAATCTCCTGTTCACACATATCTTAGAATGTGTCCTGTTGCTAGGTAACACATGACCATGAATGGATGAAAAGGAGCACGGGAGAAGGCCAGGTGGTCTACTGGTAAAGCTGAGAATGCAAGGTGAGGGATGTGAAAATTCATTCATTCAACTTAACCTTGAAACAAAGGAGGCAACTGGGATGATGACTAGAAGATGGGCCAAGCAAGGACCATGCATGACAGGTTGAGTTTATAGGATCTACAGCATCTCATCCTGCTCACAGTTGTCCTGATCGTAAAACAGGAGCCTGTTGGCCAATCAATTTCAGTCAGACCCATGTCCTAGGGACACCCATGTCCTTCCCTGACAGCCCAATGGTGTCTGTTCTCTGGAAATCTAAGAAACAGAATTTCTTAAAACCAAATGTCTCCTGGTACCACCTGCAAAAACATCAAATAAGCCCAAGTTGAGGGACATTTCACAACAGAACTCCACAAGTATCCATATTATGAAAGACAAAGACAGAGAAGCTATCCAAGACTGGAAGAGCCTGAAAATACAGGACACCTGAAGCCAGAATGTGATCCTGGAGGGACCCTGGACCAGACACAGGGCAGTGGTGGGAAAATTGGAAAGCTCTGAGTAAAGTCTAAGATTAGTTGACAATATTGTTCTCATTGTTAATTGATGGACCTTGGTCCTGTGCTGTCTTTATAAGAGTAATAATATTCAGAGGAGCTGGATGAAGGCAAAAGGGAATGCTCTCTTATATTTTTTGTAAGTCTGAAATAGTTTCAAAATGAAACATTCAATTTTTTTTAAAAAAAAATTAAGTCTGGGCAAAAAAAATTAAAGCCCCTGAAATAATACTTTCAATAT
The DNA here is from genome assembly GCF_021218885.2 of Marmota monax. Lineage (NCBI taxonomy): Eukaryota > Metazoa > Chordata > Mammalia > Rodentia > Sciuridae > Marmota > Marmota monax. The sequence continues at coordinate 1,105,778 of NW_026693024.1, read as the reverse complement.
ACAGTCATTCCTCATTATTCTTGGAGGTTGGTTCCACAACAGCCCATAGATACCAAAATGGTATAATATTTTCATATAAACTAGACATACTCTCCTATATACTTTAAATAATCTGTACATAACTTACAATAATGTAATATAATGCAAATGCTGTGTAAATAGTTGCTATACTCTGTTGTTTAGGGAATGATAACAAGGGAAAAATTCTGTACATATTCAATACAGATGTAATTCTTTTTTTCTAATATTTTTCAGTTGTAGTTGGTTGAATCCGCATTTGGGGAATCTGCAGACACTGAAGGTTAAATCAATTTTAAAAAAATATATTGTCTATTTCTTGAAGAATATAAGGTCTTTACAGGTTCATCTTGGCTGACAAGAAGAAAATAACCAAGCCTGAAAATGGTAAATACATGGTTTATAGCACATTTCCTAGCAGCTGCTTCTGCTGTGGAAGCTTGTTTTAAGGAAAATTTTGTATTTTAATAAGTGGCTTACAGTGAGGAGGCAGGGGTGAGTGACCTGCCAGCTCTGGAGCTGGGTTGACCAGGTCCCAGCCCTGAAATTGACTGCACTTCTAGTGTCTACCTTTTCCCCCTCTGAATTTATTCTTTTCCATATTTGGGTCTCCCTTACCACATGTTCTTAACTGATATGGAAGGTGCCAAGACTAAGGACTTCCTTTTCTTTAATAACGTTATTTTACAGCAGGGAGGATTTTTATATTGGAGGTAGTATACAGTCACAGAAAGCCTTAGTTTAATTTTTCTCAAAAGCCCTGCTTATCCTGATCATCTTATATCCATTTGTCATATCCCTAACACCAAAGAATATGCAATTCAATTATTATAGCATAGATGTAGCAGCATAAATTTTCATGAAATTAAAGTACCAACGGTGGAAAAGTGAGACTGTTGATTTGTTTCATATCCTGTGCATTATTTTATTTTGACTCAGAGCATGTATTTACTTCCCTCGCTGGAAAGCATGCCGGCAACAAAGGGCAGATGGTTACCACATTTTCCCATATTTTAGAGAAAGTTCACCAATGCAGATTATTATGGGAGGCAAAATTTGCTGTAAACTTGGAAGTAATGATTGTTTGTGGCCTATAGAACCATTGTTCCATGTAGTTCTCAGGAGCTGAACTTAAATTCACATCAACATGGGGAAGAACCATACTGTTTTGAGAGGGATTTGAGGTTAAACTGCCACAGCTACAAAGCCTGTGTCTGAGCTGTTCTGTTGTCTTCCTTCTCAGATGGTTGAACTAAGATCAAGCTTACTCAGTAACTCATGGATTATTGAGCCACACAACTTGCTCTTTAGGTTCTTGGCCCAGTGCTCTGTTCTGCATCCCCAACCCCTGCTTGTTTGGGTTTCATCATGGAGTTTATATTAGTGTGTTCCCTACCATGGTTAGTGGAGGTTAAGTGAACATCAGAAGATTCTGTGTGAGGCAGAAGCTGGTCCAACAAACCATTCTTACTCTCTGATGCTTATGCCAGCATCATTGGTCTACCAGATTAAAATGGAAACCTTCCATGAACACAAGATTTCTCCTTTGTGATCTTTTGAAAACAGCAGCAGAGACCACCTCAGAGTGCTTTGATTTTGCTCATTTTTGACCTCAGAAGAAATCTGTATGTTTTCAAAGCTTCAAGTGATCCCTGAACACCAGGATTGAGGGGAAATCATGGTGGTCCTCCCAATGCACTTCGCCACCACGAACATGAACCTTATGGGTCATCTCCCAGTACAAAAATGAAATAATGTCTGCATTTGACAAAAGATATCTCAACCTCTAGTCACCTAGTTGGTTTAAACAGGTATTTTTTTGTTTTGTTTTTTGTTTTTGTTTTTTCGCACAACCAAATTTTGGTGCAACAAAGTATCTGAATGGCCATGTGAAGCATTCTGAATTGATACTGGTCCTAATGTGGAGTCCATTTGGCACAATGCCTGCCCTTCCAAGTAGGGTAGTCCTCTACTCTGCAGAAAGAGATTATCTGGGAGCATCATCCTCCATTTAACCTTTTCTATCTCCAACTGGAGCCTAATGGCTTATGTTTGTGTTTTGTTTAACAAGGTTGTGGGGTTTTGTTTTTAAGAATTATTTTGGAATTCCTTCTTTGACAAAATTGTTAATAGACTGAGGCCAGATCAGGTAAGGATTGGTATTGAGAGAACCTACAGATTGTCAAGAAACAGGCTCACGAATACAGAGCCGTCTGAATTGCAGAAAGCAAACAGCTTGAGGCGACCAGGAGGCCATGGGAATGCCAACCTGGGCTTTGTCTCTTCACATCACTTCACATCGCTCACCTCTCATCAGAGGTGAAACCCAGAAGAGGACCCCTCCCTGGTTCATAGAGGACATCTGACGGCCAAGTACACCTCATGGGTAGGAGTTCAAATGTCGGTCTAGAGCTGCCCCACGAAACTTCTACCCATATCAAACTCATAGAATGGAGAATTCTTTTTCTTTTTTTTTTTTTTAACCTTGAAATAACACCGGTATGCTACCAAAAAAAAAAAAAAAGGCTTGCAACATAATACATTAGCTCCCCTCTTTATCTGCAGGGGATACATTGCAAGATCCCCAAGGCATGTCTGAAACCACAGATGATAGTGAACTCAGGGTTTTCCTAGATAGACACACCTATGCTCAAGTTTAATTTATAAATTAGACACAGTAAGAATCCACAATAGTAACCAAAGCTAAGTCAGAATAAGTCAGAATAACTATAACAATTTATTGTAATAAAAGTTATTTAAAACTTTTAAATTGTTTATTTCTGGAGTTTTCCATTGAATATCTTCCCACCGTAGTTGACCAGAGTGACTGGAACTGCAGAAAGAAATGCTGAAGATGCCGATGTGGGAATATCCTGATACGTGTTCTATTGAGGAGTGGGAGTGGGGGGTACGTAGGGAGGCTAACACATCACAGAACACTTTCTGCATGGTTTTAAGGGTTTATTGTTTTCCAGAAGGATGGGAGAGAGACTGACTGGGTACACAGAAGACAGATGAATGATAAGTTTCATATATTCCCTGTGACATAAGGTAAAACAAACTTACCCTGTTTTTACAAAGACTTATTTCCAAAAGTGATCAATATGGATTTTTTTTTAATCAAAAAAAGTGTCACAGACGTTTATAGAACCAATTATGAGGGCATAGGCTATATGTCTTTTTTCTATGAAACTTAGGCACATTTTTAGCAGTGTCTCAAAAAGCTCATCAGACAAGAACAGGCACCACATTTCAAGGGCATGAACCTTCCTCGCAGGCTTCTGAACCTCACTCCACCCTCCACAATCCAGGTTTACAAAAGCAGAAAAAGATCAAAGTTCCAAAAATTATCTTATGCATAAAACTGAAAAGCAAAGCAATTCATGAGCCCTGAGATCCACCCAGGGGAATTTTGCTCTCAGCTTCTTCCCTCCAGACTTCGGTATTTTGGGGATTACATTTCTGAAGACATGGTTTCAAAAATTTAACAATTCAGGTTGCCAGTATAGAACCATACAGCCTAAAAAGTCATTGAAAAATGTGGATTTTTAAAAATCATTTTTTGCACTTCAGGGGACCAAACCCAGGGAATCACATATGCTCAGCAAGTGTTTCTTCCCGTCCCTAAAATATGGATTTTTTTTTCTATCAACATAAGAAGTTTTGATTCCTACCATCATGTCAAGTGCTTGTTTTGGAACAGTAAATAAGATCAGAATTAAGAGCTAATGACAGAGGACATTGCATTATTTAGTTTCCTACAATAGCATAGACTTGGAACTCTATTATTGCTGCTCAGACTTGAAGACCTTGACCTCAGAGATGATTCCTTTAACCATTTCTCTGAAATAATTCCATTGCTAGTGGACATATTCCCATAAAACAGTACAAAACAGTCTACAAACACAGCATAAAAGATATTCTGCATGGCTTTTCTGTGGACAGAGTTTAGAAAATCTTGCTAATAAATGTTTCTGACTCCACTGCATACAGGGAAGACAGAGAATGTCCTAAGAGGTCAGGTTTCTCTATGATGAAGTTAGGTTAGAGTTTCATGAAATGGCGCATTGAAAGCTCCTCTCAGGCTTCCCAAGGAAGAAATGGGTAACTTCTGTAAGAAACAGAGGAAGTCTCACAGATGAACAAATCATGACTCTTCCATCATGGATGGCTCAGATCTACGAGTTGTTTGACTTCACCCAGCTTGGATGCTTCTTGATGCTTGTACTGTTTTTTCAAATACAATCAGCCCTCCAAATCCTCAGATACTGCATCCATGGAATCAACCAACCATGGACCAAAAATATTTGAGAAGTCAAGCACAGTGGTGCATGCCTGTAATCCCAGCAATTCAGGAGGCTGAAGCAGGAGGATTGCAAGTTTGAGGCCAGCCTCAGCAACTTAGTGAGATACTCAGCAACTTAGCAAGACCCTGTCTCAAAATAAAAATTAAAAATCCTGGGGATGTATGTCAGTGGTGAAGTGCCCCTGGACTCCATCCCCAATGCCCACTTCCCAAATATTTTTTTTTCAAAAGAAAAAAAAATTGCACCTATAGTGACCATGCACACACTTTTTTTTCTTATCATTATTCCTTAAACGATACAGAATAATAACTACTTACATAGCCTTTACAGTGTATTACTTATCATAAGTTATCTAGAAATAAGATTCCTCAGAATGTGACTTTATTTGTAGGAAACTTGATTACCTTTAAAATGTCAATCAGGTTAAAATGAGGCCATCCATTATGATTGCTATACTTCTAAAAATGTAACATCTGGACAGAGACAGAAATGCATAGAGAAAAGACAATATGAAGATCATCATGGTGTAGCCTGGCTTGGATCCTAGGCCCAGAGCCATTTAACTCTTCGAATAGGTGAAGTTAGGAAGGAAAGAGAAAATAAAGGTCATAGAGATAAGAAGACAGGTGGTCCTCTTCCCAGGGCCTGATAGAAGAACCAAATGTGGTAGAGACAGGCTGCATGTGAATGGCACAGCACAGGTATACCCAGGTACACTGGAAGCCCCTGGTGGAGTGCTAAGACACCTGTGATCAAAAGCACATGGAACGTGGACAAAAGTCATCAGCAAAATGAGAAATGTGTGCCCTTCCTTCCAAACTAGAGAGAGAGGTGGGACTATCCGGCTCCTGACACTTACTGGCTGTAGAACCCAGAGTGCTTGAAAATGTTTCTTGTGTGTTGTAAACTTTAAACAAGATTATGCACATCTGGTGTGTAGTAAAAGGGAGATCTCCAAACCAGCATTATATGGTATACAAGGTTTCTATTGTATATTCCAATAGGTAAAATAGCTTTTGTATCAATGGGATAGGTGATAAGTTAACAGGCACAGAAAACACCTACAGTCAGTGCTAGCCTGGGTTATCAATAGTATTCCTCTTTTCCTGCACACATGCTATTGGCCTGCAGACCACATCAGTGTTTGTCAGCAGTATCCACTGAAGCATGTGGGAAATGTGACTCACTAGGATGCTGAGATGGCGGGATTTATTGATCCCCTCTGCAATAATTTATTGGGGTCCCCACCCCATGCCAGGCAGTGCCATGGGGGCTTGGTGCTCCAGCATAGGAAGGTAGACCCGTAAATTTGGAGACTAATAGTGAGGGTTGTGATGAGGTTGTGCCAAATTTCACCTGTGCAACATGGCAACACACAGAACACAGGTGACACCTGTGAGCCTCTGAGAGCAAAGGAATCTCCTCAGATACAATGGCATCAATATGATAGAAAAGCCTTGCCCTCTTCAAGATTTGGCACAACTTCAGAGTGCTTTCCTGCTCCAGAGATTCTCCCATGGAGAAAAAGGAGAACCACGTGAGACTGCAAGGGAGACCAACTTCTCCTGCTTATACACTTCCTTCTCTTTCTCACAGGTGTTGGCCCTGAGAATGTTTCCAAATAAATCCCCATAACAAAGTGTGCTCCCCGGGAAATCTGATCTGCAACAGCAACGTAAGAGCATGAACTTATTGAAAGATGTTGTTATGGTTTAGATTTTAAGTATCCCCCAAAGGCTTATGTGTTAAAGCTTGGTCCCCAGGCTTTGGTGCTACTGGATGATGGTAGAACCTTTAAGAAATGGGGCCCAGTGGAAGGAAGTTAGATCATTGCACACCTACTCTTCAAGGAGATATTGGGACCTGACCCTTCCTCTCGACCCCTTCTGGCTCCTCACAGCCACGAGGCAAGCAGCATTGCTCAACTATGCACTACCAGCCATGATGTTCTTCCTCAACATAGGCCCAAAGTAACAAGACCAGAGACTATGGGAACCATAAGCCAAACTAAATTTTCCTCCTTCTAAGTTGGTGTTCTCAGGTATTTTGTAATAGCAATGGAAATCTGACTCACACAGATGTTGACTAAAAAGCATTTATAATTTGGAAAGAAAAACTTGCCTCATAAAATTATTCATGACTACTTAGGCAAAATTATTAATTTATATTTTTGCTACTCTACTATCTTGGGGACCAAATTAGACTTTTTACTTTTTAAATATTCAGGTTTTTTTAATCCATGAATTTTTATATTTAATTAAAACATTTCCTTATAAAATAAATGGTGGTACAAAACCCCAAAGGGAACAACCAAACAAACTAGCTTTATCAGCAAGCTTACCTGCATATAGTCTATTATTTATTTCTTATAAAATTTATTTTTATACAGAAGAGTAAATATAGCATATATGTTCTATTTAAATAATAGACAAATACTATCATATCTTCCACACAACATAAGAATTAGAACATAGACAATAACATCGATTGAAGTTCTTTGGCAGTATATTCACTGTGGTCCTGAATCATTTGGTGATAATTATCTTAAAGATGATAGACAGACAGATAGATAGATAGATAGATAGAAAGAAAGAATAGAGGTGACAGCAAATGAGATGAAAGAGGAGAAAGAGAGAGAGATGCACACACTTAGTGCAGTTTTTAAGTTTTTGTTTTTCTGTATTTTATTTAACTCGGGTTTTATATTACACAAATATATATGATTTGCTTTTTTACTAAATTATTGTTGGTACCGTTGGCTTTCATCACTGTATAGTACTCCACATATGATTACACCACGATTTATGTATACATTGTACTGTTGTCAGACATTTGGGTGGATTCCAGTTTCTTGATAACTATGTTCTTTTCACAAAGTGTGTTTATTCCAAATTTTTACAGTGTTACCATTAGCACTGCACTCATGTCTCTGGACACACGTGTGCCACCTTTTCTCTAGGAACGTATCTAGGAATAAAGATCCTAGTGCATGGGATATAAGCACATTCACTCTGACAAGTCATTCCAGACCCTTCCCAAGTGTTTGTCCTAATTCACACTCTCACACATAGCAGATGAGAGTCTGCATCTCTGCGCACCCTCACTAACACACAGTTCCACCTGACCTTAATATCCTGCCAATTTAGGAGGAAATGGAATGGAATGCCACTCGTTACCAACAATGAAAAGCATCTTTTTATTTGATTATTGGCCATTTACATTTTCTCCTCTTTTAAGTGAGAATTCAATGATCCCATAAAATTCTATTGAGCTATTTGACTTTTTATTATAATTCATAGAAGTAATTCAAATATTTAGTACACAAATTATTAATTTGCAGTGACAAAATATTTTTCCCATGTTTTATCTTTTTATCCCCTTTTCTGTTGTCTTTTGATAAATATGCTAAATTAAACTAGTTATTTAAGTAAAAATTAAATTCTTAAATTTTAATGTGGTATAATTTATAAAATGTTGTCCTTAACATTTTTATGTTATTGCCATCTGTTCCTGTTCTAAATTTGTAAAGAATTTTTTCTACATAATCATCTGAACATTTTAGGTTTGTTTTTTGTATTTATTTATTCTATCTGAAATTCATTTTTATGAGTGGTATTATAGAGAAATTCACTTTTCCCTCATTTGGACCACTAGCAACATTAATATTTAAAATTGTTTTAGTTGATAATGTATTTACATAGATCAACGAATCAGAGAAATGTCAAATTACCTAACTGAAAATTCTTAACTTTATTCTGCCTCACAACCCATTTCCCTGCCTATGTATCCAGAAAACCACTTTAATAATTCTTCTATGAACTTCAAGAATATCTTTATGTAAACACAAGAAAACATGAAAATCTATTTCCATGTACTTCTGTGCTGAATTCTAACAAAATCTGCCTTCTTACATGGAAGACTAGACCTAGAGGTGGTTGAGCAGGTCTACTGAAAACTTCTCATTCTTTCTGTAAGAATTCACAGTGTTCCACTATAGAATGAAATGAAACCACATTTTAGATATTTCTGTTTTCATTCATGGCGGAGTAACAGCGACCAGATTTATTCTTCCCCTTTAAGCAATTAGAATTTCTGAAGCTAAAAGCCAGAACGCAGGAAGCTGCATATAGAAAGAATCAACTGCCAAGATCTGAGGAACATTCTCCTGAGTCGGGCTGGATCATTTGAAGAAAACATAAAGTTAAATTCCTATTACCTTGAATTTGGCAAAGGACTTTTCCATGTGATGCCAAGTACATAAACAACAATAAAAATATACAAGTTGAACTTTAAAAAACATTTGGGTTCCAAAGAACACCATCAAGAAAGTGAAAGGAAAACCCACAAAGTGGTAGAAAGTATTAACATCCTGGTATTAACATTCAGGTTACATAGAACAGTTACAATTCGATCATCAGAAGACATATAAGTCAATTTAAAGTGGGCAAAAATATGAATAAATATTTCTCCAGGAAAGATGTGCAAATGTCCAATAAGCATATGAAAGATATTCAACATCATTTGTTAGAAAAACACCTTAAAAACCTCAATGAGATAATCTTTTATACCTCCTACGGTTGTTAGACTAAAAAAGTCAGATAATAACAAATGTGGGTAAGAATACAGAGAAATCATAACCTGAATACTCCACTGATATGAATTTTAAATGGCATTATCATTTTGGAAAAGAATCTGGCATTCCCTCAGAAGGATAAACAGAGAGATATCATATGGCCCACGAAATTCATTCTTAGATATAAACCCAAGAAAAATAAAAGCATATGCTCATACAAAACTTATAGATGAATGCTTATCATAGCATTATTCACAATAGCCAAAAGAAGGAAACAATTCAAATGTCCATCAACTGAGGAATGATACGCTGGCCTATCTATACTATATTAGTCAACTTTTCCTTACTGTAAAAAGAATACTTGAGATAATCAACTTAAAAAGATGAAAGGTTTATTTTGGCAAATGCATTTGGAGATTTCAATCTATGAATGATTGGCCCATGGCTTTGGGCTTGTAGCAACTCAGTCCATCATGGTGGGAGTGCTTGGTGGAGACCTATTCATCTCATGGCAGCATGCAAAACAGAAAGGAAGCAACCATGCCCCAACATCTTCCTTCAAGAACACATGCCCAGGGACCTAAGACCTGCTCTGCCATGCTAACCCAGCCTGCTTGTGGAGAACCCTTCCTGCTGCAGATAACCACATAGGCCATATCAGAGAAAAATGGTGGAAATTCAGGAGAACTAGTTAAAATTGTACAAACAAGTAAATTCCTTGGGAGAAAATGAATGTAGCAAATTATTAGGGGATTGAGAGGTTGACAGCTGGTTTCGATTCTGTCCCTTCAACACTTAGCCATTGAGTATCTACTTCATGCCAGAGAGTAAGGTGTGTGCTCTTTATATTTGTACCACGGAATTTAGAACTTCGGCTACACATCACTTCCACAGCTTCTGTAACATTCTGGGGCGAGTGGGCATGTGATACTGAGGCATAGGAAGGCAATGTTTAACTTCATACTATAAATATGATGGCTTGAGTTTATTCAACACTCTAAAAGTAAAACAATTAAAACCCTAGGAAACGCTAAAATGCTGCCATGGAATATAAACATTCACGTTGCCAAAGTATAACTGGAGTACTGGATTGCATTTTGGATCCAGGTGGAAGTAGATGAGCAGTAGGAGTTTTCTGCTGAACACTGTGTTTCCATAGGGACTGTACCCCAAATATAAGTTGTAGGCATTGCTTAAGTCTATTAATATCATCTGAATTGCTTTCCATATAAGTTGACTAGATTGCTGTCATTATCATCTGGCCTAAAACCCTGTCCTTAAACAAAAGGAAGCTACTCCATAAAGCATACCTAATTAGATTTTACCTACCAGCCCCACCCATCTCCCATGCTGCCTTGTCCTACCTGTAAAAGTTAGCCCAAGGCTTTGGGGCAGAGTCACTGAATCATGAATTTATACTGTTGGAACATGTTTTGTGTGTTTAAAAAAAAAAAAAAAACACCAAAATATTGAATTAAGTCAAGTTACCAGGGTGATTGTAGCTTGGTAAGAGCCAGATAAACTCATCGACAGAGAGAGATCAAGATATGGAAGACGGCATCAAAAGCTGCCGCTGGCATTGCTAATCACAGTGCATGCAGGCACCTGTGCTCACAGGTAAAAACCCAGGGGTGAGAGGAGGTAAAGCACTAAGCTGCATGCTTTTCTCTAGTCATGTGATTCTGTGCCCCAGCTGTGGGTGGGACAGAAGGGGTGTGTGGCCTGTGGCATCTTCAGTCTTGTTTCATTAGTCTTCGGGTATTATATCTTCTTTTTACAAATTGCTTTTCAAAAAATTTTCCCTTCAGTTTTCCTTTGTATTTTTATATTCTCTTTTAAATTTTTACATTCTCTTTTAGTTTAGACTGAAAGTTTTACTCTCTGTCCATATAATCTTTTCTAAATGAATGAATTATATTTACTCATGGTAGTAGGATTCATCATGCCATATTCATATATGCAGATACCATAAGTTTATCAATTTCATTCCCCAGTATCTTTCCTTTCCCTCCCTCTTCCCACCCAATCCCCTTGCTGTGCTCTACTGATCCCCCTTCTATTACTGTTATTGTTATTTTATGAGTGCATTATAATTATATGTAATTGTTGTTATTGTTTTAATTAGTGCATTATAAACAATTATAATCACAAATATATATGATATATTCTGTGTGTGTGTGTGTGTGTGTGTGTGTGTGGTCATTGTTGTTTTTCTTTGAGAAAAGTTTATATGACTGGTAAGATACTGGTCAGCTACAGGCCAAATGCATATTCTAAATGGTCACCTCTGGACACACCGAGACCGCACTCATGGTACATCATGGTCCCTCACTTGTATCACAAGCCATTTTGGACTCTGGGTTTTTAGGAGATTTGACACTGTGCAAAGTTTTTCAGCTGAATCTCTATGATATGCCCAGGCCTGTTTCAATCTATGCAGTGGTGACTATTTTTAAAGTCATACAGATGTTTCTGATCACAGCCCTACAGGAAAATATGGATGTAAGAATACCTAGTTTCCAATGGTAGCCCAGGATCTTAGTGTGATTTACAAAATCATTCTGGGTGACTTATGTAGGATCCAAGGGGCACTGTGGGATTTCACACACAGAAAGGGCCTGGTTGGTGGGGGTGGAGTTTGGAGGGAGCCTTTCCATTATGACATTGTTTTATAACTTTTTAAATTACCTATATAATTTTTAAAATGATAAACATTAAAAATAGGTATTTCATATATGAAGCCATGTAGAATTTGGTTTGATACCAAAGAGCTACAGAGAATAGCAAAAGGAATGAGATTCTTCATTTGTGGAGCTGGCCCAAGGTCAACTTTTCAAATTCTAGATGGTCAAGAAGTTTTGAAACATATTGCCAGATTCACGGGTAACTTAAACATGTGGAAAATTATTTATGCACTATTTACATAAAGAGAAGAAAAGTTGATATTTCAGGTAGAAAACAGATCATATTCATTCCTTTTTAAATTTAAATTTATTTTTATTTTTTGCAATTCTAGGGATTGGACCTAAGGCTTCATCATGCTAGGCCAGCACTCACCGCTGAGCTACATTTCCAGACACTCAGGGCATATTCAATGTCTCATTCCAGTGACGAGGAGAGGGGCATCCAAAGATATTTCACAATGCTTGAAGTACACAGAAGAGGATTGTAAAGAGGTCTATAGAAAATAATTAATATGTGCACCAAGAGGTCCATCACCAAAACTAGACACATAATTGCTGCTTTCCTTAAAAATGTACCCCTTCAAAAATTTTTTTTATAAATCAAATACTCAATGTGATATATTTCCCAATTTGTCACAGAACACTTGCAGTTTTTAAAAAATCAAGGATAAACAATTAACCTAAGATCAAAAATTCTAGATAGGGCAGAGGATGGGAGGGAAAGAGAGGGGGCAGGGGGTTAGCAAAGATGGTGGAATGTAATGGACATCATCATTCAAAGTACATGTATGAAGACACAAATTGGTGTCAACATACTTTAAATACAACCAGAGATATGAAAAATTGTGCTGTATATGTGTAATAAGAATTGTAATGCATTCGGCTGTCATTTATTTTTTTAAAAAATCAATAAAAATAAATAAATAAAATTTTGAGACAGAGTCTTGCTAAGTTTCTTGGGGCCTCAGTAAGTTGCTGAGGCTGGCCTTGAACTTGTGGTTCTCTTTTCTCAGCCTCTGGAGACTGGGATTACAGATGTGTACCAGCATTTCAATTTACATTTGGATCTCTTGTCTTGTTCTGAAAGTCTTGTTACTTAATGACATTAAACTAATTGCTTTTTTTTTTTGCTTTATCCTAATGTGTATAATACATTCACAGTAAAGCAATATCGTTGTAATTATTATAAATATTGCTTCTGAAAAAAAATTTGAAGGACACTTTTGGAATTGTTTGAATTACCAGGTAAGTCCATTAAAGCTCTAAGAAGTCATAGTCTTCAAGAATTGATCAAAAACAATGAAATCTTTTCTAGTCTTTCTTGAGAATCTTTATTCTCCAATTCTCTTATTTCTTTACTTCAATTCAAATGTATTAAGATGCATTAAATTTAAACTATTACCTTTTGAAGCCTTTGACTCTCAAATCTCCTGAATGTGAATGATTTGGAATCTCTAGCTCAGGTGAATTCATTATGTGTCCAATATTCATAAGCAGAAAATATCAGATCCTAACTTTCACTACTGTTGAGGAATCTTGTTTTAGTACATCCTTCTCCTCTGTTTATTTTTTCTTCTTCCTTCAATATTAAATTTTTTGAGAAACATTTGTTTGGCCAAAGGATTAACAACTTATAATTTCACCTGCTACTAGTCTATTTAAGCCCATTTATTCCATTTAAGTATCAATAATATTTTTCATTAATGTTAAGAAACGAATAAGCCTATTCTTTTTAGCTTTTTACCATCCAACCCTGCCATATAACCCTACTCATAGTTAATGCTGTCTCCCAAATGTGTCTTGAGAGGAACTTTCCTATGTGGTCTATGCAGGCAATGTACCTAACTAAGCAAAACCGTTCAGAAGATTCACAGTGCCACCACAAAATGTTACATAATGTGGAAGTGCTTTAGTTTTTCTAAACTTTCAGTGCAAAATACATTTGAGCAGATTAAATATAATTGCATTAGTTAAGGAAGTGTCTACTTTCTTAATTTCCCTAAATTGTCATATGAGATTCAATCCAATTGTCATATGAGTTTGAATCCAAGATCAAACCAAGGAGCTGGTTACTTGGTGAACAGGAGCAAGGAAGTATTTTTTTGTTTGATTGTTTTGCAGGGCAAAGCAAACACACAATTGCTTTATGGATTAGTAACTTCATTAAGAAAGAATAATAAAGTGAGTATACATTCTGAACACCACCCATTGACCCGAGATAATATTTATGGATCACAAACCAACTATATAGATTATTTTTGTAAGGTTACAAAATAAACTGCTGACAGCAAATACTCAAGTGTTTGAGGGGCTATATTAGAAGAATTGGTTTTGTACAGTATTTCATTTTATAGCTGATGAATGGGGAACAGACCCTAATAATTATCTTCTTTTAAAAAATCCTTCAGAAAATTATAAAATATGACTCTGCAAATAAATATGAAAAAACTGAATGATATGAAATGGATGGTTTTCCTCGAACATGTGAAATTCCAAAAGAGACTTCTGAAAAGGAAAAACTTTTAATAGACCACAAAAGAAGCAGAACTAATCCCCAAAGAGCACTAGGCCCATTTACAGTGAAATGCAGAAAATAGCGTGTACCTCATTAATTGAGAGCAATGAAGAGACCCAAAGAAGAAACCCAAATCCCATGTGCACATGTGATTCAGTGTAAAACTCTATGGTTTTCCTTAAACTCCTCCTAGGAACCCAGATACTATGCTAAGTAGATCACGTGCATGATCTCTTTTTAACCCACTTAAGAAATCTTGGTGATAAGGAAAATAATAATTCCAGCCTCAACCTGCCAAGGCTTACTCTCTATTAAACACTCATCACATATACATTAATTGACAAACCTTGAGGTTTCTACTAAGTGTATATAGTATGTCTTTTCACGCTGGAAAATTAATATATACATAAAAATTAAACTGAGGGCTGGAAATAAAAGAAGATATTTGGGCCAACATTTCAGACTTATGCTGAAACAGTAAGAAGTGTATGATTCATGCCAGAGATATTTAGGGTTAAAATCGACTCTAATTTCACAACCCAAACGGGGAGTATTTAATATAATTATTTTTAATTCTGTATAAGAGTGAAAGTTAAATTACTTTTAGGTAGGGTACCTATCTGAGCTACTTCCAAAAATAAAGCAAGTGAGTTATGCTAGCTATTGTTAAGCAATAAGCTTTTATATGTTTTAGGTATAGGTGACTCCCACATGCCCTTGTGATCCCCTTTCCCACAGTTTCACTGATTATTAACATCTCTTGCATTAACATGGTACCTTTGTTACAAATGATGAATCAACATTAGCACATTTTTTAAGAGAGAGAGAGAGAGAGAGAGAGAGAGAGAGAGAGAGAGAGAGAGAGAGAGAATTTTTAAATATTTATTTTTCAGTTTTCGGTGGACATAACATCTTTTATTTTATTTGTATGTGGTGCAGAGGATCGAACCCAGCGCCCCTGCATGCCAGGCAAGAGTGTTACCGCTTGAGCCACATCCCCAGCCCAACATTGACACATTTTTAACTAGAGTTTACAGTTAACATTAGGACTCACTCTTGCTATTGTACAGTTCTATGAGTTTTGGTAAATACATGATGTCCTGTAACCAAGATCACTGTATCTTACAGAATAGTTCCATTGCCCTGTGTACTCCGCCTATTCATCTGGCTGAGTGTCTAGAAATCACTGATTTTTTTGACTGTTGCTGTAGTGTTTTTCTATTTCTAGAATATATATGAAATCATACAATATTTTCACCGTGGCTTCTTTCACCTAGTACTGTGTGTTTAAGATTCCTCTTTTTTTTAGACTTGATGACTGATTTCTTCCTAGAACTAAATAGTATTCCCTTATCTGGATGTACCATAGTTCATCCATTCATCTACAGAAGGACATCTAGATTACTTCTAGGGTTTTTTGGCAATTATGAATAAAACTGCCATAAACATCCCTATGCAGGATTTTGTGTAGACATAAGTTTTCACTTATTTGAGTAAAACTGATTGCTGAATCTAATAATAAGACCACTTGTCACTGTCCCATTGTGCATTCCCACCAGCAACGACTGAGAGCTTTTTCCTGCTACTTATCTTCTCCAACATTTGGTTGTGTTAGTGTTTTGGATTTTAGGTATTCTAACAAGTGTGTGGTGACATCTCACGGCTTTAATTTGTCATTACCTAACGATATGTGATGTTGACCATCTTTTAATATGCTTGTTTGCCATCTGTGTGTCTTTTCTCGTTCAAGTGTTTGTTCAGATCTTCAGGCCATTTAAAAAATTTGGTTAGTTGCCTTTTGACAGTAGAATGTTAAGAGTTCTTGAATATTTGGGATTTCCATGCTTTTAATTATCCCTTTTCGGAATCAGAAGTTTTTAATTTTACCAAAATCCCACTTATCATTTTTTCTTCTTTCACAGTTATGCTTTTGGTGATGCATCTAAAAACTCATTGCCAGAGTGATGAAGACAAACAACAACAAGTTCTGGCGAGAATGCAGGGAAAAAGGTACACTCATACACTGCTGATGGGACTGCAAATTGGTGCAGTCAATTTGGAAAACAGTATGAAGATTCCTTGGAAAGCTGGGAATGGAACCACCATTTGACCCAGCTATTCCTCTTCTCAGACTATACCCAAAAGACCTAAAAACAGCAAACTACAGGGACGCAGCCACATCAATGTTTATAGCAGCACAATTCACAATAGCTAGACAGTGGAGCCAACCTAGATGCCCTTCAGTGGATGAATGGATAAAAAAAATGTGGTATATGTATATATACAGTGGAATATTACTCAGTACTAAAAAATAATAAGATAATGGCATTTGCAGGGAAATGGATGGCATTAGAGCAGATTATGCTAAGTGAAGTTAGCCAATGCCAAAAAAACAAATGCTGAATGTCTTCTCTGATATAAGGGGAGTGACTCAAAAAGGAGAAGAGAGGAAGAGCATGGGAAGATTACCTCTACATAGGGAAGAGGGGTGGGAGGGAAAGGGAGTGAGAAAGGGAATTGCATGGATGGTGGAAGGAGACCCTCATTGTTATACAAAATACACATATGAAAATATGAGGGAAAAAAAAGAATAGCGCTACCTTAGATTAGGTAGAGAGAAGTAATGGGAGGGGAGGGGAGGGGTTGGGGAGATAGAAGGATAGTAGAATGAAACAGACATTATTATTACTGAATATATATATATATATATATATATATATATATGACTGCATGACCAGTGTGATTCTGCAACCTGTATACTCAGAAAAATGAGAAATTATATCCCATCTGATTCAGATGTATGATATGTCAAGGTCATTGTACTGTCATGTGTAACTAATTAAAACAAATAAAAAATAAATAAATAAATAAATAAAATAAAAACTCATTGCCAACGCCATGATCACTTAGATTTTTACTTTTGCTATCTTTTAGGATTTTTACTGTTGCATATTACAGAGAGTCATTCCACATATTGATAGCCTGGGAAGAGATCAAAACTTGAATGAAATATGGTTTCCACTGAACTCCTGTTGTTTTTGCACCATCATAAAACTGAAAAACATTAAGACCATCTGTACATGTATTTCTGTGGGTCTATTTCTGATTTCTCTATTCTCCTCTATTTTTCAAACTGTCTCTTCCTTTCCCCTCATGACCTTAATTATTATAGTAAGTACTGAAGTTGGATATCTAACTTGGCTTTAATAATTTATTTAAATTATATGGTTTTGCCTGTTGCTGATCATAGCAACCTGAGTGGGTGATGGATGAAAATATTCATTCACAGGGAAACAATTATATATTTTTTTAAATTATGGGAATAGAGGTAACTTAAAGAGAAAAATAATCTTTTAAATGCATTTTCTTTAAGAAGTTAGGGGAGCTTAAAACACAATTGTTTTTTAATTCCACCAATTCAAAGTTTTTAAGCAAAATGTCTCCTCAAAAAGTTAGTCTGTCCTTCTATGTCTTGATCCTTTAAATACTTAAAATGTGAATTCAGCATAGTTTGATCTCATCTTAAATAAGTAGAAGCCCCAGGTCAGGGTTGTATGTACATCTGACATTTTATTTTACTTTACCATGTGAAGCGACTTAAAAACACATCTGATAGGTGTATTAATGAGATGTGAGATCATTTTCTTTTTTTACGTAATGCTAATCTGACACTCCATTCAATAAAATCATTTCACTTTCACTCATGCCCAACATCATGGTGGCCTGTGTGTGAAATACAGAAATGAATGAAATATGATTAATTTCCTCAGAGAACCTATAGTCTAATAACCTATGTAAGCCCAGCCAACTTTGTGATTAAAATACAGCAGGATTATTTGCTATAGCACCCCTCACCCCCGACACACACACACACATACACACACACAATACTAATAAAAATTGGTGTGTCTGGAGTACAAATATCTAGAATAGTATGGAACTAATTAATAGTTTGTTAGTTATTAGTAATATAATAACTGTTGATGACACTCTGAAACATTAACTGAAGAATAGAGAATTCTCTTCTCTTTCAACCTTCCTTTTATAGCACATATGTATCAAAACAAGTCAATCCAACTTGAGAGCATAGTTTCATCTGTACACATAGTTTTGCCTGCTTCCAAGAGTGGAAGAGTTTAGAGTTGGGGTAGGGTAAGGCAATTGCATTACCTGTTTTCATCCTCCATAGACATCCAAGTCAGACTCTGTGTTAGTAAACTTTCCATTGTTGTGACTAAATTTCTGACATAAACAACTAAAAATCTTCTTTTTCAGGATTTATTTTGGTTCAGAGCCAAAGATTTATTTTGGCTTTCAGTCCAGGGTTGGCTGACTCCATTGCTATAGAAGGAGTACCTGTGGTAAGGCAGAATATCATGGCAGAAGGGTGTGGCAGAGCAAGGCTGTTCACCTCAGGGCAGCTAGAAGCACGAGGAAGGGTTTGGGACCCTGATATACTCATCAAGGATTGGTCTCCAATAACCTACTTCTTCCAACTACACCCCACCTCCTAAATTTTCCAGCACCTCCCGATATGTCATCAAATTATGAATACATTTATGGATTCTCCATCTCTCCATTGATGAGATAGAATTCCCATAGTCCAATCTTTCCCCAGAAGCCTAACCTCTAAATATTACTGCATTGAAGACCAAGTTTGTAATATATGGGCCTTTAGGGGACCTTCCAGATCATAACTATAAGAGGCTCCATACACAGCTATCATCGCTTGCCTAACTCCTTCCTCCAGGCTGTGCTAGAGACACGTCCTACATTGCTTGTCTTCTATTCTTGTTCTTGTCAAGACCCTGACTACAGTCTCCCTCAGGCTACTCTCGGATCTGGAAAAACTCCCTAGATGGATTCAGTCCTTATTCTCTGTCCAGAAGCAGCACAAATTGCACCTTGGCCTTCAAGCCTGGGGAGAGGGGTAGAGTGCCTGCCCATCAGAACTGTACTGCATTCTCCAATGGACATCCTCCAGGATGATTTTCCTTATACACAACATTCACATGTTTTCATTTACTGAATAATAGCTGTGTGAAAGTAAAGAATTGCCTTGTGGGATCAAGTAAACAAAGAGAAAAATAGCACAAACTTTCCAGTTGTAGCAGGTTTATTGAAGAAACAAATCTACTCCCAAATTCATCAAGGCAGCTTGGCATGAATGAATGGAACTACTCACAGGGAAATGGTTGTACTTCATTTTCAAAATTGTGGGGCAGGAGATATTTTTTTAAATTTTTTGAAAAAAAAAGTGGGGAGAATGTTGGATGAAGGAAAACCCCAATGAATATTCTAATGAGCAAGATCCTAAGTTTGCTCTGATTTTGATTATTGAGAAAGAAGCAGGTGTACTTCTAAAATATATACCTTAGAATCGTGTTTATAAATGAGTGCCACACTCTGTGATGGTTAAGATTTTCAACAAATATCCACAGATCTAATAATTTCTAATTTTGTGCCATTTCCCTCCCACTAAGCATATCAAAATATTGGTAGGCCAACTTTAAACGGCTAAAGGATCTTTTTAAAGGTCAGATGAAATGATGAATATTTCTGCTTTGGAGTCAAGCACCCACTTGGGACCAAGATCCACCTCCTCTGCCTGTGAAAGATGAGTCTGGGGACAAATTTCTTCATCATAATTATTCTCATATCTTATGCAGGATGGGTACAATGTAAGGTGCTACATGTTCAAAAAAGAAGAATATAGATTCAATCCATGTACTGAAAGGTTACAGTATGGTGAGTAAGAAGATCAGTAAACCCGTCATAAAAGGATAGTGAGTGCCATGAAGTAAATATTCTCTAATCTGCGGCAGGAAATCCATGTAGATTAGCCGTTGACAGTGTTTTTAAACTCATTTGAATCAGCCTGAGAGCTTTAAAACACCCCAGCATCCAGGCCACAACCCAAACTGAGGTTAGAACGTAGGCAGCAGGGAATTTTGAACACACAGGTGATTCCAAGACACAACCAAGTTAGAGAATGATGGTGCAGAGTTGGAGAGTATCTGTCCTATTATCTGATAGTAACTGAATAGTAAAATCCAAATAAGGTGTTATTTCCTGTAACACAATTGTGAGGAAGAAAAATTTTTCAGAAAAACCAGGCATCTAAGTCTTGATTTCATCTGGCCTAGGCATGTCACCAGCTGTGAGAAGGCCTTGGGTCACAATCTTGTGGTTTCCATACAAGGAGGGTCCTCTACACACACACACACACACACACACACACACATTTTAAGGTCAGCAAATATCACCAAGACTCTTCCCTGGGCTTGCTTTTGTTGCTCAGGAAAACCCAGGCAAGCCCAGACACTCATTCTGGGCATATTTGCCTTATTCTCATCAAACCATGAAATTCCAAATCACCTTTATAGGAAATGCAAACCTTGCTAATAATTTCCTAGGAGTTTTATTTCTTATCTGGTTTCCCCCATAGTTTCACAATTGATTCATTGTGCTATGAGATGAATTGTGTTTCTCAAAATTTGTATGTTGAGGTCCTCCTCCACTATCATCACCTCAGAATCTGATTGCATTTAAGAAGTTAACCAAGTTACATTGAGGTCATTAGGGTGAGCTCTAATCCAAACTGACTAGAGTTCTCATAAGAAGAAGAAATCAGGACACAGGGAAGACCAGGTCAAGACAGAGCAGCCTCCTCTAAGTCAGGAGAGAGGTCTCAGTTGAAACCAGTCCTGCCTGCTTATTGATCTAGGACTGCCAGCTTCCAGAATTGTGAGAAATTTAATTTCTGTTGTTTAAGATGCTCAGTCTGTGGTATTTGTTATGGCAGCCCTAACAAAGAAGTACCTATTTCTTCTAAAAATTTTTATCATTTTATTTGTGTTTATAATAGCAAAAATTTGGACTCATAGACACATACTTTTTTCCTACTTTAGAGAGCATGGTTTCTGGAACATGCTTTCTTAAATAGAAATCAGATGTTTCTTTTTTTTTTCTTTTCCAGAACCTATACCATATGTATTATTGTGTTTTCCAATTTCAAATACTTACTTCCATGTGATGTCAATTAGAAATGAAAATACAGACTTTCTGTATATCACCATCCCCACATTGAACTGTTCAGTACTCAGTTTGGAACATGTTTACCCCTGAGGCACTGTGTGATTGCTTACAAATTATTTTATATATGTCACTCATTTAATTACAATTTATCTGCCTTGTTTTGTCCCACATGGCTTCTAACTGACAAAAAAAGTATTAACTGAGGTTGCTTTTAGAAGTTTTTACTGAATAATATTATACTGGAATGTAATGCAAATTTCCTAATGAAAATCATATCATTTTATCAAAAGTTAAATGTATTTCCCAATACCTAGATTTAATCCCCATAACCAATTAGTAAATAAATAGACAAATAAAAGGTTTCCCTATAAGTTGGTCATATACATGTAAGGAAAAAATGTGTTGTTTTTTTTAAGAAACTTATTACAACCCCATTTGGGAAAAAAAATGTATCATAAGTAGAAAACAATCTGAAAGGCTGTACACTGGTAGTAGATTTTATTGATTACTTTTTGCTCATTAATTCCTGCCTCAAATTCCTAACTGTCTTGATTTCCAAAAAATCAGAATGAGAAAATATAGATAAAGCATCAATACTGGAATTTTAATAATTTCAGAGAATAGAAGTGTGTGAGTTTCTTGATTGATAGAGACAGTAAGCCCAAAATTATGAATAAAAATAGTTCCATATCAACTCAAGTCATTTTGAAAATTTAAAAGAGTGAATATAACATAAGTAAGATACCATAGTTTTCTGAAAGAAAGCTACAATTGTAGCAATGATATCAACCGGTCAAAAGAAAGGAATGAGAATTAGATTTTATCTTTGTCTTTTCCAGATAGCAACACTGGAAGATAGAGAAAAAACAGTGCTTTCAAAATTCTGAAGGAAAATGATTTTCAACCAAAAACTCTATTCCCAGCCAAACTATCAACTTGAGTGAGAATGTAGAAAAGCATCTTTTCAGACACTTTCTTAAAAAGTGTTCCACAAAATAAGGCCAATCAACTAACAAAACAAAACTTAGAAAACATGAGATCTGAGGCCAGAATGTGATTAAACAACTGTCAATAAGGATAGTATGTGGGGATGGTGACTGCTATATAGGAATGAAGAGCAAGTAATTCAGATGGAGTAGTTCAAATATTTGAGATTGAAGAATATTCAGGAATCTTTATTGTTTGCCAACCTGCAGGCTGAAAACATGACATGATAGAAGTTAATGGAACCATCTGTTCTATTGATCAAGTTCAAAAAGATGATAGCATGTAGCTGGGTCCAAATGGAAAGACAAAAATATGTTCCTAATCTGAGTAGTTACACAGACACTGGATACCTTCTGTTGGCAAGAGCTTTCTCCTCCTTACAGACAGCAATGAGGAGGAAAACTCAAATCTATCAGGACAAGATAACATTGTTTATATAGAGATGATCTTTGGCGTACAATGGAGTTATATCAGATGTGGTGCTTTGGGCAGTGGGTGTGGATGCTGCCCTCACCTCTCTTCTGACCTGAAGAGCTTGTAGTTCTTGATGCCTCTGAGAAGTCCTTGATTACTGCCATCCTTCACTGCAGCCCAAGAGACCACAGGATAAAGGCAAAGACTAGAATTTGTAAGACACCAGAAGATCCAAGATGGTAGCTCAGAGGCATTCACAGTGTTGCAGCAGCTCTCCATGAGGGAATTAAATTAGCAGTTCTGCAAAGGCAAATTGAAAGGCATTGAAGGTTGGCATTATTACTTCAATTACACCGAGCCTATGTGTTAAAGTTAAGATATACTGATAGCACAGGACAGCATGAAAGGACTCCTCATAAAAGAGGAAGAGGAGTCCATCTCAACAGGTGCACAAGTCTAAGACCTCTGAAAACATGAGGAAACAGGCAAACAAGTCTCCCCTCAAAAATTTACAGTCCTCCAACAAAGAGCCCTGAGACATTAAAGAGAATGAAATTCTAGAGGAAGACTACAAAAATTGATTACAAAAATGATTAATGAACTAAAAAATCTAAGCAATGAATTAAGAGAGAAAATACAGGAGGTGAGCAATTATTTCTATAAAGTGTCAGAGACTATGAAAAGAAACAATGGTGTTGCATCCATATAAACACCTCATAAGCTGTAAGTATTGTTAAGCCAAAAATTCATTGAATTCACTTAATGTAAACACCTGTCCTTCCAAACATCACAGCTTAAGCTATAATACCTTAAATATGCTCAGAACAGTTGCATTAACCTATTTAGTTGGCCAAAATCATCTAGCACACAGCTTATTTATAATATATCATTTAAAATCACACATGATTATTAAATACTATATTGAAAGTTAAAAACAGGATGGTTGTATGGGTATATTTTTGCACTATTATAAAGTTGGAGGAAAAATCATTCAGTTGAACCATTGTAAGTTGGGATCATCTATAAATGGGACATCTCTGGAAGCATGCATAAGACACTGGGTACCCTTGGAGTATGGTTGGGGAAAGCTGTGAACTAGAAATATACTCTCCACCTATTTGTTACTAAAAAAAGAATAAAACTGAAGTCATTCTATGAAATAACAGGAACAAGAAATAAGAAGAGAAAACATGAATATCCAAAACAAAAGGCAAAGTAGCCAACATATTTCTCTGTGGAGGCTGACATGGTTCATTGTCCTACAGAGCAATGGGGATTGAATCTCAAGACTCCAGAATCCCCAGGGTAGGGTGGTGAGGAGATAAGATTGAGCTGTAGGAAAGAATTTGTTTTAAAAGTAATAGGAAGCTTAAACAATGAAATCATGTTGGAGGTAAAATACATTAAAAGTCAAGCAAATGACAAAGAGATGTAAAAAGAGAGAGAAATGTTAAGAAAATTACAGGGCCAATGTTTAAAAGGAATGCACACATGGCTGTCTGCTATGGTGCCAAAGGGTGGGAGATGGATAGCCAAGTTAAGAGCTGAATTTGACCAACCTTACTCAGGAAGTTGGAAGCCTTTGAATGAATAGACTCCAGAACTCCAACAGCCACATGGGACAGATTGTGCCAATGCAATTGTTGTGGGGAGGATGATTCCTAGGGCTTTCCCATTACCACCTTCCAGAACATCCTATTACTTTATTTTCTCATTTCTTCTAGCTTATTTTTAATTTTCAAAATCATACGTTTATTGGGCAAAAATTACCTTCAGCATTCTGTTTTGTTGAAGTAGATCCAATATTGTGTGTGTGTGTGTGTGTGCATGTTTGCATGTGTATGTGTGGGTGTTGTATTGAGGAGTGAATACAGGGATAGGGCATGCTAGTCAAGTGCATTCCCACTGAGCTACACCCTGGACCCAGATCTAACATCCTCTTGGGTTTTTAGGGAAAGCCTGATGGTAATGGTTTGACTGTACCTCTTTAACTGGTCAGCTGGTCAGGTTTCCCCAGAGAAAAGTCCTGTCTAGAGAATGGAAATCGCATCACCAGACGTCTGTAGGCCAAGTGAGAACAGGGAGTTGGGGGTCTCATCCTATATCACTCAGTTTAGACACTGATAAGGATAAATTATCCCAAATCTGGTCTGGGACAGAACTTTTTAGATGGTGTAAATCACAACTTCTTTCTGGAAGAAGTTATGATTCCTGATCAAGTGTTTAAGCAATTAGCCGATAAAGTTTAATGGTACTGAGATCTCTGCTAGTACACTGCCTTCTAATAAGCTCTCTGTCAGGACTGTTAATGATCAGACATTCTTTACTTCACAGTCAGGATGAGTGATGTACAACTTTCTTTTGGTCTCTAAAATGTTACTACTATTAAATTGGATTAAGTTTGGCCTAAATCTTGTCTCCCTACCTGGGTGATAAATTGTGGCCCAAAGTGGCCTCTCTATATAGTGAACTGTGTGGTAGCTTGAGGTCTAAAGGAGTTGTAACTTAACCTAGTTTCTCACACTCATAGCTAAGCAACTGAGTTTTAGCCAATCGTAATGGCTAAACCCTCAGCCAAGCCAAGGCTAAAAAATTGCAAAATTATGCCCAAATAAGGTAAATGTTGAACTATATCAGATAATCTGTCTCACTGCCTATTTTCTTTTTTCCTTTGGCACTGGGGATTGAACACAGGAGCATTCGACTATTGAGCCACATCCCCAACCCTATTTTGTACTTTATTTAGAGACAGGGTCTCACTGAGTTGCTTAGTGCCTCGATTTTGGTGAGGCTGGCTTTGAACTCTGATCCTCCTGTCTCAGCCTCCTAAACCACTGAGATTATAGACCTGTGCCATTGCGCCCAGCTCACTGTCTGTTTTCCGATGATAAATATAGCTCAGTAGTTGGAGTAGGTACCGTCTGTATCATCTTTGGTCTGGAACGGTGTCTGGTTCAAGAACTAAGAACTTTTATTTATTTAGTAACTTATCTATTGAGTTATTTATTTATTTTTTACTCCAAATGAACTTTGTTATATTTATCTGGTCTCAGATATTTTGTTTAGTTTGTAACACTAGCAAAATTTATTTATGTAGGCCTGTTTCAGGTCTTTTTCCTTAGAATGAATTTGAAATAAAAGTATGGCTCATGTTTTTCGCTAAATTATATGAATATTTTTTAAGCCTTGTCATCGGTTCATTTCTGTGCTTTGGGTATAATATAACAGTTCCTAGAGCCCTAGACCAGGAACTTCATCTTTAAACTCTTCAGAGAAGCTGGGACCAGTGGTGGGCGTGTATAGTCCCAGTCAACTACTGTGAGGCTGAGGCAGGAGGATCTCTTGTGGCCAGGAGTTCAAGACTAGCTTTGACATCATAGTGAGGCCCCCATCTCAGAACAGAGAAGAAAAAATTCTTCAGAGAAAAAAAACCTCCAAAATACATTCCAGTCAAGAGAGAGAGAGTCATGTCCAGTTGGTAATGAGGCATATAATCCTTTTTTATTTTACCCACCCACCCCTTCATCCCTCTTCCAGGGCTCTAGAGTCTTGCTAGATTTCCTTCCTCTCAGGTGGCACACTGCCATCTCAGGCTTGCCCCGTCTTAGGGCTATGAAGCCAGTTCCCTCTTCTCTGTCAACCCCAGCTTCCTTGACTCGGCTTCTCTTATTATTTCCCATTTTGACTGTCCTCTTGTGCTTCTGTCTCTTTTCTATGGCTTAATAGAAGTTGGAGAGCAGAATGAATGCCTGCTGACCCTGAAACTTCTTGTGCTTATTTATAATGTTTTATCCACTCCCAGAAAAAGCCTGATAAATTCCGGGGGAAATAGCCTCAATGTAAAAATTTTTTTTAAAAAAATTTATATCACAGGGATCTTCTTTCCTTTCGCTGCATTCCACGTGCTTTCATAGGTACCTGAGGGTCATTCCAACTTATGGTCATTATTCAATCCACAATGGCATTTTTCTCTTCTTCCCAAACCGATTCAAATGCATCCATTCAAATGACACCAACTCAGACTTTTCAATACAAAGATCAGTTTCTTGGAAATCTAAGCTGAAATTTATATTTCCCTGCCCTTCATCTCGGAGTACTGTTTCCTTTTTTTACCTGAACATTAGCATAGCCCCACAAATAGCACTGTTGCATTTAGATCCTACTACAGAAAGGCTGATGGAAAACTGGCTAAACACATCTGAGATCAAAGATTTTGAAGCTCTCAGGCAAATATTTATCTCAGGAATGTTTCTTGCTCTCCTCAATAAGGCAGCTTAAATATTTCACATTCCCAAAGGAAGGAAAAGAGACACAGTAATAGGTAGGGCACTTGTTCTGTCAAAGAATGTTAGATCATCTTCTCCAATACCTGCAAGTTAGAACTACGATAGGGGACCCAGGAAGTCGCAGTCACACAGGTCATGTCATTTACCCAGGTATGTCAACAGGTCGTTATAGTCAGTCACACAGTTTGTAAAAGTCACATGGATTCATTACAGAGAAGCGGATTGCTTCTGTTCTGTAGGTCTCACAGGTTGTTTCTATTTCTTAGGTCATTATAGTCCCACAAATCCTTGTAGTCCCACAGGTAGTCACAGTGACACAAATCATTACAGTCACACAACAGGTAGTTTTGTCACATGCGGTATCTCAGTCACACAAGTCATTTCAGTTGTACAGGTAGCTACAGTTGTATGAATCATTTCAGCCACACTGGTTGTTACAGTTGAACAACAATAGGCTTATTCAATCGCGCAGGACCTTTTATTTCAATAGGTAGTCACAGTTGCACAAGTCACTTTAGCTGCACAGATTTTCACAGCCTAACAGGTCATCTCAGCCACACTGTTACAGGTGCCCAGGTAGTTTTTGTCATGTAGATAGATTCGGTGGCACAAGTCATTTCAGTCCCACAGGCAGGCAGAGTTGCATAGGTTGCTCACTCTCACAGGTAGTTCTACAGTTCATTTCACTCTCACAGACAGTTATAGTTGCACAGGTCATTTCGGTTTTACAGGTCCTTATAATCCCACAGGTCATTTGAAGCCACACAGAGCATTACATGGGTACTGTCAGTCATATGGGTCATTGAGTTTGCACAGTGCGTTTCAGTTATGCAGGTAATTATAGTTCCATAAGTTTCCGTTTCACAGGTAGTTTCAGTAACTGAGATAGAACTACTAGCCATCAGTGTCCATACTCCCTCAGAACAAAATGATCACTGTGATGGCTGACCAGAAGTAGTGGCCTTGTCTTTATAAGCTCCATTTCTTTTTGTGTATCCATCACATTAAACTTAATGTGAGTGTTTTGGGAGCCCTAATGTTTTTCCAGTGTTTCATCCCATTTCTTAAATGTTTTCACTCTGGCCAAACCCCAAATGTATCTTTGCCAAACTCCTTCCTCTTCAATCTGTCTACGTTTCAAAGAAAATTTGAGCCATCTGTTTCTGTTTCGTTGGCTTCCCTATTCAAAATTCTCTTTGGTAGAAACTAAGTGCAAGAAGTCTTTTAAATCTCTGGTTAAGCCTTCCACACCCTTCTCTGAAACACCTCACAATGAAAGGGTCGGCAGAATCAGGATCTTTTTAGAACACTTGGTTTTGACCAACTGCCTTTCCCATTTCCGCTAAGATCACACACCTGCTCACCAGTGAATGTTAATTGGCACATGAGTCCAGAGGGGTTGGGGCCATTTTAGCATAAATGTATCACTGACCCAAATAACCCTATTCCCTCTGCATTTTTTAATCTACTCTCTGTTTGTTTAGGGGATTTATTGCAGGATAGTACAGTCAGAATTTCTTTTTTTGTATACTTTTCTGTGTTTTAATAAATGCTATAAAAACAGAAGCCATTTATATTAATATGTTAAAAATAAAAGAAGAATATAATGATATTGTGCTTCTCACTTTAAGCAAAATAAGAATCCTATATAATAGGGGAGTAGTTTGTTTCATACTGACTTAAAAATAATTATTGAGAATAAAAAAGAACTTGGTACCAATATATTTTTGTATCCTGAAATCTTTCATTCAGCATTGCATCATGAGCAAATTTTACTAAACCTTATCTTCAAAAACATGAAAAACAGGATTTTATGGCTGTATAGCATTTAATGGCACAATTATCCTTTAATCTCTTTCCAATTTTTTATCTTTATAAATCATGGTCTGGAAAATCCTTGCCCATATAACTTCCATGGAATAGATTCTTAGAGCTAGGATTCATAGATGAAACAGTTTCAACATTGCCAAATTACTCTTCATTGTATGCTTTAAGACCTTTAACTATAGACTTATTTAACTTAGCAATTGCCCTAGAAGTCAAGGAGCATTTCAGTTCTTATAGATTCTTCTGCTACCAATTATGTGATCCTTTTTGTATTAATTTTAAAGCACATTTATTTTACTCTTTGATGGAGACTGAAATAGCTAAAGATTCATTTTCTGATCCTCTCTAGCATACTTGAAGGAAAAAAAAAGAGAAATATGCCACATAACATTTCAGTTAATACTGAACCACATATACAATGGTAGCTGTACCACACAGCCCATCTTTATTGAAGATCCTTGTTGTAAAGATGAAGGTGAGCCACACACTCAACTTCCAGCAGTCTAACAAATCCTGTGGCATTTCTGTCCCTGTTATGTTTACATGTGAGGTGTCCCCCAAAAGCTCTCAGTGTGAACACATTCAAAGGTGAAATGATTGGGTTATGAGAGCCTTAACCTAATCCGTGTGTTAATCCACTAGTAGGGATTCACTGGATGGCAACTGTTGGCAGGTAGGCTGTGGCTGGAGGAGGTGCATCAGTGGTGTGTAGTGGGCTATACCATCTATGTTTGTTTTAGTACACTCAACAATATTTGCAAAACAAGGCAATTGCTTAAGGACTCATTTGTCAGAACATATCCCCATCATTAAATGACACTCAACTATAATGATTTCTGTTTAGAAATATAACTGGCAACCTCCAATGATGAGATTAATCATAGCAACTAGCCAAAATAATTAAATTGTGTAAAGAAAAAAATTTTTAATATCTTTATCTAATAATGCATTTCAAGGTGGAGCTATAAATAGGATGTTGGGAATGACAGATATGAGATTCCCAAAGGCTTGGGAGAGAAAAACTGACAGCGGCATCAATAGAAATGACACAGAAGAAAAATAATAATCAATAAGCCAATATGATGGAATGAGATTCAAAAAGCAAATAATATCACAATTGTTTGTAAAATGTGTATTTGATAAGAAGATAAAGGAAAACAATGATGGAAAATTACAAGTAATGAGAGACCAAAGGACAGGACTTAACAAGAGGCAAAATGTGAGCAATCATGTGTGGACAATTTTGAGCAAATGTTTTAAACTTTGATGACGTATATCATGAAACCTAGAGGGTGACCAGATAACCAAACATTTTAATGAATCAGGGCAAAAGTTCATATGCAATAGAAAAGCAGAACAATCATTTTTCTGAAACCAAACAATAAACAGAAAGAATGATGTCATTAATTATAGAACAACTTATGCACCCTAGATAAATTATAGCAAAAGGAGGAGGAGGAGGAGAAAGAAATCAAAGCTATTGAGGTAGCACTAGACTTTAAATTAACAAAGCAGATCATGGCCTTAAATTGTTTGCTTATTAAAGTATAAGTTAACTTTTCTGAATTTTATTTTTTAAGTGTGTAATATGGAATGAATAAAGTCTATATCACTTGTAACTCAGTTTCTTTTAGGAAGAGGATATCTGTAAGCTGTGAAATGCCCTATCAATGTGAGTGGTCTCTCAACTGAAGACCAGGAAGAGCTTTAGGAGTTACCAGCACTGAAAACCTTCAATACACCCAGAGCACAGAATAGCCTTCCCAGTCTTTGTACTCTGTTGACCTAGATGTGAATGTCAAGTTTCCTTTGAATTCCTTTGTCCAAGACCATCAGGAAACCATGCCACCTTTATTGAAGATCTTTGTTGTAAAGATGAAGGTGAGCCACACACTCAACTTCCAGCAGTCTAACAAATCCTGTGGCACTTCTGTCCTTGTTATGTTTACATATGAGGTGTCCGCCAAAAGCTCTCAGTGTGAACACATTCAAAGGTGAAATGATTGGGTTCTGAGAGACTTCACCTAATCAGTGTATTAGTCCACTAGTAGGGATTAACTGGGTGGTAACTGTAGGCAGGTAGGCTGTGGCTGGAGGAGGCGGATCAGCGGGGGTATGCCTTTGGGGTATATATATTTTGTCCCTAGTGAGGAATGCACTCTCTGTTTCCTGTTTGTCATTTCCTGAGCTGCTTTCCTCTGCCCCACCCTATCACCACAGTGAAACTGCCCTCTATGAAGACCTCTGAAATCACTAGACCCCAATAAACTTTGACTCCTCTAATGATTCTTGTCAGATTTGGGTCATTGCAGTGAAAAAGCTGACTAAAGCAATCCCCTAATGCCGTATCACTCTTCACAGCTGAACTTTCCCTCTTCTACACCCATCCTCACGGGCTCTTTTCTTTTCTCTCTTCCCTTCCTCCTTTCTCTGTGCCACATGGAACAATCTGCTCTCTCAGTTACTCCCCACCCTCAATTATAAACAGAATTCCTTCAAGATGCCCAGGGACACCATGCCCTTTCAATTAATAGGATCCATTCTCTTTGGAAAGTACTTGGCACAATGGAGCAAAAAAATAATAGCCAATAAAAAAAATGTTAAAAAAAAAACTTTTACACACAAAAAAAGGGACTAGGAGAAATTTTGACTACTTTACTGGAACATTATGCAAATCACATCTGTTCGTTGAACAAACAATTTTTGGTGTCTGAAGAAGGAATGAAGAAAGCTAAGAAACACACAAAAGCATCAGAGGGAGGGTGTCGTAGATGCTCACAGGGGGAGACTTGGCCACTTGAAATACAGATCCCTGAATCTATGAACCTCAAGAAATTTCCCCTACGAGTACATAATCTTGTGCAGAAGAAAGACTATGGAGGTGAACACTAAATGAATGATACATAAGTGAAATAACGAAACTTCTCAAGACAAAATTAAAAGAGGAATCAGAGATCAGTACCCAACTATTTGCTAAAGAAGTGTGGAATCACTAACAGCCACAAGTTAAAAGTAAGAAGACATCATTACAGGCTTAAATCATCCAGGAAGCTTCATGGAAAATGTAGGCCTTCATCATGCATGAAGAAGCCATGGGCAAAAATCAGGGAACAGCATTTCAGCCAGTAAGCACAGTGTGAAAAGGGAAGCCCAGGCCCAAGAAAGAGAGACAAGAGGGTGTAATGCAGACTTCACTTGTGGAGGTGAGAGAATGAGGACTAAAGCCGTGCCTGGATAACTTTGATTGTCAAGATAGAACCTACTCAGCAGGAATTCAATGACATGATGGTGGTGGGCCGAAGGAAGGTTAGTTGAACAGAGGGATACAGGATGGATTTGGGCAGTGACCTGTAGGAAGGTAGGGATTAAGAGTCAGGAGGAATTGTAATGCTTAAAATGATAAGGCCTCTGGTCCAACCAAGTGATGGCAGAGGAAGCAGAAAGGTTAAGTGCAAATCTGCAAGATTTGGCAATTGATTCAACTTGAAGTTGGGGAGATAAGAAAGGTAAATAAGGTGTCAGTTATTATCCTGCAGTGAAAAACGAAATATAACAATTAGGAATGTGAATAGAGAACCAACCCTCAGGTGAGAAAATCTTTGCTAGCCATTCTTCTGACAGAGTATATGATATCTAGAATATATAAAGAGCTCAAAAAAATTTCCCCCCTCCAAATCAAATAACCCAATTAATAAATGGGCAAATGAACTAAATAGACACTTCTCAAAAGAAGAAAAACATATGGTCATGAAATATAAGAAAAAAATGTTCAATCATTAGCAATTATGGAAATGCAAATCAAAACTACACTGGGATTTCATCTTACCCCAGTCAGAATAACAGTCATCAATATACAAGTAATAATAAATGCTAGAGAGAATATGGACTAAAAGGAACACTTTTTACACTGTTAGTAACATGGCAAATTAGCACAACTGCTATGGAAATCAGTAGGGAGGCTCCTCAAAAGACTAGGAATGGAATCATTGTATGACCCAGTTGTACCACTTCTCAGTATTTACCCTGAAGAATTAAAGGCATCTTACTACAGTGATACAAGTATACCCATGTTTATAGCAGCCCAATGCACAATAACCAACTATGTAACAAGCCAAAGTGTCCATCAATAGATGAGTGGATAAAGAAAATATGGTATACATATACATGTACGAATATGTAACAACAAATCCCATCACTATGTACAACTGTAATGCACCAATAAAAAGTGAGGAAAATTGAAATATTACCACCTCCTGATTGGAAAAGGAGATGTAGGAGACGGAGTTGGTAAACAAAGTTGACAGGTGAAGTGCAGCTTGTGTGCCAAAATGCACAACCCAGAGTTTGAAAAGTATGAAAGAAAAGTCAGGCAACATCAGAAAATCATCAGAGCTAATGATCAGAGCATGTCTTTCCAGCCTCTCCCTTCTCAAATGAACCATCCCAGCTAGGGATTTTCTGCTGGAAGTTTCCATTTGTATCTGGAATGCCCCTCACAGCCCATGAAAGAGCCTCCTTGGAAACCTCAGTTGGTACTGGCAAAGCCCAGATGGCCTCTGGCTCAGGGGCACAGTAGAGTCTAGCATCCTGGGGGACATGCTAAAGTACAGGTGCCTTCATTTCCTGCTGAGTACAGCTTCTTGGGCAGCTTCTCCACATGGATATGTCAAAAGCCTTGCAAACAGTCAGCCAAAAAGGGCAAGATGAGATAGGGTAGCTCACCTGACAGGTGGAGGTGCTGAAGCCCTGTGTGCACCAAGCCTAAGACATCACACCTGTGGGGGTAAATGAGGCCGACTCCTACCAAGTCCTTGTGTTAACCAGTTGTTGCTTTTTTCCTTCTGAAAGGGACTCAGGTCCTCTGAAGCATTTTAGTGAAACTTTTGGGGCTGTTGACCAGTTTAATACTTCAAAAGCGCTTGGCTCTAGGCCAAGGGCCTTCTAGAACACTGTATTGTTGATTCCATATCGAGAAAAGTCGTGTCTATGCCTGTCTCTTTCCAACAGAAACAGAGAAGTACGGCTTGGTCAGTTCGGTCCTGCTGACCTGAAAACATGACATCCTGTCTGGCAGTCACTCTGGGGTATAAGCAGCATGGACAATGTTCCGACTACTTCAAACATGAATTTTTAATGAGCCAAAATAATAAAATCTAAACTTGTAAATAAACCTAATACGTTCCCAAAATGTTTCTAGTCTCTAATGAAAATAGCTACTGTTTAATGGAGCATTTTATGGTTGTATTAATCAGTAAAGCATGTCATTTCATAAAACTGCTTTTTAACTAACCACTGAATGTCTCACACTTTATAATAATTTTAAACTAATCATGTTTACTAAACTGATCAGGCTTTCCCCTCCTCTCTTTAGGTTTTGATTTAATGTTCTGTGGGAGAACAGAGCACAGTCTTGAAAGTTTGTCTTTTAGGGAGGAAATGAAGTTAAGGGGGGAAAGTATTCGGAGGGCAGAGATAAATTATAATAACAAAACTTGCAAAAGAATCTAAAGAAAGTCACTGGCAAGATCACCTGCTGGTTTGTACACCTATGAAAACAAACCATTGGTTTTAGAATAAAAATAGCATCTTAAGTAAATGATAAGACCACATTAACTGGGCCTTCCAGGTATCAGGATGGGCTCAGATACTCAGGAACTTGGCCTTCAAGTGTTATATCATTCAGGGAGAAAATCTTTGCCAGCTACTCTTACAACAAAAGGTTGATATCCAGGATATGCAAAGAACTTTAAAAAAAATTAACATCAAAAACAAACAAACAAATAACCTGGTCCATGAACTGCACAGACACTACTCAATAGAAGTACAAATGACCAATAATTATATGAAAAAAATGTTCAATATCTTTGGCCATTGGGCAAATGCAAATCAAAACTCCATTGAGATTCCATCTCACCCCAGTCAGAAAGGCTATAATCAGTAATACAAAGCCAAAAAATGTTGGCAAGATTGGCGGGGAAATGAATGCTTATACACTGTTGGTGGTAATGTAAATTAGTACAACCATTATGCAAAACATTATGGAGGTTCCTCAAAAATACTAAAAACAGAGCTACCATATGATCCAGGTGTTCCATTCCTTGGTAGATAACAGAAGGATTTAAAGTCAACATAATATAGAAATAACGACATACCCATGTTTACCTCAGCATAATTCACAATAACCAAGTTATGAAACCAGCCTAAGTGCCCATCAATGGATGAATAAATAAAGAACATGTGGTGTATATATACACAATGGAGTATTATTCAGCCTAAAGAAGAATGAAATCCTGTCATTTTTAGAAAAATAAATGGAACTGGAGATCATTTTATTAAGCAAAATAAGTCAAACTCAAAGAGACATGTGTCATTTTATATATATATGAAAGTAGAAAGGAGACTACTAGAGAAGAGGAAGGGACAGAGGGAGGAGTCAAGTAAAGTAAGGGAGGGTAATGAGGGCGTGGATGTGATCAAAGTATGTACAAATGTGCCCCAATGAAAGCCATTATTCTGTATAACTACTATGTACTAATAAAAAAGATTTTATATTATTCTACCAAGAGTGGTTGTGGAAATTAAAGACCCAACCTCACTTCAGTTCAAAGAGCACTTGCTCTTCAAGACTGAACTAGGAAACTGATGAAAAGAAAAAAAAAATACCCGCTAGCATATTAACAAACAAGAACGAATTTACAAGTTGCTGCTTGTACTTGTGTTCTAATGATTTGATAGGGGAAGAATTTCATAACTATGCCTCACTGTTAAGAAGCTAAGTTTATATTTTAAGCCTCTGCCAATTTGCTAGTAACTAAGAAGGTAAGCATGAAGACAGATGTATAATTATGAAGTTTTATGTTACAATAGTGTAGTATTAAGTTACATGTAGTATATATTATAGTACCTATAAATTTAAGTATAAATACATTCTCAGAGTTTTCTACTACTTGTTCCTTATAAACCATAATTGTGAATTAATTCCCCCCTTAGTTTATTAGAATTACTATCAATTAAAATTTATTAAGCAAACTTTTCTAAAGAAAGTCACTTCCTGATTGTAAAAAGAGCCCACTTGGAGGGTGAATTAACAGCTTTTTTTCTTTTATAACTAGGGTATAATTTAGTAACTGATGGTTGCACTGAATTTTTTACTCAAACTGAGCGAAAAGAAGTCACTCTGATATTTCAGAGAGCTGAAAAAACAGAAAAGACTTTCCATTTATATCAAGACTCTAGCACTATTTAGTTGAAACAGAACAATAAATAAAAATGCATGCCACAGGTGAATTTTAAATTTTTCAGTAGGTTGGAGGCATAGCTTATGCTTAGCATGTAAGAGGCCCTACATGCCTCAATTTCTATCACCAAAAACAAAAACAAAAGAATTTTTTTCCAGTAGTTACATTTTTAAAAATCAAAGAGGAAAAATTAAAATCAATTTCAAAAATTTATATATCCAAAATATTATCATTTCAGTTTTCAGTCAATTAGAAAATATTAACATGTTTTACACTCAAAATATGGTATGCATTTTACACTTGTAGCATATCTCAATGTGAATGAGCCACACTTAAGGTTGTCAATAGCTACCATATTGCTATACTGATAGTTTGGTACCAGAATGTATATTAATTAGTTCTGGGTCAGTAATTTGCTCCCCAAAAAAGGCATACAAATTACATTACTATTCCAATTATCAATTTGTTTTAAAATTTTTATTGTGGGGAAAACCAGAATAGATTGAAGGAGACTGATACGATTAAATATATTTTAAATCTATTATTTAATTACTTCTTCAGAACATACCCGTATTTGGAAATACAACACAGCGTTAATGTTCTAAGTATGGAAATGATTAATTAGAGATGACATTTTCTGTCATATTCCTTTCATATAAAAATAGATGGACTACAATGCAAAATATCTGATCAGAAAGATATGTGTGCAATTTTCTTTCAAATTTCAATTGGAGGTTTCTAATGTAACTACAATTTAATGGTCAATAATTTCTAAGCTATAAATAATAGCAAGATTTTCAGATCCATGCCTTAACATACACCCTTGAGAAAAGTTAGATGCCATCATATCAACATAGAAACAACTAAAGATGATGATTAAAAATTTTTTAAAAAATTACATGAGTAAAGCAATCTTTGGAATAACACCTGTGCAAGATTGCCTCCATTCATATTTAACCGTATTAAAGCTTGAGATGGAAGGATTTGATTCCTATGCTTCTCCTTAGTAGAATCATGGTCTAATGGATTACAGAAGGGTAAGCTCTTCACTTGAGACAATGACTTTGTGGGCTTTAGACTTCTTGGAAACAAAACCC
The DNA here is from genome assembly GCF_021218885.2 of Marmota monax. NCBI lineage: Eukaryota > Metazoa > Chordata > Mammalia > Rodentia > Sciuridae > Marmota > Marmota monax. The sequence continues at coordinate 1,068,794 of NW_026693024.1, read as the reverse complement.
AGTCTCTGTGAGGTTAAGTCAGATCTTTCAGATCTTCCTCCCCTTCCGTTGTCTCCTAGAGGAAATATTTCAGGGGAAGCTCTGAAAACTGTCCTGAAGCCCCTGTACATGTGACTACAGGTCTTAGGCTGTTTGTAGAAGGAGCAAAGAGTGCCTATGTCTCTTTGCATACTTGAGTACAGTGTGAATTCTTCTATTTCTGGAGATCCCTGAATCTAAAGGAAAAACTCCAATTGATGATGTAAAAACACAGTGATGCTTCAAGCATCAAATCAACAGGAAATGATTGGTCTGGGTTCCACAAAGGTCTGCAAACTTCTGAATTTCAAAGAACAAAATAATTCATTTGTAAGTGGCCCCAATGGGAATAGCTTATTTTATCATGCAAACCCAAGATTCAAATCCTACCTAAGTTCTTTACTAATTGTACAACTTTCAGTTTCAGCATGAGCTGACCCTCTGTGTTCCCACCCATATAGAAATGACATCTATGTCATAAAGAAGTTAGGAATATGAGATGTCATCTACAAAGTATTGCCTGACAAATTGTAGCAATAAATGGCAGCTGCTATTATGAATTAATTAATTAACCAATTAGCCTTAAAACGTTGTTTGTATTTCTTTACTGTGTTAGTCACCTTTCATCACCTATAACAAATATCTGAGGCAATCAACTTATAAAGAGAAATATTTGGACTTGGGTTATAGCTCAGTTGTAGAGCACTTGCCTAGCATGAAAAGGCATGAGTTTAATCCTTAACACCAAAGAGAGAGAGAGAGAGAGAGAGAGAGAGAGAGAGAGAGAGAGAGAGAGAGAGAGAAGGAGGGTGGAAGGAAGGGAGAGAGAGAGAGAGAGAGAAAGGGTTTATTGGGTTCACACTTCTGGATATTCCAGTTCATGGTCAGTTGGCTCCAGTGCTTTTGAGCCTGTGGTGAAGCAACACATTGTTATGAAATAGGTACAGAGCAAAGCTTCTCACCTCATGGCCAGGAAACACAGGAGAGGAATAGGAAGAGGCTAGGGTTCCATAATTCCCTTCAAGGACATGCCCCCAATGACCTGAAGGTCTTCCATTAGACCCCGCCTCTTAAAGGTCTGACCACCTCCCCAAAGTACCACGGACAGGAGGCCACACTTCTAACACAAAACTTTTTAAGGGACACTTATCCAACCACAGAATATTCGGAGGGGGAGGGGGACAACCATTAAGGTTATTTACCAAAACAGAAAGCCAAACCAACCCAAATTATTCTGTCAGAACATTTGATTTTTTGGCACCTATACTTATAGGGTATCTCTTTGTTGTTAGTATTAAATAAGTGGACTGACCATCTAAGTTCTGGGCATTGAGATTCAATTCCCACACCTAGCCTATGCCATCTCAGATTATCTAATATCAGCATCTCAGATGAAGCCTAGGGAGAATGTATGTGAATATTTCTGGCCCTTTAGATACTTGGAAATAGGCTTTTGCTTACAGGGATTATTCGATAAAAAGAAAGTTTGCCTCTACCAAAGACAGATGGACTGGTGGACATCAGATTTCCAATCCACTAAGCCTGTACATTCCAGTAGAGGACAGCAGAGAAGGAATCTTGTTACCAGTACCTTGCCCTCTTTGAGATCCCTCCAGCTCAAATAACCACTGAAGCAAAAGTCACCAATTGGTTATGTGTTATAGGAATGGTTTGGGGGTGAGGGCTGGAGGGTATTGTTGAAATGCAGCAGCAACTGGGGAGTTACATCACCTCTCTTTCTGCTTTCTTTGACTTGAAAAACATAGCAAGGGGTTTGTCTTCAGAAAGGCATACCATTGGTTGATGATTATGATTATGTATCCCCGTGGCAGAGGAGGTGAAACAGGCAGGGTGTGGTTAGGAAGAAGCACCTGATAAAGCAGTGCTTTTTCTATGTCAATTAATATTAGTAGATTAACAACGAGTCTGTGTCCACTATGGAGCAGGCCTTGTTCTACATGGTACAGGGAGATAGTTAAGACCATTCATGTAAAAGTCTTGCACTTTCAATTCTTGACTGTGTGACTTTGGACAAATTGCCTGACCTCTTGAAGCCTCACTTCTTAGAACTGTGAACTGGACATCAAAATAGAACAAACTATTATCATTGAGAAAAAATAGAAAATGTTTATCATAGTGCCTGACATGGAACTAACAAGCATTTTCAAGCTATTTTCTGACAATTGAAGAATTCAAACTAAATTTTTTTTGTGTGGAAAAAAAAGTGACAATAATACCTGCTATGTCTGAATTCCTGTTACTTGAGTCCATTAGGCAACATGTCCAAAGTCACACACCTGGCTAACTGCACAGACACAATTTGAAGACAAGAAGCAGGCACTTTACATCTGTGTAAGGTGCTACCTACACTGTGGGTGAAGCCATTGTCCTTGGGAGTGCTGAAACAGACTTTGGCTGGGGTGGAAGTTTCACTCCAAGAACCACTTCAACCACAATTCTGTATGACCTTAACTTTTCCACAGCAAGACCAAAGCTGTTGCACAGAAGGACATTAACAGAAACAAGCCTCAGTCACTATTTTACCCAGGTTGTAGGGCTATTTACCCTTTTGATAAGATGATTGAGAAAGTCTCTCCCTGGAGACTTTTTGGCCAAGAAGTCCTAATGTATTAATACAATCCTGTTCTCCTTTCTTTTCACACTGTGATTGTTATACAGAGTTATAGCTGTTTCTCTTTGAAGAAGAAAACATTATTAGTCTAGCAACAAAACCAAACTTATTCACCGAAGAAAGGTAAAAATTGTGGATAGAAAAATCTTCATAAAATCAGCCCTCATCACCACCTGATTAAAATCTTTGTCAAAGCTAAAATAATTCCCATGAAGAGAACAGGAAAATCTAGCTAAAGACCAGGTAAACCTACTCCTAAAAATTTATCATACTTACCTACTATTAGTGAATAGTTTTTAAGTAGGGCTCTAAGAAAAGGCAAGTTCTAGAATGTTCACCTGGTGCAGACCTGGAACACTGGGTGTGTGTTTCAGAAACTATGAGTCAGGTTATGAAAAGCAACAGTTTCTTCCTTGGCACTAAATAGGCAGCTCCTTAATGTCCAGAGGGGTTTCTTCCCTGACTAGCTCTAATGCTCAGTTCAGATCTGCATTGCATCCCGAGTCCTATATCAGTTTCTGTTGCTGCTATAACAAATCATCAAAAACTGGTGGCTTAAAACACCAGATTTATCATCTAACAGTCCTATAGGCTGGAAGTCTAAAATGAGCCAGAATAGGTTAAAATCAAAGAGTTGGCAGGGTCAGCCTTCTGGAGGCCCTAGGGGAGAGCCAGTTTCCCTCCCTTTTTAATTAAAGGCCATCTGCATCCCTTGAATACATTGGCCTCTGCTTCCTTCTGCTTCTGTTGCCATGTTTCCTTCTCTCTCTGACCCCCCTGCTTCCTTCCTACAAGAATTCTATGATTTCATGGGCCCACCCATATAATCCTGGATAATATCTCCATCTCAGAATTCTTAACTCTCAGACACGTGCAAAGTCTCTTTGCAATGTAATGGGACAGATCCAAGTTCTAAATATTAAGATATGGACATCTCCGAGGCCAGCTAAACATAAGGCCTAAAGATGGGAGACCAACACTGGACTTAGAACAGAACTTCTGACTATCTATCCCCAGGCAGTGAGGGCCACTAGAAGTGCACCTGCACAGCTTTGGAGGGTTTGCCTGTTCACTAGTTCAAATTGATAGCTCTTCTTGGAAACACCATGAAACTTTGGGTTTATTCACTGACAACATAATACACAACTGAGAAAAAGCTTCCGCCTAACTTACTCACTTCTCTCCCCCACCAAAAAAAAAAAAAAAAACTGAATAAGGGATATATGTATAAGAATAAACAGTGTCATAATTTCCAATGACCAAATTACTGAATTTATTTCTAGACTTAGGTATCATAGAATTTCATTGGGTTTTCCATTAGGACATTTTTTGTGGGGGGCTCTGACATTTTCAGAACCATGACGTTCGTTTCCATGGCTGTTTTTCAAGAGTCAATAAGAAAAAATAATAGAAAGTAATTGGAAAGTAAAACATATTTGAGGCCATAATATCTCAGTTAATGAGCAAGAGAGATTATATTGATTTTGTTTTATAAATAATATTAACCCTCAATAGTAATTAACACACAGTAAGATTGTTTAACTTACCTGATAAGACAGGTGCATACATTTAGGGTATTAATCTTTGAAAGGATATTAGTATCCAGGAAGTCATTGATCTGTTCACCAGAATTCATGTCAATGAAAACCATACTGGTTCTGCCCATGAAACCACACGTGATATGTGAAATGACTTATCCTTCCTAGAATACTTATGATATAATAAAAGAGTTATAATAAAAAAGAAAAAAAGAACAAAATAGAAGCCACTATGGTCAGCATTTACAAAACAAGTTCAAATATAACAATAAAATCATGTCCCACCAATCTACGGTTAACAATTTGAAATTTACCAAGAAAGATCCCTCTACAAAGATCATGTGTTATCCTGTAAATGTATCTTTTTATTATTCTAGAAGATATTATCTTTCACTAACTCTTAATCTTTCCAGTTTTTCCAAAGAATTCATGACTTGATTTCTTATGTTTGAGAATTGAACATTTTTGACAGAGAGGCAAAATATCCAACCAATTCTGAGCCATTTATTCATGAAACAACACTAGTCATTTGTGTTCTGGGATCCTCTGGGTAGGACATTTTAATGCTTTTCATTTTCCCAGCTACTGGTTAGCAATAGGTCAGAAGTGGAATTGATAAGGGTTTTAACACCATCTAAATAATTAAATTCAATTAAATCTTAAGGGCTCTTTCAAAATATAGTGAAACAATGCACATGAAGTTCAATATGTACTATCACATATTAGGCAAGACAAAGAAAACACTGCATGGATCAGAATATAGAATCATGCAAAGAAGATATATTGAAGCACATACTGTATGCTGGAAAATCAAGACAAACCTCTTAGTTGATATTAGAAATACAAATAATATCTATTTGGTTTCTAACTTTATAATCTATCCTTCAAAAATAGTTTTTAGGTTGGATGTTTCATGTGATATGATGAAGTTAATCAAATATATGACACTATGTAAGCTTAGATAGATCATTCAGAGAGAGCTGATATATGATTTTTTTCATTTCCTTTTTATTTTGTATATTGTCCATATATTTTTCAAAGAGTACAATTACTTTGATGAACATAAAAACAATTTCTAAGCAAATGGATATATGTGTGCATATATATGTATATGTGTATATATACATATATACAAAGATGTATGTGTGTGTGTGTGTATGTGGCTACATCATAGATGGAAGAGGAGCAAAAATGAAGTAAATGCACTTATAAGAGATGCAGAAACGCAACACAATACAAACTAAGGCAAAAAAATAAAAGCCACAAAATAAAATTGAGTCATTAACAGAATAGGGTTTAATTTTTTTTCCCCTGAGGTTTCTCGATTTTTGTTGTAGAAGAAACATACTACTTCCAACATAGTTTGACAATGGGAACTCTATATTGACCCAGTTCACACATTCATGGCAGCAATACATATTTATAAGCTGCAGTTTTGGAATAAAAAATAAAAAGAAAAGATGCACATACAGTAAAGTGTATTGGGATGGAGCAAAGCCAGCTAATGCCACCACCCTCAGGTTTCCTGTCTAAATGTGATGTCTTCTCATGGTAGTTAACCACTATTGATTGACAAGACCAGTGAATATTTGCTGACTGTATCTTGACAAATTGTCTCATTCACTATTTGCTAAATCAATGGATAATATCCCAGTGCCTAAATATCATAAAATTAAATGATCTGTGGAGATTTAACATTAAGATTTGTACAGTTTCTCCCTCCCAACCTTAAAAAATATGATTGTTTTTATTATCAGTGGCTCCAAGCTACCTTAGAAGGAACTGAACTGATATAATGAAGGAAGTGATTTATTTTTGCTGACAGCTTTCTTATATTTCATAGTCACGTGACCAAGGTGACCAAGGTATCTTTGATCTTTATTGTATCTCCTCTTTGAAACTTCACATGGAATTGCTTTCCTCTTGGGTTTCATTGTGTCCTTATAATCAAACAAGTAGCCTAACTATGTAACTTAAACTTATTATAAGAATATATAGAATATAGGCAAGATACTGACACTAAGCAGTTAAAGAACTATGGTGATGTAAAACTAGCAGAGCATTTAGAAAAAATTTTCATCTACTGGAGGCATGCTTGTTTATTAATGCTTGATGAAAAAAATGAATGAATGAAGTACCAAAATGTGACACAGAAAATGGGTATTTTGTGCAATAAATTAGAGGGAGAGATATAGAAATAGAATAATGGAAAGTGAGATTATGGGCAGGATTTTGAAAGGCAAGAAATCATGCTAGGTAACAAGGAAACAAGGAGTGAAATGAGCCAACACAGAAAGACAGATACTGCATGATTTCCCTCCATATATACAATCTAAAACTGTGACTCTCATAGAGGTTGAGAGTTGAATAGTAGTTACCAGAGACTGGGAGGAAAAATTAGGAGAGGTTCATTGATGGGTACAATGTAAGGAGAAATAAGTTCTGGTGTTCTATAGCATAGTAGGGTGAGAGGATTTTGAATGTACTCAGCAGAAAGAAATTATAGAAGTATAAGTTGCTGGATATGTCAATTACCCTAAGGTGATTACTAGCTACATATGCATATAGATCATATTCATATGCATGTTATTGAAAACATCACATTGTACTGCAGAAATATTATGTGTTCTATCAAAATAGGATAAAATAAATTTTTAAAAATACAAAAATGGAAGTGAAATAGAACAAGGAGCCAAACTGAGACAAGGGGAGCCATTCTGTCTTTGACAACTCTTGAGAGGACTTCCTGGGGCAGGGGGCTATGCTGGACAACAGGCAGGTGAACTCGATGTAGCAAGCTAGTTCTGCTTTGAAGATGATCTAGAGTGGTAAGAGGGACTTTGGACTTGAGGAGTAAGCAATTGAGAAACTTCTGGAAGATCTTGAGCAAGAAAGTATGATGCTAGAGGTGGCATTGTTTGAGACAGTAGATTGAACTGGAACCAGGAAAGATGGGAGAAAGAGGAGAATGAGAAGTCTTCTAGGGCTGAGATGAAGAGAACATGGCCCAGGATGGTTTCTGTGCTACCTAAGACAGGCCTTTATGGCATCCCCAGCAGGGACTTCAGAGAAAGAGTGAGCTGAGTTAGTTACTGGTTTAAATAAAGGGAATAAGGCAAACACAACAGGGAAAATTCTTCCAGTTTTCAAATATGATTTCCCAAGACAGTTAAAAATCCATTAAACTGAATGAAGAAGTTGGAGAAAAACCACACAACCCAGTCGTAAGCACAGAATACCAGCAAAATGAAGACACCAACATCATACAAAATAGTTGAATCTTTTAGGCAAAAAAAAATCTTCCAAGTAGTTATGTTGGGAACATTATAACTTAGATTTTATTATACTTTTAAAATTGTATAGGATAGGTTGGGATAAAGGGTCATACAATTTTTTTTTCCATTTTGTAGCATATGGTAGACCCAGGAGGAGCAAGAATGGCAGAAGTGAACTGGTTTGAGATGTATTAAATTTGGAATGGGAATATAAATATCTGATTAGCTCCAAGAGGCCATTATAACACAGTCTTGGAGTTCCTCAAAGTCAAAGATGAGAATGTAAGAAAGACTTGACAAGTTTCATTTTGACAGAAGATAACTCCAGCATACAAAGAAATTAACAATTTTTATTCTTCATATTCTATTTTTGTCCTTGACAGTATCTTTGTGTGTGTCATGTGACTACAATTATATGTGGAATTTTGCATTCTGTTTTTTTATTATGTCCTCACAAGCAAGTTCCCCCAAACTCTAAAATCTTTGCAAAAATATTTTTATAGTTACATAATATTCCATTGAGTTGTAGCATCACAACACATGATTTACTTGAACTCTTTCCAATAGTACTCCATCATGTATTATGCTACAGTAAACATCTTCATATACCAATTTTTTGTTAAATTACCTCACTTAAGATAAACCCTCAGGATACCAAATCAAACTATTTGAACAATCTTTAACTCTTCAATTCCATGTTATATTTATTTTTGTTTTGTTCAGTTCACAAAAGTTATCTGGACATCATGAAAATTTCAAGATTTTAGAACTACAAAGGAGAGAAAAAGAAAATTCCCCAAGATCTAGACTCCCAAAAGGAATCACTGTCAACAATTTGTACTTATCTCCTAAATCACTTTTTCTTTTCAATACGTGTACTGACATCTTATTAACAATTTATATGAAACTTTTATCATGTTCTTTTCACATGTAAATCCTTTATTCTACTTAATGGAGTCATAAGATGTCTTTGTATGGTTAGATCATGATTTATTTATCCAGGGAAATGGATAAATAAATCTAGGAAAATATATCTGATCAATTGTAATTTTTTGACATTAGAAAAAATGCTACAATAAATTTACATGTGCATGCATACACGTGTCCATGTGTATAATTGTACTCTATAAGTATTTAAATGGAATTCATTGATGTTTTAAAATTGTACTCAATAACACATTGTTTAGTAGAAAAAGCCAGTCACAAAAGACCAAATTTTTTCTAATTCCATTTATATGAAATGTCCAGAATTGGCAAATCCATAGTGATAGAAAATTGATTAAGGCTGAGGCAGGGGTGGTGAGAGGAGTGACTCCTTTTGAGTACAGTGTTTCTTCTTTGAGTGACAGCTGCACAACTATTTGCATATACTTAAAATCATCAAGAAGTAAAACAAAATAATATAAAAATAAAATAAATCGTATTGTTTTTCAAAAACAGTTTCCAAAGCTGCACTGAACACTCTTTTCACCTTACTGTAAGGTAGTCTGGTCCCTTCCACTAGGATGATACTACTTCTGACCTTTTCAAGGGTAGATTTTTTTTTACCTCTGGTACCCCTCATACCATGGGAACTGAAGGATTCTTCTTGCCCTTCATTTCTATTTTTTATTTCTTTCTCCCTCTGTTACAAAAACAAAGCAAACCAAACCAAATAGCAAATGTGACTTTGAGCTTCACATAATGCAGACCACATATCCCATTCCCAATGGTAGCCACTCCCAATCTGATTCTTCATGATGGTCCTTCCAGGTAGATGATCCTTTTCCAGTTGCATGGTCTCCACTTTCTTGATCTTCTCTCTTCCAATGACCTTTCCTTGACCTCACCATATCAGTAACTGTAGTCATCCATGATCTCAAGTTCAAGCATTCATTCTCCAAGCAGGACCATCTCCCCTAATTACCTCTGGAACCACGATGCTCTTTCTCAGCTTCAAAGAAAAATCCCTTCTGACATCCATCTTTTTTTTTCCCAACGTATACTCCATGAGTCCCAGAATTCTGAGCCATTGAGTTATCCCTCTACCTATTTGTCCTTCTGCATCATCCCCCATTCCCTCTGGGGGGAAAAAAAAAGTCTGCTTAAGTACAATCCATTGCCAGTGTTCTACTTGTACTTGTGCAGTTGAATGTGACTAAAGAAATTCACAAAATGATGATGACATATCTCACATTGAATGTATGACCACAAACCTCCAGAGGCCTTTCCTGCCACTAGGCCACCCCTTAAATGTCCCTCACCCATCCACTATCCTTTCTGTTAGGTGACAATTTCATTCCTTCTACTCTCAGCCAGCCTCCAATGGCTCCTTTCCCTTCCTAGGATTGAGATGAAGATCTTGTTTCCTATTGAAATGGCAAAACAGAGGAGCTAAGAAAAGAAGTTTCACATGCACCTGCCACCCTATCTACACAGCCACCAGGACAGCTTGCTATGAGCTCCACTTCCCCTCACAGTCTAGATGAATCACCTGTTTCCATCTGCACTACCCAGGCCCCCTCCCAGCCCTTCTCACCTACTCAAGGGGTGCTGTTTCAGCAAATCCCCTCTTTTTATCACAACTTCACTATTGGATCATTGCCTTTAGTTCTTCCATATTTGGAAGTTCGTTGCTGTTCTTTATAAAAAAAAACAATAATAATTTTTTAAAATTTAACTTTTTAAATTTAATTTCCTTTCTAGCTACCAGCTCTTTATTCTTCTCATTTAGAACAAAACTTCTCTAAAGTTTTCTGTGCCGAGTCTTAAATCCCTCTCTTCCCATTATCCTTTCAATCACACTTATCAAGCCATTGCCATCACTGAAATGGCTGTTTTCAAAGTCTTCACAGAGCCAAACAATAGTCAATTCAGTCTTCATATTACTTGCTTTTGGTAGCATTGAACCACAATGTCCCATTCCTACCCCTGTCCATTTTCTTCTAAGTCTCGTACTGTATCTTCCTACTGTCTCAATATTGGAGATCCCAAAGGCCCTCTTTGGACATCCTTATTTCTTCGTATATACTCATTTTTTTGGTGGTCTTATCAAATCTTCCAGCTTTCAACACTAGCTATACATTTGTGTCCTCTAAACATCTGGCTGGACTTCTACCTAGAGAGTCCCCTTCCTCCCCATCCTTCATCCCCACAGCCCCTGTTACCTTTATGTTCCTGCCACAAACCAGGCACACCTCTGCCCCAGGGCCCTTGCACATGTGGGCTCCATCACCTGGAACTCCTCCCCCAGATGTTTATAGCCTTTCTCTTTACTTCAAATTTTTGCTGAAATGTCACATTCTCAATGAGTTCTTCCTTGACATCTTACTTGGAATTATAACACCACCTGTCTCACATCTTGGTATATCTTTCACATGTCATAACTTTCTCTATATCACATGTCACATAAATTCCTATTATTAAATTGTTCATTCATACTCTATCCTTCATCTCACTCCACTGAAACATAAACTAAATGGCAATGGGGATTTTTGTGTGTTCACTGATTTATCTCCAGTGTCTTAAATAGTCTCCTATTCTCAATAATTATATGTTGAATAAATGAATGCCAGGGACATCATGTAAATGTGCCTTTTTCATTAGAACATTGACAGGTCAGAGTATTCCAATTTAAAAAAAAAATGTTTTATTTAGTTGATTCTAAGAGACCTCAAGTTTCCTAATTTGCATTCATTTAAAAACTATCAATTCCTTAGTAAAATTTCTGTCTGTTTATTATGCCTATTTAGGGCTCATATTTTGTTTGCCATGATCTCAACCTAAAATAGTACATATATAATGAAAAGTCCTGGTGATTTGAAGATTTAAAATGCTGCACAGAATACACTGCTATTAATAACTACAGCCAGCATAAAACTTTCTCATATCTTGAAATTAAAGTATGATTTCAATGATCTCACTAAAGGGAACACTGCTTTTATTCCTTGGATGTGCCTTAAAAAGTAAAGTGCAGAATATTAACATCAGTCAAAAATTCAAGGATTCTACCATGAAAATAAAGAGGTGGGAAGATCTTTACTTTCCAATGCATACTGAGTACCTAAATGTGGCTGGTTCTTACTGAGAGCTTCAGTCAATGTAAAACACAGACCAGATTTTAAAAACAGCATAGAAAAGAAAGGAATATATAATTATGTATGTATGTGCTTATATTGGTTATGTGTTGTAATCATGATTGGGATATGCTTGGTTAAATAAATTGACTTTGACTGTTTTATGTTTTTACTCATTAATGCATAGATTATTTTAAATCACATATTTAAACAATACTAGTTTAGCTGATAAAAGACTAGATAGACATAAAATTGTGATGTGTGGCACTAGATTGAATCCTGGCTTAAGAAATAGCAAAGAATTATTTCAAAATATTCTTCGGGCTGGGGTTGTGGCTCAGTGGTAGAGCACTTGCCTAGCATATGTGAGGCACTGGGTTCGATCCTCTGCACTGCATATAAATAAATAAAATAAAGGTCAATTGACAACTAAAAAATATATTAAAAAATATTCTTGAACCAATTGGAGAAATTTTATTATGGGTAAGGCGTGAGAAATTATGGAATTATTGTTAATTTTCTTAGTTTGATAATAATATTTTAGTTTTATAGGAGATTGTTCTTATTCTTAAGACAAACACGTTAAAGGAAATAAAGGTAAAGTATGGCTAAATTTATTTTCAAATATGTGTCAATATATGTTTACAATTTAATATTTTATAATAATAATATTATGTTTAAGTATTTGATTTATTTGTCACAGAATATATGCATATAATCATTTTTATGTTTATATAGTTACACATTGATACATTTACATGTATCTCTATATACATATCTGTATATATACATATATAGCAAAATACTAACAATTATTGAATCTAGACTTAAGTTAAATTGCTTTTCCTTGTCCCATGCTTTCAACAATAATTTTCTATTTTAGAAATTTTCATAACAAAAAGGTTGCAGGAAAATGAATGGCCTCCCTGCAATTTGTTAGATTAAATTCAAATGTCACAATTCTATCACAGTGACATCCTCTTAGAAGAGAGCCCATATAAAATAGTCACTCATGGTCACTATATAAATTGTGTGTTTGTGTGTGTGTGTGTGTGTGTGTGTGTGTGTGGTACTAGGAATGGAACCTGAGGTCCTCTACCACTGAGATACATCCCCAGCCCTTTATATTTTTTACTTTGAGAGAGGGTCTTACTAAATTGCCCAGGCTGGTCTAGAACTTGTGATCCTCCTGTGTCACTGGGCTTGCAGGTAGACACCATGGTTCTCAGATATAAATAGCTATTTTTAAACAATGTATAAATTTCACATAAGCTTATGAACTAATTTATCTCTGAATACACTAAAATCTCCTTAAGTCCTTAAGTCCTCAAGCTGTTCATTTTGTTTTGAAGAAGCAACCCTTTAAGACAGCATACTACTAGTTAGAAATTGCCACCTTCACTGACAGTAGGTGGGTAGGTTTTAACATTCTGTGCCTTTAGCTCTTTCCTTTGGTATCATGGTATGTAGATATCTCTTGAACCATATTCACAGGCCGTACCTGAGATAACCTCTCTCAGATTGATTGACATTTCCAATTTTCCCATTCACACATATTTCTGCAGAGCTAAATTGATGAGTTAGTCTTAAATGCCCAAGGGCTTCTGTGGGGAGGCTCTTAGGATGACATGCAAAACAAAACTTAGAGCAGCACACAAGACTACTGACACTGTGTTTGACAAGTTCAAAGACTGAGTAACACTGGTTGTGAAATAAAGCTAGTTTCGGTAACATTTATTTGGAAGAAAAAATGTTGTGATATTACCATATTACTTCAACAAGGAAAGATTCCCAACACCACTACAAACATAAAATGGTAAAGCCGAACAGATTTGTATATTTGATGTTGCTCTTTTATGGAAAATATTTAATATGGTCTAAAGAATATATCTTTGAGATATCTCAGGCATAATGTAATGCCTGGACTGCCATAGCTCTTGGGCCTCCAGAAAATCATTCTAAATGAAAAATGGTCATGGGATCGGGTGCCCTAAAGAACACCCAAGTGGAATCAGAATGTTTGGAGGGTGGTAGAGTCAACATGTAAACTCATGCTGAATGCATAAAGTCAAGATTTTCTAGAACTGTCCCCCAACTGGTTTCTATCCTGAACTCCCTTTCCCCCAAAAAAACTTTCTTTCCCTATTTCTTCCAATTTAAATCTCCCTACTTGTTCTTCTCTTACTTGCCTCTTTTCCTGGCAGGACACTTAACATGTGTCACTCCCCTCTGCCTACTAAGCTTGACATTGGACAGAATTGAGCCCTCAAGTTTAGTGAACAGCCTGGATCATAGTAGGTGCACAGCAAGTACTCAGAGTGTCTTTCAACTTATTTTATTGAGAGCCCACAGTCACAAGTACAGTTTAAGAGCAGCTCAGTAGACACACACACACACACACTCAGTACACATACACACAAGCCTCACTGTAAAAACTGAAACAAAAGTTTCATGAAAAAGTATTTTATATTACTATGCAAAATGTATTCTGTGCTTTTAAAAAAATTGTTAGTTTTTATGTGTCAAGACCAATAAATGTATTTCAAACTTAATAGTGAATTCCATTTTTAAAATTGTGGAAGTAGCCCCTGTTAATTAGCTTATCAAGGAGCATTACTGTGGAAAAATGGTCTTTCACTAAAGGCAAATAGGTTTTCTTGAGGTCTTTTCTGCAGTCACCTGTCAATGTCTGCAAAGGATTAATTCCAAGGCCCCCCCCCCACAGACATCAAAACATGCTCAAGTTCTTGTTATAAAATGGCATAGTATTTGCATTTAACTTACACACATTCTCTGGTATAATTTAAATTGTCTCAAGAGTACATATAATACCTAACATTATAAATGCTATAGAAACAGTTGTTATGCTATATTGTTTAGGGAATAATGACCAAAACAATCTGTACATGTTTGGTATAGATACATTTTTTTCCAAATATTTTCAGACCATGGTTGGTTGAATCCATGGCTGCAGAACCTACAGATACAGAGGGTTGACTATTTACTACTAGTCTAATATTTATCTAGAGAAGAATCACTACTTTGGATGCTCTATCAACTTCTTACCACCTACTTCCAACTAAAAAGCATGGTGATGTCAGCCTCTGTGTTGCTCCTTCCACTCTGTTGCTACAGTTACCTCTATTTAACCCCAGTACTTTCTTGGTGCAGATATTCTATGCTCTCAGTCCTTGAGCCAATGCTGAGGAAAAAGTGGGGGAAAAAAACTTAGCCCTACCATGCAGGCAAGTTGGGGATTGAGTCATCCTCCTCAGACCCAGGACTGGGAGACTGGTCTCAGCTCTGGGTTGCCATCTTTTCCTCCTCATCCCACCCAAGTTCTCAGTGCCTAAGTAGCCCATGAGTGGCAAATGTCCACACAGACGTGCTTTAGTGTCTGAACAGGGATCCTGCCCAGACCCTCTGCTCTTCTTAAACTTGGTGCCCTTCTCTGAACCCCAAGAAGAGTTAGAACCTTGAGAACCCAGTCTGGTTCTGGTTCTTCACATGCTTCGAATGCCTTTCACATCCTTATCAGGTCATTGGTGGGTGCTCAATAGGTCCCAGGCTCTGCCTATGCTGGTTGGAAGGAGAAGGAGTGAGGCCCTCTTGAAGTGGTCTTTCTCAGGATGGTCAGGATATGGGCCTTCTGGAACCAACTACTACTGAGTCTGGCTCCTTAGTGAGTTAGCTTCCTGGGATCCTGAGGAGTCTCACGCTCCACCTCCACTGGTCCTTTTGAGTCATGCCCTGTTTGCTATGTCCTTGGTATACTATGAGTTGTGTACTTGGCCTCATGTTCTACAATGAATTCAACATCATGGTGAATTAAAGATCCCAAGGAAATATGAAACTAGCTCCCACCTGTATCACTGAGGAAAATAGAAAGTGAAATGAGAAATTCAAATTCTTCTTCCTATCCTTTAAGTCACCAACACTACTTCAGCTCATTTCAGCCTACAGAGAAGCTTAGCTTTTGTTTACTTGTCACGGTCCCACAGCTACTTGCCACTTAGGGAAAATGAGTTCACACTCTGATTAACAGTACTTCTGTTTTCCATCTCAGTCCTCATTTCTTCTGTGACCTGTTTGAGTTGGCCTCCCTCCCCTGCCATGTAGCACCAGCCATGCCTCTGCCAGGAAGACACCTCTAAGCATCTGCTGGAATGGATCAGTTTGGGGGCTTTGAGTACCACTCTTGCAAGGGATAGGGTAAGAATGGAGGCTGCATTGTCCATCAGTGTCCTCCTCTTTTCTTCCCCTGGGGTTTGGCTACTCAATTCCATCTCTCACAAGAATCACTTTAAATGAAGCATGCAACTGATGGAGGCATGCTGGGCTCATGATTGAATGGAGACAGAAAAGAGGATGAGAACCACTTTGGGATAACTTATCATGGGTCTATGAGTATAAGGGTATCAGGGTAGCACAGGCATGGGGAAACTGATGGCCAAGACTACCCCTCCTGGAGCTGAAGGGTGTGGAGACATAACATGGGACGCAGGGAGGACACTGTGCTCTTCCCAGCTCTTCTCTATCATGCACCTGGGGCAATAACTGCCACTCCTTCTGTGAGCCCATAGCAGGAGCAGTCATGTGACCTGGACTTGTTCTCTTCCTGGTGCTGGGGAGGAAGTCCAGAAGGAAACCACAGGAAGGAGGAAGAAGTGAATATTGAGTGTGGCCACATCAGTGAAAGCAGCTTTATTCCAGCAAAGCCCAAGCCCTTGGTGCTCCTGAATAAAACAGTTCCTCCTCCACCCCATCAACTGGGTATTGTACTGACCTTTGGGCAGGCATGGGCTAAATACCTGCTGCCATGGATATGAGGTGGTCCCTGAATACAGGCTGCCCAGATATGCATCCCAACCTCTCCCTCTCACCCTCCTTCTATAATATTTCCTATATCATAAAGCTAATTGGAAGACTAACTTAGTTAATAATATATAACACTGAAAACAGTCATACATTATAATTGCTCAGTAAATGTCACTTATTATTTCCTACTCTATCTCACCAATGAAATGCTTGAAATCAGAGAGGTTAATTAGATCAGAGTGGTTAATTAGATCAGAGAGGTTAAATAATTTGTCCAAGATCACATAATCTAAAGAGAAAGATTGGGGACTTGAAGCCAAGCTTATCTGGCCCATTGTCCATGGTCACTATTAACTATGTTTTATCTGTATATGCCATATGGCCCAAGTCTTTTTTGTCCTCCCTTGTTCCCCTTGTAAAGAAGAAAAGAGCAACAGCTTCATTGTCAATTGATCCCAGGAGTTAGTTCTGCCCCAACACCTGCTTGTGCTCAGAGCTTGGCTGTCATTTTTTCCAGGTACTAGAGAGTGAGGGTCAGAAATCTGAGTTCAGGGTAGAGATGGTGACTCAGGTTCAGCATTTCAGCCTCTACCCAGCTTCTGCTAATAGAAAGGAATTGAAATTAAGGGCATAGGAGATTAAAGGTGTAGAGACTGACTGGAGTCGATCTTGAAGTGATTTCCCCACACACTAGAACTTACTGGCATGTGAATGCCTTCCTTCAAAGTCTGTGTTTCTGGCTGAATGATCAGAAGTGTGGCTGATCAGATCCCAGCTGGATGTGCCAGAGTAGAAACCTCTGGAAGGTCCCCAAATGCCTCTGTGCATGGAGCCTGACTTGATGATGAACAATACAAATGTGGGAAAAAAATGATTTGCCAATCTGGGAATTGGCCTCTCTATGTTTAAAAATACACTGTATTAATAGAAATTTTGAGGTTCAATAAACCAACAGATAAGGACATGATCGCCATTGAAAGAGTTATAGATGCACTCTGTGCCACGGGGGGCCACATGGGGAAGCACCAGGGTCAATCAATAGGCAGGGGGAGGGGAACTGGTCAAGGACATTTATGGTGCTTTCCAAGGGAAGAACAGGCAAGGCAGGGCTAACAGGCTTAGAATTCGCCAGTTTGGATCCCTTCAGTGATTCTGGGTCATAGATGGTCCCTAGTTGATGAGCACTTGGTAGTGGGTGATTAAGACATGTAGCCAGTGTCCTGAGTGTGAGACCTCAGTAAAGTAGGTGGTACCAGTGCCACAAGGTGCAGATGTTCTTAGTGTGAAGGTCATTAGTCCCTGTCACATGGCTCCCCGGATGAGAACTCGCCCTTCAGTTTACTGGCCCAGGCCTGTCTCACCCACAGCAAATTCTGATGCCCAAAGCCAGTCCAAGGGCCCAGGAGGGCTGCACATATAGCATATCAATATTGGATTCTCAGAAAAGGAGGTGCTACAGTTAGAGTCCATATAATGATCACTATTTACCCAAGATAAATAAAGGAAGACTCCAGCAACCCGGCTGTGCTGTGCTGGCGCAGCAAGAGTTGGTCACAGCTATATGGGAAGAGGGCTGCCCTGGAGCTAAGGAGACCTGAAATCCAGCTGCAGGTTGCCATATTATTAGTCCTACAACTTCGCAGAGGGCATTAACCTCTCCCAATCTCAGTTTCTTTAGCTGTAAGTGAAGGTTGGGACAAGGCAGTCTCAGGATAAAGCTTTTATTTTTGTTTTTATTTTATTATTTTTTATTTTTTGGCAACACACTGAAGATCTTTTTTTATTTTTGTTTTTTTAATTTGTTCTTTTAAGGTAAGGATAAACTTTTGAGCCTTCCATTTGTTAGAGATGTAGAACACAGCCTGTCCAAAAAGATGTTTAGAAAGACACAGAAAAGGCTTTAAGATATTCTTCTTCTGCTTGAGAAGCTAAATGGTTTGGAGTATTTTTATTCTTCTACACACCAGCATGCTTTTCCTGAAGAATTGATTTTAACTACAAGTCTATTGCCTCTTTCATTGTTAAAATTGCATTTTTTTTCAAATGTCTCCCAGGTTCAGGTACTATCCCTTTTGTGTGATTCTTCTCAGTTGTCAACACACTGTGTTTTATACATGTATCCATACTGGGGAAAAAAAAAAGCCATGGTTACAAATTAATATGAAAGGACCTGAGCACAGGAGGAGGGTAAGAAAAAGCATTTTAAAAATCCAAGAGAATGCAAGAGATATGTACCTAGAAGGGTTTTCTCTATGAGACAGGTACTTAGCTTCCAGAAACTTCCTACTCAACACCAGCAGAGATCTGGTCCCCTTTGCTCTTGGGCCAGAACTTTTTGCTTTTTGTTTTTTGTTTTGTTTTGTTTTCAGATTTTTATCTCCAATCTAGTGCAGTGAATGACTCTTGATGATTGCTATATGAGAAAAAAAAATGTGAATTTTCAGTGAATAAAGTCTTTGGAGAGCTAGAAAGACATTAACACATTTACAGGTGAGAAAACTTCTCACCTGTAACTTGCATTTCCTGGGCAGCGGTGAAGCTGGAGCTGAGACATGGGCTTTGGATTCTGTCCAGAGGCCTCCGCCTGCTATCTTTTCCACAACAGTTTTCAGGAAATCAGCTGAGAGAGAATTTTGTGCACATTCGGGAGGAGGCTGATCCATACCCAGGAGAGGTCTATGAATTTAGAGAACTCTAATGGAATCTCAGTTGACATCAAAAGTTTTGAACTGGGATTCTAGTGTAAGTCTCACTGATCTCTGAACATTTACCCACTCCCTTGGCCCAATGGGTCAGACACTACAGTGGCCCTGCAGCCACTGTGCCAGAACACTACAACAACATCTCCAAACTTCACAGTCCAGAAGCAGAAAAAAGATCAAGAAAATAGGAAAAGGAGGACATGACAGTGGGGACTCATCTGCCCATAGGATGATTCTGGTGATTCCTTTCTCCCTTTCTCAGACCTAAAAATATCTTCCGTTTCTTACCCTCCATGTTCCATTTCTTATTTTTGCTGCCTTTTGAAATTTTATTTGCCTCTGGAAAAGGTAAAACCATGAAGACACTTAAAAATATCAGTGGTTGCAGGGAATTGGGGGGAGAGGAGAATAAATAGGCAGAGCAGAGAGGACTTTCAGGGCATTGAAATTTCTCTTTTTAAGGTCTGATACCATAATGGTGGGTATATGTCTGTGGACATTTGTCCAAACCCATTGTTTTAGTCAGTTTTTTTTTTCCCTTCTGTGACCCAAAGACCTGACAAGAGCAATGTAAAGGAAGAAAAAAGTTTATTTGGAGGCTTATGGTTTCAGAGATCTCACACCATAAATCACTGACTCCTTTCCTCAGAGCCCAATCATTTCACCTCTAAGTTTTCTTCTATTGTCTCACAAATGAGCTTCCGGCAGACACCACCCATCTAAACCATAACATGTCACCCCTGGCCCCTAAAAGCTCATGCTCATCTTCACAATGCAAAAGTATATTTAGTCCATTTCCAAGAGTACTCATAGTCTTAACAGTTACAGGATTGCCCAAAAGTTGAAGTCCAAAGTCTCCATTGAGACTCAAGGCAAAATCTCAGTGTGAGGCCTGGTTAAAAATCAAAAGCAAACTATAGATTCAGTATGTAAAAGCACATAGTAAACATTTCTACTCCAAAATGGAGAATTTGGAGCATAGAAAGAAGGGATGAGGACAAAGCAAGATTGAAATCCAGCTGGGCAAACAGTCTTATAGCTCCATGTCCCGCATCTGGGCTACATGGCATGGTGATGGTCTCTCTGAAGGGCTTGTATAGCTCCACTCCTCTGGCTTTGTTGGTTGTAGCCCACAGAGTCTCTCTCTTGGCTGGTCTGTGCTCAATACCTGTGGATTTCCTCAGCAGTTATTCCTCATTACTGGCTTTTCTTAATCTCAGGGATCCCTACTGAGACTTTAGCTTTCCTTTCAAGGGCAACCCACAGCCCTGCTGCACTTTGTGTAGCCTCCCAGGCCTTCCTTTGAACTCTTGGTGGAAACCTCCATAACCCCCTAACTCAAGCATCCTGCATTCCTCCAAAGCCAGCATCATGTGGCTCAAACCAAGTTCAGGCATCATCTTGAGCAGCAGCCAAGTCTCCCAAGACCGGGACTGCAGCCGCCTCTAAGTGGCTGGGCAGCCGACTATGGTGAAACAACTCCTTAGGTCTTCCTGTACAAACAGGGTGCTCTTATGGTCTCTTATAAAAGGATTTTTTACTTTTATATCCTTGAGCCTGAGATGGGTATGGTCTTACCATTTCCTAAGTTGCCCTCAAGCCATCTTTTGTATTGTTTCTGGGTGAAGTATTTGGCAGCATATCTTTAGTGGCTATGATATCTTTAACAACCACAATTCCCTTAGCCCCAGTTTACTCACATTTTTCTGGCCAAACTACAAGTTTTTCAAATCTTTTTTGCTGTGCTTTCTTCTCCTGATGGTCACAATAAATTTGACTAAAAGCCTCTAGCAATATCCATGCCACTACCTGAGGCTGCATTGTCTTGAAATATCTGCTGTCAGATTAATTAGTTCACCATCTTTAAATTCAGCCTCATAGAAAATCTCAGGACATGGGCAAAATATAGACAATTTCTTAACTAGAGTGTAACATGAATGACCTCTATTCCAATTTCCAAAAGAGTCCTCTTTTTTTCTCTGAAACCTCATGAACCCCATCTTTAATGTCCACAGTCCTATTAGCATTCTGGTTTTCTGAGCTTCCATCAGAATTGCTCATTAAGCTCCACTTATAACATTCCAAAGTTTTTCCAGTTTTGAATTTCTAAACTGTCCAGAATTCCTCCCACAAACTCCAAAAAACTCCAAAGGCTTCTGAACCACATGGTCAGTTTAGTCATGGCAATGTCCCCATTTCTTAGCACCAATTTCTATTTTGGTCAGCTTTTTCACTGCTGTGACCAAAAGACCTGACAAGAACAATGTAGAAGAGAAACAGTTATTTGGGGTTCACACTTTTAGAAGTCTCAGTCCATAAACTGCCAACTCCATTCCTCAGGGCCAGAGTTGAGGCAGAACATCATATTAGAAGTGTATAATGAAGGAAAGAAGCTCAAGATTTAGCAGAGAAAGAGACTCCCCTCACACAGACACAATGTGTTGTTTGTCAACCACTGCATTATGTTTTGTGGCAGATCTTCTTATGTTGGGATTCAGATAAGCCCTCAAGGGGTAGATTCTGAGACTCAGCAGATGCTCAGTGGGAAAATAATTATTTCCAGTGAATGAATGAATTGCCCTTGACATGGCCATCTCCTCTGATTCCAATCCTCATATACTCTCCAAAGCTGTGTGTGGCTACCCCTTCCAATAACCATGTTCTCCCTAGTTCT
This sequence comes from Marmota monax, assembly GCF_021218885.2. Taxonomy (NCBI): domain Eukaryota; kingdom Metazoa; phylum Chordata; class Mammalia; order Rodentia; family Sciuridae; genus Marmota; species Marmota monax. Next base: position 1,047,082 of record NW_026693024.1, on the reverse strand, counting down.
CACTTGGTTCATAGACCACACTTCAAGTGGGTTATCTTGTGAATCTGAACCACACAGAAGTCTACATAATGTGATTGTGCTCACACCCAGCAACCTTGTTCACATGGATCCCTCTCTGACTCCACTAAATTCATTGCCTTTCAGGCCCTTGAGCCCCATTCCTTTGGTGCTTTATATAAAAGGAGAAAGGAGAGAGGGGTCAAATTCTTCTTCACCTTTACAACTTTTAATGACTCTAGGTCAAACTTACATTCTCTTCTTTGTTTTTTCAGATTCCCATAGGTCTCCCAGAGACAGCAAATAAACTTATCATGCTCCCTCCCTTCCCAGGAGGTGGAGCAGAAGCTCCTATAAGGGGCCTCCTGAAGGTCATACACTAGAACTCACAGTAAGACAAGATTCAAGGGCATCCAGGCTGTCTGAGAATCAAGAATCTTGAGGGAAGTCCCTCTGGGTTCTATGCAGCTACTGCACACACAGAGAGACAACAAATGTGATATTCAACTATATTTTCTTAGCATGGTTTAAGGAGCCGTGGCTCCAGGCTGTCATGTACAGTTGCACATTATTTGCACTGAGCAAAGAAACAAGGCTGAAGTCTAATCTTGTACTTTGTAATTTGACAGTGGCATGTTTCCCTCCTTCTTCCATGCAGATAGGACTCATTTTTTAAATTCACACAAAACTGTCTTTTTACCTCTGCCTCAAACATTCTCTCATATATTTTTTTACCCACCACCCCAGTCAAGGCCCTCAACGAAAAGCCACACAGATGTTCTATGTGTCGCAGTCTCTCCCACACCTTCCACTGATCAGTCACCGCAATGCAGAAACACAGTGACAGTTAAGTACACATTACATTTCCCCCCACCCTTTGCTACCATGGAGTGAACCTAGGGGCCCTTAACCACTGAGTCATATTCCAAGACTTATTTATTTAAATTTTGAGATAGGATCTCACTAAGCTTCTTAGGACCTCACTAAGTGGCTGAGGCTGGCTTTAAACTTACTCTGAGACAGTCTTAGAACTTCAGGTATTCCTTGAACTATGGTGGGATCATGTCCCAGTAAAAACATCATAAGGTGAAAACATCATGCACTTAGCATATCTAATTAATCTACTACACATCCTAGCTTAGCATCATATCACACTTCTGGGATGCTGGTTGTTTCTCCTCCTGGTCATTAGTCTGGGAAAAGATCTAATGCAAAATTCACAGCCCATTTCTACTGAATGGTATTGGTTTCAGACCATTGTAGAGTTGAATTTGTAAATCTAGCATCTTAAGTCAGGGATGTCTGTAGTTGAGAATACTCCCTGCATGACCAACTTCCCAACAGGGCCACTGACACAGCATACTGAGTGCTGTACCAGTGCTTCCTGAGTGGTTTTCAGGAAGCCGTCCATGAGATACAGGAGGATCTTCTCTCAGCAAGGAAGCCAGGGAGAGATAGGCCTGGCATTGGGAACTTTCTGTGGCTCTCCCACAGCAATAGATTATCCAATGCACGTGACCTTTCCCTTTGCTCTTCTAGGAAAGTTCCTCATAGTAGCTCCAGAGATAGGCATAACCCATTAGGAACTGCACAGCCCACCTTTAACCTTTTTTTTTGGAGAAGAATAGTCTATAGAATCTCTTTGATGTTTCCAGATATAAATAAAACAGGCGCGGGCTCCATTTTGTCCAGAAGCTCAATCCATCTGATCAGCTTGCCCATCCTGCCCCCGCTTTTAAAACTACTTTTTGTGTTCTATGGTTTTTTTGCCATTTTATTTCATTTACAGCTTTTATTTCTCATTCAGCCCATTCCACAGAGGGGAACCCCATTCCCATTACCCATGTGGGACGTAGGTGAGAGCGGCTCTGACACCCAGTCATCTGAACGAGCCCTACACACCCTTCTCTTCCCTTGCACACCTGATCCAGCAATTCTGCTTCCTGTAGAATTTAACCATTTGTCATCCTCCTTGGGAAAACCTTCCCTGCACTGTCTAAACAAGGCTCTTTAGGATCTGACATGCATGTCTGTGCAGCTGCCTCTGTGTGGGGTCCATTTATATCCTGTCCGAGTTCCAAGGACAAGGACAGTGTCATCATTTTGTGGCTTCAATACCCTGTGCAGAGAAATGTGTTTTCAGGGCTTCCCACTAGTGCATTCCATCACAAAAAATTAACATGAAGCAGGAATAAATTTTATCTTGGCAACATTAATCCTGGCTGTACATTCTGCTCTCTAATTAGGATGAGCATCAAATTCCAAATATACAGGAACTGTAGTACTTTCAGCCACAGCACAATTTCATAGGAAATTATCCTGACCATTATTCTTTTGTCAATCCTGTTAATAAAAGGATCATTTATATTACCAATCTTAATTATTACCCCAAAATATATATGATTAATAAACATTTAGACTGCAGAGAAATATGTCTCCAGTGATCAAGAGTCTCTATGCCTTTTTTTCCTGAGGATCTTTCACTTCCTTAATTAATGATGATGATGATGATTGTTGTTTTGGTTTAGATAGCAGATAATCCCCAAAAGCTCATGTGTGACACAGTACAAGAATTTTCAGAAGTGAAAAGATTAGATTATGAGAGGTGTAACCTAATTAGTAGATTAATTCACTGATGGGTTAACTGGGCAGTAACTGTAGGCAGGTGTGATGTGGCTGGAGGAAGTAGGTGGGGGGGGGTGAATTTGGGATTTACATTTTGTCCCTGTTGAGAAGAGCTCTCTCTGCTTTCTGTCACGTCACGTCTTGAGCTCCTTTTCTCCACTACAGCCTTCTGCCGTGATATTCTGACTCACATTGGGCCCACAGCTATAGAGTTGACCAACCTTGGACTGAACCTCTGGAACTGTAAACCCAAATAAACTGTTCCTCCTCTAATTTTTCTTGTCAGGTCTTTTGGTTACTGCAACACAAAGATAAATGAAACAGTGGTGATATGATGCCCATATGATGCCTGATTACAGTCTTCCTTATATTGAAACATTTCAAACATACAGAAAAGCAGAATAACATCATGACAACCTCTACCTTCAACTGAGATTGAACAGTAACTGACAATTTATTACATGATTGCAAACGTTTTGTTTTAAATAAGGCTCCACAAATACAGGTATATCCAGATAAACCTAACTCCACTTCCTTTCCTCCCTGATATAACTTCCCCACTCAAGTTGGCATGCACTAGTTAGTCCACATCTGTTTTAGACTTACAGTGTCTGCATGTGTTAAAAAACTGTATTCTTCTTCAAACTATGTATTTAAATACTACACAAACAACATGACATACAATGTTTTATAACTGTGGGTTTTTTTTTTTAATTTAAGCCTTAAAATTTCTCCACGTTGATATAGAGATCCAGTCTATTGGTTTTTAACTGCTGTATTGTTTTAAAACTAGTTTACCGATTGCATTAAAACATCATCAATATGCACCTTTGTGCACTAAGTTCCTGGTACATGGTTGCAAGGGTTTCTGTAAGGTATATGCCCAGGATTGCAATGCCTAAGCTGTGCATAATATGCAATGCAGCTTTGCTAGATAATGTCCAAGTGATTTCAGAATGGTAACAATGGACACGAAGACTAGATAAGTCCAAGAGCTCTGGCCCCACCCCTACTCCACTGCCCAGCCCCGCCCCTACCCCCACTGCCCAGCCCCGCCCCTACCCCCACTGCCCAGCCCCGCCCCTACCCCCACTGCCCAGCCCCGCCCTTACTCCCACTGCCCACACCCACACCAGAAGCTAACTGGCTGATTACGGGATGTGGATAGTGCTTCATTTTAATCTGTGCTCACTTAAGACATCTCGTATTCATTGGCTGTTTGAATTTTTCCCCTTTGAATTCCTTTTTATATCTTTTACCCATTTTTCTATTGGCCTTTGGGATTTTTTTTCCATAGGGAAGAGAAATTTTAAAAAATATTTTTGATATTTGTCAGATTTATTTATTTATTTATTATACATAACTTCACCCACTGTCAGAGAGGTGTTATGTATTTCCTGGTATGTTATAATTCTGGTATGATTGTGAATGAGATTTTTCTCCTGTTAGCTCTTCCATGATTTGTAAATTGATATTGATGGTATATGGGGATTTTTTTATTGTTTTGAATTTTGATATTTTATTTAACAATTTTGGTGAACTATCTTGTAAGCACTCAGGAAATAATGTCACATTTTTTCTTTTCTAGTTCTTACAGCACTTGTTTCTTCTCTTGTCTTGCTCACATTGGCAAGACCATATAGTTTAAGATATGAAACATCATATTGGGCAGCCACATCTCATTCTTGATTTTAAAAGGGACATTTCAAGTTTCATAGTGAAGTGCCAGACTTCTTGTACTTTCTAGTTCACTTTTTATAAAATGTACTGGTTATTTTCTTCCATGGAAATTTCTCATTTGGTCTCTATTAACTAATTAACTTGCTTAAGATTCATTTATATTTGCTCATGATTTCAATCTCCTGTTGAGTTTACACATCTCTTACCCATTTTATATGGATCTTTATCTTTCTATCTTGATTATATTTTCCAGGGATCTATTTATATCTTAAGCTTATTTAAAGCAACAGATTTTTAGTTGTTAATCCTTTATGTTATTTTTTCCTTTTTTATTTCAATGATTTCTGTTATGTGATTTCTTTCTTTCTGATTTCTTTAGATTGATTAGGTTGTTCTTACCCTAATTTATGGAACAGGAATGTGAGCTCATTAATATTTGTAACATTACTATTTAAGATGATAAATATCCTTTTAGTTATTGCTAATTTAGGTTTATATCACAGTATTGTTATGCAGTATATTCATTGTAGAACATATCTAAATGTTTTTAAATCACATTATAATTTAAATAATGTTTGGTTTTGTCTTGAGTTTTATATAAATATGTTCATTATTTTAGTTGTAACAATCAATGGATTTTTGTTTACTCATATGCCTGTGTACCAATCATCAAATTATATGATGTGTTAGTAGGTTTCTGTGACTGTGACAAAATACCTGAAATAATCAATTTTTAAGGATGAAAACTTCATTAGACTCACAGTTCTAGAGATTTCAACCCATAGTTGACTGGCTTGATGGCTTTCAGCCTATGTAAGGTAGCACATTCTGATGTGATGTGTGCAAAGGATATTGCTCATCTCATGGCATCCAGGAGAAAAAAAAAGAAAAGTAGGAAGAGGCCAGCATCCCAATATCCACTTTGAGGCTACGTCCCCAATGACCTAACTTTCTCCCACTAGACCCCAGTTACTAAAGATTCCACCATCTCCCAATAGCACCACTGATGACAAAACCTTGAGCACATGAACCTTTGGGGAACACTTTTAATCCAAATTATATCACAAACAGAAGATTTCAGGGCTGCAGAAGATTTCATCATACCTCTTCCTAGTCCATTCCCATCTCCCTGCCCCTGAGGAATCTGCTGTTCTAACTTATATTTTATTTATAAGTTTTGATCATTCTTTTGTGTGTGTGTGTGTGTTCAACTCCATATTTTATTTGTATACAGCTCCAAATTCTGCAAGTAGGATGGAATACATCAGTAGAGATGAGTCCCAGAGGTACTTCCAGCAGTCAATCGACATTAATTACACTGAGCCATCTTTTAAACTTCTTCCTCTATGTAGTATTTTTCATACCTTTATTTAAACATAGAAAGCATACTTATTTTATATTTTGTGTGACAATTCTACTATCTTAAGTCTCTTTGGCTTGGATATTGCTATCTCTCTTCTTTAATAGGGCCCCTTTGCATCAAATTCTCAACTTGAGATTTTTCAAATTCTCAGATTATGTGGATTCAGGATGAGAGCTTACCTGAGAGCCAACTTAATATCTAAAATACTTAGGTGGATTTTTTTTTCCTTCTTTGGTTATTGACAGGTTTCAAGGCAGATCAATTCCTTTGCAGTACAATAGTACAATATGCATCTGTGTTTCTAAGACTCCTTTACTCTGATGTCATCATCTTTTGGATTGGGGAATTCTCCCACCTGATACTACAATTTGGGTAAGATATGGATTTGTCTTCTCATCTCTAGGCAGTGAAAGGTTCTGAAAAAGCAAGTCATGGGTATTGAGTTGGGCGACTGTCCATAGAGGGAATACTAAATTTATGGCTTCATTTATGTTCTGGACTCTATGGGGGTAAAGCATGGTGATCCTTTTCTTTCAAGGTCTACATAGTAAATAATTTCTTATTTGCAGATAACAGACCTGAAGGGCACATGGTTTCTGTTGACTGTACCTCTGTTTTTTTTTTTCTTAATTTGTCATAATTCTTTAAAACCACACAAAACTAAACTTAACCCTTGATATGTGCGATGCAGACCATTGGGCACACAGCTTGCAAATTCCTGATCAAGAAGCTATGTTCCCCTTTCACTCTTTCTCTCTTTACTTCCTTGTTTTGTTTTGGCCAGTGAGATTCTTCACAGTTCACTGATACATGTTTAAACATTATAAAATGCATTGTTTCCTCACGTTTTCCCTAGTTTTCAGTTGGATTGTCGGGATATCCAGTATAATTGAGAAAAGAAGTTTCATTTTTATTTTATGCATTCTCTAATTTATTTAGATTAATGTTACATTTGCTATTTTCTATTCTTTTTATTTTTTATTTATATATGACAGCATAATGCATTAAAATACATATTATACATATAGAGCACCAGTTTTGCTTATTCTTTTTCATTTCCAAATATATTTGAGTATCTGCTCCCTACTGTCTTTAGAAAAAAGTTAGTAACTTGATTGAGGATTATACTGCATCTACAGATTAATATAGGGAGCTTAACATAAATAGCACTGAGTTTTCCAAAGCAAATGCATATTTCATCACAGATAGGTTTTGTATAATTTCTAGCAACAGCACTTGCTATTTCTCATCTTATCTTTTGTTATTCTTAGATTTTAGAGGCTATTGCAACTAAATTTAATTTTTTTCTTGTGTGTTACTAAAATATAGAAATTCAATGAGTTTTATAGATTGACATCCATGTCAGTTTCCTATGAGTCTTCTAAATCCAGTATTAGAACAGTCATTTTTATGAATCCTTATGTACATAATTTTGTCCTTCCCTTCTGAACTTTGTGGCTTTTATATCTTTTTTTCTGCTTTATTGCACTAACTAGTGTCTCTAGAACACTGTTGAATTGACTGATGAGATGGACATAATTGCTTGTTCTTGGTTTCAGTGAGGAAGCATTCAATATCTACATTAAGTATGATGGTAGTTGTAGAAATTATCCTAGATCCCTGGTTTGCCCAGAGTTTATTATATGAACAGGTTTCTAATTCTATCATTTTTCCTTGTGTGTGTTAATGCAATTATTTGGTTTTCTCCTTTATTCTGTAATGGCTTGAACTCTTTTAATAAACTTTTGAATATTGAACTAAATTTATATTCCTAGATTTAACCCAATTTAATCATGTTGCACTATACATATGTGTGTGTGTATATATATATATGCACCTATATATACATATGTGTGTGTATATATATATATATATATATATATATATATATTTGAATATGTTTTGATTTTGAGTTAGCTGTTTTTATTTTGAGCACCGTAATGATATTATTCCACTATTTCCTAGACTCCACTGATGTTGATAAGACATTATTCATCACTTGGGTCATTCTTTCCCTGTAGGAAATGTATGCTTTTCTCTGGCTTTCTTTGATATTTTCTTTTTATAGTACATTTTCAGAATTTGACTGTTTGTGTGCCTGAATAGTTTTTGTTTGTTTGCTTTTACCCTATGTGATTTTTGATGAGCTTTTTAACCTAGAAAAGTTAATGTTGTTTAAATAAATTTGGGATAGTTTTAGTCGTTATTTCTTTTTTTAATTATTATTTTTAAAATACATGACAACAGTGGAATGCATTACAATTCTTATTACACATATAGAGCACATTTTTCCTATCTCTGTATATAACAAAGTATGTTCATGCCAATTTATGCCATTATACATGTACTTTGTTTTTGTTTTGTTTTGTTTGTGTTTGTTTGCATTACAATTATTAATACACATATATACCACAATTTTTCTTATCTCTGTTTGTACATAAGGTATGTTGACACCCAATTCAAGTCTTCATACATGTACTTTGTATAATGATGACCATCACATTCCACCATTCTTGCTAATCCCCTGCCCCCTCCCTTTCCCTCCCACCCCTCTTCCCTATCTAGAATTAATCTAATCCTCCCATGCTCTCCCTCCCTATCCCACTATGAGTCACCCCCCCTTATATCAGAGGAAACATTCCACATTTGTTTTTTGGGGATTGGCTAACTTCACTTAGCATTATCTTCTCCAATGCCATCCATTTACCTGCAAATGCCATGATTTTTTTTTTATTTTTAATGCTGAGTAAAATTCTATTGTGTATAGTCATTATTTCTTGAAGTGCTTTTCTACCCCTGCCTGTCTTCTGTGGACCTATGTTATATTCATGATAGATCTCCACTATCAATGGGCCTTGTTGATTTTAATATATTTCCCCAATGTTCTTCACATGAGATCATTTGTATTAATTGTCTTCAAGTTTGTTAACCCCTTCTCAACTCTTTCTCATTTGCTGTTAAGTACCTCAGGGCTTTTTAAATTTCAGATGTACTTTTCAGTTCCAGATTTTCCACTCTGGTTCTAATGTCTATTTGTGTACGGGTGTATAAACACTGGGCAGAGTAGGCAATGTTTTGTGAGGATTCTGGATTATGTTGTCTTCCTTTGGTGAGTGTTTTAGTCTGGTTTTTCACTGCTGTGACCAAAGACCTGACAACAACAATTTTAGAGAAGGAAAAGTTTATTTTGGTGATCACAGTATCAGAGTTCTCAGTCTACAGGTAGCCAGCTCCATTCTTTGGGGCTGGGGGTTAGGCAGAACATCATAGCAGAAGGGTGTAGTAAAGAGAAGCAGCTCAAGACATCACATTAGGACGCAGAGAGAGACTAAGCTCAGCTCACCAAATATTATCCCAAAGGCATATCCCCAATGACCCACCTCCTCTAGCCACATCCTTCCTGCCTACAGTTACCCCTTTGTTAATCTCTATCAGGGGATGAATTCACTGATTGGATTAAGGTTTTTGTAAACCAATCATTTCACCGCTCCACCTTCTCTCACTGTTTCACATATGAGCTTTTGGGGAACACCTAATATCTAAATTATAACAGTGAGTACTAAACTTCATTCTGGGAGATGGTAGGTAAATTTCTGGCAACCCTTCCCCCATGGATTTGTTTTATTCTGGCATTGCCTGATTCAGTTGTGTGTGCTTAGTCTGGGTTATAAACTTTTCTCTGGGGCCAGGTCCTTGCTCTGGGGTCTCAGCTAAATGTTTAGTGTGCTCTCTGCACTCTCTCCTCCATCTGGTCCTGGGCTCTGAATTTCCCTGCCTGTGGGAAAATGGTGTGGGCCTATGAGCCCCTTGACCTCACAACAGCTGCTTACTTTTGGGTTGGCAGGCTGCTTGAAGTCCCACCTGTGTAAAGCACAGACTAACCCTGGATCAGTGGCACACAGTTAACTGCATAGATCTCTAGACCCCTATTTAGCAGTTCTTCTTTGGTACCTGCTGCTAGTTTCCCAGGTCCTCTTGCAGCTCATCCTGCCTCCAAGTTCAGCAGGCATGCTCTATTTGTGCTCATCTCACTGGGTCAATCCAGAAAGTAGCCCAGGCAGACAGTGCTGTTGTTTGGATACTGGGTGGCCCCCCAAAGTTCATGCATTAAAGGCTTGGTCTATCAGAAGCCTCTATTGGGAGGTGATGGAATGAACCTTCTTTTGGAAGTGGTATCTATTAAGAGGTCCTTGAGTATAAGAGGTTTGCCTCAAAGAGGATTGTAAGACCCATCTCATCATCTCTCTCTGCTGTGATCGAAAATGTGACCACTTGCTCCAACATACTCTCAACGTTGCCATTTACCTCCCTTACCAGAGACCTAAGCAATAGGGCCACCCCATCTTGGACTTGAACCTTCAAATCTATGCATTAAATAAACCTTTTTTCTTTATAAAACTAGCTGACTCAGGTATTTCATTGTACTAATGGGAAGCTGACTGAAACAGAAGGTCAGGAGGAAAGTGTGGCTTAGTAGATTTTCTCCATCTTTTAAGGATCACAGTCCTGCACTACCTTCTATCCAGTGGCTCATATATTTTGCCCATTTTTCTAGCTTCTTACTGTATGTCTGGCTGGTCACAGTGATTCCATCATGGTTGGAAGTAGAGGCTTGGATATCTAATAGCTATGCCGTAGGATGTCTCCAACCTCTGACTATTCCTTATCTGGGCAGCATATTTGCAGCACTCACTCCCATGCTGAGAAGCAGAATTAAGACATGGCTAAGGGCTTGCCCTCCCAGGCTCTAGGCCTCCTTTACCTTCAATACCTCTGAGACCCTTTTTCTGTTACTTCATTGCTCTGTGCCTCCATTTCTTGGGCTCTGTGGGTTTTTTGTTGTTGTTTGTTTATTTGAATGTTGTTTTGTTTTGTTTCATTTACTTTGTGCTAGGATTCTATCCAGGATACCACATTCCTTTAGTAGTCACTAAGTTCATTCTGGCTGTGACGATTTCTCCAACTTTCCTTGTTTTCAGTGACCTTCCCAGTTTCAATAAAGGCTGCTCAGGTATTTTTTTTTAGAACCTCCCTCAGTTGGGGGTTTTGCTTCTCTTTGCAACTGCAGTTTGTCTGCAGGTCCAATGACTAGGTTGGGGTGTATGTTCCTGGGAGGAAGGTCACAGAGGTGAAGGGCCCTTCCTATCACGTCATGTCACGGATGCATGCTATCAGCATGACTTATCACTGTTGATGCTGAACTTGATCGCCTGGTCATGGCAGACATTCTCTGGTTTATTTAACTTGTTTTAATGGGAATTCCTCTAGCCTTGCTTCCAACCAACAGAAGGGGAATTTCTTGGAGGTTGAGAATGTGTTAATTCTTGACAACTTCCTCATGGCTAGCACAGTGCTGTGCACATTCAATAAGCATCTTTATGCTAATTAATAAAATCCATTCTGTAGAAGCAGAGGAGAGTCTGAAACTGACATCTGGCTGGTGGTGAGGCCAGTGCCTCTGAGAATTCAGAATCCCCTGTGGGAGCATTCACTGAGCTGGGCTTTCTCACCCCCAGGGTCCAATGTGAAATCTCCCCATGACTAGTTCTGGCTCTGAATCTATTATGATCCCAATTCCAGGCAGCTGTCATTGAGTATAAGAAAAGGAGGGAATAATAATTAATAAAGACTCTTACAATTTGACTGCATCATACCAAGCCATAGACTGTGTCTAGGATATACTTTGTAAATATTTGAAATTTATGAAAATTTGTCTTGAAAATATCCCTATATTTGTTAGTTGTTGTTGTTTAAGCTAAGCATACTCTTTATGAACAGCTTAAAATATCAGTTTCTCTGTGACTTTCTTATGAAGAAAATTAGAACTAGAAAACACTGCTAAGCACCTGGAAAAATTCCACTGGGATTGGTGCCCTTTAAGCAACTGATAACATTTAAACAACTTCATCATAATGAAATTTCACTTCATGATCATGCATTTTAAAAAGTCTAGCCAGGGGCCCTGAAAGTAATTCTATAACCATGCAATGATCCCCTGTCCATTAAGGTACAAAACTATGTTACAGAAAATGTTCCACAGAATTGCTCTGTGTTTACTAAATTACTCTTATCCATAATCAAACTTTAAGTTCACAGGTTCAGTATTTCAATCCACTTATGTTTTTCTGTTATCATTGCAAATATTCCCTAGTATATTTTTATTTAGAAAAAGGTTAAGGATTATTTTTATTCAATTATCATTTCTTACCTTGTTCTTGCACAGTTTTTCAATGTGATCACCTCCTTAGACAATAGAAGAGATTTGTATGAAGATGTGGCAGGTTGGTGAAGGAACTGCTTATTATTTTCTCTATGCCTTCTCTACCATAGGCATGTTGAGAGAGAACATACTATGTCCTCTGAGAGACTGTGAGTCAATGAATTCCTTTCCCTACAGAGCCCTGGGAGTAGCCTGAAAAGTAAGAAAGAATCTTGACCCTGGGAGTTTAGGGTCTTCTGGGTCTCGTGATGCAATGGCTTATTTCAGGGTGATAACTTTCACCTAAATGCCCTGCAACATATAGAATATTTAGTTTTATTTTTGTTTGGGGAACTTGCCATAGAACAATAAAATGTATTCCATGTAAGAAGTTGTTCTTCAAAGAGAAAGAAGCTCTTGAGAGAAACCAACCAACAGAGGTACTAATGGACCAGTAGCCAACTTTCCTCAATTCCTCTACCTTCCCTCTGTCTGACTCTGAGGCCACACATGGATCTAAATATTTTCCTTTAGTCTGACATTTCACAAGTGAACTTTAATAAGAAGTAAATGATGGAAGAAAGAAAAAACACATAAAAAACAGCATAAGAGTTTTCTGATTTTAAGCAAATCATGAATTTTCTTAGGCAAAGGGAACAGGGGTCCCATGATCCTCTTCAAGTTCATTTATGTTATGTCTAAAATGTAACATGAATATGTCCTGTGAAGTTCCTCTCTCCCAGTATTTTCAATGCTATCTTGTTTTCCAGGAGCAGGGTAACTAAGTGGTCTACCTTAAATTTCTGACTCCATTCCAAGACATACTCTGATTGCCTGAAACACAACATTTTCTTGTGTCTGAGATGGGAACTCCATTTCACATTTATTTCCCATCTCTCTTCTGGAATAAACTTTGCATTTTTTTTCTAGTGGTGAATCTTACTGAGCAGCACAGTTTGTTCTATCTTGGGTTGTGAGCTCTGCCTCCCCTCTGGTGCTCCTAGATGACTCATAAATGCAAGCCTCACCCCCACCCACCAACACACACACAGAGATTCGCAAAGTCTACCCATTCCAGGTGCACAATTTAATAAAGCCTTAGCCACATAATAAAAATAATATGCATACAATAAAGTTGGAACACAGACAGCCATAGAAGATAGCTCCTCTCACACCTGCCTTTACCACAGTAATGAATCTCACAGCAATGCACCCTATAGAAACTGTAAATACAGCCTGAGTGAAGTGAATAAGTGAATTGGGCCTGCAAAGTGATTTCTTTCAACCTTCAGGTACAAAAGACAATATAAAGTTCCATGACTAAGATACAAAAACTTCATATTTGGGGAACTTATCACCAAGCAAATTATTAGCAATAGGCCCATGATTAATCTTCTGGTATACCCACAGGCCAATAGGGCCCCAGGAACAGACAGCCAGACACTGTCTTTGAAGTGGGCAAATGTGACTTGTTTTCATTCTAGAACCCACTTTCCTGACTTCATCTCCAATGTCCCCTGCAAGCTCACCTGAAATTCCTACAAAGCATATCATTTCTAAAAAAAAAAAAAAAAAAAAAAACTAGGCCAAAATATTTGAGTCTTGAACTTCTAATCTTTGTTGAAAGTTGGGTTTTTTTTTAAATAAACCAACTTTCTGATTAAAAAAAGCCCTCTGGGGCATGAATAACTTAGGGCCGATAGAAGAAGTCCTCATTTTCCTTGTTTCTACCCACATCTCTCTTTTTCCTTAGTATCTGCAACACCCTAATTCTGGTTATTTTTATATTTTCTGTTTTTGTTCTCCCCCTGGCTGCTACATCTCTGTTTCTTTGGCAAGTCTGTTACCCTTGACATGGCCACTAAATGTTGTTATTCCTCAAGGCTAAGCAGGTGCTCTTAGATGTGTCCACAGAGCTCCCTATTTTCAGGCCACCTGTGCACAGGTTTTTCCCCCATCTGGAATTCATTTCATCTTCTTCTATACTTGCCTAACTCTACCCATCTTTAAGCATCATTTTAAGTACCATCTTTTCACAAATATCTGCCCAGACCCTCCCAGGGTAGCGTTCTCAGCCCCTGTGGAGAAGTGTCCCTGATGAAGACCCATGACCCTCCATCACCTTGATGAGCAGAAGGGCAACAGTTGTCTGTCTCCTCTTTTTAACAGGCACTGTGTGACAGGTGTCTCCCCATGAGCTACCAGAGTTCTTGACAAAAGGTAGATACATAAGTATTTGTTAAAGAAAGGAAATGGGCAAGACAGAAAACAGGATCCAATTCTTGATAATAAGGAGCAAAGAAACTTCCAGGCAATATTATCAGCTCCTGGTTAAAAATATACATATATAAAGTAGACAATACCTGGGAAATGAAGAGCATCGGGGAAGGAAGTAGATCACAATTTTCAATATGGATATTTGTGTTGAATGCTGTAGTTAAAATGACTTTTCCCTGGGACAGAAAACTGCATTATTAACTAGAAGCAGAAGACAGAGGATAAAGCTGTCAGAAGAGCTGGAATCTTAATAAGAAACCCTGGCTCCTTTGCTGGGAACTCTTGTTATTTTGTTCTGTATTTATCCAGTGGGTTTCATATATCTCAGTGCCTAGAGGGTCAACTCCATTGCTTTAGGTTCAAGGTGGGACAAACATCGTGTTGGGAGGGTATGGCACATGAAAGCAGCTCAAGATATGACAATCAGAACACAATTTTCTTTCCCAGGATTTTTGCATTTTGCAAACTCTGTTCTGTGCTGGGAATTGAACCCAAGTCCTCGTGCATAGCAGGCAATCACTCTACCACTGAGCCACATTCCCAGCCCTGAATATCAACATCTTTAACATCCATGACGATCATCCCAAAACACCCACAGATGACAGTATGAAGATCCTACAGAATGTTAGAAGATTTATCAATGTCCGCCAGTGTACATCAATTAACTGTGTGTATTTGGAAAGATCAATTACAACTACATTTACTCAGCAATTGTGATTGGCCAATGCAAGCAAGATTTGGGTGCCTCTTGATACCTTTCTTTAGGGAACCAGATCTCATCAGAATCACTTGACTCTTGGAAGATGCTATGAAATGAATATACAATGCTGAAAATAATATTTATTTTATTGTCAGTGACAATTCGATGTCAAATTGTAACTGTTGGAAACAGCCCAGTGTAGAAGAAGCCCAAATCAGCCAGATGATCTCTATGAATCCTTTTATCCTCAGAAAAGAAAAATAATATTTATCCTGCTTCATGGTCCTGGCAGAGAACACATGAGATAACGCCTGTGCAATTGTTCATCAAGGACTTCAATGTCATTTTATAAGCATATTCCAAAGTAGCAAAAATACAACTGCTTAAACTACACAACTGAATTTTAAGAAAAGATCTTAAAAATAAAATTTCATTAATTAGTATTTAAAAATAACATCTTTTCCTCCTCACAATAAGGTGGACAAAGCACACAGTATGCCCAGTAGAGAGTAAAACTGTGGATCTAGAGGTTTAAGACTGCAGGTTCATCCATCTTATTGGTACATTAAGAATGAAGGTGACTTTGTGGTTGTTTGCAGAGGATAGTTGGTACCCAAGATAGATGGAACCCAAGGCCTCATTCATGCTAAACATGTGCTCTACAGCTGAGCTACACCTCAAATATAGAGCACAGGTTTTCAGTTGCTATCTGGTACTTTTTTCAATAATACTTTATTAGAAGTCATTTTTTTTTCTTTGAGTTACTACAAAGGAAAAAAAAAGAAGACATCAGAAGTGGTTGATTTTTACTTGTCAGTACACAGTAATCTAGCACATGTTTTCTACTAGAAATATTTATTTTTCCCTACACTTCCCAGAAGCCTGTGCCAGACGGGAGCTCAATTGCAGCTTTTAAAAATCTCTCTCTGTAGGTAGCTCATACATTGTTGGTGGGAGTGCAAATTAGTACAACCACTCTGGAAAGCAGTACAGAGATTCCTCAAAACAAGAGCTATCCCACTTCTTGGTATTTATCCAAAAGAACTAAAATCAACATACTATAGTGATACAGCCACATCAATGTTTATTGCATTGTAATTCACAATAGACAAATTATGGAACCAGCCCAGATTACTTGTCAATAGATGAATGGATTAAGAACATGTGGTATGTAGACACAGTAGAGTTTTACTCAGCTATAAAGAAGAATGAAATTATAGTATTATAGTAAATGGATGGAACTGGAGAATATCATGTTAAGTGAAAGAAGCCAGAAATTCAGAAAATTAAGATTTACATGTTTTCTCTCGTATATAGAAACTGGGTCAAAATAAGGGGAAAAGAGGGTTGAGGATCAGGTATCATTAAGATATAGGATGATCAGTAGAGTAGAAGAAAGAGATAGGGAGGGAGAAAAGACAGGAAAGGAGAGGAAATATGGAATGAATTTAACAAAATTGCTTGATAGGCATATACAAATATACCACAGGGAATTCCACCTTGATGTATATGTATAAAGCACCAATCAAAAATAAATGGAGAGAAATGAATGGAAAGGAAGATCCGTAGAGGAAGGAGTAAAGAGGAGAAATGAGGGGAAGGAAAGGAGGAGCACCAGGGGCTGAAATGGAATAAATCAAGTTCCATACATATATGATTTTGTAAAAATGGACCCAACTATTTTGTATAACAATAATACTCCAATATTTTTTTAAAGAATGTTCTTTACAAATTATTTATGCTTTTAAAACCCTGTGATATTATCACGACCGTGACCTTTAGCTTACCTAGAAAGGCTGGGGTTTGGTCTGCGCTTCTCAGACATGGTTAATTTCTGGCCTTGCAGGTTCCTAAGTTCCTAAGGCCAAAGCAGCAGGGCGTGGCCACCAAACCCACAACATTTCCTATAGGTGAATCCACAATTCTATTTTCTCAAGAAAGTCCACAAAGACTCTGGTTGCCAAAAGGGCACAAGATAAGGGAAATTAAATAGATGCCTCTGCTGTGTTGCCCACGCTCATGGGCACCCATCATGGCCTCAGGAGAGAGCATTGGCTGGAGGTGTCCAAATGTGGAACTCTTTTTGCTCGCCTAAATTTATAGAGGTTAATGGGAATTTTTAATTTAAATTAGAATTGATTTTTTTTTTCATTTCAAGAGTGAGCATAAAATAGAATGGTTTTAAGACAAAGAGTTCCCATGAAATAGTTACTGCAGTCTATAATTGTGTTTTATTGAATTCAATCAAAAAAGCAGGGAACACAGGAAAATAAGAGGGGCTTAGGGTATAATTCAGTGGTAGAGAACTTGGTAGCATGCATGAAGCCCCAGCTTTGATCCCCAGCACCACACACACACACACACACACACATCAAAATGCTGTATTTTTTTAGGTCAAGAAGCACAAAGCCTTGTTGTGGGTCTATAAAAGACAAGCAACCAAGAATCTTTAAACCACATCTAATCTTGTAAGATGCTAGATCTGGGGGGATCGGGATCATAGATGGCTCACCTACAGAAAGGTATTTAGGAGGTCAGCAGCAGGACCAGAAGTTTTGCTCTTTAATGAATAGAACTTGTATTCTCCTGGTTACTCATTTACTTATTTATTTATTCATAATTAATTCTTGTTGAAAATGCCAGGCACCATACTTGGCACAATAGTATTTCAACCTGTGATCCTCTGCTTCTGCCTTAGATTAGAGCAGGTGTAACAAGAGATGTTGTGGCAGACAGGGCCAAACGATCCACTAACCTGGACAAAGCCAGTGGAAAGGGACTCAATTCAGACCCACCTAACCCCAAGTGTGCCAACATCTATCCCCACCAGAGGCCAGAAGCTCTCTCCTATCTGTGCAGCTTCCTGCAACTTCATTGGCAGGAAGTTCCTAGTGTCTAAACTGGGAAAAGCAGAAGATGGAGTGGACCCTGGGTCCAGAGAGGCCCAGAAAGTGATATCAGGGAGCACAGAGTCCAGACCAGAAACCAGAGGGAAGGACCCTACTGCATCTTCAGCTCTCATGTTTCCTAGTTGTGAGACTTGAGCACTTCACTTTACTTTCCCAACACTTAGATGTCCAAGGTATAAGACAGTAGAATGATAATATCTTCTATGTGAACTAAATGAGATCATGTGCAGAAAGCGACTAACACAGTTCCTGGCACACAAAAAGATTTCTTTAAATGTTAATTGTTATTATTGCAAGTACTTTTTTCTTTTTTTAACAGTGCTGAGAATTGAACTCAGAGCCTCATGCATGCTAGTCAAGCAATCTACACTAAGCTACATCCCCAGACCATGTAGAGCAAATTTTTGAGATGGGAAAAAGTTAAATACTTTTTATCTCAAGGGAACATTTTATCTGTTAATTGTTAGTTAATTAGATATCACCTCCACCAGGGCTCTTTGGCACAGCCCCCATTTGCTGGTTCTCTCCCACTATTTGCACAACCAACATGAAGCACTCACCAAACCATGTCTGTCTCCTGCCTGTGCTTTAACCAGACTGTGGAGGGTACATATTTGAATTTCTAGCATATGTTACATATTCTCAAAACAAATATATATATATATATATATATATATATATATATATATATATATTGAGCAAGTGCTAATAATTTTTTGACAAAAATATTGATTTAACAAAGAAGTTATAATTCATAAAGTTTTCTTGAATCACTGATTAAGAGCTATGGAATAATATACAGAAATAACAACTCTGCAATAGGGGGCATATTCCTTTTCAGATCCCTTAAATACAACCCCAGTTCTGACCATTCAGGCCATGAGACACATTAAGACTTGCTTCTGCTTTTCCCTTTCAGTAAATCACTTCACGTATTTTCTCAGTGAAACTTTGTAGTAATAGAGATCACAGTGATATCAGAATATTCTAGAATAATGAGCCAACAGGGCAGTTTTAGCTTGGCACGCTAATATCATTCTGTGACTTTTTTCCCAGCATATTCATTAATAAAGATCTCTTCCAATTAGAGTCCTGGAATCTGGTGAGAAAATAAATCTTAAATCATGAAGACAGCACAGTCGTTCTGATTCTGGGAAGAAGCCAGAGTAGGTAGAAGCAACCTGGATCTCAAACCACTGCTGTCCTCTTGTGGCCTGGCAGATGATGTGCTTTTGGTTTTTAAATCAATTTAGGCAGAAACAAAAGCTTCCAGCCCACCCTCCTCATGCTCTAAAAGCTCCTGCAGAAATTGAGCTCAATTTTCCAAAGAGCGGATAATAAGGAGGAAATCTTTACTTAATGAGTTGCCCAGGATGAGCATTCCTTGGGACTGGGTGGTGGACGGATGAAAACAGCTGTGTCTTTAAAGGAAGACGGCTGCGTTTTGGAGTGGAATTTCCCCAGAACCTCAGTCCTGGAAGAAGGGTGTTCTTTCACGGGTGTGCCAGCACCTGGGAGTAAATAGCACTGTAAGATGAGTGCACACCAGAGCTGGCACAACTCAGTGTGTCCTGTTACCATGCAAGAGCTGGACATGTCTGGATCCAAGTCTTCTCTAAATTCAGGAAGGACTGCAGAAGAGTTCACATGCTCTGTCTTACCCCCAGGAATCATTCCTTTTCTTCTGTGAGTCTCTTACCCTGAGCTTCATTAAAATATGCTTTGTCATTTTTGTCATTTGTTCATTTATTCAACTAACAAGTACTCTAAAGCACCTACTTTCAACGGGGCTCAAGGGATTCTCAGATGGATACATCCCTGTCTCCTCTTGGTGCCTGCATTTTTAAATATTAGACTTAAATTAATCTCTTTCTCTCACTCTGTCTCATGCAGATTTGGATTTCTGTGCTCTTGTGTGAGATCATGTTGCAATCCATTTTAGCTACTAGTTGAGCCAACTGCTAAGTTCTCCATAGCGTGCACATTTATGCCTGGAGCAGATTGAAATCCGTGTGGAAACCAGGGATAAATGAATCTTACATCAAAACCTTATTAAGCCTAAAAGATGCTCTACTTCAGGCATCAGTAATAAGAGGTCTTCTCAGCCCCACCACCCCGGGTGAGAGGGGAGATGATCCAGGATGATACTTAGATACTGTGTGGAACCCCAGTTTCCCTGGTGTAAGGCAAAGATCTATTCTGTGGATGCCCGGCCTATGGCTTCCCAGGGTGGTGATGGGTTCTCCCACATATTCCCTGATGAAGTATGGAGGGGATGCTTCTGAATCCTTCCTTTCTGTCTTTTATGATTCTTCCTTGCTTTATCTTCTGATTAGCAAAATACAGGTTGAGGACAGGGCGAGTATCCCTTATTCAAAGTGCTTGGGATAAAAAGCACGAAGGATTTTTTTTTCAGATTTTGAAATATTTGCATATGCATAATATATCTTAGGGATGGGAGCCAAGTCTAAATATGAAATTCATTTATGCTTCATGTATACCTAATACACACCCTGAAGGTGATTTTATACAACATTTTCGGTGTGCCTGTTTTGACTGCAACCCAGGTCAAGTGTGGAGTCATATCAGCTTTGAATATCAGTTTTTTAATTTGAATATCAGTTTTGAGTTTTGGAGCAGTTCAGACTTTGGATATTCCGATTAGGGATGCCCAACTTATAATAAATTCTAGATGTAGCACTTTTGAAATATTTTGAAGTTAAATAGTTCAGCTTGCCCACTGCTGGGTCTTTCAGGAAGGTGCACTTTAGCCACAGGGACCTCCTGGCCATGAACTTCAGGTCCCATACCTAACGGGCACTAATTCACAGAGGACAGACCAACAGAATACTCTTACACTTTTTTGCTTCACTCAGCATGCAAGGACCAAGGGGTAGCCTTTATAGGGCTCTTCAGGTTGGGTTGCTTATTTTCGGCTCTGAGCATTCATTTCAATATCCTTTCTATGCAAATGGCAACGTTGCAAGGAGATTCTGGCTGGGGGCCTATGTATGGTCCAGGGAAAAGAACGTGCACAGAGAAAAGAACCTTTTGCATCAAATATATTAGTTCCCTTTGTGAGCCCCCATCCTCAATCAGAGGAAGCAGTGTTCCCTAAGAGTCAGGCTGACCTTAACCCAAATCCCAGGTCTGCCATTGAGCCATGTGACCCAGATATGTTAGTCAACTTCACTGACCTTGTTTTTTTCATCTGTCAAATGACTATAATAACATAACTCTTATAGGGTGGTTATGAGACTTAAATGAACTTAAATAAAATGTCCAGAGAAGTGTCTGGTGCACAGTAGTTACTCAACAAATAGTCATAAGTATGTACATTGCATTTTGCCTGAAAGGAAGTTGGATGTCATAGGGCCAATGCAGGGGAAAGAGGAATACCATCCCCACTTTTCTAGAAAGACAACATCTTGAGGACATAGTGAAACCATCCAGTAAAGTGTGCAAAGTTGAGTTCAATAAATGACCAAAGGAGTCCAATAGGCCTGACTTCTTCTACATGCTCAGTGCACAGATTAAACAAAAGAAGGAGATAGATGCATCTGTGAACATGTCAAAAATCATCTTCACAAGAGGTGGATACTGGGGCTCAAAGGGAGCTGAGACATCTTGATGCACTGGTGGATTCAGAATCAAGAAGAACATCCCTAACAGGAGTGGAGCTCATTCCATCTACTGCTCAGGAATCCCAACAGATCAACTGTCTGTAGATACAAACATTTATAAAAAGACATTTGAAAATTCCTATTTTTATCCCTTCTCTTAATAATTTACTGCTGACAACACAGTTCTTTAGGGGGAGGTCCTAGTTGTACCCACTGCCTCATGGTCAGCCTGTGCAGACTCCTGTAGCAATATACCATAGACTGGGGGCCTTATAAATCATGGGAATTTATTTCTCACAGTTCTGGAGGCCAGAAGTCCAAGATCAAGGTGAATTCAGTGTGTGGTGAGGGACTAGTCCTCATAGATGGCGCCTCTCGCTGTGTCTTCTCATGGCAGAGAAAGGAGGCAAGCTCCCTGGGACTCTTACAAGGACACTAATCTCATCCAGGAGGGCTCCATCTTCATGATTTCATCTAATCTGAATACCTTCAGAGAATCCCACTTCCTAACATCATCACATTAGGAAATAGGACCTCAGCAGGTAGGTCCAGCATCCCTAATTGAAAAATCTAAAATTTTAAATGTTCCAAAATTGAAAATTTTCTGAATGCCAAAATGACATCATAAGTGAAAAATTCCACACCATGAAACTGTTCCCTGTACTATATGAAAACATTGTATAAAATTACCTTCAGGCTATGTGTATACAGTATATATAGAACATAAATGAATTTCATGTTTAGACTTGGGTCCCATCCCCAAGATAACTCATTATGTATGTTAAAATATCTCAAAATCCAAAATCTGAAAAAAAAGAAAAAAGAAAAAAAAAAAAAACTTCTGGTACCAAGAGTTTGGGACTTATCCAAAGTTTTGTGTGAATTTGGGAGCAGGGGAAAACATGAGCTCTTGGTCAATCGTACACACCAAAGATTTTTCAAGCTCCACTGAGATTACCATCAACCCCAAAATAGGAAATGGGGATTGGGGAAAACTATTGTCTGGAAAGTTCAACTAATGCTTGGTAACTATTTATAGCCAAGACCATTTTGGAGCTGCTAGAAGCTCCAGCCAGCTGCCCTTTGTGGGCTGCCCTATGGTTGAAGAATATTGAGGTTTAATAAACCTGACTCTAGTTGAACAGCCAAAGGGAGGCCTTCCACTATAACTTTCCACTCCTCAATCCAAGGTCATACCTTTCCCCAAGGTGTAGGCTTGGTATTCACTCTGATTCAACCTGTGCTTAATTTAGCACTTACAAAGCTCCAATATCAGGGTCTTAAAGCCCTTAAAGGGCCACAGGGAGACCATCAGTCATGCCACTTACTGCTTGCTGAGTGTCTGGGTCCCAGCACTCCAATCTCTGTGAGGATGTGGAATTCAGGTCCCCTCCAAATCTAACCTACATCCACAAAAGGGGGTCAGCTCATACATCATGAGTGTCACTACCAATAACCTATTATGCTGATGGACAAGTTTATTAGAGACTTCTTTTTCTTTCATACATATCAATCCTGAAACTACCTAGTGAAGGAAGTAGAGTAAATATTATCTCCCCATATGCCCAGGTCTAAAGAGATTCATGATCTGTCCAAGTCCATGGAGGTGACTAGTGTCCCTGCTTGTCTCTCCGAGACGGGAGATTTTCACGACATAGATTTTTATGGTAGTGAGCATTTTGCAAATAGCAAGGTCTTGATTGCTAATTAAGCACTTCAAATAAATCAGGGCACTCAGACATTTTTCACTGCCCTCAATACCAATACCTGTGGTTTTTCTTGTTTGTTTTAAAATGTGTTTCTGGCTTCTTTAAGAGCAATTGAAGGTGTAAAGAAAATGTAACCTGATTCCCAGTTTTCAAAATAGAAAACTGAGAATAGATGATACACAGAAAAATCTGGAGAAATGTATAAACAGGTTTAAACAGAAAGATGAAAATGTAACAGAAACGATAATGGTCACAATTGTCTCTATTGACAGGAGTTGTTCAGAACACCACCACCTGGGATCTCTCAGCAGGTGTCCCTGCATCCACCTGTCTATGCATGAGGGCAGCATCCCCTGTCAGCCCAGAAATTTAGGCAACAATCTGTTTGATAGATGTGATTCAAAGGTGGCCCCCTTGTGTGGTGTCCTGCAGGAAGTCACGGGGCACACAGACAGTGACTCACAGCTTTGGCTTGGGCAGATCTGAGAGACCTATCAGTTATTTTGTCTACACTGAGGGAAGGTTACAATAAGCTGATGTCATTGTGACGGGCATTGGTCTGTTCCCATCTGAAAGAATTCCTTTTCACCGGTGGGGGGTATGTGTTAGATCTTTGTTTACCTTGCTGTTGAATTCTCAGCCATTTCCAGGGAATTGCAAGTCACCAACTTTAGTGAAATAATCAAGAAGATTAAAGAATTCTATTTTTTTCTTCCTAAAGCAAAAAGTTCTTTTTTTCCTTTTTAATTCACAGAAGAGAAAATGAATTTGCTTTTATGATTTTTTTTTATATCTCTTTTAACAATTTTAAATACATCTGAAAAAGAGAGGCCTTTGGTGCATTTAATAATCAAAAGAAATAAGTGGCTTTCTCATATTAAAAGTATTGCACAAAAGGTAAGCACAGAACTAAAGAATGCAAATGTAATTTATACTAGCTGAAGGTATTCTGATTTACTAGAATTATGTACTAACTATACATAAATTAATGAGATTTTTGTTTGTTTTCGTTTTGTTTTGTTTTGTTTTATTAGTTGCTCGTGACAATATAATGATCTTGACATATCATACATTTAAATCACATGGGATATAAATTCTCATTTTTCCAAGTGTACAGGTTGCAGAATCACATTGGTTATACGGCCACGTATATACATACAGCAATACTAGTGTCTATTTTATTAGAGTTAAATAAACTATATATACGAAATTAAAAACACTAGAAATAATAATAATGTAATATTTCTTGAATTAATGAACTTCCTGATCATTTTATTCTGGATAAAAAGCAGTTGATCACATCAATAATATATAATGTATCAAATTTAATCAATATAATTCAAATATATTTCAACATGTAATAGAGTTCAAATATATCCAATTATAAGTCAATTTAAACATATTAAACAATGCTCACAACTGTTGAATTAAAAATAAAAACAAGTCTCAGAAGCTTAAACAAAAAAGAATGATTTCTCCGCCATTTCTGGTAAAAAGAATCAGGTACTACCATAATAGCATTGTATTTACAGTTCATAGCAATTGGCATATTCTGGTCAAGGGGATATAAAAATATTTCTAGGTGAAACTTTTGGAAAAATATTTTAAAAGTAAAATGTTGTGACTAGATTGTGCCTTGTCCTTTTAGTCTTATACTTTCTTTGAGTAGAGAACATGGATGTGATGGCTTAAGTGCCAGCAACCATCTTGTGAACATACAAAAAGTCTTACATCATATAGATGGTAGGATGAATTTTAGAATGAAGCAGAGTTCCTTCTGACATCAGTTGATTAACTTCTTGTTTGTGAGAGAAAGAGAAGTATCTCTCTTATATATATCATGGAATTTTCTGTTAAATGGGACCAAAGAATTTCTAAATGATGCAAATATGTACTATAAGGAAGGAAAATGCTGAGATAAAAACATGGCGCTTTTATTGTATATTTCTTGTTCATTGTTATTAAATATGACCTGAAATACTTGAACTGATAGGGAAGGGAGTTCAGAATGAAATTGTATCTGCCATCTTAGGCCAATGTCTTCCAAGTTTACACTTTTCTCCTATTTTTTTTTTATAAAATATATACCACAGATAAAGGATTATATGGCTGATTGATAGATGATGGACATGAAAGATATAACAGACTGAGGATAGATACATAGAAGATGGATTCGAGAAGTGGGTAGATGATAAATATATAGATGGATAAAATAGATGATAGATTAGATAGATGTGATAGATGATAGTGACAGATTGATATAGATGATGGAATAGATGATAGGTATAGATGAGTGGCAGAGATAGATAGATAGATAGATAGATAGATAGATAGATAGATAGATAGATGATATATAGATAGAAAAGGAGAGGGAGAGAGAGAGAGGGAGCAAGAATAATCAAGCACACACCACCAGCAGCTTAAGACACTGAAGATTCCTGCCCACTTACATCCTGGGTACCCCTTCCCTGTGATGTCATGCTTAATCTCCTCCAAAGCAACCAGTGTCATGGATCTTGTTTAGCGTTTCCTGGATCTTCTTTATATGAACATATCCTTATGCAATGTTGTTTAGTTCTGCATACATTTTACACAGGTGGTATCATGCTGTTTGCATTCTTCTGGAACTTCTTTTTCATCCAACATAGTTTACTGAAACTCATCACATCATTCCATAAAGCTATAATTCACTCACTTTTTTAACACCATGTGGCATATCCATTCTCTATACATATTTTGGTAGTTGTTTCCAATTTGGAATTAAGACCATTTTTCAAATGTTTCTTGAAGCACATATGTAAGATTCTATCTGGTTAAATATTTAGAAGTGGAATCACTATATTGCTGAGTTGTTACTGGATTCTGGCAAATTATCTTATCAAGGAATTTGTAGCAATATACACTTCTACCAGCAACACATAAGACTTTTTGTTATTCCATATGCTCACCAACACTTATTCCTCTGCCAGAAGGAAGAAAAGCTGGCCTGGAAGAGCTATGGGTCCAACCTCGAAATGCTAGGGGACCAAATTGATGTATCCCCTTATCAGCCTACCTGTCAATTAAGTCTGTCAATCATTCAGCAAATTTATTTTTTCACCATGTAGTCATGAACCTATCTCATGAGATAAAAATATGCAAAAGAAGTTAAATGGTACAAAGAGCTAAATATTGAGTCACAGATGTCCCAGATTCAAGTTCCCAGTCACTTTGTTTTTATGGGTCTAATTCCCTTGAACAATAAGGACATCAGACTTAGATGGCCTCTAAAGACCCTACCAGGCCTGAAACTTTCAAATAACATATTTCTATTTTGCAAAGGAGAAGACAGCCTTATATTTGACAAGTTGTGAGACTTATTAAAGTTCTGGAACCTTCTTACCCCATAATCCTTCAATTCAGACTGTGAATTGTTACTTCCAACTACTGGTTGAAAAATAGTAATAACTGTTACTTGAACTTGGCTATAGGGTTAAATTAAAACTTGTACCTACAGTGACTTGGTCATTAACCATTGCTTACTCTGGAAACACTTAGCTTTCTATCTTACTCTCTGCTCTTGAGGCTTACAATTCAAAACACGTAGGTGTCTGCAAGACCTCTTCATGGACATAAGATTCAGGAAGTTATACATGGCTGTCCCTGTCTTGAAATCCTCAATTCTCCTGTGCACAAGCGAACAAATTTTCATTTTGCACTGGGCCTCTCAAATTATGTAACTGGTTCTGGGCGTTTTGCACAAAAAGTACCTTTACAGAAATTTCTTCATGAAACTGATTATAATAAAACCAAGAGAACAATGTAAATAGTTTTTAATAAAATATGAACAGGCAGGGCGCAATGGTGTATGCCTGTAATCCCAGTGGCTCAGGAAGCTGAGGCAGGAGGATTGTGAGTTCAAAGCCAGCCTCAGGAAAAGTGAGTCACTAAGCAACTCAGTGAGACCCTGTCTCTAAATAAAATACAAAATAGGGCTAGGGCTCAGTGGTCGAATACCCCTGGGTTCAATCCCTGGTACCTCCCTCAAAAAAAAAAAGACAGTATAAACAATATTTTTATTCTTCTTCCTTTTTTCCCTGATTTCCTTTCTTTAATTATAATCTACATGCAGATAATAAAATACTACTTTGGAAAATCTGGGAAAAGAAGTTTACCCTTCTCCCACCTCCACCTCACAGGAAAGGAGGTCTTTTTGGATACTTTAAGACAGCACTCCAACATTCTCTACCCACATGTTGAGCTTATGAGAAAGAAGTGGGGAAAGAGAGAGGGAAGGAAGGAGGGAGGGTAACTACGGAGCTCACAGACATTACCACATGCACATGCATACAAACATGCCACACACCAAGAACCTTCTATCCACAGCATACTTGGGAATTTTTACCAGGCTCATCAATATCTGATGGACAGTTTATGGAAAGAGGGATTTCATTTCTTCTTTTATAGAGTGTTAAAGATTTTTTTTTAAGTTGTTTCAGTGTTATACATACCGGGAAAGAAATCCACAGTGTTTCTGAATTTGTTTCAGCCTCAATTTAAGATTACCCCATTAAATAAAATGTCTTAAAAGCTGCACGTCAGTGTGTTTTGACTTAAAATTAAAAGAACACCGCAATTCTTTTGATTTTGTTAATATCCCAAAAATAAATATTTGACTCATAAAGGTTAGGGAAAATTCATTCCTGTTTACAATCGCCGCACATGTCCTGCACTGGTTCCAATTCTGTCAGCCAAACAGCTGTCCCCTTCCAGCCGGGCTCTTTGGCCAGCTGTGTGCCCGGGGTTGTTTGAAGACCTGTTAAAAAGCGTTTACGGACTTTCATATGGACAGGTGTCCCTTCATAAAGCAAAGCTGCCTTCTAAAGAATGTAATAAGAAGGATCATGCATTGAACTCTATAAAATAGTTAAAATTGAATGCAGGTAATGAAACAAAAGGGATGCCCAGACGGCCGAAACAATAGGTGACTTTTTTGCCAAGTTGCCTTTTGCCTTTTGTGAGAAGGTGAGGGATGCTCTTGGGCCCCACAAACCCAGAGCATTTCTACACCAGAAATGAATGCTTCCTCCCTACAGGGAAACATCCCCCTTGGTATTTTGCACTTGCAGGTGTTACAGCAGGCTCTCTAGAAAAGGGACTCCTCTTGTGGAAACGCCTTTAACTAGCAATTGGTCCTTATATAAGTAAGTCATGAGGGTGTCTCCAGATGTGATATTGAAATTATAGGAAAAAAACCTGTCCTTTTGTAACGTGTATTTAAGCCGTTGGGTTCTTTGGTGAATTTGAGGAATGAAATACATGGACCCAAGGGTAAGAGTGAAGTCACAGAGTTTATTAGAGTAATAGAAAGCAGAGCTCCCGAAGGGGAGGAGCCCCAAGATAGGGATGTCTATGGGTGTCTGTTGTCCAGGGGTTTTTAAAGGCATAACTGATGGCCAAGCATGGGTGATTGGCGAGATGAGGGATGCTATCATGGACCAATCAAGCTCTTTAAGCTCTGAGTTGAATAAGCCAATCAGAAATGCATAATTTCAATCCCTCATTTACATCTGTTAGAAAGAGGAAGCACTTCAGGTAAAGGTCTGCTTGTGGGCAGCCATTGCTAGGGGTAAGGACAAGTAAGGGTAACTAAGGAAAGGCAGCTGTGGTCGAAGCTGTGAGGAACAGAGAGACAGGCATTCTAACTTTGAAGAAAGCATTGTGGTGATGCTGGCAGGGAGCAGCAAGTCACAGGATGTCTTTCAGACCTTATTTCTCCTTTTAAGTTGGAATGATGTCACCCTCCCGCCTGTCCTTCTCCAAGGCCCTTATCCTGGCTGCCTATGGGAAATCTATCTTCCTTCCACTTCCACTGTAACCCCAAGCTCTGCTCCAGCAGGACATTGATAGTCTAGACCATGGCAAGTTTTGCTATGTGAGTCAAATGTTAGAAATATGCACACTCAAATCACCTGATTAATTGCCAGAATAGCACTACTTAGAATTCCTCTCTGCAAGCCATAAGCCACCCACCCTTACAAAGTTGGAAAAGAAATTGAGAGTAGTCATTTAGAAACATTTCTAGCAAATTTTTTTTAACATTTTACATTTTGAAATAATTGCAAATGTACAGAAAATCTACCAAAAGAGCACCAAGGGCTTCCTTCTATATTCTCCTCACCAGACCACCTTGTTGTTGACATTTTATCTTACGGCCCAAACAGTCTGTGGTGTGTGTGTATGTGTGTTCCAGAACCATCCAATAATAAGATGAAGAATTCCTTGTGTTTTTCTTACAAATATGAACAGTGCTCTACATGACCAAAATATAACCATCAAAATTAGGACATTGATCTTATGGTATCATCATCTCCAATTCCCATTCATTCTTCTCTGGTGTCACTAATAATGTCTTTAGAGGTTCCAATTCAGGGTCACACATTGCTTGTAGTTTTCAACACCAGCTGGAACCCTCTGAAATAGTTGTTCAGCCATTGTCTTTCATGATCTTGACATTGTTAAAAAGTACAAATCTTTACTAGATAGCAATGTCCCTTGGTTTGGACTTGTCTGGAAGTTCCTTGTCGTTTGTCCATTTCAGGCAAGAATTCCTTAGAAATGACACCATGTTCTTCTAGTGCATCATGACCATGTCTGGGGCCACCCAACATTTATTTGTCCTGTTGCTAGTGATGCTATTTTTACTCGTTGGTTAATGTGGGATCTGCAATGTCTCACCGATAGAAAGTAATTAATGGATACTTTGTGGGGAGAAGCTTTGAGATTTCATCAAGAGAGACCCTTCTCTTCCATGTACTTATTCATTTTTATCAGCATGAACTTGTAAATCCCCATTTTGCTTAAAGGGTTACAAACTGTAACCACCATTATTTATATTGATGCCTAAATGTTCCCTTGGGCCACAAGGAGTGCTTGGAACTGGCCCCTGAGTTGGCTTAACAGGACCACATCGTTTTGAGCATTTCTATACTTTCTAGAAAAAAACAAGTGTTCCAAGCTGATCTTGTATTTTCTCGGACAACCCTGCAGGTAGCCATGTCTCAAGCAGGTCCTGGTTCCTTTAAGTGGGGTGTGGCATTTAGAACCCAACCTAGTGATCCTGGGCGTACTCATTGTTACCAGGGTGCCACTATTCCCAGGCCCTCCCAGCATACATTGAGCTAGGAAATATATGTATACATACATGCATGGATATATACCTACCTGAACATATACATTTTATCTCTAATTATATACGTTAAATATCACAAGTTCACAATCATATGTCCAATTCCGTCCAACACTACAGAGTTTATATTTAACCATTCCTCCTTCCACGTATGTAATTTCCTTCTCCAACTGTGTGAAACAAAAACTCTCATCAACCTCTATGGACTTGTTTATTGACTCCATTTCTTCTCCAGAACGAATCTCTCAGCTGATCTGGCTAAGAACAAGGCCCACCTGGTAGCATCCTCTTCCTGGACAGGTGCTGACCAGGAAAGGTGAAGGGGAGAGAGAAGGAGAGAAAAGAGGATTAGGCAGGAGAGGAGAGAGCAAGGAGTGAGAGGAAAGAGAAAGGAACTATTTTGTATAGCAATTTGACAGAGTAGCTTCATGCTTGAATCCAATTTTAAAAAAAAGCCAAGGGATTTGTATTTTGTATGTCTTAATGTATTTTCTAGCAATTTGTTTTACTGTATTTTACAAAAGTAATGGTCTGTCAAGGTTTTGAAATAAAAATCAGACACGACACGAGCCCATCACCATAGGTGGTATGAAGAGAAATGATCCAATCACACTTTCATCTGCAAAGCAAACCTGGGAGTCAACAGAAATCTTTATGCAGCTTGGGCTATAGAGAAGAGTTGAGCAGACAGACTTTAAGGCTTGCCAAGACTAAAATATTTACTAGCTGGCCCTTTAAGGGAAATGTCTACTGATCCCAGATACAATATTACTATATCATTTACTTATTTATTATGTATATTATTATGTTCTCCCCACCCCCACCACTAAAACAAAAACCCATGAGGACAGGGGTTTTGTCCATGATTCTCCAAAGAACCTGTGAAAATGGTTGGTGCTTAGTAGTTGTTCAATTAATATTTACTGAACTCCAATGAGGGAAAAAGTCTTGGGGTTACTATGGTTTGAATCTGAAATTTTTTAGACATCTCCTCAAAGGGGATAATGGGACTCTGGACTCTTCCTCCTCTTTTTCACACTCAGCCACAGGTGAAAGCCTTTCTTTATCACATGCTCCTGCCATGATGTAATCCTAAAGGCTAAAAGCAACAAGGCTACTCAGTTATGAACTGAAACTCCAAAACTGTGAGCCAAAGGAACTTTTTATAAGTTGATTTATCTCAGATGTTTGTACAGAAAAAAAAAAAACCTAATGAAGGGTCATGGATGACAGTGGAATTGAAATGTGTTGGATACAAGCCAAATCAAGTCAGAGCCAGAAGGAACAGTTGTTTTCCCAGCTTGTAAACGCCTGGACAGGTTCTCTTCCCATGCTCCATCCTTCCTCAGTCTTGGGTCAGTCCATCATTAGGCTTCCTCTATGAGGCTCAATCATCTATCATTGATTTGAGGTCAGGCTTCCATTTCCAAAGATGCAGCTTGATCCCCTAGTATAAACAGGACTCTATTTCCAGGAATACCTAGAAAAAAGAAGAGCTAATGCTCACGAAGGTTTTGAACTTCATGTACAATTGCTGCATGCATATATTCATGGGTGTAGCTGTCATCAGATTCCCAAGACGCAAATAACTGTGTGAATCTCAGTTAAGACTGACCCCTTAAAACACCTTGCCCTGGTACCAACCTGAAAGATCATCCCTTGGTGAATGGCCCTTGGAGCCTCCTAAGGTGCACAACATTGCTTGCCAGAACACGGCCACACTACTTTTCTAGACATGACACAGCCTAACAAAACTGGGAGCTTTGACTAACACATTGTCATGGAAGAAGACAACATTAGAAAGACGTTAGATGAGACTGCAGCTGTCTTCCCAGAATGGGCTGTCTGCTTGGAAGATGCCATGAGAACAAGATACCCTTTATTCTAAATGGCAACTGGTGATTTAAGGAGATTTTTAGGGGAAATAAATAAACACCTGCATTAGTCAGGGTTCTCTAGAGGAATGCAACCAGTAGAGAGAGAGAGAGAGTATGTGTGTGTGTGTGTGTGTGTGTGTTTGAATTTACTAAATTGGCTTACAGAATGAGAAGATGGATAGTCCCACAATGATCTCAGTATGTACAGAAGGAGATGATGAAACCCATCTGTTTAGAGAGGAAACAAGGTAGACTGAGGCCAGATCACATTACATCCTTTGCCAAGACCTGTATTATGGTAAAATAATAGCAGATTTTTGACAATGCCTGGTCCCCAAAAACTTCCTTCAGACAATTTAGTATAAATACTTCTAAATATCTTTGCAGAAAATTACAAAATGCCACCTTCCAGAAACATTTGCTGCTTCACTACTTACCTCTACATTACCTACACCAAAAGGGAACTGAGAACAAGTAAATTCTGTGTCCCTCCAGAAAGCATAATCAGCCTCAGGCCTATGGACAAAAGGCATCTGCAAGCCTACCTAATCACCAAGTGGGAGGCTTGGATGCTCAGCAGACTATGCACGGGGCAGAAGTTGTTCCTGTCTCCTGTATAGTCCTAAAGGAGTTTGGGTGCATATCCCCCAAACTTCCTACAAAAAATCTAGCCAAGATTCAGAGCCAACTCTAATCCTCTGAGCACTCAGTGAAGGGTGCCTGGCTGGGTAGACCACCCACTCAGTGCTGGACCCAACCCACTTCCTCTGAAGCCACATTCACTGGAAGTGTAACACTCTTTTGGCTTGGTAGGTTTTGAGTGATTTTCATTAGATTAAGAGGATTTTGATTAAAGCACATGCCGTGTTTCATATAGGAAAAAAAAATCGCTAAGTCCCAGAATCCATAAGCATAACGATGCTGTGTGTTTATAAAGTGCTCTCCTCCCTCCCCTTAGCATGAGAAGCTCCAAGCCCTTCACACATTTTGTGTTATTAATAAGGAATATCTACATATCCTTCTAAGTAGAGTGGGAGAAAATGTGATCTTTAAATATAATCAGTGCTAAAGCACAGGAACTGAGTGAGATGGATTGGAGAATGAGCCAGAATTTGAACCCAAGTAACAATGATTTGTATGTTCAAGTTTGTTCTTCAAAAGATGTCACTGCAGCAAAGAGCAGGAAACCTGGGAGGCCTTGGCCTTGAGGAATACAACAGTTGAATCTGCTTACACCATGTACAGACTGGCATGATGAGTAAATGACTCATTAAGGTGACAAAATAATTACGTTGACAAAATAATTACATCGATGCTGATGGAGATTGTGGTGATAAGTGATGATGGACTGATGTCACCTAGCCCAAATGTATCCCTCTGAAATGCTCTCAAGTTAGCACCAAAGAACCAGACATGCACTTTTGTTGGCTTGCCATATGAGAATCATGTAAAGCAATGACGCATGACTGGGCCCTGTAGCAGGTTCTCGGAAGCTACTGGCCTCTCCCTCATTTCAAGTGGTATCATTTGCATCTAGGCCACTTCTCTGGCAGCTGATCATTCCTAGGGACATCTTTAGCATAATAGTCTTGGACTGTTTAGCTCCCAGCATTCTTTAAATTTTAATGCATGTGTGTATTAGATGTCCAACCTCATAGTAAATTCTTTGAGGGCAAGGATTTTGTCCTTTTCCTCACCACTCGCTACCTCCTACCCTTAGTCAGAGCCTGTCCCAGTTTGTTGGCCGTGAATTCCGGCTGAGTGGGAGTGCTGGGCTTTAGATCTGAAATGTCCCCCAAAGGCCTGTGTGTTTTATAAAGGCTTGTTGTTCAGCCCACAGTGTTATTGTGAAAAGGCAGGACTTTCGGGAGATAGGGCCTGGTGGGAGGCCTTCTGGTCATTGGGGGTGGCCTTTTGGTGAAGTTATTAAGACCCTGCCCCTTTCTTTTCCTCTCTCTTATGTCCCAGACATAAGGTGAACAGTTTGGCTACCAATGCCACCATGACGTGCTGCCTCTCCACAGACCCAAACAACAAAGTCGATCAACCACGTAAGTTGAAACCCCTAATGCTATGAGTCAAAATAAGCCTTTTCTTTTTTGTAAGCTGATTATCTCAGATATTTGTTACAGTAATGGAAGGCTGACTAAGAAAGCTTAGTGGTTAGAGAAGCAGCCTAGTCCACTTCTACGTCTGAGAGGCAGATACTACTGGCATATGGGAGGAGGCAGGGGTGGAGAAGGTAACCTGGCAGGTGATCTCGGTGGGGAAAGTCTCCAGAGGAGAAGGACTCTGTCCATTCCTTTTTAGGATGACTCACTTACCACAGGTCTTCCACACCTCTACCATGCCAGGCACAGGAGCAGGGAGGAGGAATGCAACCAGAGATGTGCCTAGAACTCCCTATTTCAGGGAGCTACAGGTCCAGTCAGACAGCTGCCCCAGGCAGGTCTCTGTGAAAACATCTCAGAATTTTCATTGCTTTTTTTTTTCTTTTTCCTATGAAATTTCTTTCTTCTCATTTCTGTTAACTTAGCTAGTTAAACTGTCAGGCCAATTTTGAAAAGGAATAAAATCTTTGTCCCTCCTCCCATCCTGAAGCCAAAATCTATTTTAGTTCATATAAAAATGATCAAATTACAGCTTTTGGCATGTTACTTAACTAGGAAAAAATAAATTGGATTAACTAGTGCCAATAAACTAAGTATTTTCAATTAAATTCTAACATTAGTAAAAATATCAGTCATACCAGTCTAAACCCTAACCAACTTTAAAAACAGTATGTGTAACACTCAAAGCAGCTGTCTGCAAAAACAGCGTCTATTGCTCATATGAAACTTTGGGCAATAAAAGGAATTACTTGAGGGACCCAGCACTTAGGCACAAAGAGCCAGGCAGGTCTGGGCTTTCCATAATAGGTAATTTCAGCCAAAAGAAAAAGAAAAGCATCCTTTCCCCTAGCTTTGGTCCCTCAGAATTGGGCTAACTCCCACAGATGGAAGAGTCCACTGTTGTCGGAGGCAGATAAAGCGACCTTCTGTTTGGTGGTAAGAGAGGTCTTACTCTAGCACATTCTAGGTCTATAGGCTCCACCCTGGAGATCCATGTTCAGGTACCAACACAAGGGCTAGGAAAGCCCCCTGAGCCTGTTTTTGTTCACCTACTAGGGGTTTTCCTTTAGATCATCCCCAGACTGTTGCACATGGCCAGGAGAGCACAGGGCTGCAAGTGCACCTACATGCTCTGTAGGCCATGGTGACTTAGACCCCTCCTAATGCATATGGCAGGATGTGCACTTGCTGCTCCTGGGCTCATCTGCAGTAAGTTAGGAGACTTACTCATCTCACATAAATGGGGGACCTGACTAAAGCATAGTCATCCAGTGCTCTCTTCAACAAAAATTTGCTGAACATCTTGAGGTCTGGTTGTGTAGTGAGGTTTGGGGGTTGTGCACTGATTTTGATTTAAAACCATACGATTAACAAGGATGATTGAACATGACACTGACTTAAAGATATTCATGGTTTAATGAGATAGATAGATATTCACTGAGATTATCCCGGTGCAGTCTGGTAAGTGTTTTAATAGGTGAATGTAGCACATAACCCCAGGAATAGAGGGTAGCTGGCCCAGGATGTGTAGAGAGAAGGCACAGAAACCACACATAGGAATTGAGCAAAAAGTATGCAAGCTGGACATACTGCACGTGTATACATCCACAGATATGCAGATGAGGCGGGTCTTCCACCAAATGTTGATACTCTCTGCATTGTATAAAAAAATAGAAAGTCATTAATCACTATCTGTTTAAGATTTAAAGATTATGAGCTTACATTAAGATCTCATTAGTTTGTAAGGCCATTAATATAAGATTGTTTGCATTAAAACAGATTTTGCTTTTCAAACCAAAAGGGAGGGAATGGGCAAATTTACATTTGACCTTTCTAAATTGTGCAGAGGATTTCACTTCAACAACTAATTGGCCTTCATTTTATGAGTGTAAACAGTTCAACTAATTTCTGGCAGGTGATTTTTATACTTTATTAATAAATCAATTTCATATGCTAAAATGAAGGCAATATATGTTTGCTTAGAAATGAGTCATTTTCTGCTCTGAGCAGCATTTTGCAGGGTGGTCAACAACCTAAGGGATCCTGGAAAGCTCTTGAAAAAAACAAATAAAATGCCAGACTCATCATATAATGTGCACTTTAGTTATAAAATGGCTAAATCCATCAGGATCCAGCCAGAAAAACCTGAAATCACAGAAATTTTTTCATCAGAGTAAATTTAATATGGGAACTTTATTATACAGGTGTCAGGACTTAACAAACAGGGAATACCCTGGTAATCTGGAGGTACAATTGTAAATATTTCAGATTTGGGATTTTTCTGATTTTGGAATATTTGCATATACATAATGAGATATTCAGGGGCTGAGACTCATGTCTATACACACAATTAATTTATGTTTCACATACATCTTGCAGCTAGAGATAATTTTACAGAATAATTTTGGTGCACCTGCATTTTGACTGTGACCCATCAAATGAGATCAGCTGTGGTGCTTTCCACTCATGGTATTGTGTCAGTGCTCAAAAAGTCCTATATTTTGGAGCATTTCATTTTTTTTTTTGGATCAACCTATGATAACTGCAGGAAGTAGCTATTGCCCCTGGGCTGTGGACACAGAGAAAAGATGTGGGAGTTATGGGTACCCAGAGTTCAAATAAGGAGGCCCTACAGAGCTGGGCTCAGACCTCCAGGGAGAGATGCAGCCTGGATGGTGCTGGTATACCTGAAGAAACACAATGAAGTGGGTCTGGGAATGTGAGGAGCTGGAGGTGACAACCTCTCACCCCATCAGTGTTTGGGGAAGTGGTACCAAAAGAAACCACTGGCCATGGAAAGGAGTAGTCTCTGGCTCTTACAGACATTTGGTTTCCCCTTGGTGCTCTTGTTGTCAGACTCGAACGAGGATCTCCAAGGCAAATGAGAATAGCCCCCAGGACCACAGAGCAGGTTACCCAAGGGTGGATTTGAAGTGGGAACAAGCACTTTATAGCTGATGGTTGAAGACACGATACAATGATCTCTACTTTATTGCAACATGAGTATCTTCCCCACAACAAAAACTTCAAAATTATTTACAGAGGGTAAGAAACAAATTATGATGAGAGATAGTATCTAATTCATGTTCTCTGATTTAGATGAATCTTCCCAAGAACTCTAGCTTGTTCATGTTTTCACAAAGTGAGTGTGGCCAATTCTACCAGGCTTGCTCCTCTTCTCCATGACTTAAAGATACACACTACAGCTCAGCCCTCCTGCACTTTGTTTGAGGTCATGTGACATGGAACTAGAGGAGGGTGTGTAAAAGAATGTGATATATGCCAGTTCCTCATCTGGCCATAAAAATTCCCATCTCCTTTTACAGGTGTTGGCGGTGATATCACCCATGTGGGAGGGGCCATGTGAAGAGATCCCTGCCTTCTCCTGCTACCCTACCCCCCAGCAAAGGTGTTGCAAGCTGAAGAAACATTGAGATATATTTATCACAGCTTACAGCAACCTACTCTAACATCAACAGTTCACTAAATTAGTAAAAAAATTAATTTATAAAGATATACCATTACTCATAAATACTCAGAGTCACAATGAACAAATTTGCTCATAATGACCCAAAAGCAGTATGCATCTCACTCATGCTCTAGAACCTAGAGAAATTGATTTAAAGATCATTACCCATACCTCACTCTCATTAGCACAACTAGTCCAGCATCATATTGCTAGCTAGTGATAGAGGTAGGTCCTGCATCCTGCCCTAGTTTTTTGTGAAAATTCTTTCCCCTTAGATGGCTGCCAGAGTTGGTTTTGTCAGTGCTGGTGAAGCCAGATTTAAAGATAGGTAGTTAGTATAGCTAGGTAAATCAGGTCTGATATCCAGTCAAATAAAGAAAATGGAGTCCATAAAGAAAATAGAGTCCAATCTGAGTCTAGGTAATCAGAACTCCACCTGGGAGATTGAAACAGTAAGTGTCAACAAAGACAAAGGGTTTAAAAGGAAAAAGACAAGAAGTTTTGAAGTTTTGTTGAATTGGAAAAGTCCCTGGGTCCTTAAAACAACCTGGGGATCATTTTAATTGATGTCATATGTAAATGGAAAGAATACTGATAATAGCATTTGCAGAAGTAAAACAGGATTAGAAAACACAATACACATTTCCTTTTATATTCGCTTCATCAAATATTTTTCTTTCTCATGCCAGCTCTGGTAGGAGTGGCTGTTTGGTAGGAACTGGATAGGTCTATG
Organism: Marmota monax; assembly: GCF_021218885.2. Lineage (NCBI taxonomy): Eukaryota > Metazoa > Chordata > Mammalia > Rodentia > Sciuridae > Marmota > Marmota monax. The sequence continues at coordinate 1,008,642 of NW_026693024.1, read as the reverse complement.
CAAGGGATCTCTAACCTCCTGTCTATGGACTTGAGGTAATGAACTTGAGTTACTCTTTGGCATTAGCTTTACTCAAGGGTCAACAAACTCTTCCTGTAAAGGGCCAGATAGTCAATATTTTTGGCATTTTGGATCATAAAATGTCTGTCACGGTTACTCAAGTCTGCCATTGTAGGAGAAAAGTAGCCCTCAATGATATGTAAACAAGTGAGATTGACTGTGTTCTTATAAAACTTTATTTATGAAACAGGCAGCAGGATGGATGTGGCCTGAAAGCCATGGTTTGATGACCCCAATCCTACTCATTAACCTGAGTTTGCAGATGTCACAGATGTAAATCTATATAATGTAATCTTTGCTTCTCTTTCAGTTGTCTAATCAAGTATGGTACCAGGACTTAAGAGCATGAATGACTCACACAACACTGCAGTCCTCCAGGGAAAAGATTTTAAAAGGAATGCACCATTAACAAGGTGGGGCGATGGAAGGGGGGATGAGGAGTGAGGCTTGAGCTGGAAGCTGGCAGGCTGGAAGTAGAAATTTTTCTTCTTCTCTAGTTGGATAGAAGAAGTAGGATTCTTCTGATTGGAATCAACTGTCCATTTTTGTTGACCACTGTGCATTAGCAATTACAACAACAACAGAATCACTGTCTTTCCTTGCAGACTTGCAATAGTCAGCCTTGGTTACCTGTTGACCATGCCTAGGATGATTGATCATAGTCCATCATGAGGCCACTGAAGCATAAATGCCTGCTAGGTGGGGGATTTTTACTTTTGTCTGCTTTATAAAAGATTGCATAACACACCTACAATGAGAACAGACTTTTAAAAGCAAGTGTAGACTGTAAATGAATCATCCTCTGTTTTAGGTTCTCAAGAGGTTTGATGCTACGTGCAATAAAGACAAGATGAGAAGATTGATGTGCATAAGCAACCAGCTTGCATGGGATATGACAATAATTCCATTTGACATGTTATTTTATTATTATTAAGTCTTCTTACTATTTTAAAATAAGTAAGCAAGTAAATTTTTATTATTTTTATGAAGGAAACAAACGATCAATGATAAAAGTAAATGATTCATAGGAAATTTAGGTAATATCAAACGACCATGCTCAGTATAAGGCCACTTTTCTCCTCAGATAGTCTTATTTTCTCATAAGTATCCTTGCAACAATGTTCATCTGGCCTTCAAATTCTAGTTTAAGTCACAATTTCAGAAATGTCCTGTGCCTGAATTGGCAGAAGATGTTGCCAGAGTTCCTGACCTGTGAATTATTTTTCTAGTAAATTTCTTTTAAAGCAGTCCTCTTTGGAATTTCATTTTGGGAATTCTTTTGTCATAGAAGAGCATGGTGGACATAGAAATCTTTTTGTGGTTAAAATAATTTGTGGCTAAAATTCTTAAGAGACTGCTCTGAAGGGTCCCTAAGTAAGGTATGGGCACAAGGGATATGTGAGTGGGATTCTTGTACCATTAGCTCCCTCAAAGTCTGCAGACCCCCCAGACTTATAGCTGAGAAGATGCTGGCAGCACACATAGAAGGAATGCAGTTTGTGCAATCCTATTGGGGTAAGTGAGCCTTCTTCACTTGGGTTCCCCACTTCTCTTTACTGGCAAAGTTCCTGTTTATATAATTGAAGAGTGGGCCACATAGATATTCATGAAGCTAAAATGTTAACAGGAGCCAGGCATGATGGTGCATGCCTACAATCCCAGCAACATGGAGAGTGAGGTAGGAGGATAGCAAGTTTGAGGCCAGCCTGGGCAATTTAGTGAGACCCTGTCTCAAAATATAAAGGGCAGGGGATATAGCTCAGTGGTAGAGTGCCCCTAGGTTCAATTCCCAGTGCTGCAAAACAAAACAGCAAAGTCACCAGGACAAACTGCAGCCAGAGGAAGCTTGCAAAGAACCCCTGAGACCATGTCACTAGGGTCCCACAGTAAGACAGGCAGAACCAGGTTACCTATAGAGAATGGGCAGTTCTTTAAGCTGGACCACAGGGAGTTCAGCATTAAGGTGAGTGGAATTTGATTATGAGGACTTAAAAGCATGTTTGCTTTTATATATATATATATATATATATATATATATATATATATATATATATATGTTTTATGCAGACACAATATCTTTATTTTACATTTATGTGGTGCTAAGGATTGAACCCAGTACCTCAAGCATGCTAGGTGAGCACTCTTCCACTGAGCCACAACCCCAACCCAAGCATGTTTGTCTTTTAAAAGATAAAATAATAACAAATCCTAGCTTTGCAGATCTTAAGTGGCTTTTATTTGCAATTCTAGGATGCTGCAAAAGTCTGTGAAAAACAAAAAAAAAATGGTTGAGAATGTTCTTCCCCACCACATGTGCAGTTTGTATTCATAGCCAGAGAAAGAACTGACTACAGAATATTGGAACTGAGGTACAGAGGGAACTACATTGGACAGAGTTCAGGGCTATGTTATGAGAACATGGTTTGTATAGTTGGCCACCTATAAAGCTCAGATGCTGTGATCGGCTGTGATCGGCTGTGATCGGCGAAGACTCAGCTATTTTATTACAAAGGCAGGTTCCTAGGGTTAGGTTTCCAGTTAGTTTACCTGCTAAATGGTGTTGCAGTCATTACATAATGACTTCTATTGAGGCTTCCTCAGGCCAAATGTAGTTTAATAGCCTCTTTCTCCTTCTAAAGTATTCTTTGTAACAGGGACCTGCAAGTTTGTTTGTTTGCTTGCTTGTTTCTTTTAAAAGCCAGGAAGTAAATATTTTTGGTTTTGCAGTACGCAAAGTCCAGCCACAACTACTCATTTCCACCTAGCCAGAGACAATATGTAGATGAACAAATGAAGCTATTTTCCCCCAAAGAACTTTATTTACAAAATCAGACAGTGGACCAGACAAACAAATAAACAAAAACAAAATGCATACATTGGAATAGTATTAAGCCTTAAAAAGGAAGGAGATTCTGACACAGGCTACAGCATGGATGAAACTTAAAGACATTGTGTTAAGTGAAATAAACCAGTCACAAAGGATAAATACCATGACATTCCTCTCATATGAGTTTCCTAGAATCATAGAACTCAGAGGCAGAAAGTAGAATGGTGGCTGTCAGGGGCTGGGAAAGGAGGAGATGGGAAGTTAGTATTTAATAGGGCAGTTTGGGTTTGGGAAGATGAAAAAGTCCTAAAGGAGAAAAGTGGTGATGATTGCACAACAATACACATATACTTAGTGACACTGACCAGAACACTTCAAAAGGATTAAAGTGGTAATTTTTATGTTACGTGTATTTTACCACAAATATGTGCATATAAACAGGTTGTAGCTGACCTTGCTCCATACTCCTCTAGGGTAATGCAGTAGTGTACACAGAAGTATTTGATTTTCCCTCTGCAAATAGTCCCAGTGCTTCTCCAGCATCAGTTCTCTAGGGTGTCGAGGGATATTATGGGGAGAGAATTTGCAGTGCCATCATATGAATTCCAAAAAAGAAAAGAAAAAGAAGGCTGAAATTTACTTTTTTTTTTCTGGTGGGCTGGAGGAGTCATTATTTATTCTCAAGAACAGTCCCTTCTAGCCCTGTTGGAACATGTACGCTGTTCTTATTACCTAGCAGTATTTCCTCAGGAGCTAATGCAATGGCTCAGGATTTGCTCTTTCTCACTGTTAAAGGCCAAACCTCTGAATAAGGCTCTGATAACCATGTGGTGTTCATCCACAATGTACAGGTAGATTTTTTTCGGTCAGTTATTGTTATAGATTTAACTGTGTCCCCCAAAATTCATATGTTGAAGCCCTGACCTTCATGTGATAGTGTTGGAAGATGAGGCCTTTTGCAATCAGCTTTAGATGAAATCATGACAATGAAGGCCTCACAATGGGATTGTTTGTTTCCCTGTGAGAAGATACTAGAGAGTGTGCATTGGCTGAGTTTCTATCTATCTAGCTAGATAGCTAGTTATCTTTTTCTCCCTACCCTATGAGGATCCAGTGAGAAGGCAATCCAGCTTCAACTTCAAAGACCAGAATCTGACCTGCTGACATTTTGGTCTTGGGATTTCCAGTCTCCAGGAGTGTGAAAAATGAATGTGTGTTAAATTATTCAGTCTTTGGTATTTTGTTATAGCAGCCTGTGTTGACTAAGACAATCATGGGTGTATATGTGTGTATGTGTGTACACATATCATATAGACATAATCAACTATACATATATGTGTGTACATGTACACACAAGTACATATATGTTACCAAATGTTACTGGGAGTTAGTCCATATAGAGGTGCAGGGATGGAGAGAAGGAAAAAATTCAAGTCCGAGGCTCCCCCATTCACATTAAATCTTAAGTAATTTTAAATACTCTAATGGAATAAAGAGATTTATAACCCCAGAGCAGGAAATTGTCAATTCAGGAAAGAATAGAGCAGGGAGTGTCCAACAAAGATACCTTTTCTTTGCCCTCCTAGGGTGTGGGCTAAAGTTTGATTTGATTAAAACGCACCCACAAGTAAAGGGCAGGGGTTGGCTGGGTCAAAACAATCTCATTTCCTCTTCTTATATAAACTCATTAGCAAAAACACTGATTAGAGTTGTCGCTTGCCATCTAGAGTTACATGTCTTTTTTCTTTCTGTTCTCCAACAGGACTCACTAAGAATGGTGCTGAAAGAGGGTCATCGGAACATCACTTAGAACCTTCACCATAGCTGGGCTGGCTTTGAACCTGTGATCTTCAAGCCAAAGACCTGGGAACCTGTGGCCAACATTATCATCTTGCCCATAGACCCCTCCGGGGCCAAGCAAACCTGCCTCCGTTGTCCCAAAGTCTCAATTCTTACCCTTTTAAGCGATTTAGGTTATATCCTGATTCTACTGAGTGTCTGTGAATAATACTAGGAGGTCTGTAGTTATTTTCATCACTAATAGCTTTATGGTGTTTACATAACCTTGCTTTGATACTGCTATTGACTTTGGAGTTATAATTGCTACTACTAATTGAGAAAGCTTGATGATAGATGGAGGCAAATTGACCAACCACTATGTGGGAAACGGCACAGTGGCAGTCATTAGAAACTAAATGGCACAGAACAATTTTAATTAGACATGACTAACATCAGCTGTCTGTGTTCTCAGGGTGATTACAGCCTGGAGTTCAAAAATACTGAAAGTCACATTACCTTGTTTGATCTTGAGAAGGGAGGGGCTGTCACTGGCCTCCAAGAGCTTTCCTCTCTCATTTTAAAGTGAGTGTGGCTTTGATTTAGGATTAAGCAGCTGGATGTTTTCTGCTTCCTTGGAGAAGTCCTTCTCTGAGGCTTATAACCAACAAGACAGAGAAGTAAAAGTGGTCATTTATATATTTGGAAAGCCAAGGTTTAGCTCTTTGCTTTTTCTCCTTGTTAAATTCCAAACCTTCCTCAATTAAAAAGAAGTAGGCAGGGAACTGTAACTATTAAGAGTGGCCCAAGCGCTAATGTAAGGGCAGAGATGCTTTATTTAACATTCTTATGCAACGTTAATCCTGAAACAAAGTCAAAGTGCTGAAATAAACGTCACCACCAAAGAAAAACTGTAGCTCAGAGGACTCTGAAGAAACTTCTAGAATTCTTTTCTCTTACCTTTCATCCTTGAACAAATTATATTTGCCATGAGAAATCAACGACCATCGACCATCGTACGTCTCCTCAACTTCTACCTCAAGCCCTCCCCCTCCGCAAACCATCTTCAGTGTTCTTCTGAACATCATCACCTGGGTTCCTGCTCAGCCCACCTCCAAGCCACAATCAGCATCTCTGGCCCCCTCCCCACCCCACCCCCAAACTCCTGGCATTTCCTTCTCCAAGATTGAAACAAGATTGAAACCCATCTGCTCCGACTCCTCCTTTCTCAGCTTCTGAATCCCACAGTGCTTGTGGGTTTTGATTTTTATTCTGGTGACCTTTCCTTTCCTGTGGTCACTTTCTGAGGTTGGATTTGCCTCCCTGGTCTCCCTGAACTCCTGGAATAACCTGCTCAGTTGTCCAGAAGCTTCCAGTCTCCCCATGTGACCACCCTCCAGGCTGCTGCCAGGGCAATTGTCATCAAACACACTTTAATGGTTTTTCTCTGCTAGTTGAAAACTTCAATAAGCCCCACAAGATAAGATCCAAACTACTGATAGACCCTGACCAGGTCTCTGCACGCATTTCAACCTCAAGTCATTTCACACCTTGCTCCACTTTGATCAAAGAAGTCTTATCTCAGCCTACAGCAGCACAGTCTGTGGAGGTTCCTAGTGGACCACTGTTCACAGTACAGAGAAGTACTCTGGAACAAGAATCAGGCCCCAACTCTCACTTCACCAATTTCTAGCTTTGCAATTTAGACTTTGGAAAACCATCCAACTTCTCTGAAACTGTTTCCTCAAAAATGTAATTCATCATAATTTGTGTGTGTGTGTGTGTGTGTGTGTTTTCAGTGCTGTAAAAGTGTGATTGAATGCTTGGAAATGATTCAGCATCCTGCTGGTGGTGGAAAAAAAAAGTCTTTTTATTGGATTACTAGGAAAAAAGAAGAGATTGAGGAAGCCATTGAACAAAAGCAGATTTCAGATAAAAGAACAGTCTTAATATGGAAATTAAAATGCAAAAGATCGTCTGATGTAGCAACAAATTTAGGCAGAATATTTCATCTGCTCAAGTACTGCATGTGATAGAGATCACGTTTTCTATCTGATAACGTGATTACAATGTTGTGGTTACAAATATACCATCTTACCTGTAAAAAGGAATGCATGCCGTCCTGTCTGAATCTGTACCTATATGCATAAACATACACCATAAGAGGTTACTTAATCCATTAAAGTGTGAAGGTTAACAATTCATTGACCCTAAAGTGCTTTGAGAATCTCAGAAATTGAAGGCATTGGATTGAAACAATTGTGGATATAGAATGTGGAAGATAGACTTGCACACACTACAGCGCTCTCTCCTCACAAGCCCCACATGGTTGGGGCCTCGTCATCATCTTGCAAGGACAGGGGGGTGACCAGTGGATGTCCACCACCACCTGGTCCATTGAGGTGGTACTTGGCTCCTTGGCTTTAGAGCATTGTTGTTGTTGGCTTTTGCTTCTCCCCACAAGCAATTACCTTAATGAAACTCCCTCTCTCTTTTACTAAACGAATTCTCTTAAGAGTGATGAAATGGAGGGAGGCCCTCCCTCGGAACTTAGGGTAGCTAGCAGTCATTTAGAACAGGTGAAAGATGACTACCTCATTACAAGTTGCTTGCTTACTATTTTAAATTTGCAAATTACATCCACAAATGTGCATAAAGGGAAAGATTAATGGTGCCTGCACAGAATTCTGAGCCAGAGGCAGACCCTCGCCTGAGGCTCACCGCTCCCATTAATCTTGCCAAGACTAGGGGAGGCGACCCCTGCCAGGGGTCCAGATGTTGCTGAATTCTTCACTCAGCTCCACCACATGCTGGCTTGACCAGCCGGGTCCTGCCTGTCTCATCTTGGGTATCTCTGCTCTGCCCTTGGAAACCCTGAATCCGTGGCCATGAAGAACATGAAGCTCACATGGAGGTGTGGGAAGCACATGGGGCAGACAGAGGGCAGAGGCCACACCTGTGAGCGACCACTCTTTGAGGGGCACGTGCTCACAGTGGAGGCAAATGACCACATGCTGTGGTCCAGGCTTTCTAAGAATAAGACTGGTGAATAAACTCTCAAACTGGTCATGTTTGGTGGTAAGATCGTTTTGCCTTCATAATTCTGTAATTTCCAAAATAAGCATTCCAAAATTCTTATTGTATTTATTATAAGGAAAAATAATCAAATATGAAATATCATTTGAAATCAAAATAGGGTTTCCAACTATTAAAAGGAAACAAAATAATATGAGCTCTCCCTTTTGTGTGTTTTGTACATGGAATATATTTAATATTATAAAAACTCTACAAATGTGAAAGACAAATCTTTATAAAAAGTTAAATATTCTTCAACATCTAGTTCATATACTGTCTTCTCCATCAAAAACTTAATGGCTTCCACGTGTATAGTACTTTAGAGAGCACTATTTCTGAGAAGAGGAAAAACAAGACATGGGTCATTTTTCCCTGTTTTGCACACATGACAATAGGTTGAGAGAGGTAGCACAAAGTCCTGGGTCTTCTGACTCTCCGTGTCTGGCCAGGATAGATGATGCTCAGTGGTCTTTGGCAAGATGAATTTCTCCCTTCTCCATATAAAGATGGTCCGACAAACAAACAAAAATTGGTAAATAATTTGCTAAAGCCAGTTACTTAAGAAAGATATATTTGAAAAAACAAAAGCTACCAGCCTCTAGATGACAGCTCTTTCACAGAGGTAAGGAGCAGCTGTCTGGAGTTCCAGGTTGATTATCTCTGCTTCTGCTCTGCTCATGACTACAACTACAGAATTCATCAAAGCAGCCAATCCACAGAAGGAGTAAAAGAGCTATGGATGGATGGATGGATGGATGGATGAATGAATGGATGAGTTGATGGATGGATGGATGGATGGAAAGACGAACAACATAAGAAGTAAATGTATTTGCTTAAAACATGTAGAACTGATCATATTCTGACTCGGTGTTATTCTCAGATATATTCTTACTCTCAATGAGTTCTCTAGGGAATTTTTAATGTCATGCTTTCGTTGTTGTTGTTATTGTTGTTGTTACCTAAAAAGTTACTTGTACACAGTGGCAGTGACATTTTAGTGATCCCAGTTCATCCCAGTTCACCTGAGACTGTCCCTGTCTTAGATGGAAAGGTCTCGTCCGTAGAAACCCCTATATCTAGATGGCTTCCTTAGGATAAAACACTGCTTCAATAATTTGCAGTCTGAATTCATGTCTGTGTTTAAAATCACTTAGAGCAATAGCATGAAGCTTTGAGCATAGTGTTTTTAAAGCTGGGAGATTGCTTTTGGTGGTCTGCATTTTTTTTTCTGCCTCTAAAAGGCACAGTACTTAAGTAAGACATGGGCTGGACTCAGGGGAGTTTGGATTCAAGCCCTCACCAGACCACATCATTTCCCTCTGCAAAGCTTCATGAGCACCCCACTCCACTGAATTTGCTGGGCCAAGTACTTCATCTCAACAGGCTTCTCAGGTTAGCATCTTACTCCTCTTCCTCCAACACTCCATGCCCCGGTCAAGCAGAGGTTTCTCAAATTCCTTTCAAATACAACCACCCCTGCCCAACTCATTGCTTTGATGAAGTCAGACCTCTGAGTTTTGCCCTTCTCACTTCCACCTACCTTGAAATTTGGAAAAGTTATTCCCTCCTTCATCCCAAGCACTGCCTTGATAATGTGTTCTTTCTGGGTCCTCCCAAACTTTCCAGCACTCTGTGAACCATTCAGTCTCTCCTGGGCTCTGATGTGGACCCACATCCTTCCACCCAGGAGTTATAAAGCATGGAGAAATGGAAGGTCTTTGAGTTCCCCACTCGTGAAACAAGGAGGGTAGCTATCAACTGTTATTTTTATGATTCCATCTCTATATTCTGCAGTAGGTGTAAACATTTTTTCCCAAATGTGAGATGTCTGTTGCTTTACTTAAGATATTTATTATGCAAATAAATTAATATATGCAGAAACTATTAGTATAATGAATGTAGAATTCTAGGGGGACAATTCAGTATACAGAGACTCCTCAATAGTTCTGTTACATCTTCTATTTCTGCAAAGATGATGTTTTAGTCAGCTTTTTTTTTTTGCTGCTGTGACCAAAAGACCTGATAAGAACAATTAAAAGAAGAAAAGTTTATTTGGGGTCTCATAGTTTCAAAGATCTTAATTCATTGCTCTGAGTCTGAGGTGAGTGAGGCAGGACATCAGGATACAGGGGCGTGATGGAAGAAAGCACTTGGGAACATGGCACCAGGAATCAGAGAGAGACTGCTTCACTCACCAGAGAAAAATATATACCCCAAGGCACGGCCCCAATGACCTACCTCCTCCAGCCACACCCTGTTGGACTATGGTCACCACCCAGTTAATCCATTCAACTGTATTCATACACTGATTATATTACAGCTCTCATACCCTGATCATTTCACCTCTTTCTTGCATTGTCTATTACATGAACTTTTGAGGAACACCTAATATCTAGAGCATCACAGATGGCACCAGAAGAACATAAGAAGGCCCCAATTTCAAGATTTGTGAGACCTTGAACGACTTTGGAATCAATGTTTGGGCTTCTGTTTTCCAAAAGTGTCTAAATATGAAAACTTCTGTTGAAGGAACATTGAACACTAGTCATATTGAAGCAGACCAGGTACCCCCATCAAAAAAGACCCTCACCATAAATAAGGTACTCCACTTGTCTGAAAGATTTTTTACAAAGAATGTCAACAGAAAGGTTGACAAATGAATTCCGAACGTCAGTTGGATTTCTGCAAAGAGCATTGTGGTTTGAAGCTTTCTCTTCCTTGTAAATGCCAGGTTTGCATACAAAAGTTATGATAGAATGCAATCAAGTTTGTTGTGCAAAAAGATATTATCTCTGTTTTCTTGGTAAAAACCTGTAAAACCTCTGTCTGTCCTAAAATATGGGACAAAGAATGTTCCCTCCCACTATCATGTAACCAACCCACTGAGTATAAATCTAAAAGAATTTTCAGACCAAGGATCCAGAGATTTTTAGGCATTAGCCATTCTGGACCGCTGCAGCTTAAAAATGCTTCCTGAAAATTCCTCATTTGTCTAGCCACATATTTCCTATATCAATATTTCCCACATTTTGGTTAAAAACTAAAGTTAAAATTTCCATGTGACTAGATTAAATCAACCAAATAATTTTCTTGTGGAATCTCTGTTATAAAGTTCATAAAACTCTTCAAAAATTTTAAAACTTTGACCTGATTTCACACTTACAGAACAGCAAGAATAAGTACACAGAATTCCCAGAAGTGCTTCACCCAGATTACCCAAATTTTGCTTCATTGGGTTTATCTTTCTTATAGAGCCTTATACCTGGAAGGGCCCACAGAGAACAGGATACAGCCTCCTACTCACAGAGAGAGCAGAACCCACAGCGTCTTGGTGTCAACTCGGTGCTCACTGTCATTTCCCATCCGCACATCACTGTGCCGTTGAAAAAAAAAGACTTTTCAACAACTTCTTCCACCAGTGCTCAGTGTCTGAAGGACACTTTAGAAGAGTCTTCTTTAGAGTCTTCTCCAGTTGCTGATTCCACCAGTCACGCCCTTTTAGAATCACAGGTTTGGGTCAGCCAAAGTACCTGCTTTGGCTACTAGAAATAACACCATTGAGAAAAAGTGAAAAATCATTTCTTTAAATCCCTTCTTGGTTTGTGGGAAAGCATTATAAAGCAGCATCTATGTGAAATTTCTCTTGTCCTAAAACTTCTTAATTTTGTTTTCGTTTTTGTTTTGTTTTGTTTTTTTTCCTAGTGAAAAGTAAAACATTTCTGCTTTTGAAGAATTACACAGTGAGCATGTTTGAGATATGGCCTTTCCTTCTTTCCCTTTTTGATCTTGGGAATCAAAAAAAAAAGGTAGAAAGAATCACTGAAGAGAGAAAGATGGAATTTGCTTTAGAGAGTATTCTTTCAGTGAAGGTTTCTTCAAAGCTTATCTCCTACCTAGGGTAATGGCAGTCCAGTTCACTCTGCACTAATAGCTCCAAAGATATGCGTTGCAGGTGATAAAATCACTCATAACCACTAAACAAATTCCCATAGCAATAATCTGAGTTATAAATTCAGCAATGAACTTAAAACTAATGAGCAAGAGCAGGTATCCTACTCCAGGGCCAACCAGTTTATCTAGTAGAGCAAACATTGCCTTGAACATATAGTTCAACAATGCCCATTAATACAGGCACACACATTCTTACTGAGTGATTAGATCTGAGCTGGGATTAGCAGGCAGTGCTAAGACGTGCACTGGTTTTCCTGTGGCTCCTTTCCAATTTTCAGTTGGGCAGGGAGCATTTGAGTAGGGGGAAATCTTACTTGGTGGTAGGAAAGCTTACCTCTATTTGTATGGTTTCCCCACCAACATACTTTGATGATAACTTCCCCACAAGTAAGAGGAAGTGTCCTGAAAACTCTGTATTGAGTTTCACAAGTTGCACTAGAATATGGATATATTTGTGAGGCAGGTTGAGACCATAAAAATATACAAAGTTTACAGTACCCAGGTGTGGGGGCCCAGAGTCACCTGCAGTGGGGAATAGCCTTCCCACCTAAAACTGTTTGTGAAATTAAATTGTAGGGAGGGAGTGTGCAGGAGAGGGTGAGGCAAGCAGCTTGGACAATTCTCATGTTCTTGGCTGGGTCCAAGTTCCACAGTACTCTGTAAGCCTATCTTCAATTCTCAACTCTAAGTTCGCTGCTTCTTTTCAGAATAGATTGCAGAGCAGCTACTTTGGGGAAGAAAAGTTACTTCCATGTTGGCAGACATCTTCCATTTCAAGTATCAGAAATCACATTCTAAATACAGGAGTAAGAGAGATAGATTTTATCAGGAATCAGCATGTATCAACCAGTTAAAATTAAGCTGGAAGAAGCCTTGTATGTAGAGCACTGTTACATAGGAATTTTTGTTTAGCAAAGCATGGTGATAACACTGGAATGTGATCTTACCAACCCACTGTGGCTGATGACATGTGGTAGGGAGAGCCAGAGATTTATGGCCATCCCAGAGGAGAGGGACAGATGCCGAGGCCACGATCACTATGTCAAGGCTTCTGTTGAGATAGTGTTGCAAAGAGGGTTTCAAAAGGAATGGGATGGAGGAAAGTGGGGCTCCTCTAGTAGGAAGTACCGTAAGCTAGGAAAAATGTTCAAGAAGCCATTATGAACATTTTAAAATGTGGTTGGAAGGTCAAGAATTCAGGCTTAGGATATGGAGAGTAACTACCTCTGAATTTGAAAACTGAATGAAGAAAGTTACCCTTTTTGAATCCACTTTGACCAGTTACCCACTACAGAATGAGTCACCTTGTCTACTCTGAAGGGTTCCAAGCAATGTTGAGAGGTTGGAAAGCAATATAGAGAATCACTGAAGAATTCTCCTTCAGTTTCAGGAGCCATTTATAATGCAAGTTAAACAACAAACACATCCCAAACCCTGATGCACAGCTCTTGGCAGTAAGTGCAGCTCTCAGCCACATCCCAGATTCTTTGGTGACTACCACCTTCTGCAAGCTTCCTTGATATCATAGCTAGTTCATATCACAGCTCCTGCCCTTGAGAACAAAAGTCACCATCATTCAACAATTTGGATAAGGTCCTGCCTGCCATTAAAAGGACAATTAATATTTCAAGTAGTGTCTGAATTTTTTATGCTGTGATGTCTTAAAGAGCAATTTTGGACTTTATATAGATTCAAGGGGTTCTTTTTCCTCCTTTTTCATGAAAATCAGGCAGGAAAGTCTCAGCTACCCAGAGATAGTCCTGTAGAAAGTTCACAGGCACCTGAGTAGTTGGAATGGCTGCAGAAGAAGACTGGCTGGAGAAGAAGCATGGCTCCTCCCAGGAACAAGGGCTTTATGAAAATATCCTGCTTCCCATCCCTGGGAGAGGATGGAGGTTGGGTGTAAGGGTCAGGAGGAAGAAAGCTAGTCAAAAAAAACTCCTCTGAAAATTGGAAAAAGAGTGGACCCATCCCATTGTTTCCACTGAACCCAAGTCATGAGAACAGATTTCCTGGGGTCTCATTTCCTGTCTGTCCTCCTGTCTTTTCTCATGAGAATGCTGTCTCAGACTGTGGGCCTATTAAAGTTTTGACAGTTATGGGTACTGAGCTATCATGTGAGAATAAGGTAGAAGGGAAAACAAATTCACTGTCAACCAAAGCAGTAAGTCAAAGAGACCAAGTGCCAGCCTCTCCTTACTCTCTCGGGCTAGCTCAGCATTTGTTTACCAAACTATCCTGTCTAGATCAGTGAGAGTGTGAAATGGAAATACCAATCCAGTCTGACCACACCACTGAACACCCCTAATCTGAAAATCCAAAACCTGGGGTTCTTGTCCTAAGCATTTCAGAGAAGGGGCAACCTGCATCAATGTTAGATTTCTCCCCTATCTGTCAGGAGTAGTTTGACCTCATTTCTGCACAGAAACTGGAGTGGAACTGAAAAATCTCACAAATCTGTTGTTCTTTCTCCCTGTTTAGGATTCACCTCATTTTTTTTTTCATAAGGGTTATAGAAAATAGGATACAACTGTGTCATCTGTCTAAGGCCCAACGATAAATCAAAAGGTCAATGGAGCAATATTTTCACAGCTACTAAGAGACTAGTTTTCCCACTGAAAATGTGGGGAGGGTGAGAGACATCTGTGCTTCCTTGTTTTTTCTCTCAAATTTAGATAGATAAATGCATAGATAAATATAGAGATGATAGATAAATGATGGATGGATAGGTAGGAATGATAGAAAACATGATAGACCTGGAAAGACATCATAGAAAAATTGATGACAGACAGATATATGTACATAGAAAACTAGACAAAAAGCAGACAGAGGCAGTATAAAAGAAGAGAGAGAAAAAAAGTAAGGAAAATGATCAGTCCGTCTATTCTGTTTATTTTAGAGTTCTTTGTATTCTTTGGTTTGTATTCTCATTTTTCTTTTCTTTGAAATAAAATAAATATTGAAAATAGAAGAATAAAATAATAGAACATGGAAAATGAGACTGTGGATGAGTGAACCTGAATCACAAAGTCCTACAGCTCTCTACCAGCTTAGCTGTTGTAAGATTTCTCATCAGGGGCCATAGAAGGCTATATGGCGAGTCACCTCTCCACCTGGCCACATTTTCTAAGTGGACATCAGGTTTGTATTCTTCACTAGAGGTCCAGAGGCAATGCAGATGTCCATGAAAATATCACTCACTACATGGGAAGCAGCCCCCCACCTGGACAAGGTCTACACCTCTGCCCACACACTCATAGACCTTCTAAAAATAACATGGACCAGGCCATCCTTCCATCCAGCTGCAGTCTCAGGACAGGGACTTTCTTTAAAAAAGGAAAAAGAAAAGAAAAACACGTCTTCCTGTTTCACTAGCACTGGACACAGATGGCCAAGGACTCCCCATGCAGATGCTCTAAATTTCTCATCCAGTGTGACCAAGATGACCTAAAAGAGGAAAAACAAGCTCCCGCTCACTGTGCTTAGACACTCAGGAAGCCACAGTGTCCATGATGTCTTGACTGTAGGGCCACAGAGAAGCAGTTCATAAACTCTGCCTACTTTCCTGTCCTTCCACAGAGCAGGAGCAGGATTTTTGGAGACACTTTGGTTTGGAGCTGGATATTTCATCCTTACTCAGAAGGACCTCACTGCACACCCAGGCTTGTTCTTGGATGGGTCGGATGCTGATCCTGGGTCAGCTGCTGATCCTAAGACTCACCCTTATAACAAACGACAGATGAGGCTTCCTCTATACACAAAAGTTCAGCCAGGGAGACACTTGTGCTCCACATAACCCACATTGTTACCAGAATAAGCACACTGCCTCTCTCAGCCAACACATGGCCCCCTGGCAGCCTTGGGGAAAACAGTGTTCCAGTGCCTGGATTCAAGTGACTGTCCCCTACCCCACACAGCATCTCTCTCACAAGTCACTTCAGCCTCAGCCTCAAGCAAAATCTCTGAAAACCAGGAAATCTACAGCTGTTCCCACAAAACCTCTGGTCCGTCATCCTATTCTACCAGGCCCTCTCCTGGGGATTATATTAGAAATGGAATTAAGTTTTATATGAGGTTCTATTATATTGCCAATTTTCACTACATGCTGTGTAGGTGCATAACTTGGACTTGATCACATGTGGTACCTTTGTTCTCTGTATTACAATTTAGGAATCAAGTACTCAGTCCACATTATAACTTTCATTATAAAAATTTTCTATTAATAAATTAGATTAAACTGACATCATTTCAACTTGTAGTGCCTTTCCCAGAAACATAACCAATCATCAGTTCCAGGAATGCAGTTGTGACCTGACGGAGAAGGGAGCTCAAAGTCAAAATCTGTGTTCAAGCCCTTTCTCTGCCCCTCACTGGATGAATTTCTTAGGGAAGTCTCTTGCCTTCCTCACTACAAACTGCGGCTAATAATCATAACAACATCATGTGCTTGTTTTCATGATAAATCGTGAAGGTGAGTATAAAAGCACTTTATAAATGTTTCACAAATGTCAGTTTAAAAGATAAATACCTTTTCTTGAAGCCAAAGCAAAACAATTATCAAATGGTCAAAAAACAGTTTGTCAAATCCATAGTAGATTTGACAACATTCCATATATTGTTACATGTTCTCATTTGTAAATAAATTTAAAAGTACATCCTTTTAACAGAAGTTGGTAAAAATAAGTCCTGCATTAGCTTACTAGTATGGCCAAAACCAAGTACCACAAACTAAGCATCTTGGGCAATAGTGTTTTATTTCCTCGCAGTTCTGGAGGCTATAAATCCAAGATGGAGATGTGGACAAGATTGGCCTCTGAACTAGTGAATCCAGAAACTTGGGGCTGGCTTAATTTTTTCTACAGCTTGATTTGTGACCACAATTAGTAAACTTGCTACCTTTTCTTTTAATAAGGATAACTGTCATTCAAAACCATTTCCTTGTTTGTTTATGATAAATAAGCTGTGTCCTGAAACAACAAAAGGAAAAATACATAATTGAATTTGATCAAAATGTAAAAGTCAGATTTCAAAAAGACACCATCAACTGAGTAAAAAGAATAACTGACAGAATGGGAAAAAAATTGCAAGTAATATATTTGAATATGTAAACTCAATAACAAAAAGACCATTAACCCTTTTTTTTGATTCTTTAAACAATTATTTTTTTCATTTTTATTGATTTTTTAAAAAATAAATGACAGCGGGTGCATTACAATTCTTACTACACATTTACAGCACAATTTTTCATATCTGTGGTTGTATATACAGTATGTTGACACCAATTCGTGTCTTCACACATGTACTTTGGATAATGATGTCTATCACATTCCACCATCCTTGCTAACTCCCTGCCCCACACTTTCCCTCCCACCCCTGTGCCCTATGTAGAGTTCGTGTATTCCTCTCATGCTCTCCCTCCCTACCCTACTATGAATCAGCCTCCTTATATCAGAGAAAACATTCAGCATTTGTTTTTTTTGGGGGGATTGGCTAACTTCACTTAGCATTATCTCCTCCAACGCCATCCATTCACCTGCAAATGCCATGATTTTATTCTCTTTTATTGCTGAGTAATATTTCATTGTGTATATAGGCCACATTTTTTTAATCTATTCATCCACTGAAGGGCATCTAGGTTGGCTCCACAGTTTAGCTATTGTGAATTGTGCTGCTATTAACATTTATGTGACTATGTCCCTGTAGCCCTAATTTTAACAAAACAAAACCACAATAAGAGATACCACTTGCTACCCACTTAGGATGATAATAGTATATGTGGAAAAATTAAAACTCTCATACATTGGTTGTGGACATGTAAAATGGTGAACCTGCTTTGAAAGTTCTTCCAAAGTATGCAGAGTTACCATATTACCCAGCCATTCTACTAATTTGGAAAATAGTCTGGAAACTCCTCCAAAAATGTAGAGTTACCACACAACCCAGAAAGTCCACTGAAGGGTATATCCCCAAGAGAAATGAAAACATATGTCCACACAAAAACATATATGAATTGTTCATAGTAGCCAAAAGAATGGAAATCATCTATATGTTTATCCAGTGATGAATTAATAAATAAAATATGCTATACCCATACAATAAAATATTATTTGGCCATGAAAAACAATGAAATACTTATATAAGCTACAACACATATCCCACCCTACAATAATATATTAAATCTTGAAAATATTACGCTAAGTACAATAAGTCAGACCCCAAAAATCGATTTTTCCTGATTCCATTGACATGAAATATCCAGAAGAGACAAATGTATGAAGATAGACTAAATATTAATATTTGTGGGTGGGAGAAAAGAGAAGTGACTACTAAGGGAAACAATGTTTTTGGAGGGTGATGAATATTTCTAAAATATATTGTTACAATGACTTCACAACTCTGTGAATATACTAAAAATCACTTATTGTGCCCTTTAAATGGGTGAATGTGACATGTGTGAATTATATTTCAAGAAAGTTTTTATTAAATAAAAGGAAAGCAGACTACTAGAGTAGAGGGAAAGATGAGCATGGGGAAGTACAGGGAAATGAAATCTACCAAATTGTGCTGTTTGTGTACAAATATATATATTTGTATATAATATATATATTATGTGTGTGTGCGTAAAATAATAACACTGATTAAAAGAATAGTAAAGCAAGTGAATCAGGAGAAAGGAGGAGTGGGGAAGGAGATTGATTAAATTATGTTATGTGCATGTACAACAAGGCATAATGAATCCGCCTATTATGTATAATTATAATCCACCCATAACAATAAAATAAATAAAAGGAATAAAAGGAAAGCTATGCCCAACCACACCTAATGCAATCTCAATTATTCGTTTAACATGTCACTGTATTCCCACAGTCTTTAAAAGATAGAAACAGTATCTACTTTAGTCCCACCCATGAGAGAAAAATGATTGTTAATGCATTTGTAAATTCAACTGGAAATATGACACACCTTTAGGAAATTTGTAGCAGGAAACATATGAGAAAAGCATAATTCAGGATCCACCCCATTCCTTAAGGGTGATGGCTGTGAGCACACCCCAGGGGAAAGTGCATTGGTGAATACCAAGGAAAATCTGTAGAACTGCTGTCTTTAGCACTGCTGGACATGCACCCTAGGTGGAGTTGCCACCTAAAGATGTGGTTATACACAAAAAAAATGAAATTTCAATGCAAGTGATGATGAGCAACCTTGTTTATTTATCAAGTGTCTCTTAGGATAGTAGCTGCTCCGTAAATATTTTTTGAATAAATAAATGAATGAATAAAAACTTAAACATTTTTCTTACCTCTCACTCCTTTAGCGTTTGTCCTGAAATATGAAACACATGCCATTTGAAAATGGATTTGCTGCATGTTCAAGGAGAAGCCAAAGTTCAGTTGAATGGTAGAATTATCCATCTTGCTCTTACTAACAATAGATATTTTCATTCAAAACTAGAGATATGTTTTTTTTTCTATGGGTTGGATATTCCTTATCCAAAAAGCTTGGGACCAGAAGCATAAGGAATTTCTGATTATTTTAAACATTGGAATATTCACATATATAATGAGTTATCTTAGGGATGAGACTAAAGTCTAAACATAAAATTCACTTATATTCCAAATATACCTTATTCACATAGTATGAAGGTAATTTTATAGAATATTTAAAATAATTTTCAAGGAGCAGAATCTTCTACTTGTGGGATCATATTGATACGGCAAAGACTTACTGATTTTGGAGCATTTCAGATTTTTGATAGTTCATATTAGGAATGCTCAGCCCATAAAATAGAAGACATTAATCCCCATTCACAAATTTGTGTTAGAAATATAACAGAAGTGAACTGGCTTCTGTTAGAAGCTCCATTTAAGAGTAATGGGAACATTCTGCATCAACTCAGGATCCCTCCATAATTCCAGGGGAGAGATGAAAGATTGCCAAGAGGTGGGGGCCGGATGGAAGCTACTACAAATTGTTTCCTTGTCGTCATGGTCCATCCACACTGGTCCTACTGAGATACCGTCTTGGCTGCCAACCACTGATACAGGAAGGTCACTGCTGTCCCTCCACTCTTCCCTCATTATGAACCCCTTCATGTCTGTTCTCTGGCCTAATCCATGTGGCCCTCAGGCGGCCCAGGAGATGTCCCAGGACATGCACCTCTACAGGGCTCTGCAGTTAGGTCTTTCAGACACTCTAGGAATGGAAAAGTTCTGTCTCTTTCTCGTCAACCTCTTACCCACCACCATCTCTAGCAGCCCAGGAAGCCAGGGGCAGAATACAGAGTCGCTAAGAACCCACCTACCACTATCAAGGTCTGCTTCTCCTGGGATGATCGAACTTCTCATGCTTCAACTTATCAGGAGTCTTATGCCAGAATCAAGTCTTTTAAGATTCAAAATCCAAGATTTCAACTTGTTTATTATCTGGGTTCTATTCTATCTTCCTCTTCTCTGAGGAAATACAGGCAGAGTTGTCAGATGCCCAGGGAGGGAAGGAGAGAAAACAGAAGACACCAAGAAAGTCACTCAATAGTTCCAGTCCTGAAGATTCTACCAGAGAATCTTACAAAAGCTAAGAAGTGGTGGAAGATTTTGTGTCCAGGGAAGCAAGGATAGAAGAGGTGGAACGTGTTGATGCTGTACAAAGTGTGTTTGCAGTCTATCAAGAAAAATAATGGAAATGGAGTAGCACTTTTCTGAGGCACTCAGAATGGAGTTGGGAGACCATTGTTCATCAAATCTCAGACATGTCTACAGTGGATCCTTTTGGCTGAGCTGCAGACACACTCATTCCTGGATGTGAGATGACCTTTGAAACATTGTTAATCTCTTCTGACCTTTTGTATAATGGGCCCCTCTCCCCAAAATATCTATAAACTGAAACAGCACCCAATCTCCTTCTTACAAAACAGCTTAACTTTGCTAGCATCATTTATAATTCCTGACCAACCAGTGATATCATTTGTAACCCCATTGCACTTTAAAATTATAAATACAACCACCATTTTGCAAAACTTTGCACACCTTTTCAAGAGTGCTTGAATCTGTGTCTTCCTGAATTGGAATCCTAGTTATCCCCAAATAAATGAATTGGCATTCTTTTCCACTAGGTTGACTTTATTCTAGATCAGCAACCCTCCTCGGCTCTGGGGTGTGGATTGTGGCAAAGATGAGATGAAATGGGAAAAGTGGAGAAATAACTAGTCAAATTTGGAAGGTGAAATTATCTTAAATATTTGTTTTCATTCCTTCTCTCCTAGTCCTTTGTGAGGATGTCAGAGCAGGTGCCCAGACAGCAGACTTTAGTTCCAGGAATCAAATGCTCTGCTTTTCATGGGTCACATTCAGAGGTCTCTCCTAGGGGACACTTCAGAGAAGAAAAGGTCTCAAAAATCATGTCATTTTGGTGTTAAGTTTTTTGAGTTCTTTATATATCCTAGAAATCACTGCTTTATCAGAGGTACATGTGGTGAAGATTTTCTCCCAATCTGTAGGCTATCTCCTCACTTTATTGTTTCCTTTTCTGAGAAGAAGCTGTTTAATTTGAATCCATCCCATTTGTTATTTTTTTTTTATTTTACTTCTTGCACTTTAGGAGTCTTGTTAAGGAAGTCAGATCCTAGGCTGACGTGATGAAGATTTGGGCCTATTTTTTCTTCTACTAGGTGCAAGGTCTCTGTTCCAGTGCCTAAGTCTTTGATCCACTTTGAGTTGTTAGAGAAATGCAATTCAAAACTACTCTAAGATTTCATCTCACTCCTTTCAGAATGACAATCATCAAGAATACAGGCAACAATAAATGTTGGCGAGGATGTGGTGAAAAAGGTACACTCATACATTGCTGATAGGACTGCAAATTGGTACAACCACTATGGAAAGCAGTATGGAGATTCCTCAGAAAATTGGAAATGGAACCATCATTTGACCCAGCTATCCCCCTCCTTGGTTTATACCCAAAGGACTTAAAATCAGCATACTTTAGTGACACAGCCACATCAGTGTTTATAGCAGCTCAATTTATAATAGTTAGACTATGGAAGCAACCTAGGTGTCCCTCAATAGATGAATGGATGAAAGAAAATGTGGTATATATATACTTCAATGAAATATTACTCAGCTTTAAAGAAGAGTAAAATTATGGCATTTGCCAGTAAATGGTTGAAGTTGGAGAATATCATGCTAAGTGAAATAAGTCAATACCACAAAACCAAAGGCCAAATTTTTCTCTAATATGCAGATGCTAATTCACAATAAGGTGGTGGGCACTAGGGAAGAATAACATTACCTTAGATTAGGTAGAGAGAAGTGATGGGAGGGAAGGAGAGGGGATGTGGGGATAGGAAAGATAGTAGAATAAAACAGACATTATTATTATTATTATTATTATTATTATTATAATATATGACTACATGACCAATATGAGTCTGCAACATGTACACTAAGAAAAATGAGAAATTATATTCCACCTGTGTATGATATATCAATGTGCATAAATGCATTCTACTGTCATGTATAACTAATTAAAACAAATAAAAAAAATTTAAAATACAAAATAAACCATGTCATGTCATAAAAAGCTACACACACCATGTGCTTCTGGTCTAAGCAGAAAGAGGAGGTGTTGGAAAAGCTGGGATGACCCATGAAATCTTCATACATCCTCAAACTGCCAGAGAGCTCAAAAAGGCGGGAGGAAGTTACAGGAAAGTGGCATTTCTTCAAAGAAGAAAGAGCTGTGCAACCAAGAAGAAATTACGGGAAGGAGAAAGGTCCTATCCTAACTGTCCAGGTTGAGCTGGCTGGCATGGCAGGACTACGTAACAGAGATTTCCAGTTAAGTACACTTTGATCCAAATGGTCTCTGAAGTCACCGCCAACTAGTAAGACTCTATGATTTCAGGGTCTAGATCAAGTTTGACTGATGTCATTGGATATCGCACCAAATATGAAACCAAAGAGCCAAATAATCCATTTTTACGAACAGACACACTTTTTAAAAATTCTCCATCCTTTTACTAAAAATTAATTTCATTTAATTGCTCATAAAAACACATCTTAAAAATGTATACTTAGTTCAAAGCCCATAAAACAAGTAATCAATTACACTCTGTATCAGCCAAACCTCTGGATTTATGAGTTCACTGCAAGTGTCAGTAATCACTCAAAAGTCTGTGAATTGTGGACCAGCCTGTCAGAAAGCGATCGGCTTCAGCTGTCTTTTAACAGTCTCGTCTTTACACTGGCCAAAGTGATGATCAACATCAATAAACATATTCTGTGGATGATAGATGTGATACAAAACTTTACCAAACAATTTCATCTCAGCAAATATAAATTTATTTCACACAGCAGATCTGCAAGTTATTAATTTTCTGACAGCAAATTATATACTTTGAGATTATGTTTAATTATAAAAATAGCCTTCTCTGGGGAGTATATTGGCACTAGGTCAGTTTTCAAATCAGCCCAATCAGTGGGAAAAGAGAATACAGACATCTCGAAAGAAATCTTCAGTTCTAAAGATCTTTGGTTTCAAACCTCTTCCTTAAACAAAGAGCCTCTTCAAGAATTACTGGAATTTCTGTTTTTCTGAAATTTAAATATATCGTCACAGTTTGTGGGCTAATTTGCTATTATGAAATAGTCCATTTATGTTTTGTGATATAAGTATTCTCAAAAGAATCTCAGTTTAGACTGTTCTCTTTTCATACCAATCTCTTTTTTTTCTTCCTTCCTTCCTCTCATAACAAACCTCAACTTGCTTTACTTCAGGCACTGGATAGAGGAAAAATCACACATAATAGTAAATCTGTCATTTATTTCCATTTGGGATGAATATTGTCATATACATTATTTTCAAAACAGATGGGTTTGGGCAGTGAATAAAATAATTTAAGGAAGTAGCTATCCAGAAAACTTAGCCCTTTGTATCTGCAAATTCATTCAACCATTGTTCAAAAATATTCAGGAAAAAAAAATCTATGCTGAACATTATTCCCTAAAAAAATACAGTGAAACAACTACCTACATTGCACTTACATTTCATTAGATATTTTAAGTAAGATTTAAAGTCCAAGGAGGATTGCTTAGGTTACATGCAAATACACCACTTTACAAAGGGCACTGGAGCATGCTCAGCTCTTACTATCCATGGGGGTCCTCGGATAAAGCCCTCAAGGACACCAAAGGACAACAGAACTTGAGCTGAAAACTCTGCAGCCAAACCCAGCTTCATTGTTCACCGTCTCTCTTCTAAGACACTCAGCTAAGCAGCTGAAGTCAGTGTCAGCATGGGTAAGCCAAGAAAGACCAGTTCTCCTTTTGGTTACAAAAAAAAAAAGATAAAGTAGAAGAATATGTTTAAAAATAACCCACACCTTTCTTTACTCTCTGGTTTCGCTTGATGGTTCTTTCTCAGATTTTTTTTCCTTAATGGTAAACTTACATAATAGTGGCTCTGGTCTGCCTTGGTTCAGGCCTCAGGGTTTATTCCAACCAGCTTAATCTTTATCTCAAATAACTGTTTATATCACTGTTTATCCTTCCAAATGCCAGTATTGAAATGGGAGCCGATAGGATGGGCCCATTCAATACTATCACCATTTTTTTCTCTCAGTAAAGGTGTGAATTTGTGAAGGGACTGGTATCTATTGTCCTTATTTGAGTAAGATAAAGGAATTATAAAGTGGGGTGAACCCTACTTACAGTCAACATGAAAAATCCCACCTGAGATTACTCCTTGGAAACTGTAAACTAAATATGAAAACATTGTCTAGAATCACACCCTTCACAAGAGACTCACTATCAGGCCAAGAGAGGGAGGCAGGAGGAGGAGGCAATTCTAGAAAATGACCTGCTGTTCCTGGGTTGGCCAGTGAGCAAGCACTGGCCACGTGAGCTTACACAATCTAAGCTTCCAGCCCCTGGTTGGTACCTATATGGTGGTTCAATCAAGAGGCCCTCCATGCAAATCTAGGGGGCTTGGCATAAGATGCTTCTACTCCATGTCCACTCACCCTTCAAGCCTGTCCTCAAGAAACTCCCTCCAGATGTGAAAGCCTTCTGCTGGACAGATGACCCCTTGTGCATGCCTTCATGTGGTCCCTATTGAACTGGACTAGGGTTTTGGCTCATTCCCTACAACAACCTCATCAACCTTGAGCCCTTTAGAAGCAGGAACTACTATGCCTTGCTAACTACTTCTTTATCTCCAATACCCAATACTGTGCCCTATAAATGTTCAGTGAGAAAGGGCACAAATTCCTCTAGTTTCTCTGTCTACAATGTTCCCATTAAAACCTGGGAAGTTAACATTTCTTCCTTTAAGAAGTGTCTGTTTAGTTCCTTTGCCCATTTATTAACTGGGTTATTTGTGGGGTTTTTTTTTTTTATTTGTTTGTTTGGTTGGGTTTTTAAATTTTGTTTTGTTTTGTCTTGTTTTTTTGGTATTAAGTGTTTTGAGTTCTTTGTATTTCCTGGAAATTAATGCCTTCTCTGCAGTGTGGGTGGAAATTTTTTTTTCTTCCCATTCTGTAGGCTCTCTCTTCACACTCTTGCAGTGAAGAAGTTTTTGAGTTTAATACCATCCTACTTGCTGATTTTTAAATTTTACTTCTTGAGCTTTAGGAGTCTTCTTGAGGAAGTTGATTCCTAAGCCAAAATATTGGGCCTGCATTTTTTTTCTAGTAGGTGCATGGTTTTTGGTCTAATACCTAGGTCCTTTGTCCACTTTGAGATGAATTTTGTGGAGGGTGAGAGACAGGGGTTAAAATTCATTCTGCTACATATGGAATTCCAGTTTTCCCAGCACCATTTGTTAAAGAAGCTATCTTTTCTCCAATGTATATTTTGATGCCTTTGTCCAGTATGAGATAACTGTATTTATATGGGTTTGCCTCTATATCTTCTATTCTATTCCATTGGTCTTCATGCTCATTTTGGTGCCAATGCTATGCTGTTTTTGTTACTATAACTCTGTAGTATAGTTTAAGGTCTGGTATTGTGATGCCTCCTGCTTAGCTTTGCACATTAAGGATATCTTCGGCTATTCTGGGCTACTTATTTTTTCCAAATAAATTTCATGACTGCTTTTTCTATTCCTATAAAGAACATTACTGGAATTTTAATAAGAATTGCATTAAATTTATATAGCACTTTTGGTAGTATGGCCATTTTGTTAACAAATATATGAAAAAAATGTTCAACATCTCTAGCAATTAGAAAAATGTGAATTCAAACTATACTGAGGGGCTGGGGTTGTAGCACAGTGGTAGAGCACTTGCCTAGCATGTGTGAAGCACTGGGTATGATTCTCAGCACCACATATAAATAAATAAAACAAAGATTCACTGACAACTTAAAAAAAAAATCTATACTAAGACTTTACCTCATTCCAACCAGAATGGCAATTACCAAGAATACAAATTAAAACAAACATTGGCAAGGATGTAGGGAAAATGTTACACTTATACATTGCTGGTGGGACTGCAAATTGGTGCAACTACTCTTGAAAACAGTATGGAGATTCCTCAGAAAACTTGGAATGGAACCACCATTTGATCCACTTATCCCACTTCTTCAGATATATCCAAGGGAGTTAAGACCAGCATACTGCAGTGATGCAGCTACATCAATGTTTAAGCAGCACAATTCACAATAGCTAAGCTATAGAACCAACTTAGATATCCATCAACAGATGAATGGCTGAAGAAATTGTGGTATATATACACAATGGAACATTACTCAGCCATAAAGAAGAATGACTTTATGACATTTACCAGTAAATAAATAGATCTAGAGACTATATGCTAAGTGAAATAAGCCAATCCCCAAAAATCAAATATCAAATGTTCTCACTGATATGTGGATGCTAATTCACAACAAGGGTGGAAGGAGGGGAAGAACAGAAGTTCAGTGGATTAGACAAAGGAGAATTAAGGAAGGGAAGAGGGATAAGAATAGGAAAAACAGTGGAAAGATTCTGACATAACTTTCTTATGTATATAGATGAATACACCACAGTGAATTTCAACATTGAGACTGGGATCCTAATTAGAATAATATATATTCCGTGTTTATACAAATATATCAAAATAGATTCTACTGTCATGTATAATTAAAAAGAATAACAACATTAAAAAATCTGGGAAGTTAGGATACTTGAGCAAAGAATCAAGAAGGCAACACTCCTTTGCACAACATGTAGTTTTAGAGCAGTACCACTTTAGCAGATTCCAACTGCCAGGAACAAATCCCTAGAGAAAATGGGGGAAAAACTAAATGGCCCCAAACATGCTCCATTGGCATCTGGCAACTGCACATTTTCCTGAAAAGAACAACAAGGAGAGCACAAATAAGGGATTTCACTGATTATGCCTCCCGCCAAGAAACCCAGTAAATACACAAACTATTTCCCAGTGATTTTCCCATTAGAAATGTTTTCCCTTAGAGAGCAAAAAAATAAATAAATATTTCTAGGCTCTGGAATGGCTTTGAAAATAAAATAAAAACTAGATTGTGCTATGCAGGATGTAAACTGTTGCTGACAACCCAGACAGCCTCGTGTGTTCTTTGACAACACTTTATCTTGACAATTTTTAGTTAGGGACTCAGAAAAGGAAAACATAAATAGCTAAATAAATACCTTAGGCCTACATATAGTCCATCTGAACAAGGTCTCAGGTTACTTGTAACATTGTGCAGGGTCCCTCACCCCACCCACATGTCCTCTCAGTTAACATCTTACAGAATATGTTCACAGAGAACATCTTCATGGACGTGGCCCTCTATTTCTAGAATTCAAAAAGTTGATACTGAAGATTCAAAAGGGAGAGTCAAAAAAGGATAGATGGGGCTGGAGAAGGTTCCCAGTTCTGGGTCTAGAAGTCAGTGATTCTCTGCATTTTTTCTTGTAATCATTTTTAAGGCCCCACCAAAGAAAAAAATAGACTTCACTAATTTGGATCATTTAAAAAAAAATCTCTCAATTTATTTATTTATTTATTTTTTTAATAAAGACACAACATCTTTATTTGTATGTGGTGCTGAGGATCGAACCCAGGGCCGCACGCATGCCAGGCGAGCACGCTACCACTTGAGCCACATCCCCAGCCCAAAATCTCTCAATTTAATTTATATATATATATATAAAATATATGCTGGAATGTATGTACAGATAGATTATCTTTTAAATAAGATGAAATGCCAATTTTTATAATCTAAATAAAATTGATTCACATTTAATATTCCTTGTATTTAAAATGATAAATGAAACATACTTCAGAACATTAACACAAATCAATTACCACTGGGTATGAATAGGTGGTGAAGAGCTATATTAAAGTAATTAGTTACAAGGTACTACAAGCTAGGTAGAGACAAAATTATTTCTCCTCTCTTTGAAGGTGGCTGTATTAATGGTCCCAGGTGAGAAGAGCCAGGTAAACTACCTTCTTCCTCTGTTCTCATTTACACAAACAGCTCAAAGAAGATTTTCACAAACCCCTTTGCAGATTTCGAATGGTTTTGCCACTGTTTTATGTTCACAATCCCACTGGCATACTCCCATTTTAACATATCCCAAGGGTTTATCTGCATTATTTTCTAGGCCTGGAATAGTCCATTTGACTTAAATATTAGTTTAGGTACGTAAACAATATGCTGAAGGAAATATTCAGCCTAGAGTGCTCACTTTTATAAGTAATGTTTTAAAGTA
Organism: Marmota monax; assembly: GCF_021218885.2. Lineage (NCBI taxonomy): Eukaryota > Metazoa > Chordata > Mammalia > Rodentia > Sciuridae > Marmota > Marmota monax. The sequence continues at coordinate 980,240 of NW_026693024.1, read as the reverse complement.
CTAACACAGGGGTAGGGACTAGCAAGTTTTCCATAAACTATAGCTATATTATATTTTTTTTAAATATAAAGACTTTGTATGTTTGTATGTACAACTTTGGTGCTGAAGTAGTTTTCTATTTAAAAAATGTTTGTTCAAAGATGGCATTTTCATATTGCTTCTATTCTAATTGTATAAATCTTTCACCTTTTAAAAATGACATTTTTCTAAAAATAGCACCAACTTTGAGGCCAGAATCCATTTAAAGATTAAAGACTGGTTTATAATTTTTTTTAAAAAAAGACGTTGATAATAGAGAATGTAACATCAAGTTACTTATTATAATGAGGTTTGTTTGTTTGTTTATTGTAACAAGGATTGAATCCAAGGATGTTTAAACACTGGGGCACATCCCCAGCCTTTTGTATTTTTAATCTTGAGAGAGGATCTCATTAAGTTGTTTGAACTTCCAATCCTCTTGCCTCAGCCACCAGAGACGCTGGGATTATAGACATGCATCCCCATACCCCACTTGTAATGAGATTTGATCTGGAACCAGATTTTGGTTAGTTGAAGGTATGGCTTATTAGTCTCATTAGTGTAATGCTTTTTTAGTAAAGATATTGCTCCTCAATAACACAATGAATTGTCAAAATCTGATTTCAGATATGGCCATTATACAGCACAGGAAATGGTGGATTTGGGGGTATGGATTCTCTTCCTTCCACCCTTAGAGACTCTGTTCCTCATTCTTTGTCTTTAAATGACCCTGGAAGTGGCATCCAGGACCTTGATCCTTCAGAAGCCAGACCCTCAGTGGAGTCATGGGGATTGTGGGTACCTCCTTCCCTCCAGATCCTTGGAGAGTAAGACCTGGCCTTACCTCTGACCTCTCAGGGTAGCTCATTGCACCCATCATTGGATTATCAATGAAGACCTATTGAGGCTGTGTGAAGACTCTGGGGGAGTCAAGAGTAATGGAGAGAACTGGGCTGGTGAAGGATCAGATTCACACAGGAGCAACAACTGAAATGCAGCCCACACTGAGGCCAAGAGCCACAGGGCAGAAGATCCTCACAGGGGACAGAAGGAAGGTGTGCAGGAGGAGATGTCAGGGCTTCTTCGGGGGCACTCCCAGCCAAAACTCTCAGTTACTTTTCTGTGTCTTTCACATCTAAGTAGAAGTTCATGTGTAGTCAGTGATCCCAAAGGTCTTAGAATGTGTTTAACTCTTGGTGGTAGAACCAAATGAGTATTTTCTGGGATCTTTCTTCAGTCTTGCTGGCCCACCAAACTCTACCTCTCATTCTGCAGCAATATGCCCAAGTTGTTACCTAGAGCACCAGTCTCAATTTGGATATATGGTGCATGTGCTCTCTCTCTCTCTCTCTCTCTCTCTCTCTCTCTCTCTCACACACACACACACACACACACACACACACACACACTAGACTCTGAGGTTAAAGTGTTTGGAAAATGTCACTTACTTTGACAGTTGCAAGTCAACTTACCATAGAATGTTACTAAAAGCTTCCATTAATCCCACAGCAAACACCTTGTCATTTAGTTCAAACCCATATTCCCCCAATTAATTCACAGAACCTTCTTTGTGGGAATTTCTATTCTTAAACCTTGTGTTAGTCAGCTTTGCATTGCTGTGACAAAAAGCCCCAATGACTCCATGGTCAGCTAAGTCCATTGCTCTGGTAAGGTAGAAAAGCATGGTCAAAGGGCTCCACAGAAGAAAGTTGCTCACCTCATGGCAGCGAAAAAGCAGAGAGAGAAGGGAGAAGGGGCCACAGAAAGAACAACCCTTCCAGGGCACTACCCGAGTGGCTTACCTCCTCTAGCCATACCACACCTACCTTCAGTTACCACTTAGTCCAGTCAAGCGAGGATGGACTGATTAGGTTACAACTCTCACACTCTAATAATCTTATCTCTCGACATCCCTGTATTAACACAGGAATGGGGGACACTTCCTATCCAAACTATAATAGACCATCTATGTTATGTGGAGCACATTTATAAATCACTGCAATGACAGCAAAGTCCCTCATGTATTATCTAAACCATGAGAAAATCTCATGGTATGTGTCTTAAACTAGTTAAAAAGAGATGAAGTTAGATGAAGAGGGACTGCAGGACACCAGAAGAGCCTTGAAGCAGTCTTTCATTCCTGAAATACCAGAGCCTGACAGTATCTTTATTGTCCATCCCCAAAATGATCCACCAGTTACTGTGTCCCCACAAACTATCTTTGCTTTCACTCCAAAACCAATCTGGATGCAGACCAAGGACCTCAAAGGCCAAAAGAGCCCACTTATGCTAAAGTGATGGTTTGGATGATGTCTAACTGGCCTGAGGTTTCACAGAAAATCCAGAGAAGGAGGGTTGGGACACTACATTCACTACCTCATCCTACAAATTCTACTCTTTGGAATGGAGGTGGCTACCACCCCTACTACTCCAGAACTGTCCTTCTTAAGAACTCCTTTCCATTTTACGCAGAACAGTTCATCTCTGCCATCTCTCTGTGCCCAAACATATATGTTAAAGCTTATCTAAGTACTCAACAAAACCATTATTCCTCTTATCAACAATCTTCCTGCTTAGAACTATATAGAGACCATTCTTTGTCCTTGAGTATGTCCTAGGGGAGGGGAGTTACCCTCAACTAACTGAAGTATTTCTTCCAACCAAATGCAATGCTTTCCTCAAGGGCCATTATAACTAATTAAATTCTCTCCTTTGCACTAAAGCCTAGAAATGACCTCTGTCAGGCCTCTCTAGGTTACACAGCCTAACATTCCTTTCAAAGTGATAAATTTTTTGTTTGGGCACATGGCCACCTGACTAAGAGGCACTTGTCCAAATTCTCTATGTTCCTAGATAGAGTGGTACTACACAGTTCTGATCGGGAGTATAAAGGGCAGTAATGTATTCAAGTGCCAGATCATATCCTTACAGGCAAGGGAAGCCCGTTCTCCCTTTCTCCTATTCCATGTCTACGTGCTGCTCAGCACTGTAGCATCCTTTTGAATTCCCCCAATCAAAGCTGTGTGGTGAGGATTGTGGAGCGATAGATAAAACATATACCTGGAACCCTGGTGACCAGAAAGCTGCCAGACCACTACATCTCCTACTTGGACTTGGTCAGAGGAGACCTTGTTATGGATTTGGTATGAAATGTTCCCAAAGTTCGTGTGTTGAAGGCTTGGTCCCCATTGCAGCAATGTTCAAAAGTGGGATTTTTGAAAAGTGATTGGATCATGAGAATGCTAACCTCATCAATGGATTCATCCATTGACAAGTTCATGGCTAAATGGACTATTAGGAGGTGGGACCTAGTTAAAAGAAGTAGGTTACTGTGGGAGGAGAGGATGCCATTGAATGGTATATCTTGTCCTTGCAAGGGTCCTCTCTCTCTTTCCTCTTTCCTGGCTGCCACGAAGTGAGCAGACTTGCTCCACCACATCCTTCTGCTTTACCACAAACCCAAAAACAATGGTGTCAGGCAGGCACGGAATGAAATCTCTGAAACCATGAGCCAGAATCAATCTTTCTTCCTCTAAGTTTATTTTCTCAGGTACTTTGTCACAGCAGTGGAAATCTGACTAACACAGACCTCTATCCTTTTGAATCACCAGAATTTAGGTCTTTTTACAATAGAAGACCAAGTGGCCCCTATTTTAGACTATTTTAGACATGACTGAGTCCTGGGTCTCCTACACAAACCTCAGAAGTTGGCCTTAACCCTGGGGGACTGGAGCCCAAGAAAATTTCAGCCCCTAAAATCTCCTCCAGAAAAAGTCGTCACCACACTAAAAAGCAATGAAGCAGCAAACACCAGTAAATCCTTTGGATTAAGACACAGTGGCCTTGGGAGGGAAGTGTGCCCAATGCCCCAAACTAGGACTGTACTTTCCCAGAGCAGTGCTCTTTCATGGCACCTCCCCGTCTTCAGAAATTCTCTGGAAACTGCCGGGAACATTCTTCTGACCCCACCCCTCAGTGACATATGGGATCTGCCACCACGGAAACCATGTAAAGACTGTTTGTCCTTTACTCACTTTTTTCCAAACAGCTTCATTGAGATACAATGCATGTAACATAGACTTCGCCCCTCTACAGTATACAACCCAGTGTTTCCTAGTGTGTTCACAGAGGTTTACAACCACCACCACAATCAATTTTAGAACTTCCTTTCTCTTCATCACTCTTGAGGTCTCAAAGGGGCAACATGTTCTAACAATTGTTCACAGTGAAGATCCCCTCTAGGCCAATAACTATAAGCACATATTAATTAATCAGTAACATAATGCAGCTACACTGTAATGCAAATAAACTTCTCCAGAAGAAATCTTAAAGGGAAAAAGAAGAACAAGGACAGGATAAACTTCACTCTGGTTAAGCCCTCCTTAGAGAAATGTCTGAGAAAGAAAGAAAAAAAAAGAGCAGAAAAAGACATTTAAGAATTCTACATATGCTAACTACTTGTTCACTTATTAGCAAATAATTAATTGATCATCTATTATGATGATAATAGGCTGTGAGCTATGTACTGTGAAATGGTGGGATGGAGAGAAAATAAATGATCAATTAGACTGGGCCCTTGGTTTGCAGGAGAAATTCATTGAGACAAAATCCATTTAGGAAAAGACAGGAACAGCCTACATGTGATGGGCCCCTAAACTGGCACAAATGACTGAATCCAGAGCAGGAGATAGAGAAGTGGTTAAAAAAATAAATAACCCAATCAATAAATGGGCTAAGGAACTGAACAGACACTTTTCAGAAGAAAATATACAATTGCTCAACAAATATATGAAAAAATGTTCAACTTCTCTAGTAATTAGAGAAATGTAAATCAAAATTACTCTGAGATTTCATCTCACTCCAGTCAGAATAGCAATTATCAAGAATACAAGCAAAAAAAAAAAAAGACAAAACAAGTTAGAATCAGATAGGGAAGTTTATGAAACAGACACCAGGAGGAAATTGACACAGAAGACCTAGAACTCAGGCCCATTCAAACAGAACACATGTTTGTGGAAACTGAGCCTGAGCAGAGCACTGTCTGTGCTTCTTGATTCAGTTTTATCATTTACAAAATACTTAACAAAAGCCTTATACTTTGTAAGCCATCATGCAACTGTCAGTTCTTTTTGCAATTGGGGGATGCCATGATCTTTTGTTTAGTTACCTTAATGTTATGGATTCCAAGAAAAAAAATACAAGACATTACCTATCTAAAAATGTCACTCTCCTGATATGTACCCAGGGGTGTGGGACCACTCTTTCTAGTGCTTTCTTAGCTCATGAGCTTGTCACAAACTGACAACTTGGGGAATACACAGAGATTAAGCAAAGGCCTCCGAATGGGGGAGAAAGTTTGCCATTCCACAACAGCCTCACCTCTAAGAGGTGTCAATCAGGGAATTATACATTGGGTGTGAGTTCTATGAAGGCAGAGATTTGTGTGTATATTTCAGTTCTGTAACCTTAGCACCTAAAACTGCTGGGTGCTAAGTAACTATTTGCTGAATGGGTGGATGTGTGGATACATGGTAGTAGGATGGATGAATGGAAGGAAGGAAAGAAAGGAAGGAAGGAAGGAAGGAAGGAAGGAAGGAAGGAAGGAAGGAAGAAAGAAAGAAAGAAAGAAAGAAAGAAAGAAAGAAAGAAAGAAAGAAAGAAAGAAAGAAAGAAAGAAAAACAGGTGGTTGAATGGCAGGCAGAGATGGGAGCAGGACTGCACATTGAGCTAGTGCTCACGCACACATTGCATCATCTGATTCATGAGCATATTGAATTTTGAGGTTTCGGCTTTGTTGGCACAATTAGTATGCTTTAATTTCTTTCATCAGAGGAAATCAATCCAAGGGAAAAAAAATTCAGGAATGGTACAATAAGCCTGAATATCCAACCACATTTTTAAGGTGACTAATGTAAGAAAACCAGAATGCCCTAGGCAGAATTGCTACATTTTGTTGTGATACTCTCGTGAACATTCTCCATAAAAATCCTATCAGCATTTTCACTTGTGGAAACATGTCATCTTTTTCTTTTTTTAATGGGGGAAGGGGGGAAAGCTACCACTGACTTTCTTTTCCCAGAAATTTAGCAAGCTTCCAGTTTTCAATCCAGTGTTTTTCTGCCCCCATAAGATTTTTGAAGCTTGTTATTCTAAGAAGCCACTTTGATCCTGGATTTTCTGCCTCTGAGCACTAGTGTTTACCGCAACACTTTCTGCTTTCCAGAGAGATTAGGAAAATAGATATCAGCTACTCAAGAAGTGGGACCATTATTGAAGCCTATCAACATTGTTTGCAGACACCCTGGACTCTTGGCTGGCTAGTAAATTGCACAATGAAGAGTTAAATGCCTAGGAGGGGATGCACCTCACCACTCCTGACATCAATTATATAGCCTGGGGACTAGATTGGAGAAGTGTTTAAGTAGTGAGTGAAGCTGCACTTGGAAAGGAAATAATTGCTGTTTATGCTCCATGAAGTAGATTTTAACTTGAATTTCACCTTGCAAAACCCTATGGATTCAGAAATTGTAAAGAACTCATAATCTGGATTGAGAAGCTTCATTTATATCACAACCTGTGCTTTGTCTGCTGTGCAGTTTTCTCTAAAGTCATTGCCTTCTCTATGCCTGACTTTCTTCATCCAAACATGGCCATTAATCCACTTGGTGATGTGGTGCTCTGTTTTATACATAGACTCTGTGCCTATACACTCTTCCTGGTCCTAGCTCTTTTACCCCCAAAGCTCTGATCTTCTAGAGGAGACTGCACTAAGGAGTGTAAAAAAGGCAAAAAAAAAAAAAAAAAAACAGAAGAAGAAGGCAGACTCTCTAAGTGGGGGAGTCAGGGAAACCTCCATCCATGGGCCCTGGGAGGCGGGAAGGACTCCAAGAGGCAATTCAGAATGGTACATCTCAAGACACAGGACTTCCTGACCCAGAGCCCCTGAGTGACAATTCCTGAGCCCACTTCCAATACAGAAGTAATGAAGCCACAGCCTTTCAAGGGACTAGGCTTAAGGGGATAGGGACATTTCAGCTGTAGCTATGAGGGCTAAAGGCTGGAGAAAAGTCCCCCAAGGTTGGTCCACATGAGACCCTGGGAATCCAGAAAAATTTCCTGTAAGTCTGGGAAGGGCACCCCAATAACAACTGAGTGAGAATTCCCCGTCAACAATAGAATATTCCTAATAGAATAGGGAATAGAGTAAAATTAAATCTTATGAACCAGATATGGTGGCATGCACCTGTAATCCCAGCAGCTCAGGAGGCTGAGGTAGGACCATCACAAGTTCAAAGCCAGCTTTAGCAACTTAGCTAGGCCCTGAGCAACTTGCAAGACCCTGTCTCAGAATTTAAAAATTTTAAAAAGCCTGGGGATGTGGCTCAGTGCTTAAGCTCCCCTGGGTTCAATCCCCAGTGCAACAAACAAACAAACAAACAAACAAAAAACATCAAGTCTTATGAAAGTAAGATGGAAGCAAAACTGATTTAAAGAAAATGATAGACCAGGACATTGTACAAAGCAGGAACACCCTTAGTGTGACACTCCCACCTGATAGATAGAAGTGGGGGATCCACGCACACAGAACATAAGCCTATTGTGAAGAAAACAGTAAGTGGGAGTGAGCTGCAACATGTAAATATCATTGGAATGCCTCACAACCGGATGTGAAAACAGCTTGACAGATGTATGGTTTTAAGGTTTTGTGCTCAGCAGTCTCTATCTGGTGAGGAGTGCATCAACTCACCCCACCTTCCTCATTTTCCTCCTGGATGGTTTTAAGATGAATCACACTTTAAATCGAGTAGGAAAGTTCAAGGTTACTTGGCATTTTGATATTAAACTGTTCCTAAGCTAGGGCGAAAAAAAAAAATCTAACCAAGTATTAAAGCCTTAATTCAAAGGAGCAAAAACTTTCTGTTCTGCATTACAGGATATGCTCTAAGAAGAAAATTGGCATCAGTCTAAAAAGTCTCACTGCCTGCTGGCCTAACTTGCTACAAGGGATAGAGCTAAAGAGCATCTGCTCATCTTACAACCAAACCTCTCCACGTAAAATAATGCCAGAGACTACTCACAGGAAACAAGAAATTGGATCCAAAACATTTGATGTGTTTTTATTGGGACAGCAAGTGAGTGGGGGAGGGGAAGTTGGATGGAGTGTATGTGGCCAGTGTGTGTGCGCACACGCTCCCTACTGAGCTCTTTTGTAGGTACAGTTTAGTTTTAAAGATATGTGGCAGATGGAGAGATAGGGAGATAGATAGATAGATAGATAGATAGATAGATAGATAAATCGATCGATCATCAGGAACAATTTAGATTGATGAAAACTCCTGCAATCTAGTGTCACGGGCTTCCTCCCAGGGATTTGCTTCTGGCACAGTCATGTCAAACACATCCTCTACAGCAGACCCTCCCCCACACAGACCGCCCACGCACAGGACTTTAATGATCTGGGGCAGATTCATTTACTGCTCTGTCTCAAAAAATGTACAAGATGCCTTACAGATGATAGATCTACAGCAGTGAAATCCGTGATTGTGCCTGGCAAGGAGCCCAGGAGCCTCATTTGCCACAACAATCTCCCTGTAGCTCACCTTTTTTACCCTTTGCAGAGCACACACTTGAAAATGCCTCCCCAGGCTGCAGCAGAAGAGCAAAGTTGCCTCCTGGCCCTTGGAAGGAGCTTCTGGTCCAGCTTTCCTTTCAGGACTGGACTTTCTGGACATGTTCTTCTGAGAGATACAGAACTTGCTCATTTCTTTTAACTACCCTGTTTTATAAAATCTCCTTCCCAGACAAGAATACAGTTTGGCCTCAAAATCAGAAAGCAGAAACTCTCAACTAGAAGGTGAGAGCCAAGGTGTGTTCATCACACAGCCCATTTCTAAGACACGGAGCTCTTTCTTTCTCATTAGATTGAAGCAAGGGAAATTCTTCTGAAAGTGGAAAGGACAAGTAATCAGATTAGCTTCAGAAAAGCAAAAGAATACTAGTATTTTCCCAAAGGATCTTTAATGCAACCACCAAAAGAAATGTTGGAGGATCTGAGGATGTAGTTCAGAGGTGCACTGCTTACCTATCATGCATAAGTCAGGGTTCCACTTCTAGCACTGCAAAAAAAATGTAGATAAATAGACAGACAGTTTGGGGTTGGGGATTTAATTCAGTTGTGCAAGCCCTTGGGTTTGTTAGCCAACACCACATCAAAAAAAAGGGGGCGGGGGATGGGAGGAGCTCCCCAGCACCCAATACAGAGTGTTTCCAGTTACAGGTGGGTTATGATCAAATCTTGGTAGCAAAACCACAAGACCAAATCAGAAGAAACCGTAACAATAAAAATTGCAACACAGAGAGTCTCAGAATGCTGTAGATCTTGGGGATGCATATCTTTGATGAATCAATAGAACCCATTCATTATACTCAAGGGAAATGCTAGGATAATATTGCAATCCAAGCTAGGAAAAGCTAGATCCTCCCAGCTTTCCAAGCAAACACTAGACAGATGGAGAGTTCTGGGGCTCCTAATACAATGGGAGTTCCTATGTAAGAAAACACAAAAGTACTTTATTTTTATGATAATATCACATCTTTATCACTAAAGATCAAAATGAACCTGTAAATGAAGAAATCTGACCAGCTCTGAAATTAATTCATTTTACATTTTAAATATATTTTCCTCATGACTTTATGGACCTCTAAGTATGTCCTCTGACCTTCTGGGTGTTCAGAGTAATCCTTCTTGGCAAGTGCAATCATGACAGGCACAGCCATCTGATATACTTTTTTTTCCTTGAAGTCTTAAAAAATAACCTTCTAGGGCTGGGGGTGTAGTTCAGTTGGTAGAATACTTACTTAACCTGTACAAGGCCCTGAGTTCAATCCCCCTCACACACAAAATAATAATAATAATAATAATAATAATAATCTGTCATTCTAATAACTAAGTCCACAAGTTGCCAAATCAAAATACAGTGAAGAGCAAAGAAAGCCCAGTGATTTTCCAGAATCTGCTTTTCTGTTTTGATAGCAATGCCAGCCTCCTTTGTTCAGCATGGGGGAGCTGCTGTTGACTTTGTGTATCTTGCTTTCTCTCATTTCTACTTGGTACTTTGAGGAAATCGGCCAAATACCTTACTTAAGTCAGGGCCTTGCTATTATGGACATGAGTGTCAACAATGGAAAAGGAGTACCCCATATGTCATAAAATTAAAAAAAAATGTTAGAATAAAATTAATGCTTCCCTACTCTCTGCAGAACCATGTTTACATTTGAGCCTATACCTCAATATACATTCAGAGTTGTGAAAGTATGGAGAAGGGTTATTCTTTCCCTCTTCAACTTCCAGGGAATCATGGTGGCATCAGTCAGTAAAACAGAATGATAAAGAAGGGGATCTGTTTATAATCAGTAAAGCTCCAGGCCAGGAATATAACACAGATCCATTCTGAACCTGCGTGCTGAGAACATTCGGGCATAAAGAGAGCTTACTTTTAGTGGCTGGATTCCATCCACGCTTAACTTTTTAAAGATGTTTTCCTTATTTATGAATTTTATATGCAGGGGTATATTTAAACTATGGAAAAGGCATGTATATCTAAAAGGTTCTTAAGTATCAACCACTCTGTATTCATTATTGGGGAGCTAGAAGTTAGATTTATCACATCATAACAATATGATGTTCAATTTCCCACTTCCAGCAGAATCCCCATATTTGCATGAAAATGGATTTCAAAACAATTGAAGCTGATATGACCTGTAAATTAATATTTTTTCATGTAAAGCTTTCTTATTTTTTTCTTTCTTTTTCTTTGTGTGTGCGTATGTGTGTTTGTATGGGTGATACTGAGAATTGAACCCAGGGCCTTGCATATTCGAGGCAAGTACTCCACCACAGAGTTACATTCCCAGACCTTTTTATTTTATTATTCTTTTTCTTTTTTTTTTAATTTGAAATACTAAGTTGCCCAGGATAGCCTAGAACTTGGGATCCTCCTGCATCAGCTTCCTGAATAGCTAAGAATACAGGTGTGCCCCACTGTACCCAGCTCATGTAATGCATTTTGATAAGCTTCTAATATTTAATTAGGGGATTTTTGTCAATATGCAAGCACAGTCAAAAGGGTTCTCCACATCTTATTGTCTTATTATGACTTAATTTCCTTTTGGCCATTCAGTGAGGTCTTTTGAAATGAGCATTGTCTCATTGTCTCCATTACATGATCTCCAAGGAATGCTGAAGTTGCCAGCCTTCAGAGTGTGCATGATCAAAGGCATCAATCTGTGGGCAGCATAAAGACTTGGCAAAGTTCTCACAATGGGAAGAGATTGAGAAGCAAACTATTGTGGGTTCTGGGAAAAGCAATAACCTCAGATGCCACATGTTATTGGCTGAGGATCAGGCTACAGAATGAAGCTGAGTTGCAAAATGGCACATAAAAGAACTGCATTGCTACTCTGGCCACCTGAGTTTGACTCTCAGAGATGATGTGAGTTGAGGACACTGACACAGTCAGTGAACCAAGTTCTTGATGGGATTTTCTTTTCACATCATGTGACTTCTCCAAACCAGTTCAAGATAAACCATCCCTGTGAGAAAAAGGACTTGTGTTAACTGCATTCACACATTTCTGAATCGCACAATGTTTGAAGCCTCCTACATTTATTTACTCGTTCCTGACCTTGTGCAATGGGGCTGCATGATGACTTATATTGACTGACATTCTGTCTCTATTGATGGAGATTAAATCCAGAGCCTCACCCATGCTAGGAAACACTCTAACACTGAGCTACATTCCGGCCCTTGATTGGTATTCTTTTAATCCCTTTCTTTTACTTCCTCTGGAAGACTTTTTCAGCAAAGACATGGCCAGATAAAAAGCAACATCAAGCACATGTGTAAAAATGAAATGCAACTCTGTATGGAGTAAACATGACCCATGTCAATATCTAATAGTAATCTACTTTACTTTGGAACATCAGCCCTTAAAGATCAGAAATAGTCAAAAATCCTACAAACATTCCCAGAGGCAGTAAGACATGCTTGGCTCATAAAGGAATGCTCTGAGATGCCTGGCCTCATGGGGACACTTCCAAGACCCCTAGTCTCACCCATCCTGCAACCAAGTCCTGAATTCTTTATCTCCGCCTGACCCCAACCCCCTACTCCATGGCTGGCAGTGTGACGACTGTCACATCAGCAGAGTTCAACCTCAATCTTCTGTCTGGATACATTATTGAGTCTCTTAACCTCTGACTTCTACTAGCTTCATTTTCATCTCTCTCCAATTCTCAAATAAACATGAATAGTCCTCAGAAAATCTCACCAGCCTTTTCCTTCCTATACTGGGAAAGTCTCCAGTGTAGTCTGTCCTGATGCCATTTTGGGGTTAGATACAGACGTGCTATAGGTTCATCATGTCTAAGTTGAAAGGAACCATCAAGATCAATATGTCCAAACTTTCATATGGTCCAAGGGTCAGAGGACAACAGTGGTATACTACCACAAATTATTATATGGCAGGGAGGATGAAAATGATAAAACAATAGCTTTCAAAGTTTTTTATCTTGCATTAAGAGTCTCAAACATGAATATGATAGCCTGCCTCTGAGATGACTCCCACTGATCCTTGGAACCTAGTATTCCTACCCTGGTGTAGTTTCTGTTATGGTTTGGATATACCCCCAAAATATCATGTTAATGAAGAAATATTCAGAAGCAGAATGATTGTGAGGACTATAAACCAATCAATCCATCCTAGTGTGAATGGACTGACTGACTGGTAACTGTAGGTAGGTGGAGTATGGCTAGAGGAGGTTGATCACTGAAAGCATGCCCTGGAGGGCTTGCTCTTCCTGAGGCCCCTCTTCCCTTTCTCTTCCCCTCCCTCTGCTTCCTGACCACACCATGGGCTGAGCCACTTTCCTTCAATAGGTCGCTCCCCAGTAATGTGCTGCCTCACCTCCAGCCCAGAGCAATGAAGCTGGTCATCCCTAGACTAAGACCTCTAACACCATGAGCCTCAAATAAACTTTCCCTCATCTGTTTTTCTTGTTGGATGTTTTGGTCACATGATGAAAAAGCTAATTAAAACCATTTCCCTCCACATTATACTAAAGTTGGTGACCCACAAGTAATGTTAGGACCTTTCTGAAATTATGTTATAGAAAAAGACTGTGACTTCTTCTTCTTCTTCTTCTTCTTCTTCTTCTTCTTCTTCTTCTTCTTCTTCTTCTTCTTCTTCTCCTTCTCCTTCTCCTTCTCCTTCTCCTTCTCCTTCTCCTTCTCCTTCTCCTTCTCCTTCTCCTTCTCCTTCTTCTTCTTCTTCTTCTCTCTCTCTCTCTCTCTCTCTCTCTCTCTCTCTCTCTCTCTCTCTCTCTCAGAATCCAAAGACAGAAGTCATCTGGCATGTTACAAGGATATTGTTAGAAAACTCTGGAAAGGCCTCCATGGTAATGAGTTGAAGTCTACAGCCAACAGTCACCAAGAACCAGAGGCCTGCCACCAAGCACTCAGTTGAATTCACAAGCACATTCTAACCTTCATGTGAGACCACAGCCCCAGCCAACAGCTAAGCTGCAACCTCATGATAGAGTTGAGCTGGAAACCCAGCTAAGAGGGTCCCAGGTTCCTGAATCACAGGACTGGAAGTCAACAGGTGCCTATTGTTTTCAGCTGCTGAATGTAATACAGCAATAAGTAGTTACATGACAATAGATAAATGGCACAATAAATTAATGTCAGCTTCCTAACAGTTTTAGGCAACTAATTACAATATTATATTATCCCTCATAATGCCATTAATATAAGTTTTCCTTCACTCATTATTTTGTATTTTATCTGTCTAACCAGATTATTTTGACCTTTTAAGCAGGCACAATTGCTTCACTCAAAATTAGATGGACACACAACACAAAAGAATGCTGATAAATATTTGTCTGTGGGTTGCTTTCCAAATCACATCTAAAACCTTGGTGGAATTTTAAGAATGCTCAATGAGGCAGGATGATATGGCCACATGTTGTGGACATCTGGTGATGCCTCCCTGCCTCCCACTTCTTTTGACCAACAGCTTTCCTTCTCCCATCTCAGCCATCTGTCATGGGTGGACCCTTAGAAGCTTGAATCAACTTCTGGCTACAATGAGACATGAATTTGACTTGTTTATTGAGACTAAATTTAGAATGGTGAGAGAGGGGATTTGTGTGAGAGCTTCTACAAAGATTCCTCTCCCTTCTCCAAGATCCCCAGGGCAAGGCTTTGAGATCCATGGCTGCTGGCCAAACATGCATGTGCCTGAAGGGAAGTCAATTGGATAAGACAGAGCCGCCAAAATGATGGGTTTTGATATACTGGATGATATCTCACTTAAAACTAGAACCACTTCTGCACATCTGAGTTCCTTATGCCTAAGAATTCTCACTTTGTTTTTCTGTCTATGAATTCACTAAATCCATTTTTGGCCTGCCTTGTCCATGTTTTATGACTTTAATAAACCTAATTGATATGTCACCTAAAATATGGATGAGATATATAATGCTGTGTTGCATGAAATGCACCAATCCAGAATTTTCTAAACCTTCTAACCTCAAGAAATTTTGTGGACTCATCTTGAAGGTGTCCTTTTACTAACAGATGATTAAGAAAATGACAGCAATATTAAAGCTGTTTCTATATTACTCATCTCACTAGCATTTTAGCCAAACAGAAGACAAGAAAGCATCCAAATATAGAATGGTAGTTATTCAACCTGTGGGAAATTCTTAGAGAGCACGAGATTTCTGGCACAGGCAATTGGTTCCAGGATTCCCTGTGGATACCAAAGTCTGTGATTGTTCATCTCCGTAGAAATTGGCCTAGTATTTGCATGTAACCTATGCACATTCTCCTGTATACTCAAATAATTTATAGATCATACTTAATACAATGTAATGCTATGAAAATAGTTGTTTTGTCTTTTATACAAAAATAACAAGAACAAAAAAGACCTGTACATTTTCATTACAGAGATAATCATCAAAGACCTACCTTCATAGGACACATCAGCAGAAAAATATCATTTTCAATTCAGTGTTGGTTGGTTCTGCAGATGTGGAACTTTTGAATACACAGGTCCATCTCTGTTTGCAACCAATATGTGACTCCATCCAAAGGGAGCCTCAGCTAGGAGCTGATGTTTAAGCTTTAAAAAAGTCACGTGAGTTTTGCATTCTATCCCATGTTTTATTTGTATTTGTATATACTTGGTATCAGGAATTAAAATCTTCTTGACTTGTTTCTTAGTCAGCAAAATGCTAAATGAATAAAGTTAATGTCACATATCAGGTTGTTTGGTTAGACATTTATCTAAAAACAGAAGCATTCAAACCACTGTGTTCTTCAGAAATTAACTACCTTTACCACCAGTCCACTCACCTACTGAAGGATAGCTTTGTTACTTCCAAGTATTGACATTTATGAATAAAGCTTTTATCAACATCTATGCACAAGTTTTTGTGTGGACATAAGTTTTCAGCCTACTTGAACAAATAAGTACTAAGGAGGGTAATTAGTGGACTATAAATTGTTATCAGTTAATTATGCTCACCCCAAATTCTTATGTTAAAGCCCCATCCTCTGTTGTAACTATATTTGGAGATAAAGCCTTTGAAGAGTTAATTAAGGTTAGATAAAATTATAATGATGCTGATTGATAGGTCTGGTGCCCTTATAAGAAGAGGAAGAGATACCAGGGACCTCTTCCCAGCCCATAGATGCACACAGAGAAAAGGCAAAAAGGGGCCATCTACAAATGCGGAGAGGCCTGACAGAGACCAACCCTGTCGTCGGCACCTCAGTCTTGAATTTTCAGCCTCTAGAACCATAAGAAACTAAATTAGTGTTATTTAAGCTGTGATATTTATTGCAGCAGCTCAAGCAGACTAATACTTACTGACTGTAATTCTCACCAGCAATAAATGAGACTTCATACTATGTCAGTATTGTTTTAATTTGTATTTCCCTAATGACACATAAAGTTGAACATCTTTTCATATGCTTATTTGCTACACACACACACACATATATATATATTTGATAATATGTTAAAAGCTTTTGCCCATTTTTGGATTATTTGTTTTCTTTTTGTTAAATTTTAAGGATTCTTTGTATATTCTGGATAACAATCCTTTATCAAATTTGCCTTTTGCAAGTACTTCTTCTCAGTCTGTAGATGAAAAGTTATCTTTAAAATTTTTTCTTTATTTTCATATATATATATATATATATATATATATATATATATATATATATTTAAAATTAAGATACAACCCACATATTGTAAAATCATTCTCATAAAGTGTACAAAATCAAAGATTTTAGTATATTCACAAAGTGGTGCAACCATCACAACTATTTAACTCCAGAACATTTTTATCACTTACGAAACTCCATGACCTTTAACAGCCACTCCTATTCTCATTCTGAAGCTGCTCATCTACTCTCTGACTTAGTGGATTTGCCATTTTAGAAAGTTTATATACCTAGAATCATACAATGTATAGCCTTTTGTGACTGTCTTCTTTCTTTCACTACAAATTTCTCAGGCTTATTCATGTCAAGCATTCATTAGTACTTTATTTGTCTTTATGTCTGATATGAACATATCATATTTTATTTATCCATTCATTGGTTGATTGTTGTTCCCACTTTTTGACAATTTGAATAACTCTGCTATGAACATGCAAGTACAATGGTTTTGGGAAGCCTATGTTTTCAAATCTCTTGGGTATCTCCCTTAGAGTACAATTACTGAGTCACATGGGAACTTCATGCTTAAATTTTTGAGAAACTGGAAAACTTTTTTCCTAGTGGCTACACCATTTTACAATCCCACTACCAGTATTTCAGGTGTTCGATTTCTGCACATAGCCATTTTAGTGAGCAAGAAGTTAACTTCTTTGTGGTTTTGTTTTGCATTTTCCTGTTGCCTAATGGTGTCAAGCATCATTTTATGTACTTAAGGCCATTTGTATATCTTTCTTGGAGAATTGTCTGTGTGGATCCCTTATCACTTTAACTGTATTATCTGTATTATTATTGAGTGGAGTTGTAAGACATCTTTATATATTCTAAGTTATGCATCCTTATTAGAAATATGATTTGCAACATATTATCCCATTCTGTAGGTTATCTATTCACTTTCTTGATGATGTCTTTTGCAAAGAAAAAGATCGTAGTTTTGATGATTTCCAGTTTCTTTTTTTCTTTTTGTCTTCTTTCAGATTTTGGCAACAGGGGGATTGAATCCAGGGTCTTGTGCCAACTAGACAAACATTCAACCACTGAGCTCCACCTCTAACCTCTCTCCTAGTTGCTCAATGTGAAATTCACCTGTTTTTTCCTTACTTTTTCTTTTTTCTTTCTTGTATATCAGTATAATGAGTTACTTAATATTTCTGTCCATCTTACCAATTTTATGTGCCATTTGAAATGTAACTTTTAATCAAACTATTAGCTTCACCTTCAATGAAAATAAACCATGTTAGGCTATTTATTTCTTTGACAAGAGTCACAATTCCCAAGCCATGGGGCGGCGTGGGTCCCTGAAGCAGTCTGTGAGAAATGATGTCCTTCCGTCATTTTCAGGAGGAGGGGTATGTTTCCTGCCTAGTGAAGCTCTCATCAAGTTTCAATCCAAATAAAGCTGAAAGAGTTTTCAGATTGGGAGGATGGAAGGCGGGGAACTTCTGGTGAGAGTGGCTCTGTGTAATTGTTGTTTCTAGTACTGAGCTTGCCAATCAAAGGAGTAAGTGAGCCCAAACTTAACCCAGTATAGACTAAACAGCCAGGGGACTGGGGGGTGGGAATTTGCTTACAAAGGGATTTCCTGTGTGGTTCAGAGTTTGGTGGCAATGAAAAAAAAATTAGTGGAGGGGCTTACTCTATGATTAAACATGTGTTCTTGAATAGAAAACCCCACCCTTGCATGTAAAGCTTGTAAGCAGGACAATCATGGAGAATGTTTGCTGAATTTCACTTGTGCAATGTCGATCCCCAGCAAAAGATCACTTTGATGAAACATAGCAAGCCAGTCTCTTGCAAAGCAATGAAACTAGGTCACATTCCCAATTGTTTTGAGCTTGATTTTTTTAATGTTTTTAATTAGTTCTTCACAGTTACACATAATATGGGGGTTCAACTGACATATCATGCATGCATGGAATATAATTTGCTCCTCTTCTGTCCACATTACTTGCTTTACCTCCCCTCCTATCTCCCCCTGTTCCACTTCCTTTACTCTACTCGTCTTCCTTCTATTTCTGTATAGTTTTTTTTTTTTAATTGGTGCTTTTTTTTATTTTTTGCCTATTCTTATTACAGTACTTTGGTGAGTTTTTTGTTATTGCACTGACTACTAGAAATGCTCAACCAAAATTTAGTCCTTTGGAACACTCCAATAGTGAATATTATCGGTGATCCAAATTTATTTCTGATATTGCTAAAGTAAACTTCCATGGGAAATAATTCAAAATCACCAGCGTTCGGTTATATTTAAGGCATATAATATGCTAAGAGGAAAATATTGAAAGTTTGAGAGTAAATGGGACTCTTCAATTAACAAAACTCTCAAGGGTAATTAATTTGAGTGTGTAATAATAATTTTACCAATATCTAGAATCAAGGACAGTGATGTTGGCCTAACCCTGGGACTTTTTATGTATTAAAAAACCAATATTGCAGCCCAGGACCGGATGGGTATTTTTACAAAACCTTTAAGGAAGAATTAATACCAATACTTTTCAAGCTATTTCAGGAAATAGAAAAAGAGGGAGCTCTGCCAAATTCATTCTATGAGGCCAACATCACCCTGATTCCGAAACCAGACAAAGACACCTCAAAGAAAGAAAACTACAAACCAATATCTCTGATGAACCTAGATGCAAAAATCCTCAATAAAATTCTGGCAAATTGGATACAAAGACACATCAAAAAAACTGTGCACCATGATCAAGTAGGATTCATCCCTGGGATGCAAGGATGGTTCAATATACGGAAATCAATAAATGTTATTCACCACATCAATAGACTTAAAGATAAGAACCATATGATCATCTCAATAGATGCAGAAAAAGCATTCGACAAAGTACAACATCCCTTTATGTTCAAAACATTAGAAAAACTAGGAATAACAGGAACTTACCTCGACATAGTAAAAGCTATCTGTGCTAAGCCCCAGGCTAGCATCATTCTCTTTTTTTTTTAATTTTTTAATACTTATTTATTAGTTTTCGGCAGACACAACATCTTTGTTTGTATGTGGTGCTGAGGATCGAACCCGGGCCGCACGCACACCACGCGAGCGCAATACGGCTTGAGCCACATCCCAGCCCCTAGCATCATTCTCAATGGAGAAAAATTGAAGGCATTCCCCCTAAAATCTGGAACAAGACAGGGATGCCCTCTATCACCACTTCTATTCAATATAGTTCTCGAAACACTGGCCAGAGCAATTAGACAGATGAAAGAAATTAAAGGCATAAAAACAGGAAAGGAAGAACTTAAATTATCACTATTTGCAGGTGACATGATTCTATACCTAGAAGACCCAAAAGGGTCTACAAAAAAACTACTAGAACTAATAAATGAATTCAGCAAAGTGGCAGGATATAAAATCAACACTCATAAATCAAAGGCATTTCTGTATATCAGCGACAAAACTTCTGAAACGGAAATGAGGAAAAACACTCCATTCACAATATCCTCAAAAAAAATAAAATATTGGGAATCAACCTAACAAAAGAGGTGAAGGATTTATACAATGAAAACTACAAAACCCTAAAAAGAGAAGTAGAAGAAGATCTTAGAAGATGGAAAAATATACCCTGTTCATGGATAGGCAGAACTAACATCATCAAAATGGCGATATTACCAAAAGTTCTCTATAGGTTTAATGCAATGCCAATCAAAATCCCAATGGCATTTCTTGTAGAAATAGATAAAGCAATCATGAAATTCATATGGAAAAATAAAAGACCCAGAATAGCAAAAGCAATTCTAAGCAGGAAGTGTGAATCAGGTGGTATAGTGATACCGGATTTAAAACTATATTACAGAGCAATAGTAACAAAAACAGCATGGTACTGGTACCAAAACAGGCGGGTGGACCAATGGTACAGAATAGAGGACACAGAGACTAATCCACAAAGCTACAACTATCTTATATTTGATAAAGGAGCTAAAAGCATGCAATGGAGGAAGGATAGCATCTTCAACAAATGGTGTTGGGAAAACTGGAAATCCATATGCAACAAAATGAAACTGAATCCCCTCCTCTCGCCATGCACAAAAGTTAACTCAAAGTGGATCAAGGAGCTAGATATCAAATCAGAGACTCTACGTCTGATAGAAGAAAAAGTTGGCTACGATCTACATATTGTGGGGTCGGGCTCCAAATTCCTTAATAGGACACCCATAGCACAAAAGTTAATAACAAGAATCAACAAATGGGACTTACTTAAACTGAAAAGTTTTCTCTCAGCAAGAGAAACAATAAGAGAGGTAAATAGGGAGCCTACATCATGGGAACAAATTTTTACTCGTCACACTTCAGATAGAACCCTAATATCCAGAGTATACAAAGAACTCAAAAAATTAAACAATAAGAAAACAAATAACCCAATCAACAAATGGGCCAAAGACCTGAACAGACACTTCTCAGAGGAGGACATACAATCAATCAATAAGTACATGAAAAAATGCTCACCATCTCTAGCAGTCAGAGAAATGCAAATCAAAACCACCCTAAGATACCATCTCACTCCAGTAAGATTGGCAGCCATTATGAAATCAAACAACAACAAGTGCTGGAGAGGATGTGGGGAAAAGGGTACTCTTGTACATTGCTGGTGGGACTGCAAACTGGTGCGGCCAATTTGGAAAGCAGTATGGAGATTCCTGGGAAAGCTGGGAATGGAACCACCATTTGACCCAGCTATTGCCCTTCTCGGACTATTCCCTGAAGATCTTAAAAGAGCGTACTACAGGGATACTGCTACATCGATGTTCATAGCAGCACAATTCACAATCGCTAGACTGTGGAACCAAACCTAGATGCCCTTCAATAGATGAATGGATAAAAAAAATGTGGCATTTATACACAATGGAGTATTATACAGCACTAAAAAATGACAAAATCATGGAATTTGCAGGGAAATGGATGGCACTAGAGCAGATTATGCTTAGTGAAGCTAGCCAATCCCTAAAAAACAAATACCAAATGTCTTCTTTGATACAATGAGAGCAACTAAGAACAAAGCAGGGAGGAAGAGCAGGAGGAAAAGATTAACATTAAACAGAGACATGAGGTGGGAGGGAAAGGGAGAGAAAAGGGAAATTGCATGGTAATGGAGGAAGTCCCTCATTGTTATACAAAATTACATATAAGAGGTTGTGAGGGGAATGGGAAAATAAACAAGGAGAGAAATGAATTACAGTAGACGGGGTAGAGAGAGAAGATGGGAGGGGAGGGGAGGGAAGATAGTAGAGGATAGGAAAGGTAGCAGAATACAACAGTTACTAATAGGGCATTATGTAAAAATGTGGATGTGTAACCGACGTGATTCTGCAATCTGTTTTTGGGGTAAAATTGGGAGTTCAAAACCCACTTGAATTAAATGTATGAAATATGATATGTCAAGAGCTTTGTAATGTTTTGAACAACCAATAAAAAAAAGGTGTATCCTCCCCCAAGTCTGAGATTTTTTCAATTAAAAAAAAAAACCAATATTGCAATATATTGCTGACCGAAGAACAACAACAACAAAAAAAACAATGTGCTACATAAGACGAACAGAAGCTTACCCAAAGGAAGCCAAAACTGTGATTTATGCAGTAATAATAATGAATACCAAAAGAAGTAACAGTAGGATATGTCACATGGGCAGGGAGGAGCTGGCAGTCCATTCCCAAACCTGCCACTCACCTTATTCCTTAGGTCCAACCTTCCCACCTGGGTAATACAGCATGTGTTCAAAGTCTTCCTCCTAAAAGCCTTCCCCAACCCTTCCAAGCTGAGCTGGTCATTTTCTTCTCTGATCCAAGAGCATCCTGAGCATCCTACAGCAGAAGTTCTCCATGGTGTAGTTAGATGTCTTGTCCACCTCCTATATGAGGTCATGTAAGATCAGTGACTTACTGGTCTCTTGTGCTCCAGTGACCCTAGCACAGATCCTAATAACCAACTGCTTACTGAGTGAATAAATGCATTTTACTTTCATACATAAATGTAGCTGCCATTATTAATATTATACCCACATTTCCTCGGTTAATCTAGAAAATCCAAAGCTGTTTCACCCATTACTAAAATATAGTGCATATACAGGAGGGAATCATTTTAACCAGAGTAAAACTGTTCTATATTGAACCAATCAGAGAGAAACAAACACAGTCATCCTGTGGTATCCCTGGGGGGGACTGATTCCAGGCCCCCTCTGATAATGACATTCACTGACGCCAATGTTCTTTATGTAAAATGGAATGGCATATGTATAACCTATGCACACTCTCCTGTATGCCTCAAATCATCTCTAGAGTACCCAGTGCAGCACCAACACATTACTTCATTCGTGTGGATTCAGCATAGTACTCAGTGAACCATAAATTCAAGTTTTGCTTTTAAAATTTTCTGGAAATTTTTAAATTTTTTTGGTCTACATTTAGTCAAATTTGTTGACATAGAACACACAGGCTACATAAAGTACTAAAGGGACTATAGTACACTGGCGACTATAATGTAAACTATGTCAAAGAAGCACTTTTTTTACTAGAAAAGTCATTTCAATATATTTAAATACATAACATGAACTGAGGAATAGGAACTCTGCATTAAAGACTGATTTATAATTAATCATTGTATAGAAAAATCTTGAAAAAGAATTATAAAAGTTCTTTATGATTCTAATATGATGAGAAAATAGTCTTCTAATAAGTAATTTGCAGGTAAATTTCAATCTGATTTCTATGAAATTGTCACAAATTAAGATAAACAAAAATTTATTATTTGGTATTACTTAGCAAATATCAGAAAAAGCTAGTTTAGTTTATAAGAAATAGTGACAAGAACTACTTTGAATGACAAATAATTTTCTATTATACTTTCTTGTGCTTTGCTTTACATATTTATTTTTGGTTTATTTTGAAAAAAAAAATATTTACACAACTTAGATCTTCTAACATTTTAAAGAACATGTAGACTTCTTTGGAAAGAAAACTATTTCAACCAAGTCAGTTTATCTCTGAGTTTGTAATACAGTCAATTTGGTTTAATATCTTCTAAACAATATTTTCTATAGAATCACTACTTTCAAAATTGGATATGTAAATACATATATTTGTTTTGTGTCTAATATCTAGTCCAGGGTTAATTGCACCAACTGTACTGTGTACTAAACCAGACCAAACCACCCATTGAGTCAGCATTTCCAAGATAGATCCCTATTAATTCATTTACCAAGAATTTCAAATGATGCTTATGCTGAAAACTTGAGAAACCATGCTAAAAGATCCAAAAGCAGCATCTTTTTCTTTATAATTCTCATGAGTTAGTTAATGAGTGAATATTGATCAAAAACAGTGCATGAAAATGTATAAAACCCAACAGATCAAATTTCATGTTCATATAAGGAAAAGATCAGTGTCACTCCAATTTATCAATGTCACCTCCACATTGTTTAAAATTGTGATTTCCTACTGGAGAGGCTGACACAGGAGGATCACAAGTTGGAGGCCAGCCTGAGCAATTTAGCAACACCCTGTCTCAAAATGAAAGTTGTTTTTTTTTTTTTTTAAGGAGTATTGGGCAAGGTAGTTCAGTAGTAGAGCATTTGCCTAGCATCAGCAAGACCCTAGATTAAGCCCCCAGAATAAAAATTAAGAAAACAACAGTGACTTCCTTACATTTAGAGTTACCTACTTGCTGCAGTAATGCCAACAGATCTAATCGTGTGCTGTAGCCAAGTGAATGAGAGGGAGGCTTCTACACCAAGAGTTTCCTGAGGCAGGAAGCCAAGGTAGTACCTGTCCAAGGAATTGTCATGGGTAGTGGGCAGCCATGACATGGTACAAGGCAGTCACACTAGATAAGAGCAAAAAACACCTTCTTTTTTATCTAAGTGACTTGTGTCGCCACATAAAAACCTAGCCCTAAATCCCAAGCAGCAGTAGACAGATGCTCACACAATCAAATTGCTATGTAAAATAACACATGCAGCAATTCATAACCTGCTCTCTCTCTGTCTTTCCCATCATGTTATTTCACACTTCCATGCTGTTCTCTGGTCTAGGAATCCCCTTTCTTACTCTAATTCACAAAACTAATACAACCTTCCAAATGTAACCCAGGTGTCATCCCCTCTAGGAAGCTCTCCTGATTCCTTCCCCATCCTGTTGTGTTCTACCATAGCCTGCATTTCTCTGTGTTGTGATGTTTGCTTCTCTATTTCCACTGCTCCTTAAAGTCAGGAACGATGCCCATTGTCTTTGACTTTGTCTCCCCAGAGCCTGCCAAAGAGTACCAAACATAAATAAGCAGCCAATCGGTGAAGGCATGGAGGGAAGAATGGAGAGATCGAAGAAGGGGAGAGAGAGTGTTAGATGAGGTGATAAAAGTTAATAATATTATTAACAATCTCAAGAGCCCAGGTGAAGTACACAAAACTTCCCTAAATCAAAGGTCCATGGATGTGTATCAACATGATATGTCTCCATATGAAAAACTGTCCCCCAAAATCCAGCCAACACATTCTTGGTCAACTTCTACTGCCGGGGTTAAAAATAGTATCCCCTTCATAAAAGAGTTAGTTAGTGACTACCTCTTTACAAGTATGATGAGATATAGCTAGAAATACGTCTCAAAGTTTGTAAAAATTATTTCATCACAGAAAATGTCCAAGAATTCATATCTATGTATTTTTAACAACCGATTAATGAAGCCACATACAAGGAGCTGGTGGAAATGTAGGCACAGAGAGTTTACAAGCTAGTTGAATATTTGCTAAGCAAACCAAATGAGTCATTGCTTGGGGTAATTAAGGTTAGCCATGTCTGTAATTACCCTTCTCCAGGAAACTGGGACAAAGCTCAAGGCTCAGGAATATGCAAGAATACTCACAAAACAGCTCAAAAGGGAGTGCTTTCTCTTGGCTCTAAATCCCTCTAACTACAAGGGACTTTTGGAATAAAGCTGCAATAGACAAACTTGACATTTAAAGAGGAAAGTAGAATGACTGCTATTTTAACACAGAAAGCACTCAAATAATAACTGAGACTAGGTCTCTAAGCATCGTCTATAGAATCTCCGAGATGAGACTTCTGGAATTCTCACTGTTATGTCCCCAGCCTCTGAGTGATGGCCATCGGCTCCTGGAATGCAAAGCCTTGTTCTAGTCACCTTGCTGTCTCCTCTGTGTGAGTCTTTCCACTCCTCTTTTCTACAAGGCTTTTGTTTTACCTTTCAGCCGTTCTTTCTGTATATTTCCATGAAATGTAGAATTCCATTTTCTATCTAATAAATTCTCCACGTGCTGCTGGGAGTATTATTTCGTGCAAAGAGTGGGCAGTTATTTCTATACATAGCTTTCTTTCTATCTGTGCTGTCATACCTTTCTGTACATTTCATTTGTATTTGCCATGTCATTTATGTAATTTTTATTTGCCTTTATAATTTTATTTGGTGGTGGTTAAACTGGTAATAAATGTAGTAGATCCTCCTTATCCTCAGGGATACATTCAAAGACCCCCATGGACACAAAACTTGGATAATATAACTCTATATTTGCTATCTTTTTCCAGCACATCCATACCTGTGATCAAGTTTCATTTATAAATTAGTGTGACAAGAATTGAACAATAATTAATAATAAAATAGGATAATTATCCCAATTATGCTGTAATGAAAGTTGTGTAAGATTCCCTTCCCTGGACTCTCTCTGGTTTCCATGTAATGTTTTTATACCACAGTTGACCACAAGAAACTGTGGATAAGAGGGACTACAGAGCTTGATATTCAGTGCAGGCCCCCAAGCCCTAGGCTGAGTGCACACAGACAAAACTACAAGCCACAGGAAGATTTCTTCAGTTTGAGCTAGAAAAAAAAAATCAGGACTTGGGACATAACTCAGCGGTAGAGCCCTTGCATAGCGTGTGTGAGGCCCTGGGTTCCATCCCCAGCACCAAAAAAAAAAAAAAAAGCCAACTACAATAAATTATTTTCTTTTGAAGTCTTGCCTTAGCAATGAGGCTCACATTCGAATGTTTATTCATCAAAAGGTTTCCTCTGTGTGAGAATCATCTTGGGAATTTGCAATGGATGAAAGATTTTGTAAATTTGGTAACATGCAATAAACCAAAGGCAACTGTAAAACTTACAATTAGGCAAGAAGGCCAGCGTATCATTCGACATGTGATCAATATCCCTGCAAAATCCTTCAAATGAAACCCCACACCTCCAGGTCTTGGGGCAATTAATAAATGGAGATTATTTCTGCTTTACAGGGTGGTGAGGAATAAAGCTTATCCCTTTTGATAAGGGTCTTATTCAGACACTCAGAACACAAACATCTTTCAACAAGTGAAGTCTTAGAAGGGAGGAGGAGGTGGAAAAGTTCGGATGAATTCCACAGAAAAACTGTCTTGAAGACTAGCAAGTGAACTTTAAGCTAATTCATTTAAAAATAATAGGAACTACGGAGATCAGTCTTTCTGGAATCCTGTGAGAACAAAGACTCTGAAGTCTGGCCAGTATGGTTCCTTTTCATGCTGACAACCATCCCCAACAGGTGTGCCCTAGTCATTGTCACTTTGCTGAAGACCTTACTTGCAATGTGATAAAAAAGAAAGAAAGGGAGGGAGGGAAGGAAGAAAGGAGGGAGAAGGGAAGGATACTTACTGATGTTTCATTTGTGATCTAATAATACATGATCAGTTTTTTATGAATAATTCACAGGCACCTGAGATGAAGCAAGAGAAATGATCCCAGTGTAAAACTGTATATCCTTAACATCTGTCTTTAATCACTTGTGGTCTGTCTCACAATGAGAGTGATGTATTAAAACTCCCAGTATTGAAGCATTTCTGTCTGCTTTCTCCAGCTATAGCTTTTGCTGTATATGAATGCTGGTTTTTTCCTCTCTAGCTTTTAGGGCCACTTTCTTTTAGTTATTTCTTTAGTTTATTTCTTTCTTTATCTCTATAGTATTCTCTCATTTGTTTTTCTGCCTTTCTTCCAATGTTCCTTATCATATTTTCATCTGAAACTATTTTCCTTTATATAGCTTACCACGTATTATTCATTGATGAGATAATTTTACCTTTCTTTCACTTCTTATCCTGAGTTCAGTCAATTCTCTTCATTTCTTCCTGTTCCTTGTTTTATTTCTGTTTATACATTCTTTTTACTTCTGATTCAAGGTGATTTGTTATATTTCTCAATGCTTGTTTGGATATATTTAATTCAGACTGGAATGTTGTCTTTTAGTTTTCTTCTATTTAATATTTTTTTGTGTGTGGAGGGGGAAATTTTCAGTATTTGGGATGTATCCAAAATTATTTTCTGACTTTTTTTAAATAATAACTCCACATGGATTTATTCATTTTTTTCTGTTTACTTATTTGATATGAGAATGAGTTCACAGGATTCTTACTCCGGGTTTTTTAGATGAGTTTTTAATAGGGGGAAAAGTCTTGAGTGGCTTCCAGTACTTGGGGCCTCTTTTTTTTTTTTTTGCAAGACCTTAAATTATCTGCTTACAACACACTTGCCAAATGCAACCTTTGTTGGAACTTTCAATCCTCCTGCCTCAGCCTCCAGAGCTGGGGTTACAGAACAGACTTGATGCTATTCAAATGCTCTTGTTCAGGGCTCTCCAGCAGCCAGTAGGCATCACTTCTTCCTTTCTCTTGCCCTGAAGGAGAAGCCCATGAGGGGGACAATGACCTGAAATACAAATTAATTATTTCAAGATACAATCAAATTTTATTATTTTATATTATAAAATGGAAAGTATTAAATTATTTCTATTTATTGAGAATTAACTAAGAACGAAGTAAAAATATTTCATTTTAAATTTCACATAAAATAATGTTCTGGTTTAAATTTTAGGTATCTCCCAAAAGCTCATGTGTGAGAAAATGCAAGAAAGCTTTGAGATGAAACAATTCAATTGAGTTTTCAGAGTCTTAACCTGATCAATTCCTTAATCCCCTGATAGGGATTAACCAGGTGGTAACTGTATGCAGATAGAGTGTTACTGGAGGAGGTAGTTTCCTGGGGGCACACCTTTGGGATATGTATTCTGTCCTTATTGAGCAAAGCTCTCTCTCTTTTTCCTGATCATGTCCTGAGCCATGTTCCTCCACCACTGTCTTCTGCCATGATGTTCTGCCACCTCTTAGACCCAGATCAAAGGAACTGGCCTTGTACGGATTGAGTCCTCTGAAACCATTGAGTCACCCTTCCCCGCCCCCCCAAAAGCCTTTCTTGCTCTAATATTGTTCTTGGCAGGTATTTTGGTCACAGCAGTTAAGAAAGCTGACTAAAACAGATAACATGACATACACAAATGCAAATAAATATTCCTGTGAGAGACCCTTTTGAGTCTTTTAATCACACAACTATATAATACTGGGCACAGGGATGCTGAATTGGTTAATTGGGAAATATCAAGCTAAATTACATAGTTTATTTTTGATGCACTCTTTTAAAAATAACAGTTTTATAAAAACAGCACTGTATAAATTGTATACAGTTAGCCCTCTGTATCTGTGTGTTTCAATGGAAAGTACTCCCAATGGAAAGTACTCAGGAAAAAATTGTATCTGTACCCAATGTATACAAACTCTTTTTTTCTTGCTATCATTCCCTAAACAATACAGTACAACAGTTATTTACAAAGCATTGACATTTTATTAGGTATTACAAGTTATTTAGAGATGATTTAAAGTATACCAGAGTATATGAAAGTTCTACACAAATGTTGCACCATTTTCTAAGAGGGACATGAGCACCCTGGAATTTGGGTATCTTTGGGAGTCCTGGAACCAGTTCTCTACAGATCATGAGAGATGGCTATATTTTGCATTATTTAGGTCTATTGCGCTCTTTCAGTTGTTACTTCACCTTAGACTTCTTCAAGTTTTATGGAAATTGGAGATTTCAATTGTTTATAATCTTTTCAAAACATTCAAAATACATTTGTTTTCTTGTATTTACTCTTTCAGGCACAGTTTGTAAATTTCAGGACCCTCTTTTGTATTTAAAAATTCTTCTAACAACTTTCCTCAATGAAAGGAGTTTTAAAAATGATAAATATTTAACTATCATACTTAGTAATATAAATATAATGCAGTAGGTGGAAATCATCTAAATTCCTCTTAGGAGAGTTAGGCTTCTTTGTATTTTATGTTTAGGAGGTGGGTGGGGTGGGTGTGTATGTGCCTGTTGTAAGTAATATCTTGATAAATTCAGTGAATGATAGAAAAATAAGGGTTTGGAGCTCTTGGACGGCAAAAGGGAGTTAGCAATCTAGGCTAGGAAGTATTAGTAGAAGACATAGGAGGAAAAAAGAGAGCACAATTCTACATAGATGGCAGATTGGCAGATGGTTCTTCCCTTAAATACCAAGATCTCCATAAATTCTATAGAACTAGTTCATGCATGGTGTGAGTGGATTGTGGGTAAACTCATAAAAGGGACCAGCTTCATTGACAACATAGGTCATTATGGCTAGACCTTATAAGACTCAACAGACATCTGGGTTACAAAAATAAAGATAAGGCATCTCCTGTAGTTCAAAAACTCTTAAAGATGCCTCAGAAGCAACATCAACAGCTAAGTAAGTGTTGCTTATACAACAGGACACAGAAAGAATAGCATGCATTCTTTCTGGCTCTGGAAGGAAGACTATCAAAAATATTGGTGAGAAAAAATTTCATGAATGTATACAGAGTGTTTCTGACACAGATAAGTAGGTAGATAAAAGAAAGAAAGATAGATGGATGGATGGATAGATAGATAGATAGATAGATAATATTTTTTTTAAGAAAAACTTTCACCTAAAACACACAGTTTGTTGGGAGGAACAGCTATTAGCATCCTGTTGAACACATCCCTGCTCCATCATCATAAGGATCCCACTTCCCACCAGGCAATATTCCAGGCCTAGAGAAAAAGGGTGCTGGTCAAAGAATGAAAAGAATGATGGAAATTGAGAAAAACAAAACATTGTATTTCCTGTACACTGGAGAAATCTACTTCAAAAAGGCAGCTATGACACTGTATCACTGTTCTCATTTGCCACAGCTGTGGGACTTGAAAAATAAAGCCCCACACAGTGAATAAAGAATATTAGAAAATATTGGTGTCTTAACTGAGCAAGCTGTTGGAGTGGACTGCTCCAGGCAACTTGAGCTGACACTTGGAATTATCCAGTGCTTCTTTGTCATTGTATTCATGGTGGAATTTTTATATTAATAAGGCAATTTGTTTCTCTTTTAGGCAATATTAAGCAGTATAAATGCAAGGTAGCATTCCTTTATGGCTCATAAGCAACCCCACTGATTTATTTACTCACTCAGACATGTATATATTGAGCACCTAAGAAGTTCAAAACTGGAAATGCAAGTAATAACTGCCTAGGGTGTGCCTGCATTACAAATCCATTCACCTCCTGACATTCACTTCTGATGGAAAGGTGATTTTCAGATCTTGCATAAAATGTGAACACTTTCAGCTTTACTTGCTTAAATGCAAGGGAATGTCAAAAGAATAAACTAGCAGACTGATAAATTATCTGAAAAACTTTGTTTTTATATTTATGAGCCACGTTAGTTTTAGAAACCAAGGTATATGGAATACAAATAAATATGGATTTTGACTCCATAGAGCCTGATAAATTAGCATTACTTCCATTTCAATGTTCATAAGACTTTTCCTCTTTTATAATAAAATTTCTTTTCCCTATTTTTAATTGTCAAGGAATCAGAGTTCTACTAAGGTTATTCAAGCACATGGTAATTTTATACAGCAATTATTGCAAATGGCAGGAGACTTTCTCTGATTTTCTACATCATCTTCTTTATACTAGATATACAGGAGGCTAACAAGCTGGTACTCAGAACTTCTGTGTTGTTCCATGGGTAATACTACTCTTAGTTTGAGTGCTTGACTTCCTATCTGGTGCTTCAAGGAAAGAACCAGCCTAGGACAGAATATAACATGAGCTCTTTAGTACCTCCAGCCTGCAAAACATTTAGTTAAATGTGCCCTTCCTGCTTTGTGCAGATTTACACTATCTCTTATCCCTTTACAGAGCACAAGAGAACCATCCCCCACTCTCTCCGATGGGATCATTTAACTTTCAAGTTAAGGATTATAAAGACAGAGATGAAAACACTCTTCTTCATCAATACATGAGTTTTACTTAGAAGAAGAAGGCTGAGGAGAAGGAGGAGGAAGAGGACTTATGTATTGCCTTTTCATAGCTTCAATGAAAATTTGAAAAAGGCCACACAGTCAGTCCTGCACTTCTACAGGTTCCACATCAACTAATTCAACTAACAGGGATAGAAAATATGTAGAAGAATCATTGTGTCAGATCTTTTCCTTGTCGGTATTCCCTAAACAAGGTAGTATGACAATTGTATGTAACATTTACATAACATTTACATAGTTTTAGGTATTATAAGGCATGTAAAGATAATTTCAAGCCTGTGAGAAGATGTGCATAACTTATAAGCAAATAGCATGCCATTTTATTTAAGGCACTTGAGCATCCATGGATTTTGGTATATAAGGGAAGACCTGGAGTCAAATTTCCATGAATTGTGAGAGACAACTGTATATCTCTGGTGTTAGCATTACCAGGGCTTAGGGACTGGAAACTTTATGGTCTTAGGTTGATATCCTGGATGTCATCATTAAAGCATGATTATTTCTTTTTTCTCGAATCCATGAGCCCTATCAGCAAGTCAATAGGTGGGATTGCAGAGTTCTAGACACAAACTCCCACATTTTATCTTCTTTAGTGACATTGTAGAAATGACTGAGAGGAGCTCCTCTTTATGCAGCTCATCTGTGCCCTCCCTGGTGTACATACTCATTGACTTCAGTCTTAGGGAATAGAGTTAGGTCAGAATCTTTCAGACAGGCTAGAAAGGAGGAACCACTGTGGTTGTAGCATCTGAAGCTTCTTAGGAAATGAGGTCCTCCATCCCATGTATTTGTTGACTCAGCCATACCATCATTCATGCACGTTTATTACCCATCTATCATGCATTTGACTCTATAGAGCCTGATCAATTAGCATTACTTCCATTTCAATGTTCATAAGACTTTCCTCTTTTATAATAAAATCCCTTTTCCCTATTTTTAACTGTCAAGGAATCAGAGTTCTACTAAGTTATTCAAGCACATGGTAATTCTTCTCAAATCACGTCCATTCCTCTCTTTCTCTCCTGTCTCCCAAGGTCCCAGAGTCAGAATGTCCTTACTTTGGAGCCCTACTGAACTATATAAGAAGTCTTGGTTTTCCAGAAAGGCTGCAGGTCTTTTGATCTAGAAGTTACCTAAGAGATCCTCACCTCCCCCATTGGGGACTAAATAATCATCAAGTTCACATTTGCTCTGTTTGGAGCCAGGTGATCCACATTATTTCAACTGGCCATGATACCCAGCTCCCTCTGAGATATTCCACTTCTCAAACTGTAGTATCTTCTGCTTCATCCCCAGGTTCCTCAGTGCAGTCATATATCAGTCTCTTTGCATAATTTCCAAACTCTGTATGTTTCAAGGAGAAGGCAAAGACTTGGAAGAGGCTTTCCTGCAGTGTTCCCTAGAACAGAGCCTGGCTGATCATCAAGATCTCCAGGGAAAAATTGAGGAATCATATTCCTGCTACAATCCAGGGAACAGGAGCAATCATGCTGGGTATAGAGGCCCAATCCCAGAAGCAGGGAAGGTTTCAATTTTCCCAAAGCTATAGCTAGTGGAGCCACAGTACCAAGAGAGTTCAGTCTGGTTGGAAAGCCAATGAATCTGGATTTCTGAAAAGCCTAGTGCATTGGATTTAAATGCATAAGCATCCTTTTATAATTTTTTTTAAAATAAAAGGAGTTAAGCACAGAGCTTACAATAAAAGCAAAATTTTAGCCTGAAAAGAGAATGCATATCTCCACATCATGTACTACCACAAGAATGGGAAACTATACTCCAGGTATATGTAATATGTCAAAATGCATCTATAAGTAAAAATAACAAATTAAAAAATTAAATGAAAAATAAAGAGAATGCATGTGGATTCTCTCTGAACTTTATCATAGTACCCTTCTAATTAATCTCTTAATTGGGTTACAAGTCCAATTCTATTCAGGTCTAGCCAACTCCTTCTTAAGCAGCTGATAATGAATAATCTAGTGCGGCTATTAACTTTAACTAAGTAGTTTGTGCTTGGACAAAGTCTAAGCCCTGGACCCCTGGAAAGGCAGGATTCCAGGAACTAAGCATAGCTGGGAACAGGGCCTGGCCAGGAAAAGGGGGACAACCCCTGATGGAGCCCTTTCTGATTGCCTATTGCTTCAGCTCCAGTCAGAGGAGAAAGGTAACTCACACTTGTATTTGTGCATAATTTATATAACCCTCTACTTCTCAGACTATGTAAACAGAAGTGATCATTTTAACCTTTCCACATCAGATATAGAAAGGCTAGGTCCATACATGGGAGAGAAAAATGAAGCAACAAGATAATGGGGAAATCATAAATGAGGCACATAGAAATAAGTTATTATCTTGAGGTTAAAGAGAGGCTTGTCCTCTTATTGGAAGAAATTCCTTCTTTCAAGTGACCAGTGACACCAAGAATAGGAGAAAGTCATGCATCAGTCATGGAAGATAAGAATTCGAATATTCTAATATTCTAATATTCTGTGGCCAAGTTTGAGTTAACAAACATGGAGACTTGATGACTAGCATAGATACAAAACACAAGGTTAAAAAAAAAGTGGAAACAAGTTAGGTAACTTTCTTTTTTTATTGATTTTTTTAAAAAAATAAATGACAGTGGAATGCATTACAATTCTTATTACACATATACAGCACAATTTTTCATATCTCTGGTTGTATACATAGTATATTCACAACAATTTGTGTCTTCATACATGTACTTTGGATAATGATGTCTATCACATTCCACCATTCTTGCTAATCCCCTGCCCCTCCCTTTCCCTCCCACCCATCTGCCCTATCTAGAATTCATCTATTCCTCCCATGCTCCCCCTCCCTACTCCACTATGAGTCAGCCTCCTTATATCAGAGAAAACATTTGTCTTTTGGGGATTGGCTAACTTCACTTAGCATTATCTTCTCCAATGCCATCCATTTACTTGCAAATGCCATGATTTTATCTTCTTTTATTGCTGAGTAAAATTCCATTGTGCATATATGCTACATTTTTTATCCATTTATCCACTGAAGGGCATCTAGGTTGGTTCCACAATTTAGCTAATGTGAATTGTGCTGCTATAAACATTGATGTGTCTGTGTCCCTTTAGTATGCTGTTTTTAAGTCCTCTGGGTATCGACCAAAGAGAGGCATAGCTGGGTCAAATGGTGGTTCCATTCCCGAATTTCCAAGGAATATCCATACTGCTTTCCATATTGACTGCACCAATTTGCAGTCCACCAACAGTGTATGAATGTGCATTTTCCCCCACATCCTCGCCAACACTTATTGTTGTTTGTATGCATAATAGCTGCCATTCTGACTGGAGTGAGATGACATCTTAGAGTAGTTTTGATTTACATTTCTCTAATTGCTATGGATGATGAACATTTTTTTTCATGCATTTGTTGATTGATTGTACATCATCTTCTGAGAAGTGTCTCTTCAGGTCCTTGGCCCAGTTATTGATTGGGTTTTTGTGTGTTTGTGTGTGCTTAGATTTTTGAGTTCTTTATATATCCTAGAGATTAGTTCTCTATCTGAAGTGTGAGGGGTAAAGATTTGCTCCCAAGATGTAGGCTCTCTATTTACCGCAGATTGTTTCTTTCACCAAGAAGAAACTTTTTAGTTTGAGTCCATCCCACTTATTGATTCTTGATTTTAATTCTTGTGCCAAAGGAGTCTTATTAAGGAAGTTGGGGCCTAATCCCACATGATGGAGATTGGGGCCTACTTTTTCTTCTATTAGATACAGGGTCTCTGGTTTAATTCCTACATCCTTGATCCATTTTGAGTCGAGTTTTGTGCATGGTGAGAGGGGTTTCATTTCATTTTGTTGCATATGGATTTCCAGTTTTCCCAGCACCATCTGTTGAAGAGGCTATCTTTTCTCCAATGTATGTTTTTGGCACCTTTGTCTAATGTAAGATAATTGTAATTTTGTGGGTTAGTCTCTGTGTCCTCTATTCTGTATCTTTGGTCTACAGGATATAAAATACATAAATCAAAGGCATTTCTGTATATCAGTGACAAATCCTCTGAGGGGGAAATGAGGAAAACTACCTCATTTACAATAACCTCAAAAAAAAAAATAAGATACTTGGAAACCAACAAAAGAGGTGAAAGATTTATACAGTGAAAACTACAGAACCATAAAGAGAGAAATCAAAGAAGACAGTAGAAGATGGAAAGATGTACCTTGCTCTTGGATAGGTAGAATTAATACTATCAAAATGACCATACTACCAAAAGCACTATACAGATTTAGTGCAATTCTGATCAAAATCTCAATGGTATTCCTCATAGAAATAGAAAAAGCATGAAATTCATCTGGAAAAATAAGAGACCCAGAATACCTAAAGTAATCCTTAGTAGGAAGAGTGAAACAGGTGGCATCACTATACAAGACCTTAAACTATACTACAGAGCAATAGTAAGAAGAATAGCATGGGGTATTGGCACCAAAACAGACTGGTAGATCAAGTTAGGTAACTTTCAATGGGTGAAACAAACTGTAGAGCATCCATACCTTAGATGGTTACTCCACAAATAAAAGGAGCAAAGTGCTGATACACAAAACTGTTGGGATGGATCATAAGGAAAAAACATGCCAAGTAGGAAAAACAAATCTCAAAAGTTCACATATTATATGATTGCCCTTACAGAACATGTTGAAGTGAGAAAATTAGAGAGAAGAAGAACAGAGGTCACTGGGGTTTAGGGTGGGCTCTGGCCATGAAAGGATGGCACAAGGGCTATTTGAGTGTATTAGATGTTGTCTCTGTTCTGTATCTTTACTACAGTGGTCCCAGGACCTACCTGTGCATGTTACACACACACACACACGCACACACGCACACATGCCAGTGCAAATGAAACTGGTAAAATCTTAATAAGGTCAATGAATCATAACAGCATCAATTGGTTGTGATATCCAACTGTAGTTTTGCAAAAATGTTGCCACTGGAGGAAATTAAGTAAAGGGTACACGTGAACTATCTTCATTATTTCTTATAACTGCATCTGAATCTACAATTATCTCAAAATAATGTTTTAATAAGATACTGGATATAAATAAGGAGAAAATGTTAAAGTCAATGGGAAAATCCATGACAGGAAAGTAGACAGCATTTAAATAACAAGACTATATAAAAAATACTTCAGACACCCCAAACTTCACATTCAATATATCAGAAACCTTCTTGCTAGTAACTGAAGTGCATTCAAACACACACACACATACAGAGAGAGAGAGAGAGAGAGAGAGAGAGAGAGAGAGAGAGAGACTGCATTCTAAGGCAGAGGAGGATAAAATTGTTTTAAAAATGTAGATTGTATTCTTATTGAGGTATAGTAAAGCCAATCAGGAGTCAGCAAACACCAGAAAGATAATCCATTACAATTTCTAAGAGGATGGGGCACACCATGCCATGGGAACAGGGTCACATGGGGAAGCACAAGGGTCATGAGATGGCATGAACTAAGGGGAAAAGAGCCTTCATTGTGGTTTCTGTAGGAAGTAGCAGGAGGGACAGGATTAGCAGATTTAGGACTGGCTGTTTGAATAAGGTGTTAGTTTTTTGTTGCTGTGACCAAAATAGCTGACAAGAATAACTTAGAAGGGCAAAACTTTATTTGGGGCTCAGAGTTTCAGAGGTCTAATTCATGGTGGACGAACTCCAATTCTCTGGGCCCAAAGTGAGGTAGAACATCATGGCAGAAGGGCATGGGACGTGAAAGCTGCTTATCTCCTGGTGGCTAGGAATCGGGAAGCAGGGTGGAGGGTGTCACAGGGAAGTTGAACCCTTTCATGGCACACCATCAGTGATCCCACCGCCACTAGCCATGCCCCACCTGCCTACAGTTACCACCCAGTTAACTCACCCAAAGGAGAATGGTCTAATTCGGTTACAGCTCTCACAATCTAATCATTTCACCTCTGAATATTCCTGAATTAACACAGGAGCTTTAGGGGGACACCTCATATCCGAACCATAAGAAAGAAATTCAGTGACCTCTAGGGTATACACTGTCCCTAGTTGTCTAGAACCGTGCCCTGGAATAACTAGGGCATGGGGGTAGTAACTAGCTTGGAGTATAAGAGCCATTCAAGGGGGTGGTTGGAGTGTGGGCTCTGGGTGGCATATGAAAGTTTTGCTCACAAGTGAACCTTTTACTATCTTTAGGGATTAGTTAACCAGGGGAAGAGCAGTTTCGTCAGGGTCAACAAGAACCAGGGTATCAAAGCATCAGAGTGAAAACACATGCTTAATACACATGGTTGTTGACCTTCATTGATGAGGAACAGATCTTTGGTCCTCTGCTGGCTTGCACGCCTTGCTGAGGTAGGACACAATGAGTGGGAAGGCTTCCTGAGGTATCCAGTTATCCTTTCTTCTAGAGTACAGAACTCAGAGCTCATAGTTCCTGATTTGTTCTTAAATACTAAGATCTTACACAGATATTTAAATCTTTGTGTGCATATATAATCTTCCATAGCAGCTAACAAGTTTAATGGACCAGACCTCTTTCTATATTTTATCTATCATGCTTTCAACTATGCTAAATTCCACAATCATGGCTTTCTAATTGTAGGATTATTGATTACCTATAATTATTAGAATAGATTCCTTGAAGGATTTTCCCTTTCCTCAGAAGTAGCAATGGGATTTGCTCCAAACTACCAAGAGAGCAAGTGCAGATTGTGGGAACCACTGCTGGACACACACCTGTACAACAATGCCTGGTCCACATAGCCTGTGAGTCTGACCACTCTGAGCTGCCTCGTTTAGCCTATTTACTCTCCGGATGCACATGTATTCAAAAATGACTTGCATTAGGGTCATAGTCTACCCTTAGTTTAAAAGAACACCCATTTACCTGGGCTTAAACAACGCATGTACAAGGAATTCTGATCTTTCCACTGGAATATGTTCCTTCAACAGAAAAATACTGTCCTAGAACATTTACTTACCTAATTCTCCTTTTCCAGCAATAGAATAGCACAGCTTCAAAAAACTAAGATATAGTTATTTGCACTTCTATCTTACCCTAGCAAGACAGCACATGAAATGCTGAATTGGTTTCCTCTCTGGGGAATAGTGGAAGGGAAGGGTAAGCCCTCTCACCCTTGGCCTCCTGCCTTCCTATGGAAAGTTCTCATGGCAGCTCCTGCTCTTCATCTCCCTTGGCTGTACATTAGATTCCCTTGGACAGTTTTTAAGAACACTAATGCTTGGGCCTTGCTCCTAGAAATCTCTAGGTCATTTGTTCAGGATGTCCAGTAGTTTTCATGTGTATATAAGATTGAAAACCACCAGCAATTCTCTACTCCCAAGCTTCACTCACTCCTGCCCTTGGGAGAAAAGCTGAATTATTAGGTTGATGAGCTTGGGGAAAAAAATTGAGCTAGTTCAGCTTAGCTTTCCTCTATGCTCTCAGACCTTTCTGCCTGTCCATGGGGAAACTTGTGGCACATGTCTATCAAGGAGGCCTACTGTTGACCAGCTGTGCCTAGGAGTGAGTAGGTACCCTCACTGTCAAGACCATTTGGCCACAGATCAATCTCTGTCTGCTCCTCCACTGGTTTCCTATATCTATACTCCACTTGGTTCCAAGGATGGAGGCAAAAAAGGAGGGACATATTTTGGCCATCTCTGAAACTTCTATAGTTATAATCAAATCAAGAAAAACATAGTCATTTTCCTTACTCTTGACATTTTCCCTTTACAAAACTGAATGACTACAGTGAAAGCTACATTATCTTATACTATGTTGAAATAAGAATCTTAGAATGGTCTGATGTAAATAAATAAAAGTTTACTTTAGAACTTGTCAGTTCTTTGTCATTTTGAAGTAAAGACAAAAAATTAACCTTAAGTCCCCTGTTTAAATTCTTAGATTCCTATAAGTATCACTAATACACAAACTATGTTAGTATTTTTAAAACTAAGTGAAAGAAATTAAGTTGTTATGCAAAAACTCCCCCACTGAAATCTTTTCCTAGAACCCTGAGAGAGGCTGTGGGACACCAGCTCAGAGATACGCAGCAGCTGGCTCTCTGTTGTCCGGTCACACATGCATCCTGGTACCCTGGCCTTTGTCCATTTGGAAGAGGTCAGTCTTCACTTGTAAACTCATATACAGAGCCAGAACTAGATCTCACACTCCCTTTGAGTCTCTTTTTCCAGCCTTCTTCATGTGGCCCTGGAAAAGCTATTTCATATTTCTGCATTTCATTTTCTTTTCAATTGATCAGAAATCACAACTCTCACAATGGATGAGTCAAATGTGCTTATAGGGCCCTGGAAGAGATACAAATTGTTTTGAGAAATGAAAGATACTTGGCGTACTATGTCAAGCGTAGGTGCAAGGAACAGAAATCTACTTCAGTGAGCTCAGGTAGATGACAATTTATTTTAGAAATACAAAGCTGTATGATGTAAAAGGGGAAAATGGAAATGACAAACAGGGTTTCCACAGGGACTTCAGCTTTAGGAGTTAATGGATTTTGGATGTTAAAGAGGCCCAACAAACTCATCCACTTTGTACATTTTTACTCCATCAAAATTTATAACACATCCTCAGATTCAGAGCCAACACAGAGAGCTGCAGGGATAAAATGACTATTTTAACATGGACAAAAGCTGGTCCAGAGGCTGTTGCTTGCATAAAGGGCCAAATGGCCCTGCTCATTTAAGCATCATTACTTCTTAAAGTATCTTACTTTGTAATTGTAAATATATATTTACAGTTTAGTGGCTTTTACACTTTTAACCTACAAAGCACATAAGGAAATTATTTTACTCCAAGTTAAAACTTTCAATGACATATTTAGAGATTAACATAAACAGGATTTTTTTTAATGGTGTGGTTTGAACCCAGGGCTTCCTCATGCATACTAAGCATGTGCTCCACAACTGAATTATACCTCAAGCTGTGATCTGCCTCATTTTTATACAAATATTGCCATGCTTATTAGGTATGGTGGTAACCTATATCATTAATTTCACAAAAGAGTAAAAATGTCAGAAATGACACTAGATAAGCACTCAGTATTTGATATTCCAAAAGCTGAGGTTTAAGCCAAATCTGAAACCAGATCATATCTGAAGTTTGAGGCCTAAGTTGAACTTAAATGCCTCCCTAAATAAAGAGATAAATGGATAGAGGTTAGATTGATGGGAAAACCAATTGACACTGAATTATCTAGGAATCTCCTCTTTCAGATTTCAGAAATTTGGTCATTCAGTCATGGCCTGTAAATTGAAGGTATTCAGCGTCAAAGAAAAAATATAAAATCTATCAAAATTTGGTTCACTGGGTTTTGGCACTTCTTGCAAAATATTGGAAAGCAAGATAATTAAATAAAGCCTAAAATTATGGATTTTATGGTCAACTATGGATTTCAGTGATTCTTATTTCCCTTCATTGTAATAAAAGTAAAATTGGTTGTAGAAGTGCACACCTGGGTTTGGTTATAAGATTTTAAATTTTCCCTACTTGGAAGCACTTCACAACAGTCTTTTAAAAAATATTACTAATCTGCTGTGCTTGAAACTCTTGGCATTAGTTCCTGGAGGAAAAATTTAACTATTCTGGCTCAAATGCTAAAAAAGTAGCAGAACACATTCAGAGTAGTTGAGTAGTCTAGAGGACTGAAAAAATATAAGCTGAAAATTCTTTCTGTGTTTTACTGCTAGATTTTATCCAGGATGAACTGGAGAAAGGAGGAATTTACAAACCATTGTTTTGATTTAATTTACTTTAAATCAAATTAACAAGTATTTTAAAATTCACACCTCTGTTCAAAAGTATTACATCTTTTCTTTTCATGCATCTCATCCTTCTCAATTAAGGAAACCCAAACCCCATATGTTCTCTGTCAACATTTGATAGAGAATATCAAATACCACTCAGTGTAGTTCCATGTAGAATAAATGTCCTATGACTAGTGGAGTCTAATAGCCCTGAATCTACTATATATGTGTTCCCACCTTTTCAAACTCCAAGGTAGTTTTCTACTTTGTGCACATAGAATACTCAGGTTTACTGCATGTGTTGTAATCCAAATCACATGATGACTCTCTTCCAAAATAACAATGAGATAGCTCCAACATACCTTATATACAAACCTTATATTCAAACCTTATATACAGAGATATGATAAATTGTGGTATAAAGGTGTATTAAGAATTGTAATGCAAACACAAAAAAATAAGAGAGCTCATGTATAATGGCATAATTTGGCGTGAACAACTTTATATACAGAGATACGAAAAATTGTGCTGTGAATGGATAATTATGATTGAAATGCATTCCACTATTGTTATGTATGTAAGAAATAAAAATAAATAATTAAAAAATGAGAGAAAATGAAACAAAAAAAAAGAAAAAGAAAAAAAACTATTCTTCTGCTTAAGGCCATCATGAAGTTTCTTCATTTTAATAATTCATGTCAATTTAGGAGAGAACAGCATAAAGTTGATGGTGTGATTTGACTTGAGAAGATATCTAATACCAGACTATTTATAGGAAATATCAGAATACAATCTGATATCTTTATATTGAACAGAACAAGATTCACAGTGTAGGCCTGTCATTTTGAACTTCTTGGCTACCTTGAAAATTTTTGTACCAATTTATGCTATACCCATTGTACATATTTTTTATTATTACAGATTAGTAAGCAAATTTACATTCCTTGAAGATGAATGGTAGGTGATCTATATAATTCAACAGGTACCAACCCAACATGGAAGTCAGCATTTAAGAGAATCACCTCATACTGAAAATCCATCACAGTGAATTGCATTTTTCCAGAGAACTCCACAATGATGAGGAAGAAAATGAGTAGGCTGTGGAAGAATGCAATGATTTCTTTGCTTTTGGAATTGGCACAAATATAAAATATAAATTCTAAAGGAATTTAGGTAGTAAGTACAGCAGCAATGATGAAGCATTTATATTTCTTTATCTTTTTTGTATTTTCTTGGAAATGTGACAGGTAGAAATCATATTTACTTCCTGACACCTTTGTAAAGAAACATATTTTGATTTGCTGATGAGAACAGCATCAAACTATAGGAACATTCATCTATTCACTGAAAAACATATTCCTCCTTGATATTCACAACATAGGGAGAAAATGTGCCTGTTATTGCCCAATTGGGAAAGATAATATCATAGAGTTGTTTTGCAAACTTGAGTGATGTGATAAATTATATTGCTATGCCCAAGTATTTGCTATCCTTCTACTAGAAAATAATGTATCCCTAGTTATGGTCACACAATTTACACTGTCTCTCTGTAAGAGGAGGTTTTCCCACCTTTGATGGTTGAGCATAGCTGCTTGACTTGCCTTGGACAAAGAACCATTCTATGAGCCAATGGCGCATATCTGTAAGACCCAGGTACTTGGGAGTCAAAGGTGACAGGACCACCTGAGCCCAGAAATTCAGTCAGCTTGGGCAAGTGAGACAATGTCTCACAAAAAGAGAGGGGGGGGGGAATGGTCAGAAATGGAGAAAAGAAAAGAACCATTCCATGATCCCACTCTGCCTCTTCCTGGCTTTATAAGAACAGTATGTTCCACATGAAGATATGCCTCAAATTGGAATGAAAACCTGTAATGTCATGGAGAAATGAAGCTCTGTATAGGTTAAACCATTGAAAGTTAAATATTATTGGTCATTTCAGCATAAACTTCAAAAGTTTAATATACAAAGCACTGA
This sequence comes from Marmota monax, assembly GCF_021218885.2. NCBI lineage: Eukaryota > Metazoa > Chordata > Mammalia > Rodentia > Sciuridae > Marmota > Marmota monax. Next base: position 937,016 of record NW_026693024.1, on the reverse strand, counting down.
GGCCAAAGACCAAAAGTATGCACAGTAAAGATGGAAGCTCAGGGGCAGAACTGTGGGTCTTTATGACATCGCTCAGCTTCTGTTTAACTTCTAAATCACATCAATATCTCTAGAATTTGCAATACGTGAGTCAGTTAAATGTCATTAATGCTTATGCCTTTGTTATCTGAGTGCATCTTAGTTGAGCCAAGAACGTTCCTAACTGATAGGATGTTCACCCCTTTTTCCCTTGTTAATTCACAGTGAAGGAGGAGTCTGGCTTCCTGCTTCTCTGCACTGGCCCACTCCCTCCTTATAGTCTCCATCAGCTGCTATCTTTCTCCCTGTACTACTGGTTCCTTCCCATGTGCATTTGGGTACAATCAAGTACCACTTCTTTCTGAAAGTCTATATCGGCCGATTAACATCTGACCACTTGACAGTTTGCATTCAGTTCCTTACCCAAAATCACCTCTAACATCTTACACTGCACTTGTCTTAACACTTAACTTTCTTTATACTAATTGTCTGTCCTTTTTGCCTGTGATCACCACTATATGTAGGTTTTAAGCTACTTTTTTTTCATGACTATCAAAGTTCAGAGAAAAGTTGTTCAGAGAAATTTTGTAATATTCACAAAGGAATATGCTTTGCATTCATAGTACCCACCAAATTACTAAGAAAATAATAGGAGCATAATGAATGTTTACCATAAACTGCATGAAAGCATGATTAATAGAGGGAGGAAAGGCAGGCAATAATTAGTTCTAGTATTAAAAAAAGGTTATAGAATACATGAGTAATGGAGATTAAATTGAAGTTATAATTTGTGGTCTGATGAAAGTCTTGCAAGTCACGATAAGGTGCTGGTTCTTCCCTCTCTAGGCAATGAAATACTATTAAAGGATTTCAGCAAAGAAAGTCATGTTTTGAGCTGTGGTTTAGAAAGAGGACTAGTGACAATAAAGGGAACTAGAAATGGGACAGACTGATCATTGTGATTCTATCAGCCCTGACTCATTAATTATCCAAACTGTGATAGGAATATAGATTTTTTTTTAAAAAAAAGAAAATAGCAGACAAGATGTAGTTAAGAAATAGAACAGACATAGCTCAAGAAATCAACTAAGTGTCCAAATGGAAAATGATGCAAAGGTTTTTAGTTTAGCTGTTGCTGGTATTAATCAAGAATAGAGGACAGAAGAGGGAACTTGCCCTGAGGGAAACAAATTCAGCTGGAGACACTGCGTGTGAGACCTTGGCACACTGCGATGGAGCAAAGTGTAGGCTCAGACTACTGCTGGGGCTACAATGAAGATCTGGGAGTCATCAGCAGAGAGCCCATCATTCAACACTCTGCAGATGAGAGGATGAAATGGGGGAGACAGTCGAAGACACAGCCCAGGGGATGCCTCTATTCCACACTGAGGCGGAGGCACCAGTTGAAACACTTGCAAGGAATGTTCAGAAATGGAGAAGAATTTGGAAAAGGAAGAACAGCACTGCCAAATGCTGCAAAGAAAGGAAAACATTGACATTGAACCAAAGAACACTCTGACATACAAAATTTAAAATAAATAAATAAATAAGGGCTGGGATGTAGTTCAGTGGTAGAGCTCTTGTCTAACACACATGAGACCCTGAATTCATTCCCCAATACTAAAAGCAAAAAAATAAAATCCACCATTCCCAGAATCAGATGCATTGATGATAGAATAAGATAAAAATGAAGCTGGGCATGATGGCTCACACCTATAATCCCAGTGGCTAGAAGGCTGAGGCAGGAGAATCACAAGTTCAAACCAGCCTCAGTATCTTAAGGAGGCCCTAAGCAATTTAGCGAGGCCCTGTCTCAAAACAAAAAATAAAATAAGGCTGGGGATGTGGCTCAGTGGTTAAGTACCTGGTACCAAAAGATAGAGATAAATAAAAATGAAAGAAAAGTAAATTAATATAAATATAGCAATATAAGTTTATTTGTGAACAGAAACCAAGAGCTTGGATTCTAGTGATGATGATGATTCATTGACTAACTCTATAACTATGTAAATGGCCTTGTCCCTCCAAGGACTCAATTATCATCTGTAGAATTATCTGAATTTAATAATTGTTTGACCATGACATCTATCTCTCTAACCTAAAGTTGTATATAAATTGTTTCTCCGTGTGTGTGTGTGTGTGTGTGTGTGTGTGTGGTGCTGGAGATGGAGCCTATGGTCTCATGCACACTAAGCAAGTGCTCTACCACTGAGCCATACTCCCAGCCCTCAAATATATTAAAACAAAGAGTTTATTATGTGTAACTGTCCACTCAAACTCCTTCATCATTTTACTCTGTAGAACTGAAGAAGGTTTTTAGGTATTAGTCATTAATTTTTTATGAAAATTCCCAGCTTTCAAGCAATGGCCAAATCAAAGCTTAAGTTTAAAAACCATAATAAGATACACATGTGCTTTTAAAAACTGGAAGATGCTTATGAATGTCCTTTAAAAGCCTCATTCCTAAATCACAAAAGTATTTTTGCAAAGAAGGGTGTGGTGTGACATTTATTCACCACATTTAGGTATCATTTCTTTCCTACAAATAGCAGTAATGTATCCAAAAGACCCAATTATCACTGGCAAATATTTCCATAAAGAACATCTGGCTTTTTGTCAAATACTTGGATGGTTTCAATGATAGTTATTCCATTTCTTTGAGATGTTTCATGCACTGATAGTGCAAATACACTATTCTTGGGCTGCTCGGTGTTTTTCCCTTTTACCTTGAAAACAATTATTTTTACTTGTTTTCTCCCATTATTGTTCTTGTTCTGTTCCAGGGTTAATAGCAGTTCCCAACATGAGATGCACTTTTTCACTCTTTCTCACATACTATGTTTTCATCCATACACTTCTCTTATCCTAAGTATTATTTTATTTGTAAATAAGTCTATAAATGTGATATATCAATTAGCATCTATTGTTTCTAAACTTTGGTTCTGCACAACCACTGTCTTTTGACTCCAGAACATGTACTCTGTATCTATGAAGCTGATCATTGGTGTCAAAGGGTCAGATCACATATAAAAATACTCCTCCCCTACTTCCAGCAGATAAAAATGCCAGGTAGAAAATAAAAATATTTACAGCCAATCTCTAAAACATGAAGTGAAGCGGGAAGGTTATGCTAAGTGAAATACGCCAGTCACAGAAGGTCAAATGCTGCACGACTCTACTCATATGTGGTATCTAAAATAGCCAAATGCAAAGAATCAGAAAGTAGGTTGTTAGTTGCCAGAGGGTAAGAGGACAGGGAGGAATGTAGAGCTGCTGCCTCAATGGATATACAGTTTCAATTTTGCAAGATGAACAAGTTCTAGAGAACTACCAGACAATATTGTTGCTCATAGTTAACAATATTGTAGTGTATACTTACAATTTGCTAAAGGGGTAAATCTCATGTCATGTGTTCTTACCACAATAAAAGAAACCCCCACAGAATAACTTAATCCTCTAAATTTCATAATCTAACAACCAGTGAAAGAAACATACAATTCTAGAACAAAGCAAGAGCATTCAGTGGCAAACCCCAGCTCCACCTCTTTTCTCTCTCAAAAGAAGCCATATTGGTGAATCAGAAACAAATTTACAATGTTCGCTATTGCCTTCCAGTCTGAAGATATGTAAAAATGGATGTAAAAAACCCCAGAATGTAACTGTGCTTCAGAAGAAAGACAGGAACTATGTATTCTGACAAAGACTACCTGCCTCTGGCAGTACTTTTATTATCATTTCCTCATAATAAGAAAAGGTAATACACTATTCGCTTTTAGCTACTTTTGGTGGGGTGCGGTGGCAGGGTGGGTTACTGGAAATTGAACCCAATGGCACTTTTCCTCAATCCTTTTCATTTTTTACTTTGAGACACAGTCTCACTGCATTGCTGAGGGACTTGCTATGTTGCTGAGGCTGGCCAGGAACATGCATGCGATCCTCATGCCTCAACCTCCCCCTAGTCCAAAGGTGAGTCAGGACATCATGATTTTGTATCCTGCCACTTTACTGAATTATTTTTAAATTCTAATGGCTTTTTGGTGGCATCTTTAGAGAGACTTTTACTTCTTTTTCAATTTAAGTGTTTTTTCTTTCTTTCTCTTTTCTAATTACTAAGGCTAGAACTTCCAGTACTATGTTGAATAAAATCATGAGAGTGGGCACCTTTGTCTTGTTCCAGATCTTAGAGAAAAAAACTTCCAGCCATTTTTCACCATTCATCATGATGTTGGGTAATCAACAGACATTTTCAATTTTATAAGGTAAAAGAGAGAATTTTTTTTCCAATTTGCTCATTTTAAATTTGATATCAAAGCCAGGTAAGAAAATAAAAGAAATTATAAATCAATCTCATACATAAGCCCTACTTGTAAAATTCTTTGAAATACAAGCAAATAAAAATAGCCATGTATTTTTTTTTAATTTTTTTAGTTGTTCATAGGCCTTTATTTTATTCATATATTTATATGTGGTGCTGAGAATTGAACCCAGTGCCTCACACATGCCAGGCAAGTGCTCTACCACTAAGCCACAACCCCAGCCCCATAGCCATTTATTTTTTAAGGATAGTACAGTGATACTATGGATTCCAAGAATGAAAGGGTATTTTGACATTGGAAAATGTAAAAATTTTACAATTCATAATATTTATAAAACATCAAAGGACCCTAGCCACAAATGCAGAAAAATATTTTCTTAAAATTCAACTCCTTGTCATGATAAAAATGCTTTTTTAAATTAAGACTAAGACCTTATTTTACCTTACCAAAAAAAAGTGTATCTGTATGTTATATCTGAGCAATTTCAAACAAACATTTTTCTTCAATGATAAAACTTTAGAAGTAATCTTTTAAAAACTGAAGTCAGAACACGATGTCCACTACCAGCATTCCCATTCACCCTTGTAGCTCTAGCCTGTTCAGTTCATCAGGAAAAAGGAATTAGATGTACCATGAGTCAGCTTTTGCTGCAATAATGTTACAAAGCATACAACTCCAAGTATTGGCCACTTGTGACCAGTCTTTCCTTCTCTTTTGCAGGACTGTGGGTCAGCTCAATGGGTTGGGTTCACCTGGGCCCAACTCAAGTCTCAAAGTTGGGCTCAGGGTTTTTGTTCCATGTGTCTGCTCTTTCTGGGACACAGGCTAAAGAAGTGGCTGTCACAGGTACTCTCTGCTCAAGAGACTGAGCCTGACAATGCAAGAAGAGTTAAAACCTTTGCTTAGACATGAAAAAAATCAGCCCATTTATCTTCCACTGGATGGAGAAGCATAAATTATTTTTAGCAATAATACACCTTTATAAATATGAAACAACAGCAACAGAATTGTTATGTACAGATGGAAAAAAATCAAAGAATTATCATCTTCATAAAAAAAACAAGGTGTAAGAATAATAATTCATATATATTAAATTTTATTTGACTTAAACATGAACCAATAGAATGGATGTTATATAGAATGTCTCCTGCTGTTACAGGTATTATTCTTTTAATTGCTGAGTTGTAGAGGATACAGGGACCCAAGTAGGTGATATCGGAGCAAACGCAGTCACTCAGGGCTGTAGTTACCCGTACTTTTTTCTTATTTTTTCTTTCTTCCTTTCTTTCTTCCTTTCTTCCTTCCTTCCTTCCTTCCTTCCTTCCTTCCTTCCTTCCTTCCTTCCTTTCTTTCTTTCTTTCTTTCTTTCTTTCTTTCTCTCTTCCTTTCCTTTGTGTATGTGTATGTACAAGGGACTGAACCCAGGGCCTTATACATACTATGCAAGTTGTTCTACCACAGAGCTATACCCTAGCCTTACCAGGACATTTTTAATTTACAATCTTCAGCTTACATTTTTATAGCAATATCTGAAGTTAATTTGTGTTTGTAGCCCTTTATTTGCTAGAAAAATACATGTTGAAACCTGTTTAAAATGCATGGGTGGCCATTAAAAATTAAAAGACACAAAATGTATAAAATTCAGACATCTAAAGGAAAATTTTAAATCTTCAAAATCTGTGGAACTCTGACTCTTCACTAATTTTCTCAGAGTTTCTTCTAGAAAACTTTTATTCTGAGATTTTACACTCTCTAAAAGCAAACTGATGATTATCAAGGAACTCCACTTCCTGATGTCCAGAATCTTTCTTTGATTAGGAGAAAAATAAAATATGTTCCCTCTAGCAAGCCCTCTCCCTTCCAGAGACTTAGGCAGTTTTGTGTTGGATGGACAATGGGTTTGACTTTTGAACATTCTTGTCACCTGGATAATCTAACCTAACAGTGGTTATATTATTCCTATGTTTTCATTTCAGTTAAACAATACAAGGAAAATGCTATTTGAGCACTTTCTGGGAAAGAGAGGGCAGTATTTTTCATTTGCTTCATATGAACAAGGAATCTTGCTGCCACAGTTATTGCTGGCAGCCATCTTGATACCACGAGGGAAGCCAATCAGAAAAAAAAAAAATTTTTTTGAAACATGAATGATGGCAGAGCCAAATGAATCCTGGAAGCATTTAAATTTGGCACAGATAGAAAGGGTCCAGTGGTTTCTCCTAATGCAACTTTGGGTCAGGGAGGAAAACCTCTCTCCTAGCCAACTTCTCCTTATTTCTCAGTGACACTGGATTAGTGCCTGCCCATGATGGCAAAGAGAACCAAGATTGCTAGGCAGATTGAGTTCTCTGTAAAATTTGGCTTCTGTTAACAAGAAGGAGGACAACTGGCTTTAGTGTAAACAAATGGCATCTGCCCTTCCTGTGGTCTGTAGAGAGCCTGACTTCAGGAGACTGAATCAGACCCTGCATTATTCAGACATGTATTAGCTGCACTCGCCTGTTGGAGGCTGAGCAGCTATAACAAGCCATGCTCCCTGGGTACCTCCATGGATGCCCAAACAAAAATAAGCAAAATGCTTAATTTTTTTTTTTACTGATTTTTTTTATTGGTTGTTCAAAACATTACATGGCTCTTGACATATCATATTTCATACATTAGATTCAAGTGGGTTATGAACTCCCATTTTTACCCCAAATACAGATTGCAGAACAAAATGCTTAATTGTAATTAGCATTGTGGGGAAAATTTGAACTCAGAGCTGGATTGAACCTGAGATTGTCATTCTGAGCTAGACATGGTTTCAGAGTGGAGGTCTTTAGTACCTTCCCCAGGTCTAAACCACATTCCTCCTTCCTTAGCAGATGGCCAGCAGGAGTGCCTCCAAATTAAAGTCCCTTCTTTTGGTAGTGAGTTATGAAGCATGAGTAATGATAGGGATGAACTATGAATTTCACACCAAAATGCTTCATCTGGTTCATATTCACTCCAAGAGCAGCAAAGCATGTAGTCAAAAAAAACAAAAATGGAGAAGAGGAGACACTGGTGGCTTTGACCCACACAACGCCTGACACCACACAAGTAGTCTGTCACATAGACAGGCTTTTCACACCTCCTATGTTTGGCATTCCTGTTCCATCTTGTCAGCAGTCTCTAATAATATCTCAGCTTTTCCCTCTCATGGCCGGCAATAACTTCTCACAACTTCCCCAGATTCTGGTAGCAAGATTCCTGTCCTAGTGGTGCTGAATCAAGACAAAAATCAAGGCCACATTAGGAGCAATGAGTGTACAGTAACACTGTTGAAAATAGAGTTAGTGACCGGAACAGCCTTGAGAAAAAAGTGCACAAGGTAAAAATGAAAAGAATCATGAAATAATGTGATGAAAAATATCAATAAATATTAGATACAAACTTTATGTGTTAGTCAGTGTTTATATTGCTGCAACCAAAGAACCTCACAAGAACAATTTTAGAGGAGGAAAATTTTATTGGGGGGGGCTCACAATTTCAGAGGTTTAAGTCCATAGATGGCCAAACCCATTCCTTGGAGCTCAAGATGAGACAGAACATCATTGCAAAAGTGTATGGCAGAGGAAAGCAGCTGAGGGCATGGCACCAGGAAGCAGCGAGAAAGCCTAAACTCAGCTCACAAAATACAAACCCCAAAGGCATGCTCCCAGTGACCCACCTCCTCCAACCACACCCTACCTGCCTACAGTCACCACCCAGTTAATCCCTAGCAGAGGATTATCACACTGATTAGGTTAAGGTTCTCATAGCCCAATCATTTCACCTCTAAACTTTCTTGTATTGTCTTAAATATGAGGTTTTGGGGGACACCTCACATCTAAACTTTTAAAATACATAAATAAATAAATAAATGAATAAATAAATAAATAAAGCAAAATAAACAACCAAAGACTGATCAACATTTACACATTGTTAGGTGAACTAACTTATCTTCAAGAGAAAGGAAAAAAAGTCTATGATGATTCAGGCAAAAGGAATAAGTCCTAGGAAGGGGACAAAAATTGAGTGGACTCAGCTTTTCCATATCAACCATGGAAATCAACAAATAAGAAGGGGATGACCATGCAGATTGGATTTAGGCTTAAGGACATTGATTAGAGTTAGGGAAGTGAAGGTGAATCTTATAAAGGCTTGATAAAAATTATAATGTTATTAGCAAAAATTGGAAGTCTTAAATGGAAAATATGAGATTATGTAGTTGGCCTAATTACCTCATTCTTCAAAGTGGTTCTCCATTGTCATTAAATAGGTCCCCCAAAAGAAAGAAATAGGATAAAAGAGAAGGAAGGAACGAGGAAGTTAATATCAATAGACATGGAAGGAAAACTACAGATAAATAATAGATGATGTATAAATGGATATATGGAAGAGAGATTGATTGATAAATAGGCAGACAGGTCAACTGATTGATAGATGGTTGATTGATGATAAATAATAGATGATACATAGAGATCAATAGATGATAGGCAGATAGATGATTGATTGATAGAAGGTAAACGATGTATAGACATAGATAGATAGATAAGAAATGATAGATGGATAGATAAGAAATTGTGTATGTGTGTAAGTGAAAGAAGTAGTATATAAAACAATAAGCATAGCATGGTCTTATTTTTAAAAAATAAAATTAGACTTTGTTAATGCAAAGAAATGGTTCTGGAATAATATATACCAAATGGGTTCATAGTGCTGACAGTTGCTACCTCTAGAAATTGGAATTACGCCAGTGTACAAAACAAGACAATTTACATTTAACTGTATATACTTATATCTGTATGCATTGTCTGAATTTTTCAGCCTAAATTTCCAAGAGTAAAATATCCCTTTATAGCATATGATTTAATTGATCTGTGGAAGGCTCCTCTCTTGCTCTGTATGGTATATATGTTTATGGGCATCTCCCCTCTATCTCTATTTGTCACCCCAATTCACCTTCCCCTGTAGGAAACTATTCTAATGTGTTTGAAGTGTATCAATCTTTGCATGTATTTCATATTCATGTATTCTGAATTTACATAAATGATATTATTACATATCCATTCCTTACTTTTTAAACTCAGCATTATGCTTTTCATATTATCCATGTTGCAATGTGTGCAACTTTTCTATTGCTTCTGATTGATTCCTACGCTTTACCACACAACTTTTCTTGGAATAGACTTCCAAGTCATCTCAACTCCCTACCTCCTCCAATAAGGCCACAGCAAAGCCTCATACCTATTTCCTAGGTATGAAGAAGGTATGATTACTTTGACATAGAATTCCAGGAGAAGAATTGCCAGGTAAATGAATACCTGGATATTTAATTTAACTAGGCACTGCCAAACATTTTACATTTACAAGAAAACACTAAAAAGTATGCTAATATTTTTTTTAATTAAAGAAAACACTTTAAACTTATGGTTAAAAAAAAGACTTGGTTTATGGAAACAAGTTTTTTTAATAAAGCTATCACTCATTCTTCACCACAAAATAGTCTTGCCATATATGAGAAAAAATGAAAACAGTTTTGAGTGAATCACAGTTTTAGAAAGAGAACACATTTCTTTTTCACAGTATTGCCTGTTTCCTGGTTGAGAAGGCAGTGAGAATTTAAATTCAAGTTACACCCAGCATGACCCAAGTGCCAGGGGAGCTTAGTTCTGGTACCCCTGGGGCTAGTCTCCCAAGAATGCCAACTTGGACTTAGAAGGTGAATGAGTTCATCCAGGTTATGTTATATAACAAGGAAGGCTACTTAGTTAGGACATATTTGGCATAACTGAATGCAGATTTTTCTCAAATTTGTTTACAGTGTAAAAGCTTAAATACCAGACAAGCTGGTTCAAAACTGGACATCCGGAATGTCTAAAATTTTCAGTTTTCTTTCCTCAAAGAAAATTGCATGTTCTATGGTGAAAAAATATAATTTTGAAATTGAGTTCAAGTATAGCAAGCATAGCATGTAGAACTGACAAACTATGAGACGGGTAATACTATACTGGCTGAATGCAACTGTAGGAGGAACACTGTAAATGATTAGATATTGTTAAAAAAATCACAGTTGTGTTAGAATTTGTAGCTTATACATACTGCATAAAATCCTGTGATAAAAAATTTACTTTTATAGTTCTATTTCATGGACTTAACCATAAACTACTTGTACCTATTTCTACTTCTGAATGTAATCCTAATCCTGATTTTAAAATATCCATGGATTCATTCTTTTCTCCCTTTCTTATAGATGTTTCTATGACAACCAAAACATGTAAATGTACACTAGTAGAAAAAAATGAAAATCCAACATACAGATACTCACATTAATACCAAAAAAAAGATAAACTGAAATATCTAAATACTTATACCTACTTGTTTCTTTTTCCTAAATCACTTTTCAACATTAGGCTCCAAGTGCTGAGCTACTTTGTCTACTTCAGGGTCAAAAAACATGTTTTTATAACTCACACTAACTGGGCATCATGGAAAGTAGAATGAGCTGTATGCCTGCACAACATATATACACAAGTGTACATCTGCCTTTTCATTCATTTATCCACTCACTGATACTATGATGTAGGCTCCATTCGCTTCAAAATACTTGGAAGGCAGAAGAGAAGGAAAATTACCATTGGGATAGAGGTACTGGGGATTACACCCAGAGCTTGAACACATAGCTTGTGCATGTTAGGCAAGCACTCTACGAATGAGCTAGGTTCCCAGCCCCACATCACCATTTTTTACTTCTTTATATCACAAAGATGATTTTTACACAAGTATTTCTCTACCTGATCATACACAGCTAAAAATTTTTATTTTTCCATCTCTGAATCCTGATAATATATTCCAGGTCTCTTTTTTGTACAAATTATATCCTTAGAATGAGAGGATAAAACTCAAATCTACTGAATATCATTGGGTTTTAGCACATAGAACATCATAAGCTTTTCACTAATCAATAAGTGCTCAATTTCACTACTCATTTATGAAAAAGAAACTTGGTAAACTGACTCTTCCTGACAAAAGCACACTGGGATCCCATACTGCAAGTGCCTAACACATGTGAGCTTGTTATGCTAACATGAAAGGATATATTTAACATGCCATATAGTCTTGGATATATTACCAAATGAAAAAATTCACCTCCTATAGCATTTTGCTTTGTACTAAACATCTCCACCATGTATCTCCAGACTTGATGCCTCCAGGTCTATCACAACCTAGATTTCCTATCTCCTGTGACATCAGTCTTCATTAGTCCACACAACTGGATATTTTGTCTCCAGAAGACCACACAGGTCAGATGAGCACAGTTTGTACCTGGACAAGTGACATTCTCCTCCAGCCTAAGGTGACTCAACTTGGCTCTGCGATGGTGAGCCACTTTAGTAGGGGAGTTAGATGGCCTGAAAGTTGAATGGGCAGCCTTAGACAACTAGCAAGGCTTCCCCGTGTTATGAGAGAAGTCAAGCAGAGAAAATATGAAAACAGTGCACTACTTAAAAGCAGTTGTACCAGACATTTGTTCCTGGAAAAATGAGACCATGTTCTCACTAGAGAATAAGTTAGATAAAAAACACTTATCTTAATAGACGGAAGGTTGACCAGATAGCTTTCAGTACTTTGCCAGTCTCCAAGATGTTACCTGTAAATAGGGGATGTTCCACACATTCAGAGTTGAAATATGTAACATCAAAGAAATCAGAGAAATGAGCAGGTGTTGTCACTGCTGTCAGTATAAACTAGAACACATAGGTAACCATGTGCCCAAAGAAGGTGGTTTCCTCCTGGTTTTTCAGCTTTTCTATTTTGATATTTGGGGGCAGCTTTCAGCCGTCTTTTTGCATTTTTGGATGCTGACAGTAGGCAAAAGACAGGGAAAAGAAAGGATCAATACTGAGGAGAGCTACAATAAAATCCAGAAAGTTAAATAAATAAGGTGTCAAGACAAATTTTACCTACTTTACAAATATAGCTCTAGCTTGCTGTGAGGGCTACATATTATTGTGGGATTATATGATATTTAGAAGAACCAAACAGGGGTTTCTTTGTTTTAATGCCTATAAAGTATTTATCTGGAAGAGGAAAAGAAAACTGTATGTTATAATTATTGGCTGCATAATTAATAAATAATGCAGTGAAACAGGAGAATTCAAATATCATCTTCATAATGGGAGAGATAAAGCTGGGTACAGTGGTACATGTCTGTAATCCCAGCATCTCAGAATGCTAAGGTAGAAAGGTCACAGGTTCAAGGCCAGCTTGGGCAACTTATTTAGACTCCATTTCAAAAAAAAAATTTTTGCATAAAGGGCTGGGAATAGAGCTCATATGCAGGGTGCTTGTCCAACACGTGCAAAGTACTGGGTTCCATTCCCAGCACCATGATAAAAAAGAGAAAGAGAGAAAGGGAGGCAGTAAAGGTGCATATAATTTCTTTCTATGATTCAAAACATATTTCTCTGAAAATGTTCCTATGTCTGAAAAATACATATCTCTACTTTTCTAAATTTAAAAATGGTGAATTAAAAAATAAAGGGGCATGGTTAGGCTACATATTCATTAAATATATATGAATCTGACTACTTGTTATATCATTTATTACACATAAAATCCCAACTTTGGAAATTCTTATAATTTTAATTAGGTATTTTTAATAAAAGAGAAACTAATTTTATTAAAACTAAAATATAAGTAATGTTTTACACAGACTTCCACACGTAAGTAATTGAGCAAAAGTTTCAAACATCTGCTCCCAAAGCAGACTTAGCAATAAAATTGCTTCTCCATCCTTACTCAAGTAATGTGCAAATGCCTTACAGAGTTTGCTAGAAAGAAGCTGAAAGGCTCCCAAGTTTGCAGGATGTCACAGGTAAGCAAATGGACTGAGAAGATTCTATAAAATTTGTAGAGCTAAAATGTCACCTGAAAGATAAAGCTTAGACCCTCATTTTACAAATAGGAAAAATGATTTTAAAAAGGTGAAGTCACTTAACCAAGCTGCCCAAAGAACCAGGCTCAGAACCTTGGTCTCCCCATCACCTGGGGCCATCTCCTCTCCCCAGGGAGCTTCTCTTCCAAAGCTCCCAGTAAACTATTTTAGGTTCCTTTAAAATAACATAAATTAACTTATATTTATTTGGAATGAAATCACTGGCAGAAACTTAAATCATTAAGACGTATTGTAATTGATTATTCAAAACATCATGAATACTCATTTAAAGATAAATCTGGAAATTTCCACATTCATATTTCTCAAGGACCATATGTTTAAAGCTTTTGTTTTAAAAATTTTATTGAGATACAATTTATGCAACATAAACATATAATGTGAACATTCATTTAAAGTGCATTATTCAATGGCTTTCAGTTTAGTCACAGAGTTGTTCGGCCATCACAATTTTATAGAATTTTTGTTATCCTGAAAAGAAACACTTGTGCTTTTAGACATTATCCTCAAACCTCCATTCTACAACCCCTGCCAACACTGCCCCAGGCAACTACCAATCTGCTTTCTGTCTTCATAGAAAATATCCTGCATATCCAGGCATCATTCAATGTGTGGTCCCTTGTTACTAGTAGAAGCCATTCTTTAAAGACCTAAATTTTTTTTAAAAAATTCCATATTAGAAAGCATTTATTCAAATTTCTATTATTTTTCAATAATAAATGACTTTCCAACTAGAGTTCACTTCATGTTTTCCAGTCTTGAAAAGAAGATTTACTCTGATCATCAGGAGTATGATAAATGTTTTGCTATACTGGGTGGCAAAGTAGGAGCGTGCCCAGAAAAGAAAGTGAACTGTTCCAGTCATTGTATATTCTTTTGTGACCCCTGGTGGTTGAATGGAATAGTGTGTTTCAAACTCAACCCTTGGAACTCTATTCTTGTTTTAAATCTTAAAATAATGAACAGAGCACATAACTATTAATTGGTATAAAATGTAATTTAAATTTGGCTGTTCTGGGTAAGTATCTTATTCTTTTCTTAGAATTATAAAGCTTCCAGCTAGTCCCAAATCTGTTATTAAATCTCCATCCAAAAGCATTGCTTTCTTAACATTTTTCACAAGGAAAATGCTTAATCTTCCAGTATTTCATTTCAATCCTAACAAAAACCTAAAAACTGAAACTTCTTCATTACTTTTTTAAAAAAAATAAAACACACAGAAGATGAAAATTTTACTAAGATAATGTGTGACGGCTACTATTAAAAACAGAAAAGATAATAAAAATACAAAACAAGTATAAAGAACAATTAAGTTCCCCTGGTGCTTAAAACCTTAAGAAGATCATTTTAGTACAGTTATTTAATGTATGTATTGCTCTTTGAGGTACTTCTCCATTTTTAAGTGCTTTTAAAATTGAAACTGTAAATTTACTAAATATTTTACTTTTCCTTAAATCTCTTTTTTGTTTAAAATTAAAGAGATAGTGAAAGAAAATAAATCTATAAATACTTTCTATTTTCTTTATAATATAATAAATAATGCTTCACCTTCATAAATGTTAAAATTATTCCTGATTTATTAACAAAACATCATAATCTTAGAATTAGTTTTTCAAAAATCTAGACTTAAAAATCTCAGTATGTACTAACCATTTTTCAAAACTCTTGTCTCCAGAAATGGTTTAAATCTTGCAGAAAGTTTTAGAAATCTTCTGAAGTGAATGTTTGATTTAATAAGAATCACTCTGAATTTCTTTCCTGGTTTTAAAAAACACAAAGGAGAAGAAGAAGAAATAATATCAAAAGCAATTTAAGGTAGATGAATGAGTGCATTTCATTAGCTCTTCAGTTATTGAATTATTATTTGAATGTCCTGGGTAAGTTAACATGGAGAATTTAAACCTGTTTTATGAAGATTAAAAATATATCCATGTACCTCCTAGGAAAAAAAAAATCTTTTAAGTTAATTCATGAGTAAGAAATAAACATTTTTACTTTAGAATGCAAATTGCACTCTTGTACTTTTGTATGTTTTTAACAAAATATTAAAAGAAATATATATGTTAGATAATAAATTATTTCTTTGCAAAATACAGTTATTGCATATTCTTATATGCAAAGCACAACTGGAAGAGGAACTTTGCATTGAATCTACATGAAGGTTAAGCTTTGACTTCTGAAGTTTAACTAGACATAATAAGTATCAGAAAGCACATCACAGAACTTGGAATTTAAGGATCTCATCATTTGTTATAGGTAAGAATAAAGAGATAACGTAATCAGTCTTCATCAACATCAGAGAGGGAATTAATCTTTTCAGGACTTACATGGCAAAAGAACAACTGGAATGTGAAGAGCATACTTAAATTGATTATTACCATATTTAAAGCATGTCTCAATACTCGCTGTTGTATATAACTCTTTAGAACAATGCACATTTTAATATAGAGAATAATGCTGGATAGGTTTCCCTCCTTGTCTTTATTATATATCTTTGCCTGCAAGATTATCCAAGCTTTGTTTCTTAATTAATTTAATTCCCCATATATTTCAAACCTACATGGCATATTAGCTTCCTTCATTTTTAAAAAATTGTTTTCTTAAACCTTCACTTAATTGGAGATGACATTTATTTCTGGGGCACTGGATCTTTTTAGTTTGTCAAAAAGTCAAAGGGAAACAACATTTTATAAGTATTTATTTATTACAATTTGTAAGATGAGAGTTCAGCCCATTTTTCCTGTGAAAGAAAAAGAATTAAAAATTTACATAACAGGCCTGGGAGTGTAACTCAGTGGTAGAGTGTCTGTCTAGCATGCGTGGCCCCAGAGTCCAGCTCCAGCACAGCAGAAACAAATAAATGCATTTTTTAAATTTTTAAATTAAGGAACAATTTATTCTCTTGGCCTGGCAATGTTACGTGATGATTTCTGGTAGAAGGGACTAATGAGAAGGAAAAACCTTGTCTTAAAGCAGTTCTATCTTTTCTCAGAAAACATCCAATTACTGTTTACGGCTCCAGCACTCTTTGATACTAATCAGTTAATTCAGTCTGCTGGCCCTCAGATATATTGGTGTTTACTCTATTAGGCAGTGCACATTTCAATACAGTGAAACACATGTTCGGCTGAAACCTGAGCCTTCTGCTCATCAGCTCCCATGATGCAGAGGTTAGCAAGACAAGACAAAAGGCTGTTGGGGACAAAGCAGCCAAATTAAGAGCAGTCTCCGTGCACATTGTCTTAAAGCAAAGGAACTGTTAGAAACAGGTAGGAGTGAGTCTTTGGATACAGCAAATTTAGAGGAAACAGACTCGGGCGGGCACATCTGGCTGGAACATGCCACTCTGAGCTACAGTTGCCCTCCCTGTGCCTGGCCGGCCTGGCCGTGTACTTCAGTGACAGCCCCAATATAATTTCATTGCAGCAGGAAATCTGGAGCCACATCCTGACACTGACAAGGTAATGAGGCACAGCCAGACACAGCGAGAGTCTCTTGTATCTACACTGGGGTTTTATGGTTATGGCTTCCATCTACTATCAGTCAAGATTTGTTACCTGCTTCTACGTCACGGACAGGAATCCATCACTAGACGCATCTAAATGGGGACACTGAAACAGATGGCAGTAACAGGCATGTCTCCACTCTGGGAGGCTGTATTCCCAGGGATAATGGGAGAGATTCCTAACACGGTCATCATCATGATTAAATCTTCTATTTTATGCAAAAGACATTTTTGCATTTTGTCCTGAACCAATGAAATGTGTGAATGTGATAGTTCATGGAAATCCTCTATAAATACTTAAAATTCATCTCAGATGGATTAAGAAGCCTTATGTGCCATTAGAATTGTACTTGTTTTTTTTAAAAAAAGCTATTTTTTAGTTTCCCGAAAAAAT
The DNA here is from genome assembly GCF_021218885.2 of Marmota monax. Taxonomy (NCBI): domain Eukaryota; kingdom Metazoa; phylum Chordata; class Mammalia; order Rodentia; family Sciuridae; genus Marmota; species Marmota monax. Next base: position 919,824 of record NW_026693024.1, on the reverse strand, counting down.
GCAAAGCTCTGCTCTCAAAGTTTCATTCTTTTCCTCTTTACTCTCTCTAGCACCAGGTGGGTGGGCCCTAACGATATACAAAAAAAAAAAAAAAAAAAATGGGTTCTTTGAGGGACCTCCAGAGACTTTGCCTCCCTGTGTTCCCCTTGCCAGATAGATAAAATGGAAAAAAAACGTAGAAAGGACCCTTGAGAAAGAAAACTCCTCAGGGCTGGGCAGTTGCTCACCAGAAGACAGAAGATGTCATCCACAGGCAAACTTTATCACCTTCTCTTAAAATTGGACTTTCGCCTTCAAGACTTACTAGCCTTCACTGGGCCATCTCAGTCTGGGGCCCCACCCAGGGGATCACCTTTGCTGTTCTACAGAGTTCAAAGCAAAGGAATTATCCTGATAGAGAAAAAGAAATAGAGTCACCATCACAAAAAAAACATGCAGCAGCTTCCAGCATTCAGCAGGTATCTATCAAATCTGCAACTAATTTGTGAAAAAAATCCAGTTATTGGGGAGTGAGGGTATAGCTTAGTGGCAGAGCACTGTTCTTGGCATGTACTAGGCCCTGGATTTGATCCCCAGCTTAAAAATAAGTAAATATATGCCCAGTTATTACAAGATTTAAGCCCAGAAAAATCTAACCATCACCTTTATGTTCCACATTTCAGATAATGGGTATACTTCAGACTTCTTCCCATCTATATACTGATGAATCATATGAATATATGTATTTATATGCATATGTATACAAAAACTAACAATTTATTTCAACTTCATTAAAAGTAACAAAATAATTTATAAATACCATTAAAAAAATAAGCAACATATAACCAAAAGCTAGGGTCCTGGGATACTTTAAAGTAAATTCTGATTTTTTTTTTTAAAAAAAAAAGATAGTGAAGAATAAATTCTATTACAAAATCAAAGTATATGAATGAGAAAGGGAATATGAATAATAACCAAAATATTTAAATAAATTTACCCATAAAAATCTTCCAAACTGCAACTCCTAGATTCTATGAATTAAAAAAAAAGAAAAACTTCATTTTTAAATGGTAAAACTATATAAATGAAATGCCAAAAAACTGAGGAGAGAAAAAATTGCATTAGTTACCGCTAATGCCATTTAAAAAGCTAGGTTGAAATTGAATGTCAAAGAGCTAACGTTTATTATACACGTGTTCGAGCTCGTTAAAACCTGTGTGCAGCACGAAAACACCCCACAGGGATGTTTTCTAAGGGTGATGTAGTGGTCCGAAAATGAAACTCATGTTTCCAATAGTCAACCATCCCGTGACACCTCTCCTGCGGCGGTCACGGAATACCTGGAGCGAATCTTGCTTCTGCGATTTTATTCCCAGCGTCTTCTCCGTTTATGTTAGTTCTTTGTTTGCATCTCACAGTCTGTTTATTCTTTCCTTTTTCCTCTGAAGCTGAGGTGGGAATGTTTGCAAGAGAGGAAAGTGAGACGGGCAGTTCTGCTTGGTTAGCGTCAGTCTGAAAGAAGATGTTGTCTCCGTGTGGGCGGCGGGAGCTTTTAGAGCGAGACAGGATGGAGAAGTTGAGCTTAGCTTCTGAGCTTGTCGTGTTTGGTCCCTAGCTTTATGATGAGGCTTTTTTATTTGGTAAGAAGTGACATTTCAGACAGAACTTCAGGTGTGTATTGACATGCAAGTGCAAAAAAAAAAAAAAAATCCCAAAAACAAATATAAATAATTTTGTATCATCCTTATTTTGGATTTTTATTGTGATTTCTGCCCCCACCTCCACCCCCACCACCCTGGTTGAGAAACAAACAGGTAAATGTACTGCAATGCATGAAAATAGATTTTTTTATCATTTATTTTCCTATCCAAGAAAGTAAAATACTGTAAATGGACACATTGCTCATTAACATAGCAAACCACCTCTTTTCCAAAATGAAGACAAATCATTGTCTCCCTGTCATTCTGTTACTAAGCCTCTAGTGAAAGAAGGATTTGTCTTATTTCCAAAGAAAGGCTGTTGGTTAAATCAATATTATTTCAAATGCTACAACAGTGCTGGTTTTTCTAATTGAGATTGTATTTGATTTGCCTCAGAACCCCAACCCTTTCTCGTTGCAACTTATTTTCTAGAGAAACAGGAATGAGCTGAAACTTCCACTTCAGCCCTCAGTGAAAGCAAGTCAGTGCTTCCCCTGTGAGCCACAGGAGAGACAGAACATGACACAGTAAGTTAAGAGCTGCAGTAAGACGTTTTGGGCAGTAGCATAATTCTCAAGGAAGTAATGCAAAAGTCAAAGGAAAAGTATCCCATCCATAGGTCCCACTCAATTATTTAAAAGAGAGAGAGAGAGAGAGAGAGAGAGAGAGAGAGAGAGAGAGAGAGAGAGAACATGGGCAAAAATGGTGGCTGAGTGGGAAACAGTGCAATTTTGTAAAGAATTAGGCCAAAACTTTCTGGATCTAGGGATTGATACCCTAGCCATGGTTTCCACCATGCGTACATCTTTCCATGCCTACTTCGTGTTACTCTGGGCTTAATAACAGTAACAGCCACCATTTATTGGCAGGCTATTTACGACTGCCTCTTTGCAGAATGCTTTTTACATATCAACTCTAATCTTCACAGCAATCAAAATGTCATTGACAGCAGGGAATAGTGGTACACACCTAGAGTCCCAGCCACTCAGGAGGCTTAAGAGGAGGATGACTTGAGCCCAGGAGTTCCAGGGCAACTTATGCCTTCAAGAACTCATCTCAAAATAGCTGGCAGACCTGGGAAGTCTTCTTGTCATACCTCACATGACATGTCCACTTTAAAACAAAATGTATTTGAATTTTGTTATATCCAAAATGTGTTGAATTTCATATTCCCAACTTAATTTTTCATAAAGCAAAATTAACTTTCAATAAAAAAGAACTCATCTCAAAAAGGAAAATGTCATTGTCCCCTCTTTACAGATGAAATAGTCACTCAGCTTATACATGACTGTGCATGTTCTGTTCTGAACCCATTTATTCCAACTATGTTACATAATCAGATGGTAAAATTAGAAGGAATAGCCCAAATTGATCCTTAACACAAAGTATTTCCAAATCCATAGCGCAGAAACCAAAGTATCAAAAGATATAACCTATTGAGAAGGAGCCATTCTTGTCTCTTAAATGCTCACAAGTCTGCTAAATAATATACACATTTAAGGTTATTATGAAATTAAATGAGACCTTGCATGTCCTCTCCTGACATTGTGAGAGCCCCTGGGGACTGCTGTTCCCCTGCCTGTGAGGGCCATAGTTTAAAGCTACTGTAATGATAAGATGAAGACACCCATGGGATTCTCTTAGAAGACCTCCATGAAAATACTTCTCCATTGGCATTAGGGACACTCTAGAACTAGCAAAATGGACAAATTGCTTTTCTGTCATTGAGTGTTCCATTACTTTCTACACAAATAACTTTTTTCATCCCCAAGAGCATTTTATAGGCAGTCCAAGATATCTGAGAAGTTTTGCTCTATTAACCATTTAATCACATAACACTTATTTGGAAAAAAAATTCATACCCAAGAATACTTTTTGCTCTTTAAAGCAACTTCCACTTTTAGAACTCAAGTCCTATTTGACAGCAGACAAAAGAAAACATTTTTTTCAGTTTTACTTCCACTTTAAAGCTACTATAAAGAGCATGATTTTGAAATTTCATGAAAATTAAAATTGGCTGGCTCTGGTTCAAGTGTATTAGAAAATGGCTTAAGCACTAGAGAGATGGAAGAAAAAGGAAGAGCCTTGCTCATCCATAAATTAGCCATATATCCTAAAAACATTTATACTACTCTCTGGTCCTCAGTTTCCCCATCTATACAATGAAGGTAGCTCACTATGTAATCTCAAGACTTAAATTGCTAAACACAATAATTCTGATGGAGACATACCAGTCCTGGTCCTGACTGACATCCACATGGGATTTCTGAGGAACCTGAATAACTCTCAGAAGGGAGTGGTCAGAAAAATGATCTAAATCCAAATACTTAGGTCAAACTTAAAGCATCTCAGAACTTTGGATGGTCCTAGGCCTCACTCATCCATGTTTGGATTTTTGTTTTCCCCCAACATCTGCAAAGTTAAAGTGGAGACCATATGAGTGACAGTTTCTAGCATAATTGATATTCTGCAGTGCCTTCAATGGTTCCATTTGGGAGCTACAAAAGCAAACAGGGGCTTTGCAGCCAACCTTTCTCCTCTCCAATTATAATAGGTTAGTAAAAAAGGGATACAAAAGAGACTTTGACTTTGCTGATAATTCTTTATTTATTTTATACAAAGTATGATCTGAGGAAGATATTTTAATACATTAACATTTGTTCATCTTGAAAGGTGAGCACGTGAGTTTTGCTTAGATTATTTTCTAAGGCAGCAAGAAACAATAAACACACAATATTAATGCAAGAAATTTGAGATTTCCGTAGAAATCTTAACAAACAGAAAATTTGAAATCAGCTATTGGTGTTATTTCTTCTTTCCCTAAATTTGTTAAAATACTGATTATTTCTTCCTTGGAAAAATAGAAAGAAGTACCCCAGCTATTAATTACATACTGTAAGCATCATAATTATCTTTAATGCAAAATGTGCAAATATATTCAAAAGCTCCCCAATTTTACAAGAAAACATTTTGAAAAAAAATAACCTGTATTGAAATTGATTTTAAAGTCCTAGATATGAGTATAATATACTAACTCTAAAAGGAAAATGCCAAATCACAAAGCTAAAGTAAAAGTATAGTGGCTAACATTAGTATAAACCAATTTATATATTCACTAGGCATGGTGGCACATGCCTGTAATCCCATCAGCAACTGGAAAGGCTGAGGCAGGAGGATCACAATTTTGAGGCCAGCTTAAGAAATTTAGCAAGACCCTCAACAACCTAGCAAGGCCCTGTATTTTTTTTTTTTAGTTTTAAAAGATAAATTAAAAGGTCTGGGAATGTAGATCAGTGGCAAGGCACCCCTGGGTTGAATTCCCAGTGTCCTCTCCCTACCCCTCCAAAAAAAAATTATATTCACTGGAAAACTAAGTCTCACACCATACACAGGCACTATAAGAGCAAATAACATTAGTGAACATTAGGAACAAAAAAGCCACATTATAAAATAACTCTTTTCTAATATGAAATGCGAATGGTAAACGTAGCAGTAAAAACTTTTACAAACAAGCAGCAAAACCAAACTTTGAATTAATTCCTAGATAAGTTGTTATAATTTATGAAAACAAATTTAAAAATTGACAAAGAATAGAAATAGAAAAAAACAACGTTAAAGGAAATAATAATGTCATACTTCTTCACAATTAAAAGCAAATAGAACTCTTGTATTAGTATTAAACAAGTAGGGAAAGAGAATAAAAATAGTGTGTTCCAATAAAAATGGATATTTCAATAGCTATCATTACTACATATGTAATAGAATTTTTTAATATTATAAAATTTTAAATTTTGTTCCAGAAGACTAGAAAACCCTCATCTTCAAAAACAGAGAGAGCAGACTGTGTAGCTCAGTTACAGAGCATTTGCCTATCATGTGAGTCTACAGGGTTCCATTCTCTAGCACCATAACAATAAATAAACGAAAAAACAAGCAGAGAAACCATCCTCCTGGAAATCTACTCTTGCTGCTGGAATCCAGATGGTTCTGTTTCCTCATTGCTGGCTTCTCTGTATTGGATACTGAGCCATTACTATCTTCAAAAAATGAATCACTCTCCATGGAGTTTGGGGCATTGCTAATTCCACATATTTCAGGGATTTCACTGCTGTGTCTGAACATTCAGCATTCCATGAAGCTGTAACCACTCAGCTTGAGCTAGAAGACCGCCTCCTTCCTCCTGTCAGGGCCATGCCAACAGCCAAGGCTTGCACCCACCTGTTCCACTCCTTCTTCTGAATCTCTTAAATCACATATGGAGAGTCACATCTGAAACTTACAGCTGGCTTTAGCCTGCCTGGAATTACAGTGTATCCTCCAAACCCTTGACACAGAGCTAAGATCTTAAAAAGCCCAGCCAGGATTACCTGGGTCTCTCGTTTGTTAATAATTTCACTCCATCTTCATTCATCCACCATTTTTCTTCAACATGAACATCACTTTCATTAGAGATTCTTTCTTTTAGTATTTCTTCCTATAATTAGAAAGAATGACCTCACACAAAATCTGCACAATGTGCTATATCACTGCAGTGTGATCCTAAATTTAAACTAGCACACAGTGGATTCAACCTCTCCTCTTCCTCCTCCTCCTCCTCCTCCTCCTCCTCCTCCTCCTACTACTACTACTATTCTTTTGTATTTTCTTTTAGGATGTAAAATAAATATCAAGAGGGCTTTGGCCCTCAATATCATTCAGTTCATTTTATTAATCTATAGCAAGAAATGAGTTAATCTATCTATACTTGTTACCAATTACTTTTATGTATCTTCATTTCAATGGTTAATAAATTCCCCAAGTGTCTTATTATATTTCTAAAATGTCATAGGTATGGCCACTGTGAAAGTTGTTTGTGTTCTTATTCTATATTAGCTACTAGATTTTTGCTTCTCTCTTTGATTTCTAGAATATTATGTATTCAAGGTGAAATGAAAAAAAATCCCATTTAGTAACCTTGTTACTGATTTACTTTACAAATCATTAGCAGGTATTATTTACCTAATATTATAGCAATGTTTCCGCTGATTTTTGAGACATGGGTTAATTGCCATAAATTAAAATGGATGTTCTGCCTATGTTTAAAAAGAAAAGAAAAGAAAAAAACCAATGGCATTTGGGATAAATTGTTGTGATACTTCCACCCACCATTAGGAGGCAGTAGCATGGCTATTCTACTGTATTCCACTCTGCAAATGGCAAACTTATAGACAGACTTTCTATCATTTCTCCAGTCTTTTTAGGATAAGTGTCTCTTAGCATTAACAGGCCAAATCTTTCAAAAATATTCTGATGAGAGTTATGTGTGCTTTTAAGTAACAGTAGTTGCAACAACATGAAATTCCTTCTGCTTTAAGTTAATCCATTTTTTTATGTCTTTGATTTTTAACATTCCAGTCATAACATAAACAGTGAGTGCAATCATTCCCTATTTTAATTATTTTGGAGAAAAATAATACATCATTTTCACTATCAAACATGATACACATAAGAAACTAAGGGAGATAAGAAACCTCAAAAGTCAGAGAGGCTGAAATGTCATTCAGAATACCACATTGTCCCATGGTCTGGTATCAGCTGCGGTGACTTGAGGACTTGTCCCTGATGTAGACAGCTGCCATCCAGGCAGCACAGCTGCTCCCTGCCTGTATTTCTGCTCCTTTTCTACTTCTGCTCTCTTCCTCTCCGCTTCTCTATTCCTGGGATCTACTGCTTCCAGCACTTCGGAGTTTGGCTTACCATCTAATCTCCACTAATCTCTTCATTTTAGCACCACCTACCATTCATCCATTTATTCAAGACCTTTTTTTGTTTTGTTTTTTAAGCACCAGTTCTGAGTACTCTCTGAGGCACTGGGCATAAAGCACAAAACAAAACCACAGCCCATATTTCCATTTGGGAGAAAATAAAAGAAATATAAAACATAGTGTGCAAGTGATAAAATTGTTCTGGGAAAAAAGGAAGATCAGTAGAGGAAGGTAATGGGACCCAGAGTAGAGGGTTGCAGTTTCAGAAAGATGATCAGGCAAGGCCTCACTGACAAGGTAACATTTGAGCAGAGATTGGGTGGAGATGACAGAGGGAGATATGAGGAGGGTTCCAAGCAGAAGGAATATGGTACAAAGGCCCTGAGGCAGGAGTGAGCCTGGGATGTCCCAGGAGCAGTGAAGAAGCCCACACTGGATCCTAGGAGCAGAGCAGTGTATGCAGCCTTAGAAGGTTGGAGAGGCAATGGGTTTCCAACTCCAGACAGACACTGGGGCACTTGCAATTTCTGTTTTAGAGATGAGAAGCCTTCAAAGCTTTTAAGCCACAGAGTGACAGAATCTAATTTGCATATTTAAAGGATCACTGGATGCTGTAATTGAAAAGACTATGGGATGAAAGGCAAGATTAGAAAAACAGAAGCAATGGACTAAGTGAGAAGGTAACTCCAAACTCCCAAATTCAGAATATGGTGAAGGAGTGAGAACTATGCAATTTAAAATTCTGAAGGATTAAAAAAATAAGTAAATAAATAAATAAAAATAAAGCCAACATAATTTTTCATGAAATTGTTGTGGAGTGAGATAAAAAGCAAGAAATGTCTCTAAGAATGCCGGTGCAGAAAACTAGGAGGCTGAGGCTGCATTATACAAGATAATTTTTCTGGTGATATAGGAGGGAAAAAATGAACTCAAACTCAGCTTCTCCTATACTCTTATTCAATAACACACTTCTGACACATGATGAGTGACAGGTCAGGGGTGGGGAGTCCCCACTCACCAAAGAAGCAGTGCTGCAGCTGCAGACACCAGCTGGATATCCTCTAATCTAATTCTGTTCTTATGCTGTCCACCAGGAGATAATATCAGATCCCACTGTGAGGGATCAGACACGAAGACCAACTTCCCCAATCCCACCCCTACTTTAGATGCCAGTTCCAAGCCCCAGGTTCCCACAACCCCCTCTTTAGGTTCAGTTAATTTGCTAGAGCACCTTACAGAACTTGGGCAAACACATAAGTTTACTAGTTCATTATAAAGGATATTTGTACAAAGAATACAGATGAAGAGATCCATGGTTCTGTGAACTGCTACAGAGTTTCTATGCCCTATTTGATGCTCTACCCTCCAGAAACGTCCACATGTTCAGATATGAGGAAACTCTGAACACAGTCTTTTTGAGGTTCTATGGGAGCTCACTACGTAGTCATGATTGATTAAGCATTTGCCATTGATGATGAACTTAACCTTCAGCTCTCCCCTTCCTGGAGTCTGGAGAGGGAGGGGTTAGGCTAAAAGTTGCAATCCTCTGAGCAATGCTTCAATTACCTTGACACTTAAGCCCCCACGCTCAAACCACACCTTGCAGTTATCTAGGGACTTTTCAAAAATCACTACATTAACTCAGTGCGCAGGTGTTTAAAAGCTCTTATAAATGACATAAGACTGTCTTCTTTCACTTTTACTGCTCTGAGGGTGCCCAGGAGCTGCCAGATAAGCTCAACTCATTAGCATACAAAAAGACATTAGGGAGTTAGAGATGTTGCTAATGCACCTAAGGTCTTCCTAGTCCATCTCCAGCCCTGGATAAACAAAAAAATTTAAAAAGAAAAAGAAAGGGGGCGGGGGGGGGGAGGAAGGAAAGAAAGAATGAAAGAAAGAAGGAGGGAGGAAGGGAAGGAAGGAAAAACTTCTACTGGAAACTTAGCAAAGCAAATATTCTGATGAAGATGGGGGCTCAACTGCGTCAAACATCACTAACTATAAAAAATAACATAGGCTTGGATTAGACCACTGAATTAAACTCATTGGCCTTTGGTGTCCTTGATAAAGACAGTGTAAAGAGCTTGGCTAAGTAGAATGTGGGTTTGTGTTTTGCATTTTGTTATTCTGGCAACTCTAAGTGAACCAATAGTTTGATTATGACTGATATGACTATGTATTAACTCCATTTTGAGCTTTCTCTGACAATGCAAGCTGTGACTTAGCTGAGTGGCCGACTGACAATCACCTTGACAATTGGTTAACAGCCACTTTAACAAGTGGGCATGGATATGCAAATGAGGTAGCTGATGCCTGGGAATTTTCTCCCTAAAGTTGACACCTGGAAGCTAAGGTAATACACCTTCTGGGACAATAAATACCAGTGCCTTCAGGTTGCCATTTCAGACACAACTTGCTGTGACTCCCCTGCTTGGGATCTCAACTGAGTGAACTTTAACTTCATTGTTAGCAGCTTGATGGCATTCTGGACCAATACAATTGCCACCTTGAAGGGACTGGTCTCCCAGACATTTGGACGATTTTTTTTTACACGGATGCTTGGTGTTTGGTTTGTTACGATCGGTTTGTGATTTTTCTTTTACCCATTTTTGTATACATTTTCACATATTCCTTTTGCTTATTTTTGCATATTGTGCTTTCATGTGCATTGCAAATAAACACTAAGAAACTATCTTTGTCTTACTTGTCATTTGATTAAAGAATCAAAGGACCTTCCCTCTTGGAGGAAACATAGGCCTTGAGATTAAACTGTCACCAGGTATTTAGGAACCAGACCACCTTGGCTTGTTTTGTATGATAGGGGTACAGAGAAAGGAGTTTTATCCTGGAAGATACAATAGCTTTTTGTATCCTTATGTGAACAATGCAGTTGAGGTTGGAATGGCAAGCAAAGGTAGAGAAAGGTAGAGAAAGATAGCTGGGAGCTATTTGCTGGTAAATAAGAGAAGGTGTCCTGCTTTCACCGGTGAAGGGAAAATTTATCCATGGTCACCAACAAGAAGGTGTGCAAGAAAGGAGTGGATGTAGGCCAGTAGATGAATTAATTGCTTGTGGGAATATGTAAAAGGGGTTTTCTGCGTGCTTTTATGCTTTTTTTGTGAAATGGAAAGCAGTTGAGAGGGAGAATGGAGAGGAGGTAGTAGAGGCTGGAGGAAAGTGGAGAAGGTATGAAAGAATTGAGGAAAGTGAGCTAGAGAGGGGACAAGGAGTGTAGATGGACCACCAGGCAGCTTAAGGGCTCCCCTGGGACCAGCAGTTATAAATTTAAATGAGACCTCTCCACATGATTGAGTGTTCTCCAGCTATTTTGAGCTAGATGGTGCATGTGAAACTGGAGTTAGCTCCAACCAGGTGATTTTGATAAAGAGAGAGAGAGAGAGAGAGAGAGAGAGAGAGAGAGAGAGAGAGAGGAGAAAGGGAGGGGTGGTGAGAGAATATGTAATGGATAGATTATAATGGTGGAGAACAGAGTTTACGCTATTCAGATACTCTTGTTCAGGGCCCTCCAGCAGCCAGTTGACATCACTTCTTCCTTTCTGTCCCCCTGAAGGAGAAGCCCAACCTTGGGCAGGACACATGGACACCACAGCTCCTGAAGTCTAAGCTTCCTTAGTGCCATGGGAAACTTGCTTCTGGTTTCTGGAATTGGGAACAAAGGGAAATGGAGTCAGGAAAGAAGATGGGGTGGTGACCCCAGAGTCCTTGTGGAAAGGAATGTGAACCAGGATGAAGACCACTCATGGTGGTCTGTGGCAGACCTGGGTGGTAGGTCTTTGGCTGTGGGTGTCACCAAATGCGAGCAGGAGATAGAAGAGTGAAGAGAGGTTTATTACTTGAAACAAGTAAGGAGAATCCTGCAGATGATTCTCAAGTGTGTGTCTTCTTGAACAAAGAAAGCAAGGGGCTTTTATTTGGGAAATGAATACATGTGCACCTAGAAAAGACCAGTCATTGTAGGCGGAGGAGGGCACATTCCTGAGCATGCTCAGTGAGTGATTATCTCATGTTCAGAAAAAAGGCAGTTGGGAATTCCTCTGGGTGAAGACTTTAATATGATAATCAGCAAAGCTTCCTCTAGGTCACCTAAGAAGAGTGAGTCAGAGTGCCTTGGCTATTAGGCTGTGTCCTTTTTTTTTTTTTTTTTAATTTGGAAGGTACTATCTGAAACGAATAAAAAACAAAAACAACATCAAAGGAATGTTATCATTTGAAGGGGCAGTAGTTTTTTCTCCCACAAGCCTAGTGATCACCGTTAACGTACCTGCCTATCATGTGACATGGGGAGATATGAATAAAGGGGGTAGTACAAAGGCACTGGCTGCCTCTTTATCCCACTGGCGGTAATAGAAAATCTTAGCTATAGCATTCAGGTAGTTCAGGCTCCATTTCAAATCCTGAAACTTTGCTTACCTCTGGCTCCCCATTGACTCATACCAAGAGAAGTATAGTGGGCAATGAGCAAGGCAATCTGTTGGTCCCTTTTGTAGAAGCTGGAGATGGACACTCAATGTGGCCAGAGGGTGGCAACAGGGCTACCTTAGCAGATCAAGTTCTATCCAACCCAGAAAGTTGGTTTGCTCCTCTAGTGCCCAGAGTCTTCAGGTTAAAAACCCACATCTGAAAAGCAATAAGATAAATTCAGAACCTCCAGCTCTCTGGAGGAAGGAGAGTTGAGTAACATCTCAGTGTGCCCCTGACACCCAGCCTACAGCCTTGGGCTTACAAACTCCACTCGATGATAGTACACAGTACTGGCAGGAGTGAACCCATTTAAGTTGAGTATAAGAAGAATAGGCTGGATACAGAACTCTCTGAAACACAGAATGGGCTCCACTTGTAAGTAGTGGGTTCTCATCATTGGAAACACTTTAGTTAGAAACGATTCAGAGAGCATTCATTTACAAAAAAAGGAAGGCAAGGTGGACAACTTGTATGGTTCTTTGAAACTCTGATGCTATAATTCTTTCAGCCTATCACACATTTCTACTACTTTCACAGTCTCTTCCTAGTTAACATTGGTTCCCTATGAGTTAGTATGCTTCTCTGGCTAGATTATTTGTTTCTTCACAATTGGTCCCATATTCCTTGACCTTTTTATATCCCTGAAAACTTGAGGACAGAGAGGAACTGACTAGGAATTGACTAGCTGACTGGTGTATTGGTAGATTTTTTTTTTAATTTTTATTGTTGGTTATTCAAAACATTACATAGTTCTTGATATATCATATTTCACACTTTGATTCAAGTGGGTTATGAACTCCCATTTTTACCCCGTATACAGATTGCAGAATCACATCAGTTACACATCCATTGATTTACATGTTGCCATACTAGTGTCTGTTGTATTCTGCTGCCTTTCCTATCCTCTACTATCCCCCCTCCCCTCCCCTCCCCTCCCCTCTTCTCTCTCTACCCCCTCTACTGTCATTCATTTCTCCCCCTTGTATTATTTTTCCCTTTCCCCTCACTTCCTCTTGTATGTAATTTTGTATAATCCTGGGGGTCTCCTTCCATTTCCATGCAATTTCCCTTCTCTCTCCCTTTCCCTTCCACCTCTCATCCCTGTTTAATGTTAATCTTCTTCTCATGCTCCTCGTCCCTACTCTGTTCTTAGTTACTCTCCTTATATCAAAGAAGACATTTGGCATTTGTTTTTTAGGGATTGGCTAGCTTCACTTAGCATAATCTGCTCTAATGCCATCCATTTCCCTGCAAATTCTATGATTTTGTCATTTTTTAATGCAGAGTAATACTCCATTGTGTATAAATGCCACATTTTTTTATCCATTCGTCTATTGAAGGGCATCTGGTTTGGTTCCACAGTCTTGCTATTGTGAACTGTGCTGCTATGAACATCGATGTAGCAGTGTCCCTGTAGCATGCTCTTTTTAGGTCTTTAGGGAATAGACCGAGAAGGGGAATAGCTGGGTCAAATGGTGGTTCCATTCCCAGCTTTCCAAGAAATCTCCATACTGCTTTCCAAATTGGCTGCACCAATTTGCAGTCCCACCAGCAATGTACAAGTGTACCCTTTTCCCCACATCCTCGCCAGCACTTGTTGTTGTTTGACTTCATAATGGCTGCCAATCTTACTGGAGTGAGATGGTATCTTAGGGTGGTTTTGATTTGCATTTCTCTGACTGCTAGAGATGGTGAGCATTTTTTCATGTACTTGTTGATTGACTGTATGTCCTCCTCTGAGAAGTGTCTGTTCAGGTCCTTGGCCCATTTGTTCATTGGGTTATTTGTTATCTTAATGTCTAATTTTTTGAGTTCTTTGTATACTCTGGATATTAGGGCTCTATCTGAAGTGTGAGGAGTAACATTTGTTCCCAGGATGTAGGCTCCCTATTTACCTCTCTTATTGTTTCTTTTGCTGAGAAAAAACTTTTTAGTTTGAGTAAGTCCCATTTGGTGATTCTAGTTATTAACTCTTGTGCTATGGGTGTCCTATTGAGGAATTTGGAGCCCGACCCCACCGACTGTAGATCGTAGCTAACTTTTTCTTCTATCATACGCCGTGTCTCTGATTTGATATCAAGCTCCTTGATCCATTTTGAGTTAACTTTTGTGCATGGCGAGAGAAAGGGATTCAGTTTCATTTTGTTGCATATGGATTTCCAGTTTTCCCAGCACCATTTGTTGAAGATGCTATCCTTCCTCCATTGCATGCTTTTAGCCCCTTTATCAAATATAAGATAGTTGTAGTTTTGTGGATTGGTTTCTGTGTCCTCTATTCTGTACCATTGGTCCACCCGCCTGTTTTGGTACCAGTACCATGCTGTTTTTGTTACTATTGCTCTGTAGTATAGTTTGAAGTCTGGTATCGCTATACCGCCTGATTCACACTTCCTGCTTAGCATTGTTTTTGCTATTCTGGGTCTTTTATTTTTCCATATGAATTTCATGATTGCTTTCTCTATTTCTACAAGAAATGCCGTTGGGATTTTGATTGGCATTGCATTAAACCTATAGAGAACTTTTGGTAATATCGCCATTTTGAGAATGTTAGTTCTGTCTATCCATGAACAGAGTATATTTTTCCATCTTCTAAGATCTTCTTCTATTTCTCTCTTTAGGGTTCTGTAGTTTTCATTGTATAAGTCTTTCACCTCTTTTGTTAGGTTGATTCCCAAGTATTTTATTTTTTTTGAGGATATTGTGAATGGAGTGGTTGTCCTCATTTCCATTTCAGAGGATTTGTTGCTGATATACAGGAATGCCTTTGATTTATGCGTGTTGATTTTATATCCTGCCACTTTGCTGAATTCATTTATTAACTCTAATAGTTTCTTTGTAGACCCTTTTGGGTCTGCTAGGTATAGAATCATTTCATCTGCAAATAGTGATAATTTAAGTTCTTCTTTTCCTATTTTTATGCCTTTAATTTCTTTCGTCTGTCTAATTGCTCTGGCCAGTGTTTCAAGAACTGTGTTGAACAGAAGTGGTGACAGAGGGCATCCCTGTCTTGTTCCAGATTTTAGAGGGAATGCCTTCAATTTTTCTCCATTCAGAATGATGCTAGCCTGAGGCTTAGCATAGATTGCTTTTACAATATTGAGGTATGTTCCTGTTATCCCTAGTTTTTCTAGAGTTTTGAACATAAAGGGATACTGTACTTTGTCGAATGCTTTTTCCGCATCTATCGAGATGATCATATGGTTCTTGTTTTTAAGTCTATTGATGTGGTGAATAACATTTATTGATTTCTGTATATTGAACCAGCCTTGCATCCCAGGGATGAATCCTACTTGATCATGGTGCACAATTTTTTTTATATGTTTTTGTATCCGATTCGCCAGAATTTTATTGAGGATTTTTGCATCTAGGTTCATCAGAGATATTGGTCTGTAGTTTTCTTTCTTTGAAGTGTCTTTGTCTGGTTTAGGTATCAGGGTGATGTTGGCCTCGTAGAATGAATTTGGAAGTTCTCCCTCTTTTTCTATTTCCTGAAGTAGCTTGAAAAGTATTGGTATTAGTTCCTCTTTAAAGGTTTTGTAAAACTCTGCAGTATACCCATCTGGTCCTGGGCTTTTCTTGGTTGATAGTCTTTTGATGGTTTCTTCTATTTCCTCAATTCATATTGGTCAGTTTAGGTTGTCTATATCTTCCTGACTCAATCTGGGCAGATCATATGACTTAAGAAATTTATCGATGCCTTCACTATCTTCTATTTTATTGGAGTATAAGGATTCAAAATAATTTCTGATTGTCTTCTGTATTTCTGAAGTGTCTGTTGTGATATTGCCTTTTTCATCCCGTATGCTAGTAATTTGAGTTCTCTCTCTTCTTCTCTTCGCTAGCATGGCTAAGGGTCTGTCGATTTTATTTATTTTTTCAAAGAACCAACTTTTAGTTTTATCAATTTTTTCAATTGTTTCAATTTCATTAATTTCAGCTCTGATTTTAATTATTTCTTGCCTACTACTTCTTTTGCTGTTGTTTTGCTCTTCTTTTTCTAGGATTTTGAGATGAAGTATGAGATCATTTATTTGTTGGTTTTTTTTTTTTTTTTAAGGAATGAACTACAAGCAATGAATTTTCCTCTTAGAACTGCTTTCAATGTGTCCCATAGATTCCAATATGTTGTGTCTGTGTTTTCATTTATCTCTAAGAATTTTTTAATTTCCTCCTTGATGTCTTCTATAACCCACTGATCATTCAGTAACCTATTGTTCATTCTCCAAGTGATGCATGATTTTTCCTTCCTTCTTTTATCGTTGATTTTCAGTTTCATTCCATTATGATCAGATAAGATGCATGGTATTATCTCTACTCCTTTATATTGTCTAAGAGTTGCCCTGTGACATAATGTATGATCTATTTTTGAGAAGGATCCATGTGCTGCTGAGAAAAAAGTGTAACTGCTTGATGTTGGGTGGTATATTCTATATATGTCAATTAGGTTATTAATTGTGTTATTGAGTTCTGTAGTTTCCTTATTCAACTTTTATTTGGAAGATCTGTCCAGTGGTGAAAGAGGTGTGTTGAAGTCTCCCATGATTATTGTATGGTGGTCTATTAGACTCTTGAACTTGAGAAGAGTTTGTTTGATGAACATAGCTGCACCATTGTTTGGGGCATATATATTTATGATTGTTATGTCTTGTTGGTGTATGGTTCCCTTGAGCAGTATGTAGTGTCCCTCTTTATCCCTTTTGATTAACTTTGGCTTGAAATCTATTTTATTTGATATGAGTATGGACACTCCTGCTTGTTTCTGAAGTCCATATGAGTGATATGGTTTTTCCCAACCTTTCACCTTCAGCCTATGTATGTCTTTTCCTATCAAATGCGTCTCCTGTAGGCAGCATATTGTTGGGTCTTGTTTTGTGATCCATTCTACTAGCCTGTGTCTCTTAATTGGTGAGTTTAAGCCATTAACATTTAGGGTCATTATTGATATATGGGTTGTTCTTCCAGCCATATTTGTTTATTTATGTTACTAAACATGGTTTGTTTTCCTCTTTGATTATTTTCCCCCCTTTAGTGTCCTACCTCCCACTGTTGGTTTTCATTGTTATTTTCCATTTCCTCTTCCTGTAATGTTTTGCCGAGGATGTTTTGAAGAGATGGTTTTCTAGCTGCACATTCTTTTAACTTTTGTTTATAGTGGAAGGTTTTAATTTCATCTTCTATCCTGAAGCTTAATTTCGCTGGATACACAATTCTTGGTTGGATCCCATTTTCTTTCAGTGTTTGAAATATGTTATTCCAGGATCTTCTAGCTTTCAGAGTCTGTGTTGAAAGATCAGCTGTTATCCTGATTGGCTTACCCCTAAATGTAATCTGTTTCCTTTCTCTTGTAGCTTTTAAAATTCTCTCCTTATTCTGTATGTTGGGCATCTTCATTATAATGTGTCTAGGTGTGGATCTCTTATGATTTTGCACATTCGGCCTCCTGTAGGCTTCTAGGATTTGGGATTCTGTCTCATTCTTCAAGTCTGGGAAGTTTTCTCATATTATTTCATTGAATAGATTGCTCATTCCTTTGGTTTGGACCTCTATACCTTCCTGTATCCCAATGACTCTTAAGTTTGGTCTCTTTATGTTATCCCATATTTCTTGGATGTTCTGCTCATGGTTTCTTAACAGTCTTGCTGAGGTGTCTATGTTCTTTTCAAGTTGAAATACTTTGTCTTCATTGTCTGATGTTGTATCTTCTAAGTGTTCTACTCTGCTGGTAGTATTCTCAATTGAGTTTTTAAGTTGGTTTATTGCTTCCTGCATTTCAAGGATTTCTGTTTGTTTGCTTTTTATAACCTCTATCTCCCTGTATAGTTGATCTTTTGCTTCCTGGATTTGTTTGTGTAATTCATTGTCGAAGTGATCTTTCATTGTCTGATGTTGCTGTCTGATGTCTTCCTTGAGACTCCAGATCATCTGAAGCATGTATATCCTGAATTCTTTATCTGACATTCCATCTGCTGCAGATATTACCTCTTCTAAAGTTGAGTTGACCTGCATTGCTTGTGGTCCTTTCTTTCCTTGTCTTTTCATACTGCTCGCGTTTCTTTCTGCTTGGTGAAACTGTTGTGTTTTTGAAATTTTCCCCCTATATATTTATATTGCTCTTGTATAGTTGAAAATTCTCCCTTGCAGGGTCGGGCGGCGGCTGTGCTCCTCCTCCAATTGGGGTGATCTGTCTACTATACTGATGGGCCGCTGGGCCTGTTCTGCTGGTCGGTCTCAGGTCTGCCTACCTTGCAGGCGTGGGTGGCGGCTCTGCTCTGCCCCTCCTCCAATTGGTGTGAAGTGTCTACCATGCCCGCGGACCCCTGGGCCTGTTCTGCTGGTCGGTCGCAGGTCTGCCTACCTTGCGGGCGCGGGTGGCGGCTCTGCTCTGCCCCTACTCCAATTGGGGTGACGTGACTGCCATGCCAGCGGGCTGCTGGGCCTGTTCTGGGCTCGGGCGGCGGCTTTGCTCTGCCCCTCTGGCTTGATGACAAAGTGAGAGAGACTCGGGTGTTTGTGACTCACTTTCTTTACCAGTAGACCAACTGTTTCTGTCGCCGCTGGTATCGATGAAGTTCTCTCCTCTGCCGCTTTCTGATGACATCAGATCTCTGCCATGTTGGTATCCCATGTGAATGGCAGCATTTCGTTCCCTTTGCCGGGTGACCAAAGCAACGGGTGAGTCCTGACCAGCCCTCACAAGCCCCGTCTCAATCCTGTTGCCACTGCCTATGAAGGCTCGGTTGGTATTTACCTCCACAGTATTCAGCAGGACCCGGACCAAGAAGCAGTTTCCGCGGGTTCTTTAGCCCTGGGCCAGAGCAGTTCTGGGAGCTGAAATTCGGCCGCTCCAGGCTCGGTGTATGTTCTGATAGGAGCAGGCTCCAAGAAGCAGTTTCTGCGGGTTCTTTAGCACTGAGCCTGAGTAATTTGTCTGCGAGACACAGGCAAATGGCAGCCTGAAATTACCTGTTCTATGGCTGAATGAGCTGCGATCAGTCGAAAACACGGATGGTGACGTCAGCTCTCCAAGATGGTGGCCGCTGGCTTCCTCTGTGGTCTGACCGGTGTGGAGAACTGAATTGGATCGCTTCCTTCCCCCGTCTCAAACCCAGAATTCAGCACTGAGCACGGTGATTGCATAGCTGGCAGAAGCCCGCAGAATCCGCAGCGCTGTATCTTTGCGTTGCTATCTCGTCGTTTCCCAGCACGCAACGCAGTCTCTAGCCGCGGGGCAATTTGCTGAATAAGCAGCGTGACCCTCCGTGCAGACAAATCTCTCGCGTTTGAGCCCCCGTAGCTGATCCTCGTGCAATGGAAATCCTTCCTCTAGGTTTTGGAGCACCCCAATTTTGCTGGAAATTCCTAACAAGATAGCTTTTAGCCGTTCTAACTCGTCATTCTCCCGCACAGTGACGCGGTACACGGGGGTGATGCACTCCCTTCGCCGCCATCTTCTCACTCCGTGTATTGGTAGATTGATGTTGTTAGTGCACTTACCCAGTATAGAAATTACTTTTCTTTCCATAATACCCACAATTTATAATGATAAGCCAAAAGGGGCAAAAAATGTTAAGAAACAGCCATTTATGTAATATGGGAACCACTTGTGCTATTTCTGCTTTTTTGTTTTTTTCAAAAAACAAAAATTTAAAGACAAAACTCTCTTCAAAAATAACAAAAGAAAGAAAGAATAAATCTGATTCAAATGTATGATATGTCAAGGTCATTGTACTGTCATGTGTAACTAATTAAAACAAATAAAAAATAAAGGTACTGTGTCCAACTACAACTAAAAACTAAATGTTTAATAAAGTAACTTTAAAAAAGAAAAAGAAAAAGTCACAGCTACTCAGGAGGTTGAGGCAGGAAAAACGCAAGTTTGAGGCCAGCCTGGGCAACATAGAGAGACCTTATCTCAAAATAAAATAAAGAGGGCTGAGGGTTTAACTCAGTGATGGAGTACTTGCCCAGCACATGGAAGGGCCTGGGTTCAATCCCAGTACCACAAAGAAATAAATAAAAGTTGGTGACAATGAGAATGGCTGACAGTAAGGATGTGGTTAAGGCAATGTTGTACAATTAGCTGATGGCTATGTTTAATAGTTATGCTGTAAAGCAATGTGTAACTAATAACATGGGAAATGTTCAGGAAATGTTGCTCTACCAAAAGATCAAAAAAGAAAAAACATTTTATTGATCTCAGTAAACCAACATCTCTCGACCCTCTCCCCTGGAAAACGCCTGTGTAGTTCCTTTCTGTACTCTGTTCCTTTCTTTGTCAAGTCAAAACAGCATTAAGGAGTTTACTGTGCACTGGGTCCCCATCACAATCCTGTGAGATCCCCAGAATTATTTTGTCCCAGTAAGGAAAAGGTGAACAACAATACACGTCTTGTCACTTCCTCTAGCTAACATTCTTCTTATAACTTATAATTGAAATTGCCCAAATATTAAATAGCATGACAAGAGGCAAAGGGTAGAGTTTGGGCTAATCCTGTTAGAGTAGGCAGATAGACAGACATGGGCAGCAGGTTAGGGGAGAACAGGGCTCACTCTACCTTGGGCCAAAGGAGAACATCATCTATAAACTGCCTCCTTTACAGGCAGATGGTACCTTCTTAAAACTGAAGATGTTTCCAACTCTGAAGCATGTGCAGAACACAAAAGCACTGCCCTTTAACCTTTGGGTGACCCTAGATTTCTTGCAATGTCGTTTGGGAACCCCCCCTCCCTGGAGTTTTGTTTTGTTGGTTGGTTGGTAGGTAGTACCAGGAATTGAACTCTGGGGCACTTAACCACTGAGCCACATTCCCAGTCCTTTTTATTTTATTTTTTATCTTTTTAATGTAAATTTTTTTATTTATAAATGACAGCAGAATGCATTACAATTCTTATTACATATATAGAGCACAATTTTTCATATCTCTGGTTGTATACATGGTATATTCACACCAATTCGTGTCTTCATCCATGTACTTTGGATAGTAATGATCATCACATTCCACCATCATTAATTACCCCATGCCCCCTGCCTTCCCCTCCAACCCCTCTGCCCTATCTAGAGTTTATCTATTCCTACCATGCTCCTGTTCCGTATCCCACTATGAATCAGCCTCCTTATATCAAAGAAAACATTTGGCATTTGGTTTTTGAGGATTGGCTAACTTCACTTAGCATTATTTACTCCAACTCCATCCATTTACCTGCAAATGCCATGATTTTATTCTCTTTGATTGCTGAATAATATTCCATTGTGTATATATGTCACATTTTTTTTATCCATTCATCTATTGAAGGGCATCTATATTGGTTCCAGAGTTTAGCTATTGTGATTTGTGCTGCTACAAACATTGATGTGCTATGTCCCTGTAGTCTGCTGATTTTAAGTCTTTTGGGTATAGACCCAGGAGAGGAACAGCTGGGTCAAATGGTGGTTCCATTCCCAATTTTCCAAGAAATCTCCATACTGCTTTTCATATTGGCTGCACCAATTTGCAGTCCCACCAGCAATGTATGAGTGTACTTTTGTTTGTATGCATAATAGCTGCCATTCTGACTGTAGTGAGATGAAATTTTAGAGTGGTTTTAATTTGCATTTTTCTAATTGCTAGTTATGATGAACATTTTTTCATGTATTTGTTGATTGTGCATCATCTTCTGAGAAGTGTCTCTTCAGGTCCTTGGCCCATTTATTGAGTGGGTTATTTGTTTTTTGGTGTTTAGCTTTTTGAGTCCTTTATATACTCTAGCGATTAGTGCTCTATCTGATGTGTGAGAGGTAAAGATTTGCTCCCAACATATAGGCTCTCTTACAATTGTGTATAATTGTATATAATCTCTGGTTATATACAAATTATATTTACACCAATTTGTGTCTTCATACATGTACTTTGGATAATGATGTCCAAACATTTCTAAAACACTGCCCCCCACCCTTCCCCTCCAACCTTCTTTCCTATCTAGAGTTTGTCTATTCCTCCCCTGCTCCCCCTCCCTACCCCACTATGAATCAGCCTCCTTATATCAAAGAAAACATTTGGCATTTGTTTTTTGGGGGGGATTGGCTAACTTCACTTAGCATTATCTTCTCCAACTCCATCCATTTACCTGCAAATGCCATGATTTTATTCTCTTTGATTGCAGAGTAATATTCCATTGTGTATATATGCCACATTTTTTATGCATTCATCTACTGAAGGGCATCCAGGTTGGTTCCACAGTTTAGCTATAGTGAACTGTGCTGCTATAAACATTGATGTGGCTGTGTCTCTGAGGGTATAGACCAAGGAGAGGAATAGCTGATCCTCTTTCCCCTTATTATTAAACAACAAGGAGCCTCTCTTAGCCCAGTGTGGTGGTGCATGCCTGTAATCCCAGCAGCTGGGGAAGCTGAGGCAGGAGGATCATGAGTTCAAAGCCAGCCTCAGTAATTTAGAGAGGCCCTAAGCAACTCAGTGAGAACTTGTCTCTAAATAAAATACACAAAAAAGGGCTGGGGATGTGACTAAGTGGTTGAGTGCCCCTGAGTTTAATCCCCAGTACAAAAAAAAAAAGCGTCTCTTTTCATCCTTTCTGTCCCACTGGTACTTCACTCTAGGCTTCATGTTCATCTGTTGCAAAGACAATGAGATTCATCCACCTAGATTTTCTCAGCCTTCTTTAAGTCAGACTGCAGTCAGATGATGGGTTCTGGTTAGTGGACTATGGACATAAGCAGTAGATGATCCTTCTGGGATGAGGCAATAAGGAACAAATGTTCCATTCACTTTACTTATATCCCTCACCTGAATGGCCTGGGAGGCCACAGGTTTCCTCACAAAATGAAATTAGTTGGATCCCTCAGTCACTGCCTGGATACAAGCCCTCTGCAGGGGAGCTCAGGTAGGATTCTGTGTGAAAAAGAAAAAAAAATTATTGCGTTAAGCACCTAGATCTCTAGTTTTGTACTGGCTGCATTAATAATTCTAATGCAGAAATTGGATTATAAAATACTACACATAGATTTAAAATACTACATGAGGCTTTGAGTAGCAGGAAGGAAACTGAGAAAGGAGGCAAAACTGGCACAATGTTCCATGTTACTCAGTAGCAAAAACTTTTGGGGAAACTACTGCTGTGATAACACATGACAGGCAATGTTGCCTAAGGAAAATGAGATGTTAGTGGTATGAATTTGCTGCATTCATCAAGGCATTTCGAGAAAGAAAAAAAAAATGGCCTGAGGAAAATTTTGCCCAGCATGCAACAAGCAGATTTAAAAGTGAACAGAGAAAGTCCAAAACTCTGGAAACTTAGAGGATTGGAAAATGCAAATGTTTCTAGATCTCAAGCATTAACAGTTGGGATTTAAAGCACACACACACACAAAAAAAAAAAAAAAAAACCTTCCCTTTTGGTAAAATGACTAAGGGCAAACAATAGATGGAAGATGTGTGGCCTCCATAGTCACTTCAGGGAGCTCCAAGGACGAAACAGAAAGAAAGACAGAGCAAGAAGGAGATGCAGACAGACACAAGAAACAACACAAGCAATAGCACAAGAAGGCCAAGAAATGAAACTCTGGAGAAATTTTTGAACTATCCTTTGGATGTGATTAATACCACAAGGAACTGACTAGAAGTAAATAGGTCAGAAGTCTACATACAGTCTTCGGGGTTTTTTGTTGTTGTTTTCAGCGCTGGGAATTAAATCCAGGGCCTCATTTATAACATATGCCCCCAACTCATACTCAAAGTTTTTAACATCTTTATTAAGATATAACCCACACTGTAACATTCACCCATTTAGTATGTGTAATTCAACAGCTTTTAACATATTTTCAAAGTTGGGCAATCATCACTACAATTTTCAGATACTTTTCTCACCTCCTCCCCACAAAGGAAGCCTCTACCAATAGAAATGACTCTCCGTATGCCTCAACAGCTGGCCCCTAACCCCCAACACCAGGTACTCAATAATCTATTGACTCTGCTATGTATTTGCATATTCTTAAATTTTCATATGCACACTAGGATACAAGATGTGTTTTGTGTGTGTGTGTGTGGTGTGTGTGTGTGTGTCTGCTTTCATGTAGCATGTTCTCAAGGCTCATCCCTGGCATGGCATTTATAAGTACTTCATCCCTATTTATGACTATTAATATTCCATTGCATGGAATTGCCACATTATCTTTTCAGGAGGTCATGGGCATTTGGGTTGTTTCCACTTTGGGACAACTGTGAATATCGCTGCTATGGACTTTCTTGTATACGTTTTTGTATAGAAATCTGCTTTCACTTTTCAAGAAAAGTGAAATTCTACACTCAGGTGTAGAATTCTGTTTAACTTCTAAGAACAGCCACAGTTTTCACGAGTTGTATTATGTTTACATTCTCACCAGCCATGTATGAGGGTATCAATTACCCTGTATTCTCATCAACCCTTGCTTTTGTCCATCTTTTTTATTATAACCTTCCTGGTGGGCAAGAAACATACCTGATTGTGGTTTTATTTTGCATCTGACTAATGATGTTGGGCCTCTATCCATATGCTTATTGATAATTTGTATACTTTCTTAGGGAAAAAAAGTCTATTCAAATTCTTTTCCCATTTTTAAATTGTCTTTTCTTTGTTAAACTGTGAATTCTTTGTATATTCTGAATTCTAGACCCTTTTTAGATATATGATTTACAAATATTTCTCTCCTAAGCAGTCTCTCCATATTCTTGAAAATGTTCTTTAAATCACAAAAATTTGATTTTGATCACATCCAGTTTATCTTTTTTTTTTTCTTTTACTTCTAGTGCTTCTGATCTCTTAGCTAAGAAATCAATTACAGCCTATGATAATATCCCATGCCATGCACTTCCGACAACATTTAATATTTGTAGAGGCTAGGACTATTTCAGGCATGATTTTTTAAAATCGGAGATGGGGTACAAGATGAAGATTCCCCTGAAATGACTGAACCATCTAATTTACTGATGAAAACAGCACACTTTTACATAGAAAACAAAACTCAATCATTGAGACACATACTGTTCAGATTATTGAACGTGGATTAAATTGTAAGGATAATAAACATTTTCTTGCAATATCCCAGCAGAAAAAGGAAGACACCTACAATGGGGAAAATTCCTTCTGGCACTGCTGCAGTTTGGATATGATTTGAACGTGTCCCCCAGAAGTTTAGTGTTGGAAGCTTGATTCCCAGTATAACAACATTGAGGGTTAGGACCTTTCAGATGTGGGGCTTAGTGTAAGGTGATTAGATCATTAGAGCATTGCCCTAGGAAGAAATTAATGCTAATTTGGAAAAGTGAGCTAGTTTTTGTGAGAGAAGGTTGTTATAAAAGAGTAAGCACAGGCTATCCCCACTCTCTGACTTCCTGTCTCATCATATGATCTCTCTCTCTCTTTCTCTCTCTCTCTCTTTCTCTCTCTCTCTCTCTCTCTCTCTCTCTCTCTCTCTCTCTCTCTCTCCATGATGCCATCTGCCAGGAGTTGTTCACCAAAGACCAAATGGATGAGATCATCTGATCTTAGCCTCCAAAACTATGAGCTACATAAACCTCTTTTCTTTACAAGTTACTCAACCTCAAGTATTTTATTATAGCAAATCTAAAAAGTCAGGCTCAAACTTTTCTAACAAGCAATATTGGAAGACAATGGAAGAAAGTCTATGAAATTTTGTGGGAAAGAAAATATGACTGTAGAATATTATGTGTATCAACTTGTCTTTGAAATTTAAAAGCTACATTGGATTTTAAATACACATGGTATTAGAAATAGCTATGCTGTTGTGACACCTCTGTACCCAACCTCTCCTCCTTTTGGCTTTTGGTTTCTCTAATGTAGTGGTTCACAAACCTCAGTGCACATCAGAAGCACCAGGAGGTTTTGGTAACGCAGATTTCTGGACCTATCTCCAGAGTTCCTGACTCAGCAAGGCAGCAGTAGACCCAGACATTTTGTATTTCCAACAATTCTGAAGTGATGCTGATACTCTACACAGGGAACACACTTAGAAAACCTATGTTTTATATGCCAGTTTCCAAATTGAACATTGAAATCACTTAGGGGAGATTATTACCAACATCTAGGTCTTGCCTCCAACACAAAATGATTCAATTTGCAAGACTGGGGGATAAACACACAAGTGGTTCCAAAGTGCTTCAAAGATTAGAAACTATTGCTCCAGTGCCCTGTCTCATTATCATCCTGTGCATGCAGATATGGATATATACAGATATTTTTCTTGAATGTAATGATTTATTTAGATAAGGGCTTTGAAAGGTTTATTTACTGCCTGAGCTCCACGTCATCTATAACAGTGATTAATAATTGGTACTCCAAAATGGTTTTGTTTGTTTGCAATACTGGGGATTGAACCCAGTGGTACATCTCCAGCCCTTTTCATTTTTTATTTTTGAGACAGGGGCTTGCTAAATTGCCAAGGCTGGTCTCAAACCTGTGATCCTCATGCTTCAGTCTTCTGAGTAGCAATGGGGCATCATGCCCAGACCCTTTTTTTTTAATGAAAGAATTGGGACAAATCACAAAAGGGAATTACAATGATGGGTCTTTGTGGGAATTCCTTCCCACATCCCTCCATAAACCCTGTCTTTATGTGTGGGACAAAATCTCACAACACCATATGTGCCTTCCTGCCCCCAAATTTACTTACTCTACAGGACCTAATCTCAATGCCTCAGAGTTTGGACTTGAGATTTGGTCATGCTCCTTCAAGTCAAGTCCCACAGCAGGTGAGAGGTAGAAACAGAACTCAGAGATCCTCTCTCAGGTCCTGCAGTGATCTAGGAGGCCGCATCAGATTTATTTTTTCTAAAATTCTCATCATTGTGAACAATAAGCTGGCCGACTTCTTGAGTAACTGAGCACTTTTATGTCAAGTCCGTCAAGTGGAGCTTTCTCTCCACCACATCACAGAGATCACTCTTGTCAAGTTCATGGAGGGTCTCCCTCTTGTGAAACCCAGCAGTTGCCTTTGTGACCTCATCTCATTCAACTTCTCAACAGTTTGGACACCGTTTGCCATCTGAGAAGTTGTTTTTTTTTTTCCTTGACTTCCATCACACTCATTCTGTTTTCTTTCTCCCCGAGCGGCTGCCGCTTTCAAAATCCTCTGCTAGCTCTTTATCTTGACTCAATCTTCAGATGTTAGAAAGTTCCTGGATTCTTGTGCCAGCTCTTCGTCTACACAATCCTCACCAGTGGCTTTATCCAGAGCCCTGGAGGGAGAAATGGGGAGAGGAAGGAGGGGCAGGAAACGGAGGCCACTTCTCCCCGTTGTGTCATGCACATGGCATACAACCCACAGCTAATAATACCCTCTCTTTTATAGACACTTTCTGAAATACCAACAATTTTACTCATTCAGAATACATACAGACAAGAACAACTCCACATTCAGAATCTCCCTAAACTTCACCATGAATTCATTTGGACACAGGACAATTCCATCATTTCTTGGAACTTCCATCTCTCATAAGGAGGCCTTCTGGGGAGCAGTGGGAGGTGGGGGTTGTCCTTCTTTTTGGTCATCTATGTACAGCTAATTAAAATTGTGACTGGATTTAGGATCAAAGAACCCTGTCCCATTGCATTCCCACATTCTTCCTTCTTCTTTCAATGTCTTCCAAGATCTATTTTAAACTGGAAGTGTTGTGTACTTTTCAAGGACCCTTTGACCTGTTCCCATTAAATCAAAAGTGGGGAAGAAGGTCTCAGCCCTTCACCTAACAGCCAATCAGTGGATGACAAAGGTCTGGACAAGTTTCTCTGCTTTCAGTGCCACATCCAAGGAAATGATATGTTTCCCTGCCTGTTGGTTGACGTTGTTGCTTTTTAATCTAATCCATATTAGAGGGTGATTTGGGATTAAATTCTTTGAAGGTAGATGAGAGACGGTGCAAAGGGGAACTTCTACAAACCTTAGGAGGTGGGTTTCATATGTTCACAGCAAGCTGGAAAATAGTGGAGAGAAATAATATGGACCAGAATGTTTTCCAATTCCCACCCCAGTGTGCTTGGCAGCTCACAGAATACCTTGACTTTTCCAAATATTGGGAAGAGAAAGCAGCCAAGGGTTTATGCAAGAATGAAAAGTGCCTGAAGCACTTCAATTTCCGGGTGGTTAAACAAAAGAGGACACACACCAAGAAAAGTCACTTTAACTGAGTGCAGAAGAGTAGGCAAAGGGGAGAGGCATTTAATCAGGGGGGCAGCGAATAGAAATGATCTCATTATTTTGGAATAATAGGGTTGCCATTGAGGTGTATTTGCAAAATTCCTTGGACTTTTCCCAATGATGGGATAATATGGTAGGTCTACAAGTCCTCTTTATTATCACCAAAAATGATGGCTGATAATAATCATGAAACACAGTCATCAGGCAGGTAAAGCTGTTCTTCATGTAAATGTAACTGCTGCCCAGCTTAGGGTGAGGTCAGGTCTAGCTGGCCCTATCATAACTGAAAATACCGTAAGTGGAAAATGCTTTTAATGCACCTAACCTGGTGAACATCCTAACTGACCAACACAACCCACGGCAGAGCATCAGGTGTTTCACCTTGTGATAGCAGAGCCAACCGGAAGCTCTGCTGCTCAGCATTATGAAAAAGCAATGGACCAAATATTGCCAGTTCAGGGAACGATCCAAACTCAAAATTCCAAGTATGGTTTCTACTGAATGCAAATCACTTCACACCATCATAAAGTCAAAAAGACGTAAGTTGAATCATCTTGGTTGCAGATGATCTGTGTGGCATACCTACTTGCTGGATGAAACAATCATTAGCAAAGGAGAATGCTAATTTCATAGCTGATATACCTGACACCAAAAGACATGCATCCATTGGTTTCTCCAGAGACACATATTTGCCTCAGGGTATCCTGACCTACAGCAGAGCTGCCCCCACAAGGACAAATCCTCCATCAACAATTACTGAAAAACTGCCCACCAAACGGGGGAGACAAAGAAAAAAGTTAACAAATTGATTCCAGACTCCCCTTCTTGTAGGCCATCATGGAAACAGTTACTGGATTTATTAAAAAATTCCTGCCAGGGTGTGACTTCTCCAATCACACTTCCTTTCCCTTGGTTTCCTTAGTAACAAGCAGAGGGACAGCCCAGGAAGGGAATGCAGGACAGCCTTGGGTGCTACCTGGGCCATGAATGGTCATTCACAGAGGAATGTAGGCAACTTCAAAGGCATTGTAACAGACCCAATACCTCTTTCATGTTCTTGGATACCTGGAAATCCTGGAGACCTTTTATTGCTGTATTTGATATAACTACCACTTTCAGTGATGTCTGAGAAATCGTGCTGAACAAAGAAAGATGCCTAAACACTGAAGACAAGATTCTTATTTATATAGAAGAGAGAGCAAATCCATACATTTCAGAGTGCTAGACAGGGTATTTGATATATGTAAACACAATGATGGCATCGTCAATCTGATGGCTTGGTTACGCTTTAAAAAGAACGACAACAACAAAAAAATACACCCAATCAAGGGAGTTCCTCTAGTTCTTTGAAGTCACTAGACAGGTAGATCAGAGAAACACAGGCTTGTGATTTCTGCAACATGTTGGGCTTCCAGAGAAGTGAGGGCTGAATGAAAGTCTACTTAGACATTTTGCAGTTTACAGAGTAACAGTGACTGGAAGGGTATCGACAAGCTGATTGATGTTAACTTAGAGGCAAGGCTTATAAGAACCAGCTGGTGGGAGCAGTGCATCTGCTAGGTCACAGTGCCCCAAATGATTTCCAAGCCACAAAGAGCCCAAATCAAACAGATACAATATATTAGAAAGAAAACCGAAATTTCAATTTCTACGAATTATTACATGATTTCTCCACAGATAACATTGAGCTAGGGAGTGATTTTTTTTGAAAGAAAGTCCTGAAGATGAGTTCTAAAATACACTAAGAAAGAAAAATGAAGTTGAACTTTGTTTTAGTCAGCTTTGTGTCCTGTGACCAAAATATCTGACAGCAACAATTTAAAGGAGGAAAAATTTATTTGGAGATCAGTTTCAGACGTCTCATCTCATAAATGGCCAACTCCAGTACTCTTGGCACAAGGAGAAGCAGTACATCATGGCAGAAGCACAGGGCAGGAATCCTGTGGAGTTCATGGAACTTCAACCAGGGAGCAGAGAGAAGAAAGAGCTGCAGGAGATACATCCTTCCAGGGCACACACAGAGTGACCACCTCCTCTAGCCACATACCCTCTGCCTACCATCACCACCCAGTCAGACCATTCAAACAAGGATGAATTAAATAGGTTACAGTTCCCACAATCCTATCATTTCACCTCTGGATATTCCTGCATTGACACAGGAGCTATGGGGGGCCACCTCAAATCCAAAACATAATAGGCTTAAACTTCATTAAAGTGAAGTTTACCCTCAAGGTTGGTACAACCATGTGTCACTATACTATAGGAATATGTTCTAAAAAGTGCATCTTGAGGTGATTTCAACATTCTGCAAACATCACAGAGTGTATTTACACAAGCTAAGACAGCTATGTTGTCAGTAGGTGGTATAATACTATGGGACTACCATCATAGGCAATCCCTCATTGAACAAGATGCAAATATGTGATGTGATGCATGGCTATCACTAAGACGTGTCCCAGGACTCTTCCACCTTGCTTCACATCTAAGTCAGCCCCCTCTACTGTCTCCAGCCCCTCTCTCACCCACTTCTCTGTTCATCATGCTTCCCATAAGACATATTTCCTTCTCCATTCTTTTTTTCTGCCCAGATGGGAGTTGAACTAAACAGTACTTAGCTTTAACATATTCTCTCAGGCATTTCATCGACTAAAAACAAAATAACCCTACTTAAGTTTGAAGACCTGGCTCAAATCCTACCTTCTCTGTGACTTTCCTCTTTCTCACTAGTAGAAATGGTCTTGCTTTTCTCCAGATAGACCTATGCCATTTGATCCACAGGACTCTTACCAGTCATATCATTTATTGTTTATATGAGAGCTGTTACACTCCAGAGTGTCCACTAAAGGCCCATGTGCTAAAGCATTGGTCCCCAGCCTCATACCAAAGGAAGATGGTGGAAACTTAAAGATATGGGACCTAGTAGGAAATTTTAAGTCATTGAGGGAATGACCACAAAGGGAATTGTGAGACCTAAGTGTCTTCCTCTTTACCTCATTTAGTTCCCAGCCATGAGTTGATAGGTTTTGGCCTACTATGTGCTTCTTCCCATTTCCTGCCATGTTTTGCCACAGACCCAAAGCAATAGGGCCAATTAATCATGCACTGAAATTCCAAAACTGTGAGCAAAAATGTCTTTTTTTTTTCAATAGGTAGATTATCCTGGGTATTTGTTACAGTTACAGAAAACTAACATAACATTTTAAATAATTTCTTAAGCAACTGAGAATATAAATTCTAGCCTTAAACATAGTTTGAATTTGCAATGTATACATATTTGTATTATAAAGAAAAAAGGAAGATGAGAAGGAGGGAGAAACTGAAGGAGGGAAGGAGAAAAGAACAGTAACCAGAATGTACAACCATCCCAGAGAATGAGCTATAGTTAGTCAAGTCAAAAGTCACACCGCATGTGACACTGGCTTTTAAATTATAGTGCTCTAAATCAATGTAAGTAGTTCAAGTAATTTTCACACATCTCGAGATAATCAGGTTTCATATTTGTAGACTGACATTTCTCATTCTACACAGACAGGTATCTTAAAATAGAAAAAGACCATTGTTGTCACAGCCCCACCCTCAACACACATGTACGCACACACACAAATTTTGGTAGGTATTGAAGATAATGCAAACAAAGAGAATGCCTTCAACCCCAACATCTCAAGATACACAGGGAAGGGAAAGTAGGTGCAAAGAAAAATGTGTGTCTTGGCCCAGCAAAATTTATTAAAAGGTCAGAAGGATATATAAGCATTTTTCCCCAAGGCCTATGTAGACAAAGCTAGAGAAAAATGCATGCATAAAATATATTACATTTCGAGCCATTAAGGACCCGTTCAAAAATTTTTAAAGAGGTGTCAGCTGTACAACTAAAACTTGTAAGCAAGTCTGCCTCAAGAGGCAACAGTACCCAGCTATGCACCCCAAAATGGGAAGAAGTGGGTTCAGAAAAGAATTAACTCAGCAAGCAGGTTTTTACATGAGCAAAAACTTGTTTGAGAAGTTAAGTTTTTCTAAAATTTTGTTGCCTGGGTTACCTACCCCATAGACAGGATTTTTTTGCCATTTCTATTGATTTTTCGATACTCCTCAATTTTTACTAAGATCTCAAGTTTGCCAACCTTAGGATTCCTCAGGAACTTGATCTTCATGCAAAAGATAGTGAGCTCTTTCAGCATACCCCCACCATCTCTCTGGAAGTATTGTAGATTTACATACACACAAACAAAGGTTTTTTATTGCTCTTGGTGTATATATATATATATATATATATATATATATATATATATACACACACACACATATATATATATAATTTTAGTATATATATATTATTTTAATAATATATAATATATACATATTATATATAACATATATCTATATTATTTCAGTTGTAATTGGACACAGTACCTTATTTTATTTTTATGTGGTGCTAAAGATCGAATCCAGCACCCCGCATGTGCTAGGCGAGCGCTCTACTGCTGAGCCACAACCTCAGCCCTCTTGTTTTGTTTTTTAGCTTCCCTTTTTAAAAATGTGAATAAGTTTATCAATCTCTACTGAGAGCAGATTTTTCAGAGAAAGGAGAGAAAATGTGTAACTGCACTGAAAAAGTACTGAACTTCTGGCCCGGGGCACCAGATCAGAGAAGGCGGAGGGAGAGAAGAGCAAGGAGATGACACCTTCACAGTCAGGGCCCCAGGGACTGAAGTGGGTAGGTCCAGGCCTCAGGAAGGGAGACGGCACAGGAATAAGACCCATGCTTTTATCTTCGGGGTTCCCAGAGCAGGATTCTGGCTCTGGAACATCATGGCTGTACACAAATCATGGTAGCTGGAGGCAGAGGTTGGGCCTCACACCCGTTTGTAGTGGAGTGAAGAAGTAAATGTTGAGAGCTTCTCAGATAATACTTGAACTTGGACATAAATACATCAAAGGTTTGGAAGAGATCATAGTAAGCCGTGAGAACAAAACTTAGATTTGTTTATGACACTGCCCCAAAGTAAAGATCTGAAGGGTGCTTTCATTTCCAAATTCAGGGTCATTTGACACAGGGCTGATGGTGAAATGTACCCAAGTATTCGAAGCCAAGATGGTTTTGCTCAAGCAGTGAAGGGCGTCAGCCTGTGAAAACTACATCAGTTAAAAAAAAAAAAAATCTCATTTAACTTGTTGCAAATCCAGCCCATTAAGTTCCCCTGTAAAGTAGGTTTATAGAGCATATGGAACTCACTGGCTTCTTGGGATATTGCAAAGACAGACTGCTGATGGAGAATATTATGCACTTTCCCCTATTTCCTACCTCAAATTTATTATTTTCTCCTTTAAATTTTTTTTTCAAAGCAAAGCATACATCAGGCCAAAACCTCAATCTTTGTATTTTATTTCAGAACATAGTGTAAGTAGACACTTGAAAATAAATGTCAAAGCACTTGTTCTCTTTTAACTAATCTATAGCAAAGAATTTAAAATAAACTTGCTGAGACGTTTATCAAATTTAAGATGTGCAAAAATCTTTCAAACCCCTGAAAATCTTACTTTTAAACAGCATGTTGTTCACATGGTCAAAAACAAACAAACAAAAACAAAAAATATATGTACAGTATGTTTTTCTTCAATATCCAGAGGGCTTTTCAGATGAAGTATCTTTAAGTTTAAAGTGATGATCCTGTTGTTAATCTGAAACAAATTTACCATGGGTATGCTATGAAGTGTCTAAATGTCAGGGAAATGTGAGGGGGAAAGTATAGTTATTATAATTTTCTTCAGACTGACGTTTGAACCAGTTGTTTTAAGTTTAGTTACTTTACCTAAAAAGGTGTCTGAAGGTTGAAGAAAAAAATATATTAAGTATATTATTTGAAAATGTAACTAATAAACGATTTGAAATAAGTTTATCCTCCGTTTCCAGACTTTTCAGACAGCTTGTATATTATTTTGGCCCAGATAGCATTTTATATACTAATGAGTTACATATGGGTTGCCGAACTACTGCCCAATATAAGCTGAATACATGAATGTACATACTGATCCACAGAGAGAGGCAGATAAGGGCAAGGGACAGGATATAGAATCTCTCTGAACCTTCTAGTTAAAAAAAAAAGAAAGAAAGAAAGAAAAAGAACTAAAATTAGGGACATACGTCTCCCGAAGGGACCCAGTGTCTAGTAAGCACATGGTTACTTAAGCTCTGCGATACTCAACAATGCTCAGCATTGATGGCTCTTTCCATGTCAGTTATTGACTTATTGAGTGCCTATCCTCTGTCAGGCACCAGGCAATTGTCATGATCCTTGGGAAGCTCTGGTGTGTTAGGCACGAAATTTCTAAAAGTCACAATCCTTGATAAAAAGCAGCTGAAAAGTGCTGACATTCTCTCTAAAAAGGGCACCCCAGAGTTCATTCACATGGCACAGCTGGATGGAGAGACCATGATTCCCTCTGGGGAGCAGAGTTCTTGGGCTTTTGTTGGGGGCACCTTTTGGGGCAACCCCCGCTGTTAGCTGACCGGGAACCATCCTTAGGAAGCAGACAGATGGTACTACTTGTTTGCCTCTGGCCACTAGGCAAGCCCCAAACACCCCCCCACACTTTCTTTTGTAAATTTGTAAGTTGTAAACTTAATTAGCATAAGCATTGCAGAGTTGCCCAGAGTGAATTTACATCTGATTTTTTTCAAAAGCTTAATAAAATAATAATGAATTTTTATACTATAAATGCCTTTTGTTAAATGTGTTACATGACAGTAGAATATACTTTGACATATTACACATACATGGAATACAACTTCCCATTCTTCTGGTTGTACATGATGTGGAATTACAATGGTTGTGTATTCATATATGAACATAGGAGAGTAATATCCGATTCATTCTATGCTCTCATTTTAACCTCTGATTGGCTAAATTATGCAAATCTGGAATTTTATGTTTTAGATTGTAAATAAACTTTATTACAATTTGTGAATTTCTAAATATCAGTGCAATCCACTTAAGATGATTTCTACTATGCTACCAAGACATCCTAGCCCAACCAAATATCCCTCCACAACCAGGTATTCAAATTGACATTCCAATATGAGTGCACACACTTCTGGAGATATGCTAACTTAAGGTCATGTCTAGTCAAAATTGGTCCTTCTATATTTCCATGGGAATTTACCTTGAATGTCTTCCCTCCATCCACATTCCCTCCACAGAGTCAGGCACTCAGTCCTTTTGTTCCTTCCCAATCTAATAGGAATTTTTGTCTCCCTAATGTCATTTTGTAAATACCAAAATTGAGGTCCTAGAAAAAGAACCTGGGAATTAATGGAAACATGTAAAAGCTCAACATAATAGTGAACACCAATCACCAAATCACCCCAAATATAAAACACAAGCAGTCCTGTGTCTTTCTGGTCCCCAATTTAATGTAAAATACTACTACTGAATTAATTTTCCTAATAAATAATGAATTTATAAATTTCCTAATCTACTATTCAGAATATAGGTTTAGCTATATTAACAAAAACCCAGAAGAATGATAAGCAATTCTATGCTGTGAAGTTTCTAGGGCTCAGGTTACTTCTGCATTGATTTCTCCTGTCTGCAAAGGGATGCCACATTCATATGACCCTCTCCCTCATGCCCACATTCAAGTAACTTGAAAGGGAGGAAGGGAAAGAGAGGGCAAGAGGAGACTGTGTGCATACTTTCATTGTAAGCATGTCATTTGTTCAGAGACCTATAAGCAGGATTCAATCACACAGCCACATTTCTTTTATAAGGGAGGACAGGAATGAAGTTTGTGTTTTGTTCAGTCAGTTATGTGACTAGCTAAAAATTCTGTGCTATGCAAATTGAAGGAATGGATAAAGAGGACATGCAGGAGGCTCTGCTACACTAAAATACTTTGTATGCCTTTTCTCAAAATCTCACAGTAAATACCTACAGTCTTGTAAGTACAGTACATTAGGGACCAGCTTGCACTTGCACTAACACCAAAGCTGAGCAGATGTACTCTATGACCCACCTCTCATTACCAGCTCAGGCTTTCAGGAGCCCGTGAAATCACACACTGGCTTACTGCACCCCCTGCATCTTATAAAGGCTGTATCTATTCCCAGTCCCTCCATAAAGGTCTCCCTTCCTACTACATCCCATCACACTCTTCCTCCTCTGAACTCCTTTGCATTGGTTGCCAGCCAATGCCAGCCTACTCAGTTAATCATAGCACATGCTTTTGGCTTCCTCGTGGTCTGCAGAAAGATCTCATGAAGATCAGAAAGGCCAGGGAGTCCACGCTTTCAGGAGGAGCCTTAGCCGATGGGCAGACTAACATACCAGCTTGTTTTCCTTCCAGTACCCCAGTATTTCCAGTTGCCTACATTAGCTTTAGTTGACTTCCTTAACTCCCCCGAATCACTTCTCTCACTCTCTTCCTACCCATGCTTCCAGTAGTTCCCAAACACTTGTCTCAGTGCCTACTTCTGGGGCAACCCATGTTAGACAGGGTTCTCCAAAGATAGAACAGAGAGAGTTTATTAGGAATTGGCTCATGAGATTATGGAAGCTACAAAGTCCATAACCTGCCATCTGCAAGCCAGAGATGCAGGAAAAACAGTGGTATATTTCTGGTCTGGAGCCTAGGAACCAGGAGAGCTGATGGTGTAATCTCTGGTCCAAGGACAGAAGACCAGCCATATCCCAGCTCAGCAATCAGACAGAAAAGAATAAACTCTAGCCTTTTTGTCCTAATTGAGCCCTCCACAAGTTGGATGATGCCCACCCACCTGGGGGAGGGAAATCTGCTATACTCAGTCTACCAATTTAAAGGTTAATCACATCCAGAAACACCCTCTCAGAAACATCCAGAGTCATGTTTAGCCAAATAGCTGAGCACCCCATGGTCCAGTAAAGCTGACACAATAAAGTTTACCAGCACCAAACCCAAACTAAGATAATCAGTGCCCCATCTGCTCCAAACTCCCTGGGGTTCTGAACATCACAAATACCTTGTGTGTCTTATCCCCAGTATCTATCACTCAGTGGGAGCTCAACAGATTCTGGGGATTCATCAGAGCTGACCATATATCTAGTTTTGCCTTCTGTGTTCTAAAGCCCTTATAGTGGTTTGTTAGTCGTTGCTGCAGACTGTAACCTGCAGTCCAGGCAGGTACCCGCCTCAACAATGACTGCACCATGATGAGACACAGAAGTATTTTCGCATATGCTTTACAAAGCATAGAGCTATTTGTTTTGGTTTCATCACCATCACTTCATTAAGCAGCAGAAGATCGGGGTTATACACTGAATCGATTTTGCACTCAGCTTTATTTACTTTCAGTTAAATGAGCATGCTAATTCATTGCTGTAAAATTTGCAATGTACATGAAAAACCCTCCTCCACTATTCTCCCAAATATTACCCATTCAAATTGAGCCACAAATGGTTCCATTTATAGAGCAATACGAGTGACTCTTTGGAACAGCCATGATAGCCCTGGAATATGGTTCTTTTTTTCTTTCCTCTCTCCCTGCCCTATCTGCCATGGTTCTTCACTCCCCATCCATAGAGAGCAGCTTATAAAAGAGATAAATATTTCCATCAGGCACAGTGATGCAGAAGCTGCATACTGTTTGGATTTGCACCGTATCATTTTTGTTATCTCCCCAGGTCATTCATAAAATTTATAAAATTTTGTAGTTGTGTGTGGGCGTATAGGTAGAAAATTTCCAAGCATTTCAAGTTCTATAAAATGCAGAGGAACCTTTGCCAAATCTATTCCCTTCTTGCTCTTTAAACTCATATACATTTAAAGGGATATTCAATACTTTTGTTTTTGACTTGGTTACTCATAGCCCATTAAAGTGTTGTCTTTTAAAAGCTATTTGCTGTTCAAGGAGTCTCAGGAGCCCATTTTACAATCCTTTTTAAATCCTTTTTCTCTGAAACAGGAAGTTACCTTTTGCCAAGGGTAAACACATTCTGGGTAGAGTGAGGTATCACAGTACTTATAAATAACCAAGTGTGTTATCCTACCACTCATGTGTATGAATCTCACAAGGGTGAAGATTTGATCAAAATAATTAGTGGTAAAGCAATATAGTACAAATCAGAAGCTAAAATTCCAGTTGAGAACTGGGTTTTTCTGAGTCTGAAACTATTGGTAACCAAAAAAGACATGTTTCTCAAACTGTGCAGGACTCTCAGCTTTAGGGAACATTGTGATACTGTGCACATGATGTTAGCTTAACAAATCAGCAAGAAAGGCATACAGCATGTACCCACCAGTTACCACCTGATTTTCTTTCATTTAATATTTCATCTGCGTTTAATTGGCACTTCAGTAAATGACTGGAAAAGAAGCTATACAACATGTTGAGGATATAAATATGAAGGAAATATGCCTTCCGGGCTAGAGAAAGCAAGTTAAGCTTTTCTTCTATCTGTTGGCCAAGGTACAATCTTAAGAAAAATGCATAACCACCCTGGACTAGTTTTGTAGACCTGCCATAACAAGATACTACTAACTGGGTGACCTAAAGCAATGAATATGATCTCTTACAGTTCTGGAAGGTAGCTATCCAAAATCAAAGTGTCAATTGGGCTTTGCTTTTTCTGAAGTCTGGGTGGTGGGGGTGGGGGGGGAATCCCTCCTTTTCTTGTCTAGTTTTAGATGTTTACCAATAATACTTTAATGTTTCTTGGCTTGCAAATGTGTCAGTCCCATCTCTGCTTCTATCATCACATAACCATCTTCTCCCTATATGTTTTTTCATAGGAGCCACAGTCATATTAAATTTAGGGTCCCTCACTCTACTCCGGTATGATTGCATCTTTACTAATTATATCTGAAATATCCCTTTCCAAAGAAGGCCACATTGCAAGATTCTGGACAGAGATGAATTTGGAGGTAGGAGAACTATTTCAACACTGCAACATCCACCTGCTCTGCTCACCCATATTGCATGGTTGTCCCACGCACAAAATAGATTCAATTCACCCTATTCCAGCTCCTTAAAAGTCATTACCTATTGCATCATCAACTCTAAGTTCAAAATCTCATCTAAATACCATCAGTTAAAAAAAATTCACTTTCATCATCTAAGTGGATGGTATGAATGACACTCTGGATCTGAGCTACACTGGGGCAAATTCTTCTCTATCCATAGATCCAAGGAACTCAATGACATAATTATCTGCTTCCAAAATACAAGACAGTAGGACAAGTGGAAGATAAGCATTCCCACTCTAAAACGGAGAAACAGATGGAATAGAGGAGTCACTTGTCCTAAGAAAGTTTTAAATTCAGGGAAAATTCCATTAGTTTGGCTATATATTTTTTTTAACTTCTGTTGATCAAACCTAGAGCCATGAATTCAGGGCCTTGTGCACGCTAGGTAAGTGCTCCGCCACTGAGCTATGCTAAAACCCTAAATTCTATTAGGCTTAAAAGCCTGAGAATAAGCTTCAAGAGCTCCATGCTCTGTTCTCTGAGCCTGTGACACTCCCGTAGGAATTCAGACAGCACCACAGTTTGGGCAGACTATCTCCTTCTTGCGGGATCCCAGAAGTTTTCTGACAGCCTTCCCATCTGGCAGTTTCATCCTGTCTCTATCCGCCTCCAGTCTAAGCTGGCATTGTTTCCAGTGATATAATAGTCTCACAAACATTCCTGGTCTTTCGTGGATGTCAAGAGGATCCCTGACAGTAGATACAAGGGACTGTCGACGAATAACTCCACCATATTCCTGGCATTTGCTGAGAAGGTTGAGGGGATGGATCTGTGAGTCACAGGACAAATTTGTTTAATGAAATAATGTTCATTCTCACCCTCGGCCCTTTCTCCAAAGCATTCTGTGGCATCTTTGGCAACATAAGTAGGCAGAGATTTTTCCAAATCACCAAATAATAACAATTCCTTCCTCAACTTATCTCTTTCCTCCCACATTTTACTATAAGGAGAAAGAAAATACAAGTACACATGTTCCACACTTTGCTTGGAAATTTCCTCAGTTAAATATCCAAGTTCATCACTTACAAATTCTGCTTTCCACCTGATAGAAGAACATAATTCAGCCCAAATTTCTGCCATTTTATAACAAGGCTCACCTTTCCTGCAGCATCCAATCACTCATTTTTCATTTCTTCTAAGCCCTCACCACAAGCATCTTGAATGTGCAAATCTCTTAGCAACATTCTGATCATGACAATATATGCACTCTTTGAAGACAATGTATATATTCTCTAAGGCAATGGAAATCTTCCCTTCTATCTTTTTCACTTCCTACTAATCATTTTTTTAAATGAGACAGGATCTCTCTGAATTGGTTAGGGCCTCACTAAGTTGCTAATGCTGGTCTCACACTTGTCATCCTCTTGCCTCAGCCTCCCAAATTGCTGGGATGACAGGCACATGCCACCACTCCTGACCTCCATTTGATTTTGAAGCATCACAGCACCGAAGATAATGAACTAATTTCCCAGAGTCTGAAAACTAAGGACCCAGAACACAAAGCCTCTTATTAAAGTCACTGAGCTTCTTGGAGTCCTAATTGGGTCCATTAATGAGACCCCTCCTTTATGCTGTGGACAATGATCTTTTTTCTCATCTCCTTTCCCAGAAAGTGTTTGGAGGAACACTCGTCCCACAATATATTCTGAGGAAAAGGGTTCCATTATGAAATAAGTTTAGCAACATGTTGAACTGTTCCAATACTGGTTTCATAGAGATTGACCATTGAATACCTTTACCTAAAGTAAATATCTTTACTTGAATACTACAGCATTTTCCAAACACGTTATCACAGAGCCAAGAGCCCCACCACTTAAGTATTCTTGTGTAAAGGAGCTAGTTTCAGAATGTGCACAGCAAGGAGAAGAGATTTAATCTTTCTTTTATATCTTGCTGTTTTAATGGCCAACTCCTCCATAATCAATTTGGTCAATCATGCAGTTTGTACTTACTTATATAGTAATGACAGAAACTAGAGACAGATATAATACAAAACAGCAGGTTGGAGACAATAACAAAAAAAATGGCTTTGGAGCAAGTTGACTTATATTAACATATGATAAAGTATGCCAGAATGAACCAGACAATAACCCAAACACTCAACCTTATGAGTGAGTCTAGTAAATGGAAGATGTCTTTTCACAACTTGGCTTCACATACAAATATGCATAGATCCTTTATTACGGAAACTCAAATAGAGCAGTAAAACCTCACTATAAAGCTATCACTCATGAAAAACAGAAAAGTGCATCTATCTTTCCCAATTACTCCCTAAAATCTACTCCAGACTTGGTAATATTGGTGGTGGTGTAGTTTGTTTTATTTTTGAAGTTTTGTGGATAGAACTCAGGGCCT
Organism: Marmota monax; assembly: GCF_021218885.2. Classification (NCBI taxonomy): domain Eukaryota; kingdom Metazoa; phylum Chordata; class Mammalia; order Rodentia; family Sciuridae; genus Marmota; species Marmota monax. The sequence continues at coordinate 878,380 of NW_026693024.1, read as the reverse complement.
CACACACGCTAGGCAAGTGCTCTGCCACTGAGCTACACCCCAGCCCTCTATCTTTTCAAAAGGCAAAACCCAAAACAGTGCTGCTGATTTCATAAAGGGATACAAATAGGAAAAGAAAAACCCAAATAATCTCTATTTACTGATGAGATGATCCTACATTTAGAGGAGCCAAAAAACTCTACCAGAAGACTGTTTGAGCTAATAAACAAATTCAGCAAAGTAGCAAGATACAAGATCAACATTTGTATATTGATAACTATCCTATATTCTGCTGAGAAATAAATCAGGAAACCCATCCTGTTCATAATAACCTCAAAAAAAATACTTGGGAATAAATCTAACCAAGGAGATGAAAGACTTCTACAAGGAAAGCTATAGAACACTGAAGAAAGAAATAGAAGACTTTAGAAGATGGAAAGATCTCCCATGTTCTTAGGTAGGCAGAATTAATATTGTCAAAGTAGACATATTACCAAAATCACTATATGGATTTAATGCAATCTATATCAAAATACCAAAGATATTCTTCACTGAACTAGAAAAAAAAACAATTCTGAAATTCATTTGGAAAAATAAGAGACCCAGAATAGCCAAAGCAAACCTGAGCAGGAAGAGCAACACCAGAAGTATCACAATACCTAACCTCAAATTATGCTACAGAACTATAGTAACAGAAACAGCATGGTATTACTGTCAAAACAGACATGAAAATGAATGAAATAGAAGACACAGAAGAAAAACTGAGATAGTTCCAGCCATGTGCTACTTGACAATGTGCCCAAAATATATGTTTTAGAAAAGATAAACTTTTCCACAAATAGTGCTGAGAAAACTAGACATCCCCATATAGATGAATGATATCAGATCCCTGCACAAATTTTAAATCTAAATGGACCAAAGATCTAGAAATCAGACTAGAAACTTTGAAACTGCTATAGGAAAACATAGGGTCAACACTTCAACATATTGGTGCAGGCATTGCCTTCCTTAACAAGATCCCTAAAGCTTTAGAAATAAAACCAAGAATCAATAAATGAGGGCTGAGGTTGTAGCTCAATGGTAGAGTGCTTGCCTAGCATGTGAAGCATTGGGTTCTATTCTCAGCACTACATATAAATAAACCAAAGGTACATTGAATATATATATATATATATATATATATATATATATATATATATAATCAAATGAGATGTAATTTTATATATATATATATATAATTAAATGGGATGTAAATTATATATATATAAATGGGATGGCATCAGATTAAAACTCTTCTGCACAGCAAAGGAAATGATTAAGAGCATAAAGAGAGAGCTACACAGTAGAAGAAAAATTTTGCCAGCTATTCCTCTTATATGGAAATAAATGATAAACTGTATCATCAGACAGGACATATCAGAAAACTATACACTCCATGGGTAAGGAAAGTTATTGAGTAGGCTGTTTATAAATGTGTATGCAGAGTTTAGAAATAGCAACAAGGATGTATGATGTATTTCATGGTTAATAACAACAGGGAATTCTTACTAATCCTTAATCTGATGGGGAAGAGAAGGGAAAAACTGCTATAACACAGAGAAGGATATCTATCTAACAGTAGCTGTAACAAGAAATAGGGACTGTGCTTTCATTACTCCTAAACTCTGATGCTTGCCAGGAGTCCAAGTAGGCAGAGTAAAAGAAATCATGTAGAGAAGACCTAAATAGGTGAAATAGAAAATGTAGAAACAACAGAAAATCAATGAAAACAGAGGTAGAACAAGAGGCTCATCAAAATGGATAAACTTCTAGCTACACTGATCAAGAAAAAGGAGACACAGATTTCTGATACCAGGAATGAGAGAGTGGACATTCCTGTAAATTATATAGCCATTGAAATAGTAATAAGGGAATATTACAGAAAAACTTTATGCTAATATATTCTACAGTTTTAGATGAATGGACAAGAGAATGTGTTTCCTTGAAAGGCTTATAACTCACTCAACAAGAGGCTTCCTGGCCAATCTGGTTAAGGTAGCATCCCCCAGGCCCTGCAGAAAGGAGGAAGAGGAAGGGAGACCTGAGTAGAAGGTAGCTGAACAGGTTGCACCCCATAAGTCTATCCCCACTTTCCCATTTTCCTGAGCCATTTGGTAGGGCAGTTCCATTGAGTTCAGACTTCAGTTAGCCAATCCGGTAGACTCCAGGCCAACATGTTAAATTCTAGATCTTAAGTGTACACACTCATGTCACTATATACAACCAAATCAAACCTTATATCTCATTTTTATTTCTCTAACACCCATAGAATTCACCCCATAATGCTCCTCAGCCTCCAGCAGATACAGATTGGCAAGATCCTGTAATTCTTTTGATGGATAGGCCATCTCCTCCAAAATTAGATCTTATCCCTCCATCTGGGTTCTGTTGGTATCTGATTCTCATTATGGGCCTGGAGGCAATTAAGACTGGCAGAATTTTACAGCTGAGGAGAATCAGCATCCTTTTATGAGCAAATTCTCTTGGTGCATGCACTAAAGGGCATTTAATACAAGGGAAATGGGGTTGCCTGGAAGTGAGAGTTCAGGGATATTTGGAAGGTTAAATTTCTTAGCTTCTTCCTTGTCTGCCCAAAGGCCTCATTCCATGTCTCAGCTTTCCACTCCTTTCCCAACACTGCCTCTATCTTGGAATAAGAGCCAGGGACCTGCTTATTCACTGGGCCTAAAACTCTGCAAAACACACAGCAGGCTCCTAGGGTATGTACCTCAACCATATCTGCTGTTCAGAATGCAAGAAGCTCCTATTAAACTTCCAGGCTTTCTGTCTGAGTGTGTTCTGAACAAAAGTAATACTCATCACAATTTTTCCTGTTCTCTATATACATTTTCTAAATCCAACAAAAATGGGCAGCTAATGTCACAATCCTTATTACAGTAATCACTGATGTTAAATCAACCAGGGCCAGAGGCATTTGATCTCATCCCTAGTTCTCTATCCCTAGTGGTAACTGATATTACCACATGTGACAGTTTACCAGGAGCTCATCTCCTCTTGGAAAAGTTATTTATATATTGCTTTAGTACATGAGCAACCCAATGCTAAATTCCATTGTGATGGTTTGTTTCCTGGGGCTATTTTTGAACCAATTTCTATGTCAGTCAGCTGTCATGCTCAAATGGAATAATTCAGAGAATTAATAAAGGAATTGTTTTTAAAGATCTGAGCACAAATAGGTAGATGATAGATAATAAATATACATAAATAGATGACAAATAAATTATAAGTATATGATAAATAGACAGATAACAGATAATAAATAGTATGTTAGTTAGCTTGCTTGATGGTAGGCAGATAACTAATTGATGGTAAATAGATGATAAAGACACAAATGATAGGTTGATAGCTAGAAAATAGAGAGTTGACAGATGACAGATAACTGATAGATGATAAATGGTATATAGATAAGAAATGGATTATGGAGATAAAAAGACAGATGACAGATAAATGATAGATAATAAATAGAAGACAGATGATAGATAGGCAGATGATAGATAAATGGAAAATAGCTGATAGATGATAGGTAGATAAAAGATAATTGACAAATGATAGATCACAGATAGATGGTGCATAGGTGGGCAGGGCACAAATAAATGATAAATACATGGCAGATGAGTGATAGAAAAAGGAAAAAGAGATGATATGTGGGGAAATGACAGATAATAGATGGGCAGATAATAGATAAATAATAAATAGATGATAGTAAGTAGATAGATAAATAGAAGATGAAAGAAATGAAGGAATAAAGGAAGGAAGAGGGAGGGAGGGAAGGAGGAAGGAAGGAAGGAAGGAAGGAAGGAAGGAAGGAAGGAGGAGGGACAGAAGAAAAGGATTGATGAACACCCATCAGAGACAATGAGGGATCCCATTACAACATTAGGAGAATACAGAGAGAGTTACCTAAAAAAAGTTATGGTCCTGACTGAGGAACCAGCCAAATCTGGCCCCTGGGCAGAGCCAAAGGAAGCAGTAGCCCAACCTCACTTTTCCTGCAGTGCCTCCACAGATGCAGAGCATGTGGGTTACTCTCTAGATAACAAGGAAGGGAAGAGTGGAGCAAGAACCAGCAGGCCCAAGCCGAAAGTACCCAGCACACAGCCTCACCAATTCCTTCCTTTTCTGATCACCAGACTATATTGTGACATGGACCGTGACTTCCTGGCAGCTTCCCTCTGGCTCCCACTCATTTTCTCCCATCATGACTCCTAAAGCCCTCCAGTGCTCCCACAAGGACATCATTGCATTTCCCTCGTAAATGAATGAATTGCTAGCTGAGGTGTGCTTGATCTCTCCTGTGTCCTGTATCCTTGATTCTTAGAATCATCCCTGCTGTCAGTAAACTGACTAACCCAATGAATCTGCAAATTTATGATGTCAGTCATGCCAAGGACTTTATGCACCGTTGATATTGTATAAAGCAGATTTCTCAGTGTGGTCTATTTGGAAATATTACTATTATCTGCACTATAAATGGCTGTATAATGCTTCCAGAATTAACAAGACTATAGCATTTGGTTTAGAAAAGAAGAATCTGATGCAAAGGTAATTCAATAAAATGAAAATATCCTTTCTTTCACATTTAAAATTTTCAGTATTATTATGTTCCCTTAAAAATAATCTTCCAAAGGAAGGTATATTTTATTGTGAATTATAACAATTTGATTTTAAAAAGTCATGTCCTGGAAAGTTAAATAGTTTTCCTCCAATAAAACAGAGCAATTGAAAAAAAATATTCAGTTACCATGAAAAACAGAATGATAGAGATTTTTGTAAACTAGAAACAGAGGACAGAAGTTTAGAAAAGGGACAAGGCTGAAATGGAATATGCTTGGAAAAAATATTGGTCTTACCAATTGAGAATCTATTCCCTATAGCATAAGGGTCAATTCTGGGTAGAATTGTGAAATTAGCAAATAAAATTAATGATTTGTTGCTCTCTTTTTCCCATTACAAACAATCCTTTCCTGACCCACAGAAACTACATTTTCTTCCTCCCACCCCCTTGATCTGTCTCTCTCCCTTCCTACTTCTTCCTCTCCAGAACTCTCTCACAATGGCAGCTTATTCTACCCCTCACCATCCTGTATAAATTTGAATTTCAAGAATCAGGACAGTATCCCCACCGACCTGGTGGAGCACACCTCTAATCCCAGCTACTTGAGAGGCTGAGGCAGGAGAATTGTAAGTTCAAGATAAGGCTCAGCAACTTAGCAAGATACTGTCTCAAAATAAAAATAAAAATAAAAGGACTTGGACTTGGCTGAGTGGTAAAGTATGACTGGACTCAATACCAGTACAAAAAAAAAAAAACTGAAAAATATCTCAGCATTCAGCAATTCATTGACATGGAAAGTAAAAATAACTGTTAAGTCTCAGAATGTTACAACTTTAGGAATTGTTGCCATGTCACAAGTGAGAGTAACTTTTTAAAACTTTAGAGCAAATTGATACAATGGTGGAATTTGGGCAATCCTACGTGAGAGTGAGGATGCTCTCGTGAATGAAGGTAGGCCACGAGCCCTCTAGTCAACCAGCCACAGCATCTTTCTAGTGCTTATTGGAGTTCAGCACTCAGCCTAGAGTGGGAAATGCCAGGATGGATAACACACAAACCAAAAAATTTAGAAAGCTCTCAAGAAGCAATACCCTTACAAATGAACCAGATACAAACCATTTCATCAGTCAATCATATCAAAGAATTTTGTTTCACCTCTCACAGAACATAGAAAAAAATCATACCTCTTTTATCATTCTGTGAAATGCAGATAGCAAAACCTGGAAAAATAACACAAAAATTTTTAAATACGGCATTTACACCAGTCGAATGGGTCTCCATAGAAATCACTCAAAACAATAAAAAAGAAACAGAAGTAAAAGTTCAAGTTTAATCTTTGGCAAAGCAAGGATACAAATTCCATGGCTAGGCACGATATCTAAGAATGGGCTTCACAATGTCTACCTTGGAAGGTGGTCCCTAATCTCAGCAATGAAGACAGATGAGAAAAATCTTAAATGAATGTAACTGAGTAGTATTTGTTGAAAATAAATTCATCACAACCAAGTAGAGTTTATTCCAGAAATAAGAAAATCTACTGGGCTGGAGATGTAGCTCAGAGGTAGAGAACGTGCTTAGCATGCACAAGGCCCTGGGTTCAATGAGCACACTGCCAAAAAAAAAAAGAAGAAAAAAAAAATTTACTTATATATATTTTTTGAAGTACCAGGATTGAACCCAGGGACTCTTTGCCACTGAGGTACATCCCCAGCTCTTTTTATTTTTTATTTTGAGACAAGTCTCAATAAATTGCTGAGGGTCTTGCTAAATTATTAAGGTTGGCCTCAAACTTCAGAGTCTTCCTGCCTCTGTTTCTCGAGTTGATGGAATTGTAGGTGTACATTGCTGCACCCAGCTTATCAATATATCATATTAGCTATTAAAAGAAAAATTTTCTTATCATCTTAATAGATGCAGAAAAAGCTCTCACTACCATTAAATTTTAACATATGATATATATAAAATAAGTATTTACTACTAGTTATAGAAGAGATATATTTTAGTTCTATAAAAAATTAGTATAAGTTGAGCAAATATCATGTATAACAATGAAAATGTACAGGGTTCGCTAAGTCCCTTAGGGCCTTGCTAAATTGCTGAGGCTGGCTTTGAACTTGCAATCCTCCTACCTCAGCCTCCTTAGCTGATGAGATTGCAGGCATGCACCACCATACCCAGCTAAAGATAGCTTCTATTATTACTTCTGTTCAACATTGGACTGAAGGCCTCAATCACATAATATAGTAAGAAAAAAAGTAACACAGCTTTAATCTCCACCACTCAAGAGACTGAGGCAGGAAACCCACAAGATCAAACTGCTATGTTGTCAGCCTAATATGTGTCAAAAAAATAATATCCCACTTAAAATAGCAATAAAAACTAGAAATGACATGGCTATAGATTCAATGAAAATTGTGAGAGGTTTTTTTGTTGTTGTTTTGGTTTTGGTCAGCGATTACCAAGCATCAACTGGAAGACCTGAATAAATGGAATGCTACACTCTATTTAGGGATGAAAAGACTCAAAATCATAAAGATTAATTATCTCTTATTTAAAATATAAATTAAAAGCTACTAAAGTAAGAATTTTAACCATATTTTATGGAATTTGATAAGCTGATACCAAAATGAATATGGAAAAATTAAGGACACAGAAGAGCTAAGAAATTTTTGAAGAATGAGGAAGAGGAAATTATTTTAGCAGCTTACAATACTGATGGAGTTATTATAACTAATACTGTGTTTAAAATTGGCATCTGGATAGTCTCATATGCAAAGAAGCAGAATCCAGAAATAGAATTGATTATATATACAGAAAGTGACATAAAACAGCATTGATATTAAGTATATGGCAGTTAACATTTCCTTAGAAAGTACTGTGAGATATGGGAGCATGGATAAGAGTTCGAATGGGGTAGAACTGGCCATGATTGATGGTTGTTAGGGTTGGGAAATTAGGTACTCATTGCCATTTTGCCTACTTTACCAAAATTGTTCCACCATAAAAAGGTATTATAAAGGTATTATAAAAAGGTATTATTCTAGAAATACAGTACTATGTGCTTACGTAAGATTAAAAGTATGTACTGGGAAAAAATGTCAATGGTGAACTGAGAAAAGTTTTAATGACAAGTACCTGGGCAATAGGTTATTTTATGGAAAAATAAGAGAAAATTATATTATTACTTAATCAAGCTCAACACACACACACACACACTGCAGGCTATTAAAGGCTTAAATGTGAAAAGTAAACTCTGAGAGAAAAATCAAGAAAAGTATTTTTATAATCCTGAAATAGTATATGATTTTTTCAACATAACACCCCTGAAAAACTTGCTATTTATATATTATTTTTTAAGAATTCTCAGATTTATTTGTTTGATACTGGGGACTGAACTTCTATGTAATAGAAGTTATAATGAAATATCAGCTTCTTTATATGGAATTATATTCTTAGCTCTGTAATGTACATTTGTTTTTTCTTGTTAATAAGAAAAAAATCTACTCAAGAGGTAATATTTAATTTAGAGGATAAAATTAAAGTAATTGCATTTGACCACACTCAAAAAGAAGATAAACTGAAAGAAAGGATGTCTGTGTGGTTTGCTACCAAAAGCATGAAACATAAATTATGAAGAACTTAAATACATGATGAGAATAATTATTTAATTTTTAATATTTTTAAGAGAGAGAATTATTTTTAATATTTTTTTTAGTTTTCGATGGACACAACATCTTTATTTTTATGTGGTGCTGAGGATCGAACCCAGCACCCTACTCACACAAAGTGAACCCGCTACCACTTGAGCCACATCCCAGCCCTAATTTTTAATTTTTTAACTTAAAAAGTATCATGCAAACTGGGTATGGTGGCAGATGCCTATAATCCCAGTGTCTCAGAAGACTGAGGCAGGAGGATTGCCAAGTTCAAAGCCAGCCTGCACAACTTAACAAGGTGCTAAGAAACTCAGTGAGATCCTATCTGTGAGTAAAATACAAAATAGGACTGGAGATTTGGCTCAGTGGTTGAGTGCCCTTGGTTCAATCCCCTCTATCCCACAAAAAAAATAAATAAAATAAATAATCATGCATATTTACAGAGTACAGTGTGATGTTTTGATCTATGTATATTTTATAGAAAGAATCAATAGTTTCATCATTTCTTTCTTTTTCTTTTATTTTTTTCAGGGACCAAATCCAGGGCTTTGTGCGTGCTAGACAAATACTCTACAACTAAACTATACCTCCATCCCCAATTTATCTTTGTGTGTGTGTGTGTGTGTGTGTGTTGAGAACATTTAATCTATTCTTTTAGCTATTTTGAAATACACAATATATTCTTATTAACTGTGGTCACTGTGGGATGTAACGCATTACTAAAAGTATTCCTCCAGTCCAATTGAAACTTTGTAACCTTTGATCAGCATTTTCCTTTCCCCCACCCACCCACTGTACAAAGATTTTTAAAATCACTTTTCATTCCACCATAGTAATAGGACAATAACCATGTAGCTAATCTTGCCATATCTTGTTTGAGAGGATATTTCCTCCCTATGTTAGTCAGGTTTCTGTTGCTATGACAAAATACTTGAGATAAACTTAAAGGAGGGAAGGTTATTTTGGCTCAGAGTTTCAGGGGTTTCAGTCCATGGTTGATTAGTTCCATTGTTTAGGGGCTTATGATGAGGTAAACCATCAGATAGAGCAAAGGTGTTCACCCAATATCCCCTCCAAGGGCATGCCCTCAATGTCCTGATTTTCTCCCACTAGGCCCTACTTCTTAAAGGTTCCATCACCTCCCAACAATGCCACGGGCTAGTGACCAAGACTTTAGAACATGAGATTTAGAGGGATCTTAATTCCAGATCTAAACTACAACACTCCCTGTAATTTATTTGTAACCTGAATGTAAGCAAGCCCCCAACTCAGAACCTTAGCCAAAATCCTATGCCATCTTAAAGCTACAAAACGGGGTTTTTACTTGCTAGTCTTCAAAACAGTACTATCCCAATCTTCTCCCTATCTTCAAAACAGTGCTCTTCCCCGCGCCCCCCCCCCAACACACACACACAATGTTCAGATAACACTGGATCATGTTGTGCACCCAGGATTTGTAAAAAAAAAAAAGACTAAGCTGCACATTGCCCTAAAGGAATTTAATCCAAATCCCCTTCAAGAGCTTTGTTCTTTCCCTCAAAGTCCCTCTTTGTTGGCAACTACTTCAACCCTCCTCTTCCCATGTAAGACCTTTACAAATTCCTTCTACTGTGTCCATATGTTTAGCTATACCCTTGTGTTAGTTTTCTAACACTGTGACAAAATACGTAAGACAATTCAAAGGAGTTCACAGTTCAGAACTGCAGCCCATAGTCACTTGTCCCCTGTGTTTGAGAATTGTGGAGAAGCAGTACATATGGCAGAAGCACATGGCAGAGGAAGGTATTCACCTTGTGTCTGCCAGGAAGCAAAAGAGCAAGAGGAAAGGGAAGGAGTTCCAATATCCCCTTCAGTGACCTCAGTGGCCTAACTTCCTCCCATTAGGCCCCACCTCCCAATTGTGCCACAGGCAGGGGACCAAGCCTTTTCCACATGGGCCTTTGGGGAACATTCCCAATCCAAACCATAGCAATACTCATTTTGCATAGCCCACTCAGCAAAACTAAGTCTCACCAATGTGCCTTACAATGACAATCTTTTTTCCCCCTCAAGCAATATCCTAACTGAACTCCTCTCTCAACACAAGTGGCCTATCAAAGTGAAGCCTCAGTAAAAATAAAATAAAACCTAGTTCTGCTTCTAAAAAGATACCTTTTCCTGTTCAGTGCATATGCGATTCTACTTATTTCAAATGGGTTTTTATAAAAATTGTATAGTTAAATATTCATTGCAACCATGATTCTACAGTCCTGAAGATACAAAAAAAAAAAAAAAAGAAAAAGGATTGATCTTTACCTTCACTTGCAGATAGAGAAACAAGGACACATATATACACACACACAAAAAAAAACAGAAATTATATATCTCATAGCAAATGGCACAATTTAGATTGTAACCTAGTCTTTCAATATAGCCCAACTTTCTTCCAACTAAAAAACTCTGCCTGCCAGTAAAAACTTTTCTGCTTGCATGAGACCCTTAATCTGTATCTTCTCATCCACGAACCAGACCTTCGAATTTTCTCTGAAAATTCAAGCACTTTCTATGAAGACATATATTGTGAATGTATGCATTTTTCCCCTTAGACGTAAGATACCTAATTGATGCAAGGTGTTTCTCTAATGAAGATCCATGTTTTGACCTCTGATATATGTCAATGACTGATGTCATATATTTCAAAGCAAAATGTAGTACAATATTGTCCGGGTAAACCAGGCATGTAAATGAACTCAGCCATAAAATCTCTTTAAAATTTTTGAAAGGAAAAGGGGCTTCAGCAAGCAGATTGACATACAAACCAACCTAAGTACTTCAGTCTGTAGGTGCCTCTCACTGCTGACAAGCATGGGAAGAACTAGGGACTCTTGTATAAGTTGGTAGATTTGGAGCTTTTGTGCCTGTTCATAAAATCACTCATACTAATTTCTCTCAAACTACCAGCATGGAGAAGGAGAAGAGGAAACTGAAACTACCAGCTGAGGTGAAGCAGGTCATCCAGCTTTACCTTTTGCTCTCCTTTTTCCCAGTGAGTGGTCTATCTCTGCATGAGGCAGCAAACTGAAGTGAAAGTGTAGCCATTAAATCATTTTCCTGTACAATGTGACTGATTCTGTGCCAAGAGAAAAAGCAAAGATGATGGCTGATGAATTGAATGGCATAACTTTATGCCCAGAAATCTGAATTTAGTGGTTTTTCTTTAATACAGAAAACACATTTGAAATATATTTGTCTGGTAGGGGAACAAGATTGGCATTAAGGTAAACAACTGGCAAATTGTTCATAGCAATGCATTTGCTCAGTGGCTGTTCATTCCAAAACTTTAGAAATTAGAGACTGTTCACCAGATGTTGTTAAAAAAAAAGATTTTTTTTAAAAAACTAATTTAACTACTAAATTGCTAAAAGGTACATGTTGGTAAGTCCTCTCTCAGTTGAAAAATGTCTGTGTCTTGTTAAATGTTTATTGAATAGTGTAATTATATTGCTTTTGCTGTTAAATGATATTGACATTCTCGAATAAGAAAGATTTTTATTCAGGCAAGATGAAATGTGAACATCTGGCAGTAACCTTATGTGTAACATTGGAACAAACAAACACAAAGCTTGACCAACCGGTGTGTTCTTTTTTATTCTTTTCCCTCTTTCCCAGTTCTCTGGATGTGACTCACATCAGAACATACTTTAACATGAGGACTTTGTCACTTATCATTGGAACATTCAAAGTAAATCCTCAGCAAGCTGGTGGCTGCTGACGTTGGGATCAATTTAGCCATGAAACAACTGTTCCTCAAACAATGAGCCAGCTGCTTGACTCATTTCAAATTACTGTGATAGTAAAAAAGAAAAAAAAAAGATTTTTTTAAAATAGATTATATGACCATTTGTTATAACAGTACACAAACTTAATATTTTATTTTGTATTCTAAGTTTTGGGGAACTCCAAGACACTGCAAATAAAGAAATTAATTCCTAGATAGTAATATCAGCTTTCTGTATTTTTTTTTCCTCCTCACAGAATGTTCAGTTAAAAGAACATCTTAATTTTATCTGTTACATGATTGAAAGCTCCACAAAGTAGCTGTAATTAGCCCACAGGAAGAGGATCAGTGGAGTGGTTGGCTCACTGTGTTCCTAGTACATTTCTTTCTTCTCTTTCCCATTTCCCATTGTGTAATAAAGAATGACAGAAACTTGGCTCTCCTACTTGCTAAGAACTCCTTATTAATTTAAAGACAAGATTTTGATGTATGCAGGAAAAAAAATGCTGCATATAGCCCTGAGTGCTCCACAAAGAATTTTCAAGGCAGATTTTTGTTCTTTTAGGTTTCCCTGTCAAAACTAGATTTAAACATCAGAGTTGGTCAAACATAATCAAATACAAATGTTTAATACTAGCTATATCTATGCAGCAAAGCTACAGTTGACAAGCCAGTGCCCTTAATCTAAAGCCAGGTCTGAAGGTTTTCACTCACCTTAAGTATTCAAAATGGTTATCAAGAATGCACCCAGTTGGCCAACTTCTCAGCTTTCTGTTTGCTCCAGTCATTTAAAAAAAGTATTCTCATAAAGCTACGGCATAACAGAGTATGACTAAAAGATCTCGTGCCTGTTCTTCTGTTGATCTACACAACTGTTTTTATAGTGTACTAGGATAGCTCTAGGTAGAATGAAAAATCCTAAATCTATACTCCCAGAGCATATTTCTACCAAAATTATCTCTACTACTTACTAAAAGAATTTTTAATATGGTAGACCTGAAAAGGTAAAGATAATTGATAAGGAAATTGGGGTAAAGCATATTAACAGAAGTACAGTAATCCACCTCCCCTCTATAGCTTGACTTTTGTAGTTTCAGTTACTCACAGCATGAAATCTGAAAATACCAAATGGAAAATCTAAAAATAAACCCTTTCATGAGTTTGATTCCATTCTGAATTGCACAATGAAATCTTGCATCATTGTGAAGCACAGCAGTGAGGTATAGGTTTTTTGTCTCACAGATCTGAAGAATGAGATGCACAGACACCAGAGGATGGAGTCAAGTTACAGAATTTATTTCTTTTCTTAAAGAGAGGAAGTGCAGCTCCCGCAGGGAGAGGTCCCAAATGAGTAGCCTCTGAGTTGCTACTGCCTAAAGGCTTATATATTATTGCTGGAGGTGACTGTTAAAACTATTGGCTAATGAATTTGTGAGAGGACAGTTTGTTCATCCAATCAGAGTGAGACACTCAGTGATCATGTGCCACCCTCTCTAATCAAGATGTTGATCATATGCTGTTCATGTACTTGTTCACATGCTTGGATAACCAGCTGGCTGGCCCATCAGATACTTTATACATGGAATTATTGCAGTCAAGGTCCTACCCTGTCTGCCTATCTAGTTTCTAGTTCCTTCTCTCACCATTTGGCTCCATTCCACTCAGGACACGAATCATTCCTATATTCAGTGTATTTTTGCTGTATACACGTCCCACCAGTTAGTCATTTAGTAGTTTTGTTGGTATCCTAGTAACATGGTATCACAGTATTTGTGTTCAATAACCCTTATTTTACCTAATAATGTTGTTTAAAGTGTAAAAATAGTAACTCTGCCAATTTTATTATAGTTCTATGTTAAATTTTTTCCATGTCGTTATTAGTTATTATTGTTAATCTCTTTCTGTGCCTAATTTATAAATCAAACTTTATCATAGATGTGTATATACAAGGGGGGAAAAAGCATAGTTCATACAGAGTTTAATACTATCTGTGGTTTCAGGCATTCACTGGGGATCTTAAAATATATTCCTTGTAGATAAAGTGGGATTACTGTACAGATGGTGAAAAACCATAGGATGATGAAAAATGAATAGATTAAACAAGTAAGACAGGAGGTTATTTTCAGTCTTGAACGATATGTAGGTGGATGGCGACAGGTTGAAGGAAAGAACATTCAAGAGAACAACATGTCCAATAGGTTAAATTAGCATAGTAAGCGACGATTATTGTAAAAAGTTGACAAGGCTGGAGCTGAAATCCTGCACTAAGAGAGATTTGACAAGCAATAAAGCTATCAGGTAGGCAGGAGTCAGGAAATCAAGACCCTCTTCAGCTAGGAGGTTTTAATTTCATCCAAGAGGCAAGGGTATTTTTGCAAGTGTCTAATATGATAAGCTTTGTGGTTTAGAAAGACCATTCCTATGACTTTATGGAAAATAGATAGGAGGGATAGTAATGTAGGAATGAAGAGATGAAACGGATAGGAGAAATCATAGAAAGGTAGTATACACAGGCTTCTTTGATTGGTACTGTGGAAGGTGGCCCACATCACCCTTTTGGTTGGGGTCACTGTCTTCATGAGTTTTAAATGTGGGGAAGAAGATAAGAAGTTTGGCTTGAGATATGAGAAATACCCAGCAGATACACTGGCATGCATTTCAGGAATGATAACTAGGATAAACATATTTTTTAAAATTATTATTCATATTAAATAGTAATACATGTTAATTTTAGAAAATTGATATTCAGGTAGGCTAGATATTCAGATTCAGTAGTTAAATATCCCAAACGATAACTGCCATCTAGCCCTTACGCAGAGCATATATTTTCAACTATTTAGCATACAATGAACTACACTTAAAAGTAGAACTGTTTGTATGACACAGCTTGACTGTCATGAACTAAAAATGACCTTAAGAAGTCAATTTATCACAAGAAAAAAAGCTTGATATTAGAAATCTGAATTGCATTTAATAGGAGTTATGAAATTACATATTAAGCAGATTATCTCTTCAACTTCATGGAAATACCTTTGCAGCTAGCCCATTAGAAAATGGTATTTTGGAAAATCAGGCTCCACAAGAGACATATCCTCAGGTTCATCTATAGTTAAGGCAACTAACCTATAAACAACTGGCCCTGTAAATTTGTTTTCTATATATGAAATTCTGTAACCTCAACTAATAATTACTCAAATACGTGAGTCAATCCAAAAGTTTCTTTGAGAAAACTTTGATTCTGTCTTTGGTCATCTCTGTAGCCAACTTTCATAAGGAGGTGGGAATAGCACCTCTTTGGGGTAAGATTAAAAGTCAGGCCCTTGAGTTCTGTCTTGCTAAGTAAACATAAGCCAGACCCACAAAATCAAGGGACAAATGTTGTCTTTCATATGTGGAAACTAGACAAAAATAAATTTTAAAAAAGAAAGAAAGAAAAAGGGTGGGGATTCCAGAAAAGAGAAGAGATTGGGGAGTAAAGAAAGGGATTGAGTGGAAGGAGGAGGGACAGAAAAAGGGAGGAAGAGTGGAATGAATCTGACCAAACTTTTCTATGTTCATGTATGAAAATCTCTCAGTTAATTTAATCTTTATGTATATCCATAATGTACTAATTATAAAAACTATAAATAAATGAAGAAATATTTTTTTAAAAAGTCAGAATGTACCATATTCATTAAAAAATTGCAAACTCAAGATTCATATGTCCAGTATCTAATTTTCCTGTGAGCTTCCCTCTCTTGCCTATGCAGAATACATGTGCACTCCAGGCACTTGCCAAAACAGCTTCATCTTTTCTTTTTAAATTAGACACTGCTGTGCATGTTCTTACATATGTATGCACCTGTGTAATCATCACGAAGGTTGTGATAGAAAACATCTGCAGCACCCAGGAAGGCTTCCCTTGCATATTGACCTAGACACTTATACCCTCAACCCCATGTATAAACACATTCTGATCTTTGTTGTCAGAGACCAGCTTTGCCTTTCTTGCAATATAAATGTCATCATGCAGAATCTTTCCTATCTGGCTTATTTGGTTCAACATATTGTTTTGAGATTTTTCATGTAGTCATGTGTCAATAATTTGTTCATTTTTATTACTGTGTAATATTTCGTTGTGTAAATATACCACAATTTGTTTATTTACATTACTATTTTGGACATTTGGGCTGATTTCAATGTGAGGCTATTATTTTTTTAAAAAGCCACTATCAGCATTTTAGTACATATCTTTTGGTGAACCCAAGCACTCGTTTCTTTTGGATAGTTCCTAAGAGTTGGTATATATATATATACCAATATATATATGTTTGTGTGTGTGTGTGTGTGCACGCACGCTTGCGCGCGAGAGCACTTCGTTTTGGGATAGATTATAAAACCATTTTCCGAAATGGCTATATAAATTTATACTTCCAGAAGCAGAAAATTCAATATTGACTTACATACAGTTTCTTTCAATACTACTGTGAACAGAATTCATATGATACCATCTAATTATTTCATTCAGCTCAGATATTGTTTAAAGTTAGAACACCAGAAGGACTTGTCTATTATATGCACTATTCTCTCTCTCTCTCTCTCTCTCTCTCTCTCTCTCTCTCTCTCTCTCTCTCTCTCTCTCCTTCTCTCTTTCTTGTTCCCTCCCACCTCTCTTTCTTTTTGTGATCCTAAGAATCAAATCTAGAATCTCTTGTGTGCTAGGCAGGTATTCTACTCCTGTGTTCTAGCCCCAGCTCCCATAAACTATTGTTGCAGCACAAATTCAGCCATCTATAATATATAAATGAACAGCCATGGCTGATTTCCAATAGAACTTTATTCCAAAAAGCAGACAACGGGTTTGCTTACCCCTACTAATTAGGGCAGCTAGTTTCCTCCAACTTATTACCTTTCAACCTCTAATTCGTCATCTAGTCTTCATTAAAGACTGCTGAATAATGTTCTGTGTTCTCATTTGTTGACTACACAAACCAATTACATTTTGGTGAGTCTTTCATGTAATTGTATATACTTCATTCATTTTCAACTGTTACACAATATTTCATTGTGTTGATATTTTTAAGCACCTATTCTTCCTTTTTCCCATCAATGGCTATTTGGGCTATTTCTACTTGTGGACTTTATAATCTCCTCATCTGTAAAATATAATAATGTAATTCATATAGTTTCTATGGATTAAATGAATCAATATATGTAAATTGCTTGAAAAACTGCCTGACACATGATAAATCCCACAAAAGATTTGCTATTATTAGTGAAACATGGTCATGACTAGATGCTCACCTCTGCTGCACTGCAAATTGAATGCATTTGGAGATTATGTTCTTTCACGTCCTCAATCCCAGGACCTACCATAGTGGCAATGGATGTTGTTCAATAAACAAATGAATGAAAAATTAAAGAAAGAATTGAATAATTTTATGGTTTGATGGAAAAATTCTAAGCAATTCCAACCAAAATTGCAACAGGTCTTCCAATGAATTTCAAAAGTTACTTCTTAAATTTATCTGGAATAACAAAAGACCAAGAATAGATAAAATACTTAAAATACTCCTAAGGAAGAAAGTAAAGGATTTTGACCCATCAGACATCAAAAATAAACATAAAGCTGGTGAAATTAAAAAAAAATGTAGTACTTACATAGAGATGAAATGTGACAAAAATAATGGAGGAGAACCTGAAATAAATCTGTTCATTTTTGGACCTCTGATTGTTAGTGGAGGTGACATTGCACACCTGTCAATGAGAAAATTAAAAGCTAATCAATAAATGATGGTAGGGCAATTAGCTATCAATAAAGGGGAAGATGAAATTAGATCCCTCACTTCCCCCACCATAAGCAAAATCAATTCCAGGGGGAATAAAGACATAAATGTGCAAAGCAATTCTCTTTTAAAAAAAATAAGAATTATAACCATAAAACACATTATATGTTAAAATTAAATATTCTTATTAATCAATGGCACTCTCTAAAAGGGAAAATATGTCCATAAACTGGAAGACATTTTATAGCATAGATAGCTGAAAATGATCATATCCAGAATATATGAAGAGAATCTAAACATCAAACAATATAAAAAATAGGCAACCCATTGGAAATATGGATACAAACTTAAAACAGGTGTTTCACAGAAAGCGAAATACAAATAGTGATACTGCAGCCTCAGTAATCATGGAAGTATGAATTAAGACCAGAAGAAGATACCAAATTTGGCAAGAATGAAGAAATTTGAAAATATAAATGTTGGAGAGAAATGGACCAATGGGAATTCTTAAATATTAAAAACAGCACAGCCACTTTGGAGAGCAACTCAGTATTATCTTATAAAATTTATCATTTTTTCAGTCATACCTAATAGCTGTACACCCTGGACAAAATGTTATACATGTGTATCATGAGATGTGTACAAAAATGTTCATAGTAGTATCATTCATAGGAAGAAAAACCCAGAGTCAGTCCAAGTATCCAATGATAGAAAAATGGATAAATTGATTTTTTTTTCTATTTATTTCTATACAATCATCCAAAACCAATGGATTAATATGGCACATAAGACTCATAAAAATATAATGATGAATATAAAAAGAAAATTCCAGATCATTTAAAATTATCAAGCTAAAATAATATTAGATATATCAGAGAGCATTAATTTTAAAGTAAAAAAAATTAAGAATAAAAGTAGATAGTGTTCATTTATGGCATGTAAGTAGTGCACACAGAGAAATATCAGTTATTGGGAATGGTATTGGTTTTGGTGTGAGTTTTGGATCTACCATTATGTATCAAGATTTTCATACATGTTACATATATTCTTTTATACAGATATTATATTAAATTATAATATAAAATTAAAGGATGAATACAACAATCTTGTTGTATAGAGGTAAGAGATTACTATCTACATGAAACAGAACCAAATTTTCTGCTAGATCTTAGGAGGGAAAAGCAATACATTCTCCAACATAACAGGAACTACATGACTCTTCTGGGTTGGAGTCACCAGATTTCTCCCAGAGAAAGCCAGATTTCAGCTCAAGTGAAGAAGTGCGGAAAATGGTTAAGGAAAAAAATGTTCAGAACATAGAGGAGTTCATTCAACATTAAAAAAGGAAAAACAGTATTCCAAATTCTACTTGGACAAGCAATTAGTTACTGCAAGCAAAAGCCCAGATGTCTATGTTAAAGAAACCAAGCATTTCCCCCGTTTCCACATAGTCATGATTAATATGTTCTTCTCTTTAACCTGGTTTGTACATACTGATAAGAGTGTAGAAACCCTCTATTAGGTCATTTCCAATTACAATTTTAACGTCTTTTATAGTTTATCCAATGAAATATAATTAAATGCAGTAATTAGTACACTTCTGCCAATAATTCAAACACAGTGATAAAAATGTGTGCATAGGCTCACTTTTCTAGGCTGAACTCTCTTCAAATTCACAAAGAATGTTCTCCAGACTAGGGATACATCAGTAGATCAGCGGTAGAGAGCTTACCTAGCATGTGTGTGGTCTTGGGGTCCATACCCAGGACCACAAAAAAAAAAAAAAAAAAAAAAAGCTCTCCTTTAGTTCTCCATAAGAGGAAGAAACATTCAAAACCCACAAAGTTACTGGAGTTTTTGTTATTGTTGTCTTTTGAAATGGAACATCATTATCTTGACCAGGCTCCAGTGATCCTCCTGCCTCAGTATCCCCAAAAGCTGTGACTACAGGCAGGTGCCATGACACCCCACTAAAATTTCCAGAGATTTAAAAGGAGGTGGAAACCTGACTAATAAATATAGGATTTTTTTCTCACCAGAAACTTTCCTAGACTCTTTATAATTTGTTATAACAGAGAAAGCAAGTAATTAAGTACCTTGCTTTGATGCTGTCATTAAGTTGGCACCAGAAAGAAACATGTTACTTCTTAAATATTTGGTCTAAGCCCCACTTAAATTCTCCTTACTCTCTTTCCCCTTTCAACATTCTAACATGGTTTTTTAAAACCTCGTATTTTTCCTTATTACTGAAGGAGAACATTCGGCTGATGTTGTCCTGAGGCTTGTTTTCTTTTCCCCCTTGTCACGAAATGATTGGAGTCATGTAGTCTAAGAAGGAGCATGCCGAGTAAGAAGCCAAAGCTGTTGCAAGACTTTCTTTTTAGAATGGGTTATTATTCTTAAAGCGTGTGATTTGCAAATCTAATATAAGATATGGTAAACGAGATGTTCACAGAAACCACTGCTGGTACATCACACAGGAAAATGCAGAAGGGGAGGGAAATCCAGTATAATGCATGACTGAACTGGCAGAAAGTACAAGAATTCCTCAGAAGCCAGAGCAAGAAAAGTTCTTATCCATAGAAGGAAGCCGTCCCTGGAGGAAGGGTCTGCCTGCCCAATCCTGGCGCCTTGATCCTGGCTTGGAAGGGACCACCCACTGGGAGAGGGGACAAAACCCGGACCTGAATAGGCTAGAAGATTAGATGAGAGGATAGAAACATAAACTAAGGAACAGTGGTGGCTTCCAGTGGGGAGGAAATGTGATGATAAAGAAATACGCAGGAGACTCCAAGGGTACCCATGCTATTTTACCATTAAGTTGGGTGGTGGGCAGATAGGGGGTTCATTGTATTTTTATTTTGTAAATTATACATGCATTCTTTCCATAATTTTTTTGTTTGTTTAATATAGTATAACTTTGCTGAAGTCAAACCCATGTCAAAATCTCAAGGGTAATTTCAATTTAGAAAATAATCTTTGTTGCCCATAAAAAGCACAGCTAATATGTTAAAATATCTCTCTATCTAATGTCATTGCAGGAGGACACGCTTTAATGTCATTTTCATAACCTACCCACCTCCTCTGCCTCATCATCATTTGGAAAAAAATCAGAGAAAATACCCAACCGTGGCTTGTTCAATTAGCCAAAGCTCAACTCTGTCACCGTACTATATTTTACTGTCAATTTCTAACAGAAGACCTCTGTAATCATCAGGACCAGCTGGGAATGACTTTCAAGCTTTCAAAAATCAAATTTATACACACAAAGCAAACGATGATCAAAAAAGATTTTATTTTCCAATCTTTGAAAACAATCCCCAAATAGGAAATGCAAAATATTTTGAGCAATGGCACGTTACTAAAATATGTGTTCAACTTCCCCAGTAACAACCCTGAAGAGATCAACATTCACTCAAATGTCAAAAAGTTTGTGGCATGTTCTTAAAGGATTGGTTTCAATTTGTATTATATCCAAATGGTACTTTTATTAATGAATAATTGTTTCTGACAACCCATAAACTAATTACCTAAAATACCAAACATTGAAATATTAAACACTTTCTCATTTGAGTATTTGCCATTTGTGATTTTAATTAGATTCATTTAAAATATGATTTGTAGATTTTAGATTGAATAAGCCAAGGAATAACAACTGTAAACTAAGAGTTAATACCATTCCCCTTTGGGCTGGGGAGGCAGCTCAATGGAGAGCACTTGCTTAGCATGTGTGAAGCCCTTGGTTCCACCCCAGTGCTGAAAAACAGATAAACAAACAAAAATCAAATAACCAAGAAACACTCCCCTACAATCTTTTTTTTTTTTTTTTTGGTACTGTGTATTGAATCCAGAGTGCTCTACCACAGAGCCACATCCCCAGCCCTTTTTTTATTTTTTTTTTATTTTGAGAGAGGGTCTTACTGAATTACTTAGGGCCTCACTAAATTGCTGAGGCTGACCTTGAACTTTTGATCCTCCTATCTCAGCTTCCCAAGTCACTGGGATTACAGGCAGGAGCCACCTCGCCCAGCCCTCTCCTCATATTCTTAAGCTAAGAATCTCTATCTCATTTTATCAACCTCTTGGCAAAACACCTCAGTCACATTTCTGCCTCTGGATCTAGGGGCCTACCATTCCTTCTGCCTGGACCCTCTCTGCTCTTTAAGATCTTTTCTCAAATGTACTTTCTTCTGTGAGCCTTCCCCTCCAGTCCTTATTTAATTTTGAAAACCTCCCCCACATTCTCTATCACCTTCTTTATATCTACATACTGTACTTCAAAAAAAAAAGTTATTTTCTTTTTATTTTCTTTTCTCCCCACTAGAACTTAAGCCCTGTGGGTGCAGGGATTTAGTTCTGCCAACACAGACATTTGGGGGACTAGGCCCAGAAGGCCTTTAATGTCCCTGCCACACAGCTCAATCAGAACTGCAGAGTAAGACACGCTCGTTCAATAGCTTTCTACCTTTGTCCCCGTTTGGAATCCAACGAACACTATAGAACCATCCCTGTTTCCAGTAGATCTTGCCAAAAACCACCCTCACGATGTTTCAACACCAGCTCCCTGAAGAAGAAACCCAAGGCTAGCCAGCAGTCAAGCAATTCGTTAGCACCTGCCTTTCTTAGTTTCCTTTCCATGCTCGGGGTTTTTTTTCTCCTCATTTAAATTGCTTGAACCTTCAAGTTCTGTTCACTTCTTCTGATGAGAGATTTAATTATTGGTATTTTGAGTGGTACATGTTCACTACAGGAATGATGAAAGGCAACCGGAATCCTGATGGAGAGGGGCTGGGGCATGCTGTGGCAATGATGACAGTCAGCGGTGAGCACTGAACGTTAGCAGTTCCCTGCAACCCAGGTGGGAGACCCCAACCCACACTGCTACTACTGATTGACAGACTCCATAGCCATGAATCAGTTCAAAACCCCCAAAGAATCAGATGACTTAATTTGTAGCATTACCTTTCGTTACGTGTTCAGTGTCAAAATTTCGTAGAAATTCTCAGCTCAGTGGCAGAACAACTGCTCCACATTCACGAGGCCCTGGGCTCCATCTCCTATACAGCAGCAAAATAATAATAATAATAATAATAATAATAATAATAATAATAATAATAAATTAATTCTCATTAGTGTGGTTTTCTTCCTCTATGTGGTACTTTAGAAGAAATAGAGTTTTGTGGAATATTTCTGACTGATAAGTACTTTCTTGCACTCCAGTTTCAGTTCATAACTCAGTTTCTATGACTAACTTAACAGTAAAAAGAATACAATTAGAATAGCCAATATTTTCTCTTTGAATACATTGGTTTCTTAGTAGTGTTCCATCCACTTATTAATCCAACACAATTCACTGAATTTATGGAAGTTGTGCGAATCTTGCTCATTAGTGAAAGTGTACAGAAATGCCGTAACCTCATTATTAGCTAATTATATATAAGAGAGCATAGCATACACAGTACTGTTCAAACTGAAGACATTCTCATTTCCCTCCTCTGGACTTTTTTGTTGTTGTTGTTCTAATTAGTTATACATGATAGCAGAATACGTTTCGATTCATTGTAAACAAATGGAGCAAAGCTTCTCATTTCTCTGGTTGTACATGGCGTAAAGTCGCACCACACGTGCAAAAACCATCCTACATGTACCTAGGGTAAAGGTGTTCATCTCATTCCACCATCATTCCTGTCTCCATGCCCGCTCCCCCTCTTTCCCTCCCCTTTGCTCAATCAAAGTTACTCCATTCTTCCCACAACCTCCCTCCCCCATTATGGAACAGCTCAGAGAGAACATTTGGTCTTTGGTTTTTTGGGCAAATTGGCTTACTTCACTTAGCAAGATATTCTCCAACTCCATCCATTTACTTGCAAATGCCATAATTTTATTCTCTTTTAATGCTGAGTAATATTCCATAGTGTATATGTACCACAGTTTCCTCATCCATTCATCTACTGAAGGACACCTAGGTTGGTTCCACAGTTTAGCTATTGTGAATTGAGCTGCTATGAACAATGATGTGGCTGTGTCACTATAGTGTGCTGATTTTAAGTCCTTTGGGTACATAGACCGAGGAGTGCAATATCTGGGTCAAATGGTGGTTCCATGTCAAGTTTTCTAAGGAATCTCCATACTGCTTTCCAGAGTGGTTGCACCAATTTGCAGTGCCACCAGCCGAGTGGACCTTTTTCTCCATATCCTCACCAACATTTATTATTGCTTGTATTCTTGATCATTCCCATTCTGACTGGAGTGAGATGAAATCTTAGAGTAGCTTTGATTTGTATTTCTCTAATTACTGAGAAGTTGAACATTTTTTTCACACATTTGTTGATTGATTATATATCTTCTGAGAAGTGTCTGTTGAGTTCCTAAGTGCATTTATTGATTGAGTGAGTTATTTATTTATTTATTTATTTATTTATTTATTTATTTATTTTTGGTGTTAAGTTTTTTGAGTTCTTTAAATATCCTGGAGATTAGTGATTATCTGATGTGCCTGCAGTAAGGATGTGGTTCTACTCTGTGGACACTCTCTTCATGTTATTGTTTCCTTTGCTGAGAAGAAGCTTTTTAGTTTGAATCCATCTCATTTATTAATTCTTGATTTTATTTCTTGTGGTTTAGGAATCTGGTTAAGGAAGTCAGGATCCAATCCAACATGATGAAGATTGGGGCCTACTTTTTCCTTCTATCAGGTGCACCTCCTCTCAACTTTTTCCATCTTCATTGCACCATCTACGTGTGTGTGTGTGTGTGTGTGTCTGTGTATTTCTAGGAATTGAACCTGGGTGTGCTCTGTGAGCTACATTCCTGCCCCTTTTCATTTTTCATTTTGAGCAGGGTCCTGCTTATTGTACCATCTGAACTTTCATTTCTTAATAGTGCTCTTTAAATTACCTTAATATTTCTCCTTATAACCCTGCTTTTATATTCATTCCAAGCAATAAAATCATCACTTTGAGTCATTCATTCAAGTATTTATTGAGTATGTACTTTGTGACATATTTGAGGAAGCTGGAAATACAGCTATAAATAAGTCCCCATGACAAAGTCCCTATCTCACAGCAGTTTCATTTTAATGGAGAAGAAAGTCAACAAACAAGTAAATATATGACATTCTACATTACTACAAGGAAATTTAATTTTCCTTCCTTTAACGGAAGGTAAGTGGGGAGAAGGAGATGCAGTGGCCCTCTAAAGATGTGATATTTGAAGGGAGACTTGAGTGCAAGCCTAGGAAGTCCTCAACAGTAAAACTGTGAGAGTGAATGGCATGATGTGAGAAAAAAACCTCCCTACTCAAGAAATACCAAGAGACAGGTATAGCTGGAAGGAAATGAGGGGAACAGGAGAACTTGAGTCAACTTCAGAGTCAAGTTGGGACCAGATAAGGGAGAATTTCACAGGTCCTAGGAAAGAATTTGGATTTCCTTTTGAGCATCATGGGAAACCACTGGAGAATTTCCAGCAGGGGAGTGGCATGAAGGATTTTCCATTTATCATCATCACTCAGGCCTCTGTGTGAAGAACTGGCTATAGAGTAGCAATTCTAGAAATCATTTAGTAATTTCTCCAGCAATCTGGGGGAGGCAACTAGAGGCAGTGATAAAGTTTGAAAAAAGTGGGCAGATAGCTAGTTTTATTTTTCCTATTAATATAATATTAATATTATATTAATATAAATGTATAACTGATATTAATATAAATGTATAACTGATAAAAGCAATCTTAAAGTTCTTTCATGTTCAGTCTGAAAGTATTGCTGTAGAAAAGGTGGTCCATATGCATGGTGGAATACTATGTAGTCATAAAAAAGGATGAAATCTTGTCATCTGCCACAATACAGATGGACCTGAGGACATTATGTCAACTGAAATAAGCCAGGCACAGAAAGACATACTGCATAATTTCACTCAGATGTAGAATATGATAAAATTGACCTCAGAGAAGAACAGAAATAGAATAGTATTACCAGAGGCTGCGGGAAAGGGTGAGGAATAAGGAAGGAAAGAAGCTGGCCAATGGGTAAAAAGTTGGAGTTAGGAGCAATGAATTCCTGTGTCTATTGCAGAAGAGAGTGGCTATAATTATATATATATATATATATATATATATATATATATATATATATATTTTTTTTTTTTCAAAATAGCTAGAAGAAGAATTTTTTAATGCTCTCACCATAAAGAAATACAGGTGATGGATATGAGCATGAATTCTGATTTGGTCATTATATAATGCATATATCTATCAAAACATAACATTGTACTTCATAAATATGTACAATTTTGATGTGTCAATAAAAAAATTTTAATTTAAAAAGTATTGCACAAACAGTGTTTGGACTTCATCCCTGATGAGACTCTATTCCAGTGATTCATACTCAGGCTCAGAAGACAGAAGCTTGGGTTTAAATGGGTTAAGAATTTCTGGGCTGGGGATGTGGCTCAAGTGGTAGCATGCTCGCCTGGCATGAGTGCGGCCCGGGTTCGATCCTCAGCACTACATACAAAGATGTTGTGTCTGCCGAAAACTAAAAAATAAATATTAAAAAATTCTCTCTCTCTTACAAAAATAAAACATTTTAAAAAAAACAAAAAAAAAGAATTTCTGCAAGTTACTTCACCTTTTAAACTTTCTCTTTCTTAGTCTAGATGATAAATATGTTGACTGACAGCTCTCTCATAGAGCTACTGCTAGTATTCAGTGGGACCCAGTACCTGGTGGACAAAAAAAAATGATTATTTATTACATATGTGTAAACAATATAATTAATGGAGATACCGAGTGCTTTTTGTGTTTCCTCCCAGTAACTATCCCAGAGTTGTTTTGATCTTAAAATTGTTTGCTCGTTTTAAAATTTTGTTTCATTAATTTGTTATATGCTAGAGATAAAACCCAGAGCCTCACTCATGCTAGGCAAGCACTCATGAGTTACTCACCACCAACCTTGCTTGATCATCTTTAGTTTCTATTATTATTATTATTATTGGACATTTAATAAACAGTGTTAGCATATTGTTGCAATGTGTTATTTTCCAAGTCATTTCAGTGCTTCAGATACAAAGTTCTGTGAGGATTTCATACCGCCCCTTCCACTCTCACAGGTGAAATAACAGCTGGAACTTACCAGAATCGTGCTGGTCAAAGGCGCTGCATGCAGTGGCATAAAACTAACACAGGTGCCCCAGCATGCTGACAAAGAATAAATAGAAGCATATGTTCTGAAAGGTACATAATGCTTTGCTTCTTAGAATATGACTTATAAAACGTAGTCAGCTTTGTTCTGCAAATTGGCTGACACCTAACATGGAGGAACTGCAGTTGGTACCCGCATGACCATGCCACCTGGATTCCCTTATCTCGTTTATTATTATTAACCGTTTCAAAAACACTTCAGAGATTTTAAAGAAAGGGTTAGATTGTAATCTCTGCTCTGAGTGTGGTCCAGCCGGGAGGCCAAATGACTTTTTAAAGGTCCCTTTAGTGACATGGTATGTCTTAACTGATATTTTCCTTTTAAAAACAACTGTCCTTGGGGGTGGAAGGGTATAAAGGATATTAGGGATTATGTTTGAATAAAAAATACTGGAACTTACTTTCCTATCCTTCCCTTTTTTTTTTCAGGGAAGAAATCCTCTTGGAATGTGGAGAAGAAATGAGTTTGAAGATAACTAAATCTAAATAACACCATGCTGATCTCTCTTAGCCACAAGTCAATAGAATAGCAAAAGCCCCAATAATGTTAAACTTGTGGTTAGAAGATAGGATCCCTGACGTGCTCTGCTGAGTGAGACAGATGGGTGGTCTGGAGGATGATCATCCTGTAAAAACAAGGACACACACACACACACACACACACAACTTCTTAGAGGAGGCCTTTTAAGGAATCTGTGCAGCCTCCCCCTCCTCCTCCTTAAGAGTCCTCTAAGTTTCCAAACTTCCATTCCATAATACCAAGGATCAGGCTTCCCTGGACTTTTCCTGACTTGATACTTCCGTAACCAATCTAAACTACCATCTGAAAACAACCTCATACTCCATTTTCCTGCAATTCCTGGGGAAAAAAAAAAAAGATGGCATCTGCTCACTCCTCCTCCAGTCTGAAAAGCCAAGGGATAAATTTCCAAGAGCACGGAGCACCAGCTCATCAAGGCCCTGGGTTATTGTCATTGGGTAACCAGGGTTACCAGCAAAACCCTTCATGTCTGCCTGAGGGTGCTTACTGAGTTTGCAAAGTGCTTACTTAGGTTTGACAACACGTAACTCTGCAGAGACAGGCCAAAGTTAATATGGACTTGTGGTACTAAAAAACACAAGGGAAACACTAGGAACAGTGCAGTCTAGCAGTATCCAAGCATGTCCCCCTATGTCTGAGTGACGTGAGGACTTAGTCATGTTTGGGGAAATTGGGAGAGAAAAAGGCTAGTTTTCTCTATCTGGTGTATTTCTTCATCTGAACTCTTGTGCTGACTGAATCATTCCACATTTTAAAAAATGTAATAAGTCACCAATTTATGGAAAATTTTACAGCCAAAATGTAGAAATAGCACAGTCAGAATATTTTATGAAAGAGCCCATATTTGGGATATGTAATAAATATGAATATATATATTAAATTAAGATTGATTTGCATGAAATTTGCAGACACCCAGATGATAATATATTTTTTAAAAATAGGAAACAGACTTGGTTTGAACTCTGTACCTGTTACATTACATGGTCCCCCTTGTCTGTATTCCTGTTCCTAATTTAGCACCTATAAATTGCCATGGAAATTGTACATAAAATGTACATTTCATATTGCAAAGGTAGGGAGTTCAATTGTGCAAGAGTCAAAGTTTTATTAGAAATTCTTCAGCTTCTGGCTTTCCCTCGCCTTGAAAATGTGGGCAATCCATTTTTGTATCTTGTAGCATGTACAATCAGTCCACAGAGGTGGTCAGAAGAGCCCCCAGGGGCATTGCCAGAATCATAAACCACAGTGAAGAGATGGAGCAAATTGAGCTTGGACTTAATAGTCTTCCGATTCACTTTCTTAAATTCATTTCTTGTGCTTCTGAATTTTCCATGTTCCTCTTGAACAAATGGAAAACCCAAAGTGGCCCCCTGGTGGCTACAATGGTTCTGAGCCCTGGAGTTTGGGCTGGGCCTGGCCCTGGAGGGTGCGGCTGGCTGTGCTTCTCTACAGTAAGGAGCTGGGCTCTTCTAGGTTTGTGCTTTCATGACCCCTTGTATTAGCTTTCCTCTTTCCACCAATAGGACTTGTCAGTTCACTCCTAAAAGGATCTGAAAACTAAGGTGCCAGGCAGAGAAAGTTTTTCCCAGGTGCACTTCTATGTAAATATTTTTGACATGTTTCAGAAACTGGCCTTTTCCAGCAGGAGTGGTAAGTCATACTCTGAAATCATTCTTGCCAATTTCATCTTTTCTGGCTGATGTGCTTTTATCTTTTCTACTCTCCGCCCGCCCCCCTTCCCCGTTTCTCTCTGTCTCTGTCTCTTTCTGTGTGTTTGTCTCTCTCATCTCTCCTTATTTGTTTGAGGCACAAGATTATGGAAACTGTCTCCTATGAAGTGCAAAGACATGGTCGGGAGGCTTGTGCTGGTGTTGCTTGCCAGGCAGAATAACAGTGTGGGAGCCCAGAACTCAGGACAAAAATCAGCCAGACAGCTTCTGCCCACCTGCTCTTGAATCCTGTCTCAGGCTCTGTGACACAAGGAACAGACAGCACTTGAGAACACTGTTGCCAGGCTCCAAGTTACACTGTCCTGATGTGAATAAATACAAGCAGTTAACCAAGACTTTAAATGGGTACCATGGTGAGAGAGCATTTCCTAAGCATGTGTGCCAAGTGTGATATGCCATTTTCATCAGTGGACCCAAAACTTCAGCTTTGCTCCTCTCCAAAACCTTTGATCTCACTCCAGTTCAGCATTTTGACCATGATGTCCTGTACCTATTAGCATATAGCCATGAGAAATACAGCACAATTCACAAGTGTTTTTTTGAAAGCTGTTCAGTGCCATGAGAATATTAGTATTGCTATGTAAAGTTCTTGTAGCAAAAATTACAGTTATCTTTTCTATCAAATATATTTGGAATCTATTGCAGTTAGAATCTGGACTTTCTTAAAACTCCATTTGTGATGCATGCATGCATTTCTTAAATTTCTTTTGCTATGAAAGCATTCAGGTTTTCTTTTCTTCCAAGCGCCCCAGGCAGTCAACAGGTGTGTTATGACATCAACAAGCAGGTGGGCATCAAAGTCTAAGGAGAAGTGTGTTTTTGTGAGACTCCAGATGGTTGATTTCTGGATGAACCCCCACCTGCCAAAATGAGAATTTCTCATTCTTTATTTCTTAATTTTAAAACTCACTACTTAAGTAGCAAAACTTTAAGCCTAACCATTATTTTAACATGACTTTTCAAAATACATTTAAAAAAGCAGAAATTAGAACTAATTTTTATCTTTTTTCCCATTATTCCACCATATGAATCTTTAGTTCAAAGTTCTTTTTTTCTAGAAATGTATTGCATCTGTTTGAGCTTTCCTGGACCAGCCCTCATGAATCAATTCCTCTCTGTCTTAGCAGCCATAGGCTGGCCAAAAGGTATCACTGGCTCATAGTTTTCACCTGGAAGTTCTTCAGTAACTAAGCATTGATTTATATGTCCATATGTGCAGCAGACAAGGCGGAAAGAAAAAACTGTCAAAGGGATCCTGTTGATCCTCCTTTTTCAAATTCAAAAGTACTCACTGTGCAGGGCACCAGTGATATGCACCTGTAATGCCAGCTATGCATGAGAAGCTAAGGCAGGAGGATCTCAAGTTTCAGGTCAGCTTGTTCAATTTAACAAGACCCTGTTTCAAACTTGAATTAAAAAAAAAAAAAGCTGTGGATGTAGCTCAGTGGTAAAGTGTCCCTGGGTTCAGTCCCCAATACCAATGATGATGATGATGATAATAATAATAATAGTAATTTTTAAAATAAAAATAAATAAAAAATCCTGGAAGTATAGCTCAGTCTAGTAGAGCACTTGTCTAGAATACTGGTGTGAGGCCCTAGGTTCAATTTCCAATACTGCAAAAAAAAAAAAAAGGTACTTATGTCTACTCTATTCTTCTGAGTGCCCCCAACTATTGGTTTCTGAGCTTTGCCAGGGATCTCAAGGTGCAGTCTGACTTATGTAGTGCCTTTATTGTTGGCAACAACCTGAACCCACCAACAGCTTAACAAAGACTCAGAGCCAGGGGCATAGCTCAGTGTAGAGCATGTGCTTTGCATGCATGAGGTCCTGGGTTCAATCCTCAGCACCACCCCAAAAAAACAAATTTGAACACAATGTTAGGGCACTAACATTTGAACACTCCTTAGAGCAGGTCTTTGTACTCATTTTTATCATGCCATCCATTAACTAATGCTAATTCTCAACTAACAATCACCTGGTCTTCCAGGGTAAGTTCTGGTGATACAGTATATTTCTGGCATGATTTCAGGAAGAGAAATCCCAGAGGATCATAGCTATCTACTTATAAATTATAATTTTCCCCTATGTGGAAGAAAATATTCAAGACTTATATAATTCACATACTTAAATGAAAACAACTTATTTTTTGCCCTACTTTCTCAAATTGCTTGGAGGTGAAAAAATGTTAAACGGATAATATCTTTCAACACTGAATTGATTTCTCAGCTTAATTTAAGCATAGAAATTATGTGCCAGATGGCATAATCAACATGTTCTGTTGAAAGATTGCAATTTTATTCTTACAAGAAAAAACAAAATAAGCGTTTTTCCACGTGGTCTACTCAGCAGGAAAGAAAGTTTATATATGCTCACTCCAACAATGCCATCTTTGAGGAGGAAAATGACAATAGCTTTGAATGTATTAACTGAACTGTTTTGAAAGCCGAAATAGTACTTCCATTCCACCACATGGTTTGCAAAGGACCCGTGGTGAATAACAGGAAAGAGAAATATGGAAATGAAATAGTCATGAATATAGTAAAATGGATCTTTGCGAAGTTAGATATTTAAAGATTTTCTGAAGTTCACTATATTTTCCAGGCATGAAATAACTGTATTTTATTCAATATCCTGATCCATGGTGCCATAAAACCTGAATATGCTCTGGGTTACCTGCTCCCAGGGAGGTCATTAAAAGCTTTTGCCTGTCTTGGGGGAGATGGAAACTGCCTGTTTTCTCAACTCATTCTATTTTTATGTGACATTTCTATTCCCTGAACTTCCATAAAGCGTGTTGCCAAGGAACTCCGTCATGAGCTAAAGTGAAAAACACTATGTTTATAAGAAAGAAGAGTCCAAACAGTTAACTGGTACAAGTATTTGAGTCTAATGAAGAGAAGAATAAAGAAAAGGAGAGCCACTGAAGAGAGAAAAAAAGGAGGAGGGACTGGGGAAGTGGCTCAGTGGTAGAGCCCTTGCCTAGCATGTGTGAGGCACTGGGTTCAATTCTCAGCACCGCATATAAATCGATAAAGTAAAGGTCCATTGACAACTAAAAAAATATTTTTTAAAAAAAGGGGGAGGAGGGCAGAAGAGAGGAGGGAGCACCACCAAATAATTTGGGAAGACAAATGCACATGAAATAATTAATCAGTGACATTGTTTATGAGAAAATGAAGAATGCCTCACCTATGATAGATAAAATATAGAGAAAAAATATGAAGATGTTTCTGATTACTTGGAATAAATATTTTCAATGATTATTAAAATAGATACTTGGAAGGAAATGTTCAATAAAGTAATAACATCTCAATCTAAAAAATATTTTAAACAAAATCATGAGCAATAATGATGTTACTGTGGAAAGTAGTTTTCTCAACTTTTAAAAAAATCTTCTCTTAAAAACTTTAAAAACATCTGCATTTTCATTCTCAGGAATTTCTGGCATGAAAATTCAACCTGCTTTGCAGGCTTATGTCAAAATATATCTTTTAAACTCCTCAGAAATAAATTACACTTTGAAGATACATATACTTATATATCAAATAAATTTCTGAAGTGCAATATTACATATAATTTTATTAAGATCTCTAAGTCTTATTTCTGGATACCAAATGTTCTCTCCATTATTTTTCTCAAATTTAAATACGCTTTGTTATAAATTTTACCCAGGATTACACTATGTAATCATCTTCAATGAGATTTACTGGATGTCAAACAGATCACAGTTTATATGTGGTTCAAAAGGGAAAATTTTATTCATTCACACATTAATTACATACTCTCTCCTTACGATGTTGTAAGTACAATAGCATGTCTGGGGTCAAATATGAATTTTCTAGGTGTTCTAAGTGTTGTACGTTTATTCTGATACAAGTGGAAACAGTATGGATTAAGAAAATTTATTTTTATAAGCCAATCCCAAAAAACCAAAGGCAGAATGTTCTCTCTGATATTCAGATGCTAACACACAATAAGAGGAGGAGAGGAAGAAATAATAGAAATTCATTGGATTTGACAAAGGGGAAAGAAGAGAAGGGATAAGGGAGGGAAATAGGAAAGACAGTAGAATGAACCAGACATAACTTTCCTATGTTCATATATGAATAAATGACCAGTGTAACTCCATATCATGTACAACCACAAGAATGGGAAATTATACTCCATATATGTACGTCAAAATATTCTCTACTGTCATGTATAACTAAAAAGAACAAATAAAAAATCTTAAAAAGAAAAATTAGTTTTAAATAGTTTGCCTTATAATTTTTATTCTAAAATAATGCCACTAAAGATAAATAGCCCAAATTAGTGCAACATGCAAAAGCAGCATGTAGAAAGAAAAATGAACCGAAAAGCCATTCTTCAGTTATGCATGAAAATGAAAAACGGTCAAAAGTTTAATAGAGATGGCAAAGTATAGTACCAGACAGAATCAAGGGAGAAGCGAGTCTTAGAGTGACCAAAAGCATTATCGTCAGATGCAGAACGGACATCCAATAAATAAGAATTCAAAACTGTCCAGGAGGTCTGGCCAATCAGAAGTTACTGATCACAAGTTTCAGTGGAGAAATTTGTGAATGTGCAGAAAGTAAAGAGTTAGCAACTAAAGAATCTTTTTTTTAGAACTTAAAACAATTGTTTTCCATTTTTCCCCCATGGAAGAAAAAAATTAATGCCTTGTGCACTACTCTATGCTTCAAGCATTACTACACATCTTGAAACTTTGGGTGAATTTTTCACTGCACTTCACATTTGAATTATACAGAATATTCTGTGTCCTCATCTTGATTTTTCTCCATTTTTGCAGAGCCTGAAAGAAGAATGAAGTGTGGGCAGTTTATTTGAGAGGGAGGAAGCAGCAGGCAGAATGAGAAGGGAAGAGGGAAAGTCACACAGAGGGAATCACTGAGCTGGCTGCCACTGCAGGAAACTGCAGCTGAGTCTCCTTGGGAACCTTTGAAGAACCAAGCAGAACGCACTACCACTATGGAGAATTGTCCCTTGGAAGGAATGAAAGGCAGGAAGTGTGTGCGTGTTGACTCCTGTGATGAGAGATGCTCCCAGGAGCATTAACTCTCCCAGCATCTCCAAGATATCTGACTGCGAGCTGAGGAGAAACCTCTGCTTTGAAGAAAGGACCGTGAGAGAGGACCTGGGATGCATGCACAAAGACTGTCTACCCGTCTACCGTGACACAGCAGAGGTGACATGATGCAGGGCTGAAATAGCAGACCAGTTCTGCCAAAGATCTTCAGTGTTGGTAATTCTGAAACCACTGATCCCAAAGTGCCTTGCTGACTGTGTGCTTTCTCACATCTCCTAGCACATCACACAGACACCTGTTTAGAGTCATCAACTGAGTAGCTGTGTGTGTAAAGCTCTTTCAAGAGATAATCAAACAGGTTGAAAAAATCTAGATCTTATGTAGAAGCTGATTCAGTCCAGACACAGTTCTAGGAGCCCAGGCTGAGTAAAGGAGTGGACCCTGTAGACTTCACTTGGGGAGAGCTGAGGTGGCCTTTGAGAGACCACACATGGCCTCAGAGACTGACCTTCAGTTTTTCTATTTGTTCCTGCTTGCTTTTCATAGTCAGGATCAAAAAATAATGGAGAAATTAACACCGACCTTGAAGATATCATTGAAAAAATATTTTTCTTGTTAAATAGCATAGTTTATAATTCACACCTTAAACACTGTCATAGTTTTAATAGCACAAGGGATCAATGAAAAGTGACTGTGTACTTGATTCTAAACAAACAAGTTGGCTGTCTTCATACCATCCTCTCTCTACACTCAGAGGTCCCATTAAATCGACATGTTTTACTTGGCTCAAAGCTCAATGCTGCCTCTAACTAGGCCTCTTTTTTCCATAAGTAGGCCAGCCAAAAAGTGAACCAGACCAGGGCCCTTCCAGTCTGGATTGAACTCTGCCATACCATTGGGCCTGTCCTTTTCTTCTTTCTGATGGAACTCATAATGTTCTAAATCCCTGGGTCTCCAAACTTGATTCCCAGGCCAAAAACATCAGCATCACCTTCAAATTTGTTATAAGTACAAATTCTCCTCTATTCCCCAGACTTACTGAGTCAGAGACTCTGTGGGTAGTGCCCAGCAATCTGTGTTTTATCAAGCCCTTCAGCAGATTCTGATACAAGCTAAAGTTTGAGACTCCCTACTCTCAGCAAAAGATTTAGGCATTCTATAAAGACAAGGTACAGTAGTCCTCCCTTATCCAGAGTTTCACTTTCTGAGGCTTCTGTTACCTGTGGTCAATCTCAGTCCAAAATTACTAAATGAAAATTTCCAGAAATAAATAATTCATAAAATATTAAATGAAAATTTTCAGAAATAACAATTTGTAAGTTTTAAATTTCATACCTTCTGAGTAGTGTGATGAAATCTTGCATCATCTCACTCTATCCATTCTGGGACATGAATCTTCCCTTTGTCCAGTGTATCTATGTTGTATATACTATCCACCCACTAGATACCTAGTAGCCATTCCAGTTATTAGACAGATGGGTGTGGGTAGTTCTGCACTTATATTCAAGTAACTCTTATTTTACTTAATAATGACCACAAAGTATAAGAGTAGTGATATGGTTTGGGCCAGGAGTAGAGTGTTATTGTTTGGATCAGAAACGTTCCCCCAAAACCTCATTTGCTGAAAGCATGATCCCTGATACAGCAAGGTTCAGAGGTGGGGATTTTAGGCAATGATTGGATCATTAGTGTCTCTGATATCATCAGCGACTTACCTACTGATAGCTGGATGGACTAGAGAGAGGTGGGTCCTACTTGGAGGGGGTCACTGTGGGTGTGCGCTTTCCCCAAGTGAATCTATCTCTCTCCCCATCCCCCCCAACCCCTTCCCAACTGCCATTAGCTGAGCAGCTTTCTTCTGCCATGCCTTTCCGCCATGATGTTCTGCCTTGGAGCCAGTGGACCATAGACTGAACCTCTAAAACCATGAGCCTAAATAAATCTTTCCTCCTCCAAGTTATTCTTGTCAGTATTTAGGCCACCGTGACGAAAAGCTGACTGACACAAGTAGTGATGCTCACAGTGATGCCAAAGAGAAAAGGAACGTGCTTGCTTCCTTGAAGTGAAAAAGTGAAAGTTCTTGACTTAATAAAAGGAAAAATCATGCTGAGGTTGCTAAAATCCACAGTAAGTTATTCTTATTAATCTGTTACCGTGATTAATTTATAAATTAAACTTTATCAAATGTATGTATAAATATATGAAAAGACATCGTATATATAGGGTGGGTTCTATCCATGGTATCAGACATCCACTAAGAGTCTTCAAACATATCCCCTGCAGATAAGTATTGCAGGGAACAGGAGGAGGTATTTACTAGTGAACAGGAGTAGACGCAGAACACACAGGAAAGGCCAAATTCTCATTCTCATGATCTTATTCTCTTGTGAAGGTATTCGTGAAAAATATTTATGAGATAGGTTTACACCAACTTTCAATAAAATTGACAAAAACTGACCTAGGATTCTTCAGAGAAACCAAGAATATTTCAGACATCAGATGGTAGTAATTTAAGACCTGGATTTAAAATATGGAGCCCATTGTGGCTCCAAAAATCCCACAGGACAGTGGCTAAAATTCTAATTGTCAAGTTCAGTTCTGTGGTTCTGAAGTGACCTGTGGTTTCACATGAAAAACACCCGCAGCTGTAGAGGAAGCCACAAGGGTCTGGAAACGGCAGGCAGAGGTAAACAGAACCACCATATAGTCTACAAATGATCACAAGGAACCACAGAAAAGCATCAAAAGGAAGAAAAATGCATTCTTTGGCTGGGAACTTATTGAATGTTTAAAATCGGAGAACAGGCTGGTAAGAAAAGGAAGGTGATCACCTTGGCTTTATTTCTACAAAGAAATGGCAGTCAGACAATATATTCATTTCCCGCACAGCTGGTTAATTACAGTTAGAACATAACAGAGGGGTTTATTTCAGAATGTCATTATTTCACTTTGTGTTTGATTTAATTTTTTAACCTCTACAGATTTCAGGAATTTACACCTTTGCAAAGTTGAAAAATATTCAACTTTTTTTTTAAGTATGCAAGAGAAATATTCAACTAAGAAGAAACTTCAATTCTTCAACTTTAACTTTTTGATCACTGCTATTAAATCTGTTACTTAGAAGATGGGTAGCTTCCAGTAAGCAATAATTATTATGAAGCCAAATTTGTTTAAATTTCATTTACCCTTTCCCTCCCAAGGATCCTCCCCTGGAGATTACATTCATGTAAAGACTTTTGTGAGCTCCCTCTAGTGGTGGATGCTTGGAGCTCCAGAGCAATGGGGTTCTTCAAAGTCGGCCACATAGAATTCAATGCTAATTTTCAAACCCCAAACTTAGTTTATTGTCATTACCCTCATTCCCCTAAAAGTACCCTTTTTTAAAAAAATTTCTTTCTTTGTATCTTGATATAGGGTCTTGCCCTGATGCCCAGACTGGCCTCGAATTCCCGGACTCTTAACTGATTCTACTGCCTCAGCCTCCTAAATAGTAGCTGGTGGGCACCATCACACCCAGCCCCTTTTTTCTCAACCTGCTAGAAATATAACAAAGCGTTGTCACTTTGTGGTAAATTTCTAGTATAATACATGAATAGTTATTAAATAGTTATTCTTTAAAATTTAAATGATCATGGCAGTACTTATATTGTTATTTATACATGTCACTACCCAAGACACACAAAAAAATAATATCCATAGCATGTACAGGCAAAATACAGCCCTTTCACTGTGATTTGTCCATTCTACAAAAATTAATAGACTGTCCATTGAAAGGCGAGTGACGCACCCGAGAGGGAGCTTCAACCAAGAGATTTTATTGGGGGAGCTGCCTGAAGGGGAAGAAAAGGAGAGGCAGAGATCAGAGAAAGGAGAGAAAGAAGAG
The DNA here is from genome assembly GCF_021218885.2 of Marmota monax. Classification (NCBI taxonomy): domain Eukaryota; kingdom Metazoa; phylum Chordata; class Mammalia; order Rodentia; family Sciuridae; genus Marmota; species Marmota monax. The sequence goes on along the minus strand of NW_026693024.1, from coordinate 840,206 downwards.
GAAGAGGGCAGAGAGTGCGAGCTTGCAAGCTTCTGCTTAAGAAGGGTTGTATAGACGACATGGTGGGTGCTTTGATTGGCAGGGTGACTCGGGAATGGTGAGCGGACACTGTCTCCAGCAGGGATTGATCCAGAAAACTTTTTAATTTGGTGCACTTCGGCTTGGCGCCCTTCAGAGAGGAGGGGGAGGGGTAAGAGATTCCGTGCTGTTCTCCGAGAGGGAATCTTAACTTCAGCTGGGAGTCTCCTACACACCCAACATCCATAGACTTAGAAGCATATATAAATGGGCTAAAATATATTCAACTTACAAGAGAAATATTCAAACTGGGAGAAAAGTTCAATTCTCTAACTTCGGCTTTTTATTTCTTCCATGCCCCATCTCATCCAGCCACCTGAGAACTTAGCTCCTTCAAGTAGCCCCCATCTCCTGCCTACTCACTCTGAACATGCCATTGCCAACAGCATATGAACAGGCCTAATTCTGACCCATCATGAATAGCTCCTTCCTGTCCCCTCTTCCTCTAATCCTCTTCCTGATGGATTTTTCTACCTCCAGCTCTACATTATTTCTTGAACTTGCTCTGGTACAAGCAGTTCTCACTCCCACAACTTGGCTAAAATGGCTCTTATTAAAAGCACTGATGATTTTTCATCTGACCAAATCCAGTACTCCCTTCTCTTCCCTCTTCTTGCCTCGTAAGTAGTATTTATTTTTACATTTTACCAGTCCTTTTTTCCATACTATCTTATTAAATACGACAAATGTTAGCTCTAGATTTGTTCCTCCAACCCAACTACTGTTTCTATTTCTCAGTTTATGGTACACTGTCCTCTTTGACCCTCTACTCCTCTCTTTTACACACAGACATCACATCCAATAGCATGTCCTGTTAGTTCACATCCAATAGCATGTCCTGGTAGTTTTGCCACCAAAATATATTCTGAGCCTTATGTCTCCTTATGATTGCTACTGCTTGCACCCCCTAGTGCACCTTGAGGGAACTCCAACCTGAATCCCTCCACAGGCTTCCAACTTGACTCCCTGTGCCTCCCCATGGCTTGCTATCTTGAGTTCCTTCAGCAGCTGGGAAGACATTTTAAAACAGAGATAACATCTTATCATCTCCAAGTTTACAACCCTCTGCAGGCTGGCCAGTCTAATTAGAATGGCCAACAATATGTTACTACCTCACTAGATTTTGCCAGTCTTACATGTCTAAATCTCCTCTCTGCTTTTGCAAGTACAGTTTCCGGTACTTGAGATGTCATTCCCCCACATTGTTAGCTCCCTTTTTTCCTTCACATGACAGATGTCTACTTCTCTGACCACTATACCAGAAGTGGCCCCTTCCCACCACCCCATTACTCCTTTTTATAATTTTCAGAGCACCTTGCCCTATCTTACAGCATCTCATGGATTATGATGATTGCTATTACAGATGTCTTCTTTACTCTGCATATTCATTTGAAGTACATTATGATTACTTAGGAGGGCAGGTGCCTTCCATTACTCAAAGACTACAATCTATAGACTTGTTTTAGGACACAGAGTTTTGTGCCAATGTATGCACATGTTGGTGGATATGTCTGTCAGTATGGATAGCATTAATAAACAAAGCTATTACCCTGATTTCCATTTCTTCTTGAAGTAGGAAAAAATGTGGACCCCATGAGCCTTATGGCAGTGCTAATATGAAAAATAAGGGTGTGCAAAGCTTAAACTTGCACACAGCCAGATGAAGGACAAGGGGGCTGGAGCCCATGTCTAGTAGCTGACTTTTCAATGAACTCTGTCCTTCTTTACTTCCCCATTCTCCTTGTCTCATTCCACTACACAGCTTCTGATTTCACCACAACTCTGAGCCCTTCCTCCAACTTACCATCTGCCTCCACTTTTCTTGTTCCATGGCCAAGCCTCCAAACTCACTTGACTTCTCAATGGGTTGGAACACAAAATGATTACACCCGATTCTCGAAGCACCATTTCCCTTGGAAAATGGACTCCTATTTCCCTCTGATGCCTCTGTCTCCTTCTTTAATTCCCCTTTCTGACTCTGTTTTCTCCAGCTTCTTGGTGTTCATGATCCCTTTCACACTTTGAAGATCAAATCTGTATCTCTAGCTCTGACATCTCCCTGAGACCTCCAGATTCCTATGTTCGGCTCAACACTTCTGCTTAAGAGTCCAACAAACATCTTAAACTTAACTGTTCAAAGTAGCTTCCTGACACTTTCTCCTAAAGTTATTTCTCCACCACTCTTTACCATCTCAGTAAATTGGACCAAATTCACCAAGTTGCTAAATTCACTAATACATATATGCTTAATGGATGCCAAATTCTAAGGGTAGGTGACATGATGGTGGGAACATGGGTGACAGGGAAAGACTGGAAGCCAGAGCAAGACTAAGGGCCCAAGCTCACTCTTTTACCACTAACTCTTGTGTAAACTCCATGAGAACTATCTTAATCTCTTCTGGGTGCAGCTCCTCCAGTGACCTATCAACAAATTTCTTCTAGACCCCACCTCTTAAAGGTCTTACCACCTCCTAACATTGTCACAATGGGGACCAAGCTTCCAACACAAACCTTGGGGAGACACACTCAAACCATATTTAAATCCTAGTACCTAGATGGACACATCTAATCCTCACAATACCCCAATTGAAAGAGATCATATTATTGCCGGGCATGGTGGCATATGCTTGTAGTCTCAGACACACAGGAGATTGAAATAAGAGAATCAGTTGAGCTCACAAGTTCAGAACTAGCCTAGGCAATGTGACAAGACCCCATTTCAAAACAACAGTGACAAAAAGTAGAAAAAGAAATGAATGAGATTCTATTATTATCTTCCTATTATCATCTTTACAGTTGAGCACAGAGAAGTTAGATAAATTATCCAAATTTACATAGCTGGTGAGTAGCAAAGACAGGATTTGAATTCCATCTAAACTCCTCATCACACAGTTTCTGAGGCTGAATGTAGCCTGTAAGTCCCAAAATCTTTGCTATTAAGCACTATATCAAACTATTTTGATCAATCTTTTTTCCCTCATCTTGCCCACATTCATTCATCAGCAAGTCCCCCTCAGCTCTACTTACAAAGTATGACACAAGTGCAGCCACTTGTCCCATCTGCTCTGCATTCACTCTTTTGAGCCATCACCATTGTGTGCGTAGGCTATCACAGAAACCTCCCAATCATTCTCGCACCATCTTGGACTCTTGCAAACCTAAAATCAAGTCTTTATAAACATGAATCATATGATGCCCACCACCTTCAGCGGCTCCTGGTCATTCTCAGAATTCCATCCAAACTCCTCACCACACAGTCTCTGAGGCCTAGCATGACCCACTCCCTGCATTCCTCATCAACCTCAACTCCCACCACTCTTGGCAGCTCTCCTTGGTAAATGTCATGTGGATTGCTTTGCTATTCCTTGACCATGGTCATTTATGCCTTAGGCCCCTCTTTCTTTCTGCTTAGAACTCTCCTTGCACTTACCCTTGAAATTCTGATGGTTCACTCATTCCATTCAGCTCTCTCTCACATGTTACCTCCTTAAGAGTTTTCCCAGACCACTCCATGTAATATAGGTCCCCTTATTCCTCCTGTCAATCTTCATCTCCTTACCTTGTTTTTAATTTTCAAGATTGCAATCAGCATTGGGTAGATACTATGTTAAATATGTGCTGGTTAGTTATTGCTATCTCTCTAGGTTATATTACCATGTGAGTAGGAAAGGACTTTGCCTTGTTCATAGGTTTATCACTAGTTTAGAACTCAGTCAAGTGCATAATTAGAATTCAGTAAATATTTATTGCATACATGAATGAAGGAATGAGGTTTTAGTATTAGTATTAATATTTAGTATTAGTATTTTAGTATTTAGTATCTCTCTTTCTTTCTTTTGTCCTCCTCCTCTTCTTCTTCCTCCTCCTCCTCCTCCTTCCTCCTCCTTCTTCTTCTTCTCTTCTGCTTTTTCCTTTTATTTTTTTCCTGGTGCTGGAGATTGACTCTGGGACCTTGCACATGCTAGGCAAATGCTTTATCACCGAGCTTCATCTCCAGTCCTTTTTATTTTTATTTTTAATATAAGTGTCATTAAATTGCTAAGGCTGACCTCAAACTTGAGATCCTTCTGCTTCAGCCTCCTGAGTAGCTGAAATTGCAGGCATGGACCACTGCACTTGGCAAGGTTGCAATTTTCTATGTTGGGCCTCCTTTTGCCTTGATTTCTCCAGAAGGTTTCTAGTGAACACTGACAAAGGAGCATTCTCAAGTTACATGCTCACAAGTTCTCCCCTCTCCTCAACTCCCACCATTCCAGGTTAGACTATGTAAGCCATATGTCTGGCTCCTAGCCTTGTTCACTCCTAAATTACATGCCCTTCCCAGGCAGGTGCATGCTTCTTTTCTGTGGTGAGAATTCATTACTGATAATAATTTCCATGGCTATTTTACAACTAGGGTAAGGAGAATTCATGCAGAAGATGTTGCCTTTCAAAATTGTAAGAGGATAAACTATTAAAAAGCACAACCACAAGACAGTGCTTTAGCCAAAACCAGAGAGCCACAAGGTAACAATAGTCCAAGAAGTGCTTTTCCATAGTCCTGTGTTTTATGTCACCTCCTTTTAACCATAAAAACACACTCTGAAAGAGGCCACATTCAAGAGCCAGTCAGGGCATATAACCATTACCGTGAACATGCACCCTTTACCTCGGATGTTGGTGGCCATCTCTCATTGAAGGGCTCAAGGCGTGCGGTTCAGTTTCATAAGCAATCCTGGGTCTGGGTAAACATGCTTGACTGATTAATGATAACAGCTCTTAAAACACCACAGACGTTTCCAGCGCCCAGAAATGTTTATTTTTTATACTAAATTAAATTCATTTTCCCTCTCATTCCCTCTAAGGAGAATGGTGACAAATTTAAATTCAGACTGGACTGCTATATTGAAGATGGCCATGTGCCACAACCTCTAAATAGGCTATGGTTTGGGTGTGTAATTCATCAGGAGGATGGTGGGAGGGAAGAGATATAAGGCTGGGAAGGAAAAAGGAAAGCTCTCAATGGGTGCTGTGCCACTGCACAATTAGCACTGAGCCCTCTGCCTTGCACATGGAAAGAATGATAAATATTCTGCATTTGCCAAATACAGTAATAATTTAAAGCAGGAATAATTTATCATATAGTGGTGCATGCTAAATACTTATTTATGATGAGAAAAAAGAAGGAAACAAATACTTAAGGAGCATTTGCTTTGTGCCAAGCACCATAATGTTGAGAAGTTGAAACCATTATGTCCATTAGGCTCATTAGAAAACTGAAGCTCAGAGTGGTTAATTTGCCCAAGGCGATGTGGTGCAGAACCGGGATCTAAACGGCAATCTCTTGGATTACAAAACCCATTTTCCTTTTGTTTATGGGTATCCTGCCTCCAATGATGAGAGCAATGAGACACCTATTTATATTGGATGTATGTTTATTTTGTTTATATAAATCATTCTGACCATATTTTTTTCTCATAAATTAGTTACCTCTTAACAAAACACATAGTCATAGCATCTTAATGGTGTGAGTTTCTTCCACCAGCTGTACATTGCCCAGTGGTGAGATTCTTCCAGAAGAGCATGTCCTTCCAATGAACAGCTGTCCCTGGTATTGAAGGATCATAGGTCCATGCTTCAGAAGCATACACAGAGCCCAGAAGGAAGAAAAGTTCAGGTTATTGTGAATATTTTGTAAATGTGGCACTGGAATAAGAAATGGTTTGTAAATTAATTTCAAAGGTCATTACATATTGTTTTTTTTCCAATTTTAATCACCATTGAATTTGGAAAGGTATACATGGTTACTTATAAAATAGGAAGACATCTGGGCACAGTGGCTCACACCTATAGTCCAGTGATTTGGGAGGCTGAGGCAGGAGAATCACAGGTTCAAGTTCAGCCTCAGCTACTTAATGAGACCCAAACAAGTTAACAAGAATCTGTCTCAAGATTTTGCTAGGGATGTAGCTGAGTGGTAAAGTGACCCATGATTCAACCCCTAGTACCTCTGAAGAAAGAAATAGGAAGACATGTAGCATAGTTATAAACTATCACCTAAAAGAGACACAGTTGAGCAAATCTTTACGGTTATATTTTATTTTTCTACATGTTAAAGACAGGTATATAATTTCTTCACTTTAGAAAATGAAGCATAATGTATTAATGAAGAATGAGGAAGACAAATGATATTTATCAATTTATTCTTCAATAGTATTTGTTGCATGCTTATTTGTGTCAGGAATTGTGCCAGGTTTCATGATAACAGCTCAGCAAACACACCCTCCCTACCCTTAACACTGATCTAGTTAAGGGTAGGGAGTGTGTGTTTGCTGAGGGTACAGGATATAGATATATGCAGAGAAATCATCCTAATGCACAATTAGTACCAACGCATTCAGCAAAACGCTATAAGACATCAAAGATCAGGCAGACACTTGTATGGTGATTCAGAGCAAACTGCTCTCCCCTGAAAAAATAAAATAAAATACCTGTCCTAATCTAGTAAATATGGTTGTATGGTTAACAATTAAATTGTTTGGGGTAAAGGTTCATTCTTTATTAATTTTTTTTTCATTCTTTATTTATTTTTGTTCCTGTTAGAAGTAACACAAAACTGAACTACAAACTTTTTTGAAACATTAGGGTTTTTGTTGTTGTTGTTGTTGTTTTATTTATTTATTTTACAATGCTGGGGACTGAACACAGGGCCCTGTGCACGCCAGGCAAGCAATCTACTGCTGCACTACGCCCTCAGCCCACATTCTAGGCCTTCCCATGTCAATACATCTGATCGCAATGAACATTTATTACAAATTAACCATTTCCTGCTATCTCAGAATGTTAAATATTCATTCTTTAAAGAAAAGCCAACTCCAAGAAGACTTTCTGGATCCCACTTGACTGCTTTCTCATAAACTTAGGACTTTCTAACCTACAACAGGGCTTTATCCCCCTAATTTTTGCCATTAGGGACACATGACTCAGGTTGAGGCCATCTGGTGTTACGAAAGAGAGAAAGCACATCTTCTTCCTATTTTTTTTTTTTTTACCCCTGGAGAATCTTTCCCTTGAAGGCAGCTAAGCTGGTACTGCCAAAATTCTGTCAAATGAAAGCAACTCCAGGTATGTGTGAACCTGGCTATATGGATAGGGGAGTCCATTGCCTTCCAGGTAGGCTTTTTTACTCCTGAGTTTGGATTCCAAAGAGACCGTGCCATTTCATAGAGCCCTAGAGGACAGTAGGTAGGTACTTCTCCTACCCCTTTTTTGATCTTAGTATAAAAATTTGAATCACTCTAGCTCAGAGACAGAGTGCTTGCCTGGCATGCCCATGGCCCAGGGTTTAATCTTCACTGTTGCCCCACCACACACACACACACACACACACACACACACACACAATCTGGTCTTGATGCCCATAATGACCCTGATTAAGGGTAGAGTATACAGAATGGAATGAGTAACTCACTCTGTTTTGGCAGCACCGCTTATGGGTGAGTCTGCTGTGCCTGTGTTCTGCCACAATAACAAATAACTATGAAATCCCAACATGGTTGAGATTGAGAGAGAAGTCTCAATCCTGTCACGTCCATTGTGGCTGTGACTTCATTCCATGTATTCATTATCCCAGGTTGTTGGCCGAAGAAGCATCCTTTATCCAGAACAATGGGGAAACAATGGCCAATGGCATTTGTTCCTCTCTCAAAACAAATCCACGCAGGTCTGACATCAGTAGATGAGGGTGTATCATTTCCTCGAGGGAGAAGCCTTTAGGAGGGGCAGTGAATATTTCAACAACAATTTTATCTACCACAACATGTGAGAACAATTTGGATATTGAAGCACTCCAGAAAGAGCACCCAATAGAGCAGCAAATTTCTAATGAGTTTTACTGGAAATGTAAAAAAATCAGAAGTTTGGTCTACAGGGTGTTAAGGTCCACTCCAGTTCTGATGTGTAGCCCAAAGTTTGCATTATTGTTATTTATTTTGGAATCTTACCCAAAGGACAAGTGCCAGCAACATTTCTATATTTCTCAGAGACATCACCCAGTATGTTGCTGAACACATTTGTTGAATAAGTTAAACCTTATGAATAACTTACACTTCAGTATGAACTCATTAGATAATTTCCTGGAAGCAAGTTCTATGGATGGAACATGTTAGCTAGAACTGAGAACCACGGACGTGGTGATGAAGGGAGAAGAAAGAGAAACAAATGAAACAAGCCCTCCAGGTGTGTGGAGGAGGCAGACTGTGAAGCCAAGTTAGGCACTGCTCCACCCCTGGGTGATTTTTCTCAGGGCAGGCTCCATGAAGGACAGCATATATTATGACAGGATCCAATTCTTGATTTCCCTGTGGCTGAAAATTGCATAACTTACTAAACCTTAAAGCATGTATATTTCAAAACTATTGCAAATGCAAAGAGGTTTTCCCCCTCCCTGCTCCTTATTTTGTATAGGAAAACTTGGTGAAGAACACATTCCCAAACCTTAAGAATTCAATGAAAGGAAATGCCAGTCTTGTACAAAGATGAAATTCCTGATTTTACTGTGAAAAAGGAAATGATAGCCTTTCTGACCTAACAAAATATTTGATTTGCCAAGAAAATGCTGTCAACTTGAAGAAACGAGCTAAGAAGAAATATCCATGAATGTTTTTGTTTCCACTTACTGTATCTTTGTGCAGGGATCAGGCTTTAAGAAGAAATTCTCCTGTGATTACCACCAACACCCCAGCCAACATCATTATTTAAATAATTACAAAGCACAATTTGAATTTCATACTTAATCTTCAGCTGAAGTGATGGATTTTTATCTTCTCACCCATACCATTTTTCCTGCCTACACACACTAATTGTAGCTTACAGAGATTACTTTTGAGTTTTCTCTCTTAACCCTAGTAGCTACTTCATTATTTCACTCCTTGGTTGTAAGAATAAACAGAATATGTAGATTTGCTTTTTGTTCATCAATGCAGTACGGAGGGAATCAAAAAGTTGAACCTCATCTTATAAATTCTAAACAATTAGACCCACAACACAGATAAAATTCATCCAGAATAATAGAGGCCATCTGTGTTATAAACAAGAACAACACCATGCTGCTGAAACATCAACCCTCTCTCCCCCTCCTCTCTTAACCAACTTCAATATGATTGAGTTGGAAAATTCTAAACGCTCTTGTGAAGATAACTGAGAAGTGAAACAGAAAGCAAGTCAAAGAGCAAGAAAGCAGGAGTCTGAAGAATCCTGTTTTTATCTTTCCTTTCTTGGCTTCTAAGTATTATCTTCAAACTAGTGATTTGAACTTTTTAGAGGAAAAACAATCAAGGAAAGGAATTTTTAAACTCTAACTTTTTTACCTCCCTCTGGATTTGATAGTCTCTTACTGACTTGGGGAAGAATGGCATTTATCCTAGGGCAGGAAGACCTTCGGTACCTCTTTGCCTCAAAGCCAGTGGCTTCACTGGGCTGGCTATGGCTTGCTTAGCAAGCAAGCCATCACCCTTAGGCCTGACACTCTAAATCAAAAGATCTTAGAACTTTCACCAACTGACCAGAATACTGCTGTTTCAGGTGCCTAACATGCCAATTGTGAGGGATACTGGAAATGTTTATTAAGCTTATGGTATAAGATGGGAAACTCCACTGGAACATTTAAGTGTTGTTTCACCATGAAGCGACCCAATGTTGAAGCTTAGCATTCTCCCCCGGTCAGAATGGAAGGTCGGGGTCTGATTCAGGAAGCCGGCACCAGCCTCTTAGTATGCAGTTTTCCTTGGAGACGGGCCATCTTCACACTGCGCCTGCCATCCCCTCCCAGGCCTTCCTGTCCCTGCTCCCCATCCACAACCCGGCCTAGGGCGCCTTGGACGGATCTCTTGCCATTTCCTGCATTCTGCAGGAGCACTAATTGAAAATTTGGGTGGCCTTGCTTATTTATTTTCCTGGAATGCAGTGGGTTATATTTTCATGGCATTTTCTCAGCAGTACAGCGTTTCGATTTCAAACTACAACAATGAGAAGAAAAGCCAGTCCCCCGTCAGCACGCAGACACACAGCAGAAGACAGTGCGGGACTTTGACTTTGTAGTTCTGCTTCTGTAAATTGTAACTAAATATAAGCCATCAGAGATGCCCCACTTCTTTCATGAAATGAAAAAGACAAGTTTACTTTCTCATGGAAAAGGAGAAAACACAGTGATCTGCTTAGACACTATGAAAAGAGAAGGATAAATAGGAGGTACCCCTGAAAATTATTTGGTGCAACTCAACAATTGTCTCATGTCTAAATCTTCATAAAACGGATTAGCTCTGATTTTCTATTTAAAAAAAAAAATCAACTTGTTTCAACATACTGTCGCACTTGCTGGGGGTACCTACACATTACAGAACGCACATGCTGCGAAAGCATTTTTTTTCTGTAGGAATATGAAAGCTAACAGTGAATTTTTAATTTTCTCAAGATGCTTAACCATGCTGTTCTAATAATCTACCCCTGCAGTAAATTTTCTATTGCCTAACATTCAAAGAGGGCTCCATTAAAATGGATTTGTATAAAAACACAATTTTGGCAAAAATTAAATTTATATACAAGGCTTAGAGAATTTACACTTTAAAACAGACTTTTGATTTCATTCTGGATAGGTGAATCTGATTTCTAAACTAAAAGGAAATAAAGTGAATTTTTAACATGTGATACCACATGTGTAAAATATATTAAAAGAAAAATTTAGAGTGGTTGAAAATATGTACATGTGTTTAATAGATGGTTACCAAAGATTATTACTTTAATTCTATTTTCTGAAAGCATGCCAATTGAGATGCAAATTCATTTCCATTTTTCTGTCTTTAAAATGGGACTGGATCTAAGTCCTTTTTTTTAATCTTGAGAGCTACCTTCCCTTGTTTATTTCATACACATTTCTGCCACTGGTGAAATTGATCGACATGCTAGGCATACATCAATGTAACTCAAAATAGAAAATAAGACCTTTCTATGGAGCAAAGGATTGCCATGTATATATGAGCTAAAAGTAAAATCTTGAAAAACACTGGTCCTATTTTTGTTTGACAATGGATTTTGAGAAGTACAAAAACCTCATCTAGCTACAAAAAATTAATGGTATTAAGTGAATTATTTCTTACAAATTGGAGATAGCTTTAAATTATTGAAAAATCAAATCATATCTTTACAAAAAATAAGTAATTATGTAAAATTACCTGACTTCTTGGATGAAAAAACTTATTAGTATCTTATTATAATTCGTGAATAGGACTTCTTTTCCATGTATATATTTTTTCTTTTCTTCTTCTTCCTTATTTTTTTGTGGTGCAGGGGGTTGAACCTAGAGCCTATGTATGCTAATAGTGTGTGCTTTACTAATGAGCTATATCCCACATCCACTATATCTCGTCTTAAAACTAAAAGGGTAGTGAGGGGAAAAATCTGCTCCGGTTATGCAAACATTGCCTAGCTAAAGTACTTAATTTGAATATACATATGTGAGCAGAGTAATAATTATAGTTTTTCACACGATACTGATTATATATTTGAGCCTTTCTATGTAAGATATGTTGTACATATAATAATAGTAATATTTTAAGTTTACATAGCTTTTTGTGGACTATACAAGTATTTTTCAACATATATATAATTGAGCTTTCTAATTCTCTGAGGCTAACTTGTTTTAAAAGTGTATTAAACTCAATGAGAAAAATGTAAAGGAAATTCAGCCTATGTTTTTAAAAATATATGTATAATAATAGAATCAAGTATAAAACAAGAAATATATTGTAGTTTAAATAAAGGAGATGCTTAACTTTTAATCTAATGTAAAATGAAAACTCTTAGAAAACAAGCTCAGAAACATTCATTCACTTGATAAATTCAAATGTATTTTATTTAACAGTTTTACTTTCATTTGGCCTTTTAAAAATAAAATGTTAAGAGTAAATTACACTTTTTACTATTCACATCCATATGATTTTTCCCCCTAGTAATTAACTGGCCTCTCACTGCCTCTGTCATATTATATTAAATTAGATCTTAAGGAAATAAGTGGCACCTAGATATAGACCATATGGTTGCCAGAGCTTTTGTAGATAAGTCTGAACAGAGATGGAGAAAGGTGTGTTTTCCTTTTTGTACAGTCTCCAAAATAAAAATTATAAATTTTAAGTATTTCCCACAATCATTTCCACTTTCCTAGGATTAACATAAATTTTAGCATGGCTGAGAGTTACCCCCCTGGTGTCAAATAACAAATCTAAAATGTTTTTCAAAGAAATGTATTTTACAGAATAAACAAGAGCAAAAACCACTTCTCGTGACTTACCCTTCCCTGGGTTTAGCCAAGAGCTGCCATTTCATTTCAACAGAGAGAGATCACTTCAGAGTATATTTTACGATATACACAGACATAAATTGCAGCTGAATTTAGGAATTGCCTAAAAGAAATTAATTCCTAAAATTTCAAAACTATGCCTAATAAAAATACTAAGTCTGGAGGATTTATATTACAGAAGACAAGCCATCATCTGCAGAGCACACTGAGAAGGGAACGAGTTGCCAAATAGTATGCACAAAACAAAACACAAAAGCCCAAGTATGAACTATCTTCCCACCTTTGCTTTCTCTTGAAATTTAATGACTTGGACAGAAAACTGGGGTGTATGTATAATGTTGGATAATGGAATTATTGGATCTATGTATCGGCTTTCTACATCTGACACTCAGCTGTAAACAACCGACAACTCACCTGATTCAGAATAGTTTATCTAAAGCACAAGGCAAAATAAACCAGGTTCCTGATTTCTTTTTCCTGAGAAAGTAAGTTTGTTCTTCTGAACGTTTTCTTGTAATGGAGGCAAAAAGAGGTAATGTAACTAGAGTGCAAGGAATCTAACAGATCTCCAGGCCTACAGATCGGTCAGTGCAGGCTGTCAACTCAGTTCAAGAAGGCAGAGAAGACGCCTTGTGGCTAGGAAGCCCAAACCCACCCAAACACAATTCTCCAGTTACACACTCCTTGAATAAGCTGAAGAGCTGTTGAAAGCTAAGTACCAGTGAACAATCTTCCTATGATGAGTGCTTTAGCCACAAAAGAGAAATGTGTTAATCAGAGAATTTTTAAAAGATTAGAACACCACTGTCAGCGTTCTTTTTACATGGAAATCTGCGGAAGACCTCAATTTACAGAAAAGATCAAAGTGATGTTGGAAAATAAATATTCAAACCATGATTGATGAGACAGGAGGATGCAAGGTGAGCTAAAATGAGGGTAAGACAAAATAGAGTCTAAACATCCAGAGATCTGGAGCCCCCACAGCCACTTCTGCTACAGTTCCTGAGCTCCTGCTTACTCTCACCTCAATGCAGCTCTTCTCGGTAGCTGTTACCTACAAATTGAGCTTAAATGTTCAGTCTTAATTGGGTTCATGTGTGTATGGGTCTGGATGCTTATGCATATGTATATGTATGTGTATACGTATGCAGGAATGTGTAATTTTGTGGTAATGTGCATGTGGGTGCACCTGTGTATGTGTGCATTGGAATGTGAATGTGGGGTGTTTGTCTATATGTAGATGTATATGTGCATGTATACATGTATACAAGGTGTATGGATGTGTGTATGCATGTTTGCAGCTGTGCACGTGGGCAAACTTGTATGTATGTGGGGTATGCAGTGTGTATTGATATGTGCATCTGTGTATGTTACTGTGTAAGAAGAAAAACTTGGGCTGGGGTTGTGGCTCAGTGGTAGAGCACTTGCCTCTCACCTGTGAGGTACTGGGTTCGATCCTTAGCACCATATAAAAATAAATAAATAAAGATATTGTGTCTATCTACAACTTAAAAGAATTTTAAAAAATAAATAAAAAGAAGAAAGAACATTTTCTCAGGACAATTGTTTCATTCACTAGAAGAAAGAAAGAAATGAAAGAAGGATGGGAAGAGGAAAGGACGAGGAGAAGGAGTAGGCCGGGGCGGGGAGGAACTTGTAGTCAGTCTACTGACTCCATTTTTTCCTCTGTCCACTTCTACTGTTTTTTTTTGTTGTTGTTGTTTTTTTTTGCTGGGGGGGCAGTGTGGTTGTTGGGAGGGGAAACCAGTTAGCTAATAGTTCCAACTTGCCTGTTGCCAGCCAATTTGGGTTTTGTAACAACTTTTTCCCCCTTAATATGACCATCAGGATATAAAAGGCACAGGAATAATACTCAGTCTTTATGAAGTAAATATGAATTGTTTTTATGCAAAGGAAACAAGAAGTTGATGTTTCTTACGCTCACCCATAAACTGAAATGTTTGTTTCAGCCTTGTGGAATGTTCCAGTGGCCACCATCCACTGACTGCTACTGGACCATAGTGCTCCTGGACTGGCCATTAGGAGATCTCTGTGACATGGTGTTTACCATGACCTGAAATAAACTTGGGGGGTAACAGTGACTACAACTAGATAGAGATTTTAACTCCTAGGACTCCATAAATTTGCTCACATGAGAGAAGGCTTTTATTTCTAAGTGTTTCTAAAAAATTACAGATGATTATTAATTGTTAATATTAATAGCAATTAATTGTTAATATTAATACAATGCTAATAGTAGTAGTAGTATTATAGATACTTTGAGAGGACAATGGATCAGCTTATTATTGATCAGAGTTACAAAATTTTTTACATTTAGTTATTTCACATTTAAATAAACTGTTAAGACTTGGTGGAAGAGTATTCATTAAATCCTACATATTTACTTCACAAAATGCTCCTACAATGAGAAATATTCTAATTTCCACTTAAAAATGTAAGCGTTATTAGATTTATAAAAGTTAATTTTGTCAGGCATGGAGGTGCAGACCTGTAATCCCAGCAAGTCAGGAGGCTGGGGCTAGAGTATTATTAGTAAGACTCTCAAAAACATAGCAAGATCCTGTCTCAAAATAAAAAGGGCTGGAGATGTTAGCTCAGCTGTAAAGTGCCATTGGGTTCAATCCCCAACACACACACACACACAAAGTTAATTTGATGTTACTATTATGCTAAGAAAACATGCATTCTTACTGAATAAAGTAGAAAGCTTAATTTCATGAAAGAACTACCTGCATTCTATAATTATATTTTGTTAAGAAAGATCACTATTGTAAATTATTTGGGTTCACTAAATGTTATGAAATTTATAACATTTCTGATAATTTACAACTACTTAATATGTAGTTATTAGATTTTTAATCAGGATGTGCATACAGTTTTAAAACACATTTAAATAATTTGTTATTGTCATTTTTTCAAAGACAGTCATAAAATGTATTTAATAGTATATTATCTTCATGTGAACTCACGAAGACCCACCCTTGTATATTTCATTAGGGTCTCAAAGATGCATATGAAAATGCACACATACAGTGACATATAACTTCCAATATAAATTCACATTAAAAATTAAAAGGTTAATAGACTATGGGGCAATTAACATTTTATAGTAAGGAGTTTATTCATGTTTACATTGTAAAGAGATTTGTTGTGACGGTATCTTGAGCCTGGGACAATTTCCACCCTCAAATACTGCTTATGTAATCATGGTTATACATAAACCTAACCAGGAGAATAGTTTTATATTTGATTCCACTCAAAATTTGCTGATTTAAACATGTTAGAGTATGCTTGAAAAACAAGCAGATTCTTCAGAGTTTGAGTGGGTATTTTCTTATTTGTTAAAGATTTTTCTCCAGCAGTTTTTCTTAGGCAACTGATTTGTATTAGCTCTAATCAAAAACACTGACAAAACAAGAGTGGGACACACATTAAATAAATAAAAATTAAAAAATCAAACAAAGTTTTTCATTTATTCTTCTCACTTTCCATTACCCAAGATACATTTTTCTTTTGGAAAATTAATAATTAACATTGCAATTACTACTACTACTACTACTACAACCACTGAGGTAAAGACATAATAGTAATAGTAGTATTAGATGGCAAGAGATAATATGTAGAAAAAAGAACAATGCTTTGCATATAAGAGACATTGTGTCAATATTGTGGAACTGGAAAAAAAATTCAATTTGCATTGCTGTACACGTACAGAAGATCTCCCTGAATTAGTGACTGGACAGCTTGGGCAGAAAATAAACCTATTTTGTAAGTGCTTTCTAGATTGCACTGCCTTTAGGATCAGTAAATACAGATTTCTAAGACATCTTTAAAGGAAAGAATTATTGTGTTGTTATAATTCAAGAAAGGAAAGCAATGTGAAAATTCTGTAAATATAGAAAATCAACTAATATGCAAAAGGCTTCCTTCCCTGTTTGATGTGGGAAGCTGACTCGTCTCATTCTACACAAGCATTCTAAATTCTTTGAGAATTAATTTATATTTTATTTCTCTTAAAGCACGCCAAGACTCATTTTGGGAGCAAAGGAGCATACAGCAACGCATTTCATTCTCTTTTTCTTTTGAATAGTATTCTACTTGACATTATATAGTTTCTGGCCTGAAATTATATTTACTAGAAAAATTGCTGCCAAACTTAGAGTCAGTAGTTACTAGCATATTTGTATAAACCAAGAGCTTAGAAAGCTGGATGGTGTTTAATATTTTTTCCTGGATATTAATCAACATTGTGCCTTGTCACATCATGGCTAGTCATTTTTCCATTAGGCAGTGGAAGAGGATTGGCATTTCAAAGCAAGCCAGCATTGTAACCAAGGAAAACAAAATTCTATAAATTCTAGTTCAAAACTGATTTTCCTAAAGAATGAAAACTTCCTTTCTCAATATGTTTTAGCAAATACATGCTTGCAAATAGGAGGTTGTTTAACAGCAGTAGCAATTATATTTAAACATATCCAAAACCCAAAAGATGTGAAGAAACAGATAATAGTTACTAACATTTTCTTTCACAAAACAATGCCTGCAAAAAGACTTAATGGTTGGTCATCAAGGGTATATTACTTTCTAGGATATAATTTTAACTGTATAGTTGGAGAGATAATTCTCCATTAGATCTTTTAAAATTATTTATGTATTCTAATTTATTATACACGATGGCAGAATGTAAAACCTTTCATATTACACATATAGAGCACAATTTTTCAAGTCACTGATTGTACACAAAGTATTTTCACACCATTCGTGTCTTCATACATGTACTAGGGTAATGATGTCTATCCATTAGTTCTTAAATAAAAGTTTGTTAGGAATCCCTACATGTCTACAGAGTCCTGAAAAGCTATTGTTTATTAGAAGGAAATCATACATATGTGCTTAAATCTACCATTCATGTCTGTGCATTCATCTGAGCTTCTCATCTGTTAGTGAAATAAATATACCTCTTGTTAAACAGATGTAAAACATAATAATAATGCAAATTGACACAGACTCGAACACCCTAGATCTGAAAAATGTGGCCAAGCTTAGACGAAATTATTTAATGGAAAAGTAGGATTTCAATAAAAATGCAACCCACATATTTAACATTATATTGTTTTCCTCTTTATTACTTTACTTCACAGCTAACCTATCATGGTTGGGCATTCTACAACTGTATCCCAGCGAGGGACAAAAAAAAAGCAAAGAATTAGTTTCCAGGGCAAGGGATTTTGGGGAAGGTGTGGAAATGATTCAGGACAGAGGAGCAAAAAGTTATAGAAACAGAAAAGGACCAATAATCTGCTTCAAGGTTGGAAAGAGCAACTACAAAATTCTGTCTCAAATGGATTGTAACAAATTTAAAGAACAAACCATCTGGGAGGGGAAAAATCCTTTAATTGAGTAGTAGAACAATTGGTGTGATCTACTACCACTGGCATATAGAGTTACTTGGAAAATCTCCACTAAGTCACCCACATGTCCTATTGTGTATGATGGCCAGAAAAAGTCACCAGAAGAGAGAGCCTGCAGCTCAGTCAAACTTGCTACAGAATAGCTGTTTATTGAAAAATGTACTTCAAAAAAAAAAAAAAAAAAAAGAAAAAGAAAAATGTACTTCTATCTGACCAACTTGTTTTAAAATAACTGGAACTCTCATGAGATGGAGTAATCAGGGTCAATAGGTAGGATCCAGAGTGCAGGCTTCAGATTTCCAAAGTAATTTTTCTTTTTACTGATAGTCTATAATCAACTCTTTATTTTTCAGGGGATAAGAATCTTTTCATGTCTTTAGTTTTGGCATGTCACTGTTAAACATTTTTAGTAGTTTTTCACTAGGGGTGAAGAAATAAATTACTATTCAAACCAATTGGTCATGTAGCTCTGTTACAAGGATTCAGTCAAGGAGAACAAAGATTCAGACCCCTGGCTAAAGTATGATGTGGAAATTATCTTTGGCTTTTAATTTTGCATGTGCTCCTTATCCTTTAGTATCAGGGAAAATATAAAGATGAACTGACAAGAGGCAACTTCCTGCAGGACAAGTACTTAAGGACCTAGACATCCTCAGTGGCCAGCCAGGACACAACTGTGGTGCACAAGTGGTGCCAGTGTCCTACACAGTGACACCTGTCATCACTTTTAAAAACTTTTGGAAACTATGTCAGTCCCTGAGAGGGGAACACCTCCAAGCTAATTTGGGGGAACCCTACTGAACACAAAGGGTGAGAGACCTGTCGCCAAGTAATTTAAAATCCTTTGAAAGGACTCAGATAAAATTTGTGTCATATTAGAATTTAAAACAAATGAGATCTGAAGACAGAGGGCAAATAGTAACCAAAGTAACACTCTAGGACCATGCAAAGCCTTGTTTAAGGAGTGTTGGCACCAATCAAAGCTTGTACACAATGTTCCCTGCCACTGTGAAACTGTAGCTGATACTTCTGCTCCCAATGGGATGATAGGCCTTGGCCACTGAGCTGCCAAGAGGAAGCCAGCAGACTCTGCCCTAGGCTTGCCTTTATGGGCGCCACCACATCCATGAAATAAACTGAGAATATGAAGTCATTTTCTATTATTGCTGACATTACTAACAAAATGCCAATTGGTCTTGTTACCATTGAACAAGCTATAGAGGAATTTCAAGTGGAAGATTTCCAAAAGATAAAACAAAAACAATTTAAAATAAGATTATATCTTATGTTCAGTTAGAAATTCTTCATTTAGAACATGAAGAGGTCTTAATTCCTATTCACAGAAAAACACAGAATTAGGATATTTTGTATCTTCTGCATCATTTGTATCTATGTAAAGTAGGGCTGGCAGGGACAAGAGAATCCCCTTGTAGGTTGCTCAAATGAACTATTTTCAGATACCAACTTGGTTTCTTTTCTCTAGGTTATGTGGCTTCATATCTCTCTGGCAGTGAGTGTCTTTCCTCAATTTCTTCTTTCCCTTCTGGACCACCTATGGATATAACCTACTTCCAGAGACTCCCAGATATAAACACAGGTGTTAAACACATCTGCATTATTGCACTGGGTGGCAGCAATGGCCATATGGTGGGAGTAACACTATTGTAACACCATACCCCTTCGTGGAGCCAGCTTTATTCACATTTTTTGTTTAAATTAAAATATGCAAATTGCAAGTAAACATGAAAAACCACAGAGCTGTATTTTGTTGTTTGATGTTGAGGACTCTTCAGATACAGAGCTCTGAAGCCAACAAGAAATGTAGATGGCTAAGTCCACATAAACTAGGAGCACACAATAGCTAAGACAAAGGTAAAAACAGAACCAGACAAGCAGCTTCCTTAACTAAAAAGGACAATCCAGGGATTGCTAAATCAGAGTTTGTAATTGTCTTGTAGGATTTCAAATAATCCTTGTAATTTTAAAACACAAAGAATGACAAAGCTGGTGAAATATCTCAGGCATCTATATATTATCAAGATTTATATATCTAGTGTTGCTTACTTTTTTGTGCCTTTAAGTAGCCATTCAGCATATTTTGAGATAGACAATTAGAAAGAGGACTGTTCTCTAAGTTTGCTAATATCAAAATGTAGCCTGACTTTAATTTTAATTTTTCATTCAACACACATTTATTGAGTACATATTATGTGTGAGGCATTAGTGAACAATGTAAAGTCCCTTTCCTTAAATGTATACTTTAGTGGGATGAGCCAAATGAAGAGATAATAATCAATTTACAAATATGACTAAGGTAGGGCTGGCACGGACAAGATAATCCCCAAGAGAATAAGTGTACAATTCAGCACTCAATGAATGGGACGGTCAGCCTGGTCTATCTCATAACAGTTAAGTCTCTGTAGTATCTACAACAATGAATAAGGCAGTAATCTGCCAGCAAGGATCATAGAATTTATGGGTTAACAGATCACCAAGTTTCAATTTTTGGTAAAAAGGATCATTCAGATATGGCAAACTGCAGTTATAATTACAGGATTAGGTTGTATTCTTATTATGGTCCATTTCAAACTGATATGCCATGCAGTACAGAACACTTAGGGTGTTGATTTCATGTAAATTGAATACATAAATAAAGTATCTAAAGAGCAGAGCATTGTGTTTTTCATGGTGTTTCCTAAGACTGTTTCCAAAGGGATTTCATGCTTCAAAGTTATTCTTTCTCTCTAGGTCCAATGAAATCTGACACAGAATTGAAAACACAAAGCTATCCAATCATAGTTAATTGCCCCAACAGCTACTATTGCAATTTTAGTTTTAATGATTATATTTTCTGACAACTTCTGCATATACTGTGCTCATGTTTGCTGGTTGGCTTAACAATTAGGATCAGAAACCTAAGAAAAAAGAAAGAAAACAGCACTAATATTAACAAAAGAGTCTCTTTCCTTTTTTGAGTGTTTTTTTCCCAGGAATTTATTATTATTATTATTATCATCATCATCATCATCATCATCATCATCATCATCCAGGATCTGTGAATTCTCAAGACCTATACATACTGACTTAATGGCAGGATTGCCTAACCTGAGAAATGGTATGTCACTGAGACCCAGAGGATTTGGTTTCATTGTGCAGGAGGAGTAATGCTGCCAGAGACTTCTCACTTTATTTTCTTTGGACCTCTGCTGCCAAGTTTCTGATTCACACTTAAAGAGTCTTCCCCTTGCTCTTTAAAATGAATAATCCTGGAGACAGTCAGGTTATTGCATACTAGAAGAACACTTTGACACATCCTCTGACAAAAAAAAGAGACAAAAATGAAGTCATGCTAAATCCTATGACTCAAGGAGTCGGTACATATTATCATCTTTCTATCCCTAGATGTATTTCCAGAATAAGTGTACAATTCAGCATACAATGATATTTGAAAAGTAGGAAACATAGGTTGTTTTTGGTTTATGACAATAGCAATCTTGGTTGGTTCTGTCAGGAGCTGAACAAGAGATAAGGTTTCCAGGGCTAGTATTTGATGTGGGTAGTGACATGGGAGACAGCAAGCTGGGAGTGGGGAAGCTAGTCAAGGTGTGCTAGGAGGTGCTTCCTTCACTGAGGGCAACTGGAGCACAGCCTTCTTGGGAAGTGTGCGATGCAATGGACTATATGCCTCTAAGCTACACACCCAGAGCGAGCCTGCTGGTGTGTTTACACACCAGCTCCCAGCAGCTGTTGGTTGAGGCTTGCTTCTGGGTGAATGAATCCTCCAGTGCTCCCAGCTTCTCTGTTCCAGAGAGAAAGCTCTTAGGCACAAAGAAAGGTGCAGGTGCTCCCAGAAAGTCACTTCAGTTGAGGGTATATGGATGGGGCAGTTTCTAAGTGTCAGGTAGCTGTACAGTCAGGGTATATAGGAAGTACTAATTAAAAAGTTCTCTCTCGTTTACTTTTTCATTTTTCTCTACTACTGTCTACCAGTGTGCTGTGTCCTGTTTCTGATTTCTCATGGTGGTATATAATCACACTTTATTGGGGGTGAAAAAGACCTTAACAGGTTTGACCTTAGGGTCCACTGCTGCAGTTGGTCCTGATGGCCCAGATATTCTTACTATTTCTCCTTGATTACCCATCTAGATTCTTCTCATCTGCAACTAGCATTTCTGAGGTTCAGGTTGCTTACTCCATGAAATGACCCAGACCTCTGCCGTGTGTGATCTGGTTAACTTGCCTTTGTCTGAGTATGACAGCTGCATCCCCTTCTCCCTTAGTCTTTCCTGTTTTAGTTAGTGGAACCACCACTCCTCACGTACACAGTTTAGTATCTTCCAGTTATTTCTCTCTCACGGCCCTTGCAAATCATGTCAATTCTTCAGTCAACAAATTCCCAGCTTGATCACTGTGCTCTACCTGACTCATTATCCCCTAGAGCTGACCACTGTCCTTTCTTGCCGAGATTGCTGCAGTCACTCCCAAACAATGCTACTTTTCCTCTCACCACTCCATGATTATCCTTAGCCAGGGAACAAAGCGGGAAGAGATTGCGCTAGCTTTATGCCTGCACAGCACCAGGTCCAAGTGTTCACTCAATATTCGTATTCCAGTCACCTCTGTAATTTCCATGGTATCTTGATATCTCTATGTCATCTTGTCTTTTAAGGCTTTAACAGGAGCCATTGAATTCTCAAGGGACCCTATGGGGTTGATCCTCCTGACTTGGTGGGCCATATGGACCTGCAGCAGTTCTTTGACCTGGTGCATTGTCCTAATGTGGTGTATGTAGTCCCTTAATGTACCTGTCCTGATCCGGTGTAGTCCCTTATGTACCCCTTGACTCTTGCAGTGCTTTAACTCAGTGCAGCTTTTCGACCCTGTGCTGCCCCCTGACCTGGTGTTATTACTGGGTGCAGGCCCATCCTTATGAACTGCGGATCCATAAACGGTCTGTCATCCCACGGCCTCTTTGAAAATACCATGGGGCAAGGAAATGAAAGGTACACATGGCACACTCTTTGAGGTTACGCGAGGCACGCTCCTGTGCAGACAAAATGCCAGTTGGCGTGCAAGCCGGCAGCTGGGTCCCTTGGAAAGCAAGGCACACTAGCTTTCAGCTCTCACGGTGTCCACCTTCTGCAGCAACCCAGCCCTTCCTCTCCTCGACAGGATCAGCCTATCGAAGACTCGGCGCTCGACTACTGGGCGGATCGATGTGCTCGGCGCTCGCGGCGGGCGGAAGTGTGGCGCCGGCGGTTGGGCGGCAGCGGCCCGGAGCTACTGGCGAGAACTGCTCGGACCCCTGTCTTTGAGGCTGCAGTCGGCGGCCACAGACCGACGGGAGGTATGTGTGGGCCTAAGAGATCCTGGCGGAGGGCGCACCGCGGATCGCACTGTGAGGCCGAGTGGAATTCGCGGCCGGCCTGCGTCGGCCCGAGCCTTGGCTGCGAAGGGCTGGGGGCCGCGCGGCCCCGGCCCACCCGCGGAGGGCACCTGCAGCCAGGCTCCGCGCCACCTGACGCCTGGGCTCTACAGCAGTGACCCCTACCGGCCTGGGTGCCTCGGGCCCACCTGCCCCATTGTGCCTCTGTGTGGTTGTCACTGGCAGGTCTGAGTTTACTGGTGAAAAGTGAACGCGAGGCACATTTTATCTGTTTGCTTAAGTATGCATCCACTTAGGGCTCTAGGACGCTTACTAGGTGCCTGCAACTATCTTGGCGTTTGCACCTATTTGATCCTTACAAGGATTGGGTAGGTGATATTAGCTTATCCCATTTTACAGATAGGAAAATGGCGACTCTGGTTAAACAACGAGCCTGAGTTCATATATAGTTTCTCCAGTGATATAACTATTGTTGAGACGCACAGCCTCCTGGAAGCCTGATGATATGTGTGACCTAGTATCTCAAGATTTTGTAAATAGGCACTTCTTTAATTCCAAGAAACTGTTCTTGAGAGAATTTGTTTTTAAATTGTTATTTTTAATTTGCTAAAGATGTATGAGAAATTTTGTTCAAGTTTGATATATTTATGAAACTGTTAGTCTGTTCACATTCAAAAGCAAAGTCATCCACACCTTAATTAAAACATTTGGGTATCCTATAGTGAAAAGCTAGAGTAGAGAGTATGTGGATCCATCTCCTAATGCTTAATAATATTTTGTTTATAAATGTTGGTGTGTGCTGGTCTAGTCTATGTGTAACAGACTCCTTTAATGAGAAAGGAATTGAAAGCCAAAGTCTTCCCAAGGATGATTTGTGTGTGAAAAGTTGGTGAATCACGGGTTGAGATAGAGAAGATGATGTATGCTTAGTATTTACATGTTCTTTTCTTTTTTTAAAATATTTTATTAGTTGTTGATAGGCCTTTATTATATGTGGTGCTGAGAATTGAACCCAGTGTCTCACACATGCTAGGCAAGCACTCTGCCACTGAGCCACAACCCTAGCTCTACATGTTCTTTTCTGTTTAAGTAGAAGCATTAATTTTATGCAGGGAAGCAGAGGATCCTCCAGTATAACAAGGAACAACTCTTGGAAGTTTCAGAAAGTTATTTTTTGGCAAAATTTTAGTTCCTAGTATTAGGTATCATTTTGAACTATTACCTTTCTAAAAGATGATTATTAACCTCTTCAGTTTCTTTTCATTCCACAAATATTCGGGAGCTCATTATTTGCAAATCTTAAGATTTCTGTTAACAGAAAATGAAATTGATACTCATACACAGGAAGTCTTCTAGTAAAGGACTTGGAACAATTTCTAAGTGTCAGGTAGCAGTACAGTCAGGGTATATAGGAAGTACTAATTAAAAAGTTCTCTCTCGATTACTTTTTCACTTGTTCTTCTTATACATCTCTTTTCCTTTTGAGACAGGGTCTCACTGTGTTGCTCACACTTGTCTGGAATCTGGGGCTCAAGTGATTCTCCTGCCTCAGCTTCCTGATTGTTGGGAGTACAGGTTGGCACCATGCCAGGCTTTAGTTTACTTATATTAATCTGGCCAGGGTTACTAGTATGTCACCTGTCACATAGTAGGTTTTTTTGTTTGTTTTGGATACCAGGTGCTTAACCACTGAGTGACAATCCTAGCCCTTTTTATTTTGACACAGGTTTCACAAATTTGCTTTGGGCCTCACTAAATTGCTGAGGATGACTTTGAATTTGCAGTCCTCCTGCCTCAGCTTCTGAGCTGCTGGAACCACTGTTCTTAAATGTTTATTGAATGGGTGAGTTTTAGACTGGTATTGAGTAGGGGAGATTTTGAAATTGACTGGAATAGGAAATAACATTGATCATTCTGCCAAGCAGTACGTTAAAATGTTGAATGATCTTAGACCCTGGGAAATGTGTTCTTGGACCCCCTGGCCTGCTCCTGAAATGCTTTAGAGTAGGTTTATGTTAAAAGAATAATTATTGAAGCAAATATACAAATATGAATGAATTGTAGAGAAATTATGAATCTTGAAGCTGTGTACACACCCATAGGCATTCGAGGATCTCAGTTTGAAAATTACAGAGTCAAAGGTAGTTTGGTTTAGGAGTTAAAGCAGCCATCACTAGATCTTGGGCTACAACTGGCCTGGTTGGCACTAGCTGAGTTCCTTAGTGTCTTTGGGCCTTGGATTCCTTTGTGTGTGTGTGTGTGTGTGTGTGTGTGTGTGTATTCAGAGACTATATAAAACTAGATTTAAAAAAAATTTTAAAATATCTTCATTTTATTAATTTATTTTTATGAGGTGCTGAGGATTGAACCCAGTGCTTCACATGTGCCAGGCAAGCGCTGTGCCACTGAGCTACAACCCTAGCTCATAGATCTTCTCTCTTGAAGAATCCTTTCTGCTTTGAAAATTTCCAACTCAGTTAATCCTATAACCACTAAGCACTTGTCTTATTCCTGTATTGTGTTAGGGGCTATAACTATTGATGGACTAAACTCTTGATGGATAGGGATTAGTTTCAGTTATTTTTGTCCCTCCCAGTCTCAGCATATGCATGATATACACATTGTAAATAAAAATATTAGCCTGGATTTAGAATGGGCATTTTTGTCTTCTCAATAACAATACAGAACTAAACTGCGTGTAAGTGCAGCAGGAGCTCAGAGGAGGGAAGGATCTGGGAAAGCTTTGAGGAGCTAAGACCATGATGGGGCAGGGTGTGTGAATATCTGGGTTCTACACCAGGAGCAGAGGCCCAGAGGCTGCTGAGTGAGTGGATTTTGGGTTATGGAATGCCTTGAAGGTGAAGGCAGAAGTGTTTGGAACTGATTTGTTAGGCAATGGTTTTGTCTTGAAAATTACCTTAGGCAAGCTCAAAAGCTTCTTGAACATTCTTTAATATTGATGGTAATATTTAAGAATGGAGTGGATCATTCAGTTTGCTTTATTTTTGCTTTTGGATTTAGCAATTCCTTTTAAATATTTTCCACTCATAGTAAATTTTGGTGCTAATAATGAAAAGGACACTGGATATCTGGATTTGGGAAGCCTGGATTTTCATTTATGAGAATGTCAGCTATCCAGGCTGGATCAAGAGAGTGCCTACAATGGTGCCTGGCATATAGTAATCACTCAGGTATAAGTGCACAGTGTTGAAGGACTCTCCATTTTCTACTGCTAGAAGTACTCGCTTTGGCATGGCTGTATGGCTGTAAGCATGGATGAATTTTTTCTTTCTTTTTTTTTTTTTTGGTATGGGGGATTAAACCCAGAGGTGTTTAACCACTGAGCCACATCCCCATCTCTTTTTATATTTTATTTAGAAACAGGACCTTGCTGAGTGCGTAGGGCCTTATTAAGTTGCTGAGACTAGGTTTGAATTCATGATCCTCCTGTCTCAGCCTCCTGAGCTGCTGGGATTATAGGCATGTGCCATCGCACCTGGCATGGTTGAATTTTTAAAGGCTTTTTCTGGTTTTAAAATTCTGTAATTTTGGAGGGTGTGTAATTTAACTTTAATTATATTATAATTTTCCTGAAAAGTAAAATAAGACAAAAAGCCAAGATTATAATCTTTATTGAAAGCCCTATGTAACGTGATTTACGTCTGTGTAAATGAAGATCTCAGCAGGAAACAGAATTAATGCCAGAATGTTTAAATGAGGAGGCTTTAATAAAGAGACTACTCACAGAGGTGTGGGAAGGGTTAGGAAAAGAAGTGAAGCTCAAAGAGAAACCAACAATTGGAAGGGACAGAAGGAGAAAGTAGAGCCCACTGAGAGCTAGTGATGTGCGGGTAGGTATGGCTATTGACCGAACATGGTGCTGGGGGCTGGGGCGGGGCAGCACTGAAATGTACCAGCCTTGAAATTGGTCCCCTTCAGAAATCCAAAGCCCAAACCTCCCACTCTTTGCTTATAGTGTTATCTTTTTATCTTTCATGTTCCCATCTCTGTTGTACTTTACCTCTTTAGGAGGTTCCGTGATCTTCAGTCACTTTCATTGCCCACATGCTCAGTTGTTTCATTGTCCTTGTATATAGCAATAGTCTGGCAAGTTCTCAGCCCTGCATGATCTCAGCTCTTTATCTTCTGTTATGTTTGGGTCTTGGTTGTTAGAACCAGTTGGGCAAATCATTGTATCTAGATTTGTGTCCCTATAAATCCTTGGTCCCCAGTCTCAAGTGGGCATCAAGGAATCTTTCTAGAGTTGTTCTTATCAGCACCTTTTTCCAATCTCCATAGAATTTAATTTTAGGATTTTTTTTTACACTTTTCAAACCTCTTATCCATTTACATCATCTACTCTCTTAGCACATGTTCTTGCCACCTGTTTCAAAAATAATAATGGAGCTGTCAGAGTAGAATCCCATGGTCTTTCTGTCAAAAACATCCCTTCTTCAGTTACAGGGAAAGAAATTGTATTTACTTTTAGACGACGATCCCTATACCTGGACTCTGGATATTTTCTGCTCTTGCCTTTGTGAGGACTTCAGTTAGCTCTTCAGTCTTGCTAAAGGCCCCTTCCATTTGGCTTTTACACAGGCTTAGAGATAGCAACAATAAAGGAAACCAGAAAAACAACTACAATAAAAAAAGTAGAATTCTCTCTTGGTTTCACATTCCTCTGTTAAAATTTAATTCTTCCCTTCCCAGTCAAATTTTTTGAAATAGCTACTTCTTACCTAGCCCACTGCTGTCTGGTTTTGTACCCATGACTCTGCTAAAGGTTATTGATGACCTCCTGGTTATAAAATTTTGTTCCTATTGGTTCCCCAGTGTAGTGCCTGGGTCATAGCAAGTGCTTAATAAGTATTTGTTATGACTGAACAAATTTGAGGATATTTACTTCCCATAGATCTAATTTTTATTTGTATCTCTATTTTTCTGAGGTATATAGGAGTCTAACACTGTCAACTTTTGAAGTTCAGGGTGACTATTCTCGGTGTATATACTAAATCTTCTCAATGAACTAAGCAAAGGTAGAAATGAATTTTATTTGGTAATGTCTCTCCAGTCTTGTCCAGGTGATTTATCTTTTTGGGGTAGGGGAGAACCAAGCTGGATTTTTTTTTCCCCTGAAAAAGCACATTTTTCTAAAATATCAGGAATTAATGTTTTGTTTATATAGATCTAATAAAAGGGGAATGTCAGGAATTGGGTTCAATTGGCAATATGTATATATTTTGAATAAATTTAATGCTATGCTTTTATTTGAAACTATCCTTCATTCCTTCTTCTAAAAGTAGTGTGTGTTTGGGATTTTTTTTTTTTTTTTTTTTTTTTTTTTTGGGGGGGGGAGTGTACGTGTGGAGGGGGATAGATTTCAACTGGCCTATTTCATTTTTGATATGTCATCATCAGTGTCATGGCATTAGAGGACAGCCATCTTTAGACCTCAGCTTTTGGCTATGCAATGTAATGAAGGTTATTGCTCTCTAGGAAGAGGCTTAACTGCTGAGGCAGAGGACCTAAGCAACTCTTCTGATTAGGATGGAATCCATACTTTTTTTATGAGAATAGCTGACTAAGCCAGTATTTAATTTTCTGGGGGCACTGAGGGCTCATTTTTATCAGCCTTATCATGGAAAGTTTTTATTTCACCTTTAAATCTGAAGCTTAATTTTGGTGGACATAAAATTCTTGGTTGGCATCCATTTTCTTTCAGAGCGTGGTATTTTGTTCTAGGGTCTCCTATCTTGGAGGGTTTAGGTTGAGAAATCAGCTGAGATACGAATTGTTTTTCCCCTAAGTATAATCTGATACTTTTCTTTCGTAGCCTTTAAAATTGCTGTATGCTAGGCATTTTCAGTATAATGTGTCTTGGTGTGAGTCTGTTCTAATTTTGTCCTGTAAGCCTCTTATATTTGATTTTATATTTTGTTCCGGTACTGCTTTCTCTTCAATTTTTAACTTGGTTTATTGTTTTCTTCGTTTTGAGGATTTCTACTTTTTTTTTTTTTGGTCAGAATCTCTGCCTCTTTATTGAAGGGATCTTTCCCTTCCTGCATTTTCTCATCCTTTACTTCACAGATCAGTTTAACTATGTACATTCTGAGCTCCTTCTCTGACATTTCTTCTGCTTTGGTGTTGATGGATTCTGTTATTGGAGTATCTTGGTTTGTTTGGAGTAATTTGTTCCCTTGCTTTTTCAGGTTGTTTGTGTGTCTACCCATCTAACAGTATTAATCTGAGGCAGTAGACTTATAGTGTCCCTGAAGGTTTCCAGTACTTCACTTGCGAAGGATCAGGGTTTCTCGATTTCATGCCATGGAGCAGCTAGGTAAGCGACCCCCTCTATTCTGCCATCTGAAAAGCCCAGGCTTATCCTATATTTTATCTTGTCTCCAATGTTCCTTCTTGGTCACCTAAAGCACATTCTCTTTCCCTTAATCTGTACCTCTAAACATTGTTGGAGGAGGTCAGATTTTTTTCCTCATCTATAAATAAATACATTAATTATTACAATGGCTATAATAGATAAAATAGACATACTTATTAAGTTCCATTTAATATATCATTTAAATTACTAGATTTCTCCCAAGGGATTAAAATATAAACACCTGTGCTTTCAATTATTTTTTGTTTGTAGACATAAAGAAGGAAAAGAGGTCTAAAGAGGGCCAGGAAAGCAGGATGCATTATTTCTTGTTAGTTCACCCTTTTTCTGTAAACATCCCTTCTGAGATCATGAGTCTTCTTAGGAGGATCTTTTATGAAATACTGTTTGGACCCCCTGGATTCTTCCAGGTTCATTCATGATTGGTTTTGTTAACCATGACTTTTGCATTGGAGCAGGAAGAAAAAGGATTAATTTAGAAAACTGGACCACAGAGGTTCATGACCTTGATTCTGAAACTTGCCTCACCCTGTAAAATTTGTGGTAATGCTGATGTAACTTGACCCTACTCAGGAAGAGTGGAGTCTTGAGTTTACAGAGTACTAAAGAAAGGAAAAGCATTCCTTTGAACCCTTTTCTCAATATTTCTGGGAGATTCCTTTGAGTCTAGCTCAGCCTAGTGGTGACAAATCTATTCTACAGGAGACTGGGTGTGCCTCAAGGACGACATGAGTTCTATAATTCTGTTTTGTCATGGGTGTCCTGAGAGCCTAGCTGAGTCTAATTTTGTGTTGAAAGTCAATAGGCAGCTCTATAACCAGATCTTTCTGGGATTGGCTGCTACCAAAATGGCTTTGGGAAGGGTAATGCTACTTAGTGCTTTTTAAACATGGTTGTGAACACAGAGAGTTAGAGTGGAGCTAGGGTCTGAGATTCAACTCACATTTCTGGTTTGTTCCCTGGTGATGCTGATATTGCTAGTATGAATAGCATGTTGGGGGATAGGGTAGAGTAGGTGGACTTGAAGGGTTTTTTGAGTGTCTTTTAGGGGAAATGTTCCCATTTGTATGGCCTAATCTATTAAGGGCTTTAACATGATGAGAGACTTTTTTTGGCCTACTTATTGAAGTTTCTCCAATTCTTTTTTCTTTTCTTTTTTTTTTTTTTTTAAGAGGGAGGGAGGGAGGGAGGGAGAGAGAGAGAGAGAGAATTTTAATATTTATCTTTTAGTTATGGGCGGACACAACATCTTTGTTTTGTATGTGGTGCTGAGGATCGAACCCGGGCCCGCACGCATGCCAGGCAAGCGCACTACCGCTTGAGCCACATCCCCAGCCCCTCTCCAATTCTTAAGTGAATCAGAACTTATATTTTCCCTGTAGCTGAGCCTTGCTTCTTCTTTTTTTCAGATTTCACCTCTGTTACATAAATCATCAGAACTCTTCTATACTAAATAGTAAAAAATATTGCTTTTATGGTTCTAAAACTCTTTGTTGCTTGTGGTTTCATTTTCTGATTTTTTTCTTAATATTATTGCCACTAATTAATTTGTTTGAAGTTTTGTAAAGAAAGAACAATTTACTGTCTTTAATTCTACCAGTAAATACTTTGGAAAATTAAGATTATGTCAATGCAACATGGGAAAATCATAAAATTTTATGGCTTCTATTGCAGAAACATTTTCAGTTCATCTTCGTGGGCTTGGTTAAATGAAGAAGTGGATGGATTGAAAATAAGATAAATCTATGAAGAAAATTCAGTTATTTAGGTATACATTATAAAAAAAGTCACCTTTTGTCTTTCTTTAGTGAAATGCTTTAATAATGGTAATTTTCTCTTTTGACCTGTGATGGATAGGAGGTTAATTGATGTTAAATGGATGCTTTGTTAATCCTTCATCAGCTACTAAATTGGTACAGGGGAACAGGTCAAGACTACACAAGGCCATGACCAGCTTGTTTTCTCAGAGGTTTATGGTTCCACCCCTCCCCCGCTCCTTCAAACCACACACCATTCCAGCAGTACATAGAGGAGACTCTCCTTTGTCCCCCTCCCCCTCCTCTTCCTCCCATCCCCTTATCCCTTCCTCCCTCCCTTTCTACCTTTCTGCTTCTGCCGAGTGACAGCTTGTAGATGTTGCGTGCGAGGCAGTTCAGCTGGCGCTGTGTGGTCTGAGTGTGTGGTCTCCATCTCAGCCGAGAGGTTGCTAACAGGGTGGATGAGAGAGAGCAATACTGTTTACTTTAATTTATTTCGGATGCCGGAATTGTGCCCAGGGTTTCTTCTAAGCTTGATTCCACAGCTAGCAGCTTCAATCCCTCACAGCTGTGGTGCAGTCTGAACTCTAGGCTGGCCTCTCCCGACAGGCACTTTCCATAGCATCTGCCTGTTTAATCCCTTGTGGTTCAGAAATGTTAATGGCACTGCTGAGTGCTGTGATTATTTTGCTTTCACTATGTCAAGATATATGGCCTTGCAGAAATTTCTTTTGAGATAGAACTAGAGAAATAAAGCAGAAATTGTAAGATAAGTGACAAAGTTTTGATGTATTTTTAGAAATTGTGAAAGCTATTATACAGAATTTGGATCAAATTAATCCAACTGTGCTCATGTAAAAGAATCTTGGAATTAGGTGACATCTGTCATTTTGAACAATTTAAATGAAATTAACCAATTTAAGCTGACAGCTGATTTCTTGACCTTTTTGGAAAATCCACATTGATTTTGGCATGCCCGTTTACTGTAGTTATTATATTTGTCAGCAGTGATATTGGTTTACTTCATCATAAAGATTTGGCAAGTTGAGACAAATGAACTTTGTTTTTATGTCATAATATAAATTTAGGACAGAATCTTTTTTTTAAAAAAATTCTTTCATTATGAATAGCTTAGTAATATTTTCATGATTTTCTTCCTTTCTCATTCCTGAACATTTTCGTTGAGATTGTCAAATATTTTGTTATTTGAATAAACATCGTTAGACTTTTAATATCAGTTGGGATTTGCCACTGTTTAGCTTCTTCACTTCTTTTTCTTCCAGGGTAGTCTTGCTGGAGTTGTGTTATTGATGCCTTGTCCAGAGAGTGCTAGAAAATCTGGGCTACTAACATCTTGATCTTCCAAAGGAGTCAATATATATATAACTAGTACTTCTGCTGCTTTTATTGTTTTGTTTTGTTATCTTTAGTCCTAAATTTCAAACATGAACTCAGTTCCATCTAGGAGAGGGTAAAGCCTTCTCTGTCTTTGCCTTTCTTAGTATTGGCCGAGATTTTCCTTTGTTTTATCTGACTTGGAATTTAGTAGTGTTGAATACTTTTTTTTTTTAATGCTATCATCTCATATTTCTTTTTTTTTTTTAAATTGAGGGGGTTGTATCTTTGGTGGTAACAATGTTAATCTAATGCTCACAAGAATTTTGAAACACTGTATATCCACAAAATTATGCAGCTATCATCTCTGTCTTAATTTCAGGACATTTCATTACTCCCACAGAAAACCCTGAACTCATTATCGATCCTTTTATATTCATCCTCCCTCCAGACAACCCTGATCTACTTTTTGTGTCTATGATTTTATTTATTCTGAACTTTCATTTAAGTGGAATTATAAAATATGTGCCTTTTATGTCAGTTATGGCAAAATGAAGTCATTACCCTATGATATTTACCTAAGAAGTAAAGATTCTCTTTCTATAAACAGAAAATATTGATAAATGATGGTTATAGTTAAATAATCATAAATAGAAATGATTTATTGTATTTGCATTTTGTATTGTATTTGTATTTATTGTACTTGTATTTTGGAAACTTGGAAGTGTGAAATGTTCTAGGCTTTGATAGAAGTGATAGAAATGACATGCACTTTAGGGGTAGCATAGTTGGTACCTGTTCCTAGCCTTTTCTGAGTTGACCAATGTCAGTGCTAATTGGTTGCATAAAATGTGATGTAGAACTAAACTAATAAAATCTGATTGAGCTGAATCCCTCTATTTCTACCTTACCCATTATTGGGTTGAATTCTCCAGGAATGAAGAATAAGCCTGAAAAGGATCAGGCTTTTGCTTATTGGGAACTTAACTGTTTTCCAGGGCAACTGATTCTCATGGAAATGTAGAGAAACTGTAGAACCACAGCAGATGGACAGCATTGTAAATGATAACATTTTCAAGTACATTTCTGTTGAAGACAAATTTATCTTCGAATAAAAAAAATAAAAACACCCTCTGAACATTTTATTATTTAAAACTGAAAATCAAGAATCTTTTTATATGTTCTTACCACTGACTTTTCCTCTTTTATATATGGATGTTTTAAATTTAAAAAGCAAACTAAACAGTTTTGGCTTAGTTCTTATAGGGATAAAGAATGGTTAAAAATAAATCTATAGAAAGATTTATGAAGGGGTAAAATTAATTGTAGTTTAAACATTTAAAATTTTTCCATGTTACAAGAAATACATATTGCCTCAAAGATCTACAACTATCAATTAGAATTTCTGATTTTTAGGTAATTTTGTACAGAAGTATTAATAGATTATTAATCTTTTCACCTTTTGGACCTTACCATTAAAGATCACATTTGAGCTTGAACCATTTTCACCCAAAGATGGTACATAGAAAAGGGATTATTCTGTTCAGATCTTTGTGGTTAATTTGGATTCATCTAATTCTTTTCTGTGGCATGTTCTGTATTGAGAATCAAGAGAAGCTGTCATGGTATATTTTAGAATGTAATTAGGGTATTCCCAGTTTCTGTGATAGTTTTGATGATAACTATTACGGCACAGATTTATTGGTTTAAGAAACTGTATGGGACATAGTACAGAATCAAGGAATAACATCTGTCCTGAAGGAGAAGAAATCTAGCTGACATCCCTTTGAAAGGCCATATCTCATGTTTTCTCATAGCTGGGCTTTCACATGGCCTTTGAGGTTTGTAGTTTTGTTATTGAGGAATCTAAAGAAGAGTCAAACTAGAGAGTTGATGTGTTCTGAGATCTGTGTAGCTCAACCACTAATTTACTGAGTGTCTGGCCCTGTGCTAGATGTTAGAGAAGCACACATAGGATGAGAGTCCTAGACATACCCACTGAGGATGACTTTGTCAAGGAGCTTGACACAGTAATTCTTTTTGTCACCCACCCACCTGTTTCTTTAATGTAGGGGATATTGTAGTTGTTATAATCCCTTTCTTAGATAATTAACTTGTAGGAGAAAGGAACAAGTCCAAAAACAAATAAGCAAGCAAACAAAAAACCATTATGAGGCAGAACTGCCAAGAGGAGTCATCATGTGGTCAGTGTTCCTAAGGAAGCTGTCTATTCACTGCCTTATACCCCCTTCCAGAAGGGCTGCTCCACATGGTGCTCTGGGATTAGAATTTTCTGTGCAGTATATAACCTATCTACATTTCTAAAAATTATATTCATTTCTAAAAATACTAAAATTTCTAAAAATTACATCCGTGCTGTTGACTCAGGGAAAACAGTACTTTTAGAAATTTATCTAAACACATTTTTTCCCTGATGCCTCTACCCTTTTACAGTCTTATTGTCTCAATGTTAGCCCCTTCTTAATGTTACACATCCTTCTCATCCTTTCTCTGTATTCATCAGGCATATATATTTGTATAATTTTTTTTTTTTAAATAGCATTGGTTGTATCCTGCTTCTAACACATCAACTAATTTTTTTGAGACTATGGAAAAAATGAACTTGGGCTGACTACAGAGTCCTTTGTAGACATACAAAACAAAATATTTGTGGAAGAAATGTGTTTGGAGTTTGCTTTAAAGTACCTTTTCAAAAATATGAAAAGGACTTGACGAGATGGGGTGGTTGAAATAGACGTAATGCTAAAAGCTGGTTGATGTAAACATGGAAGTTCACTATGCTAATCTTTCTTGTTGTTAAGTTTATGATTTCCATAATAGAAAGTTAAAAAAAAAAATCACTGGGAAAATCAGATCAGAATAGAACTAGAGCCTGACTTTGAATTGCAACTCTACTACTTATTAACTGTGAATTTGTTTACTTGTTTTTGTTTTGTTTTATTTTTGAGATGGCGTCTTGCTGAGTTGTCTAAGCTGGCCCCGAACTCCTGGGCTCAAGACATCTTGCTGCCTAGCCTCCTCAGTAGCTAAGCTAGAGGTGCATGCCATTACATCTCACTACCAGTTTCTTTCTTTCTTTCTTTCTTTTTTTCCCTTTTAGTTGTAAATAGACATAATAACTATTGATTTATTTTTTTATGTGTTGCTGAGGATCAAACCTAGTGCTGCACGCGTGCTAGGCAAGCGCTCTACCACTGAGCCACAACCCCAGCCCCACGCTGTTTCCAAGCTGTGTCCAAGCTGTTTAAGTGATTAATAAAATCACTTACCATTTTAGAATATTTCCTTCCAGAAGCTTCTACCTATTTCTTTGTGTCTCTATTGCCTTTCTCTCTCCTCTCCCCTCCCTCCCTCCTCTCTCTCTCTCTCTCTCTCTCTCCCTATATTATCCAACTGTCAACATTTGTGTCTTTTTTTCCCCCTAAGTTGTTATAAGTATTTTTTGGTCTTGCATATGTTTTTAATAACATTTCACTTACTGCATTAGTATTTCCTTGATTGGACCTTCACATTTTACCTACTTCATTTTCTAGTTGTTTTGGATGCCTCTCACCACTTGTTATAGAAAATTTCTATATCTGTTGGGATTCTTCATGCCTGATAATCACCAGGCTTGGGTTATTTGAATCATTGTTCACCTTTCAGGAATATGTGTCTTTGAAACATATTGGCAAATTCTTATTTTTCAGTGTTAGAATGATTTGTAACATAGAAACGCTACATAGATTCAGCAGACAGACATGATTGTCTTAAATATCTTGTGTTAATAGACAATATGGAATCTCAGTTTTTGTGTGTTTCTCTGATATTGATTTCTTTCACGTTTGCTTATTCCTTGCCTCTCCTTGATTGTGAATTGTCTACCCTGCCTTCTCTGTTTCTTTTCTTTTAGGGCCTTATATTTTTATTGAACTTTGTGAGGTGTCTATGTCTACTCATATTTTGTGATATTGAATATTTTCTCAAACTTCCTTTTTGCTTTTCAATTTTGGTTGTCTCTCTTTAAGTAACCTAAAGAAGATGTGCTTCTCTGTCCTCCTACTCTGAAAGCTGTAATATACATTTACTTTATGTTTGTCTAGGTCTTTTGGTTTAATTAAAATTATATTTGACTTTCAAATAACTAGAAATTCTTTAATTCTATGGATTTTTGGAGTAATTTGTGTTAGTCAGCTTTTCATTGCTGTGACAAAGTACATGAGGAGAAAAACAAAACAAGAAAAGATTTATTTTGGTCCATAGTTTCAGAGATTTTAGTCTATGGTTACATGGCCCCATTGTTGAAGGCTTGTGGTGAGGTAGAACATCATGGTGAGGAGGATGTGGTAGAGCAAAACTGCTCACTTTCTAGCAGTCAGGAAGCAGAGCTGGGGGTGGTGGGGAAGGAAGATGAAAGTGCTGGGAACAAAATAAACTCTTCAAAGGCATACCCCCAGGAGTTTCTTTCCTCTAACTCCAAAAGTTTCCATCACTTCCCAGTAGCACCACCAGCTGGGAACCAAGCCTTCAACACACTGTCTTTTGGGGGGCATTCCAGATCCAAACTATATCAGCAAGCAAGAAAATTATGCTTTTGACTATAACTGAAACATTTTGGGGATTGAGGTTAATATACAGAAAATAAGATGCTAAGAAAATAAAGCATTTGTTTGTTTGGAATGAAGTTATACTTAATTTTGGCTATACTGTGTCTAATAGTAAAAAAAAAAAAAGTGTTTCGAATTTTCCCATCATATGATGAAATGCCTTACTGTAGCTTTAAGGTACTTTGCCCATTTGATGCAGAGCCCATATACCAGATTCTTTGGAGATAATGGTGATTTCTTATGGTTGCTATGTTGGTTCCAGCCTCTTCTGCCCTGCTTCTTAATCAGGGTATGTGGCAAGAGTTCCATGTTTATTCTTGGCCTAAAATATTTTTTGTTTTAAGCCAGATTAAAACCATCTTGCTATATAGCCGTTCTTATCCAGCCTTCCAGAATGAAAGTACATTTAATGATTTATCTAGTTCCTGAGTGTACTTATAGTTAGCTTTTGATACATGACTAATACTAGTACTGTATGATCTCAGTATACCTCTGAAGTTAGTTGTTATTCCTATTTTCAGATGAGAAAATTGATAAGAGATTAAAGGGCCCTGATTATGTTGTATAGATAGGATTTGAATTTATGTCTTCTGACTCCAAAGTAAATGTTTCTTGCATCTCTTCAGAACTGAATAAGTTGGTTTGTGTGGCCAAAGTGGGGTGTTGGTGATACAAGTGTTCTTTACCTCATGTAAGCCATCTGATTTTGCAGTGATTAAAAAACTTGGTAGTGTTCTTAATGCCAGTTAGTATCTCTCACTTATGCTTTATGGTCCCACTGAAGAGCTGATCAGGGAGGTGGTAACTACACTTCTGAAAAACTTCCTTTGTGGTGCCCTACTTCCTTTTTTTTTTTCTCTCCAGTCCTAGGAATTGAACTCAAGCTTCAAGCATGCCAGTGCCAGGCAAATACTTTACACATGAAGGACAACATGAAGAGAGGGTGTGTGTGTGTGTGTGTGTAAGTGTGTGTGTGTTTGTGTTTATAAGCTCACCTGCTGAAGCCAAATTGCCAGGTGGGAATCCTGCTCTGCCAGAATTAGTAATGGAATAATAGGCAAAGTATTTAATGTGCCATTCTCATAGAGGAATTGTGAGGATTAAAAGTTATCACATGGGGCCCGGCGCCATGGTACATGCTTGTAATCCCAGAGGTTTAAGAGGCTGAGACAGGAGGATTACAATTTCAAAGCCAGCCTCAGCAAAAAGTGAGACACTAAACAACTCAGTGAGACCCGGTCTCTAAATAAAATATAAAAAATAGGACTGGGGATGTGACTCAGCGGTTGATTGCCCCTGAGTTCAATCCCTGGTACCCCCCAAAAAAGATATCACATGGTGAGACCATAGAAACATGTATGGATATAATAATGATTCAATAAGTAATATTGCTTTTATTATTGATTGGTGTCGAAGATTGGTTATCTGTTGATTAATGGCCACTTGTATCCTTCACTTAATATTTGTATTGTTTCTTTTTATCAATTGAAAATAACATTTTTCTGTTTCTTTGGCTTGGTGCTGGGGATTGAACCCAGGGCCTTGCATATGGTAAGTGCTCAACCACTGAACTATACCTACAGTCAGAAAAATGTTGTAAATAAAGGCATGAGCCCTGTTTATTCCTAAATGCATACCTCAAATTGTAACTCTGCAGTACACATGAAAACTTTAGCCTACTGAATAAGGAATTAAGATAACCAAAAAGTGTAGTGTGAGGATTTGGAGAATCACCATGAAAACATGTGCAGAGTCCCAAA
This sequence comes from Marmota monax, assembly GCF_021218885.2. Classification (NCBI taxonomy): domain Eukaryota; kingdom Metazoa; phylum Chordata; class Mammalia; order Rodentia; family Sciuridae; genus Marmota; species Marmota monax. Next base: position 801,126 of record NW_026693024.1, on the reverse strand, counting down.
TTTCAGAAGTAATGGGTAATGTGATGCTAGGTTTTCTTCTTGTACTCTGGAAAAATGAGGGGTCAGGTATGCTGGATCTTCCTATCTGTGTTCTGTCATTAATCTGCCTTGGATAAATGACTATTTTGGCTTAAACTAGGATGTATTGATCAGGTTATAGCTCTCACAGCCTAGTCATTTTACATTCTTGTGAGAAAACTCTTGGCTATGAGCCCCTGTAAATATCAAAAAGAAGTTAACATACATCTAATCTATAATAGGGTGATAGGAAGAAGGGAGGGGCCAAAAGCAATACCAAAACACAGCTTGCAAACACTTCCTATAACTCTGCATACTGCATCTAGGACACATGGCTGTGAGGTGTTATTTCCAAAGCGGTGGGGAAGTCCTGTCCATTTGACCTTGCTGGTTGTAGCTCACGTGGCCTTTCTTTTAATCTGACACTCTCCACAGCCAACAGTTTTCCTTGGCAGACTGTCCACATTACTGGCATCCATAAATTCTCCATTCCACCTTTGGCTTCATCTTCACATATTCATGCATCACCCTCCCAGGGGCAGCCTGAAGAAACTCTAATGCTGCTACACTTTGCCTGGCCTCCTAGGCTGCTTTCCTTTGAAATCTTATTGGAAGTCTTCATGACCCCTTAATTTGAGCATCCTACATTCCTGCAAAACAAGCACCACCTGGATAATGCCAAGGTCTGCTGCCAGCTTGCCAGTATCTGGGTCCCCTGGAATCATAGCTGCAAGTGGCCTCAGAGTGCCTATGTTGCTCAGCATGGTGGAACAACTTCTTAGGCTTCCTTGTGCTAACAGGACACCTTGTAATCTCTTCTCTAAGGAATTTTCTCTTCTGTACCCTGAAGCCTGCAGTGGGTGTGGTCTTGTAAATACCTGAGAAGCCCTCCATTCTCTCTGTGCAAAATACTTAGCATCTTTTTAGGGATTGTTATCTCTTCAACAAGCACACCTTCCTTGGCCTCAGCTTTACATGCACTTTTCTGGCCAAACTGCAAGTTTAAAAAATATTTTAGCTCTGCTTTTTTGCTTCCAATTCTCACAGTAATCCTGGTTAAAAGCTTAAGCAATATCCACTCCACTGATGGAAAGCTGTGCTATCTTGGTATATCTTCTGCCAGATTAATTAGTGTCTTACTTTTAGATTCACCCACACACAAAATCTGAGGACACAGGCAAAATGTGGCCAGATTATTTGCCAGAATGCAACATGTGTGGTCTCATTTCCCTCAGAAGCCTCATAAACACAGTCTATTCCTATTGGTATTCTGGTGTTCACCCATAATCTGTGCTCATTATTCTAAAGCTTCTAACCTACATTTCCAAACCTTTCAAAATTCCTCCTGCTAACCAGTTCAGAAAAATGACCCCATTCTCAGTACCAGTTTATAATTAGAGTTTTTATCACAGTAACCATAATACCCAACAAGAACAGTTTAAATGCGGAAGTTTATTTGGGGCTCACAGTTTTGGAGATCTCAGACCATAGAGGTCCTACTCCATTGCTCTGAATTCAAGGTGAGGCAGCATATTATGGAGAATGCGCCCACCAGAGGAAAGCTGCTCAGCTCATGGTGGGATCAGAAAGCAGAGGGCAGGGAAGGAGCCATGGGGAAGATGTACCTTTCCAGGGCATGCCCTTAGTGACTCACCTTCTCCAGCCATATTCCACCTGCCTATAGTTACCTCAGTCCATTTAAACTAGGATTAGGATACATTATCTCTCTCACAATCCATTCATTTCACATTCTTCCGTTGATACAGAAACTTCCAAAGAAACAATGCTATTACTGTGACCAGATCCCCCCCTAGAATAATTAAGGAATTAAGAATTTCTAAATATATTTAGCTTTTTTCCTGCTTCTTTCCCACATTCAACCTTGAGACTTTCTTTATTTCGTGGAATTGACTTTCAGACCCAGGAATGGCTGAACATTGAAGTCCATTTTAAATGTTGCTCTCATTTTCTAAATATGGATTTTGGATTAAGGAAGTTATAGGAAGTTACTCTTACCAGCTCTTAATACTCTTTGGTCATTTTTTGACATCACACCTCCCTGTTTGGAGTTGTAGAGGGCTAATGCAGATATTGGAGTGAAAGGGCATCACAGCCAGAGGCTGGCCCTCAGAGTCTGCTTGTTCTTATTTTAGACAGGGAAAAAAATGGTCAGATTTTATAGATTAGAGTCTGGTTGTGCAGGATCTCCAAGAGTTAAATTTGGGGATACAGGAAAGACAGACTGAGTCTCAAAAGAGAAGCACCCAAGAACCATTGGAATGCAGGAAACATCCATGAGTAATTGAAATGCAAAACAAGCATTCATGAGCAATATGAATAGCTATGCCCTTGGCCTGATCATTTAACCTGTGCCCTTGCCTGCAAAAAGTAACATGAAGGTGATAAGCAAGTGCAGCAAAAACTGGCAGGAAATTGTATAACTCCTCCCTGGCTCACCCTCTAGCCCAGCTCCGAGCAAATGTCCCTTTATAAATATTAATAACCCACACCAAGGGGTTGCTTTCTTTCCCTCTGGAGATGGCCTTCGTTCTCCCTTGAATGTGTATTCCTTGCTTTACTCCCAAACCTTCTCACTCAAGATGGCTGGCATTCTCAGTTAAGTCTGTATTTCTTCATGTATTCTGATAAATGTCTCTCCCTTGAGATAATCCACATTCTCCTTTGAATGTTTATTTGCTTTCTTAAATAAATCAGTGGCTTTGACTGGTGTGTGCTGAACTTCTTTTCTTTTTTTTTGTCATGTATGCCTATGACCCTACTTGTTCTGGGTTGAGGCCCCCCTCTTTGGGAAGTCCTTCCGTGACATTCCTATGACCAAGGTAAACAAATAATTAAGGATGATCATCGTGGTGAGGCTGTGAGTTTAAGAGGGAGTGGAGTCTTTCTGGGCATATACTGAAATCTGGGCCCTGCTCTTTACTCTTGCCAATGGTAGTGTAGTCGCCCCAGAAGAGATAGTCTTATCCTAAACACCTAGATTTCTGGGCACATTGTAATCACTGGAGCACTGATTCATAACTAAAGGTGACTCCTGTTCCTTCAGAATGAGGTCATTTGGAATTGTCTGGAGATAGTTTTCATCATCACATTTGGAGGGGAGCTGCTAGCACTTGGTGAGTTGAGGGTAGGTATGTTGTTTAGCATTTTGCAATGCACAGGAGGATAGTATCCATCACAAAGAGTGGTCTGATCCAAACTCTGTGTTTTGGGCAGCTTTTTCTCCATTGTGACCAAAAGACCTGCGAAGAACAATTTTAGTAAGAAAAGTTTATTTGGCACTTAGTTTCAGAGTTCTTAGTCTATAGATGGCTGATTTCCTTGCTCTGGGCCTGAGTTGAGGCAGAGGGTATGATGAAGGAAAGCAACTCAGGACATGACAATCAGGAGAAAGAGAGCTCTTCTCACCGAGGATAAAATATATACCCCAAAGGCACACCCCCAGTGACCCACCTCCTCTAGCCACATCCTACCTGCCTATAGGTACTGCTCAGTTAATGTCTCTTCGTGGATGAATGCACTGATTAAGTTAAGCTCTCATAACTATGATTTCACCTGTAAATTTTCTTGCATTGTCTCACATGAACTTTTGGAAGACAACTAATATCTAAACTATAACACTGTGACTAGCGCAACAGTGGAGAACCCCAACCTTGGAGGAGGTTAACAAGAAGTTTGGGATTCTTCCTGACTTCAGCGAGGCTTAGATGAAGCTAGGAGCTTCTGGGCACCTCATGATTCCTCCATATGATTCCTGTTTTGTAGGAATGCTCAAGAACTGAATTGAACAAGATAAAACAGGAGGGTTAATGAAAACAGTGATCATCTAGAAGCAGTGCAGCAGTTTAGAAGCAACAAATAAGAAGGAAAAGACAATAGATGTACACGAGGCTGGCACCCTGACCTAATAAGAATCTGACATCAAGTCAGATATTAGTCTGATGTCAAGTGACTATAAAAAGCATGTCCATAAAACTCTGTAGTCTGAAGCAATAACCCAGAAACATACTCAGAACAGTCATCAGTGATCATGATAATTGCCATGAGTGAATTTTTTAAAGATAAATTTTGTTCCATATACTACTAGGAAGGCAAATATACATTAGAAAGGTCCCTGCCTCTACAAAACATTACAAGGCATACTAAAAGACTAAAAACACAGTTTGAAGAAATAGATCTAGGATTAGAACCACACGTAAATGTAGCAGGGATGTGAGAATTAGTAATGTAGGAATTTCAAACCACTCTGATTATGTGGAAAAATATAATGGGAAAAATACAAAGGGCTCTAATGGAAAAATTCAGATAACAGATAAGTAATATAAGTAGATGAGTGAAAACTTTAAGAAAAGAATAAATATAGTAGAAATAAAATCACAGAAATGAAGAATGCCTTTGATGGTCATTAAATTTGAAGGAGAAATAAAGACTTCCCCTAATGGGGGGGGTGGAAAGTTAAAATGATAAAAGTTTAGAGGAAAAGGAAATGATATAGGTCAGAAACTTGTTCCACATAAAGAGTAGTAGAGAAGGAATAAGAGACAGGACTTCTTGATTCTTTCCCTTGAGGTACTGGCACTATGCCCACTACCCAGAACCCCATCAACAATGCTAAATAATAAAGACACAGAGTATAATGCATTTTGACTATAAAAAAAATAAATTAGAACTTTTTTTTTTTTTTGACACACACTCAGCAGTGGGATACCATAGTGGGCATAGTGAGTTCTGTGGCTTATTCAAGGAAGAAATCTATCCCAAAGACTGGGCAAAATTGTAAATTAGCAATGAAAATATGATGAATGCTATCTTCTCCTCTGCTTTAAGATGTTAGTAGTGTATCTTGTTGTGTCTTATGTAAGAAGATATCTTGTAGTATTGTGATGCCAGTTTTCAAATTATTTTGAGAATAATCCTTCAAAATTATAAAGGAATTATTTCAATTATAAACATTATAAATTCTTTAAAACCCCCAAATTATTGTATTTTCACACTAAAAAATGAGAAGACTACTAAAAAATGAGAAGGTTTAATTTACCTTATTGATAAATATTAATTTCTAAATCCCACATAAACAAGAAGTCCTTTGGGGTTTCCTTCCTTTCTTTTTGAAAATTTTTTGTTTTTAAACCAAAAAGCACAGCACATGGCAGAGCAAATGGCTTATAAATGGCCCAAGAAACAAAAAAGAGGAAGATACTAGGGTCTCACAATCCCCCTTTGAGGTTACGTCCTCAGTGCCCTAAGGTTCTCTCATTGGACTGCATCTTTTAAAGGTCCACAGCACCTCCTAGTAGCACCACTCTGAGGACCTAGCCTTTATCACATGGGAGTTTGGGGGACATTTAACATTCAAACTGTAGAAGATGCTAGCCTGAACATAAAAATTGAAGACTTTGGTATCAATAGTCTGTTTACTTATGCAAAAAAGCTTTTATTTATTTTTATTGATTCTTTTTTTTTTAAATACGCGATGACAGTGGAATGCATTACAATCCTTATTACACATATAGAGCACAATTTTTCATATCTCTGTATATAAAGTATGTTCACGTTAATTTATGCCATTATACGTGTACTTTTTTTTTGCATTACAATTCTTAAAACACATATATACCACAATTTTTCATATCTCTGTTTGTATATAAGGTATATTGACACCCAATTCAAGTCTTCATACATGTACTTTGTATAATGATGACTGTCACATTCCACCATCCTTGCTAATCCCCTTCCCCCTCCCTTTCCCTCCTACCCCTCTTCCCTGTCTAGAATTAATCTAATCCTCCCATGCTCTCCCTTCCTACCCCACTATGAGTCAGAGAAAACATTGGCATTTGTTTTTTTGGGATTGGCTGACTTCACTTAGCATTATCTTCTCCAGCGCCATCCATTTACCTGCAAATGTCATGATTTTGTTCTTTTTTAATGCTGAGTAATATTCCATTGTGTATAAATGCACGTTTTTTTTTTTTTTTTATCCATTCACCCACTGAAGGACATCTTGGTTGGCTCCACAGTTTAGCTATTGTGAGTTATGCTGCTATAAACATTGATGTGGCTGTGTCCCTGTAGTATGCTGTTTTTAAGTCCTTTGGGTATAGTCCGAGAAGAGGAATAGCTTGGTCGAATGATGGTTCCATTCCCAGATTTCCAAGGAATCTCCATACTGCTTTCCAAATTGGCTGTATCAATTTGCAGTCCCACCAGAAATGTATGAAGTGTCCTTTTCCCCCACATCCTCGGCAGCACTTTTTGTTTGTCTTCATAAGAGCTGCCATTCTGACTGGAGTGAGATGATATCTTAGAGTAATTTTGATTAGCATTTCTCTGATTGCTAGAGATGATGAGCATTTTTTCATATATTTGTTGATTGATTGACTATCCTCTTCTGAGAACTGTCTGTTCAGGTCCTTGGCCCATTTATTGATTGGGTTAGTTGTTTTTTTGGTGCTTAGCTTCTTGAGTTCTTTATATATCCTAGAGATTAGTGCTCTATCTGATGTGTGAGAAGTACAAATTTGCTCCCAGAATATAGGCTCTCTGTTCACCTCACAGATTGTTTCTTTTGCTGAGAAAAAAAATCTTTTTAGTTTGAATCCATCCCATTTATTGATTCTTGTTTTTAATTCTTGTGCTATAGGGGTCTTATTAAGGAAGTCGGGGCCTAATCCCACATGATGAAGATTAGGGCCTACTTTTTCTTCTATTAGACACAGAGTCTCTGGTTCAATTCCTAGGTCCATGATCCATTTTGAGTTAAGTTTTGTGCATGGTGAGAGATAGGAGTTCAATTTCATTTTGTTGCATATGGATTTCTAATTTTCTCAGCACCATTTGTTGAAGATGCTATCTTTTCTCCAGTGCATGTTTTTGGCACTTTTGTCTAATATAAGATAATTGTAATTTTGTGGGTTAGTCTTTGTGTTCTCTGTTCTGTACCATTGGTCTACTGGCCTGTTTTGGTGCCAATGCCATGCTGTATTTGTTACTATTGCTCTGTAGTATAGTTTAAGGTCTGGCATAGCGAAACTACCTGCTTCGCTCTTCCTGCTTAGAATTGCTTTAGCTATTCTGGGTCTCTTATTTTTCTAGATGAATTTCATGTTTGCTTTTTCTATTTTTATGAGGAATGCCATTGGGATTTTGATTGGAATTGCATTAAACCTGTATAGTGCTTTTGGTAGTATGGTCATTTTGATAATATTAATTCTGCCAATCCATGAGCAAGGTAGATCTTTCTATCTTCTATGGTCTTTGAATTCTCTCTTTAGGGTTCTGTAGTTTTCATTGTATAGATCTTTCACCTCTTTTGTTAGTTGATTCCCAAATATCTTATTTTTTTGAGGATATTGTGAATGGGGTAGTTTTCCTCATTTCCTTCTCAGAGGATTTGTCACTGATATACAGAAATGCCTTTGATTTATGGGTGTTGATTTTGTATCCTGCTACTTTGCTGAATTCATTTACTAGTTCTAGACGTTTTTTGGTGGCGTTTTTTGGGTCTTCTAGGTATAGAATCATATCGTCAGCAAATAATTCTAGTTTAAGTTCTTCTTTTCCTATACTTATTCCTTTAATTTCTTTTGTCTGTCTAATTGCTCTGGCCAGTGTTTCAAGAACTATGTTGAATAGAAGTGGTGGAAGAGGGCATCCCTGTCTTGTTGCAGATTTTAGAGGGAATGCCTTCAATTTTTCTCCCTTTAGAATGATGTTGGCCCGAGGCTTAGCATAGATAGCCTTTACAGTATGGAGATATGTTCCTGTTATCCCTAGTTTTTCTAGTGTTTTGAACATAAAGGGGTGCTGTATTTTGTCAAATGCTTTTTCTGCATCTATTGAGATGATAATATGATTTTTATCTTTAAGTCTATTGATGTGATGAATTACATTTATTGATTAAATCACCGAATGTTGAACCAACCTTACATCCCTGGGATGAATCCCACTTTATTATGGTGCACAATCTTTTTGATATGCTTTTGTATTCGATTTGCCAGAATTTTATTGAGGATTTTTGCATCTATGTTCATTAGAGATATTGGTCTGAAGTTTTCTTTCTTTGAAGTGTCTTTGTCTGGTTTTGGAATCAGTGTGATATTGGCCTTATAGAATGAGTTTGGAAGTACTCCCTCTTTTTCTATTTCCTGAAATAAATTGAAGAGTATTGGTATTAGTTCTTGCAAACAAGCTTTTATGGCAGCCCTCTTTATGCTACTCCAGAATTATTAAAGGTCCAAAAGTACAATGGCTTTATGGTAGATGTGGAGAGCCTAGGAGTCATCACTGGATACTGCCTTTTAATGGGTAGAACATTGCATAAACAGGTGTAAGAGGATTACTTTTTATGTGTCTGTGGAATTCCTAATCTTTAACACCAGTGAGAGAGGCACTTTATTTATTTGGTTCTGGAGTTTGAATCTAGGGTGCTTTATCACTGAGATACATCATTAATGTTTTTATTTTTTGTGCTATGGTCTCCACTAAGTTGCCAGGGCTGTCCTTGAACTTGTACTTTTCTGCTTCAGCCTCCTGAGTTGCTAGGATTCCAGGCATGCTCTATCATGCCCAGCTCGAGAGATGCACTTTAGGGGAAATCCTGAGGGACCTATGGGCAAATATGGGCCATAAAGTAGAACTAAAGCTTTACATCAATTCACTTCCTGACTACCATGACCTCCAGCCTGACTGAGTTGATGCTGTGCATGGGCTATGAATGGAATGAGATTCAGGACTCATTTGTGGGCCAGGAATAAGATGAAGCCGGCTGTCAACTTTGGGACTGTGACACCTCAGCTGGAGTGGCCCACCACACCATGAAGCAACTGCCTTCTGCTGATCTTCAAAATTACTGCTGTCCTTCTTTACATTCAAGGTAGACCGTACAGTCTCTGTAGCCCTAAGCAACAAGCCTGCCATCCCTACCTTTATTTGGTTCTATAATAGGAAATTAGCATCTTTGGGAGGACTGGGAGTTAGGGTGGGAGGTCAACACCACAGACTTCCTGATAGTCCCTTCTTTGATCTAGAGATGAAGACTACCCAACCCCAGCAGTCTCCCAGCCCTGTGATTGTCCCTTCCACTCATAGCACCCTCAGCAGTGTTGGAGCCTCTGGTAATACCAGTTGTGCTCAAGGTTTATCTTTCAAAAGAAACCTCTTCCCTGCTGGACAACTCTGATCAGGACCAGTAGAACTTTCTGGAAGGTATGCCTCTAACTTTTTCCTCTCACAGCAATGACTAGCAGGGGGCCACCTTCATCCACAGACACTTTAGTAGTGAAGAAAAGCTCAATAGGTTTGGTATATAAAGATTCATTATTTCATTATTTCCTAAGGGTAAAGAGCACTATAAACTTCAGGAGATGTTTATAAGGACAAAGGGCTAATATTCTTATGAGAGACCTTAAACATCAACAAACATAAGCTTCATAAAAAGAGGCGAAGACCATGAAGGTAGAATTCGCGCACTTAAAATGCAGAATGAACCCATTTATTTTACCCATGACATTACTGTATATAAAATGAATTGTGCTGATGGGAGGTTGTGTTGTTAGAGCTTTCTACATGCCAGTTTGGTGGTAGTCAAATTTTAAATGTGTATCTTTAGTTCTCTTTGAATTTAATGCAAGGAAATAGTTGGGAAAATGGACAAAAATATTTTGTACAAAAATGTTCATTGTTTTGTGTTATTGTAGGAAAAAAATTGAAAATCATCTAAATGTCAGTTGTAGAATAAGTGATCATATAATAAAAAACCAAGTAGCCATGAAAATGACGTAAATTTGTGTTTTAACAACATGGAAGTATGCCCATTATCTATTTACGTGTAAAAATCAGGTTGTAATGTGTATGTCTAGTATGGTATAATTTTTTTTTTTTTTTTTTTTTTTTAATAAGAGAACACAATGTGTGTCCTGATTTGAAGAAGACAGTACTGGGTATAAGCCAAAAAAGATCAAAAAGGGCCTAGTTATGAGTGATGCTTTTAATTCTCCTCATACTATATAGAATTTTCATTAAGTTTATGCAATGGAAAACTATCCTTTTTATACCCAGAGTGGGAACAGTGAAGTTTTTTTGTAAGAGAGGCAGTAGAAGACAGGTGAGAACTGCCAGGGAGGCCCCCTTTGGTAGCTCTACACCAAAGGGGCCTGTAGGTAGGCGGAACCCAGTGCATGCTCTGCTAGAGGCAGGAGGGAGGGCGGGCAAGTGGGTGCACCTGGGGAACCGGAAAAGGGTGCAGCCGTAGGCGTCTCTCTTTGGAAAGCGCAGTGGCTACTCTCTTCACCCGGCAGCATGAAGTTTCGTGCCAAGATCACCAACAAGGGCTTTATAGAGCTCTTCATTCAGGTCAGTGGCACCATAGCAAAGCTGGCAAAGGTCTGCGTGCTCCGTGTGTGCCAAGACAAACTGTGCTTTGGTCCTACAGGCCCCAGGGCCACCCGAGAGGCCAGGCTGTGGTGCAAAGTGATGCGGGGAGCCTCCTTCTACCAGTTTAACATGGAAGGTGTTTCTGAAGAGCTCAATGAGATTTATCTAGAGCTGATATCAGAGCATTTGTACAGAGCTGTGAGAAGTGCAGGAAATGCTGCCTCCCTGAAAATCCAGCTGACCAACAAGCGTCGCCCCTGCCTCACAGTGGCGGTAGAGCTGGCATCACGCACTGGGCACACCCATGTGATGGTCCATGATCTACCTGTGAGGGTGCTTCCCAGAAGATGGTGGAAAGAGTACCCAGAGCCCAGTATTCAAGTCTCTGATGTGAGTGTTTATCTGCCAGCTTTGAAGACCCTGAAGAGCATTGTGGAAAGGATGGCCAACATGGGCGATAACGTGCTGGTGGAAGCAAATCTAAATGGTAAAATGAACTTGAGTATAGAAACTGATGTAGTATCTATTAAAAGTTATTTTAAAAATCTTGGAAATCCTTTAAAGTCTGCTCATAGCGTGCCCCAAGACAGAGACCCGGAGAGCATGGTGCAAGTGCGGGTAGAGAATAGGAAACTTCTGCAGTTTTTTGAGGGACAGCAGATAAATCCCACAACGGCCTTATGCAATATTTTGAGCAATACTCTTCTTCATCTTGTTTTGGTTCATGAAGATGTCTCTCTTCAGTATTTCATTCCTGCCTTATAAAAAATTCAACCAGCCTGGATTAAAAACAACAACAAAATCACAAAATTTAGGATCTCTTCATAATTGAAATAGACCTTGAGTTAATTCAATTGAGTCTGTACCCTCAGTGGATTATGAGGGTATATGTTTCATTGAGAGCTTCCTTTGCAAAATTGATATTAAAGACAATCATTGGTGAAATAGATGGAAAAGGGATTGTAACAAAATAAATGGAAATACCTCTAAATCCTAAAACAATTTTGTCATTATTATAAAATACTAATATGAAGAATGGTATTTTTCTCTTTTTAAAATAAAATAAACATTTTCTGAAAGACTTTGCTTAATCCAGAGAAGTCAGTATATTTAAAAATAAGGGTATTCATCCAGCATTTGTGTACATCACGTTCTTTGTAAGAAACTGTATTTTGTTAAAGGAGATATTAGTGTACAGTTGGCCCTTGAATGGTAACTGTGTGGGTCCACTTATATGCAGATTTTTTTTGTGTGTAGATTTGCAGCAATTTGAAAAATTCATAGAGGAGGTGCTTAGCCTAGAAATATATTAAAAAATGAGGAAGAAAATGTCACAAATACATAAAATATATGTAGATAAGTCTTTTATCTTTTAGCACCATAAAATATCCATGAATCTATTAGTTACAATGAATGAAAACTTACACGCATAAATACCATACATGGTCCCATTTGTAGTTGATAGAAATATAAAGCTGAAGTATTACAACTGTATAAAATCAACTCTAGTATATTTTGTATTACTGTAAATTTCATTTTAATCTCCTTTTTCTATTGGGAAGCTCAGAGTTATACACAGATTTTGTAGGGGTTGGCGCTCATCAGGGGTTGGCACTAATAACCCCCATATTGGTTAAATAGTCAACTGTATGTTATTTTTGGATGTATGATCTATATAGTTTGAATTGCTTTTTATTAGGTTTATTTTTCATATGTATTGTATTCATATAATGAATCAAGGAAATAGTTAAGTTTATGTGAACCAAGATGTTGCTTATATAACTTTTGGATAAACCAAGTTTCCATTTGCTCCCCCATAGTAATGAGCTCCACTTAGGAAATAATTCTTCATCCTTCATTATTTTGAGAAAAAGGAGAGGAGATTTAAAAGGTTGGTATATTGATGGAATAATATCACATAATTGGTCATATTCTTTTATATTAAATTTTAGTTTAATTTTTTTAGTAGCTTGCTCAGTAAGATCCTGTGTACCTTGGAAGTCTTTATTTTTGCATACTCAGTAAATTCCTGACTATATTTTAATCAGAAATGAATATTTACACATTAGTTTTGGTGGTAAGACAGTTAAATTTGTTTTGCTGGTTCCATCTGTGTTGTTATGGAAGGAACACAAACATTGGACCTAGTCAAGTCAATTGAGCCCATTAATGTCTAAGCTGTGAAAAAATTGTTAAAAAGCCACTAAAAAAATCCTCTTCTCTTATCAGAATTTTCATATACTTTAAACATGAAAGTGAAAAACAAATGTTTTAACATAGAAAATTCTAAGCTCTGAAGTTTTTTTTTCTGTTCTGTACCATAAACAGGACTTGCATTTATTTGTGGCATCTCTTCTTTCTTTTCTTGTTTTGGAGTGTTCAAGCTTTAGTTGTCATCTTTTATTTGACTGTTTCATCCTCTCTCCCCTCTGTTTTTCCATTAGACTGTCAGTCTCTCTTTCTGTTTCTTCCTTTTTATGTATTTAAAGAAACTGAGGGAAATGAGAAATCTCATGGTTTGTGAAGTTTAATTTGGTGAATTTTTATAATTTAGTAATTCATGAACAGAAAGTGTCTGTCAAAAGTTTTATAGCCTAGTCTATGCAGTGGAACTTTTGAAAAAGGGAAGGATAAGTTTTTTTTCAACTTGGGTTATTTACTAAGCTAGAGATAATTTGGTTATTTACTAAGCTAGATTATGGAAATAGCAAAAGGCCATCTAAATAGCTCTTGAAAGTTCACATCATTCTAATGGTAGTCAAAAAATTTTATAAATTATAAATTTAAAATAACAATGTTCTTATAGGTTTTTAATTTGTGAAAAGCTAAGAAGGGTTCATTTCCATATATATACATTAGTTATTGAGTTTAAATGCTTAATTCTATAAGACTCTATTAGAAACAGAAACCGAAAGATGCCTTAGAGATGATATCATCCAATCACCTTATTTGTAGTTGAGGAAACAGTTTCACAGAACATCTAAGTGACCAGGGGCGTTTGGCTAAGCCAAGATCTATTTTAGAAACCAGTCTCCAAACTCTTCATAGATCTTTATGTTTTGAGCTTATTCTATCAAGCCTTAAACAGTTTGGAAGTACTTATATTAAGATGAATCTATAGTACTTTGTGAATGTACCACTTACCTAAAAAGGCAAAATTACATTAAAACAATCTCAAATGTTTTTTGAAGAGTGTTGCCATATTGCTTTTGTTTGATGGTGTCTTTGTTTTTTCAGGGAGGAATGAAATTATTTGCCACAAAATGATACTTCTAGGTGGGTGCAGTGGTGCACGCATGTAATCTCAGTGGCTTGGGAAGCTGAGGCAGGAGGATTGCAAGTTCAAAGCCAGCCTCAGCAACTTCGTGAGGCCTTAAGCAATTTAGGGAGACCCTATCTCAAAAAATAAAATGGGTGGGGGATGTGGCTCAGTGGTTAAGCACCTCTGGGTCCAATCCCTGGTACCAAAAGAGAGAGTAAAAGATACTTATACAGAAAACAAGTCTCATATTAAAAAAAAAAAAAAAAAACCCAAGGCATCAGGTTTATAAATTATTTCAGCTTCTCTCATTTGTATCTTTCAGGGAGACACTACTACTGAGAAGCAAGGAAACACTGTGTCTTTTATGTTTCACTCTTATCTACAGAAAATAAATCATTGACAAAATGTATTAAAGTTCTTCTTTATATCCCAAAGTGGACATCTCAATATAAATATTATTGTCCTAGTAGATATCATTTGCTAAAAGCTGTAGTAAGCTTATCTACATAACAGACTTGTATTTCTTTTAATCGTTCTTGAGTGTATGTTTAGTATATGAATAGGTTACCAATATCAAAAGAAATCAGACAAGTGTCTGTTAGCTGATTCATTCCTATAAGGATGCTCCTAGTTCTGTTTATTCCAATTCAGGTCAGACAGTTGAAAAATACTTGGTAAATTAACATGATTCTCTTATGAGAGCAATAACAAATTATTTATTTGTGATTTTAATAAAAACATTACATTTAATAAAAACATTACCTCGAGTGTAGTATATTTTTAACTGGAAGAGTGTTGAGAAATCTCTATTATTAATTCCACAAATAAAAGTGCATACTTCGGCAGGCAGTGGCTACAACAGTATAAAAAAGCATATTCTTGTATTTCTAAATTAAATAGCTTACTGGTCTTCCTTAAAGTGTGATTTGTCCTTGGTTAAGGAAATAGGTGGTAAGGAAATAGATATTATTTTTGCATATGAACAGCTAGATTTTTACCTGCCTCCTGGTTTGTGTGTCTGGTATAGACCTATACTCTTCAAAGTAGATCACACTTTTTGAATCGTCACTCTCAGACATTATTATCATCATCATTATTATTTTCCCAGGTATTACTTTATTTTATTTGGATAAACTTTGAGGGTAAAGTAGTTAGGAATATGACCCTTGATAAATGACTGCAAATGGATTTTGAAAATTGAGAGTGAATTAGAAATGCTCTGTTAGTTTTTAGTTTTGCCTTGAGACCAGAGGTATTCTAATTTCACATCAGAATGAGCCAGAGCCACAGATTACTGAGAAACAGCCAAAGTTCTTATCTCATTTGTCATATATACAAAGGACCTCATGGTACACAAGGTAGTATAGAAGAGTGATATTAGACTCTTTGAATCAGGAAACCAAGGTCTGTTTTAAAGCTAATAAAGTGTGTGACTTTGTAAAGGTCATTTGACATCTCTGAGTTACATTTTCTTCAGATGACAAGACTAAATATTAATTGGATCAAGTCTCTTTCGACTCTGATTGTGTGCATACTAGCCTATACTCTTCTGTTAATCAAAACTGTCATTTTCAAAGATTGTTGTTAGTCTGATATTTCTAGTAATCACTAGTAATCATCTTTTCTATAATATTAATGTCACTGGAAATTATTGATAGTTGTCATACTACTGTTTCTCTGGAAACAAGGGGAACAGAGAATTTCTATTTGAAAATTTGGTTCTTTATATGGATTTCCAGTTTTCCCAGCACCATTTGTTGAAGATGCTATCCTCCCTCCATTGCATGCTTTTAGCTTCTTTATCAAATATAAGATAGTTGTAGCTTTGTGGATTAGTCTCTGTGTCCTCTATTCTGTACCATTGGTCCACCCTCCTGTTTTGGTACCAGTACCATGCTGTTTTTGTTACTGTTGCTCTGTAATATAGTTTTAAGTCTGGTATTGCTATACCGCCTGATTCGCACTTCCTGCTTAGAATTGCTCTTGCTATTCTGGGTCTTTTATTTTTCCATATGAATTTCATGATTGCTTTATCCATTTCTACAAGAAATGCCGTTGGGATTTTGATTGGCATTGCATTAAACCTATAGAGAACTTTTGGTAATATCGCCATTTTGATGATGTTAGTTCTGCCTATCCATGAACAGGGTATATTTTTCCATCTTCTAAGATCTTCTTCTACTTCTGTTTTTAGGGTTTTGTAGTTTTCATTGTATAAATCTTTCACCTCTTTTGTTAGGTTGATTCCCAAGTATTTTATTTTTTTTGAGGATATTGCGAATGGAGTGTTTTTCCTCATTTCCGTTTCAGAAGTTTTGTCGCTGATATACAGAAATGCCTTTGATTTATGCGTGTTGATTTTATATCCTGCCACTTTGCTGAATCCCCTCCTCTCGCCATGCACAAAAGTTAACTCAAAGTGGATCAAGGAGCTAGATATCAAATCAGAGACTCTGCGTCTGATAGAAGAAAAAGTTGGCGCCGATCTACATATTGTAGGGTCGGGCTCCAAATTCCTTAATAGGACACCCATAGCACAAAAGTTGATAACAAGAATCAACAAATGGGACTTACTTAAACTGAAAAGTTTTCTCTCAGCAAGAGAAACAATAAGAGAGGTAAATAGGGAGCCTACATCATGGGAACAAATTTTTACTCCTCACACTTCAGATAGAACCCTAATATCCAGAGTATACAAAGAACTCAAAAAATTAAACAATAAGAAAACAAATAACCCAATCAACAAATGGGCCAAAGACCTGAACAGACACTTCTCAGAGGAGGACATACAATCAATCAACAAGTACATGAAAAAATGCTCACCATCTCTAGCAGTCAGAGAAATGCAAATCAAAACCACCCTAAGATACCATCTCACTCCAGTAAGATTGGCAGTCATTATGAAGTCAAACAACAACAAGTGCTGGCGAGGATGTGGGGAAAAGGGTACTCTTGTACATTGCTGGTGGGACTGCAAACTGGTGCGGCCAATCTGGAAAGCAGTATGGAGATTCCTGGGAAAGCTGGAAATGGAACCACCATTTGACCCAGCTATTGCCCTTCTTGGACTATTCCCTGAAGACCTTAAAAGAGCATACTACAGGGATACTGCTACATCGATGTTCATAGCAGCACAATTCACAATTGCTAGACTGTGGAACCAACCCAGATGCCCTTCAATAGATGAATGGATAAAAAAAATGTGGCATTTATACACCATGGAGTATTACGCAGCATTAAAAAATGACAAAATCATAGAATTTGCAGGGAAATGGATGGCACTAGAGCAGATTATGCTTAGTGAAGCTAGCCAATCCCTAAAAAACAAATACCAAATGTCTTCTTTGATATAATGAGAGCAACTAAGAACAGAGCAGGGAGGAAGAGCAGGAAGAAAAGATTAACATTAAACAGATACATGAGGTGGGATGGAAAGGGAGAGAAAAGGGAAATTGCATGGTAATGGAGGAAGTCCCTCATTGTTATACAAAATTACATATAAGAGGTTGTGAGGGGAATGGGAAAATAAACAAGGAGAGAAATGAATTACAGTGGATGGGGTAGAGAGAGAAGATGGGAGGGGAGGGAGGGGGGATAGTAGAGGATAGGAAAGGTAACAGAATACAACAGTTACTAATAGGGCATTATGTAAAAATGTGGATGTGTAACCGATGTGATTCTGCAATCTGTATTTGGGGTAAAATTGGGAGTTCATAACCAACTTGAATCTAATGTATGAAATATGATGTGTCAATAGCTTTATAATGTTTTGAACAACCAATAAAAAAAAAAAAAAGGATTCACCCTTCTCTTAGCAAAGGCATGAATAAAACAAGAACTTATAACTTTAAAAAAAAAAAAAAAAAAAAGAAAATTTGGTTCTTTATGTGAACTAGACCAGATACTGAAAGTAATCCACTGAAGCCACATGCTTACCCAATTTGTGTTGTGCAATTGAGGTCACAACTTAATAGTGCCAGCAAGATAATTAAATCACTACTCATTGAGGGCCTACTTTTCCATGGCAATTGAAGGAAGCATTTTCCTTTGTTCAGAGTTGGTTTGTAGGTATTAATTAATGAAGCAGGTTAATTATCCAACCTTTTCTTAGTATTTCCCTGCAGTTCTTGTAGTATCTTTGGGGCAACATAATGTCTATTTGTTTAAATGGTTGTTAGAACTTTGTGGCCAAATGTCTTTTCAGTTCCATGAAATTTTATTTTATTTTTTTTGTGCTGGGGATTGAACTCAGGTGCACTCAACCACTGAGCCACATCCCCAGCCTTATTTTGTATTTTATTTAGAAACAAGGTCTCAACTGAGTTGCTTAGTGCCTTGCTTTTTGCTGAGGCTGGCTTTGAACTCTCCATCCTCCTGTCTCGGCCTCCCGAGCCACTGGGATTACAGGCATCTGCCACCATGCCTGGCGAATTTTTTTAATATGTTACCTGAATTTCACATTTATCAATTTATAATAGTTCTCAGGCATGTACTCAAAACAAACTTTTCACTCTTCTCTGCATTTAGAAGCATGTTTAAAGGGTTAACAATAGAATGTCTCCTTAAAGGAATATTTATTTCTAAAGCTTTATGTAAGCTTAACTATTAAATCATCTAGTATGTCTATTATTTAAAATTAGTTTATTGAGCCAGGTACAGTGGCACATACCTGTAATCCCTGTGGCTTGGGAGGCTAAGGCAGGATAATCAGACATTCAAAGCCAGCCTCAGTAAAAGCAAGGCACCTTGCTGAGACCCTGTCTCAAATAATTACAAAATAGGGCTGGGGATGTAGCTCAGTGGCCAAGTGCTCCTGAGTTCGATCCCTGGTACCACCCCGCAAAAAGTTTCATTTATTGATTGCTTGTGCATTTTGCTGTTATCAAATGTTAAAAATAAATTTTGTCTTATGATTTCTGATTAATAGTTGGATTTCTGTGTTGATTTATAGAATATTAAAATGTGATATATTTATGTTTCAAAAGAATACCAAAGAATAATTTTTGGTAACTTTTTATTTTTATGTAACTTAAGAATTAAAGAAAACTTTTGGGAATATTAAAAGTAACTAACTCCTGTAAACTCTTTAATGTTGGTAAATAACCCTTGAAAACCCTTTAATCAGAACCTGTTACAGTTTAGATATGCAGTGTTCCCTAAAAGCTCATGTGTGAGAGAATTTTCAGAGATGAAATGATTAGAATATAAGAGGTTTATCCACTGATAAGGATTAATTGGGCAGTACCTGTTGTCATGTAGGGTCTGGCTGGAGGAAGTAGAACACTGGGGCTGTGCCTTTGTGTTTTAGATTTTGTCCTTGGGTGAGTGCAATTTCCTGCCATGGTTGCCATGTTCTGAGCTGCTTTCCTCGACTATACCTTTCCTCTCTCTACTATATCCTTCCTCCCTGATGTTCTGCCTCACCTCAGACTCAGGGTCATGGGGTTGACAGACTGGTTGACTGAACCAGCCAAAATAAACTTTTTCTCCTCTACATTGATCTTGTTGGGTGTTTTGTTTATAGCAATTCAAAAGCTGACTAAAACACCCATCAGTTGTTTAGTTTTTGTCCTGTTGGCTTTATTCCATCCATCTATCTGTGTGTTTTTTTTCCCGAAGCATTTGAGAATGAGGTGTGCACATCTCTTCTTCATTCTGAATACTTTAGTATGTACTTATTAAAAACAGCAGGACTGGGGATGTGGCTTAGTGTCAGAGCATATGCCTAACATTCGTGATACTGTAGGTTTGATCACCAGCACAGCAAAAATAATTAAATATATTTAAAAAGAACAATAGTACATATTACTAAGCATAGTTATTAAACTTTTAATAGATTGTAATCTATTGTTATTAATTTTTTTGATGCTCAAATAATCTCATACTTGGACAGTAGGAGGAGGTCTTTCAGTCTAGCTCCTATATTCTTTTGACATATCTCCATTATTCCTTGAGTACTTCCTTACTGGGTCAAGAAAATATTTCATGCTTAACTTGTATACATCCTGCCTTACCCCTCAGATGAACTATTTATCCATGGTTCCTTTTAGAGAACTATGGTGATTAAAAGGTAGATACACTCATTACTCTTGTATTATTGCTGCTTATTTCTCTCAGTGTATAGTTGGAAATAAGTCCTCCCCCACATCTACCAAATCTATTGGTTTATAGTAGGGGAAGGAGAATCTACTCACCCCCAACCACTCCTGGTTCTTATGTGGGCTCTTTGGTTGGATTAACCAAATTAACACAATAATTTATTAACAAGAGAAAAGCACACTAGTTTTATTAATTTTACATGTACAAGAGAGTGAAGTCAAAATAAATGACCAATTGACCAATTGATGTTTATTTGCATTTTAGATGCAGAACAATAAATTTGTGAAGAAGTTATAAGACAAATAAATATCTGGACTAGGGTAGTAAATTCTGGGGATGGTACTAAGAGGTATATGGGGGCTAGGGTAGAAGCTAGTGGAAGATAAATGTTACTTTGAAGAGTTTTTTTTTTAATATTTATTTTTAAGTTGTAGTTGGACACAATACCTTTATTTTATTTATTTATTTTTATGTTGTGTTGAGGATGGAACTCGGGGCCTCATATGTGCTAGGCAAGCACTCTACCGATGAACCACAACCCCAGCCTGAAGAGGCATCCTTTCTTTGTTGTGGGTCTAAGGAGGAAAGCATTTCACCATTAAGTATGATTTTTCCCGTGTTCAGTCTCCTTCCAATTGTTTTTATTGGATTGAGGAGATACCATCCAATCCTAGTTGAAGATTTGTGTGTGTGTGTGTGTGTGTGTGTATGTACACAAGAGGTGCTCAACCACTAAGCCACATCTCCTACCCTTTTTTATTTTCAGACAGGATCTCGCTAAGTTGTTTAGGGCCTTGCAAGTTGCTGAGGCTGGCTTTGAAATTGTGATCCTCCTGCCTCAGCCTCCAGAGCTGCTGGGATTTCAGACAGGCATGTGCCACTGTACCCTGTGAGGATTTTTAATCATGAATGGGTGTTGGGTTTTGTGAAAGGCTTCTTTTACCGCTGTTTAGATAAGCATATAATCTTTTTGCTTTTAATGTGGTGACTTACAGTGATTCATTTCTGAAAGCTGAAACTGTCCTTTCATGACTGGGAAAAACCTGTTTTATGAAATAATTTATGTAGGTTTATTATTCTTCCTTAAATGTTGGTTAGAATTCATCAGTGAAACCATCTGGTTTTCTTTGTAAGACAGTTTTGATGATGAATTCAATTTGTTTAGTAAATATGAAGTTACTGAGATTTTCTATTTCATTTTGTTTGATTATCATGACTTGTCCTTTCAAGGAATTTTTTAGTTCATCTAAAAATTATTGTGAAATTCATTGGTATAAAGTTGTTCATAATATTCCTTTATTTTTCTTTAAATGTCTTTTATATCTGTAGTTATCCCTGATTTCATTCTGACATTGGTGATTATCTTGTTTTTTTTTTTTTTAAAGAGTTTTGCTAGAACTTACCAATTGTATTAATTTTTGGTGATTAACTTTGGACTTTAATTTTTTTCTCTATTCCTTTTTATTTTATTGATTTCCACTCTATATTATTTTCTGTTTCTGCTTCCTTTTTCTGCTGTCCCCTACCCCCTTACTTTGGCTTTATTTCTAGTTTCTTTTAAAGAAGTTTTAAAACCACTTTTTTTTTTTTGGTGTCCCTCAAATTTTGATATATTTTTGGTATTCAGTTCAAAATAATTAAAACAAACAATTTTTTGTACTTGTAGATTGGACAGAATGCCTTAATTTTATTTGTTTATTTTTATGTGGTGCTGAGGATAGAACCCAGTGCCTCACTCATGCTAGACAAGTGCTCTGCCACTGAGCTACAGCACCAGCCCTCAAAATAATTTTTTTTTTCATTTTGAGTTCTTCTTTGACCATTATTTAGAAGTATGATGTTTAATTTGCAAATACTTAGATACTTTTTTAGATGTTATATCGATTTTTTAAAAAATTAAGTAATTAATTTTAATTAGATATATATAACAGCAGAATGAATTTTGATTCATTGTATACAATTGCAGCACAATTTTACATTTCTATGGTTGTACATGATGTAGTGTCACACCATATGTGCAGTCATACATGTACCTAGGATAATGATGGCCATCTCATTCCACTATCTTTCTTGCCCTCACTCACCTTCTGTCCCCTTTTTCCCCTTTGTCCAATCAAAGTTCCTCCATTTTCCCCATTCCTCCCCCCTCCCTGTTATAGATCAGCATTCACTTATCAGAAAGAACATTTGGCCTTTGGTGTTTTGGGATTGGCTTACTTTGCTTAGCATGATATTCTCCAACTCCAACCATTTACCTACATGTGCCATAATTTTATTCTCTTTTAATGATGAGTAATATTCCATTGTGTATATATGCCACAGTTTCTCTATTCCCTTCATCTATTGAAGGGCATCTAGGTTGCTTCCACAGTTTAGCTATTATGAATTGAGCTGCTATGAACACTGATGTGGTTGCATCACTATAGTATTTTAAGTCCTTTGGGTATAGAACGAGGAGTGGGATAGCTGGGTAAAATGGTGGTTCCAGTCCAAGTTTTCTAAGGAATCTCCATACTGCTTTCCAGATTGGTTGTACCAATTTTCTGTTCCACCAGCAATGTATGAGTGTGCCTTTTCCCCCATGTCCTCACCAAAAATTTACTGTTGTCTGTATTCTTGATAACTGCCATTCTGACTGGCATGAGATGAAATCTTAGTTTTGATTTGCATTTGTCTAATTGCTAGATGCTGCAGTCTGGCTGGGCACAAAATCAGGAGCCACCACACAGCTTGTAGATTCAAACAGCAACTCTTTATTCCTGAACTCACACCAGCCATCTACAATCACGTTCTGGGGAAATCCACGTTCTCTGCCCAAATCCACCCCCACTGGGCTTCTGTCTCCCAAAAAATACTGTCTGAATCCCGTGAGAACTCAAGGGGAACTCAGGCAGCAGGATACGCCCTATTCCCAGCAGGAATAACCTTAAACCTGGAACCACCCTAAACCCGGATAGTCCTAAACCGGGAACACCCTAAACCCCGATTATCCTAAACCGGGAACACCCTAAACCCGGATCCGTCCTGGTCCTTGAGCAAGGTCACCTTAGATGCAATGTCACTGCAAAATGTCCTATTTCCACGAGTCCTTCCACTAAGCAACATGGGGTACGCTGGCAAGGAAATTGTCATACCTACTTGGCTAATGGCTCCCAGCAGCTAGAGATGTTGAACATTTTTTCACATATTTGTTGATGAATGTATGTCTTCTTCTGAGACGTGTCTGTTCATCTCCTTAGCCCATTTATTGATTGGGTTGTTTGCTTTTTTGGTGTTAAGTTTTTTGAGTTCTTTATATATCCTGGAGGTTAGTTCTGTATCTGACGTGTGGCGAAAATTTGCTCCCAAATTGTAGGCTCTCTGTTTACCTCATTGAATATTTCTTTTGCTGAGAAGCAGCTTTTTAGTTTGAGTTCATCCCTTTTATTAATTCTTGGTTTTATTTCTTGCACTTTGGGAGTCTTATTAAGGAAGTCAAGGCCTAATCTGCTATGATGAAGATTTGGGCCTAATTATGGCCATTTTGACAATATTAATTTTCCCTATCCAGGAACATGGGGGATCTTTCTGTCTTCTAAGGTCTTCTTCAACTTCTTTCTTTAGTGTTCTGTAGTTTTCATTGTAGAGGTCTTTTCACCTCTTTTGTTAAGTTTGATTCTCAAGTATCTTATCTATCTATCTATTTATTTATTTTTTGAGGCTATTGTGAATGGGTAGTTTTCCTAATTTCTTTTTCAGAGGATTCATCACTGATGTATAGAAATGCATTTGATTTATGAATATTGATTTTATATTCTGCTACTTTGCTGAATTCATTAATTAATTCTAGAAGTTTTCTAGTGAAGTTTTTTTGGATCCTCTAAGTATAGAGTCATGTTGTCAGCAAATAATGGTAGTTTGAGTTCTCTTCCTCTCTGTATCCCTTTAATATCTTTAGTCTGTCTAATTGCTCTGGCTAGAGTTTCAAGGACTGTTGAATAGAAGTGGTGAAAGGGCATCCCTGTCTTGTTCCAGTTTTTAGAGGGAATGCTTCTGATTTTTCTCCATTTAGAATGATGTTGGCCTTGGGTTTAGCATAGATAGCTTTTACAATGTTGAGGTATGTTCCTATTATCCATGGTTTTTCTAGTGTTTTGAATATGAAAGGGTGCTATATTTTGCCAAATGCTTTATCTGCATCAATTGATATAAGTCTATTGATGTGAGAATTATATTTATTGATTTCCATATGTTGAACCAACCTTGCGTCCCTGGAATGAACCCCACTTGATCTTGGTGCACTATTTTTAAAATGTTTTTGTATGTGATTTGCTAGAATTTTACTAAGAATTTTTGCATCAATGTTAATCAGGGATATTGGTCTGAAATTTTTTTTCCTTGATGTGTGTCTTCTTGGTTTTGATATCAGGATGATACTAGCTTTGTAGATTTGATTTTGGAAGGGTTCCTTCCTTTTCTGTTTCATGGAATAATTTGAGGAGTGTTGGCATTAATTCTTCTTTGTAGGTTTTATAGAACTCAGCTGTGAATCCGTCTGGTCCCGGGCTTTTCTTGGTTGGTAGGCTTTTGATGGTATATTCTATTTCCTTGCTTGAAATTGATCTATTTAAATTGTGTATGTCCTTTTGACTCAGTTTGGGTTGATCATATGCCTCTAGAAATTTGTCAGTGTCTTCGAGGTTTTCTTTTACTGGAGTATAAATTTTCAAAATAGTTTCCAATTGTATTCTGTATTTCAGTAGTGTCTGTCGTGAAATTTCCTTTTTCATCAAAAATTTTAGTAATTTGAGTTTTCTCCCTCCTTCTTTTCGTTAGAGTGCCTAATTTTATTTATTTTTTCAAAGAACCAGCTTTTTATTTTGTCAATTTTTTGAATTATTTCTTTAGTTTCAGTTTCATTGATTTCTGCCCTGTTTTTATTGTTTCCTGTCTTTTACTTTTGGTGTTGGTTTGTTCTTCTTTTTCTAGGGCTTTGAGCTGTAATGTCAGGTTGTTTTTTCATTGACTTTTCCTTCTTTTAATGAATGAACTCCATGCAATGAAATTTCCTTTTAGCACTGCCTTCATAGTGTCCCAGAGATTTTGATAAGTTGTATCGGAGTTCTCATTTACCTCTAAGAATTTTTTTTTAATCTCCTCCCTGGTGTCTTCTGTTATCTATGCATCATTCAATAGTGTGTTGTTTAGTCTCCAGGTGTTGGAGTAGCTTCTTTTTAAAATTTTATCATTGATTTCTAATTTCATTCCATTATGGTCTGGGTAGTATCTCTGAATCTAATCCCAATTTATTTTTATTTTTTGAGCCCTGTAACTTGCAAATGCTAGGCAAGTGCTCAACCACTTGATATCCCTATCTCATTTTAAAATTTTATTTTGAGACAGAGTGTTGCTAAAATTCTCATACTGACTTGGAACTTGTGATCCTCCTGCCACAGCCACCCAAGTGCCTAGGATGAGCCAACATGCTTTTGGGTTTTTATGGAGGCTTTCTTACATAGGCATAATTGGTTAAGTTACTGACCATTGATTATCAACTTACCCTTCAGCCCTTCTGCCTGGATTGGAGGCTGGGGAGTTGGGACTTTCATGCCTGTGCTTTCCAGTTACCAGCCCCCATCCTGAAGCTATCTAGGGCCCCAAGGCATCCGTCACATCACTATCATACATATTAAAGTCACTTTTATGGATATAGAGATTCCAAGGGTTTTTCAAGGAAAGGGTGCATCTCAATAAAAACAAAACAAAACAAAAAAACCTCTTCTGATTCTGTTCATGAATGAGAGGCAAAACTGATTTGACCATGATTTTGAAAACAAATTTGCTTGACCCAATTTCTATTGTCCATAGGAACCATAAGGATTTGAAAACATCATCAGATCTAAATGTTTAAAGCAGGGCAGTTAGTACAAATTTATAAGTAGGACTTCTGTTAGCTTATGCCATAGACATCACCCAGCCACTTGTATAATATGTATGTATAGTTACAGTGCTAAATGGCTAACAGCAGATTTTTGAGAGAGAGAGTGCTGCATCAGTAAAGTGTCAGTTGCCACCTCAGTCTCCCTGATTTATAGGTTCCTGACATTGTCTGTATTCCTTTCTCTTGTTTTTGCCTCCCATCGGGTGAACTTTTTATGTACAGATATTTTGTAATATATTAAAGTTTTTTCATTCAGTTTGTAAAAATGGAAAGTGGAGATAGGAAAATTAAATATTTCCTGTTAATACACACACACACACACACACACACACATACACACACACACACACACACATATATATATGTATTTGAAGAATATGAATATATATATATTCTTCAAAACTCTTCAAAGTAACACTTATCTTGCACTAACTTCTACCCTGGCCCCCCTATATCTCCTAGTCACATTCCTAGAATTTACTACCCTAGTCCAGATATTCATTTGTCCTATCACTTCTTCACAAACTTATTGTTTTGTGTCTAAAAGAAAAGAAACTGTGATGGAAGCCAGATATATATTTCACAGGCATTGTTAACTTGGTTTTACTCAAACTTTAAACTCTTATCTTCTCTGTGGTGTGCAGCAGCTGAAATCACTGCTTCTGTCTTTGTGCTTCAAGTTGTTGCTCTCTACTGTGCTCTCTGGACTCTCTGCTCTACATCCTGTGCACATGCAGATCAGGGTCAGACCAGGAAGTTTGTAATACTCTTTCTGTTCCTGTGGCTTCCTCCTCACCAGGATTTTCTTTCTTTTTCTTTAGCTGGTTTCTTAGCTCAAAACTCCATATGCTAACTTGTTGAACCATAAGATTAGGACTTTGGTTTTCTGATTTGTGTTTCAGCTTCCTTGGGCTTATTGGACTGAGTATTCTCTTAGATGAAAATTGAGTGTCCAGTTGAGTGATTTTGAAGTTCTCTGAAGTAGTATTGTAACCTTTATATTCATCTTGAAACTTACCTGAGAATATTTTTACTTGTTTTTTTTTTTAAAACAGCTTTATTCACATACTGTGAAATTCACTCATTTAAAGTGTACAGTTCAGTGCTCTTTAATACAACAAAGCTGTGCAGCCATCACCACAATAAATTTTAGAACTTTATCACTACATGAAGAAATCCCATAGTCATAAGTACTTAGTCTCTATTTCTCCCACCTATACTCCTTTTTTTTTGACCCCTTGGTAACTGCTAATCTTTCTGTCTGTGGATTTGCCATTCCAGATATTTGTGCATCAATGGAATCATTAAATATGTGGTCTTTTACAACTGGTTTCTTTTAATTTGCACAATATTTTCAATGTTAATGTATTTTGCAGCATGTATCAGTAATTTCTTTCCTTTTTTTAATGCCAAATAATATTCTATTGTATGAATGTTCCACATTTATATATATACTTTTATCAAGCAGTGGACTTGGATTGATTCTACTTTTTGACTATTATTAATACTGCTAAGAACATTCAAGAAGAAGTTTTTGTATGGATACACAATTTTTTTTTTCTCTACCTAGTAGTAGAATTGGTGAGATTATAGTAAATCTTATGTTTAGCCTTTTTGAGGAACTGCCAACTATTTTCCAAAGTGGTTGCATATTTTACATTCCCACCAGCAATATACAAGCTTCCAATTTTTCCATTTTCTTGCCAATTCATTATTACTGAGCCTTTTTGATAGCCATAAGAGTATGGATATGAAGTGGTATCTTATTCTAGTTTTGATTTGCATTTCCCCATTTGCTAATTATATTGGACATCTTTTCCTGTGATTTTTGGCCATTTTTTGTGTCTCCTGCAGAGAAATCTCTGATTTTAGAAATGGGCAAAGGATCAAACAAACATTTCTCCACAGGAGACATAAAATAACTACATTAAATTTTCCTATCTATGCCTTTTCATTTATTAGGTCTTTAGTTTCTTTCAACAGTGATTTGTATCTCTTCTGTAAAATTTAATCCTGAATATTTTATTCATTTTAATGCTACAATATTTGTATGTTTTACTCATGACTTTTTAAAAAATATGTATCTCACTTCTAATATTTTTCCTAATTCCTCTCTCCCCTTTCTTATCCTGTATTGTTACTTCTGTTCCTTATTCCAGCATTCCTTTGATAGCATAAAATGTTTAGAAAATTTTGACTTTTTTCTTGACGTAGAGCATGTTTATTTTATATCAGGAACTCCATGACAGATACTGGAAATATAGAATCGATTAAACATTTTGTGTTGTCAAAAAGATACAAATACATCATCTCAGATTTAACCTAGTAACTATTATAATTATGTAGCAGTATCATGAAAGGAGTCTAGAAGGGTCTCTCTTACAGAAGGTAACATTTAAGCTTGACTCAAAATATTAAGGGTTTTTTTTTTTAAATATGTGACAGCAGAATGCATTATATTATAATTCTTATTACACATATAGAGCACAATTTTTTATATCTCTGGTTGTATGCATAATATATTCACACCAATTCGTGTCTTCATTCCTGTACTTCGGATAATAATGATCATAACATTCCACTATCATTGCTCTATCACTGAACTACAACCCCATCCCGAATGGTTGGCTTTTGATTCTGATAGAAAAATTCTTTTTGATTTAGGGGCTGCTATGGGATAGGACAGGACTCAAGAGAACCTGGAATTGTCTCATTGTTTTTTCTGAATGACTGGTAATGCTGTTGTTTTGTTTGAGCTAAAGAAATGGGCATGATGATTACATTTTATCCTAAGCCATTTCTCCAGAGGAAGTCGGGTATTTTTACTTTGTTCAAAATCCCAGCTTTCTAAGCACATAGTCATTCTGGCATGGACAGAATCAAATCTTACTGGTATAAATACAGGTGTGGTCTGAGGGACTCATGAATTACAAAGCCACTCTCAATTACTTGAAAACTCCAAGGATTTAAAATCTGTTTCCTAGAAATAGGGACTAAAGCCAAACACCTGATTATATAATGTAATCCAAACTCATTTAGCTCTCTTCTGGCATTCATCTCCTAATTTCTATGTATTTTTTGGTCTAATCTGCCATTTCCTGATAGTTAATTTTAGACATTAGCTATCAATCTCCTATTATAGTATATAAAATATGATCACTTCCTTTCCCTTTTTACTACTCTCTCCTGTTCCCAAACACTTATCTGCCGATTGTGGCCATATTACAACTTTGGTTAAACCAGTGGTCAATTCCTTCAATACTAGCGCTCTATAAACCTTGTTTCTTTTGAATTTTTTGAAGGTTTAAAAGAGCACTTATTTTTGTATTGTTTCCTTTTCATGATATCAAAAAATTTTCTCTCAGCAGATGTTAATTTTTGATCAAATTCTATAATACTTCTGTTGTCTCCCCACCCCACTTTCTTTTACCTGCTGTATTTAACTAGGGCTGCCTTACCAATGGACCATAGGCTAGCTAGAGCTAGCATAAGTAAATGTATTTTCTCACATTTCTGAAGATCAAGGTATGGGAAGGGTTGTGACTCCTAAGGCCTCTTTCCTTGGCTTGTAGATGGCCATCTTTTCCCTGTGTCCTCATATGATCTTCCTTCTGTGCATCTCTTCCCTCTGTGCATATCTTTCCTCTCTGCATTTCTTATAAGGATACCAGTCAATTGGATTAGTGTTCACCCTAATGACCTTTTTTCACCTATATTACCTCTTTAAAGGACCTATCTCCAAATATAGTCATATTCTGAGATATAGGGGGGAGTTAGGATTTTAACATGATGAATTTTGGTGATGGGTAGGGGATGACAGTTCAGCCCATATAATAAATACCTGTAGTATCTGTTTCTTCTAGATCTTGTTTTTGTTTTTCTTCCATCTCTACTTTAAATATATTTCTTGACTCTCTATCTTGTCTTTGGTTGTCCTTTCATATTTTATAATGATACTGTTGACAGTTGATTTGATTTAGTATGTATGTGGGCAGAGGTTGCCCATAAACAGCTTTTCCCTTAGGAGTATGAGGGCAAGAGATCCTTTCTTATGTGTCAGAATCTTTGGGTCTTTTTTTCCTAGGGCTCTGTTTCCTGGACAGGGTGGAGCTGGGTGCGGAGGGCTCACATACCTGTTGGTAGTCGTGTGTCCTGAGGAGTCCTTCAGGTTGCTTGCACAAATTCACACTAATTCCTGGTTTTAGCTTTTGCCACCCCTTTCACACTCCTCTTGTGCTGGTGGTCCCTCAGTCCTGGTCTTCTTACTTGTTTTCTTTAGAAATTAAACTTCTAATTCTCTTGTCTGATTGTGCAAGATGAAGACAAGGGCCAGAATGTCTGACTTCATAGTACATATAACAAGGGAGTTCTCACTGATTATTCTATCTAATCTTTACAATGTGTATATGAAACAGATTCAATTATTAGCTTTATTTTGCTCACAAACCCCCAAAGGTTTAGAACAGAATTAGTAAATTAGGATTGGAATAGACTGTTTGACCCCACAAACTGCACTTTTACCAACTCTGGCTATATTTAGCAAATTTGTACTTCTGCCTATACATCTACACTATAGGTTTTGTAAAAATATCAATATATAAATTTCAACACATTACAAAAGAGTTATTCTACTGCATATAACACAAAGTTAAATTCAATACACTTATGAGAATATAAGTGTATTTTAATTTTTATGATTATTTTAAAAAATATTTATTTTTTAGTGGAAACAATATCTTTATTTTTTTATTTTTATGTGGTGCTGAGGATTGAGCCCAGTGCCTCACGCATGGTAGGCAAGCACTCTACCTCTGAGCCACAACCCCAGCCCCAATTTTTATGATTATAATTAATCAGAATATCTTTCTTAAACAACTTTGAGAACAGAGTATGGAATCCAGAATAATTTCTACTATATATATTTGGAATTCAGGGGCATAGAACTAAATAGTGACATTCAGATTCTGTCTGCCATTATGTTTAAAATGCTTAGAACTAAACTAAGGGCTAATTTTCTGATATATCTTGCTGTATTAACTAGATTCCTTAGAAACCTTAATGTTCATTAGATATGAACTGATAGGCTGAAAAATTCAAAACTACATGTTTTTAGACTGTTTTTTTATATTTTAGTACTGAATGTGTACAATTCTTAGGTTTTTACTCAATGCATATTTCAGTTGACACAATCGTTTTTTCTTTTAATAGATTACTTCTGTAACTGGGTCACCAATTAGTTGTACAAAACATAATGTCTCGATCTCGACAACCCCCTCTGGTGACAGGCATTTCTCCAAATGAAGGAATACCATGGACAAAGGTCACCATTAGAGGAGAAAACCTGGGGACTGGCCCCACTGACCTTATCGGTAAGGGCAAAGATTCTATGCTATACCATGGTAGATGGATTTTTATGTTGTATTATTAAAGCAAGATGTGTTATTTTAAAATAGTGAAGGTGACAGGAAAACATCATTTGATCTCTGTAGAATGATCTAAATAAAAATTAAAGAATATTTGGTTGTCTGATTTTTCTATGAATACCATTATTTTATCAAAGCTTATCTATATTGGCTTTCAAAACTTCTCCTTCAGAGAAGTTTTCCACAGCTGAGATTTTGCTTGTTGCTTTGACTTCATCTTTTATGCTTAGATTGCTAAAGAATGGAGGCAAACCATCATTTAAAAAAAATATTAAATGGGTATCAGCAGTAGCCAGGGTAGAGAGCAAATTTTATATATGATTTTATGTCCAGTTAACATTTATTTGTCTGAATTCCAGATGAGGGTATAGAGATGCATTCAGAATGAAGAAGAAAAAGACCCCAGTATGTGCTACTGAATATACATGCTGACTTGCCACATAAAAAATTATTCTAGACTTAAGCATTCTCTGGACTAAGTTCTTAACCAATGAGGGAACTACTGATAAAGTCCTGGAGATTGAATTGGAACTTAACTTTCCTGCATTGTAACTTCTGGTTAATGGATTGGTTTTTGGTCATCTGGAAAACCCTTTGAAAAGAAAGTGAATCAGAGCTCAGCACTGTAAAATAACAATTGAGTTTTATACTTACCAGTTAATTCCTTTTGCTAGTGTTATTTAAATACATTTTATCTCATTTTATATTGTTTTCTGTAATTATATTTTTTGATTCTTTATTAAAGATCACTTTAAATTTTTCTTACAAAGATAGTCTAATTCAATGGCTTTTTTTTTTTTTTTTGGACATAGCTGAATTCAGATATTTCTTTGCTCAAATAGAAAAAAAAACCCCAGAATGCATGGAAATATACCATATAGGTGGAGGTTATGTCTAAAATTTTAACTGGCACTCTTTTGTGAGTGCCAAAACATGATAGTTACAAGCCTATGTAAATTTTAATCTTGATTTAGCTTCAGGCAATGCTATTCTTATTTGACCAAGTGTATATTACTTTCATAAACCTTGCTAGTTCAGCTTTCATCCTGCTTCATGTATTGCCAAGAAACCATTTTTTTTTTTAAAAAGCCAACTTAAACTGCTAAATTTAAGTGTTTTTAACTCAGATGATTTCTACACTAGCCAAGTAAAACATTATAAAAGTACTTTACTTGGAATTCTACAAGTTTCTTTTTTTAAAATGCTATTTTATATCATGGAGCAGATTTTTTAGCTTTTTGTAGGTTAGCAAAAATATGCCTAAGAAATGAAGCTTGTAGATCTTGTAATCATTTTTTATTACATGATATTCAGAATGATCTGTTGGAATCTATGTGTAAATTCTTTGCTGGTTATTAATTTTTGGGGTAAAAATATAAATCAGATATTAAATCAGAGGAACCTTGAAAACAGCTATGAGCAGGTGAGTAAGCTATTATTCTACAGATAGTTTTGTGCCACCTTGTTCTTCATGGTTGCTCATGTAAATGATTTTTAAGACTTTATGAGTATAGGATATCTGAAATTTGCTGCTTTGCTCAGTTTTAATCATGGGATAGTTCTCTAGCAGTGAACTTATATCAGGAATGACCTTTTTTAAAAAATGAAAATACTGTTTATGTTTTTGCATTATGCTCTGACATTTATTGTTATTTTCTTTTCTGAAAAGTTACTGTTTAAGATCATATGAATCTTTTTGATATCATAAAATTTAAAAACATTAAGGTATGTATTGACTTGAAGTTATATTGAAATATCAAAATATCTACCACATTTGTAAGTACATTATAAATGAAAACATTTTCTGCTCGTTTTCAAAAACATATAGACTGATTTACACATGTATAAAGTTACCAGAGCAAGTGTACATTCTATTTATTTTGGGAAGTTGGTTTTGGAGAAGTTTTCAATTTTTTAAATCATTTAAACTTTTCGTAACAAAAATTTATTATTAGAACTGGCAGGGTGGCGCATGCCTGTGAATTGCAGTTGTTCGGGAGGGTGAGACAGGAGGATCCTGAGTTCAAAGCCAGCCTCAGCAACAATGAAGTGCTAAGCAACTCAGTGAGACCCTGTCTCTAAATAAAATACAAAAT
The DNA here is from genome assembly GCF_021218885.2 of Marmota monax. Classification (NCBI taxonomy): domain Eukaryota; kingdom Metazoa; phylum Chordata; class Mammalia; order Rodentia; family Sciuridae; genus Marmota; species Marmota monax. The sequence goes on along the minus strand of NW_026693024.1, from coordinate 767,916 downwards.
AGGGCTGGGGATGTGGCTCAGTGTTCGAGTGTTCCTGAGTTCAATCTCTAGTGCCAAAAAAAAAAAAAAGAATTGATTATCAGGAATGATATCAAGGATATTCTCATTTTGAAAAAAAAAAAAAGCTTTGAATTTTGAGTACATTAAAAAATATCTTCAGAAAATTTAGTCCTAAAGAAACCTTTGAATGTCATTAGGAAAACAAGTTTCTCTATAAATGAATAAATAATGCAATAAATATTGTAGGGGAATACACAAAATTCTTTACTTCAAACAATATAAATGTCTTAAAAATGTATCTTTTAGAATTTCTTTATGGTTAATATAACCTTCTTGCTAAATAGTCATTTAAGTTATAAGAAAAGATGGCTTGAATCTCTCCCTTTGTTTTTAAAACCAAATTTGCCATTGGTTGAGGTTTCCCTGGTATCTGATGGGGGGGACCCCAAAAATAAACATAGCAATTGCCAAATTTGCCTGCTTAGCAATATATAAAGTTAAATAATGAAGGAAAAAAAAGTGTGAAATTGCTGCATTTATGCCACATACATTCTGGTTTATTTTTTCCATAAATATTTATTACCTCCTCTCATTGTGGAAATGAAAAATGTAAAGAAAGTAAGTTATGAGAAGACTGACTAGCCAGGATTGGTGTTCTGCCCTACTCACTACGGTCTTCCAATAGACAGTATTGTTTGCTTATTGCTAAATATTTAATTTATATCCTGTCTGTGAGGGAGGTGATAGATATGAGTTGACGTTTTGCAGATGTTGGTTTATTGGAAAAGTAATGTAGTTAGAGTTTTATTAGGAAAATACTAAGGCAGCATAAACTACCAGTGTAGGAACTGTTAGGCAGATATAAGAAATGATAGAGTAATCAAGTAAAGCCTGAAACATTTCACTAGGTTTATCACACTCTGGGATGTCTTTAAAATAAATAAGATATTCTGTAATATTTTATTCTTTAATAAAGTACTCAGATTAGTTTATTCTGTAACACTAGGCATAATTGAACACTAGAAAAAGCCCTTACTGATGCTTTTCAGGAAGATGGGTTAATATAGAATGTTTTAGGGAATGATCTACAAATTTATTAATATGCTTGAAAAGCATATATCAATAATTAAACTTCTAGTACTAGAAATAATTTTCTTTTTTAACATTTCTGAAAATAATTTAAAATTCTCATAGTCTAAGTAGTCTGGAATGCCTGGATGTAATTATGGTCCATTATTTATTAATTCCTTTGATAATGCAAGAAACTGAAATATAGTCTAAAAGAAGTCTTAAATTCTAGAGAAAAAACAGAGTGGAAAAAAATCAGCATATACAGCAGTAAACTTACAAATAACATTAAGTATGTTTAATAATAAAAATAACTATTGAACAAGGAAAGGCTATTTCTTTTTTTCATGTAAGACATGTTTAAGGTCTTATCATTGTTCTGTTTATTCCTTTATTTTCAGGATTGACAATTTGTGGACATAATTGCCTTTTGACGGCTGAATGGATGTCTGCGAGTAAAATAGTATGTCGAGTGGGACAAGCCAAAAACGATAAAGGGGACATTATTGTCACAACCAAATCGGGTGGCAAAGGAACCTCAACAGTTTCTTTCAAGCTATTAAAACCTGAAAAAATAGGTAAAACTCTTAGTGATTTTATTCTAAAGGAGAAAATAAAAATTAGTTTCTCTTTTAAAATTTAAATGATAGATTAGTTTAAAATTTACCTACTTTCATATCTCATCAACTTCAATTCAGTATATGTTAATTTTGAGAGGAATAGGATCTTGGTAAAAAGCATAATTTTTGGAAAAAATTGCCCATTTGCTGAGCTAAAAGTCAATAAAACCTAAGGCAGATCTGATGCTCATGAGAGGAATATTATTCCAAGTTATTAACAAAATCTGTTCATTTTACATTTTGTCATACCAGTTTTGGTTCTTAGATTGTGAATACAATGATATTGCTTTTAAACTGTTAAGATTCAAGGTAAAATTGCTTCTTATTTGGCCAGGTAAGCATAGTATTTTCTAAGTAATATTTCCTTTCCCTTCATTTTCCCTACCTTCCAGTCCCAGAAGAAATATTTCCTGACTTGGATCAGTTTTTAGTCCTCCAAATTAATAATAATTATTCTTCTTTGTATCTCATAGCAGTTCACATAATTCTTTTAACACACTCATCTCTTGCTTCCACACATTAGCGGTGGTTAAGAACTTAGTCTAAGGATACAGACTTGAATTCTAACATGGGTTATTATTACTACTAGCTACTAGCTGACTTCAGTGCCTAGTTTCTTTGTGGGTAAAAGTATAATGATAATATTACCTACCTCATAGCATTGGGTGAGTTAGAATATAAATCTAAAGTGCTTAACATAGTTCCTTACACAGAAAATTAGTAATGTTAAATGATTGTTCTCATAATTATTTATGTGCAAATCTATCTCCCCTACTAAAATAAGAGTAATTTCATATTCCTTTTTGTAACACTGTTAATGTCTTTCATTAATACCTAAATATTTATATAAAGTAAGGCATAATTAAAACCATGCAGTAGTTCCCTCTGTAGAAAAGTAAATATTTTTGCAAATTATTTTTGTTTTCTATCTTAAATTGTAAAACCTTTCTTCAGTATTATTCTCTGCAAATTCTTTTCATATATATATAAATCCCTTTTATAAATAAAAATTCCTTTTAGGAATTTAAAGAAATTTTCAAAGTTGAATCCATATATATTTACATGTGCACATGTACATACATATGTCATATAAAATATAGTTCTATTTTTAGGTACTTATTTAACATCTTTAAAAGTGTGAAATTAAAGTAGGAACCTGATTCACAGTTTTTTGGAGGAACTTAATATTTTTTTTTTAATTTGTCATATATGACAGCAGAATGCATTACAATTCATATCACACTTGTAGAGCACAGTTTTTCATATCTCTGGTTGTACACAAAGTAGAGTCACACCATTCATGTCTTCATACATGTACTTAGGGTAATGATGTCCATCTAAATTCAGCATCATTTTATAGCATGTTTATATAGCAGATTAAAAAACAGTAGGTAAAAATACTAATTTTATTCTAGAATGCCCAGCCCAGGACCTAGCACAGAGGAGATGTAATGGTCTATTGACCTGTGCTCCAGAGTGACTGGACTTAAGCATAATCTCAGACAGAGTCCCCATTGTGTCCTGGCAGAACTGTGGGTGCTGAATTAGTAGGTTCACAAAGAGTCATGCAGTGACAGTTTGCCTGGTATTCAAACAGCCTCTATCAGAAAAGCCTCTCCAACCTCCCCAGCCTTCCCAGCTTTCCTGCAGGGGTGGGTGCAGCTTGCTCTGTGCCCCTGGCTCTTTGCTTCTGCCTTGTTAAACCCAGGGTCCTTGGAGTAGTAACTGCTAAGTCCTGTGCCGAAATGAATGATTGAAGAGTTTAGTCACATTAAGGAAAATGCTATTTTCAGAGTTATGTCTTGCTCACAGGGTTCATGTCCAGTTAGTTTTCCCAGAATAACCTAGTTATTTCCATTACACAAGCCATGTGTTCTTTGGATGTATTTGATTGATTTAATTGTTGGATATTTTGTTGCATTTGACTAATTGGTTTTAGTGTAATATAGAAAAAAAATGTACTGTTCTTTATCACCCAGGACAACTGCAACATTGATAATAATAAAAAGAATGAAAAATAACGTGGAGCCTCAGCATGGTGGTTTATACTTGTAATCCCAGTGGCTCTGGAGGCTGAGGCAGGAGGATTGTAAGTTCAAAGCCAGCCTCAGCAACTTAGCAAACCCCTAAGCAATTTAGTGAGACCCTGTCTCAAGATTATAAATAAATAAATAAATAAATAAATAAATAGGCTTGGAATATGACTCAGTGATTAAGTGTCCCTGGATTCAATCCCTGATAGGAAAAAAAAAAGCATGGGATATGTTGTTTTTGTATAACTATTTAAGAGAGCCATGTCCATGTTAATAGAAAAGAAGAAAATATGAAAGAGATTTCTTGAGAGTTTTTAAGAACTATTTAAGAAACATTTTGGATTTCATCTTCATTGAAATGTCCTTAGGTAGCTTGTAGAACTAAGAAGAAACTCAAAATATTAAATATAATTGCATATATATGTGATAATTTTTGAAATTATCATAAGCAAGAAGCTTTTCATTGTATTAATGCTTAATTTGAATGTTTTCTGTCTTAAGTATTTTTCAGCCATTTTCCAAAAGTTTACATGATTCCAAAATATTCTCTTGAATAAAATCAATAATATTTAGCAATGCATAAATAATTGTAGCATTTGTTATTTGTAAAATACATTTGTTTTTGCAGAACACTTTTCTTAGAGGCTTAATTTTAATTTGTATTCTCTGTTGAAAAATATACAATGAACTCATAAACTAATGTGTTATTTTTGATTTTTAAAAATTCTTAGTATTTTTAATTAATCCACTAGCCATTAAAAAGAATCCAAGCTATAGGGCTTTCAAATCTTTTAAATTTGATCTTTTAGGCATTTGGTAGTAGGTCTTTAAAAAGTAAAGCAATAAAGCAAGACCTAGAAAATACCTGGGGGAGTTTTTATTTTATTAAGGCTGTGTTCCTCATGTTTGTAGGCATTTTGGATCAGTCTGCTGTGTGGGTCGATGAAATGAATTATTATGATATGCGTACTGACAGGAATAAAGGAATTCCTCCATTGTCCCTCCGTCCTGCAAATCCTCTTGGCATTGAAATTGAAAAGTGAGTATCATCTTGTCTTTGGTTTTCTTTATTCTTCATTTGCTGAAAGTTTTTTTATTTTTTTTATTTAAGGAGAGTCAAATTCTAGAAGTGTCTGGAAGCATAGTCGAAGACAACTCAATTGTTTGGAGACATGTGCTGTTTTCTGAAATTTTGTCTGCTTTGCTAGGGTAAATGTTATAGTTAGTTTAAACTTTTGACAAAACTACCTACCTCTTTAGTTTTTTTGAATTTGCATTTTGTGCAAACAAAAGTCTTAGTATTTTAATAACATACCTTTTTTTGTGGTACTAAGGATTGAACCCAGGGTCTTGCACGTTATAGGCAAGATGTCTAGCCTAGATCAATGTTGCTAACAAGCTACCTAGGCAAGCTCTACCATGAACTATATCCCCAACTCCTAGCTAATATTTTTAATGATGTGAGCATTAATATATTATCCGGAATTGGTAAGTTTAAATATTTAGGTGCTATTTAACGTGAAGATAGAATTTGTAATCTGTCCATTTACTTGATGTTTCTAGAAATATTTTAGAATAATTAGATCCAAAGTGTTTTTTTAAAATTTTTAATTGTAGATGGCTACAATACCTTTATTTTATTATTATTTTTTAATGTGGTGCTGAGGATTGAACCCGGTGCCTCACATATGCTAGGCAGGTGCTATACCACGGAGCCACGACCCCATCTCCCAAATGTTTTTTTATTTCAGTTGTAATTCCTTTCATAAGTCTCACCTCAGTCATCAGAATTATGCCTGGTAGATGATCTTTTTCATGATATTTCATAACCAATTCTGGAATTTTGTTTTCTTAATTCCCTACCACAATGTTTTAGAGTTGCTTCATAAACACTCAGAGAAGGCAACAAGTTTGTTCTATAAATACTTTAGCCATTAGGTTTCTCTAAGATTGGGGAGGATTCTCCACTAAACTATAAATATTCAACCTTCAAGCCTAAACTAGAATATCATTAGTAATTAAACAACAAGCTGTTTTTTCACTATTGGGTTTGTCCTGTGAGAGGGAGGCAGGGCATTTATTTTGGGGACATATCATGTGTTGAAAAACCATGGGGCTTGGCAGCTTTTAGTGAGCTTGGACTTCCTCAAGGTAACATCTTTGAAGCACTTGGGCAGTATGGGTCATTCTATAGCTGTTTTAAGGATTTTAGTGTCCTATTAATTAAGAATTTAAAGATCTAGACAATCTAGAGAAGAATGACAAGAGCCATTTTTTTCTTTTTTTGGCCAGGTGTGTATTTGAGCACACCTGCTTCAACAATTTTGAGAACCAGGCAGGTTCTTTCCAAGACGGCTGTAGAAGTCTGGAGCAGAAGGACCCTTCTAGCTGCTCTTGCTTGACTAAAAGGCATCTTTGTAATGTGGCCCAAAGGAATGCAGAGGCATTGCACACATTTTACAGGTTTAGCCAGTGAGCAAAATTAGGATTCAGTTGGATGTTCACTCTCATAAAATTGTTGTCTTCCTCTTTTATTTTGGCATAGAGACTTGCCTTATTTGTTCTGTTGTCTCATGTCCTCTTACCTTTTGACTATGTCTGTCTCTAATGACACTCTTTCTTAATATGTTTTAAGATAATCCTTTGGCAAGATCGGTTATGGCAGTAAGGAATTATGGCACTACAAATGATGAGCTTGCTTAAAATTTTCTTATCTTTCTTCTCTGAGAGGTAGTCTAGTTTGGTCTGGAGCTAAATTTCTTTGACTTGAAACTGGGCTCCACCAGTTACTAGCAGGATGACTTTGAGGAAGTTATTTAGCTTCTCTTTGCCTCGGTTTCCTCAGGTGCACAATGGTTTACCTGTTTCTTAGGACTGTTGTGGAGCTTCAGTGAATAAATGCAGGTAAACATGTAGAACATAGCAGGTGGCTGGTGAATGTCAGTTCATTATTACTGTGATTCTTAGGGACATACATTTTCATTGCTTAGGAAAAGAGGGGTTCTAACTCTGTTGCCCAGGCTGACCTCAAATTCCTGGGCTCCAGTGATCCTTCTGCCTCAGTCTCCTAAGTAGACCACTGCCCACCCCAAGAACCTCTCTTTAATGACTTAAAATTATAGGGTAATGAATTATATTAAAATCTTAAGTAATCTAATGTACACGTATTGAAGAAGTACTTAAATGGGGGTAATAGTAAATGTTTATTTTAAGGTATTGCTCAAGTTTCAGTAACATTTGCCTTATTATTAGATAATGTAAAATATTAAAGAATAATTTTTGAAAAAGGTAAAATCTCGACTCTCACATAAAATGAATAGTGAGCTTTTATTTAAATCATTAATTAGTGGGAGAACCAATAAAATGCAAAAAAAAAAAGTTAAAAGGAGTGTTCTGGGAGAGATATAATAGGCAGTGAGGAATAATAAAAGGTGTAAAATGAGATACTTCTACTGGTAACCAGTTATATCCTCACCTTCCCTGTTTCTGAGGATGGAATCCCTCCTGTCACTGTCAGAGCTCTACACCCTCTGTGTCTCTAACAGAGATGCAAAATTGTCAGTTACAGAGAAAGGCACAGATCCCCCCATAGCATCAGAGAGAGCATTAGGAAGGCACTCCTGAGCCTGGATGAAAGGACATCTGGTAATCTTTTTGTCTAAAAATCTTTTGCCATTTTTTTTTCCTCCCCAAAGAGCTACTAGAGGTGCCAGTAAGCAAAAAAATGAAAGTAGAAAGAGTATAGAAACCAAGAGGAGAGAATGTTTTTGGTCAGAAAAATGCTTTCCAGGCTTCCCTTTCTTTTAGTTTTTAAAGAAAGCGACAAGAAAGCTACATTTGGTTTATTGAACTCTTACCTCAAAAAGAGAAATCTTTTTTCCTTTTTGGTAGTGATGAGAATCAAACCCAGGGCCTTGCCCATGCTAAGTGTACACTCTACCACTGAGCTATAACCACAGCCTGAATAGAGAAATCTTGTTTTAGAGGAAAAAAGAAAGAAAAGGAAGGGAAAGACAGATTGTAAAATGCTGGTATGGGTTTCATTTTCCTAACTCACTTAATATGTTTTAGATAAAAGCTTTGGTCTCTGTAGAGAAGAGTGTTTCATTCAGATCAGGATCCTTAGTCTCAAAAAAAAAAAAAAAAAACAAAAAAAGAAAAGAAAGAAAAAAAAAGAATTCTTACTCTCTTTTATCTCTCTTAACTAATGCCATTGAGGAGTTTCTTTTATAATTAAAAGGCTGAAGATGACCCATTTTCTTTAAACATCATTAAATAAGGAAAACAGGGTTTTAGTATTATTTGCTGGTTGAAAGGTATTGATTTGGAAGGTTTGAAGAATTATAAATGCTTACTATAAAATACTCAACTGTGATCCTGATGAATTATCAGATTAAAGTGGAGAGGCAGCCTTTGGAAGATGAATCAGCTCCTAGTAATTGCAATGTGAATGTTTATGGAAATTCTCTACAGCTGACAGCCCAGTTCACAAAGTGGAACAATGAGGAGCCCTGTGGTGCTGTGGTTGGTTCATCTGAATATGAAAAAGCAAAGTGAGAGTAATACAATATAGTTTCCTTGTTGCTTTTTGGTGTGAGTTAGAGTTTAATAAATATTTTATTGGCTGACCCAGCATGCATGCTGTCATCTTTCAGGCCACAAGTTTTAACAACTGGCATTTATTGGCCACCTTTGACTGTTAAAGTCCTTCATATTCCTAAATTTTTAACTGATGTTTTTGCACACATGGTGCCATGATACTTATAAAAGTGTTACTAATTGCTCAGAAAAACTAACTTCACTTTGAATTGAGACTAGGATTTGCTTGTAAAAGGTCCATATTTCTGATTTATTATGGTTATTGTCACAGATATATATGCTGTCTGCATGGCTTCAATTGTAATGGAGACAAACTATTTAAACTGAAAAAAGAAATTAAAACCAGGTTCATATTAAGTGAAAAACTTCACTAAGTTTTGTTTCTTAAAAGCAATACTTATTTGTCTAACAAGAGAATAACTTATAAATAATGTTTTGGAGACAGTACACCTATGGGAGTGAGAGTAGAAAAATAGAATTTTTGCCTTCATTTTATATAACCTTTTTTTTTTTGTGAATTACAATATGGGAAGGGCTGTTTATTCAGTTGATGTACCACTAATATCTGTTTACATATACACTGGTTTTATAGGCAATGCATATCTCATTTTCTTCTAATAAGTTTAGCTTTCCAACAGGAAAAAAAAAAAAAACATGACTAGTTTTCCCATTACATTTATAAAGAAATATTTAAAGAAAGAGAAGGTGATGGCAAAATAAACCTTATTAGAAGTGTAGAAGAGAAAAGCCTTGGATAAATTTACCTTTTAGAATTTTGTAAAATAGATTTGTGGGTTGTGTTACGGTACCTAAGTCTAGAAACTATCAGGTTGAAAAAAGAAAAAGAAACAATCAAAGCAAACTTATGATCTTTAATATAACAGAATGTCAACAATGTTGCTAAAAATTTAAAGCTAAAAAATTAAACATAACATTTACACAAAGAGCTACATAAGCCCACTGCCCCTCCATCTTCCATATATCACATGAAGGAAATGTGTTCTCTTCAATGCAAACAGAATACCAAAACTGCAGCCAGTCTTCAATGTATGTGGGTGGCTAAAATGTTTTTACAACAAATGTCATTGCTTTGCATGCTACGTTGGTTATCACTGAAGACAATTCTCATATTGGAAAGCAAATACTGATATGTTAAGCACATTCCTGTTAATTTTATATGTATTTCCTCAATACACATGCTTGGTCTAATCATCTTTAGAAGGTTTAAATCTGAGTTTACACTGCCATCTAATGGAAAACATTTTTTAAGGGTAGCAAGAGTTGTCTACCACTGAAAATGTGTTTCGATTCCTTACTGAAAATATTTCATGGATTTTCATAGTGGAGTATATATGTTGCTTTTAGTCTCTAACTCTAGTAGTTTGAAAGTACAAGACTATATCTTGCTTTTACTGAACTGTCATTTCGTTTGGAAATCCAGTATCCAAAATCCAGTTATTCTGAACATACATTTCAGTTTTAACTGTGCTTCATTAACGATGTTGACATAATACTTCTTCCTTTCCTATTGCTGTTATTAAATAATTAATATTTTTCTTTGTTTTTGACCAAAACTCTCTTCTGCTCTTCCCTGATTATTTATCTTCATAGATTTATAGTTATGGTTTTATTTCCTATCTTAAGATTCTCTGATTCTTTGACAATGAAGCACTGGAGTCCAATCTTGATTATTGACATCTAATCTCTTAAGGGTGTTTACTCATCTGTAATATGAGAATGTTTGACTCACTTGTGATGAGAATTAAATGTAATGATACTTATAAAAATAATCTGCAGAATATGAAAAAACTAACAAGTATAAAAAATAAAAGTAACAGCAAATAACATTTTTGAGCCTCCATTGTATGCCAGAGACTGCTAAGCCTTTCACGAGCATTATCTACTTTAATCCTTAAAACATTCCTAAGAGGAAGGTGTTATGATCCTTATGAATAAATGGAACCTAAGAGAAGTTAAATAACTTTCCCACAGTTATGCAGACAGATGGAGCAAACTTGGAGATTGAATGCAGAGCCTATCCTCTTGCCACTCTCATCACTGCTGCTTCCTATTATAAATACTGAGTAGAGTTGTCTGTACATTTGCAGTCAGCTTTGTTGATTCTTGGCATTGTCATTTCTCTGTTTTTTTTTTTAATCATCTATTTCACATTTTTTAGGTATATGCATAAAATATGAGTATATTTAAGCAGATGACAGACTCCAAGATTAGTTGAGGCGGTGATTCAGTCATGTCACTGAGATTTGAGAAACCTGCTGTTCTGCTGCCCTTAGTGTAAAATAGATTTCCTTCATAATTGCAAAATGGCTTTAGCAATTCCTAGTGTTGAATCTAAACACAAATGATACTCAGAGGCAGAAAGACACCATTTCTTCTGGGTTCTCCTCCTTTTTTTTTTAAGTATGTATTTTTTTAGTTTTATGTAGACACAATGCCTTTATTTTATTTTTATGTGGTGCTAGGATCAAACCCAGTGCCTCACACATGCTAGGCAAGCACTCCACCACTGAGCCACAACTCCAGCCCCTGGGTTCTCCTTCTTAAAAGTGTGGAGATGTTTCCCAAAAAGGCTCTATTTGATTTTTCCTTAGACAGCACTGGTCAAAACAGGGTCACTCAATAAAGAATAAGGGGAAAGTGACAGGGTTGGCTTGGGATAGTTGATCTCACCCATTAAAGGTAAAGTGCCAGGCTGTATGAGATTCTTCTTGTGAAAAGGGCCTAGAGTGATTGTCAGGTCACTGGCCAACAATGTCTACTAACAATGTGTCTGCATTTCTATGCATGATTAGTCCTGGACTTTAATTGTATGATTTGGACAAAATGACTTGACATCTCTGTGTTAGAATTTCACTGTCCTGAATATAAATTGTCTTTTTCCTGTATGTCCAATTTCTGATTTAGGTCTCAGCACTTTTTCCAACTTTAATAGTTGTAGTTAAGTTTGGTAAAAGAATTTTAAGGTCTTCAGAAAAAAATCACTGAAGAATAATTCAGTCTGAGGGGTGATTATAAGGGTTTGGGCATTTGGACCAAGAGACCCAGTAATTTCAAATTCTGCCTGGCTCATTTGGGAGCCTGAAGGAGTTATGTGTATGTGGGGGTGGGGGCAGGGGTGGGGGGTAAGCCAGGTGCTGTGATGCATGCCTGTAATTCCAGCAACCTGGGAGACTGAGGCAGGAAGACTTTGAATTTGAGACCAGCCTGGGAAATTTAGCAAGACTTTGTCTCAAAAGTAAAAATAAAAAGGACTGGGGACATAGATCAATAGTAGTGCACCCCTGGGTCCAGTCCTCAGGACCACCAAAATAAACAAACAAACAAACAAACAAATAAACAAAAACAAGAAAAAAAAACTCCAAACAACAACAACAAAAAACTAACAAGATGAGTTGATGTTTCAGATCTCAGCATAAAGGTCTTTGGTAGGAGCACAGGGCCTCCTCACTGTTCAACTTAATGCCAAAGCTCAGTTTCAGGATCTGCCGTTTCCTTTCCTCCCATACTTGACCTTCCAGTGGACATGGCATAAACATGATGACAGATGAGAGTGCTGAACCTGTGGGGGTCTCGCCATGCCCATGGGTGTCTCTTTAATGCCAGTCAATATGATCAGGCCCATTCTTGCTCTTTCTGAGGGCAAGGTGTATTTCTTAATAGCTCTTGTCCTGGAGTCCTCACTAGACATTAGAACTTTCTCTTTCACTATAACAGATTTTGTTTGCAAGAATAACAATTTAGTGTACTATAAGTAAAATATTACTAAATCAGGTGAATTTTAAATATTGAGTATAGAATGGGAAGATCTGGAGTACTATAGATTTACATTTTTCAGTACCAGCAATTTAAGCATTTTATTGTTTAGGATATAAACTTTTTATATGCCATGTTTATCCCATTAAAAAATTATTTTTAAGCTAACTATGTTGAGCAGGGTTTAAGTGTCAGGCTTATGAGGAGTATAGGATCTTAGCCACATTACCATGGCATATAACTACTCTAGTTTTGAGACATTTTATACTTTTTTGCTTTACTTGATAGATATCATTGTGTTACATGTCTTTTCTGGAAGTAATTTTATTTTTTCATTTGTAGTGCTAGGGATCAAACTCAGGGCCTTGTGCATATTAGGCAAACACTCTACCACTGAGCAATATACCCAGCCTCATTGATAAAATTTCTTGATACAAATAATCCCTCTTTACCTACTGCTTTGATGATGGGCAGGGAAACACCCAACAAACTGAAGTTCTTCAGGGCTGGAGTGAGGGATGCAGATGCTTAGTCTGACTTTTCTGTGTCACATTTTGTTCTTTTTTTCTTAGCTCTGTCCTTAATATGTGAGTTTGGAATTGATTCTTGTTATAATTAAGTAGTTCATAGTCACCATTATAATGAGGGATTTAGTTAATATCAGGCAATTCTGTAGGGTTTTTTTGTTTGTTAGGATTATTTAGCTTTCTGAGTCAATGAATATATAGAATATCTGCACATAAAAGCAAGGTTGACCAAATGTGGTCTGCATGCTGCCATGGACTTACTTCTTCCCTTATAACTGGTGACAGATCATATTTAAATAAAGCCAATTGATCCTTCATGCAGTAGTCTAGAGAGACTCTCCCTGACAGTAAAGGTAGAACTACTGAGTAAAGGCCCTTAAACTTGTAAAAATGCAGAGTACTAGTCAGATGGTGACCACTAACTAGAGAAGATGACCAGCAAGCTAATGAATGCCACATACATGCTTCAAGAAGGTTCTGACTGTAATGTTTGAACTTTTGAAGCTATTAGTAAGGAAAAGTATAAGATTAAATTTAGTCTCAGTTTCTAAACTGAGGTGATATGAGCCCTCCTAAAATCTCACTGGTCTTCTTTGGTTACCACAGTTTTAGCAAGCCTTTCTTTCCCCTGTAATAAAAAATAACAATGATTCTTCATAGGGAAGAAAGTTAGTTTAACAGGCTGTAGAGTGAGATTCTCACATAGCACATGGTCCATTCTAGAGGAATGTGGTATGGTATCTCACTAGGCAGATTTGCAAAGGAAATCCTTGAGACCTGTTTCTGCCGCTTGGACCTGTTGACCTTTTGGTGAGAGTCCTGACAGGGAGGACTTGTGGAAAGTTTCCTTGGGAAGAGCTGTGCTAGTCTTTGAAGGGGTAGAATGAGGACATGTGACCTTCTCCAATTAGGCCTGTTGAGTGGGACTTCCCTGGGGCCCTCTGGTGACAGTGCTTGCTTAAGGTAGAGGTGGCTTTTTGGGAGTAGTTGTTCCCTGTAACTAAAAGAAAACCTCATAGAAAAGAATGGACTCCAAGAAGTTGTGCCTAGTGGTCAGGCATCTAAACGTTGTGGGGTTCCAACAGGGAGATATGTACAATAAGATGTGTGCAAAAGATAGCAGGACAATTTGAGACTGAGGAAAGGCAGTAGGAAGCAAATGGATCTGAGAGCTAAAGGGTGGGGGCAATTTTCTTACTGAATAAACTGAAGATTCTGGGCTATAAGATAATATTCTTATACCTTACAGGTTGGACTTTTTCAGTGTATCAGACTCAGGGACACATATCAGTTAGATGGGACAGTAAATCAGAGGAACAGAGTAAAAATGAACATGGTGTGTGCAGGAGAGCATAATCCCTTAGAGGCTACTGAAGCTTTGGGTTTGAGGATTAGAATGGCAGAAATGACTCCCAAGATATTTAACGTGGAACAAGGACTTCATCCTCCAAATCGGGAGGTAGGACAGCAGCAAAGCCTGTCTGTGAGGTTGTGAGCCTTCAGGGGTGGGTGGCAGAGTCTGGCTATGGTATGTTTGCCCTCAGACACAGCTGGTGTCTCAGCATGAAGCCTGACCTGTAATAGCTATTTAATTAGTGTTTGAATGAATATGTAAATGAATTGATCCAGAAATCATCTTAAAAATGTAGGCAAGATAGGGAAATGCAGATAATATTTAACCTGTTGTTATTACAAGATTTTCTTAAAGGTTATTCTAGACATGGAAGTGGAATTCAATCTTATGTTTTAAGGACTCTTAAATCTTATATTCTTCAATTGATGTAATTTCTGTATTTCAACTCTTTTCCTATCTTTTATACATAGGGGTACATGATTTTTACATAGAAAATCATCTGTGATATAGGAAATTAATAAAGTTTATACAAAGATGTTCTTGATAACATTCCATATAATTGTGATTGTTTATATTCATATTTATTATACTAGGTAGACACTTAATGATTCTTGTCACATTTTGGTAGCAGTACCAGTTGTAATATATTTTAAATCTTTTTCTCCTTAGAAGTAAATTTCCTCAGAAGGACTTAGAAATGCTGTTCCATGGAATGAGTGCTGATTTTACAAGTGAGAATTTTTCAGCTGCCTGGTACCTTATAGAGAACCACTCAACTACCAGGTTAGTGGATTTCAGACTGAACTCTTGAGAGCTTCTGCTCAGATGCTAATGATGTGAATTTGAGTACCATAACTTGAGTTTTAGGTTTGGCTCTGCATATGGTAACAGTTTTAGGTATATGAGTTCTTTGACTTGGGTAAATCTATGAACATCTCAGGGTATCAACTTCCTTATTTGTAAAATGAGATTATTAGAGGTCTTTTATTCTTTACTATAATTTTGTATTACTACATGTTTCATTATTTGTGCAACTCATTAAAATTTTGTAGAGTTTTTAGCTGGGGACCTAAGCTGATGTTTGTGCAGGTGATATATTGCCCTACTCAAATTTTGATGAATTTTAAGTTCTGGTGTGAAATACAGAACACACTGCTTTTCCTGACCATAGAGCAAAGGAAGATGAGTTAGATTATAATTATGTAAATACTTGACTTAAAATGAACCAAAAATTACTTGTATATCCAAGTTACAGTATTCTCTTTTGTGTGCTAATTGGTTTATCAGTTCTCTATAAGAGATTTATAACTTCTTTACAAGGTTGATTTAAAACATGTTTAGTGAAAACATATGGATGAATGAATGGTTTATTGCTTAAAATTTATATTCTTGGTAAGTCAACTTGTTAAAATATACCTTAATATAAATTTTTCTTATTAGGATGAAAACCATTACTAGAAAACATGAGGAAAAGTTAGTATTTTAACACACAAGTATTTTAATACAAAAGTTAGTATTTTAATACATTTGGCTTGATAAATTTTTAAAGCAAATATCTGAAATAATTCTTCCATTGTAGAAAATGATTCTAATTTTATTTAATTACAGCCATGCTTTTTCTATTATAACTGAGAATTAGAATATGTTTTCTGTGTAGAGCATCATAGTATTGAAGAATATTTTTAAAATTTTACAGCTAGATTTTGTAGCTCAAATGGAAATCAGTTTTGGAAATGCAGAGACCTACCTTTTTGTTCCTTCCTTTTTAGATGATGTTATTTAAATTGTGAATTAACTCACAGGTTTTATGTAACTTTATTATTAAGAACTGTGTAGTATTGACATGGTAAGATTACCATTATGCTCAATGTTCCAAAGTATTTGAATGAATGTAGTAGTCCCACCTTGGAAATACTTGTCTTTCTGTCAGGTAGAAGATACTCAAACCCCAATATCTGGTAAATCATGTATATAATATATAGTTATAAAAATATCTACACGTGTATTTACTTCTTATGGATTGGATATATTTCAGATTATCATTTTAAGGCTACAAAACTCTTAATAGTTGTAATTTAAGCATCATTATAAATGAAAGGTTTAGATAACAATTTGAAAGCTTTTTGTTTTCATATGGTCTCATATTAATCTGTGTGCTTCTCAACATAAGTTTCAGCGTTCCTAGTATTTTACACTTAATGAATGATCTTATTTCTTTTCTGCTTGTGACTAGTCTCAAACGTTTGGTTTCTTAATTTCATTTCAGCTTTGAACAGCTCAAAACAGCAGTCACCACCCTCAAAAGGCAGGCCAACAAGAAGAGCGAGGGCAGTCTGGCATATGTGAAAGGGGGTCTCAGTACATTCTTTGAAGCACAGGATGCCCTCTCAGGTAAGGCGATCCATCTGTTGGGAGCTTCCACCATGGAAACCTGACACTGTGCTTGCAGAGTGTTTACAGGGTGTGACATTCAGTCTGTATTTATAAAAGTAGAGATCTAAAATGTACCATAAATATTTGTTGCAGACTAGGCTGGAATCTCTTTGAAGGCCTGGTACTTTAAATATTTGTCTCTGAGCCTTTGTTGACCCATCTTACATGTGTGAAATGGGAGACTCCTTTACCTCTCTATGATGACTAATCTTTGGGGCTGATAAGAAATTAAATCCCAATGGGTAAAATTCTAGAATTCTTAAAGTCTTTTTGCAGCCATCAGTATCTTACACATGTGCCCAATCCTGTACATATGATAGAACCATTGTGTGTTCAATTTGGAAAAGACTTATGATAATGCATTGTTTTAGCCATCATACCACCAACCCCCAATGATCATACATCAAGTTAGATGTCCATTATCTGCCATCATCTTCATATGTGAGGAAAGTTGCATTAAGGAGAAATATGGGATTAAACATTTCAATGTAAGATGAAGGGCAGGTTCTTTTTAACTACCTTTATTTAATAAAACTTAATTATTGTCTATCGAGTGAAATATAAAGTATATTAATAAAAGTTAACCTGAATCTTTTTAAAAGTGAAGGTACTTATATCTAGGTATCTAAGTATCAGTAATTCTAATTGTGTATTACAGGACTATACCTTCTTCAACAAAGATAAATTTTAAAATTGATTTGTTATCAAATTAATTTTATTATTTTTAAAACCCCTTCCTCATTAAATAAATATTTGATGCAGCCTCTTTCTTGCAGGTAGAGATTAGGATTTTGAAGGGCTAAAATGTGAATGCAGGTAGAGGTTAGGATTTTGAAGGGCTAAAAGTGAATAGGGCAACGAGGTGTACTTCTTGGATACATCCTGTGCCCTATTTCTTAAATGTTTTACCTTTCTTTTTTTGTGCCTGTTACTGCTTTTTCTTAGTTATCAGTTTTATGTTATCAAGTAAATGTAGTCATTTGCTCAGTTACTACATAAATGATTTCCATAAATTATTGTAATTAATTTAATTTCACTTAGCAAAGAAATGTTTTACTTTCTTTCACTCTTAAAAAACCTTTATACACATATTTCCTTATGGTTTTCTTTTTATTAATGGTTTCATTCTTGGTAGATTAAAAGAAGTTTTATTTGGTACATTAAATTTTCATAGTCTCATTTTTTAGAAATTTGCCTTAGAAATATGTTAGCAACTTAAAATTCAGCAAAGATAATGCTGACCAACTACTAATAAGCAAATAACTTTATGACATATAGAAAATAATTATAATAATAAATTTAAAAACTGTAGCTATATCCAAGTATATCTAGCTTTTTTACATTTTGATATAAAAGAAATATTTTATAGAAAACATTTAAACATATTAAATAGTAAGAACTACTTCCAATGTAAAGATAATAACACTTTGATGTTTTTCTTTTGAACTTTTTTACCTTAGCTTAAACAAGTGTATATGACAAAATTGGGTATTGTTTGTAAAGTTGTATATACTAGAAATCTTTTTTGTTCTTCAAATCAAACCTGCCATTCCTCTGTGTGACTCTTTTCCATAGCATTTAATTTATTTGTAGCCTTTCATTACTTTTTCCAATGAAAGTTTTAGGTGAAATTGATCTGTAGTTTTTAAAAAGCTTTTTTGGTCACGTTTTAGGGTTATGTTATATATAATCATATGGATCCGTACATGTTGATGTATCTGTATTGGGCTAAGTATGAACATGAAGAATTAATTGTTTGAAATTTGAGAGCTGATACATAAAAGTGCTCAGGTAATTTGTTTTGCTTTGATACTATGAAAATTTTAAAAAATGCTGAAAGTAGAGGTGATAATATAATCAACCCCTATGTACCTACACCTAGATTTTACAGTTATGAATTTTTTTTTCCATACTAGCTTTATCAGTTTTTGAGGTTGGTTTGTTTGCATTTGTTGATGGTTTTAAAAGCAAATTTCAAGCAGTGTGATGTTTCTCTGCTATAAGCCTTAGTATGAATTCCCCCATATAAGGACATTTATATACATAAATACCACAATACCATTATAACAGCTAACAAAATTAGCAGTCTTGAATATTGACTCATTCTCAGTTCATATTCAGATGTCTCATTACCCCCAAAATTCCTTTGTATAGTTAATATGTTCAAATCAAGATACAAATAAAATTTAGGCATTTCATTTTATTTTAAATTTCCTAAGCCTTTTTTTTTTTTAAATACATTTTATTTTGTTTATTTATTTTTATGTGGTGCTGAGGATTGAACCCAGGGCCTTGCCTGTGCGAGGCAAGTGCTCTACCTGTGAGCCACAGTCCCAGCCCCTTCCTAAATCCCTTTTTAAAACTGCAACAGTACCATCACCTTTCCTGCCTCTCCCCCCGCCTCTCCCCCCGCCCCGCCCCCCGCCCCATGCCATTGAATGTACAGGTCATTTTTCCTTTAGGATACCACACACTGAAGTGGACCTGAGTGCTTCCCTGTTTTGTCATTTAACTCTGTTGCATTGTTTGGACATTAGATAAGATTCGATTTCAACATTTTTGGCCATGGATAGTACTGTGTGCTTCCTATCCCACTATACCAGAAATCCTTCTGTGGACACCTCAGTGAATCAGTAGCTTGTGTGTGTGTGTGTCGGGGGGGGCATTAGGCACCAGCCGTTGATATATGTTATATACTTTTTTAATTTTTGGTAGTGTGTAGGTTAAACCCATGGCTTTGTACATGGCAATTGCTCTGCCACAGAATTACACCCCAGTCCTCACACACACACACACACACACACACACACACACAGAGATATACATACATATATTAAAAATTTTTTAAAAAATTTTCTCCTTTCTGTGTTTTGTTTATTTTGGTTTGATTTTCCCCAGAAATTCTATGTTTCAGGAAAATGTTCATGTTTTTCAGCGTTGCATTATAATTAGTGAATCATTTAAAATTCATGTTATAGTCCCTTTTCATAATCTGTTCAGTTCATTTGTATATTCTACTTTTATAAAAAGTCAATTCTTTTTTCTTTTTAAAATATTTATTTAGTTGTAGATGAACACACAGTATCTTTTTTATTTTTATGTGGTGCTGAGGATTGAACCCAGTGCCTCACACATTCGAGGCAAGTACTTTACCACTGAGCTACAGCCTCAGCCCTAAAATGTCAATTCTTTAGTCACTGATACCTTTTTGGTGTTTTTTAAAATTTGTAATTTTAATTTTCTCATTAGATGTCATAGTTTGTAGAAAATTCTGTTTTGTTTTGTTTTTAAAGCTAGTTTCTAACAAAGGACATATTTCTTAATCTGTGTCAATTTCTCTGCTAAAGAGAAGATATACCGGGAATGTAACTAAGTAGTAGAGTGCTTGCCTAAGTATGAGGCTCTGGTTTTATCCCAGTACTAGAAAAAACAAAAACAGAAACCAAAAGAAGCAGGGGCCATGTTCTCTTCAGGGCACACTGATATGTTACCATTGCCTGATTAATTGCATTGTCTAAAGCTTGGTTATTTATAATAAACGCAACAGACAAATATCCTTCTTTAATTCTGACTATCAGTTTTTCTTTGTATTTGAAGTCTGTTTCTTTTGTAATTTTTGATGGTTAATTGTCTCTTTATTAATACTATAGTAGTACAATAACAACATCAAAGAGAAGGACAGTGCCTAGGGTCACTTTCAGGTTTGGTAATATATTGTAAGAACTCACAGGACTCTCTGAAAGCTGATGCACTCACATTTATGGTTTATTATTAGGAAAAGAGACAGATCATAGTTAGCCAAAGGAAGTCCCATGGGGCAGGATCTAGGAAGTTTCATGTGGGGTACTTTCACTTTTTATCTCTTATTGGAATCATGTACAACACTGATTTTCCTGGGTGTAATATGTGAAAAAGACATGGGGTACAGCCAGTCAGGAAGCCATTTCCTGTCTATATTGAGTCTTCTTCACACAGATAGGATCAGTGACCATTGTGCTGATCTCAGTCTCCAGGCCCCTGAAAGGTCAAGGTGATACTGAGTGATTCAAAGCCCTCACCATAAATTGCATTGTTAGATTATCTGCTATGACCCAAATATTCTAGGTAAACAGACAATTTTTATCAGGTAGAACATTCCAAGAACTTCAAGATTACCTCCCAGTAACTGAGGGGAAAAGCCAGAGTTTTTTTTGAGGAAGGGGCAAGATTAAATTCTTTGCTGAATTGAAAGCATTTGCTTGAAATATTATCTTTTTTTTTTTTTTTCTTAAAGCAGTGCTAGGGATGGAACCCAGGGCCTTGTACATCAAAGTGTACTCCACCATTGAACGGCATGCCAGAACTATCTATAGTAGTCTTTGTAAACTTTCAGAAGTTTGGTTTGGGAATGTGTCTTGTGAGCAGCATGAGGCAGGGTTTTTATTTTTTAAATAGAATTCTGAGAACTTTTGCCTTTTAACAGAATTTGAGCCATTTATCATAACTGAAAATTGTATCCTGTGGTTATCATGTTCTATTATTGCTTTTTGTTCTTCATTTTTATATTTCCTATATAAATTGTATTGTTTACAGATTGGGAAAAGTGTTTTTAAATTCTGTTATAGAATTATCTTGATTTCTATTGCATGTGACAACAGTTTAGCATAACTTTATTTCCTGTGCTTTTTTTCTGTTTTAATATAAGTTGAAGTTATAGATTTGGTTTCTTATTTTAGTTTTTCTTTTTCATTTCAATGTTGTTTATATATATTTTTCTTTTACATTTAATTTTGCCACAGTTATATACAATTTACTGTATACATGTAAATGTAATTGCTCTTAATGTTTATCACCAGTCCTTTTATATTTCAACTTTCTTGTCTTTGAATAAGACAAGAGCAGTGGGGTATATCTTTTGTGGTATATCTTTTGAATTCTTGAATGTCTGTTGCCTTTATTCATTAATAACGTTTGTGCTGTATAAGAATAATTTTGTGAAGATCTGTTGATTTTTAGTATTAGAAGAAATCCTTAGCCAACACAATTCTTTAATATGTAGGGAAATTTTCTGTTTTTATTTCAATTATTATGCTTAGAAGATATATTTGTTTAGCCTTTAATTAAGAAAAAAAAGGAAGGAAGAAAAAGACCATTCTATTGTTAGTGTCTATTGATGTTCAAAGATGATCTAGGCACATATGGTTTTCTAGGACCCAGATTTCTAAATGAGTCATTTCTGTTAGTCTTCTAGATAGTAGTTGAAGTTATTATTTATTGTTTTTCTTTAGTATAATGAAGAAGGAAAGGAATCATAGGTTACTTAATTTAAATATAATTTATGTATGATTTAGCCACTCTGTGTTAGCTTTCCACCACTATAACAAAATATCTGAGATAATTAACATTTAAGGAAGAAAAGTTTTAGATCTAGGTTCTGGATGTTCCAGTCCAAGAAGAGGAGGGGGGCATAGCTTTGGACCTCTAACAAAACGGCACATGATAGTGGGAGTGTGTGGTGGAGCAAACTGCTCACCTCAGAAAGCAAAGAAGGAAAAGAAAGTACCAGAGTCCCACAGTCCCCTTCATGGGTACACCCCCAATGACCCAAGAACCTCCTACAAAGATTCTCTCAAAGTACATATGACTTTCCATTAGTGCCACCCTGAGCAGCAATCCGTTAACATAGATTTCTGTGTTGAAATACAGTGGAATAAGTAAAAACTAAATCTTTGAGAAACTGTTCATGAATTTAAATTTATAATGCATAGTTTGTGACCCTTTCTTATCTTCTCTTTAGTAAGTATAATCCCCTCAGAGCTGACATACTAGCCAAATTAGGCAACAACCTCTCTTTATAAGGTCCAGGAGCTAAATTTGGCTTTTTTCCCCACCCCTAGAATTGTTAAGGAAAAAAAGAAAAGAAAGAAAATGAAAAGAAAAAAAAAGACAGTGATGATGAATTCATGATATAAATTTGCTATCTAACTAGAGTATATATAGAACTATGATGCATACCTGGATTCTTACAGATATTGCCCATATACACATTATTCCTAGTGCCTCACTGAATACTGGTATTTATATAAATATAAGAACAGATATTGTGAAAAAATTTTGATTTAAATTACAAGTTTCAAATCCATCCTTTATTCAAGTTAAATAAAATGATTAACTAATTTCAGTGAATCAGTAGGCAATCTTTGTATAACCCTGATTTTTCTTTGAATAGTATTTTTATACCTACCATTTTTTTGGTTTCCCAAATAAAAACTTACGATGTTCAACTGTCTCACATATTTAAGTTTTAATAGATTAGAAACAATAACAAACCTGTGATCATGTACCAACTTGCTTATTGAATTATTTTATTTAAAAATGTTTTCTGAGAAAATAAAAGGTCAAGTGAACCAGACATTGGGTTATTTGGTTTAATTTTCTGGAAAATCGGATTGCCTTTATCAGATCTTAGTGTCTCTCAGTCCTCATGCTTGGCTGACAGCTTGACAGTGGCTCTGCTGTGGTGGAGATGGGTGGGAGGAAGTTGCTTTGTCAGCAAAAAAGGGCTGTAAACTGAGCTGTAGAACCAGGGTCACCTCATCTTGACCTGCTGATCAGTAATGTGTTATGTCAGCATCAGAAAATGTGACTGCATGATTTTCTTTAATGCTAATTCTGACTTAGAAAATAACATTCAAAGCAGGGCTAAGCTGTAATGTCTTATTGCCCAGGACAAACCACATGCAGTGCCTCCTTATTATGTGCCAAATGGTCTTTTAAAACCAGGATTGTCAGAAAACCACAGTGGCTTTTAAATAGCATGAGTAGATTTGCTAACATAGAGCATGGAAGTCTTTCTAGTTTAACTCTTTAATAATTAGGTATATAGTTTGTCTCCTTAAAGATAGGGAAGCAAGTTCTTTTCATTTTTACTTTACAAGTCAAGCTGAAATATAAGCTTTGACATATGGAAACATTTTGTGACACTTTTACCATATAATCCAAGTTTGAAACATTAGAGACATTACTTTCTCTTCACTTCTGAATCCAACAAGACAATTAAAAAACAGTGGCTAATTGTTTTTCTAAATGTACTTCTTTTTCTATAAATGTACTTCAACAGAGGAGCAGTCTGTTTATTTTAGAATTCAAACAAAATTTGAGGTGGCTTTATAAGAAAAAAGTATTAAAAAGAATAAGATTAGAATTAAAAAGTAACTAAGAGAAGCAGAGATGAAGCAGGAGGATCACAAGTTCAAAGTCAGCCTCAGCAACTTAGTGAAGCCCTAGCAACTTAGGGAGACTTTGTTTCAAAAATTAGAAAGGTCTGGGTATATGGCTCAGTGGTTAAGCACTCCTAGGTTCAATCCCCAGTACCTAGCCACGCCTCACCAAAACAAAAAAAAAAAAACAAAACAAAAAAACAAAACAGAAGCCGAGAAATAGATGTTATCAGGTGTTGAGAATGTGTTCATAGACCATTTGGGCACTGAATCTGACTCAGAATTTTCTGACCAATTAGTCAGAGGAAATACATTGAATTGTTTAGGGCTCATAAATGAAATATAACACACACATTTGTATATGCAGACTATTTTGTTTGTGGATTTTTTTTTCCAGCATAAATCTGCCATCTATGATTAGAGGGTTAAAGCAGAACCTGAAAAATTCCTTTTAAGGAAGAGTTTTAAATTTACTCTTATTTGCATGTCAGAGAATAGCTAATATTTAAATGATGTTCATTTTAGTATCCTAACTGAAAAACAGTGGAATTAGATGTATTTGGATTTCACTATAGCAAATTATGTAAGAGTAGAAATCTTAAATGTTTTAGCAGCTATTATTTTGAGGAATTGAGACTCTTGTATTTGAACTGAATGCATTTCCCAAGTAACATAGTCAGTTTATTGTTTTCATTTTACAAACGTGAAAACAGAAGCTGAGACAATCTAAGTGGCCTGTTGGGCAGGGGAGTGTAGGGCAAGATTTTAAGATTTAAGACTGTCTGAGTTCTCGTTTTATGAGTTTGGCTTTGTGACCTTGATCAAGATGTTTAATTTCATGAATCTGTGTTTTTTCCTATCTGTAAAATAGAAATTATGTTAAAACATACATCTTTGGCTTCTTACAAGATGAAAAAACAGGTTAGAAATTTATAGTGATTAGCTTACAGTCAAGGCTCAATGTTTGCTGTGCTATTCTACAATATTTTGTTATCACAATTTTGAATATGAAATTACACTTGTTTTGAAATATTTCTTAGTTCTTCACCTATATAAGCCTGATTTACTATGTTTAAAACCTTACTTCTTCAGTAGTTAATAGCTAAATATTTTATAAAGTGATTTCCCGATGGTCTTTATCATAATCAGAGAGACATAAATCAATAAAATCAAACAAAACTCCCATGTAATTTTTACATCCAGAGTTGACATATTTGGTAGATGTTGCTAGAAACTTCTTTGGAACCTACAGGTGGATTTATTGTGCATAGAAAAATATATATTTTGCCATGTTGTATTCCAAGGCTGAAATTAACTTTTTCTGTGGCTTTTAGACTTCAAATAGTAGCATTTCTGTTTTGCAAATGGTGAAACAGAAATAAAAATGACTTTCCCTTGGCCAAATATCAAAGATATTAATATAAGATTCAGGATGCCCAAGGTCTCACTTTTCTTTTTTTTTTTCCTTTTCTGTTTTCATTCAACTATTTTTACCACACAGTTTTGAAGATCAGATGATTGAATATGTGTATTATGTACTATTTTAATAATGTTAAACTATGAATAACTTAGATGGTGTCTGTTGGGTACTTTGCAAAGTATTGCATGTTTGTGCTCCTTCCCAGCAGTGAAAATAATATGACCATTTTTAAAGCCTGTTTAAAAATGTCATCTTGATATAATATCTTTCTACCCATTAAAATGGCCTACATTTTAACTAGATTTTTTTCTTCTTTTTCTAGCCATCCATCAAAAATTAGAGGCTGATGGAACGGAAAAAGTAGAAGGATCCATGACGCAGAAACTGGAGAATGTTCTGAACAGTAAGTTTTGTTCTATGACCTGAAACTATTTATGGGCTTTATAACAAGCTTTAATATAGTTCTTGGACCTGGTTTCACAGGACAACGTGGTAAGTTGCACTTCAATATTCATTTCTAAATAGTAGTGATTTAATAAACATAAAGGGGAAATAGCAACATTAAAAACAAATGTCCTGTTTTTGTTTTTATTTATGAGAAATTATAATTTGAAAACAAGCCATTTTACTTCTTAAGAAATAAAATTTGCTACCTTAAGACAGATTAGAGTGAAAAGCACTAAGCAGTAGCTGGAATTGTCATTGACCCAAAACCTGAAAACGTATCTTCAAGCATTTGCCAGTGTTTAACACAGATAACCTTACCTATAAGAACAACAGATGCTTAAGGATTGCTAGTTTACACCTTTCATTTCTTTAAAAGGAATTTGGGCAGCTGTCTGTTTAAGAGTGAATCTAACTCTAAGATATTTTGTAAGAACTGTAGATCCTGGAGAGAATGGTATATGCAAAAATTTGTATCCTGTCCACCTCCTCTTTTCTCCTTTTTATGACATCCTGGGCTCCAGCTACTTATCCTACTGATTTAGAAGAAGCTCATCAGATGAATTAGTCCTTGTTATGTTATTAGTGGCTTAAAATTTTGTTGTCCTGTTTCACACATGTAGTTATCATTTGATATGAAGTGATAATTTGCACAGGAATCTCCTTGCTTTTAAATATAATATAGTATATGATTTCCATATAAAAAATGGGTCAAAAAATTAAGAAACCTTACTTTGGATCTTTAAAGATTCTATGACCACAGGACTGTGATATGAAGCTAACTCTGTCCTTTTAGATTAATTTATTCTCATGAGCAGAATTTGTAGATCCTTTATGTAAAAATCTGTTCACAAACCTGGGGAATTCTTAATAAGAAAGTATTTTTTTGAAAAAAAAGTTTTACTGGGTGTGGTGGTTCTTGCCTGTAAGCCCAGCTAATCAGGAGCGTAAGGCAGGAGGATTACATATCTGAGGCTGGCTTTTGGAATTTAATAAGACCCTGACTCCAAATAAAAAGGGCTACTATATAGTTTGGTGGTAAAAGTGCCCCTGGGTCTAGTCCTTAGTATTTCCAGGAGTTGGGAATGGGGGTTAATTTAATGTCTGCTTTCTTTGGTAGTAGAAATTGAATACTTGAATTTCATTCTAAATCTGTGAATTGACAGCACTTAAAAATCTTCTCTGATTATTATTGCTATTATTTTTTTGTCCTAGATTTTGCCTTGCTTTTGTGTCTGAGAATGAAGTCACCGATTTTGTTAAAATAAGTGTATTTTGAATACTACCCAAATAAATAATGCAGTCAGACATTTTAAGGTTTTGGAAGGATGTTTTATACTCAGGGATATTATTATTTATTTATTTTTTAAGAGAGAGAGAGAGAGAGAGAGAATTTTAATATTTATTTTTTTAGTTTTCGGTGGATACAACATCTTTGTTTATATGTTGTGCTGAGGATCGAACCCGGGCCGCATGCAGGAGAGCGCGCTACCGCTTGAGCCACATCCCCAGCCCTCAGGGATATTATTTGCACTATAGAAGTTGTCATCAAACCATGACATTATACAAAAACAAACAAACAAAAAAATGAGATCTCGGGGCTGGAAATATAGTTCAGTTGGTAGAGTATTTGCTTAGAATGCATAAGACCCTGGGTTCAATCCCTGGCCCCACAAAAAAAAAAAAAAAAAAAAAATGAGATCACTAGCATTTAAAAGTATAGCTGACACTAACTAAAGCATTGTGACAGTAGAAGAGGTACTTGTTAACTTTTGTTAGGCTTAACAATGTGTGGTAACAATTTTCTTCTGTTAAGGTATAGTTTGGAAACAATCTTCCCTTGGGAATTCTAGTATAGAAGTTGTAAGGGAAGTTGTTTCATTCTATTCTTTTGAAACTGTGAACCTTTTCTAAAAATGTGTCACATGAATTCTACTGAAGTTTGCTCTTTTGGGATAAAGTTAGGTTTGACTGACATAAATAGTCCCTTCTTTATAAGATCCTCAGGGATTTTTAAAGAAAAAATATTCCTTAAAATATAGTCCTTTATAATAATTTCCTTTTTCCCAGAAACATTCTTTATCAAAGTGATGTTTATGTTTGCTATCTCAGTATAAGGTTTTGCTAATTCAGGTCAGCATAACAAACATTTATTTCACATTAGCTATGTAAAGTCCTGGGCTAAGCCTGCTTAGAAGATGAAGCCCAAAGAGCTGTGGCTCTAATATTGTAAGAGAGTTTTCGGTGCAGACGGGAATATTCTAGATGGCCAAGGATTTAAGTACTGTAAAAACAATGAAAACAGAGAACTGAGATCAAGAAAAATAATTATACAAGTACCATTGAACATTTAATTTCTTTCTAAGAGGACAAAAGGAATAAATGGATAAGGAAGGAATAAATGAGTATGACTACTGTTTAGTTTGCTTAAATAATCACTAATGCTTTTATCTTACATTTCAGAATTGCTAACTTAAATGAAACTTCTTTTTCAAATTTTTAATGCCTTTTTTCAATGTTGAAAACTTTTTAAAAAATATATTTTTCAGTTGTAGATGGACACAATACCTTTATTTTGTTTATTTATTTTTATGTGGTGCTGAGGATCGAACCCAATGCTTCACACGTGTGAGGCAAGTGCTCTACCGCTGTGCCACAACCTCAGCCCCAATGTTGACAACTTTTATTGGAATTGTTTTTGGTTTTCATTGACATATGCTTTTCATATTTGCCTGAACTTAAAAAAATTTTTTCCTTGATATCAAGCCAGTGATGAATTTTTATTTGTTTACATCAAATTCATTTATCTGCTGGGCATTGTACTATGTGCCTATAATCCCAGTGACTTGGGTGACTGAGCAACTTAGTGAGACCCTGTCTGAAAATAAAAAATGGAAAGGAATGGGGAGATAGCTCAGTGGTGAAGCACCTCTAGGTTTAGTCCTCAGTACCTGGAGGGCAGGCGGGGGGGGGTGGGCGGGAAGCCACTTAATCTAACTCTATGTTTTTTACCTCTTCCAAAAGTGTAAAACTATAAAATAGTACTGTCCAATAGGACTTCTACAATGATGAAACATAGTTATTGAAAACTTCTGATGTGGCTTGAATAACTGAGGAATTGAGTCTATTCTCCCCAAGCTCTGGGGATGAACCCAGGACCTTGTTAAATGCAAGGTATGCACTGTACGACTAAATTATATCTCCAACCCTGAATTTTTAACTTTTATTTAATTTTAGTTAATTTAGCAGTGTTAGATTTCCCCATCATTATGACAAAATGTCTGAGAAAATCAACTTAAAAGGAGGAAAGGTTTATTTTGACTCATGGTTTCAATGCATGGTCAATTGTCTCCATTTTTGGGGGGGCCTGTGGTTAGGCAGGGAGTGCTGATGAAGCAAAGCTACTCACCTCATGATAACTGCGAAGAGAGAGGAAGGGTCCAGGGTCTCCATATCCCCTCAGGGGCACACTTATAATTACCTAACTTCCTCTCACTAGGCCCAACTTCCTAAAGGTTCCACCATCTCCTAGTAGCACCATAGGTAAGTGACCAATTCTTTAGAATATGGGTTTTTAGGGACCATTCAAGATCCAGACTATAGCACCAATTAAGTCTTGTACTGGGGATTGAAACCAGTGGCTCTACCACTGAACTTCACTCTCAGACCTTTTTATTTTTTGTGTGAGGGTCTCACAAAGTTGCCAGGTCTGGACTCAGTCTCCTGAGTCTTTGAGATTACAGCTGTGTAACACCACACCCAGTAGCCTCAGATGGCTAGTAGCTGCTGGATTAGACAGTGCAGATATAGATAGTATAGTCTGAGTATTTGTAGTGGTTATGATAATAATAGCTGTTTTAGTTAGCTTTCATCACTGTGACCAAATCACCTGGCAGCAACACTTAGAGTAGGAAAAGTTTATTTGACTCACAGTTTTAGAAGTTTTAGTCCTTAGACATTGCTCTAAGCTCCATTGCTCTGGGCCCAAGGTGAGGTAGCACATTATGGAAAAAAGGCTCAGTGGAAGAAAGCTACTTAGCTCATGGTGGGGTCAAGAAGCAGAAAGAGGGAAGGAGAGGGGAGAGGAACCACAGGAAAGATGAACCCTTCTAGGGCACATCCCAGTGACCCACCTTCTCCAGCCATCCCTATAGTCTTATTTTGTTTTACTTTATTTTATTTTTTGCAGTACTGGGATTTCAACCCTGGAGGGGCACTCTACCTACATCTCCAGTCATTTATTTTTTATTTTTTTCCTTTTTGAGACAGGGTGTTGCTAAGTAGCAGAAGCTAGCTTCTAATTCTCTTGTTTAAACCTCTTGCGTTGCTGGGATTCCAGGTGTGCACTGCTGTGCCCAATTCTCCATTTTATTGATGAAAATATTGAAGCACAGAAAATTAAATTAGCTACATAAATTCATATAAATTCATACAAGTGAAAAGGCTAGGAACTATAATATTAATGCATAAGTTTGGAGCCAGATTTCTGGATATAATTGCTAGGTTTTGGTGTGCCCAAGTATCAGTTAAATAAACACCCAACACCCAACAACACAGTTCAGATTTCCGTTACTATCATGTATTCACTGTAACTGTGTGATCAGTCCATAAGATGAAAATGTATCAAACAACAAAACGTGATGATACTGTATGTTAAATTTAAATCCAACGTAAATGGAGTTATGGAAGATGGTGACAGTGGGAATGGCCTTGCTGCTGTTCAAGACTGGAGATGTGTCTTTGGAGGGATTCAGTGAAGGTGATCTTCCTAGTATAACTAAGAGAAGAGCTTGTGAAGAAAAGGAAATGCCCCAAGTGAAGTGATACTTAAAAGCACTCTCAGGGAGATATTACAAAGTGCAAAGGAAAGAAGATAATTTGTCAAAGTAAAAAAGCAAGAACTCTTTTAAGTTCTAAAAAAAAAGAAAACACTTGAATTTTCATTGTTTCTAATATTTGAAACTGGGTACTAATAAGAAATTAGTTTTACAATTTTTATTTTTTCCTATTCATTTTAATCAGTGGTATGTAAGTTTTAATGTTTAAACAAACATTTTTAGATGTCATAGAAAATTTAAGTTAAATGTGGAGGGCCCTGGGTTCTTTCCCCAGCACTGAGGTAGGGATGAAGGGAGGGATATGTACAGTGGAGTAGGAGGAATATCAGGATGATCATGTGCATCTTAAAAGGAAGCAGGAAATAAGCAAAGGCTGATGAGTGGGAAGCTCAGCAGAGATGGTTACAGATCCTGGAAGGGTTAGCAGCATCAAGGAGAAGATAATGACTTCAGAAAGGAGATGGGATGCTGGATCTGTAATGGCTAATGTGTGGTGGCTATGGGAGAGATGGGGCTTGCTCAACACAATCTCTTTATGCCTTAGTGTGGAGTTTGTCTTTATCCTAAAGACTAATGATGAGTCATTCAAGGAATTTAATAAGGGAATGATGTGATGAGATTTTTAAAAGAGCACTTTGCCATCTGTAGAGGGAGTAATTTAGAGAGAGCTGCACTGGAGGCAGGAAGAGAATCCCAATAGAGTGCATAGCAGTAATGTAAGGGGGACCTTATGAGGACTTCCAACCTAAAAGGTGGGTAAAGTAGAGCCAACAACAGTGAAGAAACATTAAAGAGATAAGGATGGCGGTATTTGGTCATTGGTTTGAGGTAGGAGGTAATAAAAAGGAAGTGGTCAGTGATGGCTTGTTTTCTGGCCTTCTGGAGGAAGGAGGGGAGGTTTGGGCCATGAGAAGGAAAGTAGAGAGGAAAAAAATTGAATTCAATTTATAACATAAATTTATAACATAAAAGTCTCAGATTCTAAGGGTCATACCAGTGAGTATCTTCGTAGCTCTTACCACTGTATCACATGGAACAAGTGGAAGAAATTATGTCAGTTACCTCTACTTTAAAATAGGGGTAAAAATAGTGCCTGTCTTGGAGGGGCATACAAGTTTAATGTAAAGTACATGTAAAGTTAAGATTAGCACCTAGCATAGAGCAAATTCTCAGTGATTAGCTGTCATTATTATATGTCTAGTGAAAATATTTTTAAAGATTAGTCTTAAGTTCACAGACACATTTTGAGATATAGATTTGTGAGTCACCAGCATACAGAAAGAGTGATATGATTGAATAATTTAATTGAAGAACTTTGTATAAAATTAAAATAACCAGGTCATGTTGTTAGGAAATTAAGGGATATCTGTAAGAGTCAAGTTTGTAAAAAAGAAACATGTCTTCTTAGTGGTTGAGTGGTAAATATTTAACAAGTGACATTTAAAAAAGAAAAAGAAAACCAACCTCAATTTTAGCATTTCCCAAACTTGACTTAAAAGAAGTTGGGGAGAGCTGTGACTATTTGGCTCTTGAGAGTGTATGAAACTCATCCCCAGGATTCTAGTTGTGTGTCCTTTTTTTAGAGCTGTAGTGGCTGTAACATGGTGTTGTAAACATGCATTAACTATTGTATACAATGTGGTTTGGGTAATATCATTATGTTAGGCAGCTGCTATCTAGTGATTTTCCAGAATCTGTTAAAATGAGATACCTAAAGCAAGTTGTTAGGTCTCTCTCTGTAGTCCTAATTTTGCTATAAATGCAAACATACGTTTTAGGGTTACCTTAATCTTCCTGAGTATCCTAAAGTTTAATTTTTTAGTATCATTTGTTTTTCCTATTCCTGGGATAGATTGTACTGTGGTGGGGGCACTCCTTCCATCCTTCTCCGACCCTCGCAAGTCCCAGGAATGGGAAAGCACAGATTAAAAATCACTTTTAAGATCTACTGTCTCAAGTGTCTGGACCAAGAAAGGGACTAATAAGGTCACTTTGAAATAAGAGAAAGTAACATGCTTGAAATTTCAAGACACCTTGGAATTACAGGACTAGATTTTCTAGATTACAGGAGTTCCTGGGACAATTAAATATTTTTTTTGTGTGTGTGTATTATGGATAGATCAGTTGGTAGGTCTGAGTATGAGGTTAGTATACAGTGGGAAAGTGACTTTTCTTTTCATGTTACTCTGTGGAAAATTTTTACTGTTCCATGAACCCAACCATAATTGTGGCATTTGGCATGTTGTTGCAACAGCATTGCTATTAATTCTTGGGAATTGTGTGTAACTGAGATAGTGATGGTTACAGTTCAAGTTAGCTGGTGTTGACATCATCTCTGGGTGAGGAGAAAGATCTTTTCAGGTCTAGGATCAAAGCTTCTTCTTTGATTTGTAAGGCCAAAGTCATGGTTCTCACGACCATCCGATTCTGTTAAGTTTTGTTTTGTGGTCACACACTGGATACTTAAATCCCTGCCTTAAAATTAGGTATTCTTGGTGTGAGAACGTGGAGTGAGGTGTGAGGTGTGTGTGGGTCAGCATACATGGGGGATATTTATTGGATGTCTGTGGATGTCCTACTGATGGTCTTATCTGTAACAACAGCCCAAAGATGAAGATCCCTCCCCCTTTAAAAATATTTATTTTTTAGTTTAGGTAGACACAATATATTTATTTTATATTTATGTGGTGCTGAGGATTGAACTCAGTGCCTCATGCATGGTAGGTGAGTACTCTGCCACTGAGCCATAACCCCAGCCCCAGTGCCCTTTTTGTGTAGTAGTTTTGTTTTCTTATTAGTAGCCCTAGGGAAGAAAGACAGTGCATTTTGTGACCTGCTGGTGATTTTTATCTGCTGTACAAATCTTGATTTCACTGTTCTCCTGTATTTTGTTACTGGATGTATCATTTAGTTATTAGAGTCATGAACTACTGTTTTATTGTTAATGCAGTAAAGTTCACAGCAGAATAATATTTATTGAAAAGTTATCTATATAATTTCTTAGTATCATACAAATTAAAATCCTTCATATAAATGCATATATTTCCATATAAATTATAATTTTATAGTTTAGAATTTCTGTCTATAAACTTTTCTGTGTACAATATTTTAATTTTATTTTATTACAAGTAGCTTTTCTTCATATTCTTGTTCTCATATTTTTTACGGATTAAAATTAATTATTAGTTGCTAATATTTTATTACTTTAAAAATAAGATGAGAAAAATCCAATTTTGAACTCTTTACCTTGTTTGTTCCAAATTCTTTCATTTTCATTGAACAGAAAAGAAGCTTAATTACTTAATGTCTAAACTTCACATATAAGTAAGTAACCTTTTAAAAAAGATTAATTTCCACTTGGATATCTATTCATTTATGAGACCTCAACTCGTGTTTATATTTTTAGAATGATAAGCAAATACTTTAGAATAATTTTCCTTGAAGAAAGAAAGTTTTAACCCTAATCAGATTTCAGATATTCATTTAGCCTCTATTATGTGGTTTGGTGGCAAGAAGAAAATGTATTTTTCTTCATCTTATAGTAGAAATTTAGCAGTCTACATTAAATAGCATGTGGTGAAAACAGTTATCTTGACCAAACAAAGTTTTTATATCAGGCCTTTAAAATCTCAACAGAATTTAAACATTATTTAGATAAAACAATCATGTTACAAAGACGACTTTTAACACGATCAGGCCACCCACAGTGTGGACCAGAGGATATGGCATGCAAGCCACCCAGTGAGACTGAGGTAATTTTTTCATCTTTGCTTAAAGTATAGTCACTAGACCAGATAATGTAGAAACTTTTTACAAGCAGCGATCAAACAGCCAAAAACAGTTTATCCTTTCTCTCCCCTTTCCTTGTGGCTAATTAAAAATAATTCACAAGTTGCAAAATTTAAACAATTTTTTGTACTTGCAAATTTTGCTTTAGATAAAGCAGCTCTTTCATTACAGTGACCCATATAATTTGACAACTTTTAGGAAAAAAATTATGAAATATTCTTGTATAACTTTATAAGAATTAGCTGATTTAAGAAATATTTATACTATGTTAAAGTTTGTCATTTTAAATTGTGTATATAATTTTCTGTGTCTGCTACATAAGGAGATAATTCTATTAAGAAATAGGATTAGTTTTAAAATTACTTCTTTTGAACAACTTTTCTGAAAATGATTTTCCTTGTTTTGTTTATCGCCCCATATGTAGATGCTGAATCCATAGAATTTCAGTAGTGTGCATGTATATCTGCACACATCTGTATGTTTGTTTTACTTTTTTTGTCTGAAGTAATGATATAACTTAAGGGCCATAATTGCAATAACATTTAAAAGAGTAACTAAAATAAATACAGGTTCATGTGGGAGAATTTATTTGGGCATGGAAAGTATAGTTGTTTTTAATTGGGTACCATTTTTCACATATGAAAAGACTTAGCAGGCAAAATGGAAATTTTATTTTAGCAAACTATAAAAGATCTCCAATATAGCTAACTTAAAAAAAATAGTTTATTGCATTTAACTGTAAAGTTTCGATAGCTGTCTCAGACTTTGTTTCTAGTGCTCAGTTACACATTTTGTGATTCAAATTAGCTTTTATTTAAGTTTCTTTTTCTCCTTTAAAAATAGGAGCAAGTAATACTGCGGACACGTTATTTCAAGAAGTGTTAGGTCGAAAGGACAAGGCAGATTCTACTAGGAATGCACTCAATGTACTTCAGCGATTTAAGTTTCTCTTCAATCTTCCTCTGAATATTGAAAGGAATATTCAAAAGGTAGAGAAAATATTTGTGTACTAACAGTTATAAATGTCATAAGTTTTAAAGGTTTGTTAATACATTTTTAATATTAACCAAATGTCTTCATTATGCTTTATTGATGGTCTCCAAAATGTTTCTTTATTTTAAAGGGTGACTATGATGTGGTTATTAATGATTATGAAAAGGCCAAGTCACTCTTTGGGAAAACGGAGGTGCAAGTTTTCAAGAAATGTAAGATTTGTTTATTACTTCTACATCTTCTACTTTCCTTTTACAGGAAGAATGAGGAATGTGTTCTGTAAAGAATGTTACATGCATTTTAGATTTTGTTTATATGGTGTTCTCTTTAAAATGTAAAACAATTACTTCAAAAATAACATGATTTTCTTCCTGAGATGCAGTGAAAATGAGCACTCGTGACGATGGGTTATTCTTGGACATTCTTTGCTGCTAGTCACAGTGCTCTTAAAACTCTTTCTTGGGGCTGGGGTTGTGGCTCAGTGGTAGAGTGCTCGCCTAGCATGCATGAGGGACTGGGTTCAATCCTCAGCACCACATAAACGTAAAATAAAGATACTGTGTCTACCTAAAACTAAGAAATAAAATAAATATTATTTAAAAAAAAAAACAAAAAAACTCTTTCTTATCAGAAAGAAGCAAAGACAGGTATTTTATAGACATAAATCTGCATTTCGATTTTTTTTTCCTTTGGAGAGAACAATCTATATGAATTCTAATTCTTTTTTAGAGCAAACCCAACATCTTTTGAAATTATTTCTAATACTGGATTTACAGAGTATAAGAAAAGCTTAAAATGCCCCATGTTTAAACTCCCATAAATTAGAAATATTATAGGGTTTACTAAAAATGAAATATGTAAGAATTCAGAAATCATAATTTTATTTCTTTTCTGTGGTAAAATTTATATTTACTTAAATGCACAGACCTTACAAGTTATAGGTCATTTATTTCTAACAAAAATACATGCCCACGTACACACTCAAGATGGTGTTTTGATCACTTCCAAAGGTTCCTGTACTTCTTCTTAGTCAAAATGAACCATCTGCTTTCTGAAATTTGATTTTAAATTTTAATTCTGCGAATCTTGTGTATTCTTTTTAAAAATAGATTATGCTGAAGTAGAAACACGAATAGAAGCTTTACGAGAATTACTTCTGGATAAATTGCTTGAGACACCATCAACCTTACATGACCAAAAACGCTATATAAGGTAAAACTTTTGCAAGAATTCTGAGGAATCACCTTTATCTGTTTTGGTATTGGATGTGTCAGGTAACCCTTAACACTGATTTGGGGGAAATTAGTAGACTGCTGATAAAATGGTAAAAGAGAAGCCAAATAGCAGAAATTTAGGGTTTTTGGTATAGGACACCAAAATTCTTTTGAATACCAATAAATTGGGAGTAGTTACATAGTATTTACTTTTTAAAGCTAGAAAATCCTGCCAGTTTGGCAAAGGAACAGTAGCCCTATTGCTTAGTCACCTCTTCCTCCTGTGGGTTACCTAACTTTGTGGGATGGTGTGGTGCCACACCCTGTGAATACCATAGTTCATGAAGTAGGGGCTCTCTGTATGGTTTAAAGAGAATAATACTGTCTTATGCTGTGTGAGAAATTATTCATGCCATAGGAGTGTCCCATGGCTCAATAGTGAAGAAAGTTCTGGAAAGTTTTGCCCTTGAGTATCTATCTGATTTACAAGCCTTTAATGGTCAATAAGATAAATATTGTTACTAAATAGAAATACTTTTTTAAAAATAGCAATAATATTAAAAGAGGTGGACTTCATAGGATATGAAGAGTCTTCAGGAAGAAGCAGTATCTCATGATGGAACTAGCTGTTCATTATAGTTAACTATAGGCATATATGCATTTGGCTGTGATTATCATGTGATCATTGAAAATACTCTGCAGGCATAGGAGAAGGATCTGTTCTAAAAGCTTCTGTGTGTGCAGTTGTGGAGGGTCCAAGAGTTTACACTCAGACCTTGTCCTGATGATGAGGGAAACTGGGAGCACGAGCCACTGCATTGGTACACACTAGTTTTGTCTAGTTGGAAGGTGAGGAGAGGCTTGGGGAATAGGACAGAATGAGCAGTAAAGTCAGTTGCTGCCACTGCAGAAAGTGTACCCTGTGCCTGAGCACTGCCCTGGGTGCATTCTGTGTTTCCTCTCTTAGCAAAGGGTACTTGCATTGTGTCTGTTACACAGGTGAAGAAAGCAAAGCTTGCCCAGCACACACTAGTAGGATTACTTCTACTGTTGGTCTGGTTCAAAGCCTATCCTGGCTTTTCTCCGTGTTGTCTCCTTAAGGAAAGAATGTCTACAGCAGACTTTTCTGGCTCATAGAACTGTATAAATTTAAAGCTGGAAATAAACTACATGTTAGTTATCCAATTGTTTTATTTTCTACATATAAAAAATAATTTTGGTAAGGTGGAGTGTGTTGTCCAGGACACATTGATGAGGAACAGGTGCCCCGATTCTTCCTTGCTCTGTTCCCCTCTGCTACTTTACAGATTTTTCTCTATAGATTCACCTAGCAGTTCATTTGTTATGTTAAATTTGCCTGCAGTAATATGTGAGACTTTACTGAGTATAAAATTTCTTTATAGGTAAATTACTGTCTGTATGGATAATGGCCAGTTCATATGATCAGGTTTTTTATTCCTGAACATCATTTAAAAGATGGTAGGGTCAGAAGAGATGTCTTTAGATGGCCTATTTTGCTGCTTTCTTCCCCTTTCATTTTAAAGGAAAAACAACAAGGATGTCAACAATGGTTGAGTTGTTTTCATCATTATTTTATTTCTGATGCTTTGAGAAGACACTAAGCAATTTGATTACTTTTTTCTAATTAAAATTTTAGCCATTAATAAGTAGAAAATAAGATCAGAACCAGATCAAGTATCTGTTGGGTTTTAAAAACTATGGTGATAGACACTGAGAGCACAAGGTGGGAATGGAAACAGCTTTATTATTAACAAAAATAACAGAGTGTTAGTATTCTGTGATCCATTTTATGCATGGTAGAAGTGAAAATCAGATTACTTGCTGTGGTGTCTTACTCTTTATTCATTATTTTATCAAATGTAAATCTTCATGATTAGTTTTACTTCTCATTCTGTCTTGATCTGGTAGAGAACTTGTTAACTTTAATAAGAACCAAGCTCCATTTACTCCTTTCCATCTAAGTGTGACCCTGTTTCTGATAATTTGTAAAAATCGGCATATAGAATTTAAAATTTTTACTCTTAAATATGAAAATTATTAAGCCTATGTCCATCATTTTTGGAATGTTTTCCCTCAAAAGCCTTCATAAAAAATATTCTTTAATGTGTAGTTTTAAACATCATAATTCTAAACAAAGATCTTTATAAGGAAACTATTAGTTTTAAGCTTCATACTAAAAGAAGAAACTTATTGGAAGAGGATGGAATAAGCTGAATTGAACTGAACTGATCTGAGTTTTGCAGAAATATTTGGAGGCATAGCAAACCTATTTAGTAAGCTTGTTGAAATCAGTTACTCCCAGCAAGAAAGAAGCGTGTGTTCTTTGGGAAGAGTAGACACAATATATTATTTGTTATATTTGCATTACAGATAATAAAATAGGAAAGTCTTGTGTGAGAGGAAGAATCAGATTGGTTTTTGAAAGCTTTGGAAGGAATTCCCTATGATTATTAGGAGATTATTCTCAGATAAAGAGACTTAGGTGATGTCTTTTTATTTTAATATATATATTTTTAGTTGTAGATGGACAAATACCTTTATTTTGTTTTGTTTTATTTTTATGTGGTGCTGAGGACCAAACCCAGGGCTCCTCACGTGCTGGCAAGTGCTCAACCACTGAGCCACAACCTCAGCTCTTAGGTGGTATCTTAATATTAGTAAAATTCTTCCTTTTAATTGACTTGTGTCTTTGTCAACTCTGACACATCGCCTGTTTGAAACCTACCCACAGTCATCAGGAGGAGAAGGGCAGGAAGCCTGTCAAGTGCAGTGTGATCCATGCTGTGAAATGGCCCTCTGTAGATGATCAAATGCCTAGACATTCTCAGAAACAGGAATCCAATAGCTAGTGGAGGTTGGGGTTGTTGTGGATAGTTTCTCAATATGATGTCATGTTTCTTCTCAACATCTTCTTTGCTAACTTATTATGAAATTGATTTGTTTCTCCTCTAATTAGCTGCTAATTGAGATGTCTGAGTAATGAGTACTGGCTACTGAAAAAATTGGGAGGGAGCATCAGGCATGAGTGATTGAGATTTGGCTAGAGGTCACAGCTTGTAGTTATTAATGAATATTTATCATTGACCAAAAATCTTTAACCACAAGACAAAGGATAGCCTATTATTTAAGAATAATTTTAAGACAATAAATTTATTCGAATATGCTTTTTGATTTGATTTAATTGGTTTTTAACTTGTTGTATTCATACATTTTGTGACGTATGAATGCCTTATCTTGAATACTATTTGATAGAAATTTTTTAACTGTAATATATTTAAAGTGTCTATATGGATTTGCGTATTTTATACACAGAGACATAAAATATTTTAAAAACTTTTAAAATAAGAAACTATCCATATATATTCTAGAGAAACACTTTCTCAGTGATGAATTAGTTTGTTACCAAATTGCTTCATGTTGAGAAAGCAGTCTTGTTTTAGCTCTTAATAAGCTGTGTTACACTGCCATCTGGTGGCTGTAACAGTTGCAGTTCTTTAAACCAGTGTTCTTGGCTTGCCCCG
This sequence comes from Marmota monax, assembly GCF_021218885.2. Taxonomy (NCBI): domain Eukaryota; kingdom Metazoa; phylum Chordata; class Mammalia; order Rodentia; family Sciuridae; genus Marmota; species Marmota monax. The sequence continues at coordinate 728,069 of NW_026693024.1, read as the reverse complement.
GGTCTTTCATGTAATGATTTCAAACAGAGTAGGCATAGTCTGAGAACTAAATGTAGATTATTAGATGTAAAGGAAAAGCCTCACCATGTCAATAGGATCACTTTGTCTTTGTCAAGTTGTCTTTGTCTTTTTAGTTATCTTTATACAAAGAGCCAATTAAAAATTACAGTTTTGTTATTCTTGCATGAAAAGAAATTTGATCTTGTTTGCAAATTAGATACTTAATATAGTATTGACAAATGCTTTACTCATTAATACAATTTTAGTTTTTCTTAAAAAAAAGGTACTGATTTTAAAATATGCTTGATTTTCTTTTTGCACTCACTTATAACAGAAAAAGCCGTGGGCTTGCTTTTTTTTAAGGTATCTGTCTGACCTTCATGCTCCTGGTGACCCTGCCTGGCAATGCATTGGAGCCCAGCACAAGTGGATCCTTCAGCTCATGCACAACTGCAAGGAAGGCTATGTGAAAGACCTGAAAGGCAAGGGTTTCTTTTCTGATGTATATGCTATTCCTTTACATCACTTTAATATTCTTTGGGAATGCTTAATAATTAAGGGAATGATTACCTATTTTTCTTGGTATCTGTACCTGTCCCATTGTTGTTGCTATTGTTAACCCCTCTCCGCTTTTTAACATTGTACTTACGAGCTGGAAACAGAGGGAAGGGTGAAAACTTTTTTTTTTTTTTTTTTCAAAAAATTTATTTATTTTTAGTTCTCGGCGGACACAACATCTTTGTTGGTATGTGGTGCTGAGTATCGAACCCGGGCCGCACTCATGCCAGGCGAGCGCGCTACCGCTTGAGCCACATCCCCAGCCCATGGGTGAAAACTTTTTTAATATGTTTGCTTTTGTGACCAGTTAACAGGATTGACAAGAGTTTGTTGTAAGGAACATTTAAAATTTCATTGGAGTCAGCATGATGCTCTAGAAATGACAGTAATTCTTGATAAACGTTAGTCTTGCTAATTGTTTCATCAGATATATGCTGATCTATACTGCATACCAGACAAATTCCAATTACTAAATAGATAGTGATGAATAAGACCCAAGCCATGCCTCATTGAATTCACAGGAGGGAAAAGTCATTAAACCTGTAACAATAAAAACATTGAGACAAATGATAAAAAGGCAAACAAAAGGTATTCTGTGGGGGAGTAACTGAGGAAAGTGCTTTAGATGACTGGTTTGGGAAAGTATCTCTGGAATGCTTCATTTTAGCTAAGAATTGGAAGTGGCTTATCAGGCAGACTCCACCCAGCCTGAGAAAGGGAACCACTTGAGCAAAGGCCCTCAGGTGAGTTTGAAGAGACAAGTTAAACCTGCATGAAATTGTTTTCATGAAGGTTTATTGACTTATTTGTATAATCCTGGCATTCAACAAATATTAATATATTGAATGTCTACCATGCTCCCAGATACTGTGGGTGGCCAGTATAACTGACAAGGGGCTGATTCATACAGGTTTACAACATCATGGAAGAGACATTCTGGTTGGCTATAAGGATACTGTGTACTATGTCATATTTTAAGATTGGGGTAGTGTTTAATGCTGTCATAGCACTTAGGAACAGAACCTAATTTAGGGTTTTGGGGTCAGGGAAATAATATTATAAGATATGAAAGAAATTTATTGACTCTGAGGTCTAAAGGCTACCTGTGTTGATGATTTCAAGTAGAAGAAGAAAGAGTTAAAGATCATTCCAGGAAGAGTACTAGGTTTGGAGCAAGGGAAAGCCACTGAATTTTGTATGCCTGGAGCAAGAAAGTGATTAGAATTGGAGGAACTGAGACTCGAATTAGGACACACCAGATAATGGACTTTGTTAGCTGCTTTGAGTAGTTTGGCAGTAGGGAGACATTGAAAGACTTCAAAAGGTGAAAGACATGATTAAACTTATTTTTTTTAAAGAGAGGATGACTCTGGCTTTCATATACAGAATCAATGAGAGGGAATAAGCCCCAAGCAGGGAAGCTGGTTAGAAGCTAGTATGATAATTCTGGCATCTGACCTAGCATGGAGGTGTTGGAAATGTGAAGTGTGTAGATTACAGGGCTATTTAGAAAGTAGATAGATATGACTAGGTACTGGAAGAATGAGGAAGAGGAGGAGGGGATGAAGGATGACTCTCAGGCATCTGATTGTGGTAATTTACTAGTATGATGGTATTATTGAGTTAAGGGACTTAGAGGAAAAATGTGATTTTTTCCCTCCTTTCATTTGGATAGGTGGATTTGGAATTGTTTGACATGCAAGTAGAGATACCCAGAAGGTATTTGTACTTAAAGGAGCCAGAGATTTGGGTATGGTTGCACATGGATGATTCTTAGGAGTTGATGCACTCATTCAAAAAGATAAAAGAGAAGAAAACCAAGAATGGAATCCTGAGGAGCTAGTAGAAGAGAAACCTGGACAGGAGATGATGACAGGTTGGTTATCAGGACAAGATGGAAAAAGGAAGGCCTACAGCCACAAAACCAAAAGGAGGGAGTTATTGAAGTTTTTAAATTGAAGTGGAAAGTAAGAGTGAAATGTCCTCTAGATTGGGCACCAAGGCTGCTGTTGGTGACCTTGGCAAATGTATTGTCAGTGGCCTGAACTCCTGAGTAGATGACGTAAAATGAGGAGTTGTAGTGATCATCAGGTCCCAGAAGAGTTAGGTGAAATGACATGAGAACAGTCCTGGCCCAGAAAGATAACAGTTGTTGCCTATATTTATTTATAGCTTAATTTTGTCATGAATTGTTTGGCTTGGATTTGAGTACTTACCAGTTTTGATTCTTGTTCTTTTTTGTGTTTGATATTTCAAAAAACACGAATATCTCTCTGTTGATGCCATATCAATATTTCTATTGATATCATTAATTATTTTACATTTGTAGCAAGGGAAAATGATAGCAAATAAGACACAGAGACCTTAGTCTTTGGGAATACTTAAGATTGTCTTAACATACTAATTTCTCTGTTGATTTAACTAGTAATTTTTTAGTCTACTTGTTTAGTAGGCTTTCAATCTTGACTACACATCAGAATTCCTAGATTTCCAGAATCCGACACCCATCAATTCCATACCAATTGTATTAGATTCTGGAGGTGAGACCAGGTGGCAGTATTTTTCAAGCTTCCAGGTGAGTCAGCTGCAGCCAGGGTTGATCATTGGTGCATTTACTGTTTGTGGTTCTGGGGGCTAGAAGTGCTGTGGTGAGAAGGCTTCTTAGATCTTGGAGTTTGGTGGGATAGATGTATGATTTTTGAAATCATATAAGTATGTGTTTAATTATAATTGTAAAAAGGATTATGAAGTGTAGAGTGCAGAATTTTATGAAATCATATTACAAGGATACACAGACTGGCTTGGGGAAAGTGCAAAGAAGTGTCCTAGAGAAGGTGATACCTCAGTTGAACCCAAATGATGACTGTCTGCTATCTAGATTGGTGTGGGGAACTATTACAGACTTGTAATACATCTCAGTAAATGCTATCCTTCTCCATCAAAGTTGGTGGTAAATATGGTGGCCATGTTCAAAGGATACACACAAAATATGTGGTCTGACAAAAAAATTTTCCTACTTACGCATATAGGAAACAATCTGAACTCAAAATTTGGTATGAAAATATCAGAATTTCTGGGATCTGATTTTATTCTATAAATTTCATGATAATACAGGATAGATTTCCCAAATGAATTAGTAAATTTTTGTTATACTTTAATTTTCTTCAGATGTTCATGTGCAACAGTGCCCTTTTTCATTGTCAGTAAATGCTACTAATAGAAATAATTTAGGTAATCCTAATATATAAGAACCTTTTAATTGGAAGAGTAGTATGGTCTTTTGTGTTCAGGTCAGAAGTAATTTAATTGTTTCATTTTAGAGAATCTCAAAACTCTCCTTGTATATGTTTTGCATGGTGCTGAGAACTGGGTTCAGGGCCTTGCACATGCTAGGAAAGTGCTGTACTGCTGGCCCATACCCCTAGCCTCCCAAGCATATTTAAAAGCAAGAAAGACAATAGAATAATTTTCCATGAACCCACCATAACTTCAATAGTTGTGAGCTCTCCCATTTTGGATTATGTTGAAGTGGGTTACATCATTTCATTCATAGCTAATTCAATGTACTTTTCAGAGATAAGGAGTCTTTTAAAAATTATCATCGTACTTGAAATATCAATAATTTATTATCAAATATTCATTTAATTTTTAAACTCATAAACAGTTTAATTTCACCTCTATCATTTTTTTGTAAATTTTTAATTTGTTGTTCTTACTTATACATGACGGTAGAATGTATTTTGACATATATACATATATAGATTATAATTTCCCATTCTTGTGGTTGTACATGATGTGGAGTTACACGGGTCATGTATTTATATATGAACATACGAAAGGTATGTCCTATTCATCTTTCCTACTCCTATGCCCTCTTCCTTCCCCCTATTTCCCCCTGTCCAATCTGGTGAACCTCCACTTTTCCCTCCCCACTGACTTTTGTGAGTCAACATCCATATATCAGAGAGAATATTTGGCCTTTGTATTTTGGGGATTAGCTTATTTTACTTAGCATGAATAGCCTCCAGTTCTGTTTATTTACCAGCAAATGCAATAATTTTATACTTCTTTATGGCTGGGTAATATTCCATTGTGTACATGTACCACATTTTCTTTATCCATTCATCAATTGAAGGGCACCTAAGTTGGTTCCATAGCTTAGCTATTGTGAATTGAGCTGCTATGAATATTGATGTAGCTGTGTCACTGTAGTATGCTGATTTTAAATCCTTTGAGTATATGCTGAGGAGTGGGATAACTGGGTCAAATGGTGGTTCCATTCCAAGTTTTCTGAGGAATCTCCATACTGCTTTCCAGAATTGCACCAATTAGCACAAGCGGTGTATGAGTGTACCTTTTGCCTCACATCCTTGCCAATATTTATTGTTACTTATATACTCGATAACTTCCATTCCAACTGGAATGAGATGAAATCTCCATGTAGTCTTAATTTGCATTTCTCTAAATTGTTTGTGATGTTGAACATTTTTTTCATATATTTTTCTTGATCATTCATTTTTCTTCTTCTGTGGAGTGTCTGTTCAGTTCCTTTGCCTGTTTATTGATTGGGTTATTGTTTTTTTTTTTTTTCACCTCTATCTTTTCAAGTATATTGATACCATCACTTTTTGACTGATACTTGTGCAAAGCCAAATGATGAATGTGCCATAGATGTAGGTAAACTGTGTTTCCTAGAATGGAAGAAGAATCAGTCAGTGTTAAAATATGTTTTGGCTTTGGCCAGTTTGTACTTAGATGCTTTTCTCTGTCATCATTAATATATGTATATATTGTTGGATACATGTTATCTCTTCAATATACACTTAACCTACATTTGTGTAGGTAATATAATTATGTTTGCTGTATGTATGGTTGTGTTTACATAAATTTTAGACTTAATTATAAATTTGCTGGGAATGAACACAATTTTTCTTTCATATAATCTATAACTGTTATATAGTTATTTTAATAGATATTTTATGATTACTCTAATTATATATAATGTAAATATAAGGCAATATATAGAAAGATCCACAAAATATCATTTGGACTTTCCATCAGAAGAAACTGGAGAAGGGCCAGGCATTGTGGTGCAAAGCTGTAATCCCTGTGTCCCAGGAGGCTGAGGCAGGAGGATCATAAGTTCAAGACCAACCTCAGTAGTCTGGTGAGACCCTGCCTCAAAAAAAAAAAAAAAAGAAACTGGAGAAATTGTCTGGTTCAATAGATGACTATAAATCCCTTTCATGTGATTAAGGTATCCCTGAGAAGCCAGGTGACAGACCCAAGTTGTCTGTGTTTTGAGTGAGGGCAGAACTAGCAAGTGAGTGTGCAGATTTCTTCCCTTTCTACCAGACTGTACTCATTTCCCCAGGCCAGAAGACACAATACTTCTCTGTGTTACATTGTTGGAGCATATTTTATCATACAGAATTCTGAATATGATGTCAAAGCAAATTGGCATTTTTCTGGCAGGTAAGGCAAATTGATGTTTGGTAAATCATAAAGAGCTACTGTGCCTGAAACTATCCAAGCTAGATGAGCTGTTTCTAATTTCTATTACTTTTGATGTTATTTTGCTTATATTTAGATAAACCCTATTGAAGAAATTTTATGTAAACATAATTAGTAACCTCTAAAATTATATATCAAGTATAAATAAATGCTTCAGTAGTCAACATGTTGAGAAAATGGAGGTGAATGAGAAAATATCCAGTGACTAGAAGTCATCCTGGGAAATATTAAAGCTATGTTTGGGAAGGCCTACTATCTTCCCAGCAGAGCTGAAAGATTTATGGGGACAGGGATGGAAAAAGGTAGGGCCAGCATCTCCCAGTTGATGTCACTTTTGTACTTTTGTGACTTGGTCTGATCCTCACTGCCTAGTGACAGGGTGTTTACTTATTTGCTTGGCAGTTGCTGGTTTCTTTGAACTGACTATAACTGTACACTGAAGTCTCAAGCATTTTGAAAAGGTGATTCATATTCTGCCAGGAATTGCTTAGGAGTGTCCCTAAAAAAGACAGTGCCTGCATTTCATCTAGTACTTTGTTGTAAAGCTATGTTGATTTTATTAGGTTATTGTCAGGAATATACTTTGAAAATGAAAGCCTGTTGCCTTCTAAAGAAAGTACATCTTAAGTTCTATCATAATAACTGTACTTAGACTATTAAAACTGAAGAAAAGAAATAGGTGTAATTGCTTAAGTAAACCCATAGGTAGAAAATGGTAAAAAACTGAGACAATTTTGTGAAATAAAACTCAATTTTAAATGGATTAATTTTAAGTGTTTCCAGCAGGAAAAGAATTCTTGGTGTATTTTTAAGTAAAGCTGGTCTTTATGTATGAATCTAAGAAATTCTAATTTACATATAAATATTTTTTAAAAAGTCTTTGCATGTGGGTTTGGGAGAAATGTTAATTGTATTTAGTCTTGTGGTCTTCAGAGAAAATTTAATGAGCAAAGATGATGATAGATTTTCAGAGACCACAGCCCTACATACAAAGCTGCCTTTTTGTAAGAAAGACTCTCTTGTAGATGAAGCATTTGGCATCAGAGGTGGCCGTAAGGTGGATATTCCTATGAGTACTGCATTAGACCCTTCTCCGGATTCCAGTTTTTATAGTAATAATATACACGGACCCTAGCAGATGGTGCTCTTCAGGTTACAGTCTGGGAAAGCAGAGCAGGAGGTTGTCCCTGCATCTTCAACACACCTGGCCATCATCCCCAGATATCCCTCTCTCCTCTTCTGGGGCCTGACAACTGTAGCCCAAATGTGATCTTCTGATTTTTCTACTGGAGAAAAAGATGGGGGGAACAAAACTAGTCAAAAGAAACAAGAACAAAGATAAAACCCTGTTTGAAAGCTTAAATGTTGATGGAAGACTTTGACTTCTGTTTTTTTCCAGCCTCAACAGGGTAACCATTTTGCTTCTGGTCCCCTGCATTCAAAGCAGCCTTGTGCCCTGAATCATTGTACACCTTAAACTTAACCACTTTATGAGAAGTGTCAATTATCTCTTGAAATTCCTGTGAAATAGGTCCAAAATTAGAGTAAGTCTTCAGGTTTCCTGCCAGGAAAAGCCCTTTGGTTAACCCCCTACTGGCGTTCTAAACAGGATTTTTAAAGGTGGCCTTCAAAGGTATTTTTTTTCTTTGTTCTGAGAGTGAATTTGAGCTTAACTCTTCAGATATAGGCTGGCTATGTCTTAATAACTTGAGGAAAAAGTCATCAGCCTTCTCATAGAGTAATTCCCTTCTTTCAGAAATATGCTTAATTAAGATTCCCCAAAAGGCATCTTAGAATTGGGTCCCAATAGAGGGAACATTTAGAATAGGAGCCCGTAGCTTAAGTAGGCAATGAATTCTTAAAAATAACCTCATAACAGAAGGAAATACATTTATACAATGCTCAGTTTCTCTTTGATTTCAAACATTCAACAGATTGTTAAATACTTGCTGAAAGAAATAAAAATGTTTATGTTTTCTCAAGGACCTTATGATACAAAAACCCCATATTTTCAACTGAAGCTCATAAAATATATGTGTAAGTTATATTATTGTAATTTGCCTATGATTTTGTTAATTTACACAGTAAAACTGAACTGTATTTTTCCTTGATACTTAAAAAATAAAGCTGTGATCTGTATGTACATGTTATATATATTATGTATGTATGTACATGTACATTTTTAAATAAGTGGGATTTACACATATAATTCTGGTATTGCCCTAATGCAGGGTTAGGGAGACTTTCTATATGCTGGATTAAACTGCAGCCTCCATTAGGAAACTGTCAGTAGTAGAATTTTCTGTGGAACTATAAAAATATTTCCATAGTCAAAAAGACAGTCAAAGGGTGTTGTTATACATATATTAAATTAATATAATTATAATTTTTAAAAGCTGATATAATGAGTTTGTAGATATTTAAGTTTCTGTTATGTAGTTTAATTTCTGGAGATTTAAAAAGTAGTTTCTCTCCTGAGTGTTTATTACTAAATGAACCTGGAATGATAAACTTCAGTTACAACAACAACAACAAAAAAGGAAAGGCAGAATTATAGTAAGTACTGATGGGGGATATTAGTTTGATTTCCATCTGCTACTACCTACAACTAAGTTCTATCCAACATTGAGGACTTCTGGGTTGGACTGACAGTTGATTCACCTATATACTTGTTCTTTTTCATGTTGTGATGACAGTCTTAAAAATTGGCCTCAGAATATGAAAGCTTAGTAGGATTTTATTTACCTGCTTTAAGATTTAGAAGCCATACAGGGAGAAAGTAAATTCAGGGTAGGGAATTAAATAAAGGAAAAGTACCATTTATGAGTGCAATCAAATTGTCTTTTTTTTTAAGCAAAGCAAGAGTCTTGAGTTTCCTGCTTTTTTTTTTTCCTCAGAGAGAGAGAGAGAGAGAGAGAGAGAGAGAGAGAGAAGAAAAAAAGTTGATATTTAATATACCATGAATTAGGTTTGGAATGCATACCATCAGAAATTGTCACTCTTATAGTAAGTAGTACAAGTCTGCATAAATGGTTCTAATTGCCAAAATGCAGATCAGCAGTTTTTTTTTTTTAACATAATGATTGTAGATTGTTTAGAAATCTAATTTGAAAAGAAAGTTTTATTCTCCAGTTTCAAATTATGACTAATGATACTAGTAATTTAGGTACTTTTTTTCCCCTAAAGTCAATAACCTAGGATTAAGAACTTGATTTACTTTTGGAATAGCATTTCGGATCCTGTATGGTAAAATAACAGCTGTTGAATATCATAGGAGAGAATTGGATTACGGACTCTGTATCTTCTGCTTTATAATAGATTCTATTCACCTTACAATAAGCAATCTCTTTTTTTAGATCAGACAGGCCAAAAAAGGCGATGTCAAAGGACCTTTTCAGTGGGTTATCCTAGCAGCTGGTTCTTTTCTACAACCTTGGCTTACTGTACATCTGGAGGAAGACTTCTTGCAGCTGGGAGCCATTTCATGCCTAACCCGGTCCTCTCTTCTTAGTGGAAAGAAAAGTGTGACATTGAATGTCAAATACACATTGAATTCACACTTGGTAATTTAAAAATATTGATCATTACAAGTATTTTAATTCTATATTCTTTCATTTTTTGTAACAATTTTTTACTTTTATATTCTAGATAATATTTTCTCTATGTAATCTATATATAACTGCCAAAAAGCATAGGAACTTAATAAAAACATAAACATTTTGGTTACTTACCCGTTTTACTTATTACAAATATAAGGTTCTTGCTTAACTAACCAGTTAGCTAAAAAGGCTTCTTGAAAGTTCACATAGTTTTGTTTTTAAAGTATATATACTTTTTTGTGTATTGTTTTGAGTGGTGTTGAAATGTACATCAGAAATGTGGCCTAGGACCTGCTAAAGACTATCCAAAATGAAGTAGTTAACATGGGTCATGGTTAACTATTGACTCCCTTGGTTTAATTTGGATTAAATGATTTTTTTAAATTGAGAAAATGTCCCTATCAAAATTTTCAATATAGAGAGAATCAGAAGATCAAAGAGAGCATTTTTATCTGTTGATACAGGTCTAATTTTTAAGGAATTTGTAATTCTGCCTTGATACACCCACCCCCACCCCAGCTTTGGCATTGAAATTCTTCTGTGTGGTGTGCTTGAAAGGAATCCCATCCTGCCTGTCTGTGGAGGCTCCTGGTCTGCATGTTTGGTCAACAAGCAACAGTGGGTGGTCAGGCTGCAGCACAGGACAAGGGCCCGCTGTGCACAGGAAAATGTGTTCAAAGGTGTTCAAGGGCGGTGAGGAAGTCAGCCGCCCTTCTGAGAGTCCCGGGGCTATAGATCAGTCCATTGTGGACTGTGAGAAAACTTGCTATACAGGCATAAAGGATGAGAAAATATAGTAAACTTATTCACCTGGCTGCACATCTGCAGGCTTGCCTTCAGAATGTCTCTTCTGCACTTTATGTTGTATAGACCCCTGTTAAAAAAATATTGACAGTTATTTGCATTTAAAATAGGCAAAACCTTGCACAGCTTGAGCTGAAAGGATTTGAGCAATATGTGATAAGGTTTCCTGAAGTCTTATGGAATGTAGGTATAATAAGCATTTTTCTATAGTCTTCTTAAAGTCCTCCTCAGTTTTTTGTTTTTTTTTTGACTGATTGTTGTAGGATTCAGAGTTTTAGTATAAATCCTTGAGTTTTTGAGCTTTGTGGGAGATCTTTCCTCATCTATAGATGAGCATAAAGCTGGACTATTTTTAACCTAGTAGAAATATCATAGTTGCTGGAGAAAAAAATAGCAAATGTTTTAACTTGGTCTTTTATTGATGATTCAGGACCTCACACTTACTGGTAAATATTGTAATATAGTGAAGTGACTGGTATTGTTCTGAAGAAAGTAACTCCTGCAACTTTTAAACAAATTTTCCATTGTTTTTCTCTTGTTAAAGCCAAATTTCTGTACTGCATTTATACAGTATTTAAAAACTAATTTTATGCTTGTTTATAATTTGTCAGATATATCCAATGCTCACATCTCACAATTAGAAAAATAATTCCTTTTGACTTTTTTTTTTTTTTTTTTTTTCTGTACTGGATATCGAACCCAGGGTCTTATGTATGTGAAGCAAGTGCTCTACTATTGGGCTTAAGAATTTCTTTTAACAATGTTGCTATCAGATATTATAGAAACTTATGTAACTGGAGAAATGAGATTGAATTTTTACTGTCAATTATTTCCAAGTATAGTTTGTGTGTGTGTGTGTGTGTGTGTGTGTGTTGCTTCATCTCAATTAGGTAAAGCATTTTTTTCTTCCAACTTTTTGTAGATGAGATGTATCATTTATATTGGTAAAATTGTAACTATTGTAATACTAGTTTGTGGAAGTTAAAAGATAAAGCCAGATCTAAGAACTCTTAGAATTTTGTTTGTACCATTTTTCTTATGAATAATACATAGTAGAATTTCTAGAAATGCTTTATAATGATTTTTCACGCCATAGGGTTTGTGCCTACTTGAAATTACTCCAGAGTAGTCTTGACCCTGTAGTTATTTCTCAGATAATTTTGACAGACTGCAGTGTATAATTTTTTATCTTAAGTTTATTCATTTGAGAATACTTATTGGTTACTGTGCTTAGTGTCTTTAAAATTAGCCAAGCTCTAAAATCCATAAAATAATATCACAAAATTCTAATGAAGTACCTTTAATATTTACCTTTAATATTTGTGTGATATAATTTCCTTTTAAGGCATAATTTTCACATTTGCTGTATATGTAGAGGCAAACTTTTTATACTTTTAAGATAAGACCAGTGATGAGTTTCTTAAAGTGTAGGAATAATAAGCAGAATAAACTTTTTTTTCCAATTTTGTTTGTAATGATGATTTAAAATTTTATACTCAAACTTTGAATCACAGGATCAGAATTTTACTGCTCAAGAAGTTTTTACAAAATGCATGGTTTAAGCACTAATGTTTTATAGGTACGTTTTACAGAATAGGCCTGTGACTAAGTGCTATAGAACCCCACACCACCTATATAGTCACGAGACTTCTTCATAGAATTAATCCCTGCCCTACTGTCTTATATAGGGAACAATTAGTATTGGCCCAAATGAGGGCATAACATAAACATTTTCATTGAGGGTAAAAGTAATAACTTCCTATTTGACAAAATCTTCTTCTTAAAAGTTTCCATCTGATGGGAAGTAGTTCAGTGATAGAGCACTTGCTTAATATGCATGAGGCACTAGATTTGATCCCTTGCACTAAAGAAAAAGAAAGTTTTGTTTTTCCATTCAGAAAAAAATAGTGGGGAAATTTACTGCCAAGAAAAGAAATTACCCTTCAAAATTCATATATATTTTTAAATTTTTATTTATTTGTTTACATGAGCTCTCATTATTTTTTGCATTACAATTCTTAATACACCTTTTTACCACAATTTATCATATCTCTAGTATTAGTTTGAAAAGGAAAGTCAAACACAGCTTTATAAAAACTTCAGTCTCGGTCACCTACACAAGGTTTTATTGCAAGCAAGCATTCTAATGAAAAATCGAAGTAGTATGGATATAGTTGAACACTAATCCTCAGCTAACTGTCAATGGGAAGAAAATTTAGGTTTTCAGGAAAAATATACAAAATAACATCATTTTTAGTTGCATATGATACTCTCACATATAACTTTATAATGTCTTTACATTTCTCTTAAACACATTGCTAACATATTCTAAGGTAATACAATCAAGATAAAATAGGCTAATTTCTTGTGAAATATTTTATTAAGAAAATTTTTTTGGTATCTGGGATTGAAGTCAACAGCATTTAGCCGCTGAGCCACATCCTATCCCTTTATATATATATTTTTTATTTTAAGACAGGGTCTTTCTAAGTTGCTTAAGCTGGCTTTGAACCTGCAATTCGATCCTCCTGCCTCAGCCTCCAGAGCTGTTGATATTATAGGCATGTACCACCATACCAGGCTCTTATAAAATATCTTAAAGCCTTTGCTGATTTTATATTTTACAAAAATTATGGATTTTTTCCATCTTGTTCTTTTTTAGTAATGCTTACTTATTGTCAAAAACAATTAATATTTGTAATAATTTTGTGAGGTAAAATATCAAGTCATACAGTTTAAAGAAGTGTCATAATCCTCAAGTTTTCCTTTTTGAACACTTAGTAGTAAATAATTTGAAACAAATCATTTAAAATGTTTGCATCTCTTTTTCTGCAAAGCAAAATTCTTTTAATTCCCTGTACAATAATGCATTGTAAGTTGCCCTCCTCCTCCTTTTTAGCAGAGAAAAGGAGCCAAATGTTAGGGAGAGAAATGGCACTTCTAGGTCAGTGCCTACTGCTTGGTTTACAAGGCTTATGTATTTAGGTGCAATGGCGCAGTGCTACTTTCTGGTCACTCAGCGCAAATAGGTCTCACAAATGTGTTCCAGATGCTGATTTGTCCTATAAGGGCATGTGTTGCTGTTATACTTGCTGGTGACGCTAGGCTATCAATTAAGAAATTAGTTTATGTTTAATGTTCTTTGTCTGATATCACAGAAAACTGATGATGTGGTTTCTAAGAGAACAAAAGCATATTCTTAACACAGTTTCTGTTATTAAAGAAAAAGATAAATCAGTCTTTTAACAGTTTCAAAATTCAAGATTTACTTAAACTACATAAATGATACAATATCAAACCATTTAAATTAAAGTTGTCAAGATATCAGTTATGGGGAAAAGATTTTCTGAGAATCTACTTATGCAGTGATAATTGTATTATTTGTAGAATGTTATATAGCATATTTTTCAGGAAACTAGGAAGCACTTTACTTCTTTGTCATAAATTTATAGTACTGAAACCTGCAAAAGTAACATTTTTAAATTAAAACATTCTCTTATACTTTTTAAAACACAATTTAAAATATAGATAAAAATGGATATAGATGTAATGTGATGCTAAGTTTGAGACCCCTCTTGAGTTTCCTTTTAAAGTGTATCAGAAAATTAATATTTTGATATTAACTTACTGAATTCTACTATTAATAGTAATAACTATATAAACTTCAAAGTAAAATGTCATAAATCATTAAAATCTCAAACTTCCTATTTAACATAGAAAAATTATTTACAAAAATATTGTTTCTTTACTTTTTTTTAAACTCTGCATCACATGTCTTTTTTTGTTTAACATTTTGAATTATATAAGCTTTGTGTTAAATGCAATAGTTTTCCAAATTAGTAATATATTTAACACAGCAGTCCAAAGATAGTCTTCAAAAACTTGCATCCCACTAAAAGAATCTGTCCAAATGATTTAATTTCTATTCTAGGTAACATTTACCTGGTACTGTATTATGTACAGTGGCACATGAGGATAGCATATGCTTGTGAAGTCAGGGTTTCTCTGATCACCCAGTCACTCTGCTTCCTCACTCCTTTAGATTCTCTGCATAGCACTCATACTAGGTTTTTATTATTTATTTACTGGTCTATTTTTTGCCTCCACCTTCCTAAGGTAAAGTCCTTGAGAGCAGGGACTTATCTATCACCTTTTTCCCAGGGCCTTTGATTCCTGGCACACAGGACAAGCTCAATAAATAACTTGTTGAATGTAACTGGATAGCTAGCATTGGTGGCATAAAATCATCACCTTGTTCTCTTATTAAAATAAGGAAATCACCATACTAAAATGATAAATTATTTTTATTTATAAATGTGTTATATCCTTAGCACCTGACCTGAACACAAATCCATAAGTTTTTAAAGCTCTTTTAAGCTATTTAAAACAGGGAATACAGTTTTCAGTGAGTAATTTGAAATTTACCACTCATTAATACATTGAGGGTGTTATTTGTGGAAGGTCAATGGCTATTGGAATATGGAGATATAATATTTAGTTATTACCTCTGAGAACACAGTGGTCTGGTTTGGGACTAGGCAATAATACATAACTGTTAATGAACAGAAGGGAGATGTGAAATTGTTAAATTATGTACATTCTGATTGACTTCTGTCAGAGGGCAAAGATAGATAACCCTTTTAGTTGTTACAGTTAGAGGCTGTGCAGTAGCTATAATTTAAGATGAATCTTTAAGGACAAGGGTTTAAATGGATGAAGAGGAAACATGAGTGAGGCCTTTCAAGTGGAGAGGATAGTAAATTAGGCAAGAAAATGTAAGGTGCTTTTTATTTGTTTTGTTTTGGTTTTTCAGTGCTGGGGATTAAACCCAGGGCCTCATGCATGCTAGGGCAAGTACCCATAAATGCTCCAACACTGAGCAAGATCCCTAGCTCCTAAAGTTGTTTTTTTTTTTTTGTCCTGTGCGTAGTAAATGCTCTGTAAATGCTCATTGAATTCCATTTATTTTGGAGATCTTCGAATTCTCCACTAAAGCGCTTAAAGTGGTGTTTCTAGGGTCCTCTGCAGAGCAACAAAGCAAATTTTACCACTTGAAACCAATATCCTTACAAACTCTTTTAGTACTATGTGATGCCATTCCTATAATTCTTGAGATCCATTTTAGAAAAATTGTGTCCTGAGTTTCAGGATAATTTGGAATGGAAAAAAACTGGTAGAGCCTTTATCCTGAGGGTTTCTGGAAGACTTCTGGGAAGAGAATCAAGAAAACAGTATTTTTGTGTGAAATTTACCTAGGAAAAGAAAGAAAATTTTTTGATAATATCAGAATGTTCAGCTTTTGGAATATTAACATTGTGAAGTAAAAAGGATCCAAATTAGATGGCCTGTATCAGGAATAGAAATGGAATCAAATTCTACATCCCAGAAAAAAAGGATGAGATTGGGAATTTAAATAGAAATTGTGAAAAAGCCAGAGAAGATTTATGCTGTAAAAATGAGTCAGGTCTCCATGCCTTCCTTTCCAAGTGTCAACGAGTTGTTTTGCAAAAAATTATTTCTCCTCCCAGTTTTAATGTTTACAGCCTTACCTGCCAGTTTTCATGCTTGCTGTCTAAAATGACACATACCACATGATTTCAAAATAATGGATTAAGTCTTCCAAATTTGTCATGGTAGGAATGATTTTTAAAGCTATTTAGAGAAAATATTTTTTATTTTACTTAGTAGATGCTTTATTTAAAGATTAGAACAGTAGAGCAAGAAGTAGCCTCAGAGAAACAGTGCATTAAATCAATTAAGTAAGAATGTATAGAATAAATGGGAATATCACCTCTCTCTTGCAGGTAACCCTGGCCTGCACAGTCCCATGCTGGATTTTGATAATGATGTGCGACCTTCTGTGTTGGGCCACCTCAGTCAGACAGCATCACTAAAGAGAGGCAGCAGCTTTCAGTCTGGTCGAGATGACAGTAGGTGTCAACACCCCTCTCCCTCCCCAACACACACACACTTACTTGGTCTTTTAAATCTGTACTCATATGATTTCAAACTTTCTTCCTTTTCTTGGAAAATTCCATGATTTAGTGATGTAACTGGTATGAAATATTATCAATTCTTACCTCTTGTGCTTATTAAGTAACTGTGCAGTAATTAAATTTAATTGATAGGGTCTTTTTTTCCCTTTTCCTTGTGGTTTACTCAGTGCTTTATTATAGAGTCAATTTAAACTTTTCTGACCCCCCCCCCCCCCCTTTTTGGTGTTACTGTGGATTGAACCCAGGGCCTTGTGCTTGCTCAGCAGATATTATACCGCTGAGCTACATCCCAGCCCAACATTAGTTAATGTTCAACCTAAAAATGTCAGGTACTATATTTCTCATCTTTTCAAGTTCTTTTCTTCTTTGTTTGCTCTAAATTGAACCTAGGGCTAAGCATATGCTCTATTACTGAGTTATACCCCCAGCTAGTCTTTTTAAAATCTTCCCTTCCTTTGTTATTTTCATGTTTTCCCTTAAGTATTTGAAGATAGTTATACCTTTAAGATATTATAATATGAATATTACACCATAGATATTATATTATAAATTATAAATATGATATAAAGATATCTGTTAATAGCTATTAATTTCATTATCTGTATCATTTCTGGATCTGTTACTGTCAACTAATTTTTCTTCTTTCTTCTAGCTATGATTCCCATTCCCTTGCTTTCGGGTATTTCTAATGATTTTTGTGGTTGTTAGTGTTTGTCACACACTGAATGTTCAGTGGTGAGTGTCTGGGTTTTGTTGTCTTCTTGTAAATAATGCTAGCCAGGCAGTTAAGATTAATTCAGTTCTATCATGGCCTGTGTGATATCTGAAAATTGTTGAGTTTATAATTTCCTAATTGGTCTTTACCTAGCTTTGTGAAGTGTTTGAACTCCAAATATGCATGACCTAGTCCTCAGCAAAAAAAACTTAAGAGAATCCCTATACAGATCTGAAGCTTTATTTATTTGTTTGTTTATTTATTTATTTATTTATAAATACCTAGCCCCTTTCTGTCCTGAACTCTCCCTGCAATTTCTAGTTACCCCAGCCTCCTTAACTCAGAAAGGCCACTGAGCTTTATTTTAATTCCTCCTCCTTTGCCTCTTTATTCCAGAAACTGGCCGCAAGCAGGAACCCTGAGTGATGATGGGCTTACTACATGTATTCCCACCCCAGGGATCACAGACCTGTGCTGCCTGCTATCAGTATCTGAAAACAGTTATTTCATAGGGGTTTGCCATTCTCAATGCTGGTCTAGTTATTTATGGCTGGAGGTTAAGTCTAATTCTTATTACTCTAGCATGGCTAGAAGTGGAAGTCAAAAAAATCAAGTTTAATTTTCTTAAAGTTATATTTTGAAATTGTAACATTATGAAGGATTGCTTATAATAAACCATGGATATGAATAAATTTGAATAGATTCTTTCTCAACTTTGTGGTCAAAGCAACCTACATATTTTGTGATTTCTTTTGGGAAAAAATATGAATGTTTCTGCCATATGTCCTTAATTCCTTTCTTTATTCAAAGGCAGTTATTACTCTTGATGTTATTCTGTCAGTCATATATCATGTGACCCTTAACTAATCATGTGACCTTTAACTAAGACTTGTTGGAAAAGAAAATCCAATTATTATTCAGTTATAATGATAAGAATTTGGATGAAGTACACTTAGAAGGAATGGGGGAGAAAGGAGTCTATTACATATACATGTATGTAAGAAGAATTTACACGTAATGTAAAGGTAAGAATTATTCTCTGTCACTGGGCAGGAGGTGCAGGAACTGTGCTATTTTCTGAGAACCTTGGTGACTGAGTGCCAGTATATTTAGTGATGGCAGAACTCCCATTCCCTGTGACTGTCCAGCAACATTATTTAGTAGCTATTCTAACATTTCTCCACTATGTGAAGTCTGGCAAAGTAGTTTCTCTGGTTAATGTGCCATAGAAAGATTCAGTCAAAGGAATCTTTTGGAATTGGTTTGTTATGTTTTTATTTATGATTGTTTAAGTACTTTTTCTATCTTAAAATCATTTCAATTTAGAATGCTCATTAATGGATTTAACAAGAATGAGGGTGAGTTTACTTTGCTTATTTTATGGTTTTTAAAAAGAAATTTTTCTTTTAAAGTAACAAAAAAGCAGATGAGGTGGCGTATACACCTGTAATCCCAGTGGCTTAGGAGGCTGAGGCAGGATGATTGTGATTTCAAAGCCAGTCTCAGCAAAAGTGAGGTGCTAAGCAACTAACTGAGACCTTGTCTCTAAATAAAATACAAAATAAGGCTGGTGATGTGACTCAGTGGTTGAGTACCCCTGAGTTTAATCCCTGGCACCCCAAAGAAAGAAAGAAAGGGAGAAAAAAGACAATATTCCTTATTTTTTGCCTGGGTTTAGGGCGTAATCTTCATGAAGAACTGCTTTTTTACACCTATAGAGTATAGATACCTACATTATTATCTATATGCACAGGGTACATTTATAGGCAGTGAGCTAGGACAAACTACATAAAGAGCTGGTACAGGTTCAATGGGTTCTGCTTTGGACACTTTTACTTTAATTTCCCATCAAATAAGCCTTGCAAAGAATATGTGAGATAAAGGTACAGATGAGTTTCTCACAGTGAGGGGTTGGATAGTGTTGGTGGTGGGTACAAAATAATAATAGATTTGGCTGCATGGAGGAACAAGATATTTGGAAACATTGTTCTTGGGAAAGATACAATGTTTATTTGTTACCATGTATTGAAAATTTTTCAATGCTTCAACTTTTAGATTTTTCTCCTCCTGTTTTTACCTTGTTATTAGAACACACCTGCCCCTGGCATGCTGCCTGCTTTTGGAAAATAATCTATCATTTACTTTTTAGGAAAAAGAATCTGTAACAGATCTATCAACAAATAACTTCTTAACTTCTTAACCTTGCCTTACATTGCTATTGTGATGTACTGAATTGACTGTTCTGTTAGATTGTGAAGCTCTGTGAAAGCAGAGCTTGTTCAGCATTAGTGATGAACAATTCACACAGATCTTGAGTATAGCCACATGATAAGCACACTGTGGATCATCAATAAATATTGGTCGAGTAAAAGTTTACAATGTGCCCTTAACTAAAGAATCATGCCTTCATACATGTGAAAAATGAGTTTAGAACGTGCCTGTACAACATAGGCAGAGGATTGATATGCATAAGAAAAAAAAAGAGGCTCTAAAAGCAGCAAAAAGGAAGTTTCAGTGGCTTGGAAGCATATGAATCGGTACTCAACCTCATTCATAACAATAGTAATAAAAGTCAGTGTACTATTGTAGTGAAATACCAGTTTGGCAAAAACCCCAAGCTTTTGTTTTAGGTTTTGTTTTAACTTTTGTGTTTGGTTTGTTTGTTGGTGAGGTTATAATGAAGCTTATACTTTCATGTGTTGTTTGATAAAGTGTACATAACTTCTTTAGAATGCAATTCAATAATATTTCTCAAAATTACAACTGCATGTACTATTTGACCCAGCACTTCTTATAATGGAGTTTATTCTGTACAGGCACATGTGCTAAATGATATAGGCATACTGTTATTGGCTAAAGCATTAGTTTTAACTGCAAAAGACTTGAAAACAATCTTTTCTATTAGAAGATAATTTTCCTATTAGACTACCTCAAATATTAAATACTGTGTCCTCTGGGGGTATGAGTAGAAAATCATATCTTCAAATACATTATTTTACTGATTCACAAGAGTATTCATAGTATTTTATTCTTCTTTCCCTTAGCATGGAGATATAAAACTCCCTACAGAGTGGCATTTGTTGAAAAATTAACCAAGCTTGTTTTAAGTCAGCTGCCTAACTTCTGGAAACTCTGGATTTCCTATGTTAATGGAAGCCTTTTCAGTGAGGTATGTAAAGGAAATAGACTATAGGTGGAGTTAAGTTATTGTGAATTTCTGTTCTTAAATATTTATTTTAGATTTTGAAACCTTAGAAGCTTGAACCCTGTAATTGTCATTTTATGATACTTGGTGGCCACATGACCTTGATCAAATTACTTGATTGTTCCAGGACTCAGTTTCTTCATCTGTAAAAAAAAAAAATGGTAAGGGTATTCATCTCAACAAGTGGTTATAAGGATTAAATGAGGAAAACAACTAAATTAAGAAAAACATGAAGTATTTTCAAGGATTCCGACTAAGTATAATGTCAGGACAAATTGTGAATGAAATTACTTTGGTAAACTATGAACAAATAATAAAGCACAAATAAAATGTTTGCAGCTTGTACACAGGTCTGAAATAATCCACATAACTAGAATTTCTTAATGGGAATGAATTTAAAAATCATGTCAAATTAGCCCCATTTTTTCAACCTACTTGAGTTCTTATGAGCCTTTACATTTTAATGAGCCATGCATTTACTTAATATCTTAATTGCAATGTGCAGATGTCTCTGACTTATGATAGTTCAACTTTACAGTGGTGTGAAAGTGATAACAATAGAAACATCACTTTGAATTTTATGTGTTTCTTAAGCTAGGGACATATGGTGTAATCATCACTTGTGATGCTAGGTGGCAGCAGTGAGCAGGAAAATAGCCCACACACTACAGTTTATTGTGTTACAAGTTATAATATCTATAGATTATATATGTTAAATGCATTTTTAACTTAGGATATTTCTAATTTATGATGGGTTTATCAGTACATAATGCCATTGTGAATTGAAAGGCATCTATAGTTGGCAGAGTGGAAAGTATGAACATAAAAGTAACGACTTTGACTTTTGTGTGTCACACTTGGAAATCAGACTTATCACTTTATGACCTCACATCAGATACTTCACAAAAGGCCTCCATTTCTTGGAATATACACTGTAAACATCCTTTGCCTCTAGTTGCTACCTGGTCCCACCTGTAAGATTAAGAAGATGGTTCTGTTTCTTGATTACAACATATGTCCCTAGCTTAGGAGACACACAAAATTCAAAGTGATATTTATCACTTTCACACCATTGTAAAGTTGAACCATCATAAGTCAGAGACATCTGTACATTACTATTAAGATATTAAGTAAATGTGTGACTCATTAAAATGTAAAGGCTCATAAGAACTCAAGTAGATTGAAACAATGGGGCTATATGACATGATTTTTAAATTTATTCCCATTAGGGAATTCTAGTTATATGAATTATTTCAGACCTGGGGGAACTCTGTATAGCCCTAGGAGGGCTAGAAGAGGTGTGGGGGTCTTCATGAAGGTCTATTTCCTGCTTTTTTGAACTTGACAACATGGAAAGTAGACATGAACAAAGGATAAACCTTTTTTTTTCCAAAAATAAAATGACAACCCCCCCCCCCCAAGATGGCACATTTTTGATGTTTTAGATCCTTCCTCCTCAGTGAGAAGTAGTTAGGTATCTGAATGCTTTAGTGTTCTGTTGAATCTCCTTTGACCATGAGCATAAATTCACTCAGATGTTAAAGAAATAGAATTATCCTCTGGAGGGTTTTTTTTTCCCCTTTATATTAAAACTCCTTGTCCATGATCTCTTCTCTTTTCTGCCTATGGATTCCTAGATCTTTATTTATATGATTGGCTGGTTATCCAACCTATAAAATTTACTTCTTGTATGAAAATGAGAAAAATGGTAGTACATGAAAACCCAAGTTTTTAGTGCTGAAAAACCAATCACATAACAAGTACAATTTTTTATTTCTTTAACATCAAAAGTGTATTAATTACTCTAGAGGTACAATTTTAAATATTAAGGCAATAATTGACAACTTTTTGGCTTTACTTTGTATCACCTGGTTATGCAAAACCTCCGTTCAAGAGTGAACTTTAAAAGAGGGAATCCTATACAATAAAGTGGGGCTTGACTGCTCTTCATAAATATAATGTTGCTTATTGCTAGCTTCGGAAGAGAATACTTTAACTTCAGTTTTGCAGGTCAGCTGAGAAAAGTTTTTCGAGTGCTCTGCTTTCATGCGTTTCACACGTTGATTTGTCTTTCCATGGATCTCAGCTAAATGAATGTGGGCAGCTTGCTGTGCTGGGAACAGGCTTTGGGTCCTTTACCCTATGCCACAGTGGAGAAGAGATGCATCGCTGGCACCACAGCTTCCTCTTCACAATCTGCTCCATCTCTAAACCAACTCACTTATGTGGACAGGAAAGGTTGTTCAAAGATTTTCTCACAACACTAGTGTTACAAACAGAAATATCCAGTGTATAGCACTTACTAGGCATGACCTTTACTTCTCTATGACTACTTCCATAGGGCTGCTTTGAAAATTCATTGAGTTAAAGTAAGTAAAGTGCTTATAACAGTCTCTGGCAGATAAATAAGAGTTTGTTCTTATTATTTGGAATAAAATTTATGCCAGGGCTGGGAATGTGACTCAGTGGTAGAGTACTTGCATAACATGTGTGTGGTCCCTAGATGTGACTCCCAGTACCAACAACAACAAAAAAAAAAAAAAAAAAGAGAAAAAAAATTAGAGTGCTAAACTATTAGAATAGAATTGAATGATGTCAAGGTAGATTAACTCACCTCAAGAATCAGTCCCTTAGGAAATGGATTGTAAGCTATATTATTTGTTTCTAGCCAAATGTTTTTTTCCTCTCATTTGGATCAGTTCCTAAAGGTGAACCACCCAATACAGTCAGTAGCTTGCTTTATTTTGACTCTTTTTAGAGTCATAACGTTTCTAATAGCTTTTGATCTGGGATATTTTAGTGAAAGGGGATATATTTTCCTTCCTTGTAGGTTCTACCTACTTATGGTAAAAATATGAGATATAATTAAGTATAATTTGCTGTACAGATTGAAGCATGTTTTAAAACTCTTTACCATCTATTGAGAAGCTCAAAAGGTAACAAAGGGAAATAGCTAGGAGTAGAAGAGTTGAAAAGTGTGTCCATCCTGTCAGTCTATGAGTGAAATCTAGAAACTTAATACTGAGAAGAATTTTGAGTTTTTTTTTTTATTAAAGAATTTCTTTTTTTAGTTGTAGATGGACACAATACCTTTGTTTATTTATTTTTTGTGTGGTGCTGAGGATCAAACCCGGTGCCTCATGCATGCTAGGCAAGTGCTCTACCACTGAACAACAACCCCAGTCCCTGAATTTTGAGATTTTTGATAGTTGATATTTAACCCATTTGGTCCCATTGTTTCAGATGTAGAACACCTATAAAAACTTAAATTAAGCAACAAGTATACCATTTCTGGTAACTTTGAAATGATTATTATGTTCTCAGAATTGACAACTTGAGTCTTAATGCGTTAATTTCAAACCAGAGAGCTTTATAATATTTGAATACAATTTACTTAAAATTTCATATTTTGTTAATAGAACTATCTTGTTTTATTATTAAGAGTCCATCCGTTAAAGATTTAGATGAAGTTTCCAACAGTTTAAATAAATAGTCAGTTCTTCAAAACCAGTTAGCCCATGTGAAGTAACATAATGTGAATCAAAACAGTGAAATCTAGCCGTTGGTCTTACCACAAAGTAGTTTTGGTCTGTGTGTGCAGGAAAGAGTTAAGGTTTTTAGTTAACGAAATGGTTAATAATAGATTAAGATCTCTCCTTTAGATAGTTTTAAATGTAGTGTATTTTTGAATGAAATTTTTTTAAAGTATCCAAATATATGTTAATAATTGGGAATTCTATCTTAAAAAGTTGTATAACTCATGCAATTAAAATGTACTGTAGATTCCAAAGCTAGATTTTTTTTTTTTTTTTTTAAGTAGGGCAAACCTAAGGAAATTCCTTGTGTTGGGAATGTTCAACTCCTCATCAGATTAAAACAATATGTAACTGTTGTTTCATTAGCAATTGCATGCATTAGACCTAACTCCTCTTTCCCTTCTACTTTGCATATATTTGGAGACAAGTCCCTGAATTTTATAAAATTATTGTCCAGTAGATGTCATCATACATTTATAAGCACCTGTTTTGTGATCAAAATTATCACAAAACATAGCCTGAATTTGAGACATTTGTTGAGTGGTAGAAAGATGGGGCACCAAACCCAGGGCCTGATATGTGTTTGGCAAATGCCCTACTATGGAACCTTGCTCCCAGCCCTTGATGTGATACTTCTTAACTACACATTTTCAACTCATTTTCTTTCATTTAAAAGTATTTACAGAACAACTGACTTTGAAATAATCTTTCTGTTGAACATCCCCCTTATGTACAAAGTTCAGGTACTGTGGAGGATACAATTAGAAAAGACTGACTCTGACAGTTTTATCCTGGCATGTCTCTTCTTTCTTCTATAGCATACCAGAGTAGGAATGTGTGAATCAGGGTTCTCCAGAGAAACAGATCAAATAGGATATGTGTAGGTATACATAACACCCCCTTCTCTCTCTCTCTCTCTCTCTCTCTCTCTCTCTCTCTCTCTCTCTCTCTCTCCCCTTCATACACACACAAGGAGAATTGGCTCACGATTGTGGAAACTGACAAGTCAGGTGTAAAGGGTGAAGCAGTAAGCTGGAGAGGAGACCCAGGAGAACTGGGTCCAGTGTGAAAGTCATCAAGCTTGAGATCCAAAAAAAGCAAATGTTTCAGTTCAAGTATCAAAGAAAAAAAAAAAAAGATGAATACCCCAAGTTGAATACAAGGCAGGAAGAGTTCCCTCAGAAACAGGGAAACAGCCTTTTATTATATTCAGACCTTCAACTGATCAGATAAGGCCCACCCCATAGGGGAGGGCCTCTTGCTTTACTCAGTCTCCTGATTTAAGTGTTAACTTCATCCGGGAACACAGATTCATATTTGAACAAATGCTTGGGCACCCTGTGGCCTATTCAAGTTGACAAATAAAATTAATGATTGTAAGTTTCTTAAATCTTCAGCAGTTCAGAATTCTGTTTCATTGTGTACTTCCTGACAGTGCAGTAGGAGCTGGGATCCTCAGGAGCTTCTGATTTCAACGTGGATAATAGTACTCCCAGTCCCCACACAAAACTTTCAGACTTCTGCCTATACCTTTTGTTGACAACTTAAGTCTCCAGGAAGAACTGAGTGTGTTGAGTTCTTCTGAGACATATCATAGTATTTATGCCTGGCAGATCTCCTTCCAAGGGTTAGTCTGTCACCTTGAGAGCTAGAACTTCAGGTTTTTCAAAAAGCCCTTCAGAGCATCACAGTGTTTAGGTCAGTCATGCTTTTTGAAGTATGTTCAGGAGTATAACCTAACCCCTGGTGGTAATTTCTTCACCAGATATTTATGGAATACACTGGAAATCCTCTGTATGCCAGATACTGACACAAACACATGCACAGGTAGCTACCAATATTACAGACATACATTTGTGCACATACACATGACATAGAATATGCACATACATACATGCATACATTATATGAGTACACGTGCGTATAGCTTCAACATGCATATACATGCAAACATGCACACACAATATATATATATATGCAGACACAAATTCAAAAATAGACATATGTAGTATAAATAAAACAATGACAAGGGTAAGCCTAACCCTTTTCCCTCTTGGAGAGATAGGACCAAAATATATTTTTTAAAAAGTCACCCTAAGTCCTGCAAAAGGCTGTAAAAGAAACAAAAAGAAGCAAAAAAACTTTGTCTTTTACCCTGAGATAAAAATTGTAGTAGTGGAATGGAATGGAGGTAAAATCTCTCTGGATATTTAAGCTGACACTTGGCATATGAAAAAGAAACAATGCAGGAGGGATTAGCAAGCAGTATATGATGAATGGCACATGTGTCATGTGGCATCTGAAAAAATGGGAAAAAAGCCCCAGACTGTCCCTAGCAGACATGCACATGTCAGGAGGAGCTCACTGGGCTGGCCTCCTGTGTTAAAAAAGATCATTTTGGTTGCCTATTCTAAATAAATTGTCAGAGAACGCGAGTGAAGGTGGCAGGAAAGAGTGGTGGTTTTGGATGAAGGTTTTATGTTGGAGAGAAATTGGTAGGCATGATTTGTATTTTGGAAGTAGTGTTGATTGTCTCGCTGGTGGATCAGATGAGAGAGATGAGGGTAGGTTGTCAGATATAGCTCTGTAACAGGTTCCTGAGTGAACAGGTTTGCCATTTTCAGAGCCTGAAAGAGTTGAGAAAGAATGTGCTTGGGAGGAAACATACCAAGTTTCTAAGATAGTGGACTCAAAAAGAGATTGCAATAGGTAATTTGAGATTCAAATATGGGTCTCAGAGAAAACATTTGCACTGGAGATACCATTTGGAAGGATAGAAATAACATTTGAAATTGTAGGAACAATTAGTGGGAGAGTAAAGAAAGAAAAGTGGAGGAAAAGTGTTCACAACATTCAGAGAACAGCACTAGCCCCTTAATGAGCAGAACATTAATTTGCAAATATTTCAGCACTGAGGTTCTATATTACCAGCAGCATGATTCAGCTGGGGAAGGGAGGGCAGTACTGGGAATCAAACCCAGAGCTTCACGTGTGTTATGTAATCCAATTGTGGGATTTTGACTGAGCATTATACTGGACAAAAACAGAAAGCAAGCTAGCAGACTCTGAGAGCTATTTGGACTTGCCTAAGTGGATATGACTCAGACAAGAGGCACAGACAGGTCACCTTCCTTACCACAGTGCCCAGGGTGGTCAGGCTTCATATATATATATATCACATCACTCTCATAGTTTATACACTTTACTTATTTTCATTCATCTTAAAAATAAAGGAAAACATCCATTTTGCTGTACTAAGAATTTCAAGCATCAATGAACCTAGGAGTCAGCTTTTTTGAATGGTTATTGAGCTTAGGGTTTTTATTTATACCTTTAATCCTTTCAAAGCAAAAGTGAATTTCTTCTAAGAAAAAATGACAACTTCATAGTTTAATATAAAATTTAAAATAAGTGTAAATTAGAGTTTGAAGGATGAATATTTATGTTTGTGCTGACCATTTCTTGTCAGTCCTGTCATATATTTTTGTTGGAAACAACCAACAATCTAATCCTTTGTTTACTCATTCATATCAATATTGTTAACAATATAAATTCTATATACTGTTTCTTTAGTTTATACAATGTGTGTATATGTGTTCTATATATCAATAAACACTACTTATATTTTAAAGTTAATTTGAAGTCAATAACATAATCATTGATAATGTGATTGTTTTTAACTTGAAAGGTCTCTTGACATGTCTTTACCCTTTAACCAATAATATGTAAGGGTTTTAATTTTAAGGAATAATTTTTACATAATATCCATGAAATGTCAGAATCTTCTTTCACATGGTGTAATTTTGTTGTTGCTTTTTTATTTGGAATGTTTTCTCACCTTGCCCTCCTAGTATTTAATTGTTAAAAATTGGTTAATAAAATGCCAACTGAAATCCAGTTGAACAGATCTCTCTTTTAATCAATATGAAGTCTTCTACACATTACTTTAAGGAAAAGATGGAGTATGTCAAAAGCAGAAAAAAAAATTATTCTAGAATAGTAGAATGTATTTCTTCCTAAATTACACTGTAAAATCCCTTAAAGAAGAGCTGTAATTTATAATTTTTTAAAATAAAATTACATAATGCTTATATTAAAAAGTATTTACCAGGGAAATAGAATGGATATCCTATGATTACTGTCCCTTAATTTAGAGTTTACTCTTCATTTTACTTTTGTACTATCTAATGAGAAATTATGTTAAAAATGTTATCATGGATACATCATAGTTTAACCATATGGAATTATTGAAATACCATATGAACACCTTCAAAGTTGGTAATTTCAACTTAATTTTTAGATTTATTTATGGGAATTGTTCCTAAAGGTTTTAGAATGGTATGTAACTTTTTGCTGGTATAAGAAAGGTTTTCTAATTCGTCATCTTATAACCAGAAACTTAAATTATTTTTTAACTATCCAATCAAATCAGCTCATATCTCATGTTCTGTGTACAACTTTAAAAGATTTATTTTTATAAATTGTTCCTAAAAGACAACTAATATGTTTTCTTTGTTTTAAAATTTTTAAGACTGCCGAGAAGTCAGGCCAAGTTGAAAGATCAAAGAATGTAAGGCAAAGACAAAATGATTTCAAGGTAAGTATAAGTATGCAGAAATACAGAGTAGGGTTTTCTCATCTGAGGTTTTAAAATCTGAGAAGATTTTACAGTGAAAGTATTTGTTATTGATCAGACTGATGACATTTCAATACATTTCTGCTTGTCCATTTCTAGAAAATGATTCAGGAAGTAATGCATTCTCTTGTGAAGTTGATCCGTGGAGCTTTGCTCCCACTCAGCATCCGAGAGGGAGAAATGAGGCAGTATGGAGGCTGGGAGGTGAAGTCTGAGCTCTCTGGGCAATGGCTTGCTCATGTCATCCAGACCATAAGGTAAGTATAGACACATGGTCATCAAAAGGGGTAAACACACACAAATATACCTTCTTTTTTTTTCGGGGGAGGGGGAGAGTGGACTTTAGTATGGGATATGATGTTTTAATATAGTCAGCAAGGAAGAAATTTTCTTTTTCTCTGACCTGTTGCCTCTACTATTTCTCGCTTATCATCTAATAATGAAACTCTTAAACATTCCTGGTTTTTATGATGGATAAGAAAACCAAACTGTATGTGCATCTTTTCTGTTGCTTAATTCAATATTATTGTTATACCATGATCTTGGTCTTCATCTCCTTTCTTTCGTCCTAATGGTATAGCTTGTGAGCTCTATGAAACACAAGTACAGATGATAAAAGCAATAGGAAGGAATTGCTTCAAGATCCCTTCTGCTAACTTTTGTTTTGTTCTGTTTGTTTCCTAGGCTTACTTATGAATCATTGACTGCCCTCGAAATTCCGAATGATATGTTGCAGACTATCCAGGATCTTATTTTGGATCTCCGTGTACGTTGTGTAATGGTCACATTACAACACACAGCAGAAGGTGTGTTAAGAAAAATTGATAACACTTACTTGGACAATAGTTATCTGAATATACCCTCTTCTTTCAGCTTCCAAATCCTTGAAAATAAGTGAAAAGTACTCTTAGGAAATTCATCTCATTTCTATCTGTTCTTCAGAGGTTTTTCCATTTTGGTATCTTTTCCAATCAATTTAGTTGAGATGAAAGACATGCAGAAGTTGAGGCAGGTATACTTGAAAATAGTTCAGAATATAAGAGCATCCTTTGGGCAAATGTTAAATAGAAAATGTAATATATAAAATATGGATTTGGTTTCAAAAATATGTGTATATTTAATTTTTTTTAATTTAGAAAAAACAATGTAAAACTGAGGAAAGGCTATTAGCAATGGTATTATGAATACTAGAAATTATAGATGCATTTTGATTTTTCTCAGGATTTTCTACATAGAATCATAGAAAGCAGTAAGGTTAGTTTTTATAAAGCAACCTTTTAGGTATTAAATATTTTTGAAAACATTCGAGAACATTGTTAGAAATAACACAAACCATTACTGTCTGCCACTGGGCTTTTTAAGTGGGGAAATCACATCACTGTAGACTTAGTAGTTGATACATTCTACAGCTGAACATTCCCATCTTAATTCATCCCCTCACCCTTTCTCCCCAGGAATCTGTGCCAGCCTGCAATGTTGAAGGTTTGGGCAGTTTGCATTCCTTTAGCCAAGTGAGAACTATGCTGCCTGCCATTGTCAAGAATGTCTAGCATTCAAATAGAATCCATCGTATAAATCAGAAGTTTTAGGGAAAAAAATATTGTAGGGCTTATTTTGTGCTTATCTGTCCAGTTTAAGAGTACTGAATAAGTTATCCTCAATCAAGTGATCATTAAGCCTATTTTCCAAATTGGGCTATGTAATAAAAATTTTTTATTTATATTAGTATTTTATTAGAAAAATCCAGTAAGCAATACATATTTAGTTTTTTTAATCTACAAAATTAAATTCTATTCCTACTTTCATCAGGTTTTTACAAATCTATTTAAAACAATTAAAGCCATACCCTTTGTAGATTTTTATCTTTATAAATATCAGTGAGATAATTATAATGAAAAGGACTGTGTGCTTGTTTTTCTTGTAGAAATAAAGAGATTAGCTGAAAAGGAGGACTGGATTGTTGATAATGAAGGATTGACTTCTCTAGTAAGTTTAAATTCTTTTTCATTATTAGTCATTATTGTTTATTATATTTAAAATAAATCATTTACTACATTCATTAGGAGTATATGCTCTCTGCATTACAACTCTAAATAGTTTTCTGAAAATAGAAAAATGAGCTTTTTTTATTTTTCATTTTTGCTTAATGCTAATCACACTTATTTAACAATTAGTGAAAACAGTGGGTTTCTTTTAGAGTGGCTGCTTTTCGTCCTGTATCACTATTTTTGTTTGCATTAGTTTTTAGAAAACAGATTATCCTTAATTCCATATTACTCAGCAACTTCAAATTTTCAGAAAAACTGGACAGAAGAAATACTTGTTCCAGCCCCTAAGCTTTGTTTAACAAAACAAAAATAACAAGCACAAGTCTTTGCAGATGTGTTTACAGGTCAGGCAGCAACTATAACCATGGTCTGTTCTTTTCATATAGGTTTTAGGGTTTCAAAATACCTATGAATATAGTTTTCATAATTTATCGTGTTTTCATACCTGACTTATGAATCCCCCTAATAATCCTGTATGTGGGTGTGTCAGTAAGATTGGCATTTGCCAATAAAACATCCTAGCGGCGTATATAAGAAAATTTCTTTTTCTCACACATTGGCCAGATAACTCAAGAATCCCATACCTAGAGGCCCTCTGCCTTCTCTGTGGTTCTTTGTACTGGCTTCTGCTCAAGATGACCTCATGATAACTCACAGCCTCACTCCTGTTAGGAAAAAAGTCCAGGACTTTTCTAGGAGCCATGGCTGACAGCTCTCCCCACATGTAGTTGGCATAACACATTTTTGTGTCCACATCCTCAGCAGCAGAGGCAGGGAAGTGAAGTTTTTCAGCCGAGTTTGTGGCTGCTCCCAATTTTAGTCTTACCTTAGTGAGAAAAGGGAGAAAATAAATTGTGGGAAGAATACTTCTGGTTCCTGCCTCAGATAAGAAAACAAGAATAAAATGATTTTGACCAGCTCAGATTTATAAACCAGTGAGGAGCCAGGCTGCTGAGGGACAAAGCGCCCACATAATATTTTTTCTTTTCCTTGAATTTTGAACATCTTATTAACAATCTTCCTTTAGCAATTGGAGAACTTGGGGCTTGTTGTATTTCTCCAAAATTGAAGGCTCTACATTAAGGTGATACAAATATATGCAAGCATTCCTTACATTAAGTAACAACATAGTTAAGCTTAACTTCCTTTTTTTTTTTTTTTTTTTGTTAAATCATGCTTGAAATGAGTTAGAAAAGTTTATTGTTTTTAATAAATTTATTATAATTCTATTTCCAAGAATCTCTAGAATAAAAATATCTTAATTAGATTTACTCCATTTGTCACTGTTATTTGTATTTAAATAAAAGCTATTCTGTATCTTTTTCCCCCTCACATTAAGTTCAAAGAAAAAGATGTGTAGCAACTAGGGCAGCCACTTGAGATCCTATAAGATAGAATGTAAAATATTTCAACTTTTATTATTGATTACATTTTGAAATTATGATATTTGTATATTTTGAATTAAATAAACTATTAAAATTATTTGGTTTTAGTTTTTTTTTTAATGTGGCTACTGGGAAATCTACACTTCAGTTTTGTTCTTGTGGCTCACTTTATATTTCTGTTGGACAGCACTGGTATGGAGGAAATACTGCATTTGATTTAGAATCAGAACTTATCCTGAAAAAGCCAAATAACCTGACTAACCCCTGTGCTTTAATTAGGAAAGGAATAGAATAATTCTTCCCAGTGTTTTGAGTTAAGATTAAATGAGATACTGTGGACTGAAGCTTTTTGTAAACTGTAAAATTTTAGACAAACATAAAGAATCATTATTTGTTAATTGAACATGTGTAATGAATAGGGCCTCCATGGAAATTCCTTAAGTTTACATTATTTCTTATTGTAAAGTCTGTTTTATACAACCCTGTCCTAATTATCATAGCATGCTTGAAGGACAGGTCCAAGAGATCGCTGAACCATCATCCACTGAGTATCTTGCCCCAAATGAAATAGGTATGAGCAAATTAAACATCAAATCACTTTAATTCCTGGTTTGTGATACCTGCCTAAAATTAGTTTTCTGCAAAGAAAAATGGGGGGGGAGTATATGTTCAGTTTGAGAAAATTTAAGTCTCAGTTGCTGTGATTCTGTTTCATTTAAAAAAAAATATATATACACACACACACACACACACACACACTGATGTAAATTTGATCCTCAGCCATGAAATAGCTATTGGGTTTAGGTCCTTCTTCAAGTCAATACTTCTAGCATATATGGTCAGCCCAGTGTGTGCTTCACTGACAGCCACTGTAACCAAAGATGATTTGTTTACTTGATTATTGTAATTGTCCTCTGTGAAAATGACCTGGGATAGTTGCTACAAAAATGTGTTTGTAGTCTGTCTTTAAAGTTTGACTACCCTAGTGCATTAATACCCGTGAAATGGCTAATTCCTTGTTTGACCTGCCATGTAAGTATGCGTAGGGAAAATCTAAACCCCAGTAGACCATGAAACGAATGACCCATGAGAAGGAGCACATTGGGAGTCAGCCAGTACATTTTCTGGTCAATGTCTGTGAAGAAATAAGCCAACAGAATGGATCTGATAATGCCGACCAAGGTTTTAGCCATTCAGCATGGATCTCTCTTAAGAGAAAAAATAAGTCAACACTTAACAGCACAAGTCTAGAATTTAATTTAAAGTAGTTTAACCTTATGTATGTGTGTAAAATTGTTAGACTTTGAACAATGACTTAGTTCTTGCAAAGCTTGTCACATTCCTCTAATTTATATTTTCTTAACATTTTCATACTACCAATCCCATTTGTTTCTTTTCCTGTGAGTGCTATAGGGAAACATTCTTATCACGTTAATGAAATGAATGTTGAGTTTTGCCACCTATGACTGTTATTTCTGCTGAAGTATTATCTTTAATTAGAACTTCCCTTCAGTGCTCCATAACAGCTTACTTGAAAGCATCCTGTTT
The DNA here is from genome assembly GCF_021218885.2 of Marmota monax. Classification (NCBI taxonomy): domain Eukaryota; kingdom Metazoa; phylum Chordata; class Mammalia; order Rodentia; family Sciuridae; genus Marmota; species Marmota monax. The sequence goes on along the minus strand of NW_026693024.1, from coordinate 694,525 downwards.
TCTTTTCATGTTGAAAATGTTTTCTGCCTTTTTTCAATTTGGATAATTCTGAGAATTTTCTTCTTCAGAGTAACTGGAATGATTTGTGATAACTTCTTGTAGAGTAGTCACCTATCTTGGATGATTCACTGAAAATACACAGAGATAGCACTATTTGATTCTTTTTAGAAAAAAGGAAAGACAATTATTTAGACTGTCATTGATTCTCAATTTAACTGAAACTGCTCATTGAGCTTCTATTACTCCCTGTCCATTTATTGTGTTAATATAAATGTAAAAATTTTAAAAGTGTATTATAAATTGTAATACAAGAAACCCTAAGTGAACACACATGAATGTCAGTATTTAACTGTTCATAGTTGAATTTTTCATTTTATTTTCAATATTATGATTATTATCATTGTTTTAACAACTTAAATTTTCATGCCTTCTGAGGCAGGAGGTCAAAGTTTAAGGTCAGTTCATCTAACAAACTTTTTTTTTTTCCTCCATGGTGCTGGGGATTAAACACCAAGCCTCACACATGCTAGGCACTAATAAACATTTTGACTCTTTAAATGCTTTCTGTGCAGTCATCATCCTATATGCCTCTTGTTTTCTGCTTAATACTTTAAAATATTCTTTATGGTGCCCTCTGGTGGTTTAAGAGAGCAATAAAATCATTAAAGCCAAGGCACTATTTTAGCTTTCATTAAGTCAGGGCTATTTTTTTTTTTTTAATTTTTAAAATTTATTTTTAAACTGATACATAAAAGCATAAACATTGTACATATTAATGGGATGTCATGTAATGTTTTAAAATTGCATAATTTTAAAATTCAGATAAACATATCTATCTCTTCAAACATTTGTCATAAAGAAATGGTGATTTTTAATCTATTTTTTACCAAATGGTGCCTTTGATGAACAAAAATCTTTAGCTTTAAGATAGCTGATGTTAGTTGATGTTTTTTTTCATCTATCATAAGAAAGTGTTAATTAGTACCACTTCTATTCAACACGGAATGGAGGTCACAACACGGCAAGGGAAAGGGGTGGAGAAGAACAAACCAGCTAGGAGGTAAGGGGATCATTAAGAATAACAAGGAATTAAAAAAATAATATAACTTGCAAATTATATGATTACGTATCTAGAAAATCGTAAAGAATCTACAAACTATGAGCCTTAAAAAAAGGGCTACTTTTTATAAGGAAATAAACTTGTCTTTTAAAAATATGTATACATTTGTCACTTCTTTCTTCTGTTAGTTTTTTTTTCCCCAAACACTTTTTTAAAAAATTAGTGTGTATTTTGAGGAGAGGTTCATGCTATATTTTGTGCACAGAGATGGTTGGTTGAGCACTGATCCTGCCCCCAGCTCAGTGCCACTTGAATAAATCCTAACCTTTTCTGTGGTGCTTGTGTTCACACTCAGAGATTATGACTTGCTGTCCTTCAGTGCTGGCAGTTTCTTACCCCCACCCCTGCCCATATGCATACTGTCTTCCTCCAGAAAACTTGCTACTTTCCTCCCCTCTTGCTCTTCAGGTCTCAGCCTCAGTATTCTTGCCATCTCAGGGGCTTTCTTTGTCCTATTTAGAGAAGACCTCCCTCTAGCACCATTTTTCTCTGAGTTTTACTCATGATGCTTATTTTGTTATGCAGTTGAAAATTTATATTTCTATGCTTTAAAAAAAACAATTTTGACTGTGATTTTCATGGTTGTATGTCCTGGCTAAAATAAGCATTTCATGAGAATTCTGTCTTACTCATGTGTCACTGTCATCCAGAGTAAAACTTCAGACACACGTAGGAGCCTAAGGTATTAGAATTCATTCAAGCTTATTAGTTGCCATTGGTTGGACATATTTTCAAGTTTCATTTTTTTCACTTAATGTATATATGACTGCAGTTATTTATTTCACTTACAGATCTTATGCATCCTCCAGATCATTATTATTAACATTAGATTTTGTTGAACCATGCCAGAGATGTGGAACATTGAGGAAACAGCTCAACCCAGAATATACCTGGGATATAATAGTGTTTCAAATATAAACTCAAACTGGGTGCACTGGCACACACCTATAATTCCAGCAACTCAGGAGCTTGAGGCAGGGGGATCACAGGTCAGCCTCAGCAACTTAGCAAGGCCTCAAGCAACTTAGAGCCCCTGTCTGAAAATAAAAGACTGGGGTATAGCTCAGTGGTAAAATGCCCCTGGGTTTAATCCCCAATACCAAAAACAAACAAACAAACAAAACAAATAAATAATAAAGTAACATATATGCTCATTATAATTTGGCCCTTATTGCATCATTTGTCAGAAGAGTAAAATTTTGAAGAAAAATTTTAGTGATATTTGAGTTTTCTTCTAGTATAATGAGATGTAATTTAGTTTTAAGATTGACCCACTTAAAAATATTTTAAAGTGCAAAAAGCACATGCCAAATCTAAAACTCGGTGACTAGATTATTATTGGTCAGATTATTTGTATCTCTCTTCCTTTCCAAACTCCTGGAAAATTTAGAGTGCTTGGCCACATTACTTACTTAAGTTGTCTTCATAGCCTGTGTTTTTTAAAAAATTGAATATGGATATTTTTTTCCTTTAGCCATGTCAGTTTGAACAGTGCATTGTGCACTCCCTGCAGTCCCTGAAGGTTGTTCTCGAGTGCAAGCCTGGGGAAGCCAGTGTAAGTTTCTGCTCAATTCCACCTCCATTTCAGAATTTCTTGAGGAATCCTTTCCACAGTTTAAAATTTCTGACTCATTGCCATACAAGAACTTCTTTTCCTTATTGCTTATGTATTTTATTGTTATTATTATTTTTTAGCTTAACGGCAGGATATGTTGATTTCTAATTCTAAGATGGGATGATAAAAGTTAAAATATGAGTACAGGGGTTGTAGGCAACACTTTGTGTATGAAATGAATGACTGACCTGGGTATTGTCAGCCAGCCTGGGACCAGAACTACCCTAGGTAGGAAATCACCTGTGGTCCAACTCTTCAGAGCAAGATGTTCACACATATAGCAGTTTTAACTGTTTGTATTCAACTTTGTAAATAGTTTTATTTTCTTAGAAAGTCCAAAAGTTTTAATCATAATTTTTCTTCACAGGTCTTTCAACAACCTAAAACACAGGAGGAGGTTTGCCAGTTAAGCATCAATATCATGCAGGTAATATTTAACAGCTGTGATACCCAAAGCCTGGGATCATACATGCATTTAATAGTCAGCTCCTTCTACTTATAATATGTATATAATATGTATTTATAATATGTTAAATATGGATTCATATTTGAATCTTTTCTATGTACATAATAGTTTAGAGTAAATAGGGTATCAAAATAGTATTTAAATCTAGGATTAATTCCTGCTTGTTTTAATAATATCTGAATATTTAATTTGTTAATCTTTCCATTTTTGTGTTCTTATGATACTTTATTTCTATTTCCATTAGATCACCCCATTAGAGTAAATTAAATGATAATTATTTGTTTACATTTTATCTGGAGTATAAAATTTTTGATTGGGATCAGTTCTTTCTCTGTAGGCACATTGTATAAACAAAGTTGAAAATGTTAGTGAATGAACAAGGGAAAGAAAAAAGGGTTTTTTTTCCTAAAATATATACAAGAACTTAATTGATCAAAACATAGATGCTTTTAATTTCTATCTCTTATGTGGTATATATTGAAGCAACATACCTGTCACATGCAAATATACCCATATAAATATACTTAATATACCCCAACAACATACCACTGATGGTATAGATAGTTCTATTTCATGAAAAATAATTTTCATGTCACTGAAACTGTCTTTGACTTAGGTTTTTATATACTGTTTGGAACAATTGAGCACCAAGCCTGATGCTGATATAGATACTACACAGTAAGTAAAAGTGAAATTATTTTCATCGACGCATTTAAGAGAATTAAAAATATAGACTGAAGTTACATATTTGGTTTTATATTCTGAGATTTCCAGTAAGAGAGGTAAATTGTTTATATTAAAGTCATGATTTTATGTGGCCTATGCTTTTTCCATGATTTTTTTTATCTTCTGAATTTATTGTAACCATATTACAGACATTTTGAACAAATTTAAAACATAATTAGCTTACAGATTGTCTAAAACAACAGGTTTTATAAATAATAAAATAGCGGGAAATTGTATACCTCCTAGTTGATTACTTTTATATTCCTGGTGTTAGGGTGCTAAACCAGATCTCTTGTTAGAAACTGAGCCTTTGTTTAGAGTTTAGCCTGGGCCAGGCTTAGTTATTTGAGCTCCAGAGAATACTTCCTGACTTGGTATTTACAAATTTATGGGGTGGTTTTTCAAAGTGTGGCTATATTGGACAGTAGTATAAAATGCTGAATTTGTTTTCTTTCTTTTTTTTTTTTTTAATTTTTTATTGTTGGTTATTCAAAACATTACATAGTTCTTGATATATCATGTTTCACACTTTGATTCAAGTGGGTTATGAGCTCCCATTTTTACCCCATATACAGATTGCAGAATCACATCAGTTACACATCCATTGATTTACATATTGCCATACTAGTGTCTGTTGTGTTCTGCTGCCTTTCCTATCCTCTACTTGAATTTGTTTTCTTAACACCAAGTTTTTCTGAGTGTTTATTTCTTAGTACTGGCTTTTGCTTTCCAGTATATAAAACTGTTACCTCTTTGAAGGCCAAATAAGTTTTTAATTCTTCTAGATTTTCTGATTTGATTTTGTATATTTAGTTTATTACATTGCCAAAAATGTGTATAGTTAATCAGAACCTTGATATTATTGATTAAATAAATCTTTCCTTGTTGCTCTGTTATAATTTTTCATATATCAATGTATTAGATAAACAGGTACAATGTATTTCTGAGCTTTATCTTCAGTAGATTTATCAAATATATTTTATATTAGTGCTGTGTTAATTATCTTTGGTTTATGTTTTAATGTTTTTCAGACTGGCCTTCTTTTATTATCTCTGTTTTAAAATATTAGTTGATATTTTCATTGCTTTAGTCTTCTATATTAATTTTAATTTCAGTCAGGTTTAAAGAAAAGGAATGGTATGTTTATGATATGTCCTTCCTTCTGTCTCCAGTTTTGTTTCTAGTTGTTTGTGGGTTATCAATTAATTTCCTAATTCACCTCACCTTTAAGTGGATTACTATGAAAGCAAGCTTCAAAAAGCCCCCTGGAAATTCTGATAGAAACACTTTGAGTAAAATTACTTGACATTTTTTTCCTTTGATGGTTTGTTTTAAATTCATGCCAGTTTTGAGAAGGTCCAAAAACAGTTTTTTTTTTTTTTTAATGGCCCATGTTAATTGATAGCCCACTGTGCCTTCTTTGAGAGATTAATTTTGAAATGTATTTCAGGAAACTTACAGAAAGTTATTTGATTTCTTTGCACCAAAACCTTTTTTAAAAAAGATTTTTAAAAAAACTTTAAAAAGTGTGCATTATAGTTATACCAAAACCTTTTAAAGTGAAATTTATATATAGTTTGTTACATATTTTAATTTCAGTGCTTTAATTGTAACTCTTCTATAATTTAGTCTTTCTGTAGATGTTTCTTCTCCTGATTTGTTTGGAAGTATTCATGAAGACTTCAGTTTGACTTCTGTAAGTAAGCTAATAAAAATAAAGTAGGATGTGCCATTTAAAATTATTTAATGATTAGTCCATAAATCAATCTGAATTACTTTGAGTATTACTTCATCATTGCTGTAGCATGTGTATGAAACAGTGCCTATACACGGGAGCTATGTTATGTTATGTGAAGATTTTAGTAAAGTATAATTAAATGTACTCCATATTGAAAGCTTTTTAGCTGGAGTTGCATTTAAACTCCTGTACACTTGTTGCATCCCTGCAGGTTCTTGAATGTTAAAAGGTGTCCTACTAGTTCTCTGATGTTTGAAAGTTGATCCTCTGGGTAGGAGGCACAGGACAAGGGCATTTCCTCATGTCTGTTGCCTCTTCAGCCAGAGAAGCTCTGCTTTTCCCTCTTTTGTTTCTGTGAGATCCCCTTTTTATTTGAATACAGATTTCTTGGCAAAAACAAAACCAGATCACTATGTATCTGTGCACGCACACATGTATATGCATACACGTGCACACACACACACACAAACACATTTTTCACGTATACATGTACGTGATGATTCAGATATAGACATTGATCATGTAGGCAAACTTAGATGTTGAATCCAGACTCAAGCTATCTATGTTAAAAAAATAACTTCCTCTGATTTGTGATGATGTATTGAGTATGTGTGTGCATGTGCGTGTGTGTGTGTATCAAGAAAAAAGAACATCTGAATTTCCTACCCTGTTATTTGTTATTTCCACAGTAATTTTAAGTATATATTCCTAAATAATAATGTGTTTGGCATATTAGGAAAAGTATTGTCTAGTCAAAGTAGTTAAAAATATTATTCTAGGTTTGCTCATTTGGATGACTAGGTAGAGAATGTTAACCATTCACTGAAATAAACAGCTTCTAAAGAAAGATTGAAAACTGAGTTTGGGAGCATATTTGTCCAATGAGTGACAGAGATAACTTCTGGGTGATTTGATGTACTTGTCTGGATCCTAGAGAGATTTGTGAATAAGCCATACATACACAATAGAAGGCCTAGGAATAGATAAAAATACTAAGAAAAATACTAGTGTTCTGTCCAGCAGAACTTATACTCCGAGTCTCCCCAGACATGGTGGCAGGGGAGTTCCTGCAAGGTACTGCCCTACACCATCCTGGAATGGGGCCTGTTGGGATTTCAAAATGCATGGTGATTAGTCCAAAGCATTTATTAGAATGCTTACATATGGAAGGGCTACCATATCTCCTCTCAGTGGACAGGGGACAAGAGAATAAACATCCACAAAAGGAGCCCGTGTTATGAAATTTAGGTTTAAATAATCTGACTGAGGGTGGGTTGGTTTCCACATACTCAATGGCACAGCTCATCTTCGGGTACCTTTCAGCAACAGCCCAAACAGCTTCCTAATGCCAGAGATAAGGCCCAGCTCAGGTTGAAGCCTGCAGAATAAGACATGCAGCTGACTGGGTCACAGAGGGGTCAAAACATTCAGCCAGGAACAGAAAATGGGGGTTCTAGGAGAACCCACATTAATAGAATGAGATAAAGACCAACATGAAAATAATATTGGGGATATATAACCATTAGTTATAGAGTGACTAACAGAGAGCCTCAGCATTTTCTTTTTCTTTTTTTAATATTTATTTTTTAGTTGTAGTTGGACATAATACCTTTATTTTGTTTATTTATTTTTATGTGATGCTGAGGATCGAACCTAGGGCCTTGCACGTGCTAGGCGAGCGCTCTATGCTGAGCCACAACCCCAGCCTCCTCATCGTTTGCTGAAAAGGAATAATTGTAGAGCGAGAAGGAAATCTTGGTAGAGCAGTGTACTTTGAACAGGCGGAAAAGAGCGTTTAAGCAAAGAGATGCTGAACAATCAAACAGAGGAGGATCAGGTTGTGGGAGATGAAAACTCAGCTTTGTGGGCTGTGTTGTAGGAGCTGCTTCTGTAGGTTAATGAGGGAACAGCTGATTGTCCTGGAGGAGAGTGACAGGAGAAGGCCACACACAAAGTTTAAACCAGTCTTTTCATGTGAACCTGGAAAGAAAGAATGCTAGAGAGGGTTGGGGCTGAAGGAAAGGTCTTTGAAATTGATAGACCTTCCATCCATCTGGCCAACCGTACTTTTTCCTCCTTCTTTCAGAATAAGCTTAATTTGTACATGGTAACTTTTCTAGTGTTTGAAAACTGCTTTGCTTTCTTTTATTGATGCCTTGTATCCATTTAGGTTATTTTTCGACTGACTTGTGGATATTCCCAGACATGGGGTTGCTGCTCTGAGCCTAAATCTGTACCTCTTCAGAGGTGGAGCATGAGAGCAAGCACAGACTCTCTGTGACTTGCCTCCTGTGAAGAATCAAAGTTGTCGCTCTTGGCTCACACTGAGCTTATGCTCAGAGGCTACCCCACTCCTGTGTTTTGTACTTGCTGATATCAGCTTGTCCTGTTTTATTCACCAAAAATTGTCCATTTGTTACCAAATTCAGTTCCTATTTTTCCCCATTGGAAGATGCCTTTTTAATTTGGCCCATGTTTTCAGATGATTTCTATCTTAGATCTTTTGTTATCTAAACGGGAGGCAGTTATGGTTAGAAAGAGATCTAGATTTTGAGTCAGGGAACACAGGTTCACATCCTAGTGTGTGCCTTATTCACTGTATAACCAGGGCTATTATTGAGGACATCCAGGCTTGGTCCTGTCCTGGATAACTGAGAAGAAAATAATACCTCAGACCATATTTTTTTCATCTGTAAGTGCTGTATTAGATCAGTTTGAGCTGTTTCTTTTCAAAAATACGTTTCCCTCTAAGGTGCTAATAATAAGCTTTTGATTAACCATGCAACTCTAAGAATTTGATTATGGTGTTCATTTGTTCTTCCCACTTTTATTTCATCTGATTGATTAGATTTGAGAGAAAAATATGCTTACTAAATGTGAGACTTGAACTCAAGAAGTTTTTCTGTTTTTGAAGAGGAACTATATATATTACAATGGGGAGAATCAAGCAAAAAGAATTCACTACCAGTGTAGAGAAGACTCAGGAGGCTGAGTTTGCTGGTTATGAAGCTTTTTGACTCATAAACTGAGAAAGCAGTTGAGGTTTCTGAGGAGTATATCATGTTTGGAATGACTGATGAAATGTCCAGTTTGCTTATGCCCATGTGCTTTGAAAGGACTGCATAATGGCAGAAGTAGGCTTGGGAACAAGAGGGGGAGATATGGTCTTGCCATTCCTGGCTTCATCTGTACAAATTCTAGCACTTACCCATTGCTTTCTTTCTGGTACCTTTTCTGCCACTTATCCACTTAATATGGAAAAAGTTTTATACATAATATCACCCTGTTAACTTTGTTATATGTCCCACTTCCTATCCACAAGTTGACTTAGAGCCATTAGCAATTTTTTCATTTGTTTGAAGTTACTTTAATTAAATTTTTTGGCTTTCTATTTGTGTTTGATTAGGACCAGAAAGGGCAGTGAGTAGGCTATACTCTGCCAGAAATAAAGATGAGAACATTTTAAATTAAAAAAACCTGGATATAGCTGGGTGTGGTGGCATATGCCTGTAATCCTAAGGACTTGGGAGGCTGGGGCAGGAGGATTGCAAGTTCACAGCCAGCCTCAGCAAATTAGTGAGGCCCTAAGCAATTTAGTGAGACCCTGTCTCAAAATTTAAAAAGTTAAAAAAAAAAAAAAAAAAGCTGGACATGTGGCTCAGTAGGTAAGTACCCTTGAGTTCAATTCCTGGTTACCTCCCCACCTGCTCGACCACCGCCCCCAGAAAAGAAAGAAAGACGTTTAGAAGGTCTATGGATACTTGATTGAACTAAGTGAAGTTATTGGAAAATGCAAGGTTTGCTTGGCAATTGAGTTCAAAGGCTCTAGTTCATCCTTGGTCCATGTAACTCAAAGAACATCATCCTATTTGTAGCTGCCTTTTCTATACTGAACTACATTATTGCAAGTTATTCTTTTTCCATACAGAAAGAATATGCCAAATGGGGTTGAGAATTTTTCCTAGACAGTGGCTTTGCCTTAGTTTTAGTCAAGGATCTTGAGTTAAGGCCCTAGATGAGTCACAGTTGTTCCAGAGAATGCTCTCACACCAGCAGGAGTACAAGACCCCTGGCCTCAGTGACCACAGTAGCAGCCTCAAGGGTCATTCCCAGAATTTAATCTACAAACACAGTTCCTTTTTATAAGAAATTACTTAAGTGGAACAGGACCCTGGAGAATGTACCAGCAAATGGAGCTCTACTCGTTCCACTTGACTGACCTGATCACTTCCTGTGGAAGAATCCCCTGACCTTAAGGGACCCTCACTCCCTATTAGAAGGAGATTATTCCTACACACAAAAAAAGTTCTTAAAAGCCTGAAGTTTTGAAGGAGCCTATCAAACAGATAAAAGAGTAGTATTATTCTCTTTCAAGTTATAAAAAGTTTATAAACAATTTTTCTGATAATTTCTATACTTTATGTAGTTATTTAAGGTATCCATTTGTATAACATTTTTGTGTACATAAAATTGGCATAATAAACATTATTTGATTTTTCTTTTTATTTTTTTATTTTGGGGGTGGTTTTTATTTTTTTATTTTTTATATTTGAATGTAGGGCCTTGCCCATGTGAGGCAAGCACCTATGCCTGAGCACATCTCCAATTCCTGTTTGACTCTTTAGTGTATTATGTAATCATAAGCAATTAGTAGAACTGTAGAATTATGTGATGTTTCTGCCTATGTTAATGTTAGGAAAGACATAGTCAAGAAAAGGAAAGCATGCAATATAGAGGTTAAAGAGCAAGAGATTGTAATTAAATTTAAGAAGTGATAAGGTTTATCTTTTACACTTGCCATGTGTTACTATAAATGTATTTCTAAAGATTTGTTCTTCTTTTAGGAGCAGCGACTTTTGATTGTCCTGAGTAATTGCCGCCATCTAGAACGTCGTACTTTCTTAAATATAACAGAACATTTTGAAAAGCACAACTTCCAGGGAATAGAAAAAATAACACAGGTAAATGAGTTAAAGTTAAGTGGACAAATTGATTGTTTTCTGAACTTTGTTTACAAGCTGTTTTCTTGTCCTTCATTTTTTTTTTCTTTCCTGTGCTTGTTCCTTTCCCTTGCCTTCCCTACAGCCACTTCCTTCTGCTCTCGCTCACACTATCTTTAATGATTCCCTTCCTTCTCATACCTCCCCTTGAACAGTTAATTTAATGCCAGCTACTTTCTGTAGAACAATGTTTGCAAAGTTAGATATGTTTCACTCCCCACCTAAGCTCTTTAAAAGTGACGGAAGAAAGTAAGATCTAGGTATAAATGTCAGATTTAACTACTTTTAGGGTAGAGCTTTTAGATATGACCAAAAGCAAACTCTCTGAGCCTGCGGATAAACCTCTTCCTGCTGATCCACACCTCTCTTGCCTCTCTTCCTTTCCATGTGACCACAATGATGCTTTTGCTGTACTTCTCAAGCATGTGTGCACACACATGCATGTGCCCAGCTCATAACAGCTGCAGGATGCTTAACATCTGAAAAATACATCATTGGATATAGAAAGATATGGAGAGGTTGGATAAAAATAAGTCCTGTACAAATCATTTGAGTGGTTTTTTTTTTTTTTAAATCTATATTGTTATCTCTTGTTTATATATTTTTTCAAGTAAGCATAAAAGGAAAAAATGAAATAACCTTGTTATTAAAGTTTGGTTGGTTCCTGGGCAAAGGTTTATCAGATTTCTAGGTAAAATGTTGTTAGAACCACTTTTTAATGTCAGTACACTTTTCTCAATGCAAAGAATAAGAAAGATAATGATCTTGTTAATCATATAATCAAAGTGTACTGTTGGTGGATTGCATACTTTTTATAAATGATGGTTCCAGTTCATGAACTAGATTGGGATTTTTTTTTTTCTTCAAAGAATCAAAATGTCATAGTGGGCGGCACTGTCTTGTTTTCCTGCCTTTTCGTAAAGATTAATCATCCTGATGAGAAATGTTGTAACTTAAGGCTGTAGGGCCAAATGTCTAGTTTGTTTCCAGAAATTTTTGTGTAAAGAGTTGCAATATGTTGTCTTACAATAAAAAATTACTATGTGTAGAATGTGGATACATTAATAACATGAATATTTTATTGGAGAAATTTTGTTATTTTAAAAATATATGAAATGATTAAGAATTGCGTATAAGAGAAGCAATAAGTTTGATTTTTCTCCAGATTTCTGTGAAGTAATAATTAGAAACTTTCTGTTGCTTAGGTTTATATCATTAAGATGCAGAAAGTATTAAGGATCTGGGAGTGTATCATAGATAGGCTTTATTCCCACTCAGAACCTGAATTTGGATTTTTTAATAAATTGATCATCTTGAATACTTATAATTATTTAGTTGTGGTTGAAACCAATAGACAGTACTCAAGATTTATATTACAGCATTTCTCCTGTTTTGTTTTGTTAGGTGTTGAACCCTTTATTTTCATGATGTCCACCAAGTAAATTATTGCTTGCACTCAAGGAGAAATGTTACCAACTGCCATCATTTTTCATATGGTTCTCTTTCCAAATGACAGATGATTCTAGAGTTATCTTAGAAAAATCACAGGGCACAAAAGGTCATAGTTTTCAATTCTCTTCTCTGTTTCTGCTCTTAGAGATAATTGTTCACTAGAGGGCTTTTCATGTGGTGTCACTGGACATTAGAACTTCTCTCAGACCTCTTCCTGGTGTGATCTGGTGGTTGACCAGATTTTCTTCCAGGTATATTTCCTCCTACATTTTTCTCTTCTTAACCCTCACCCCACAATTGCTAGATGTTTTAGTCAGCTTTTTTGCTGCTGTGACTAAAAGACCTGACAAGAACAATTTTAGAGGAGGAAAAGTTTATTTGGGGGGCTCATGGTTTCAGAGGTCTCAGTCCAAAGACAGCCAGCTCCATTCCTCATGGCTTGAGGTTGGGCAGAACATCACAGTGGAAGAGTGTGGCAGAGAGAAGCAACTCAAATGATGATGATGATCAGGCAGCAGAGAGAGACTAAGCTCAGTTTACCAAATATATACCCCAAAGGCATGCCCCCAATTACTCACCTCTTCCAGCCATCCCCTACCTACCTTCAGCCATCACTCAGTTAATCCCATTAGAGGATTAAGGCTCTCATGACCTAATCATTTTCCCTCTAAAACTTCTTGGATTATCTCACATATGAGCTTTTGGGGGACACCTCATATCCTAGCTATAACACTAGGGATTGAACTGAGGGCCTCAAGTATGCTAGAGCGGCATTCTTCCACTGAATTATACCCCTGCCTTCTTTCTAGTTTCTTATTGCTACTTCATTCAGTCAGTAGAAGACTGAAAACAATCAATTTTTAAATTCTCTTCATCTTGCTTCTCACATTAAAAAGTAGAGTTGAATTCATAGGAACAATATACAAATAACCATGCTTTTTAGGATTTTAACATTAGAAACCAGAATGATTTCGTATGTATATTTTTACTCTATACAAATAATCTTGAGAAGTCAGTAAATAAATAAGCAAATAAATAATGGATGGCATTATTAGCCCCATATTCTTCATAGGAATGATGTTCAGAGAGGCCAAGGACTTGACCTGAAAGTAGCAGAGCAACCAGGACTCAAAATTTAAGTTTTCTCATTACAAATCCAAAGTGTTTCCTGCTCTAACATCTTAAAGAATGAAATTATTCTCATGAAAACACACCCCCTCCCCTCCCAAAAAAAGAAAAGAAAATGAAGCTTGTTGATTCATTTAATGGTAATTCATATAGTCAGAATATCCAAATCATCTTGCCCTACAAGGGAACCTCACCCTACAAAGTTCCTCCATGTTGAGCCTTCATGGGTCTTTGTGCTTTTTGGATCCCAGACAACAAATGACATGTACCTGAATACTTTGTTTTTCTACTAAATAAAAGTAGAACCCAACTGTTTTTTGGTTTTTTTTTGCGGTGTGGGGGGGTAGGTACTGAGAATTGAATGAACCTAGGGGCACTTGCCCACTGAGCCACATTTTGTATTTTATTTAGAGACAGGGTCTCAATGAGTTGCTTAGTGAGGCTGGCTTTGAACTTGTGATCCTCCTGCCTCAGCCTCCCAAGCTGCTGGGATTACAGGAATGTGCCAACGCACCTGGCTAACATTGTTTTTAAAAAGGAAAAAAATGGGACTGAGGTTGTGGCTCAGAGGTAGAATGCTCACCTGGCATGCATAGGGCATTTGGTTCCATCCTCATCACCACATAAAAAGAAAGGTATTGTGTCCACCTACAACTAAAAAAAAAAAAAATTAAAAAAAAAGGAAAGTAAGAAATTTAATCAAATAAAAATAAGAATTGTGTTTTATGCACTAACCAAAGGTAAGTGGTACTATTTTAGCATTTATAGTAATTAGTATTTTATATTTACTACACATCTATATGTTATAAAATTACAAATAACATTTTTTCTGGGTTCATTTATATTGAACATATATTTCTATTGAATATTCTGTTGTGAACAGTAATATTTTTATTAACTATTTTTGTAAAATATGAATTTTAGGACTTACAGTATAGGTTAATATGAAAATACCGTCTTATTTTTTAACCTCTCCCTTAGTAGGAACCCTAAAGTTATTTTCCATTTTTACTGTTGTTGTTACTAAGAAAGAGTGATATGTGACTGTATGATCAATATGATTCTGTAACACGTGCACTCAGAAAAGTGAGAAATTATATCCCATCTGTATATGATATATCAAAGTGCATAAATTCATTCTATTGTCATGTATAACTAATTAAAACAAATAAAAAAATTTTATAAAAAAGAATGATACTCTTTTATCATATGTCTAATTACTTCCTCACAGTAGATCCCTAGAAATAGACTTATAGCTCTGAAGACTTTTGGCAAGTATCACCAGATTGCTTTTAGAGAGTTGATCTTACCACATTTTTGGTCTCATTTCTTATTACAATGTCCATTTTGAGAGGTAAAAAGACTCTTTCATTATATTTTAATTAGCATGACTTTCCCCTTTAGGGGGATTTGTACTTTTTCATCTGTTTATTGACTGTTTATGTTCTAGAAGAACAAGTTTTGAAGGCAGTTAGAGAGTTAAAGAAATACACAGAGTTTTGTACTCTTAACTGTGCAAACCAAATCTGCGTAAGTCAAATTCTTTGAGACTTCTGAAAAGGGAAAACCAGAGCAGTATAGTTAATAAACTTTAGCATATAGATTTTTTGTGGTAGTTCTAATAATATAATGCCAGGGAACTTTTTAAAAATCATGTGAAATATTATTTTAACCTTGTTCCAGTCTTTAAAAAACAAACATCTAATTTAGAGTTTATGTAATCATATTTTTTCCTGACTTGGGAATATGGACATTAAACAAGTCTGGCATTAAAAAATTCATGATTGAATTTTTATTTAAGCCCCTAAATCTCTTTCAGAAACTCTAACATGGAAGGTCTGAAGAGTATAGTTTGTTTTTCTTAATATGTGCAGGGAATCTGAATTAATTTAAGTTAGTCCATGAGAATGATTATGTCACCCTCCCCTTAATATTTTTGTTTGCTGTACTTGTAATTTGTTTTTTCTTCATATTGGGAATGGTTTCCTCAGTTGATTTCATCTACCCTATAGCTTTATGTACCACTAATGACTGTGATTCCCAAATCCTTTATCTTTAACCTATGTGTCACTCCTACACTTCAGATCCATTTCCCACCAGATTTCTTCACTAGAAGTTTTCATTGATGCATTCCAGAATTAGCATGCCCAAACAGGAGTCATCTTCTTTCATCCTTTATACCATTTTCTTTCTCTTTTGTATTTCCTATATTAGTAAACATTGAGTCCTCAAGCCAGAATTTTGGAATTATTCTCTTTTATTTCTATTTGTTTATTTTAAATTGACATAAAAATGTATATATTTGTGGAGTACAATGTGATCTTTTGATATATGTATTCATTGTAGAGTGATTCAGTCAGACTTATTAACATACCCATCCCCTTATCAACTTACTGTGCTTTTGTGGTGAGAACATTAAAATTCTATTCTTTGAGCAATTTTGAAATATGCATTATTTTTAACTGTGGTCACCATATTAGGCGTACTTCACTAACACTTATTCATTCAATCTGGCTAGAACTTTGTGCTTTTTGATCTCTCCTTTCCATCCTTTTCCCCTTTCCTCTCTCTACAGACTCTTGAGTTACCTTTCTACCATTTTGTATGAGATAAATGTAAAAAAAAAAATATTTGTTATATTTGGATATAAGGTGTTCCCCAAAAGTTCCAGTGTTAATGCAGCATTATTTAGAACTGAAATATTTGGATTGTGAGAACTGTAACCTAATCAGTTCATCCTAGTTTGAATGGACTGACTGGGTGATAACTGTAGGCAGGTGGGATAAGTCTGGAGGAGATGGGTCACTGGGGGCATGATCTAGAAGGATACATCTTCCTTTCCTTTTATCTTTGTGCTTCCTGTCCACAGTAAGAAGATTAGTGCTTTACTGCCATGCCCTTCCACCATGATTTTCTGCCTCATGTTAGCCAAACAGTGGAGTTGTCTGTCTCTATACTGGTGTTACTGCTGTTGACCGGTGAGGAGTCCTTGCTTCCCCATTGTTGAAGTATAACACCGGAGAAGCACGCTGAGGCAAGGTCAGAGTGGAAAGTAGAAGTTTATTAAAGGACAGCAGAAAAGACTTCTCCCGGAGGAAGGAGGGGACCCAAGAGATGGAATCCGTGGAAGTGCGGTTGTCTCCCCATTTTATAGTTAAGGCCTTCATCTGGTCTCCCCCCCCCCCCAATTCCTGTCCTTTGTTCTGTTATCTTTCAGTGATAGAAGGTAGGTGGGAAGGCCTGAAGGATGGGGCACAGGTGGGCCAAAGAAGTAATCTTTTAGGACTTTTGGGTCAGCATCTTCAAGTTTGCTGGGAGCTGTTTCATTAACACTTCTTTGGGATGGGCTCTGGGCCTTGGGGACATTAACATTCCATGAGTTGTCCTGCTTTTCCCGGACTTCATTAACATTCCAAGAGTTGTTCTGCTTTTCCCAGAATTCATTCTCAACATGGCCTCCATTCTGGATCTTACTCGATATTAGATCCGATTTACCTAACTACACTGACTACCTAACTTTAAATCTGGCTTCACTGGGACCTCTGAAAACATGAGCCTGAAATAAACTTTCCCTCCTCTCAGCTGTTATGGTCAGGTTTTTTGGTTACAATGACAAAAAGCTAACTAACATAATATTCTATATGTAAGTCAGATCAGTGTTTGTCTTCCTGTGCTTGGCTTATTTTACTTAATGTAATGCCCTCCATCTTGTTGCAAATGACAGAATTTCATTCTGTTTTTTTTTTAGAATACGCAATATTTCATTGTGTGTATTATTCACATTTTATTTATTCATTCATCTGTTGGATGGGAATTACTCCTGACTCCATCCCTCATAACAGTTTATGCTCAGTTTTTTTCTTAGCTCTACCTCTGAACCATCTTCTGAATTCTTTTACACTTCTTTCATTTGCTATTCCTGTTGAAGCTCAGCCCTTTAACATAATTTGACCACTCTAGTGGTGTAGGAACCTTCCTAACAAATGCTTGGTCTAATATGTAACTTCTTTTACTCTTTAATTGTCCTCCACTGAGTGTCCAGGATGAGCTTTCAGAAACAGATTCAATTATATTATTCTTCCTCCTTCCCACATTTCAGAGTTGTTTATTGCCTGAACTCCTCAGGGTAGTGTTAGTTGGGTTTTAATCTTTCTGTCATGGCTTTCATCTCCCCCATTCCAGTACCTGTCATCTAACCCAGCCACCTACTCATCTTTCCTCCTCATTCAACAAATATTCATTCAGCATGAGTTTTCCTTCTAAGCCATTTGAGATGCAGATGTCTCATCCTATATAAAAACTTTTATGGCCTTACCTTATCCTTATCCATTCTCCCAGATAATAAAGTGGATCATACCCTCTTCTTTCTAATTACTATGCTTCATTCATACCACTGAATAATATTTAATATTTTGCATTATGATTGGCTCAGTGTCCATTAATTCTCCCTCCTGTTGAATATGTTGAACCTCCTCACTCTGTTCTCCATGTCTAATTTTTTCCATTCCCTCCCTTATTCTTTGCTAATTAGGGATAATTTCTGCAGCTTTCTCTCATTCTTTGTATCTCTATTTGTCTAATCTTTCTGAAATTTGCTGTCCATTAAGTTTTTCATTTCAGCCATTCATGTCTAGAAACTCATTTTGTTTTTTGTTACTGAGGGAAAACAATTAACTTACTTTGGAGTGGTATAACTTCAAACATCAGTGGAGAAGGTGGTGGCAGTTAAGTTCTCCCCAGTACCCTTCAGATTGCCCTTCACTGAGGCCAACTCAGATAGTCTATTGTCAAGTATGAGATTGTCCTATTCTAAAGCAAATTGGAATAAATAAATGAAGTCTATGCAATGGGAAGTGGGTAGTTAACTAGATTATAAAGCATTCATAGACAATGAAGACACTGTTCAGGTTGTGAGTGTGATAAAATTTCCAAGACATCAAGTTAGAACCATAGCAGGAAGCCAAGAAGTGGGAAAGCATGGCCCTCCCTAGCAAGTCCTGGGAACATCTTCTGGCCTATATCCTGCTTCATCCACATTTCATTTTTCTCCTAATAATCCCACCTCTTACTAAGACGAGTTTATTGTTAAAAGTTAATTATTTACTTGGCTTTTGTCCCCAGTTGTGTTTTAATAATATGAAAGAATGTGAGCTTGCCATTTTTCTTTACTTTTCCATTTGTAAAATTCTAAAAATAAAATGTTAATTTGACTGAACCAAGTTATCCAGATTCACTTGGCTTGGTGCGAAACTGATGGAATTTTAGTGAGTTTATTTCTGTACTTTCATCAAGTTTGGTGTATTATTTTCTGTCTTCTTTAAAGTAAAAATGTTTTTTCCTATTAAAAACAGATTTACCTGTAATCCCAGTGGCTCAGGAGGCTGAGGCAGGAGGATGGAGAGTTTGAAGCCAGCCTCAGCAAAAGTTAGGTGCTAAGCAACTCAGTGAGACCCTGTCTCTAAATGAAATATAAAACAGGGCTGGGGATGTGGCTCAGTGGTTGAACACCCCTGAATTCAATAACCAGAACCCCCCCAAAAACACCATTTTTACCAAAACAATTTAAAGCATAAATTTTTACATTTAAGTTAAAACATTAAAATATATCAAGAAAATGATTTTACCCTTTTAACCATTTTGATTAAAGACAACTTCTAAAAATTTGTTAAAAATATGATGTGACCTCTATTCAGACGTGTCTTGTCTTGTGTTTCCCATCGAGAACCTTGACTGGGACATGGGCCAGGTTGAATGAGATAAGAATGTTCCTCCATATTGCTGCTGAGGAAGAGAGAACAGTATTTTATCATAGGTAATAATTTGCCCTTATATCAGAAATGCAGCCTTTTAACATGAGCTTTACCTCTGTAAGTTATTACCAATAATTTTTAAAGTACTATAAAAGATGGTCCCCAGTTCTAGGATATAGGAATTCAGCAATTCTATTTATGAGCACATAATTGTTGAATTATCACTTTTTGTTAAGAATATATCTTGTTTTTAATTAGAGACTCCTGGTCCAACAGGACACTGCTCTCTGACCTCTACTTCTCGGTGTAGTCTTTGTAGTCTTTCTCAGCTCCCCCACCAGTGGCTCTTTTACACTCCCTCTCTGCCCCACAAGTACATTCCTTTATAAATGTTTTCCTTTCCTTCTTCCCTATTAAACTCCAAATTGCTTAGTCCTTGGATCCTTCTTTTTACTTAACTTTCATTCCACACTCATGCATTAATCTGATGGTGGATGAAACTCATTCTTGCCTATTGAGCCAGAATCAAGTAACATCTATGCTCAGCAGCCAGCATGAACAGGTGTTAATGGAAAAGGGTCAGTTGTGAGAATAGTAATAGCTGGTAGCATTTATTATGCACTTCCATTTTGCTGTGCAAGTTTCATGATTTATCTGTCTAAATTCTCATAACTTAAGAGGTAAATATTTTTATCTGAGCCCTTCCTCACCACACATTATACTGCCACTCTACTCTTTGTTACATTTGCCTTATATCTATTTGCTCATCATTTATTTTCAACCTTTCTTTTTCTCTCCTTAAGAAATTGAGGAATAATTTACATACAGTAAAACGATAAATCTTAAGGGTATGGATTGATGACTTTTTATATTCGCCACCTAGATGAAGATACAAAATATTTTCTTGGATTTCCTTCCAGGCACTATTCTCATGGCATTCTGACTTTGTCAGTAGAGTAGCTTTGCCTTTTTGAAACATCACATGTATCTGGCCTTTTTGTTTTAACTTAATACTTTCTTGAGATTCATTCAAATTGTGTATCTGTCAGTGATTTTTTTTTTTTTACTGTGTATTGATAACCAAATTTTGTTTGGTTGTTCTCATAGACATTGGGTTATTTCCAATATCTATTTAGGCTTTTACTGAATAATGTTGCTATGAATATCATTGTAAAAGTCTCTTTGTGGACATTCTGTACTAATTTTTATTGGACATACACTTTGAAGTGTAATTGCTGGTGATGGATCAACGTAGTTAGAAACTGGATAGCTTTTCATAGTGCGTGTTGTGCTTTACACTCAGCCAATGAAAAACATTCAAACAAGTGTTCCAGTGGGCTCATGTTCTCACCAGCATGCATTA
The DNA here is from genome assembly GCF_021218885.2 of Marmota monax. Lineage (NCBI taxonomy): Eukaryota > Metazoa > Chordata > Mammalia > Rodentia > Sciuridae > Marmota > Marmota monax. The sequence goes on along the minus strand of NW_026693024.1, from coordinate 674,167 downwards.
TTATTCTTTATTTTTATCAATTTTTTTGCTATAAATGTCTTTTCCTAACAAATATGACATTAAATACCTTTTCTTAAATATTTAGATATTCACATCCTTCTTTTTTGAAGAGAATAATTCTTCAGCTTATTGGGTTATTCATCATAGTGATTTTTAGATGTCTCTATTAAAGTTTTCTGTCACATACATATTTTTTTCTCTCAGCCCAAACCATGGCTAGCTATTTTGTTTTTATGATATCTTTTGAGTAGAAATATTTAGTGTTATGAGGTTCACTTTATCAATTTTTAATGTTTTTTTCTTCATATCTTGTCAAAATCTTTACCTGTTTCAAAATCCTGAACAAAATCCTGAAGCTTTTTAATTGTTAGCTTTTATGTTTTATGTTTAGGTCTATAATTATCTTTTATTAAGGTTTTCTATATTAAATGAAGTCAAAGTTCATATTGTTTTCCATGTAGATATCATTATTGTTTCAGCATAATTTATTAAAAAGTCCTTATTCACTGAATTTTCTTGATGCTTTTGTCAGAAACAGGAAAGATTGTATATGATTGGCTCTATGTCTAGGCTTCTTTTTCTGTTCCACTGATCTACCTTACCATCCTTATGCAAATATTGTATTGTTATTTTTATTATGTCTTTATGGTATGACTTGAAATCATGTAATGTGAGTAGTTGAGAGCCATTCGTGGGCTCTGTGTAGACTGTATTGGCATTGTACCATAATTAATAGGAGAATCTGGTGTCTGGGAACTTGCAGTAGACATTTCCTCTGGCTGACTGCCCAAACACATGTGAGCCCTATTCAAGCTCTGCCAAAGGTCCTACCCAGCACCAGAGATGGGGTGACTTACTATAGCCGCATAGCCCCTCTAACATGGTTGTGACCTGCCAAGATACCAGTCAACTTGCTGATTGCAAGACATCATGAAGCAAGACTTCACCCTGAAACCTTATCCCTGCCTTTGATGTACCCCTTTAAATAAACCACAAGAGCCATTTTCTAATTGTCTACCTCCAGCTCTCTGGACTGAACCCATCAGGTGCTCCATACTTTAAAACTAATTCCAACTTTGTCTTTTGTTCTTCACTAATTTTTTCTGACTTTAAATTCTTAAGAGGCTTATCCTTCCAAGCAGGCAAGAATTCTCTGGCAGGGTGCTGGCCACCCCGCGATATTGAAATCACGTGATATAAGTTCTCCAACTTTGTCCTTTTCAAATTGCATTGTCTACTCTAAGCCCTTTCCAAATTATTGATTAGCCTGTGAATTTTTACCAACCAAAATATGTCTTTTTAGGAGTTCATTGAATTTGGGAGATTGACAGTATCAATTCTTATTTACTTATTTGGGTCATCTTTTTATAGTTTTCAATAGGGATTTTGCTATATTTTTTTAAAAAATTCATTCCACATATTTTTTTATGCTAATGTAAATATTTTAATATGTGATAATTTTTCTTTTTAATATATAAAAGTACAATTGATTTTTGTTACTAACTTTGCTGCCTTGACAAACTTGTTTATTTCATTTATGAGTTTGTCAGTTTGTTTAGATTTTTAAGGTGTGTCATCATGTCTTCTACTTTTTGAATGTTTTCTCTTCATATATTACATGGATAGGACCTCTAGTATGACCTCAAAAATAAATGGTGAAAGAGGACATAACTGTCTTATTCCTTATCTCATGTGATAAACGTTCTGTGTTTGTGCCATTTTTGCATGTGCTACTTGTAATATTGATTTTCTTTCTATTCCTAGTTTATTGAGAATTTTTGTCATGAAAATATATTGAATTTTATAAGTACCTTTTTTTTTACCTATTGAAACAATACCACTCTGTGTCTTTTTTTTGTTAGTAGATTGCATTTGCCAATAGTTTATTAGGATTTTTGTGTCTTTGTTCACAAGGGCAATGATGCATAATTAATTAATTAGTTAATTAATTTTCGTCGTCACTGTCTTCCCCCTCCTTCTTCTAATTCTTCTATTTGTACTATACTTATTAGAACAAATAAAAAATAGGCAAAAAATTGATGTTGTACATGTCCTTATAAGTTTTTGATACCAGGGTTATACCAGCTTCATTAAAGTAGGAAATGCTCTCAGTCTCTGTGAAAAACATTATGTAATATAATTTCTTCCTCAAATGCTTGGTGAAATTCACCAGAAAAGTTATTTAGGCCTGAGATTTTTATTGTGTAAATTTTTCATTATATAAATCCATTTTTAAAATAATCAACTCAATTATTTTAATAAATATAAGACAACTTGTGCCAGTTTTTGAAAGCTGTGTTTTTCAGGAGTTTGTCAGTTTCCTCAGTGTTGTCAGACTTATTGGCATAAAAATATAATGACTTTTGTCTACCCTTTTAATATAGAGTCTGTAGTAGTGGAAAATGAACAATTGAGGAAAACAGTGGCATTCAGCTGTGAAAGATACAAGTGATAATCTGAACAGAAGAATAATAATACTTAAGGTGATTAAAGTACATCACAAAAGAATATTTTATAAAGATACATAACTTGCATAGCTATCAACTATGTAATAGTTGACAATATGAATAGATTGGCAATTTTCATTTCTGTTATTAGTAAATTCTAATTTTTCTTTATTTCTTCATCAGTCTTGCCTAAGAATTTAATCAATTTTATTATTCTCTTCAGAGAACCCGTGTTTGGCATTAATGTTTTGGCATTAATATTCATCTTTTTAAAAAATTTAATTATTTCTGCTTTTATCTTTTCCTTCTGCTTTCTTTGGGCTTAATATCTCTTTTCATAGCTATTTGAAGTAGAAGATTAAAACATTAATTATAAGGCTTTATCCATTTTAAGGTTTTCTTTTTAAATACTTAGGGATATAAATTTCTTTCTGCCAATGCTTTGTTTCCACAGTTTTTTTTTTTTTCTTCTTTTTTCTTTTTTGGTACTGGGGAGTGAACTCAGGGGTGCTTGACCATTAAGCCACATCCCCATCCCTTTTTTGTATTTTATTTAGAGACAGGGTCTCACTGAGTTGCTTAAGTGCCTCGCTTTTGCTAAGGCTGACTTTGAACTTGTGATCCTTCCGTCTCAGCCTCTGTAGCCACTGGGATTATAGGCATGTGCCACCATGCCTGGCTCCACATAGGTTTTGATATGTTGTTATATTCTCTTCAGTTGTTGTCTTTTGGATGCTCCCATGATTTCTCTTCTTCTTGTTTTTTTTTTTTTTTTCTTAGTGACGGGGCTGCTGGGGATTGAACGCAAGGCTCATGCATGCTAAATACACCAAAAATATGTTTCTTGGACTTGGTTGAGGGAAAGATGTCTTGGCTAAATATAGGGCTCTTGGGTTGTATGCGTTTATTCCTGAAGATATTCCAGTGGTTTCAGGTTCCATTGTTACATGTCAGAAATCTTAGGTCACTCTGATTCTTTCTCCTTTGTCAATAAATTATTTTTTGATCTGGAAGCCTGAAAGATTTTCTGTTTCTTTCTTTTTTAATTTAGAAACTGGAACCGTTAGTATCTGCCTAGACGTGTGAAGTGTTTTCATCAATTCAACAAGCCTATTCAAGTTGCAAACTCTGGTTGAGAACCAGTTAGATATTCTTTTATGGGTTGTTTAATTATTACCTTTTCTCTAATTGCTTACATATCTCTACTTGAATTTCTATTCTTTGCTGCCTTGGGATCTATCTTCCAAATCTCTTCTTTCATACTTATCATTACTTATTACTTCTCTACATTTTTTTTCTGTACTACTTGCACTTCATTTCAGTCTCAGTAGTGGCCATCTATTTAGTTGACAGCTATGCAAGTAATGTGTCTTATCTATAAAATATTGTTTTGTGATATACTTTAATCACGTTAAGCATTATTATTCTTCTGTTTAGATTATCACTTGTATCTTTCACAGCTGAATGCCACTTGTTGATGGGTGTTCTTTTAGGCTGACCCTTCATATATATGGTTTTTTTTCCATTGTTACTTTGTGGAATCTCAGGTCTAGTATTGGAGAGAAGCTTGTGTTTCTCAAACCAATAGCATGGAAGCACACTAGCCACCATCTGCTGCAGAGAACCTAGGGCAGACATGCACTCTTTTGTAACTTCTTGGCCTCTTGAGTGCTATTGAGAACAGGCACACTCATGTGGGGCTGCTGTCAACATCCTCATCCCTGTTCTGATTCCATTACCACCAGGGGACCTCATGGTGAATCACATGGGCTGAACTTTGTCTAGGGTTTGTCTCTTTGTAGTCCTTACACCAGTGGCTTTAGTGTTTTATTTGCCTTTGAGGGAGGGAGCCCTGCACTCTGGAGTTACCATAGGTCCTAACTGATGCCTCCTCTCCATCAAGCCACTCGTAAGCCACAGCAAGGAGGGCTGTAACCAGGAAAGGAAGCTGCATTGGGGTTTTTAGAGGGTCAGAACATGTTTTGTTACTATTAATACTACTCTTAAATGAATGAATTAATATGAAAAAAAACAGTTTTATTATCTTCCATGATTCCTTATTTATTATTTTTGTGCTGGGCATTTAATCCAGAGTGCTTCACTCCTGAGCTGCGTCGCCAGCCCTTTTTATTTTTTTATTTTGAGACAGGGCTTGCCAACTTGCCAAGTTGGTGGTCTCGAACTTTTGATCCTCCTATCTCATCCTCCTGAGTCTTTAGAATTATAGGTGTTCTCTTTTTATTGAAGTTTATTGGCTGATAACAGTTTAGTATTTTTAATGCTTTTTTTATTTGCTTATACAAATGAAAGCTTAGTAAAGTTTTCTCAGAGATGATCTATAGTTCATAGATGGAGATTATTTCTTGTGAAATAGCTAAGAGTGACCTTTGTTATTAAAATAGATAAAATAAAATCCTAAAACTGGTAAGTACTTTTAAAATATACTGAAGTATTTATTATTTACACTATTTTACTTTTTCTTTTGCCTTTAGGTAGGCAGCTCATATTTTTTTATTCTGTGTTTCTAGGTTAGCATGGCCTCACTGAAAGAACTAGACCAAAGACTCTTTGAAAATTACATTGAGCTGAAAGCAGATCCAATCGTTGGCTCCTTGGAACCTGGAATTTATGCAGGCTATTTTGACTGGAAAGACTGCCTACCTCCAACAGGTAAGTAAACACAGTAACTGAAGTTTTAAAAGTAATTGAGTGCATCTATGCTAATAGTAGATATAGATGTGCTTTTGTCAATTAATATATGCTTAGAATGCTTTTCTCTTTATTCAAATTTTTTTTCATTCTTACTGAGGGTGGGAGATGAGTTTTATTTCAACTTATTAGCTCAAACCCATCTTTTTTGATAGTTTGGAATTTAGTACACTTTTTTTTTTTGGCAGTGCTGATTGAACTCAGACTCATGCATGCTAGGCAAGTGCTCTACTGCTGAGCTATACCCCAGTCCATTTTTTTAATTATTAATGCTCTATGGGGGCTGGGGTTGTGGCTTAGTGGTGGAGTGCTTTCCTAGCATGTGTGAGGCACTGAGAAAATTAATTTACCTTATTTATAATCATTGAACATTCTAATAATACATACTTGTTCTCTATCATACTTGTTTTTTGATAGATACAATAGAGTGACTATGGGTGACATTTTCATGCAGTGACCTTGTGACCATCATCAAAAAAGTTATTTAAGAAAACTAGTCAGTTCTGTTTAAGACCTCATTATTGATGCTAAAAAAGTGAATAGAAGGAAAATGTGTAGGACTAAGATTATTCTAGTAATTCAGCAAAGAAAATTTAGCTACACAAGGATGACTGACATATACCACTGTTATCTTTGTGATTTTATTTGAAAATTGCTTAAATCACTTTATAATATATGTCTTAAAAATCATTATTGCTGTTTGAATCAAATAAATTTTTTGATTGATCAAATAGTTGTTTCCTTTTACAAAATAATGTGGGATACATAAAACCAAGTTATCTATTAACATTTTTTATAGAAGTGGTCTTATATAGAAATGTCATGCTTGTACTAGACATATATAGAAATGTCATGCTTGTACTATACATCTATGTATGTATATCCAAAAAGAACCCATGTAACATGGGTTCTTTTTGGATATACATACATAGATGTAATAGTGAATTATTAACAAGTTTGGCTTAATCTTCGTTCTTTTAATTAATCACTGTATTTGTCTTTTGTTTTCTTATTATGTAATGATTTCATTAGATGGTAATAAAATGTGTTCATATGTATTGATACCAAAAACAATCATAAATAATATTGTATGTGACCACAGTAACTTAGTTTTCTGAAATTATGATCATTGTAGTTATATCCTTATACCTTCATCTTGCCATCTTGATCTTTTTCCCTGTAATCTCCATTACTTTTCTGTAGTCATACTTTGTGTGCCCCAAATGGATTACAGTTCATACTCAAAACTATTTCCTTTTTTTAAAGTCTAAATCAGATCCAGTTAGAATCTTGTTTATAATTTTTTCAGTATTTTCCCATCATACACTCAGCTTCATGAAGCTTTGATATGTGGGCTTCTGCCCCTATATCGTAGCACCTCACCTTAAGACCTCTGTCCAGCTGCCTCTACCTCTACCTTTTTGAAAATCATATCCCTCTGAAATGTAAATTGGATCCTTTCCATCCCCTAATCTAAACTCTTAAGCAGTGCCAAGGCCCTGTATATACTCACCTATGCTTGCCATATGCCCTTCTTCTTTCCATGTACCTCCAGCAGGCAACAAGCATCAAAGCCCTGTGTCCACTCCCTTCCCTCTAGCTTCACTCTCTATCCTGCTTACTCCAGCCCTTCCCTGATTTCCTAGATGATTCCTCCTCCTGGAAGCTCTGCCTGACCCCCTTCTACATGTCCTTAGTTGAAGTTGGCATACCTCTAACCTTGTGCTTCTAGAGCAGTTTCCTGTTCTTAGAGTGCTGTATATGTGGGAATTATTTATTATCTTGTCCTTACTGAATACCCTTAGTGCAGGGATCATTTTCACATCTGAGCTCCCAGTGTTTAGCACACAAGATGTTCAGTGTGTGTGTGTGTTGAGTGAATGAAGTTTATTAATATGCAGTCTTTGTACATAAGTGTGTTACTCCTCAGTTTATCTTCCAATTGTTTGCTATATGGTTTTGCTGTGATTTTTCTAAAATTTTTCTTCAGTAGTAAAGTACATCATACAGTATTCATTTCCATGATTATGCTTATTCACTTTTTGATAAATTATACCCAAGAGATTTTCATACTTATTGAAGTGCATTGAAATGAATGTTGTAAATGCTCATTTTCTTGTCTTTTGTTAATTCTCACATGACAGCTGTATGTACTCCCTAAATTTTGGGCAGTTGCATTTTAAACAATCAAGTATATCTAACACATCAGCAATTCTATGCAGCATCACTATGTAAAAGTAATATATTGTTCAGTGAAAGTGTAAACGAGTTTTGTTAAAATTCATATTTCCTTCAATGAGTAACCTATACTAGATATTAAAAGTTAGCACCCAAACAGTTCTTAACCTTATTTTGTGTATGTCCAAGGTGATTAATTTGCTTCAATATTTCTGTGGTGATAGGAACACTCATGACACAACTAATTCCTCCATTACTGCAACAAGTTGGAATTGAGGATCTTATGTCTTCATCAAAAGGTCTAATTGTTATAGAGAAACAGAATTTACTTGCTGCCAATGTGGAAGATGTCTGTTTTTCCTTGACTGGCCCTTTATCATACTTGCCGCTTCTCTTAAAAAACATCAACAGAAGTGCACAGTTCCTCTTGGGGTAGAACATAGATATTCTTTCTCATCATTTTGCCTCTTTAAGAGATATCTTTGGGAAGGAGACTTCCATGAAGTTTTGTACTTCTTGAAGGGCTTTGTTGGGTCGCAGTGCTGGCCATGTGGGTTCTGTGACAGCACTTTAGTGAAAATTAACAAGAGGCAAGGAGTGTGTGAGTGGCAATATCAGGCTAAGAGGGATCTTAGGTGTCCATTGTGTCTAGTTGGATAATAAGACATTTGATGTCCAAGTCCCCCATTGTAACATATTTATTTCATATACCCAAAGTCTATTATCTGTTGTGTTCATGGTTTTCAACCATGTGAAGTCTAAAAATGTAATAGTTTCTATATTTTTTTTCTCTATACAAAATTAAAATTCTGCTGGCTAAATGAGTAACTGGCATGGCTTTTTTTTTTTTTTTTTAAACCCAGCTCAGTTTTTGTTGTTGTTGTTTTTTAGAAAGACAAACTATTTCATAAGCAAATGGCACATGGGACCCTAATGTCAGCAATTTATATACTCTCTCTGATTCCAAAAGCATTTAAGAAGTAGTCCATGTTTGTTTCACTTTTATAAACTGTATTTAGTTCTGTTTTTTGTGTAGTTTTGACTTCATGAGTACACCCGAACCTCAGTCTTGCATAGTCATCTAGTGATTTTTAGTTTGTTTAAAGTTGACTTGAGCTTTGTAAAGTGAACAGTCAAAAGTTTAACTATTAATCTTCTAAAATAATTTCAATTCACAACTTTAATATTTCTTTAGAGTTTTAATCTCCAGAGCCTGAATCTTAAAATCATGTAATTATTTATTGCTGTAGTTAGCATTAAATTTAGTTTTCAATACTCTATGTAGTGATTAAAAAGAAATCCAGTTGATTAATTTCATGATTCAAGAAAAAATATCCGTTAAAGCCATACGTGTGCTTTTTAACCTGGCGGTTGGATATTTAAATTGTTGTCACCTCTTTATTTGTTATGTCAGTAGAGATCATTCTGGCTAGTTCTGAGTCATATAACTGACTGTTCTTAAGATTTTAATTGTTCTGTCATCCATAATTATCAAGAGCGACAGGATTTGCATTCTATAAATTTGAGAATGTTATTGAATTCCATTTTCATATACACATGGGAGTTCATATCTTTATAGTATATTTAAAAATCTTTCTTTTAAATTTTCTCTTAAATACTGGTTTTAGCTATCTTTTCTCTCCAAAAGGCATATAAGTTTAAATTTATATTCATTCATTAAAGGCATATAAAAAATGAATTTAAACTTAATTATTTTATGTAGTAAAACACCTAATTGAATTTTTAATTCAAGTGCTTTTTAATTAATTATAATAATTGAAATTATAATGGGAAGGGGAAGATGGTTTATGTAATTTGTGACATGAATACATCTGAACATTCTAAAAATAATATCATAGTTGACTGCTTACATAAATGGTGCATATAACCAGAGTCGAATAATTTCCCATACATTAGTAATATGTCAGATCACAGTCCCTGTGCTGCTGAGTTTCATTAGTGAGCAAGAGTTATTAGTTGTCTGTTGTCAAAGCAGTGTGCTAGGCAGCATATCTAAGCAAGGCAGAGAGAGAATGTAAATCTTGGGAGACAAAGGCAAATGCATATTTCTTATATGTATGTTTGTTTTATTCAAAACAATTTTAGTTTTAAGATTTTTGCTTTTCAGAAATATCTTGCAAATATTTTAAATAAATTCTGTAAGAGACATTGTATAATTAGGTTATTGCCTGCATCTAATGACTCAAATTAAAAGCTTGGGTCTGGTTTAAAATTTCTAGAGAATAAGAAAAACGCTGGAAGAACAGAGATAAGGAAAAAATGGATATTTGGTTAATTTTTCAAAAAACTTTAAACTAGCAGGCAATGTCAAAGTTTGGTCTTGCTCTCTGAGAAAATTGATCATTAAAATGTTGTGGCTCCATATAAAATAATCATATATTATATTTGTGATATGTTTATGTGAATCATATACACACTTACACATTTGGCCACTGTATCTGCAGGTTATGCATCTGTGGATTCAACCAATCACAAATAAAAAATACTGTATTTGAAAATATTATTGCATCTTACGGAACCCAAACAGACTTTTTTTCTTATTATTATTGTGTAAACAATATAGCCTAACAATAATATACATAGCATTTACTTTGTAGTAGGTAATATAAATAATCTAGAGATAAATATATGGAAGAACATTTATAGGTTTTACACATATCATACTACTTTACATGAAGGACTTGAATATCTGTGGATTTGGTATTCAGTCTCCATTGGGGGAATGTTCTGCAATCAATTCCCCATGGGTACAGAGAGATTTTGGTATTTTTCTACCTACACAGAGAGAGGGAGGGACATACACATTGTTCATGTATTGGTAGAAAATGCTGGTCAAGGAAAAATGCATTCATTTTTCTCATATTTTTATTTAGAAAGACAACATATCAGGTTCATATTTTGTCATATACAAATGTGGCTTGATAAGGGTGGGAAGTAGAATCACAGAAAACTTTAATTTTCTATTTTAAGTTTAGTGTTTGAGGAATATTTGTGAGGAGCATACATTCTTTTTTTCCCCTTCCTTCCCTCCTTCCTTCCTTCCTTCCATCCATCTTTTTTGTAGATAGACACAACACAATGCCTTTATTTTTATGAGGTGCTGAGAATCAAACCGGCCTCCCGCCCGTGCTAGGCAAGTGCTCCACCGCTGAGCCACAATCCCAGCCCCATACATTCTTATTTTTAAAAAGAAATTTTTATCCATGGAGGCAGGATACTCATGAAGAAAAAGTATACATGACACTAATTCATTTTCATCATACACACGAAATTGGTTTGATATGAAAAAGACATACTCATGAATGAAAAAGATACTCATGAATCTAGGTTTCAGCAAGCCATGAAACCATTTTTCCTGATATTCTCTTGGAAGTATATGCTACTTAAATTCAGAATGTCTTCCTATCAGTTTAGAGGGAAGCCTGGAGTCACTGCAGGTGTATTTTCTTTTTTTTAAAGAGAGAGAGAATTTTTTTAATATTTATTTTGTTTTAGTTTTCGGCAGACACAACATCTTTGTTTGTATGTGGTGCTGAGGATCGAACCGGGGCTGCACACATGCCAGGCGAGCGCGATACCGCTTGAGCCACATCCTCATCCCTTCTTTTTTAAACAATGTGTAATACTTTGTTAACCATTTGAAAATGGAGGAATAAAACTAGTGAAGTTAGCTTATGTAACACTGTTACATTATACTTACAAAGTTTCTACAATGCTTTTTGTGTATCTTGTGATAGAAGCATCCTCAGATTAATGACAAAATTTAGCATGCTTTACTAGTGCTTCCTCAGAACCAAAAATATAAGTTTCAGAGAAATTCTTGTTCCAGCAATAGTAGAAAACTTATCAGGTATCTCCTTCCACAGTTAAATTGTAAACTCTGCACAGAAAGTAGAAGCACAGAAGAGCCATCAAAACCAGAAACTGGAAGGGGGTGCTTCAGTGAAATTGTAGAAACCAAAGCAAGTCTTTCCACGGCTTCCCTTTAGGGCTCTCTCCAGGTTGTAGCACCTGTGGCTAGCACTCAAGCAGAAAGCCACAGATAAGTAAGACAGGGAATACAGCTGATGAAAGTAATACTAGATGGAAACTCAAATCTAAAGAAAAGATTGACACATGAGTAAATGAAAAAAGCAAACTTTGCTTTTGTCACTAATTAAAAAAAATGATTGTTTGATGCAAGAAAAAGCCATATATTCATTAAACTGAATTCACAATCAAAAAGTTTTCTTTGTAGAAAATTCCCTATTTAAACACTTTTACTGATAAATTCTGTGAAACATTTAAGGAAGAAATAGTAACAGTTTTACACAAATTTTACCAGAAAATGTTGGTGGAAGAAATCTCATTTTTTAATATTGAATATTGAATCTCATTTTATGAGGTCTGCACAATCCCAAACTGAAATCTGGCAAGAATACTACAAGGAAAGAAAATTACACCCCAATCTACCTCATGAACGTTGGAAGAAAAAATTTTTTACAATTATTTTTAGCAATTCAGATAAAGTGACATTATACATATAATGGAGTACTAATACATTAGGACCAAGCAAGGTTTATTTCAGATATGAAAGGCTTGTGCAATGTTTGAAAATTAATCACTATATTAATAGCCTGAGAAAGAAAAGCCATATAACCTTTGCCTCTCAGCAGAGGTAAAGAAAATATTTCACAAAAGCCCAACATTAATTCATCATAAAAAGTCTCAGCCAATTAGATATAGAAGGAAACTTCCTAAACCTGATAAAAGGATCTACAAAAGTCCTGTGGCTAAAATAAGATAATGAAACATGAAATACTTCCCACTAGCATCAGAAAGGAGACAGAGGTGTCTACTCTATTTCTGTTCAGTATTATCCTGGAGGTCCTAGTTATTGTCATAATGCAGGAAAAAAAACAACAACATAAGATTGGTGGGAGTGGGGAAAGGTTGTATTAGTTGTTAGTGACATTTTTGTCATTGTGACCAAAATACTTGACAAGAACCACTTAGAGGAAGAAAAGTTCTTTTGACACACTCTTTCAGAGTTTCAGTTTATGATCAGCCAACTAACTCCCTCACTCTGCCCAAAGTGAGGTGAACGTTATGTCAGATAGGTATGGCATAGGAGTGTTGCTCTGTTCCTGGCAGCTGGGAAATACAGAGAGGGAGGGGAAGGGCCTCAGGAACCCTTCCAAGGCACACCACCCAGTGACCCACCTCCTCTAGTCATGCCCTACCTGCCTATAGTTACCATCCAGTTACTTCATTCTAAGATGGACTGATTAGGTTTTAGCTCTCATCATCTAATCATTTCACCTCTGAATACTCCTGCATTAATACAAGCTTTTAGGGAACACCTCATATCCAAACCATAACAAAGAGAGGTAAATAGGGAGCCTACACCCTGGGAACAAATCTTTACTCCTCACACTTCAGATAGAGCCCTAATATCCAGAGTATACAAAGAACTCCAAAAATTAGACAATAAGAGAACAAACAACCCAATCAACAAATGGGCCAAGGACCTGAACAGACACTTCTCAGAGGAAGACATACAGTCAATCAAAAAGTACATGAAAAAATGCTCACCATCTCTAGCAGTCAGAGAAATGCAAATCAAAACCACCCTAAGATACCATCTCACTCCAGTAAGACTGGCAGCCATTATGAAGTCAAACAACAACAAGTGCTGGCGAGGATGTGGGGAAAAGGGTACTCTTGTACATTGCTGGTGGGACTGCAAACTGGTGCAGCCAATTTGGAAAGCAGTATGGAGATTCCTGGGAAAGCTGGGAATGGAACCACCATTTGACCCAGCTATTGCCCTTCTCGGACTATTCCCTGAAGACCTTAAAAGAGCGTACTACAGGGATACTGCTACATCGATGTTCATAGCAGCACAATTCACAATTGCTAGACTGTGGAACCAACCCAGATGCCCTTCAATAGATGAATGGATAAAAAAAATGTGGCATTTATACACAATGGAGTATTATACAGCACTAAAAAATGACAAAATCATGGAATTTGCAGGGAAATGGATGGCACTAGAGCAGATTATGCTAAGTGAAGCTAGCCAATCCCTAAAAAACAAATACCAAATGTCTTCTTTGATACAATGAGAGCAACTAAGAACAAAGCAGGAAGGAAGAGCAGGAAGAAAAGATTAACATTAAACAGATACATGAGGTGGGAGGGAAAGGGAGAGAAAAGGGAAATTGCATGGTAATGGAGGGAGATCCTCATTGTTATACAAAATTACATATAAGAGGTTGTGAGGGGAATGGGAAAATAAACAAGGAGAGAAATGAATTACAGTAGATGGGGTAGAGAGAGAAGATGGGAGGGGAGGGGAGGGGAGATAGTAGAGGATAGGAAAGGTAGCAGAATACAACAGTTACTAATAGGGCATTATGTAAAAATGTGGATGTGTAACCGACGTGATTCTGCAATCTGTATTTGGGGTAAAATTGGGAGTTCAAAACCCACCTGAATCAAATGTATGAAATATGATATGTCAAGAGCTTTGTAATGTTTTGAACAACCAATAAAAATAAAATAAAATAAAAAGATTCAAGTGTTATTAAATAAAAAAAAAGATAAAATTGTTTTTATTCGAAGACAATGTCACTGTTTATATAGAATATTCTAAGGAATCTATAAAATTATTGTAATTAATAATTGAATTTATAGGATCTCAGGATATAGAATCAACATGCAAAATTCAGTTATATTTAACATAAAACAGTTAAATATAGCAAAAAATTGAAAATAAAATTTTAATAATTCCTTTTATGGTATCATTAAATGCTTAAAGAATAAGGAATAAATCAAACAAAATACATTTAGGACTTCACTGGAAATGGAAAATTACTACTGAATGTAATTTCATTAAATAAAACTAAAATAAATGAATATATAAACTGTGTTTTTGCATTGGAAATCTCAATATTAAGAAGTCAGATCTCTCAAATTGATCTGTAGATACAGTGCATTACCAACCCAATTCTCAGTATCTTTTTTTGGGGGGTAGGGGTGGGGAGTAATTAATAGGTGGTTCCAAAATTTATTTGGAAAAATGAGGGTTTTGAATAACCCAGAGATTCTTAATGAAGGACAGGAAGTCGGTGTGTTCACACTGCTTGGTGTAAAGACTTGGTAGAGCTACTCTAATGAAACTTTAGTATTAGCATAAGGACAAATAGATCAGTGGAACAGAAAGAACACATGTATACATGGTCAGTTATTTTGACAAGGCACTAAAGCATGTCCATGGCAAAAGGAAATGTTAACAGATATGTTGCAACAGGTGAATAAAAACAGCTTTTTTAAAAAGAAAAAAAAAACACAAAAGGCCAGTAACAGATTGAGAATAAACAGCAGCATTTATAATCAGGGAAAGGCAAAGAAAATCATAGTGAAATACTACTTCAGACTCATGAGAACAGCTAAAATTAAGAGACTGGGAATACTAATGTTGGCAAAGGATGTGGAACAACTAGAACTCTAGTATTGTTAGTGCATTCATCAGTTTTCCATCACTGTGATAAGATAACTGAGAATAATCAACTAAAAGCAGGAAAGGTTTGACTCAAGGTTTTAAACGTTTCAGTTCATGGTTGACTGGCTTCATTAATTCTGGGCCTGTGATGAGATAGTACATTATGGCTGAAGACATGTTGTAGTAAAGCTTCTCACTCTGTGATGACTAGGACTGGGGGGAAGAGAGGCAGGAAGAAAATGTACCTTCAAAGGTCTGCTCCCAGTGACCTTCCTCCAACTAGGCCCCATCTCCTAAAGGTTGTACCATCTCCTACTAGGGCCACAGGCTGGCAGCCAAGCCTTTTGTGTGAAGTCTATGTCTATCCAAACCATAACATTTCACCTCTGGCCTCCAAAGGCTCATGTCCATCTCATAATGCAAAATGCATCTATTCCTCTCCTCTGAGATTCAAGGAAACTCTTAGCTGTAAAGATCAAAGGACAAATTATATACTTCAAACATACAATGGCACAATTCCTTTTAAAAATGGGAATAACAGGAAAATAACAAAGAAAGATTGGGCAAAACCCAAACCCAGCAGGGCAAATATTAAATTCTGTAGTTCCATGTTCAGCATCCAGGGCATGATGTGAGCTACAAAGGACTTGGATGGCTCTTCCACTATAGTCTTGTCAGCTATAGCCCATGTGGTCACTCTTGGGCTTGTAATGGGATTATCGCCCAGTAAAACAGGGCACTGTTCAGCAGGAAACAGCTTTTATTAGTGTCAACACTTGCCCAGTGGATTATATCTAAAGGCTGAGCCTGGAATGCAGCATGGTGTGTCTCTTGCAAGTTCTTTTGTCTCCCATATAAGACAATACACATTCTGATTGGGTATTCTCATACTATAGAGTTGCAACTAAAGTTGCAACAGCTTCTTACATAACTGAGTTATGACAGAGTCATAACAGATTTGCAGCAGTGTTGGCAAGCACACTGAATGCCACGTTTCCTTTTCTTTGTTCTGAAATGAGAGCCCCTCCACAGGTTAGCTCGCATTGCCTACAGATTCCTTGGCAGATGTTCCACAATCTTGGCATCTCTAATTTCCTGGGGTTTCCATTGCAGCTTTGGGCATCACTCTCATAGTTTTCACATATCATGCTTTCAGGGGTTACCTGTAGGGACCTTGACCCTGCCGTCTACTGCCTGGCCTCCCAGGCTTTCCTTTGAAATCTCAGTGGACGCCTACATAATCATAAGACTCTTACATTCCGAATGCCTGCAAAACCAGAACTTCGTGGATTATGTTAAGTTGAGCCACCAGCTCAGGCAGCAGCAGGGACTGCTTGGGCCATGGCTTTGGTGACCTCTGAGTGCCTGGATAGCTGAACATGGTGAAATAAGTCCTGGGGCAACAACTTCTGAGTTGTTGTGGAAGCTATTGTGGGAGCAGGGTGCCCAAGGGCTTCTTCTCAGATGAATGGTTTATACCTTTTAACACCTTTGAGTCTGGGAGGGATAGAGTCTTACTTATTCCTTAGAAGTCCTCTAGGCATCTTTTCTATGTCCCTTTGCAAAGTGACTTGCTTCTTTTTAATATTACTGATCTCTTTAACAATCACACTCTCCTTGCCTAAAAGTTTACACTCATTTCTTTCCTGCAAGTTTTCAGACATTTCTTCTCTACTTTTTGTTCCTGATTCTCACTGTAAATCTGACTAATGCAACCAGCAAGCCTGAAAGCGTGCTGCTTTTAAATTTCCTCTGTTAAATTACTTAGTCTATCACCTTTAAATTCACCCTCACTTAGAGTGACTTGGACAAAATGTAGACAAGTTCTTTGCCAGAATGTAACATGAATGACTTCTGGTCCATTTCCCAGTAGAATCCTCATTTCCATCTGAACTCTCATGCATTCCCATTGGCATTCTCTCATTCTCTTCTTAGCTTCTTAGCTTCCACCAAAATTGCCCATGAAGCTCTGCTTACATCATTCTAAGCTTTTCTAGCCCACTTCTCCAGACGTTTCTGACTTCCTCCCCCAAACCAATTACAAAGGTTTCCAGATCTCATGGCCAGGTATAACCACAGCAATAGCCCCTCTTCAGTACCAATTTTCTGTGTTAGAATTCTGTTGCTGTGTAAGAATACCTGAAAAACTCAACTTACAGTAGGAAAGGTTTATTTTGGTTTACAATTTCTGAGGTTTTAGTCCATGGTTAGCCAGCTTCATTATTTCTGGGCTTATGGTGAGGCAGAACATTATGGCAGAAGGACTATAGAACAAAACTGCTCACCTGATGGTGGCCCGAAACAAATCTGGGACAGGGACAAAATATATTTTTCAAAGGCCTGCTTATTCCCAGTGACCTGCTTCCTCAAACTAGGCCCTACTTCCTAAAGGTTTAACCACCTCCTAATAGTGCCATAGACTGATGACTTGTTACTCCCTTTAAAGGGAGACATAAGCAAATAAGCTCAAGTACAAGAATACATACTATAGGATTCCATCTAAGTGAAGGTCAAGAACAGGCTGACTAATCCAAGATGGCTAGAGGTGGGTGGTAGTAATGGACCAAACGATGGCAGGAGGGAACTATTAGGGGTGATTGAAATGGTGTGTATCTACCCCGGTGCAGTGGCGTATGCCTGTAGTCCTAGTAGCTTGGGAGGCTGAAGCAGGAGGATTGTGAGTTCAATGCCAGCCTCAGCAAAAGCAAGGCACTAAAAAACTCGGTGAGACCCAGTCTCTAAATAAAATTCGAAATAGGGCTGGGATGTGGCTCAGTGGTTGAGTGCCCCTGAGTTCAATTCCTGGTACCCCTCTACCTCCAAAAAAGAAATGATCTGTATCTTATTTGGATAGTAACTAGAAAGTTGCACACTTGTATCAAATCCCATTGGATTATGCACTAAAGATCTTTGCTTTCACTGTATATGAATTTTACCTCAAAAGAGTTCATTGAGTAGAAAAAAATTTAAAGTCATGCAAGAAAAATTGAATTATGAGGAAAAAAAGCATACAAAAAAGAAAAGGCATAATTAGAAACATAAAGACAAAAAGATATTACATGTAAATTATGTAGGAACAGTTATGGTGTAGGCAAGTTTTAACAACTAGAGGGAGGAGAAGACACAGCTTAATATGGGGCAGTGTATGAATTCTAAAAGTTGTAGGTTGTTTGCAGGTCTACTGTCCAAGTGCTCTGTGATGTTTCTGCTTTAAAGTATCCAGTGAAATGAGAGTTGGAATTACTATAGTATGGTATCCAAAGATAGAAGTGGCAAATTCCTGTGTTCTGAAACTATTACATCTTAAAACCAAACCATATGAGAAAATGGTTGTCAGGATAGACTATATTCTAGAGAAGGGATTAAAGATGGATTTGGGCTGGGGATGTGGCTCAAGCGGTGACGCGCTTGCCTGGCATGCGTGGGGCGCTGGGTTAGATCCTCAGCACCACATAAAAATAAAATAAAGATGTTGTATCCACCGAAAACTGAAAAATAAATATTAAAATATTCTATCTCTCTCTCTCTCTAAAAAAAAAAAGAGGGATTTAATAGCTATCTTCTTATATCTACATTTTTAAAAAGGAAAAGTAGTTTTATATAGCTGGAGAAGGCAGAATTAAAATCACATAGCAGTTATCATTAGAATTTTCAAAAATATGGTCATCCTTATAAGAAATATATATATATATTTTATCAGCAGCAGTGTTCACATCAATGCTGAGTGGCCAGCCACCAGATATTGTTGATCAAAATGGCCTCCAAAGACTTGCAAACTTCTGATTCTGCTGTTTCTAATTGGGGATAATTTAACCTGGCCTGTAATCATAGGATAGATATCTTAAGGAACAAGTAGGATTTGGGATACATCCCAATAATTCAGATGATTTAGGGCACTCAAAACTCCTAGACATTAAAGACCAAATACAAAACAAAAGAAAAATAAAACTAATCAAACTGAAGTTAGATGCTTTAAGGGAAGTTGTTAAGGTAGTGATGGCAATATGGCCTAGTGGGGACTAGATGATGGAGGTGGGACTTTATCATTCTGCTGAAGAGATTAGTTAGGAAGCTATAGAGGAAGTCCTGGGGTGAGGTGAGTGGACTGTGCACTTGGGTGGAATCAGGAAAAAATAAATGAGATTTCCTTTATGATATGTGCTTTATAACAATTAACACAATTATGTACAGTAAGATGTATTTACAACTTGGGGAAGACTGTCTGATAAGCATTTTCATATTTCAGTAAGTAGTGGACCTGGGTTTGTTTGTTTTTCTCTTCTTGCTAGAAGAAATGAAAAATTCAAAACTAAGTTTGTAAAACTTTCTAGAGTAGGAACTTATCTTTTGTATGTGGTTAGAAGTCAAAGGGAAAACATCCATTACTTCAATTCACTTATTTCACTGTACATCACTGCTCAGTTATGTGTATTAGGAACATCGCTTCTTAAACTAAGAAAGCAGATTATCACTTTAGAATCACTTTCTCTGGACCTCAGCCATCTGTGAGTAGCCTCATTAGAGGCCCGCTCTGGTAGTCACAGATGGCTCTACTGGGCATGTAGAAGGCTGCAGCCAGGCTAATTTCTTCACAAGATGACCTCTCTACATAATTATACCATTGCTACGTCTGATAGTTCTTCCCAATAGATACCTGAATAAGGATTATAAGAAATTGTTCTTTCCACTGAGTATATTGTTTTCTCAATAAAACAAATTTATAACCACTTATCCCCTCCACTTGATATAATGAAACTTGAAGTTCTCTTCCTCTGGCTTCCTTTTTTTCCCTGGTTAAAGCATTTAAGTAACTTTCACTGCAATGTCTTAGTCCTGATCAGTTTTGCTCCCCTAGCATACATACCTAACACTATGTTCAAATAATAACACTTTATTCAGAATATAAATTTAATGTGAAATAGACATAGTTTTCATTCAAGAGAGTACTTTTTTTCAGTGCTGGGTATTGAAGCCAGGACCTTGCAATTGCAAGCAAGTGTTTTACCACTGATCCATACCCCAGTCCCTAAATTCCATTTTTAAAAGGAATTTGGGAGGGCTGGGGATGTGGCTCAAGCAGTAGCGTGCTCGCCTACATGCATGCGGCCCGGGTTCAATCCTCAACACCACATACAAACAAACATGTTGTGTCCGCCGAAAACTGAAAAATAAATATTTAAAAAATTCTCCTCTCTCTCTCTCTCTTTTTTTTAAAAAAGGAATTTGGGAAACAGCAATTCAATCACAAAATCCTTGAGATCACCAGTACAAATTTAAGGACCTAATTATGCTTTGCACACTGGCCAAATTAAACTACACATTCATGCCCTGTTTAAATTTAATTCACAGATACAGAAATATACATATTTAGAACATTAAGACTAGAATAAAATGAAAATCAGTATGTTAATCTGTATATTCAAAGTTTTTAATTTGTCTATTTGTATGGTTTTATTTCCTCCAACATTTTTCTCTTCATACTAAATTTTGTAATTTTAAAAATATTTAAAATTTGACTCTGTGTACAGAGTAAGTCAGACTTGCAAGTAAGATTTGTAAGCAACTAAGACATTGCAGTGAAAGTTAATTAAATGGTTTAATCAGGGCAGAAAAATAAGCTAGAAGAGAACTTCAAGTTTCATTATGTCAAGCAGAGGGGATAACTTCCATTATAAATTTGTTTTATTGATAAAAAAGTAAAAGTAAACAAGTAAGACTTGCTCCTGTACACAGAACTCAGGTTTTGTCTGTGCTGTTTGCCCATATCATTAAATTTTCATCTTTATTTAAACATTAGTCTCATCAGCTGTTAAACTTTAACAACTTGTAGGGAAAATCTTTTTCCGAAAATTTCTGGAGAGTTTACTAAAATGCATTTTATGTACTGGCACAGAGAGGTATATACAGGTTTGTTGCAATATTGCTTTCTGGCTTATTCTTCATCTTAGTTCCTTTGAACTGCTATAAGAAAATAGCACCAATTGGGTAATTTATAAAGAACAGAAATTTACTTCTCAGTTCTGGAGGCTGGAAAGTCCAAGATGAAGGTGACAGCAGATTCAATGTCTGGTGAGGCCTGCTGTCCACTTCCAAGATGACACCTTGTTGCTGCGGTGGACAAACCCTGTATCTTCACATGGTAGAAGGGGTGGAGGGTTTCATTTGCCACTCAAACCCTTTTAATAAGGCACTAATCCACTTCCATTTCTAAATAATGTTACTAAGAGTTAATGTTCCTTATAATTAATATGATATACTCTGTTAATTGTGATTAATGATAATTAATAATTAGTGATAATTAATGAGATAATGATTATAATGTTTACTTTGGTAAATCTAGAGAACCAGTTCTAGGTGTGCAGGCAAAAATATGAGCTGATCTCAGCAAATATAAAACTTGTGGTGTTCTAATAATATACAAAGAAAGCATTATTTCAGTGTTAATTCCTATTCCAAATAAAACACCTCAGCCAACAATTCAGGGATGAGCTATAAGGAAGATTTATAAAACTATAACTTTGAAGTGTTTTTCTCTCCATAACCAAGTCCTGGCTTTTTGGATGATGGAATCCAGATCGATAATGCCCTCCTTTCCACCTGTGTGCTTCCATCCTTCCCATATTATGTGCTCCTTAGCCTCTGGAGGCTAATTAAACTTGCTTTCACACTCTACTCTGTGATCTCTTGAGGCTCGTTCTTCTCCTCTCTTCTCTGGTCAGGTCTTGACATCTTCCTCTCCATAGCCTTTTTCTTATCAAAATTGAAAGTCACTCAAGTATCTTAAAAAATATAATAAGCAAACCTTGTTTCATCCCCTTTAGCTGCACTTGGACATTGCATTTTACCCTTGTAGTCAAGACTTTGAAAAAAACTGCTTCAGATCACACTCTCCCTCCTCCTTTGGGTGCTTGTCGCGACCCCCTCGCCAGCAAGGAAGACACGACACAGGATTCTTCTTTCAGCGGTTTATTCAGGCCTTAACTCTAGTTTTCTCTCAAGCGCTCTCTCTCCCTCACGCACCCCCACACAGCCTAATAAAGCTTACTCAAGTCCAATCCAAAGCTGCCACGCGGGGTTTTCTCATTGGGTACTGAGGGACAGCGCGCCAATACTCCCAAATAAGGAGTTGTTTACCAAGATCCACAACGGAAACCGGCGCCATCTTCTAATGGTGTCAACGGTTTAGAAACACGGCTCACCACAGTTCCCCCTTATTTCTTAAAAAACAATGCAGGCGAAAGTAGAGGTCCTATCCCACTGTGCAAACATGGCTGCAATGTATGGCTCAGTCCCAAGGAGGCGCCTTCCCTAGATCTGACACCATATCAGCCGACGCCTTTTTTCGTGGGACGGGGCTTGGACGCCAAACCCGTATGCAATAGGACATGCTTCCCTTGAGGTCCGGAGACCGGATCACTCAAGTGCAGTGCCTTGCCTCGCATCCTGCATCGTGATGACGGCGAAAAGGAAGGGGGATTTTACAAGTAGCCGGTCAGTGACTATGAGGTTGGAAGTGGCAACACCATCTCTCAGCCCCTGAGAAAACGAAGGGTCCAAAGCATAAAGTGCAGCGCCAGCATGGAAGCCCACCTGCGTGCAATGGCAACAAGGCCTGCAGAGTGCATGGGCCTTCCATAACTGGGAAGCATAATTGGGAAAGCAGGAAGAGGAGGGCATGCCAATCCCAGTGCAATGTCAAAGATAACTTGGGGTGCAATGGCCAAAACCCAGGAAATTATTGCTTAAGTTGCGCAAGCCAAACTTGTGGAGAGACACCATTCTCTAGGGCTGCAAAAGCCTGGACGATCATAGCCTTTTCTTGGCTATGTCGAGCTCTTAGGCGACAGAAAAGCCACAGACAAAGGACAACCCCAAAACAACACATCGCTCCAAAAATGCCTACTCCCACCCATTCCTTAAAGAAAGAAAAAGCAGAAGACAACCAATTCGTAAATTGGCCCAATGTCACAGGGTCCACACGAGTGTTGTTCAACATGGCAATTTGTGTCAGTTGGGTCTGGATCAACTTCTCTGCTTCCATGGATCAGTTTCTGGCCAGGTACTGTCCAATAATTTGAGAGGTATTCCTGGAATCATTAAATCTGAGAGATGTTATACATAGATGTGCACGATGATCAACACAACCCAAATGTACTAGGTCTGACAATTCCTCAATCTGAGCTTGGAGGAGATCCACCCTTTGATTAACGGCCAAAATTCCTGATAAAATATGTTGATTGATTTTACTTTGAGACTCTAAAATGTTGGAAGTTTGTTGGATGACCTGATTAACCGTGGCCGCAGTCTGCACTTGACTAGCCATGGCCACTCCAGCAGTGACCACTGCAGCAGCAGACACTGCAACCGCTGTCACAATAGCTGCCGTGATTCCAAAATCCCTACGGCTCCTGAGCACCTCAAAAATAGGGAAGGAGTCCGGATCCTCAGTAACCGGAATCGGGACGAAAGTCAGGACCTTCATAACAACTGCCGTGCTCCAAGATCCATTCCAACACTCAGACAAGACACATGTACAATTAGAACAGTCAATCATTTCTGATCCTGTAGTATTGGTATCATTGGTCAAAAGGAACAGAAACGGAGAATGAAGGCAGACTGCTGCAGAGGGCAGTGTAGCATTGGACACCTGAGAATTGTATGAAATGTTTTTAAGCCTCCTACCATTAACGGTGTCCTGTACAGAGCCAGACACATTAAACAGCCAGCTCTGGACTCCTCTCAATTGGGCCAGAGCAGAGACATCGGCTGTGGCCCCCTTTAACATAAATGCTCTCCAATCCAGATACTTTCCTGGAGAAACACAGGCACGCACCAGGCTCGCCCAATCAGACGGAGTCATACAAAAGCGAGAAAGGCCCTCCACCTGGGTAAGTGTAAATGCAGCATCCACACCATAGGTTCGGACTGATTCAGCCAATGTCTTGACAATTTTAAAGTCAAGGGGTTCATGATATTGCCCCCGATTGGCATCTTGAAACACAGGGAATGCTAGACCCATGTCCAAATGAACCTTTCTCCATGTTTGTGCATGAAACGTCCTATTGGATCCTGGGTTAGGATAGGGTGGAGGGTCAGGAGGAATCTCCAAAGCATCCTTCCCCTCTTCCTCATATCCCACATCTGTCTTTGGGTACTTATGTTCTGTGTAGACAGCCTTACAGGGATCACCTCGCCCTTTAGTTTCACCATTTCCCCTTTTCTCTCTAGCTTGCCGTGATAGCAACTCCAATACTTCCTCATTGTCTGAGCTACTGTCTTCCTCAAGGGCTTTCAATGCAGTCAAATCTGGATAAAGTCTAGTCTTTGGCTGACTTGAACGTTTATCATCTCTATCACTTCCCCCACTCTTAATACTTTCAGCTCCCTCGGACCTCTCCTCATGCAATTGTTCAAGAACCTCCTGTCCTTTGGTTAGGGCATCCTGACATCTACTGTCAGATAAGCAACCCCTTACTAACTTCCATAAAGGAATCACCCCACCTTCGAGGGTCCCTTGTTCGTGTGCAAAATCTAAATCCCTGCCTAGTTTTTCCCAGCTGGGGGTCGTGAGACTGCCCGAGTAAGCAAACCACGGGGCCGCTAGATCTACTTGTTTTAAGAACGTCTGCAAAGTACTCTGTTTAACTTTTAAACCTTTAGATCGTAGCAGTCCATCCAGGGCTAACAGAATAGGGCTAGAAGCAGAGGCGCCCATGGCGTTAATACAGAAAGCGAAAGCAAAGAAATAAAGCGAAAGTCCAAAAAATCCCCGCTCTCTCTGCTTACAGAGGAGCGACCCGCTAATTTTTCCGCGGATTCCCACTTACCTGGGAACTTACCGGTGCACCACCCTGACCGCTAAAAGTTCTGGATCCTGGGATTGAGAGGTATTCGGTTCTCCGCGCGGGCCACCAACTGTCGCGACCCCCTCGCCAGCAAGGAAGACACGACACAGGATTCTTCTTTCAGCGGTTTATTCAGGCCTTAACTCTAGTTTTCTCTCAAGCGCTCTCTCTCCCTCACGCACCCCCACACAGCCTAATAAAGCTTACTCAAGTCCAATCCAAAGCTGCCACGCGGGGTTTTCTCATTGGGTACTGAGGGACAGCGCGCCAATACTCCCAAATAAGGAGTTGTTTACCAAGATCCACAACGGAAACCGGCGCCATCTTCTAATGGCGTCAACGGTTTAGAAACACGGCTCACCACAGGTGCTCACTGACCTGCTCTCCCTACCATCACTGGCCTGTCATATTCACTGTCCCCATCCCTGGACATGCCTCCCTCAGCCTCCAGAGCTGACATGTTCCACTTTATTCTCACCCGCAGTTCTAGGCACCTTCCTTGCCCTTAGCTCATCCCACATCACACTCAGTGAGCTCCAGTTTCTTGCATTCCTGCTGTCTCTGACACACCCTAAATCTCACCACATCTCCATTTCTCATTTCAAAAAGGCCTCCTCTCCAACCCACTGCCCACTCTGTTTCCTCTGTGTTCTTTATCATGGCACTGCTGCCTTTGCCCTGCCTGCCCCACTTGCCACAGTTACAAAAATAACACATACACCATCCAGTTAAAAGGGCTTAGAATATTGTAAAATGCATGTAACACCACGATAAACATATTCCTGGTACTATCTGTTGGGACACTTTTCAGAATCTGTCCTCTTTTCTGAATATGGAATCTGTGTTAGCATTTGGTGAAAGCAATTGTCTCTCTGTTACCCTTCCACTCCTCAATGAGTCGCCTGCTCTGGGTAGTTCAGTGCTGTATGAATTCTCCCTTTGATCAGACCGAACACCAACTGAGTGAACTTAATCTGTGAAGAAATGTCCAAGTCAATAATTTCCCTTTACTGAACTCTAAAGGAAAAGATATTATAACTCCTTCGAGGGGTCTTAATTTCATTTGAAACTTATTGTAAGGTAGTTTGTAATGGTGTTGTATTTGTTGATGAGCAAAGAGCAATTTTACGTATTTCTAAAGGAGGATAATCCTAGTTGGTCATCCTTTTTAAAAATCATTTTTTTTCATGTAGGTTCATATTTTTCAGACATTGTCTCCTTTTTTATAAGCAATTTAACATATTAGAGCCAGTGCAATGAAAACCATTTGGACAATGCTTTGGACATTTGGTTATAATTTCTTTGTCTGCCAAACATTTTTCAATAAAGCTAAATGTTGGCTCTAATAGTCTTAAATGTGAAGACTATTAGAAATGAAATTTATTAACCTTGAGATGGACTGTGGCCTACATATTTTCTTCATTGCATGTCTTATCTGCTGAAGTATTTATTTTATTTTATTATGTATTAAATTGATAGTGGTAAACTATGTTTTTGGCATCAGGATAAACTAATGTACTATTGTGCAAACAATCTTAAGTCATTTTTCAAACTTCTTATTAGAGAAATTTTTAGACACAAAGTAAAACAGAATGGTATAGCAAATCTTTATTTACCTTTTGGCTTTAATAATTATCAGCCCTGCCCAATCTTTTTTTTTTTTTTTTAAATCTATACCACCCTACTCCTCACTGCTTCCAGGAAGTCTCAGGTATTACATCATTTTACCCATGCACAAATCAGAGGCAAATTATTTATTTTTTTTAAGAAACATAAGTAATCATAATACTATTATCAGATCTGAAAAAAAAAAGAAAAACGATTCCTTAATTTCATCATATGCCCATTGTTGAAATGTTCATGTTATTTTATTTTAAATTTACTTATTCTAATTTGTTATACTTTATAGCAGAATGCATTTCAATTCATAATACACATATAGAGCACAGTTTTTTATGTCTCTGGTTGTACACAAAGTAGAGTTACACCACTCCATTGTTGAAATTCTTACAGAGGCTTGTTAGACAGTTTGCTTAAGTTAGGATTCACTCTAGTTACATACGTTTTCCTTTATTCATGCATCTCTTAAGTGGTTTTTAGTCTTATTTATTTATTTATTTTTAGTTTATTAACTCTCTGGGTTCCCTCTTGAGTTTTTTAAATAAATTAGGTCCTTTGTTCTTTAGATTTCCTCACAGTCTAGGTTTTTTAGATTGATTCCTCATGATGTCATTTAACATGTTCCTCCATCTTTGTTGTTTGCTCTAAATTTTGTGGTTAGTAAAGATGCTTTATCAATGTTAGGTTTAATGGGTTTACTTCCATCAAGTCTACACAGTATGTTTGGTCTGTTTGTAGTGTTAAGATGAAAATTAGATTCAAATGTTGTCAGCTTCACCCTTTAAAAGTTGGCCATAAACTTTGCATCTAACAGTTTTAGTACCACTGATAATTTTTCCCATGATCTATTTCATATTAGAGATTATTAATTAATGATTATTTCCTGGAATATAACATAAGTTAAAAAATTCTTTTCATTAATTGTATACTTATTCTGAAGTATAATTTATACTGGAAGTTCAAGGAAATTTTTGATTCTTTCTTTGGCACTTTTCAGAATGAGTTGGTTCCCTAGCATTTCTCAAAAGTCTCAACAAAATATTTGTTTATTTTTTGGAAACTCATGATATGAACACATATGATGAGCTTCAATTCATTTTAGTAGTTAATTTTTTAATCAAATTGTGCCTCCCTTTACCAAGGGATCCCTTGAGTGGACTTTGAGTCTTATAGATCAGCCTTGCCCTGTATCCTTGTGCTCTGGTGTATAGAGCTACATTCCTTGCTCATTGTAGCTTTTTTTGTCCCAGTGGAACCAACCGTGGAACAGAAGGAGAGAGAATATGAAAATCTTCCTCTCTCTTAACTCAGTTTTACTCTATCCAAACTGTGTCTCTGCCTTCACTGTTGATCCTGTGGCTTTTGTACTCTCTCTCACTCTCAGTAAATCTTATCCAAAAGTCTGTTCTAAAATTGGATGAACCACATTAGCAATAGTGATATTACCTGGTGTTTCCTATATTCCTTCAATAGCATCAGTTCTGTTTGAAAGTCAACACTCATTGAGCCATTCTAGAACATCACTCACTGTTCCTTTAAGATAGGTGATGAAGCATTGTATCCTTGACTTTTGACAGGATCTTTTTCAGTCTGTAAGGCCTTGGATAAAGTGTGTATGTGTGTTCTGTAATTATTTTATATTTGTATTATGAATCTGTGGAACTTAAGCTTCTAAGGTGCTATAGAAAGCATTAGGGACTTCCCCTCTTCACTTTACCTGATTTTGCTCATTTGTTCATAGTCTGAGAGACTTTTTTTCTAAAACTAATTTTCATATTACAGTTTTGTGCATAGTGGTAAACACCAAGGTAATAAAATAACAGATACTTGAGTATATGCCATGGTTTGGGCATTTTTTTCCTCTATTCCAGGTATTTTTATTATTCTTAGTGAACTTGTTTATATTTAGCATTACTGTGACCCCTAAATTTAACAAGTATTTGTCTTAAACAGTTTTGTCTGAAAACCTTTGAAGAGCATTGGGCCTGCCAATGTTTGATCTCCTTGCCTCAAGGCATTCTCTGAGGAGCCTGTGGAAGTCTCTGATGCCCCTACACCTGATGAACAGAGATAACATAACTGAGGCAGCCATGCCATATGCCTTTTTGTGCTGGGGGGATGTCTGGTGAGATTACTGTATATACTCTCATGTTGGAAAAAGTTGAAAGTTTACAGTGAACATTGAAATTTGGATCATCATTTTCATGTAA
Organism: Marmota monax; assembly: GCF_021218885.2. Taxonomy (NCBI): domain Eukaryota; kingdom Metazoa; phylum Chordata; class Mammalia; order Rodentia; family Sciuridae; genus Marmota; species Marmota monax. The sequence continues at coordinate 645,651 of NW_026693024.1, read as the reverse complement.
GTTTAGCATTGAAATTATCTTATCTCTTTCTGATATCTCCTCTAAACAAAAGCCTTGGTTCATATGTGGAAGTTTTTATTTTCCTAATCTGTTGTGCTGGAGAGCAGTCTGGTCCACATAGGTGCCAATAGTAGCTTCAGAGCTGATACGTAGCCAATTAAGACTCTTTAAATATGCTCGGCAGAATAGGGCACCACTGTCCACCGTTAGCCAAAAACTGTTGTACTAATTTTAATATCTCTGCACTTTGCATTAAAGATGAGATTTAATGAAAAACTTGAGGATTGACTTAGTGTTTGGATAAGTGGCATGCACTGATATAGACAATTCCAGACTGTTACTTTGAACTGGAAAACTAACAATTGCTGTACTTTCTGAGTTATTTATAACATGCATCACAACAGAAAGCTGAGGTTCAGATGATTTCCAAATGTTACATTTGGACTTTCTTACAAATTTTAAGTCATTATCAAATGTGCCTTGATTATTTAGTTCCTGTTTTGCAGAATCTAAGGAATTAGAGTAACAGTAGTGAGACTTTTAGACAAATTGACTAAAAGAAATCCTGGAAGCCACTTTATGTTCAGCACACATATATTTACATGGTGTGTGTGTGTGTGTATGTTCTCATTTTTTATTGAAAATAGTTACTTAATTGCAATCATTCTTACTAAATGTTTCCTCCCTTGGACTGTGGTGCCACATCCCTCCCAGCACACCTGGAGTCTAACTGGCTACATATCAGCTCTAAAGCTGCTGTTGGCACTTAGTTAGACCAGGCAGCACTCGGGAGAACCTCACATCCACATGTGTTACACAGATTCTGTGCCTTCAAAGACAGCAAGAGGGCTGGGGATGTGGCTCAAGCAGTGGCGCGCTCACCTGGCGTTCGAGCATCCCGGGTTCGATCCTCGGCACCACATGCAGGCGGGGATATTGTGTCCGCCGAAGACTAAAAAAAATGAATATTGAGGATTCTCATTCATTCTCTCTCTCTCTCTCTCTCTCTCTCTCTCTCTTAAAAAAAAAGGCAGCAAGAGAGATGACAGGAATGACAGGGAATATTAGAACAGAAGACTGTGGAAATGATAAAAAGATGAAAAGAGATTTTTTTTCCTAGTATTGGTTGGTTATTTTTTAAAACTTTGTTTGCTTTTCTTTGTATTTCTGGGTGTAGGACAAGGTGGAAGCAAATAATAACTCCTAGTTGCTAACTTTGGGCAAGTGAAAAGTAATTCTGAGGCTGAGCTGGAAAATGTATAATTCAAGTACCCTCCTTTATACATTACAAAGTTACAAATTTGTTTCTGGTGTGTTATTTTATAAAAGACAAAAGGATCATAGTTTCATCAAAAAGCAATGCCATTCAAATGCTTTTATTGGCTAAAACTGAAAAAGAAAAGTTTTAAGAAGGGTTGGTTTAGAGTAAAGCCTCCTCTGATTATCATTCTCTTTTAAGGTTTTTTTTTGGTTTTGTTTTTTTTAAACATATGCAGGTCTGGTCATTGGCTCCCTTTAAAACATTTTTAAGGGCTCATTTCCCTCACTTGATCCCCATATCCCGCTCTATCCTTCCTATCCCACACGCCTCTGCTGGGAGGTTCCTGTGTGCCTAAACCAGGTTTTCTGTCCAATGTGGACTCTTCCCTGGCTGTCCTTCATCCCTGGAGTTTCGTCTCCAGAGGTGAGTTTTGTCTCCATGGATGAGTTCCCTGAGAGCTGTTGAGGAGTAGGACTTCACCACCACTCTACCTACAGCCACTAGTAAACCATCAGATGACTACCAGGAGCTCAAATCCTATGCTCAGGGAGTGAAGAAGACACAGAGATTTACTCATTTTTATAAATATTGAGCATGTGAGAGAATTTGTTAAGAATGCTAAACCACAGAGCATTATTTTCAGAATGCCATCACCATCTGTCTCTTCCAACACCAATATAGAACCTCAAAGATAGGAGGCATTCAATAAATATTTACTGGACTCCAACTTTCTTTTTTCCTTCTCTGAATAAGAAGCAAAAATCAACCCCCAAATACTTTGAATACAGCTTAATAGTTGTCCTTTTTGATTACTATTTATTTTGAACATCAATGTGGAAAACTTCTGAGTATCTTAAAAATAATATCTTCAGCATTTCCTGGAAGTCCACAATAAATGGGAAACATACAGGCCTGAATGGGGATGAGAGATGTAACATGCCTCATTTTATAGTTGAGAAAACTGAGGTCCAGATGAAATTTTACTTAAGACCATGGACGAGTATTGAATTCTTTCTCTCTCTGCTTTCTAATCACTTTCAAAAAAAAATCATTTATCCACAAGCTAATTAACATGCCTAGCCCGTATAAACAGTCCAAAAATAGTATAGCTGGAATAAAAACTGAGTTTGTGACTATTTTTTTTTAAGTATTTGGAGCAAGAGACACCAGTGAACCAGTTTATTTATATCTGAGAAAATTAAAGACAATGCTAATAAAATCTTGATACGGTAGAGAATATTTACTTGGGATATGAATTATTTTTTGGATCAATTTACTTCTATTTCTTGATAGTATCTCACACTAATAATCAAAATGTTTGAATGACAACCAAAGTAAATTCATAAATATGATATACTTAAAAACTCATTTTTCTTTTTTGAAATTACTGTCATTTTTGGCTGCAAATGGTGTGACAACCCATGATTACAGTAACAAGGGCTTTAAGAATTATATGTAGACTACATATCACTTTTAGCAAATTTGTGTATTGAAGAACTTTAATAATAGGTTTTATGCAGTCACAGAAAGCCACCTTCATAGACTTTAAATATGATGGGTATGAAAGAAGTTTATATTCTTGCACTCTATGGTTGGGTTGTATTAGTGAAAAGAAAAATTCGTGTGTATACTTGGTATTTTTTTAACCTTCTTTTTTTTGGTTTCTACAGTAGCTTTCTTTTTAATATTCTGCTGGGGCCTGCAGTCCTTCCTGCTGTAATCCCCGCTAGGAACATGCTATATGCACTAAAGATCAGCATGCATGTTTGCAGTAACCCAGTTCCATTCTAGTAGCTTTCCTAAGAGAATTGGTATTTATGTCTACCAAAAGACATGAACAACTATATTCATAGCAGCCCCATTTGAAATAGCTAAAAATTGCAAACAAATTTTATGACAGATAAATGTACAGTACAGTACAATTTCATACAAGAATGAGAATGACCCAAATCCTCCACATGCAACAACTTCATTGTTCTCACAGGCATTGAGAGGAAGACGCCAGCTAACAAATAAATAAGACTCTCTGTTTCTGTACCATTTTCAGTATTTCATTTGTATAAAAACAAGCACAACTGATCTTGGGAGATAGAGGATAAATAGTGTTTACCTCTTGGAGAGGGAAGGAGGACATCAGAGTTTGCTGGAAATAAATAACTATATCTTGATGTGTGTATGTGTGGGTACATATAAAAATGTAAAAAAAAATCAAGTTCTACACTTAAGAGTTATATAGTTCACTAAATAAATGTAAGTTATATTTAATTTTAAGGTGAAGGAAGCACTCATATCTAGAAACTTAAAGATCCTGACTGCTGAGTGATCATGGTTTAAAATTCAGCCGATTATGTACCTCTTCCAAATATATCTGCATTTCTTTGTGTAGTAGTTTCTCTGCTATGAAAGCTGTTAAATCCAATTATCAAAATAAAATGAACTTAGAATCAGACCTTCATTTTAATTTTAATTCTAAAATACATTTTTGTACTGGTAAATGTAAAACTCTACTATAAGTAATGGTAGATTACATTACTGTTCACCAAAGCCCCCTTCTTTTTCTCTTAGGGAAAGGGTTTTCCTACCTTACCCACTGAAGTCAGAGCTAGGCCTGTGGAGTAGCCAGATGATCTCCAGCCAGAGCCTAGAGGACTAGCTAGCTCAGAGTATTGTTCACATTTTCCCCTACTTCTGTGGTCACAGAAGGTATATTGTGGTGGAGCCTCCATAAGCCTAGACCCAAGTGATATCAGTTATCAAGACCTCTATGACCTCTGAATTCTATTTTCTTATCATCACATTAGCAAGAAGTACATTGGCTGTTGTTTTAAGCATCTGATATTTTGGGGTATTCTTCAACTTTGGCATACCTGGCTTATCTAGACTAATAAAATAATTTTTATTTTCTCTTTATTTCTTTACTTTCTAATTTATTTTATTATTTATAATATATAAAATATATAGTAGATATTTATACATGTGTTTTATACATTTGTTATTACATGTATTTTACAATATACAGACAGTATTAACATTTTGCTAACATGATATTTATAAAGTAGAGATTATATATTTATCTCATGTTATAACTATTGGCTTTTCACATTTTTATCTGCCTTCAATTTGATTATGACTCAAGCTCATTTTTAATTTCAAGGTCCTTCTTTTGGTTTAGTGCCTGAAATGTTTGTTTTTTTTCTATTTATATATGACAGCAGAATGCATTACAATTCTTATTACACATATAGAGCACAATTTTTCATATCTCTGGTTGTATATTCGTGTCTTCATACCTGTACTTTGGATAATAATGATCATCACATTCCACCATCATTAATAACCCCCTCCCTTCCCCTCCAACCCCTCTGTCCAGAGGAGGCTGATTCATAGTGGGATAGGGAGTGGGAGCATGAGAGGGATAGATGAACTCTAGTGCCTGAAACTTATAATGATTGTATTTTCTTCTTAAAATTGAATTTGGAGCCATAAATTGAGAATAGGGACAATACCTGCTTACTTCTTTCCTGTGCTCCACAGTACTAATTCTAGTCGTAGAGATGCACTGTCTGCTCAATAATAGCAGTAGAACTACCCAGCAATTTTGAACCATCCACATGGTGTCAGATAGTAAATAGTAGAAGTGCTTCCATTGTTCACAGAGGCCACATAGCTAAACAACCTGCTTCACAGCTCTGCTTCTTTCATGAGCATTAATTACTTTCAGTTTCATTGAAGTCATTCTTATTTTTTTGAAAGACTATTTGAGAGTTTGAAAATTGAACATTTACCCAAAACCTGTTTATAAAACATTAAATCCAGAAGTCATACTTCACAGTAGAAGTCAAATATATTCATTTGCATTTATAGAATGAATTCTATTTTCTTGTCACTTTCATTTTTCCAATTGAAGTTGCCCTCTAATAGAAAAACTTTTTTGCCAAAAGATTAAACAGATGAATTTAATTGATAAGTTTTAGTTAAATTGGTTAGTTTTCTACCTTTAAGTCTGAAATTCAGTGTATCAAGTTTTTGAATGAAGAAACTGATATTCTAGGTTACATGTATAAAGTATTCTGTTACATTTTATATCATTCTTTGTCTTAGACATCAGACTTTAACTTTTGAGATGGACAGGGGATTATGTTTGCCTTACTTTTATTTAAACCTTAAGAGCTTTTCGTAAAGTTTATGAATGTTAAACTTAGGAATATAAATTCTTATTATAGATGGAAAACATAAGCCATGAAATCATTTCATTGCTATTTTCACTGCTGGTGATAATTTTTCTTTTTCAAAAGCATTGAATCTTCTATTCAGATTGATCATATTGATTAACAGGAGATCATATTGACTAAAGAAGAAGAAAAATCCTTGAACAGAAAATAGAACACTGTAGAGGCTGAAGTTATTTGTACACTACTAACCTGTCCTCAGATAGGCATTTAAAAAAATTTATTATATGGCAAACACTATCAATGTGGAAATTACTACATTAAACCTTGGAGACTTGGGAATTAAAACCCCTTCTCTTTTCCAACAAAAGCTAATTTTGTTACAAAATATTTAGGTCTTTCTGTCTGTTCTGTCAATATTAATACGGTTTCTGGTTACTTTTTTTTTTTTGACAGGCTTCAGAGTACAATTGAATAGATAATTTACTTGAAAAAGAAATACCCAAAAGTACTTTCATGTATTGTTTCAGTTTGACAATAAAAAAGTACATTGTGGGATATTTATAGTATTTTTCAATCTATTTTTATCAGTAGACTAGGAGTGATAACTGATTTAGGGCACAGGGGTTAAAAACAGGAAATGTGGTTTATAAGGTAGGCAGTATCTCCAGAGTTTCCAGGGTTGATTTCTTATAGCCTTGACTGAAGAGTGTCGTGTTTCAAAACAACATTAGGCAGAATATCTTGAACTTAGTAAAGGAGTCGTCTATTCGATTGTGACAGGAAGTGCTTCATGGAAAAGTTTGCATTCTTGGTATAGATTCAAATGGTATATAGCAGTTGTTTTCTGTAATTACAGTGTTCTTCCTCTCCAACTCGTTTATAACATTCTTTATCCAGTCAAATTAAGGGTATGTCTCGTGTAACTTTTAGTAAGTTCCCCTTGACCTTTGTGTTTTGTTTAAAATTTTATTTTATTGTTTTAATGAAAGTTTTTTCAAATAGCTGTATAAGAAGGTTTTCAATGGACTGTTATGGGTAAGGAGAAGCATGTATTAGGGGTACTATTAATTATAGCAACCAGAGAATCCAAGTTAAAATCGAAAAGAAGTATAATTTTCTATAGCTTCTCAAATGTCAGCTTGGAAGAATCTATCAAAAGTGGAATCTTTGGACTCAACAGTTCCACTTCCAGGAAGATATCTTACATAAATATGCTAGTAAAATGCATGAATCTATGTTCACTGCAGTATTACTTATGGAAGTAACAGTAGGAGGATGGTTAATTTTGATATATCATACTATCAAATACTAGGTAGCCATTGAAAATTATCCGGTAGATTTATATACATGGAAGAACAAACAACCCAATTTAAAATGGGCCAAAGAACTCAATAAAGAATCTACCCATGACCAATCAGCCTATGAAAAAGGTGACTCAACATTTTATGTCATTGGGGAAATGCAAATTAAAACAATAGTGAGATACCACTACATACCTATTGGAATGACCAAAGGCTAGAACACTGGACCACACCAAATGCTGGTGAGGATGGAAAGTAATAGGAACCCTCATTCACTGTCAGGGGGAATACAAAATGATATAGCTACTTTGGAAGGCAATTGGACAGTTTCTTACAAAACTAAACATACTCTTATCATAAGACCTAGAAGTGACATTATTTAATATTTACTCAAAGGAGCTAAAAGCATATGTCCACACAAAAGCCTACTGGCTGATGTTCATAGCAGTATTTTTCATAATTGCCAAAATTTGCAAGCAACCAAGATGTCCTTCAATAGGTAAATGGATAAATAAATTAGTACATCCAGATAATGGGGTATCATTTAGCACCCAAAGAGATGAACTGTCAAGCTGTGAAAAGACATGAAAGAACCTTAAATGCATATTATTAAGGGACAAAAGCCAATCTTAAAAGCCTGCATATTGTATGATTCTAACTATATGGCATTACAGAAAAGGCAAAACTGTGAAGAGAGTGCAAGACTAGTGGTTACCAAGGTTAGTGGAGAGAGGGATGAATAAGCAGAGTGAGCACAGAAGATTTTTAGGATAGTGAAAATATTCTGCATGTACTTATAGTAGTGGATACATGTCACTATATTTTTGTCTAATCCTATAGAATGTAGAACACTGAGTGAACCCTAATGTAAACAGTGGACTTCAGTGATTGTGATGTCTCATTGTCTATCCATCATTTTATCAAATGTATCACTGGATGGTGATAACAGGATGGCTGTGTTTGTGTGGGTGCAGAGGATATGTGGATATTGCTATACCTTCTGCTCAGTTTTGCTGAGAACATAACTGCTCTGAAAAATAAATATTTTTAAAAGAATACTTGTGATGTATTGTGGAATGACATAATCAATTTCAAGAAGAGAATGTGTACTGTAATCTCCTTGTTTTAGAAAGACATTATATTCATGAGAAAAAATTGAAAGAATATACACCAAACTATCAATTGTGATTATTCCTGGGGAGAAGGATGAAGGAAGAGTTTATTCATTTTTATGTAAACTTATACTCTCGTGGTTTTTAATTTCTTTTCAATGGGAAGTTTTTAAATTTTCAAACTAAAAACTGAAGAACAAAGACTTGATCAACCCAAATGTTCAATGTTCTATTCTTTAATATGGACTTTTCTCCTATAGCAGTCTACCTAGCAATTTGTCCAAAGTGTTAATAGTAAGAATCAAATCTGTATGACACTTTTTATTTATATATTTACAAAGAATTTTCCCATACATTAAGGAAAACCTGAAGCTCAGTGAATTAATTGATTTTTCCAGCTGAGGTTTAAACCCCAATTATTCTAATACACATTATCTATTAAAAGTTATTGCTAGAATTTATTTCCATGAAACTGACACAAAAGGAAGATTAACATCTTTTCAACAAGTAATGAGACATTTTTTTTCCCCCAGAGACATTGAGGAGAAGTCTTATTAACAGAAGCTCTGTCTTTGGTAATGCAGATTTTACCATTTGCCTGAACAATTTTATATCATGCACTTGCTTACTGTTTTGGGATGGTTTAAGACTCCTTTTCTCTACGTGCAAGTTATTTATTGTATTGCATCTGGGCATGTCCCTAGTCCAGTGTAAGCCCTGTAAGAGGAGGGGTTTTGTTGTGGGTAGGTTTGGGTCACTGCCATATCCCTAGCACCTGGAATAGTGTCTGGCATGAAATAGTAATAAGTGCACAATAAATATTTTTAATAGTTATCCTATTCCAAAATCAAGTACCTCCCTACTTCATTGAAAGAACAAACACAAATATACCAAGCAAGAAGTCTTTCCATTTTGATGTGTGAAAAAAAATCTCTTAGTTGTTGGGGATGGTACACTGTACTGGCTGACTTACAGGAATCCCACCCTGCAAGAAAGAGCCTACAAGTCCTAGCACAGAGTAGAAATAAGCTTTGTTTTCTCCATGGGGAATTTCCACAATGGGCTACCAAATTAATTGCTAAGTGATAGTCTGGGTTGATACTGTGTGGGTGGGGACACTTTTTTTGTCAAATATCATGACACATTCTAATTTCATATTCAGAGTAGAGAAGATATATATTGTAAATGCTTAGAAGCTGTTTCTCATTCCCTCACTTAAATAACATGGAAAGTTGTGGGGGTTTATCTAAGGGTACCTTTTTTAAAACAGTACTTATTACTATATCATAATAATGTAACATTTATCTATAACTCCAAGAATCAAGGCAGTTTGCTTTTTTTCTGCTCTCACTGTCTACACTGATGGTTTCTTCCTAATTTACCATACATTAAGCTAAAACCCAGGTTTCCTAATATGTTCACATACTATGTTCTATTATAATACATAGACATCTTCCTAAGTATCTAGCACATAGTGAGAATTTAGCAACTACTTCAGTGTTTTGAAACAAGTGATTAGTTTAAGAATACAGCTGGAAAAATAAAGCATATTTGAAAAGCAAATAGATTTAATCTCAGCTACATTCTGTTCTGCTATATTTTCTTTAGTCAAATTGTATTTTTCAAATGGATCCTGACTGTTAATCACAGAAAGACTTTCTTCATTTTCCTATATCTTAAGTAAGAGGTGCTTTACCAGAAAACATCTCCTTCTCACATAAACAGGACCAGTTACTTATCTTTTAAGTGAATAGTTCACATGTCATTTGACTGTGGACATTATAGAATTTTACACATATTCAAGTTTCTTCTCTAACGTATCTAGCCATTCATCATTCATTTATCAATTTATTTAGATGGTTTAGTCTTCAGAACTTAGGAGTAAGCAGAGCAGACATAGATTTTGCCTTTTATTTCTTCATTCATGAATATTTTCCAAACGCCTATTATGTGCCAGCCACTGTGGTAGGTTCTGAGGATACAAAGATAAGAAAAAGTGTGTGTGATCTCTATGCTTGTAGAGTTTATAGTCCAGTAGGGGAGATAGATATTAATCAAGTAGTCTTACAAATAAATGTGAAGCTGCTTCAGTGGGAGGAAAAGACACAGTGTTCTGAGAGGATGTTCCAGGTGATCCATGTGCATGTGTAAGTGCAGGGTGGGCCCCATGGCTGTGGTCAATCATAGCACCACCCATTTGCTGACTGCCCAGTATTTGGCAAGTGAGTCCTTGGCCTCTTAAAAATATTATTCCATTTTATAAATGTTATCTTTGTTTTATGAAAGAGAAAGTTACAAATCATCAGATTAGAAACTTGTCCCAAGGTGACTGTAGTAAGTAAGTAGCATGTGTATTGGAGATCATGTCTAAGTCTTCCTGTGTCCACCTGGTCCTCTTGTTTTTGGTCATGGTTCAAATGTTACCACAAGACTGTTACTGGTATGTGATGTTCCACCATTCTTTTCAAAGCCAGTGCAAAGTATCCTAAAAGAGTTGCATTAAAATTCCAACTTCTAGAGAACTTTGTGTGAAACCAGCACAATGAGAGTACTGTCAAAGACAAATCTTTCCATTAATCATGGCACAGTCACATTTGATGCTATGTCTGGATTGTTTGCTGCTGTCATGCCTTATGTACAAATTCAATTGCTAAGGAATTTCTGCACCACTCAATAGAACTTCACCTACAAGTACATGAGGGTCATAATGGATTATATTGTACAAAGGTATAGACCATGAGATTCAAAAAGAAAAAATAATGTATTTTTTTCTAGTCATTATGTCTTTTAGTCAACTATTAATGTCTTTATTTTTAAAAATTAGCCCCTGAAATATGTGTACTGCTTGTCAGGACAAAGTGCTCCTCCCCACTGAACTCTAAGCTCCTTTAGGGCTAGGGGTTGGGGGTTGCATCTGTTTTGCTTACTTTGGGATACCACCACCTGGAGGTACCTAGCACATATTAGATGCACAAATATTAAAGAATGAGATATAATTTCTGTATTTCAGAGTTGACAGTTGTCTGGAAAATAAGTTGTGTTTTCTGAGGTCATATAAGTCGTATATAAGTAAGGCAGAATTTAGATCCCAAGTGTCCTTTCTGTCACCTCTCTGAACTTAACGGTAATTATCAACCATTGATACTAATAATATTACAATTATAATAAATGCAGTGGAAAGGAAAACAACATATACCATCCAAATTAACATAATATTGTCCCTCAGACACAATCTTGGACCTTTTGAAGATCATGCTATCACCAAAAATCATATTCTGGTTCTGTCTCCAGATATGAAAACCAGGGTCCTTTGAAATTCACTCTACACTTCATTCCTCCTCTCACTTAGGCCTTGGACATTTGTTGTAATAGATGCATTTACAGCTTCCTGGCAACATGTATGTCTTTCTCAGGTGACATCTTCCTCAGCATTTCTGTCTTTCTTCTTCCAGTCCTCTAATTGAAGGAAGAAACCGTGGGGTCAGTTAGTGCCCATGAGATCACAGTTGAGACCCATCCTCACATTCCCAAGCCTTAATGTGGTCTCAGTCACCTCTCAGTGTTTGGATCCACATTCTTTCACTATGGCTTCTAGAGGAGCTTTGGCTTCCGGAGGTGGGGAATTGATTCTAGGAACCCCCACAGGTAACAGCATTTACAGATGCTCAAGTCACTTATATAAGATTGTCTAGTATTTGCATAGAACCTACACACATCCTCCATATACTTTAAATCATCTCTAGATTCCTTATAATACCTATTACAGAATACATGCTATACAGATAGTTGCTGTACTGTGTTGTTTAGGAATAATGACAAATAAACAGTGTGTACAAAATCATTATAATTGCTTTTTTTTTTTTTTTTCAATCCACTGTTCATTGAATTTGTAGATGCAGAACCGGTTGAAAAAGAGGCCAACTGTATTTTAATTTGTCCAGTTGGAAAAGTACATTGCCACATTATTGCCAGCTATGTTTGCCACCAGGTGGAGTACCACAAGGAGCAAGTGAGCTAGGGGACCAACAGCACCTGGCTTTGGGTACAGGTCTTTGAAAGATCTGACATCCTCCTACTAACATATTTTGAGCTTTTTAAAACAGAAAACTCAATGGGCAATTAAAACCAAGAAGTTTATCAAAGGTTAGTATTTTAAGATTGTGTCCAGCCATCTTACTGTTGATCCCTGAACCATGTGCAGGGAAGGTGAAAGACAGGAGTGTGTGACACATCTGGTTTAGCTGCTTGCTTCCCAACTGTGGTTGGAGAGTAGAAAGAAAGAAATCAAAATTCTTAGCTTAGAAGAGTACAGAGATCTTATGAGTTTCCCAGACACAGATACTGCCTGGTTTCTAGCCCTTTGCTCAGACTTTCTTTACCCCTACTCCAATACTGTTCTTTAACCAATTAAGAACTTCACACCAAGTAAACGTCTTGCAAATTATTTTAAATCAGAGTATAAAGAATTTTTTTACAATGTCAAGCACATTCATATAACCCTCTTGTACCTATTTGCTATATGCAATATAAACACACAACACGAGTAAATTGGGGCCAAACTTGTAATAACTAAGCACATTGGGATCCTCTGTATGAAGGACCTAAAGCTTCTGATGTATACTTAATGGTGTCCACTATGTAGTGAGTCTCAGTAAATTACATTAAATGAGTAAGTGAAAACTTTTAGTAACTTTTTAAAAATGAACAATAGGCAATAAAAAATACTTCTGTGTTTAACACAGTGGGTAGTAGTTGTTTTTTTTCAGAAGTAATCTTTTATGTTTTAAATATTATAATTGCCTAGGGGGATATAAATGATGCTTTATGAAGCGATGCATCAAGCTGGTGTGCCTTTTGTTGAGGTCTTCTGTTTCATACTATCTGTCTGACCCTTACTGGCTGCCTTGAAGTCTTGAGTAGGATCCCTGTTTGTGTCCATCCTTGGAACCATACATTTCCCCTTTAGTTTCTCCATATCACCACTTGAAGCAGTTGTTACTTCATGTGTGTGTGTGTGGGGGGGGGATGGGGGTATTTCCTCTTTTTTTCTCCTGTCCATAATGAAAAAATCTCCTTCCAAGAAATCTAAAGTTCTTTTACTTATCCAAGGTGCTTCTTACATTATTATCCATGTGGTCAACCTAAAATGGGAAGCTTGATCATGTTTCAAATTTGCTATCAGAAATGTGGTTCTTTGGGTTAACAGGGACACAGCAACATTTGTAGCAGCACAATTCACAATGCTAAACTGTGGAACCAACCTAGATGCCCTTCAATAGATGAATGGATTAAAAAATTGTGGCATATATACACAGTGGAATACTACTCAGCAATAAAAGAGAATAAAATCATGGCATTTGCAGGTAAATGGATAGAGTTAGAGAAGATAATGCTAAGTGAAGTTAGCCAATCCCAAATAACCAAATGCCAAAAGTTTTCTTTGATATGAAGAGGCTGATTCATAGTGGGATAGGGAGAGGGAGCATGGGAGGAATAGACGAACTCTAAATAGGGCAGAGGGGTTGGAGGGAAGGGAAGGGGGATGGCGTTAGAAATGATTGTGGAATGTGATGATCATTATTATCCAAAGTACAGGTATGAAGACATGAATTTGTATGAATATACCTTGTATACAACCAGAGATATGAAAAATTGTGCTCTATATGTGTAATAAGAATTGTAATGCATTCCACTGTCATATATAAATAAAAAAATAAAGAGTATCCTTTGCTTTTATTCTTATAGTTCACAGCTAAGTCTTTAAAATTGTATTAACTAATATTTTCCCCCTTTTAAAGGGTATTTTATTAGTAATGCTTAGTCTAATGGTTCTTACCAGGAAATATTTCTTCTATTAAGGTCAGAGTGGGAGTTGAGTTCATAGCATATGATGTCACAGAGCATGTGACATTTTCTTGCTTGATTCTGAATTTAATTTTTGGTTTTTTAGTCACCACTCTGGCTCAATTTATCTTTTACATTTAAGAAATTTAAGAATCAAAAACTATCTTCATGTTTCTAGGCACTAGTGCTAGAACCCCAAGAACCCATACTCCTGACATGTGTTCTTATAGTGGCATTAACAGGACCCTTATTTTCACTGAGGATGGAGACTCTTGGTGCCTTAAAACATAGTATTATGTGTATAGTATCAGTTACTTATATGTTAGATACACTGATTATATAAATATATATGAGCTGATCTTCCACAGGAATTGCAGTTAAAAGGCAGTAGACATGAGACAGTGATCGCAGACACTGGAGCCAGAGCAGGCTTCCATGCACCCTGCACTGATTCTGGGAGAGAGCAGGTGTCAGAGTAGGCCAAGCCCTCTGGTACTCTCAGTCCAAAGGAACTCTGTGATGTGGCTTTCCTCTGACAAGAAGAATGCTGTTGTGATCTCCCAAGCTTGTTTGTTTCCCTCTTTACTTACAGTAGGATCCTTAGGTCTTCTGTCCTACCTCCCACATAGAACTTCTTCCCTTGTAATTATCCTTTTTTTTTTTCTCAGAAAGGATCAATTTCTGGATTACATGTAATTACTCTTCACTCTGCTTTCTCAGCTATCCTATCAACAACATCTGAACTTCATATCATAGGTTCATATGAAACTCTATTCATATGAAATTGGCTTCTCAAAAGAAAAACAGTGCACTTATTTTTATACCATATTATATGATAAAATCAAAAGCTAGATATGTATTAGTAATCTACAAATGCTGATTCAAAAAATTGGTTTATAGTTCATGGTCTTTGTCTCAACTTTCCTAAATATTCAGAAGTGTATATGACATTCTGAGAGATTGTCCTTAGTGTCATTACTAGTAACATCCATGATTTTGCATATAGAACATTTTTTCTGTTCTGTAGTGGAAGTATTCTAAGGGGGTGTAGTTAATTCTGGAAGGCATTCTAAAATATTCCATTTAAATGGCAGTGGTTGTTTTGGAGTTACAATAAAATAGCATTTGGTTTTTATGTATTTTCTTGAAAAATAATGGTCATGAAAGCTGTTAAGGAGTTGTGTGAATACCTGTCCCATACATTATCTCTTTGAATCCTCATTACAGGACGATAAGAGAGGGTGCACTTACTATACTCATTTAATAGATGAGAAAATTGAAGCTTACAGTCTTCTCACCAAAAGCTATTAGGTGTTTCAACACTATTCGGTGTTAAAACTGGGGATTGATTCAAAATAGTGTGACCTTAGACCCTGTACTCATAAATCTTGTGAGTACTACTATTGAGTGAATAGTGCTTTTTGATTCTGTACCTAGAATCAGAAGTCTTTGTTTTGTCCAAGCATAAACTTGCTTTACTGAATCAGATTCAGTGTGGTTTTGTGAGAAGTTTCTCCTCAAAGTGATTCCTTAAGATCAGAATAGTCAGTCTGCATAATAATTTGACTTTTACCTTGGGAAGTTAAATGCTGTGATATTTAATATACATTTTATGAGCCTCAATAAAATCTTCCTTCTGTCCTTTGCATTATTATTCATATACTTGTGAAGAAATAGAAAAACATTTTTTAAAAACTTATTTTGAGGCCAAGTTACCAATAGTTGACAGAGAGCATATAGGTGTACAGTGATAGAAATGAAAAACAGTGAAAGAAAACTTCTAATTTAACCTTTTTTTTTTTTAAATAACCTGTTTGAAAATGGTCCTTTCACCATTTGGTTCTCAAAAGGAAATTGATAGTTTGGTGTTACTTTCTGTTTCTCCTCAGAACACCGTAAGGCAGCTTGCTACACAGTGCACACTAGTGCTAGCAGGGGAGAGGGCTGACTTGTGTTCCCACTTAATGCATTATCCCCTCCCCCTTCTTGATTTCAGGTGTCAGAAACTATTTAAAAGAAGCGTTGGTGAATATAATTGCTGTGCATGCAGAGGTAAGCTATCATTAGATGTTCCTAAGAAATGTGGATGACTAGGAAAGAAAACAAGAGAAAGGGAAATTTGATGATTTTAATAGTGATCTCTTTTCTCCTTCAGAAGGTATCTTGGGTATAAATAAAATAAAGCTCAGCGCTTGCGCTTTCTCTCTCTCTCTCTCTCTCTCTTTCTCTCTCTCTTTTTCTGTGAGTGTGTGTGTGTGTCTTTTTCTGAAGTTATGTATGTTTTCTCTGATAACTAAGACTAAATTCAGTAATATTTGGAAAGTACAGAAAAAATAGAATGGAAAAAGATATTTTTTCTTTAAAGAATGTTAAATTCCTTATCTTGGAAATTAAATTATTCTCTTATTAGAACACAAATAAGCTTTGGTATTTCATTCACATTGCAATATGGGCTCACATAGTTCTGGGGATTCCAGAAAAGTAGAAGTTTGTTAGAAAGACAGGCTCCCAGGGTAGTCTGACGTTTTCGAATGAAACAGACGATCTCAACAGTGTAGGCTCTTGGAGATGTTGCTTCGTGTTAACATCTTTAGTTGGGGAAGAGAGCCTTTCTGAGGAATATTGAGCTATCAACATTGGTACCACAGCTACCACCATTGTCACCACTGTGATGACCTGTTCTCATTAAGTAGTTTCATAGTCCATTACTCACTGCTTCACCAACACTTTCAGAGTGACTGTGGCTCAGGGACTGATGGGAAACCAGATAAAATGGGACAGAGCAAAGAGCACAGATGCTCAAGAGCATCCTCAACTGTTTGCATCCAAATAGGTGTTTCTAGATTTATGTTTGTCTCCTCCATCCAGAAGTATTTCAGGTCACGGAGGTAAACTAAAACAAAACAAAACAAAAAACCATGGATAATTAAGTAAAACAGCCATCACAGAAAACAAAGGTAATGTTACCTGGTTCCTGAATTTGGCTCTAAGTTTGAAGCAATAGAGCAAAATAGTATATTATATTTTTCATTTCTTAGTAAAAGGGAAGCATATAACTTTCTCTATAAATCAAGTTTTTATATATCAAAGACAGGAATTTATCACATAGATCTAATAATGAGCAATTAATTTAACTGAGATTTTATGAAAACTATCAGGAAACTCTTATTAGCTTCCTTTAAAATGTAAATTAAAATCATCAGCTAGAAATGTTGGTGGCAGGTGAGCAGAGGAATTGCAAAATACATGGGAACTGTGAATGTGAAAGATCATGCACTGATTTCTTTCTTTTTTTTTTTTTTTTTGGAACTGGGGATTGAACCCAGGGGTGCTTAACCTTAGCCCTTTTTTATATTTTATTTACAGACAGGGTCTCTCTGAGTTGCTAAGTGCTAGTCTGCTGAGGCTGGCTTTGAACTCTCCATCTTCCTGCCTCAGCCTCCCAAATTGCTGGGATTATAGGTGTGCACACGGTGATCATGCTGATTTCTAATGAGATGGCTTTTACTTGTTTGTTTGTTGTTTATTTATTGGTACCAGGAATTGAACTCAGGGACATTCAACCACTGAGCTACATCCCCAGCCCTATTTTGTACTTTATTTAGAGACAGTATCTCACTGAGTTGTTTAGTGCCTCACTTTTGCTGAGGCTTGCTCTAAACTTGAGATCCTCCTGCCTCAGGCTTTCAAGCTGCTGGGATTGCAGGTGTATAGCACCATGCCTGGTAAGGCAGCTTTTATTAATGTCCATTGTCAATAGCTGTGAGATTATTTATAAATATTAGGCATTCAAGTCCTCTTTAAGTTTAGCCCAATGACTGAAAGTAGAATTTCATTAATAATATTTATTATTGCCAAAATTTTCTTAAACTCTCAAGTCATGTTAGGGGTTGACCCAAAGGTTTAATTAATCCTGTTGGCTCAATCTGAAAAATAGGAAAAGCTAAAAAGAAAATATAATTTACTTGAATTTTTAAATCAGAAAGGAAAATGTTTCATTAAATTTCCTGATAATTCCCAGTTTAAAAGTGTCAAACTTTTTAAAAAAGTTTAAAAATAATGCTGTGTGAAATGAAAAAAAATAATATATCTAGTACAACATATAATAAAACTGGGGATCTTGTCCAATACATAATAGTGGACCAGCAAGTAGGGTATTTGTCATATTCTAAGGAAAGTTTGACCAGGGTTGTTTTGTTTTGTTCTGTTTTGTTTTATTTGAGATCAGGTATCACTCTTGTTACTACCCAGGCTGACCTCAGTCTCCTGGGCATAAGTGATCCTCCTGCCTTAGCCTCCCAAGTAGCTGGAATTACAGGCACATACCACCATATTTGGCTCAGTGTTTTTTTTTAAACTATGGCAAAATATTTATCCAGAGTGTATTTTTTTCTAATTTCTTCTCTAAAAATTGTTTTTTTGTGAAAGAATAGGAAGAGGAAGAAATCTTCAAATCAAATTTTAGTTTATCCACATCAACAGTAACTCTCAAAATTTTAACTGTCTATATTGTATTTTTAAATAGAATTATTAAAAATATGACTTAGAGCTGGATTCAGTGGCACATACAGGTAATCCCAGTCACTCAAGACACCGAGGCAGGAAATTTACAAGGTCAATGCCAGCCTGGGCAATTTAGCAAGACCCTGACTCACAATAAAAGAGCTGGAGATGTAGCCCAGTGGTAAGAGCTCCCCTGGGCTCACTTCCTGCTACCAAAAATAGTAAATAAATGAATAAGAAAACCTATGGGGTTTTGTTGTTTTTGCATGTTCCTTTTGATTTTAACAAATTCAGGCCAGGAAAAGTCCTAGAGTGTATCATTTTTCTTATTTTAAACTCCCATCAGGTGTTTACTATTTCCAAAGAATTGGTGCCTCGGGTACTGTCCAAGGTGGTAGAAGCAGTTTCTGAAGAGCTAAGTCGACTGATGCAGTGTGTTTCCTCCTTCAGCAAAAATGGAGCACTGCAGGTAACGAAAATTCAATTCTGTGTTGAAATTTTATTTTTATTTAAAATATGTAAATGTATTTTAACTCATCCATCCTGTGACATATAGACAGTTTTTTTAATGTCTCTGCTGATTGCAGATATATCATATATCTTGCATGAGACACACCCATGTTACCTTATAAGTTCCAGAGTTTCTGTTTCAGTTCTTAGAGCAAAACTTTAAAGACTATTAAGTGTAAAAATTATCTGAATGCAGATTACTTCAAAATATTGTGATTTTTTTTACTTTGTGCATATCTTCATTATATTCAATTTCATAGGAAAATTGTTCCAACTTATTTATAAATCTTTCAAAGCATTCAATGTATTGTACATAGAAAGCACAAATAGCTATCTCACATTTCATTGGTTTATGTCCCATTTGTTTAAATTTTATAAATACAATTGCTATAAACAAGTCACTTGATTCTTGGTGTGCATGTAAGCCAACTTCAAGGAGAGCAGATGTGTAGGTGTATGGGAGAGAAACTCCCTGCCTATGAATTATCTTTGTACCTGGAGTATTGGGAGTATATTGAAAGAAAAAAAAAAGAGTAGCAGAGTATTTCTATCTAGAGACCTGTTGCCACTTCAATGAAATTTTTGTCCCCAAGAAAGATAGGATTACAGTTTTTTTGTTTTTTGGGGGTTTTTATTTGTAACAGATTGAGTTCTAACAGTGTGTTCTTGGCTATCAAAATACTCCTGTAGCTTTGGGGTTTTGAATTGGTGAATATTCATGATGTGTGGAAAAGCACAGTACACACAATGATCTCAATCACACAAAATTGGGTGTTATATATGTGGACACATATATAAAAACTGAAGTAAGAATGGAACTGCTGGAAGGACATGTCCTACTAAGCTACTTGTGACTGGATAACTTTGATCTTTGCTAGTGTTTTTGTTTCCTGTTATACACATATTAACTTTTTAAAATAAAAGCAATTTTAAAAACCTAAAAAGGAAAAAAAAAAAAAAACAGTAGCAAGCTGGATTTGTGTTTCAGTGGTTGTGGCCCTGGATTCCATCTTCAGCACCACACACACACACACACACACACACACACACACCAGAAACAAAACAAACAATAACAGTTCTCCTATAATGGCTGAAGAAACTTCCATCAGGCCAACCCTCCAAAGATAATGCTGTAAATGTGAATAAGATCTGAAAATGATTTTTTAAAATTTACGAACAATAACAACAATAAAACACCTGAAGACACAAGGCACCAAATGTGTCAGTGAGTAAGCAGATTCTGGAGGAAATGGAACATGAATGAATTCCCCAATTTTTTATGGATTTTTAGCCTGAAGGTAGGCTATAGGGTACCAAAAACTTCAATCCAAAATCTGCCATCTTTCTGGTTTAAAGAATAGGCTTTGCGGGCTGGGGTTGTGGCTCAGCAGTAGAGCGCTCGCCTAGCATGTGCAAGGCTCTAGGTTCAATCCTCAGCAAAACATAAAAATAAGTAAATAAAGGTATTATGTCCAACTACGCATAATAAATACATGAATACATAAATGAATAAATAAATAGAAAAGATTAGGCTTTGGGGCAGCCTCAACAACAGGGAAGTATCCTAGAGAGAAAGAAAGCAAGTGCCTTAGATTCTATATACACAACTCCTAAATCTCTGTTGAACCTTTTAAATATATACATGCATGGTTAAACTCTAATCTAACCAGCCCAGATAAGACTAAAATACTGAAGTAAGAATGGAACTGCTACCCAAGAGCCAAGAGCTCTCAATTTGAATCCAGATACATTAATTGCATACTAAAACAAAAAAAATGAACTCTTTAGAGGCATATTATAGAAGCCAGAGTTTCTAAAACATAACATTCACAATGTCCAGGATACAAATTTAAAATTAATAAAAACTGACAAAACAGGAGAAAGCATAACCCATTCTTTCTTTTTTAACTTTTTAAACATTTTTATTTATTTATTTATTAGTTGTAGTTGGACACATTATCTTTATTTCACTTATTTATTTTTATGTGGTGCTGAGGATCGAACCCAGGGCCCCACACATGCAAGGCGAGCGCTCTACCGCTGAGCCACAATCCCAGCCCAACATAACCCATTCTTAATAGAAAAGAAAATCAACTGAGACCAACCATAAGATGATCAAGTTGTTGGTACTAGCAGATAAGAATTTTAAAGCAGCTATGTTCGGTGACATAAAGGAGAATATGCTCATAATGAACCAATAGGTATGAAATATCAGTAGAGAAATAGTTACCCTAAAAAAGGAACCAAATAGAAATTTTGAAATGGAAAAATAAAGTGAATGAAATTTTTAAAATCTACTAGATGGGAATAGCATAGACAAAATAATTGGAAAAAAATAAACAGAACTCCAGGGATTCCTGGGACAGTGTCAGAGGTTTAGTTAGCATGTATGTAACTAGATATCCAAAAGAGTAAAAGAGTCAGTAAAGGATGACCAGGGAAATGAAAGTTCACTTTGCAGAAAGACACCAGTAGACATCCACCAAGATAGACTGACTTTACCAAATGTTGGCAAAATGTGGAGGAACTGGAACTCTTACACATTGCTGGGAATATAAAGTACTACACCTTGGAGGAAAGCTTTTGCAGTTTCCTCTAAAAGTAAGCATATGCATACCCTATGACCCCGCTATTCCAACCTTGTGATAACTAGAACAAAAATATCTGTCTCAAAAAAAAAAAAAAAAAGCATGTAAGAATGCTCATAGTAATTTGTTTCATAGTAGCCCCAAACAGGAAACTGCACAGGTGTCCATGATGTCCATAAACAGAATAAACAAATTGCAATATGTTCATAGACCCAAATGCTCTTCAGCATTAAAGAGAAAAAAACTACCAATGAATCTCAGGAACATTTTGCTGAATGCAGTATGTCAAGTAAATGTTAATAGTAGAACCTCTGAGTACACAGGTAGTCACTATCATATTCTTTAGAAGTCTGTACTTTTGAAAATTTTCTCTCTCTCTCTCTCTCTCTCTCTCTCTCTCTATATATATATATATATATATATATATAGGAAAAGGGATAGACAACACTTATTAATTTGGTTAGAGGGAAATCAGTTACAAAAACCTATGCTGCATTTCCATTTGCCACCAGTTTTCTCTAGAAATTGGATTTATCAGCCCTTTGATATTATAGTATAAGTTGAAAGGTCATCATAATTATAATGGTTCCATTATGAAAGATAATTAGTAGGTGAATTTTGTAGTATTGAAGGAAGATTCAGTAACTACTCTGGCCCTCAGCAGTCTTAGAATTATAACTAAAGTTTGCCCTCTCTGCAAATTACCTCTGCAGTTCATTTACTCAATGGCTAAATCCCACAGAGATCCAGCAGGCAAAGGTTGGGAAGAAATATCAGCATCAATGGGGAGCTTTTTTGAGGTGTACAAGTCAGGAGACTATTGGCTACTATAACTAATCTACTCTCTGACATTACAAATCCCTCTGAGGGTATGAGCAAGCATTTTATATTTTGAAAAAGTTCAAGTGAGTCTAAACTCCTACCTTCACCCTTTCCTGGTAAGAATGACTGTTAGAACTCCCTTCTTTGGAGCAGGTATCTTGGATAGGGACTATAGGATCATTTTTCAGTCACTTACAGATGGGCCAATATCCAGAACCTTCCCCAGAGCAAGAAGAGAGTGACAATTTGGCTGATCTTGTATTGTGACATTTTCTGGCTTACAATTGTATGTATATTATTTAAGTAGCTATAGCTTTTATAACTGACATAATTCATAGGTTAATTGAAATACCCTGTCACTTTGATGGAATAAAATTTCTACCTGAAAATTAGTTTTACATCAGTTTAATCTGTTTCCTAAGATATTCAGCTAAGCATTCTACCACATTTTTTTCCCTTTAATATTTTCCTCTAGGTCTGTTTGTAATTTTTGTTGTTGTTATTGTTGTTTGCCTGTACTAGAATTTAAATAGTAGAGACGAAAATTTCATATGCTTTCTAGTTTTTTAAACACTGCAAAATGAAGCCAAACAACTTTTTTCCAAACAGAAGTCACTAAATAAAATTGATCTTATATAAACTAGCTATGCCTTTTGCTATTCTTTTACATTATTTCTTATACTCCTGAGAATAGGGTGTTTTTTTGTTTTGTTTTGTTTTTTATAAATGCTTCTCCAACGCCCATTGTCAGGACAGAGAAATTAGAGAATGCATTGCAAGTATGTGGGTGTCATTACTGTACAGTTCTGGAGCACCAGGGAACCCTGGCTTATGTGTCCTTGCATGGAAGTGAACCCTAGGTTAGCTTTTCTTTTGTTTGTAGGTAATTTCATTTACCATGTAGTTTGCCTGCAATAGAAAAAGAATAACAATTCAGGGATTTTTAGTGTATCCAAAGAATAGCCCAATCATCACCATAATATTCATCACCCACCAAAAACCCCAGACTCATTAGCAGTCACTCCTACCATTTTCTTATAAGTCTCCTTCCCTACCACAGACAGCCACCAACTTTCTATCTCTATGATTTGTCTGTTCTGAAATTTTCATGTATGAAATACATGCATTGTCTCACACATGAGCTTTTGGGGGATAGCTCATATGTAAACCATTACAACTCCTTTTCTAAGAATTTTTTTTTAAATATTTTTTCAGTTGTAGATGGACACAATACCTTTATTTTATTTTTTTTTATTTTTATAGAGTGTTGGAGATCAAACCCAGTGCCTCACATATGCTAGGCAAGCACTCTATACCACTGTACCACAATCTCGGTCCATTTTCTAAGAGTTTTATAGTTTTCTCTCCTACAGTTGGGATCTATAATTTATTATGAGTTGATTTTCATACTGAAGAAGAAATTCAACCTCCAGTTGTCCCAGCATTATTTGTTAAAGAAGCTCTTCTTTCTCCACTGAATGATCTTGGTATCATGTTGAAACCAATTGATCATATGTGTAATGGTTTATTCAGTCCCTCAGTTCTGTTCTTTCATCTCAGTGCCTGTCATGTGCTGATACCACGCTGACTAGATTACTGAAGCACAGTAGTAAGTTTGAAATCAGAAAGTGTGAGTCCTCCAAATGTATTCCTGTTTTTCAGGATTGTTTTGGCAGTATTATGTCCCTTACACTTCCATATGAATTTTAGGATCAATTTGTTAATTTCCATTTTTAAGAAAGCACAGCTATGATTTTAATAGGGATTGCATTAAATCTGTAGAGTACAGCTTAGCTTTTGAGAGGAAACCATGTGCTTGGAAGGGCATTGGCTGAGAAAGCAAGGTCCTTAGACTTCCCCCACTGTGGGGGAGGGGCCCCTCAGGGCCACTGTTTCAGAGTTTCCTTCCTGTCACCATCAGACTAGCAGGCACATTACAAGTCAGATAGTAAATACTGATTGCTGGAAAATCATTGCATGGTTTGTACTTTTCATGTGAGGTATAAAGCTCTCTGTCTGCACATAATCATACTTGACTCAAGTTAATTTTTGCTAAAAACAAAAATCTTATTGTAGACAATTTCTTTATACAGTTTTTAGAAAGTCTTTTTGCAACTAATTGCCACCATGTCCACTCTGTCCTGTGGGTAGTAGACTGGAGAAACTGTTCCCCTCAGTACTTGTGTGCATTTGAAAATTAACACAGCTTCCTATTGTCTCTCTGTCCTTCCCTCATCTTAGGCAAGACTTGAGATCTGTGCTTTGAGGGATACTGTGGCCATTTACCTGACACCTGAAAGCAAGTAAGATGTCAAGTGTTCTCATGTCTGCTTTTAAAAAGGTTGTTTTACTAGTGTGTTACATGCTTTTTAAAAAAGCTCAAAAACTTGCGCTGAAGATTATATTTGATCAATTTTTTAGCTACACAGTATGAGCCTACAATAAACCAAGTATTCTCAAGATCACTTCTTTGTAGCACAAAATAAAGAAAAGGTGTTGAATACAATTTTATGTGTTTCTTTCATTACTGATAAATCTTACTATCATAAATTATATGGTAGAGAATTACATCTCAAAAAAGAATCGAAGAAGAATTGAGGTTTATTCTATTCATAGCAGATTAGAAGGACAGCTCGAATGTTGTAAATATCAGTATAAGAGGAAGCCTTGTGGTTTCTCTACAAAATTTTGTAGTGGAAATTTGATGATAATTTTTAGCTGTTTTGAATGAAAGTCAGGATTTCCTACCATTGAAATATCAGTAGATGAAGTGAAACAGAGCTACCAATTGCCTTTACAAAATTATTTACCACATTTGCAATATTACCTAGAAAATACTGTAATTCTGTGCCTGAGAAGCCAAGTAGTATGCAAATCAAATATTTAAGGACACTGTAATATACTTATTCATTTCCAGTGTTGATAAGGTGGCTTATGCCATCATTCTTACTGATATCATTATACCTGAAAAGACTTAAAAATTTTTTTTCTAAACAAATGAAGTTAGCTTTTCATTCCTGATTGTCAGAATTTATTTCTAGAAGATTCCCATGTTTGTGTACAACCATATCTTTTCCCAACCATCATTTTTCTATATAGCACCAAGTGCTATATAGACGATAAAAAGCACCCAGTCCACATCTGCTTAGTCTGAGTGCCTGTTTCTCCCCAAGAACTAAAATTTACAGAGCCTAAGTTCCTCATCTAGAAAAAGAAGATAATACAGGTTGAGTACCCTATATCCAAAATGCTTGGATTTAGAATTATTTTTTATTTGTGATATTTTCATATCCATAATGAGGTATTTAGGGCTAAGACCCAAGTCTAAACACGATATTCATTTGTCTCATATATGGCTTAAATACATAGCCTTAAAGTAATTCTATACAATATTTTTAATATATTTTGTGCTTGCTATGGAATTTTCCATTTGTGGCATTATGTTGGTACTCAAAAAGTTTCAAATTCTGGAGCATGTTGAATTTCAGATTTTTGATTGGGGAAGCTCAATGTGGATCCCTAGGCAGAGTTATGAGAAAATTAAATAACAAAATATATCAAGTTACCTTCTAAACTGTTGGTGCCCCCACAAGTATTAGGTAGTATAACCTTTGTCATCATTATCCATTGTTATTGTAATAGTGACAGTGAAGAACAATAGTATTGCATTTCTCTCAGTTTTTTGAAAGAGGTTTATAAGAAACAAGATGATGGTGGAGATAATGGCAGTGCCTTCCCACCATCCCAGGAAAGAGGAAAACCAAATAACTATTGGGAAGGCTGAGTATACCAATAAGGACCCCTTCAAGCCCCCACTTCTGTCTCAGGTACAACTAAAGATTCCCAGCGCCCATTTTTATGACTTTGTTGGAACTTTTTCTTCTCTTTATATGTTAATGTAGCACTTGCCCCTAGTTTAAGAAACATTGCTCAAAAATGTACTTCCTGGTAGATTGATGAGGATGTTTTTATAATACAAAATCACAGAACATCTTAAAATATTAACAATTACATTTATTTCCTCAGTTTGACTAGTCATTAGAGATTTGAAAATCCTCAGAACTTTTTCTTAGTAAACAGTACATTTTAGTACCAAATATTTTCTCCTAACATGTTTTTCATTTGGTTCAGTGATTTTTCTGATACTTTCTACTTGGAAAAGTTAAGCATAACAAGCTGGGTGCAATTGGCCCATCCCTGTAATCCTAGAGACTTGGGAGGGTGAGGCAGGAGGATCACAAGTTCAAAGGCAGCCTCAGCAACTTAAGGAGGCCCTGTCTCAAAATAAGAAATCAAAAGGACTGGGGATGTGACTCAGTGGTAAAGCGTCCCTGGATTCAATGGACACCAAAAAAAAAAAAAAAAGCCTACCAAATATGAGGATCTTAAATGTATTCCTTTTGTCCTTTTCATGTAAATAAATTATGTTGCCTTTTTAAAGTATATAGACATCTGTCCATTTTCTTACAGATTTTAAATATAATAGCTAAATCCTGTGAAGACCATGTTTAGTTATTATAATATACTGACTGTAAATCAGGCCCTATACATGGCAACACTATAATGTCCTTACTTATGTCATATTTTTACAATCTTATTCCCATTTCTTTATAGTTCCTTCTTCTCATACCTGTTACTTTATCTGTAGTTCAGTTTTGTTTAAAAAAAAAAAAGAAAAAAGATCTTGTTTTTTAGAACATGTCCACACTAAGCCCGCCTCTCCCATGAATAGCCCCCTTTTGTTCAGGTGACGTTTCATTTCCCAGTTGAGTCTTTCTGACCCTGCTCCTGTGAAGCCTCTGTCTAGTAATCATAGCCTCACTTTTGCTTTTACTTTTTCTGTTGTTTTTCACTTTTACTTTTTCTCATATTTCCACTTGCTTCACTGCCTTACATTGGTTTCTTTATACTTAAGATATGCTTAAGAATTTTTAAGTGATCCTCTTAATTGATTCCCTCAGAACTCTGAATTGTTTGGGCTTAAGTGTTATCCTTTTATTCCAGGTCTAGTTTTAAACAGGCCCTGGAAGCCCTGCCTCAGCTTGCAAGTGGAGCAGATAAGAAGTAAGTTCTCTGTGCTGTCCTCAGACAATAGTTAGGTGTATTGAACAAGGTTTTGTTATCTGAAGAACCTTTAAAAATGATAATGATGATGATGATGATGATGATGATGATAATGTGGATTTAAGGAGGAGCAGTATTTAATAGCTGTACCAAGTTACTTGTATCTTGCTTTTCTTCCAAGTGACAGAATAAGGTAAGACTTTTCTTTTAGGTTTAAGATAATTTAGAAATTAAGACTTTTTGAGTTTTAAGTGACTGAAAATATCCAAAGAAAACTCATTTGACTTACACTATATTATTGGCTTATATATTTAAGAATATAATAAAGAGGGCAGAGTAGTAAAGTGCAGAACTCAGTATTTTTTTTTCTTTATGACTAGTTTAATAGTGTATACTTTATTCTCTACAAAATAAAAATTATGAAGAAAGTAGATTTATATAATATGGCATCATAAAATTGTATATATTTCATTACTACCACAGTAGTGATCTCAACCTTTATTTAAACTTTACTACTCAAATAACAAGAATTCTGACATGAGAGAAAATCTAGGCCAGGGAGCTAACTGTCTAACTTAGCATCATCTGAAGCAACTGAAATGCTGTAGCTCTTTGCTTCCTCACCAGTTGAAGCTGAAGTTCACCCACCTTTGCATGTGATCCATCAGGGTGCAGTGGGAAGCACATGGGGCTGGCTGGGCTCCCTAGCACAGGGGAATGTGGTGGGAACTCAGAGCACAGACAGAACATCAGGAACTGACCAATAGGAGGCACTGTCACATGAGATTGAGAGTAGACGGGGCTTAGAAGAAGGGGGAACAGACCAGCTACCCAGTTTATGTGATCCCCAGTGCAATCCCTTGTGTGTTTCTCACACTGGCAGATAGATATATGAACAAACAGTGCCTACACCAACAGCCCTTGCTTCCATTTTCCTACTTTCTTCTTCTCTCACTAACTTTTGACTTCTAACTGAATTTATAACAAACCCTATTTATTTCTTTAAAATAAATATGATAAAAGATTAAAGCAGTCACCTCTATTTTAAATAAATGGAGCATGGCTCAGAAGCCTGGTACATTTGAGTCTGGAACAACAGACACCCTGACATAATCCCAGATTAGGACTATATTTTAATGTACTATGGAAGATAATGTTCTAATATTGAGCATTGTTCAACCATGAAACAATCTCCTGACTTTAGTACCATGAAATTCAGGCCTTGGTTGCTTCATCTGTATCAGATGAGCTCTAAAGTTTTTTCTAGCTTTTAAATTATGTGAATATATCAGACCAAGTAGGGAAACAATTGAGAATCATAGCAGAATGATATTCCTAGAGGAGCTAGAGTTAACCCTGTTTCCCCTGGTATTTAACTTGCTACTTTTATTCACCATGCTCCAATATTTGTTAAAGACAAAATGGAAGATTAGAGGGACAGAAAATAACAAAAAAGAAGTCAGGGTTGCTGTGGTGTGAGCTTAGAAGTAAAGGTTGACTACAAAAGGATGATGGAACTCTTCTGTCTCCTGAACACGTAGACTACTATATGTGTTTGTTAGCTTTCATAGAAATGTATAACAAAAAGTGAATTTTAATATTTTTCAAAATGTTTAGAGTGAATTTTAAAAAATAGGCCCGAATATTACTCTGTTTTAGGGGAGAAATCTAATCTAGGGGAATGGGACAGGAGGGACATTTTTAAATATAAACACAATGTGTATATTAATATATTCTTTAGACCAGCTTCCTTGGTTGAGTTGTTTCTGTTATTAAGAATCAATAGATAATGACTTTTTCAGCTTCCTTCTAAAAACAGCAAGCAGAAGGCAAAGCTCGGCAAGCTGGCTCCCTACTTGTTTGCTTAGGTTGCTAAGCCACCCTCACTGTCAGGCTGTGAAATAGTGTCTCCTCCCTGCAGGTTACTGGAAGAGCTGCTGAACAAGTTCAAGAGCAGTATGCACTTGCAGCTTACCTGTTTCCAAGCTACTTCTTCAACCATGATGAAAACATAAATACCTGCAAAAGAAGGGCAGTCCAGAAAGATAACATGTAATAAGAATATTCACTTTCTAAGTGCCCTAAAGGTATTAGGTGTATAGAGCACTGCGTTTGCAATTTCTCTGTACACCTCCCCCCACACCTCAGAAGCTTAGAAATTAATGTATGTTTTTTTTCAACCAAAATGACAGTATTTGAAAAACCCAAGCAGTAATTTTTTTGTGTGCCCTTTTTTTGTTGTTGTTAATAAGGTTCTATATGACTGTTTGACATACTTTGTTTTTATTTTTATTTTATTTTTGCCTCAGCTAAATGTTGCCTGGTGAGTGTTGTGGGAGGAACAGCTTATTTAGGGAATGTTTTGAGATGGCACATGGTATGTCTGAAAGCATTTCTATATGTATCATTTAATAGACTTTTAATGTCAGCAGTTTATAAGATCCATGAAGAGATTGATAAGAAATTTGAAAGATATATTTAGACATCTTTGGGACTTTATCCTAAACTGCATAGCTGTACTTTAAAGCCTTATTTCATACAGATGGCCCTACATCATTAATTCATGTGGGTTTGGGGTAAATTTACGGTCTTGCATTAAAAAGTGGTTCATGAATTAACTTTGCATTTTGTTGTCCAGTTTTTATTTTTCACAGTACTAAATATTTAACACCTTTTGCATTTTTTTTTGTTGTTGTTCTCACTCATTCTTTTTGATTTGATGTATGCGATGTGTGTCACTTAGCATTGGTGTGTCATTGATTCCTAAGGACCTATGTGTTGTCTATGATGGGATGTGAATGCCAGACTCTATGCCAAACTCACAGGCACTGTCAGCACCATCTTCAATGTCACCTAAAGAATAAGCCAGGCACATGGGGACAACTGGCACTCCTGCCTGTTGCTTTTGATTCTAGTGATTTACTTTCTCCACCACTTCTTAGCCTTTGAAACATCTTGCCCTGGAGCTGAAAGGATGCTACTCTGGCATAGTCAGTGTTTTCTGAAAAAGACACCCCTGGGTCAGCAGGCAGTGATTCACTACTGACTGGACTTACCAGAATAGGTTCAGGTCACTGTGACAAAGTGGCTTCTCTCACCTAACTCCATTTTACCCTCTGTTTCAGAAAACAGTTTCCAATTGTGGTTTACTTGTCAAGGTCTTCAAATTTTTCTGTAGGTGATACAGAATTCTATTTTTCAATTGCTGGAATAAATGTCTTTGGTAATACAAGTAATTTTAGAGCACAGTATAGCAATATACAGAATTATGTGAAATAAGTAAATGTTGTATTTGTTAATTTGATGTTTGGGTGGACTCACAATAACTGAACGTTGAAAGTTTAATCTTTTACAGACGTGGCTTGATAAATTAATGTATGCAGAAAGTTGTCTTTCCTGAGTGTGTTAACCATTGTATCTAGCATGACTGTGAACTAAATTATAAAACTGCAATCCTGAATGTTTGTGTTATTTTAAATATCTAGTACAGTATGTTCAGCCAATAAAGAATCTTTCTTCACTCTGAGATGTAGTTCAGTTAACATTTTTTTTTACCCAAGTGTCTATTTCAACATTTTCATTAGTTATAAAATGCTTATATGTCTAGTTTTAATTCAAAAATAAACATTTAAACGCTGGTCTACGCTATGTTTGTCAAGTCATTGTCAGCAAGCATTTATCAGGTGTCCCACTAAATCTTTTGTTGGGAACTTGCCACATGCTTGCTATTGTACTACATTACCTTGTTTAATCCTCACAACAGCTTATGATAACTGTAGGCTGGGTCACCTCCTTTGTCCAGTTAAACATAGAGAGGTTGGTGACTTCTCTTAAGACAATAAGACTGGTAAGTGGCAGGACCCATGTTCACACTCATACCCTCTGGCTTCCTGACCTCATTACTGCCTTACTACTACTCCAGTTCTTCCTCCCAGCTGAGGACACAGTTAAAGGGAAACACATAAGTGCAAGAGGCTAATAAACTTCAGCAACATAGGAATAAGTTATGGCTCAGAGAATGGAGGGAAGTATAGCATAAAAACCCCATACCCAAATGAGGGAGTTCAAGGAAGGCTATTCCAAGTAGTCGGGGGGAACTTCTTGGAAGAAAGGGGGATTTCAAGAGCTACTTATGTTACAGAAGATGAGTTTAGTGGTTAAGTGGAGATGGAGGAACATGACATAAGTTAGAAGAAAGTTGAGAGTTAAATCAGACCCTACAACAAGTTTCACAGAGACAGCTGAGGAAAAAAAAAATGGAGGTGTCCAAGGTGCTTTCATCTGCAGGTAGCATTTTGATTTTAACAGATCCACGTCTATGTGGGTCAGCTTGGCTTCATGTGAGTTAGCTAAGTAGGCCTCATTTTAAATGCTAAGGGACTATTAGAAATAATTTGATTTTACTAAGACTTTCTATATCAGTGTACCATGAAAGTGGCATGTTCTAGAAATGATTTGGGCATTGCAAAACAAGCATAATTGCTGTAGGCACAGCTTACTGACTCATTCCCACTTCTGTGTCATCCTTGCATGAATTTTTCTTTAAGAGAATGAATAAAAATAGTTGTATTTTAATTCTGATTCAAGTACAAGGTAGTGGTATATGTTTCTCTTATCAATATACTGTAGGATAGTCTAGTTGTTGTTTAAGAGCGTTATAATTTGTTTTCTGAAAAGTTACTATTCCAAATAGTTTTTAAATCAAGTCTGGTTTCCAAATAATTAGAATAATTATATTAAAATAATTAAATCTCACATTTGTATGCTTAGCACAATTGTTAATACTGAAATTATGAATACTGAAACTTGAATACATTTTTGTCATTGAACATTTATCTATCAATATTATTATAAAGATTTTTATATTGATTTATAAACTGCTCTGAAAATCTAAAAAATTTTAATATTTACAGGTACCTCAATTAGAGAAGCAGTTTCAATGATTTTCACTTTGCTTTAAATGCTGGTATATGTGTGTGTGTGTGTATTATATGTGTGTGTGTGTGTGTGTATTTATGTATATTTATATGCCATTCTGCCTTTTGTGTGCTGATCTTATCTCATTTCTCTAACCCACATTTGAATTTTATCATATATATCACTCTAAAAAAGCCTCTTTGTACTTGTCAGGTTATAAATAAATAACAAATATATTATGACTGGGCACAGTGGCACACGCCTGTAATCCCAGCAGCTCGTGAGGCTAAGACAGGAAGATCGCAAGTTCAAAGCCAGCTTTAGCAAAAATGAGGTGCTAAGCAACTCAGTGGGATCCTGTCTCTATGTAAAATACAAAATAGGGCTGGGGATCTGGCTCAGTGATTGAGTGCCCCTGAGTTCAATCCCTGGTACCCGCTTTCCCCTGGCCAAAAAAGAAAATCTATGGACAAGACTTGGGTCTTTGGGTTACATGTACTTATGGTGGCCAATGAAATCCAAAAGAAAGTTAGCTGTCCTTCTGTTTATAAACTCCAGGCAACCACTGGAGCCAGTGTGTTTCTGTCTTTTAACAGTGGCTAGTGTCCCACTGATTGTGTTATTGTGATCACTGTTGATATTGATTTTAGCATTATTATTTCCTCACATTTTTAAACTACTGTTTCTGTCCCACCAGCCCATAAACACTTTAACTAAGCACAGAGCCCCAAGAACCAAGACCAATCATTAAAGTCAAAAGAGTTAGATGTCAAAAGAAGAATACTGAGAAATAGTCAATAAACTTGGCATTAAGAAAATTGTAAATGACTAGAATGAGAGTAATAAAGCAGGCCAGAGAAAAGAACTGCTGTGCAGTAATATTGTGTTTTCTCACAATAGGGGATGTTAAAAGAACTGCCTCTTCCTTGAGTGTCACTGAGTATCTTTGCCTTAAGAACCAAAGTGAAACTCCTTTATTGGGCTCTTTCTTCAGCTTCTCTAATGTTAGTTTTCTTCCCAGTACCTAATCACTTCCTGCTGCCCTTGCCTCTTTGTCTGTTGGACTATTACAGATGTTCTTGCCCAACCTTTGGCTGAGTCTCAGCCCAGCTTCTGAAATCAGTCTGTGCCTAGGTAAGTACAAACAGCAGAATGTCAGGTTGGGTTCTGTACAGCCATATTTCCCATCCCCTTCTCTCATGAACTGCTGTACACTGTGCCACATCCAGTAATCACTGGACCATCCTTGTCTGTAGACAGGGGTCCCAACCCAGCAGCTGGTAATGAATAGCTAGGAAATAGTTGTTGAATGTTATTGATGAAACTGTTAGCAAATGTGTCAGAGAATCTTTTCATGTTTTTAAATTAAATACATAAAGAAAATGATTTCACAGAGCTGGTTGTGGACAGTCCCTCTATCCTTCTTACCCACTTTGCCTACTCTCTAAAGCCATCCATTTTTAGTTCTCCTAACTCATCTAAGTCTTCTGGTATTTGCCTCTCTGTCACTCCTTAACAAGTTTATAATGCTACTTCTTAATTCTTAAGTTTTGGGCTCTATGATCTTTCTACAATAGAATATGAGAATTTAGTTCTCTCCTTTCTTATTGCCTCAAACATATACACACATACACACACACACACACACACCCTTCTCTAAACTTTACTCCCAATGTGTTTATTTTGGTTGGTTCCATGTTCAGTGTCCAGATTATCATGCCTGTTATATGCTAAACCAATTTAGACTGTGATGTGTTCTGTAGTTTTTTGTATTTTCTATGTATTCCATGTTGTTTTCCTTTATCCCCAAACTCCTTTCATACAAAATGTGCAAATGTCTATGTGATATATTCACACACATAAGTATTTTATCAAGTTCATCTTTTTTTTTAATTTTTTATTGTTGGTTGTTCAAAACATTACATAGTTCTTGATATATCATATTTCACACTTTGATTCAAGTGGGTTATGAAAGGCAGCAGAATACAACAGACACTAGTATGGCAATATGTAAATCAATGGATGTGTAACTGATGTGATTCTGCAATCTGTATACGGGGTAAAAAAAGTTCATCTTCTTGAACAACTTCCCTCACAGCCTTCTAGCCTGTCACAGCCTGGACTGGTTGCTCCCTGGACTGGCCTTACATTTGGGTCCTCCTCTTAAAGTCATCAACCTGGAATTTCCCTGTTTCTCTCCTGTGTTGGATCCACCACTTCTGTATCTTGTGTCTTCCTCTTTCTTAGTTTGCTCCCGTACTTGGTTGGACCTAGCCTCTGGTAACTTCCTGAAAAAAAAAAAAAAAGGAATATAAGAGGTAAATTTCTTTGAGACTTTGAACATCTAAAGAAAATCTTTATTGATTGCTTAGTTAGGTATAGAATTCTAGGATGGAAGTCATTTTCCCTCGAATTCAAAAGCCTTATATCATTATTCTCCAATCTCTCTGCCTTTAGCTCTCTTTGCTATAGAATTTTATCCTTCTCCTAGTTTTCTGACAGTTTATAATGTTATGGATATGATGCTCTTTTATTCCTACTGATAAGTTTAATGCTTTTAAATTCTAGGAAATTTTATTGAATTATTTTTTTAATCCCCTTGACCCTGTCAAGATTTTTAAAAATCTTCCCTTCTTGTTTTCTGTTTGTGTTTATTCTACTTTCTGAGAAATTTTTCACATTTACCATTCAGTCTTTCTATTGAGTTTAATTTCTACTATTTTTTTAAGCTGACAAGAAGGTTGTTGTTCTCTGAATGTTCCAATTTAGAGTCTTATTATTTCTCTGGGAATAATAATAATCTATTAGTTTTTCTTTCTGTTTGCATAGTTGTCAGTTTGCTTTATTCTATGCATTAAATACCTAAAAGTTTATATTTCTAGTGAATTTTGGTTATATACTCACACTTAACTCAAAGCTGATCAGGATTGTGAGCCCTGTGCAGTGGATTGTGCTTATCAACTGAGTGCTTCAATTAGGATGGGATGGGTCTTTTCACTAAGGAATCCCCACGACTGTATTATCTTTAGCTCATTTTTCAAAATATAGGTAATTTCTCTAGGGTTGATCAGATTCCCAGAGAAGGTGCTTCCAATCTCATTCCTAGAAGGTTTTAGCAGCTATCAGCACCCTGGGAGGCAAGTGGCAGCAAAAGGGGTTGGAGGTCAGTTTGGGTAGAGAGTATCCCTGCTCTCAACTGGATCTGATATTCCTTATTTAACCTTCTACCTTTGGCCTCCCATGAGAATAAAGCTCGAACTTTTATGGTTGTAGGAATATCAAGGGCAGTGCCCAGTTGTGTGGGGAAGAGGAAGAAGCCTGAAACAGTTAGCTGTTTCTTAAACACCTTCAGACTGACTTTTTGTTTTGTTTTTTCCCTCCAGTGCTGATGATAGAACACAGGGCCTCCTGCATGCTAGACAAGGATGTTTGTATGTTTTACATTCCCATCCCTAATCATATGTTTTTTAACCCTGAGTTTGTCCCCACTTCCAGAGATTCCTATATCACAAATTCTTGAGACTTCTGAGAATTTTGCAGTAAGAACTTCAAATTTTGCATTTTTGTTTTTACTACTGTCAATTTGGGACATAACTTGTGTAGATCTTATGAATCAATTTCCACTCACTCATCTATTGTACAGCTTTCAGACTCTTCTAGCCATTGTTTTCTATTCTCTTTTGCTTTATGGATTATACCATTTTTTATCCAACTGTGTTACTTCTCTGTGTGTATAAATGTTACACAGTGTATACCCTGTGTGCATAGACCTATATTAAGGATATATACTGCATATATTTTACACACGCACACACACCCCTACACCCCTATCTTATACTATCATTTTTGTAGAGTTTTGGAAGAGCAAAGGTTAATGTGGTTTTAATCTGCCATTCATAACTGAAAGTTCAGATTAACTTTTTGTTTGTATGTTTTACTTGTTCATAACACCATGAATGTTTACATGTACTTAGTCTTCAGATTTGTCCTAAGATACAATCATTTACTGTAATATTTAGAAGTCAGAAAGAGTATTAGTGTAGGTAGGCTATTTAATCTTATGAACTCATTCTACATCTGCAGTTGCCAAAGTTGTCAAGGTCGAGCATGCAGGAAATAATCTTTCACAGCCCAATTAGAAGCTAGGCTTAAAATATACGAATGAAGTATTCTTGCCAAAAGTCAAACCTCAGCATTCAGGTCTACTTAACAGTTTATAGAAAGGAAGTACAGAAGTAGAAAGACATATTGGTGGACTTTAAACAAAATCAATATTGCAGGAAACTCTAAAGCAAAGTGCCGCATTTCTTTGAGAAAGAAATTGAAGGGGAAATGAAAAAGAGAATGAAAGAGGGAGAAGCCAGAGAAGATCTTGTATGACGAGATAATTAAGATCTATCAATCAATGGCATTGTGTGGGTGCTATTTGATCCTGAATTAAACCAGGAAATTTTTTTTAATTATTAAAAATATTAAACATTCTATCAATATTTAAACATTGGTAATAGGAATTGTTAAAATTTTAAATGTTATAATGGTATGTGATTTTTATTTTAAAAATAATTATGTTTTAGCTCTTTGTGACATGATACATGTCATTTAGTGTGTCAATATAAAGCTGCAGTAATCAAAACAGTGTATGTATCATTGCAAAAAAAAGACAAATAAATCAATGCAACAGAATAGAAAGCCCATAAATAGAGCCACATAACTATTGTCAAATGATTTTTGGCAAAGAAGCAAAGACAATACAATGGGGGACAGTTAGTCTTTTCAACAAGTAGTGCTAGAACAATTGGGCATCCACATGCATAAAAGTGAATCTAGATACAGACTTTTTTACTCTTCTGGATTAAAGTTGTAAATAAATGTGAAACTCCTAGAAAGATGCTTCAGGAGAAAATCTAGATGACCTTGGTTGGAGTGATGACTTTTGACTTATATAACAGCTATTTTATAGTTGCCAAAACTTGAAACCAATATGTCCTTCAATAGGTAAATGGATAAATGAATAAACATCTAGACAATGGAATGTTATTTAGCACTAAAATGAAGCATGTATGAGGCTTTAAAAAGACATGGAAGAATCTTAAATGCATATTACTGAGTGACAGACAAATATGAAGAGGCTACAGATTGCATGATTTCAACTGTATGTCATTTTGGGAGAAGATAAGTTATTAAGACAGTAAGAAAATCAGTGGTTTCCTGGAGTTAGAGTGGAGGGAGAGGTGAAGAGGCAGAGGACAGAATTTTTAAGGCAGTGAAACTATTCTGCATGATACCACATTGGAGATACGTCATCAAACATCTCTCAAAACCCACAGAATGTACAACACCAAGGGAACCCTGTACACTTCGAGTATGGATATTAATAATGTGTGAATGGAGGTTCATCTTTTGTAACAATTGTGCCATTTGGCAGGGAATGTTGATTGGAGGGTCTGTGTATGTATAGAGACAGGCTGTGAATGGGAACTGTGGATTTTACACTCAATTTTGTGATGAACCTAAAACTTTTCTAAAAAATAAAGTACTGGATAATATACATATAAATTTTTCAGCTCTGTAAATTCCCTGGTTCCATATCCAAGGTTTTAACCAACTGCAGATTGAAAATATTCAAAAAGAAAAGTCTAGAAAATTCCAAAACTCAAGTTTGTCATACACCGAGCACTATGTTGAATCCACATGAAGAAGGAATATGAGGCATGCCCTACAGTAGCCTCTCACTATTTCATAGATTCTCAGTCTCTCTTCTGCACTTGTTTGAGCATCATTCATTCTCATGTCTTGCTGACATACTACATAGTGTGGCCTAAGACATACTGAACACATACGGACATTTTTTCCCTTGCAATCATTCCCTAAACAATACAGTATGACAACTGTTTCTGTAGCATTTGCATGGTATTAGGTGTTGCAAATCATTCAGAGATGATTAAAGTATACAGGAGGATGAGCATAAGTTCTATGCAAATCCTATGCCATTTTTTATAAAGGACTTGAACATCTGTGGATTTTGGTGTCTACAAGGGGTCCTAGAACCAGCCCCCCCAGAATACTGAGGGACTTCTATATGTATGTATATGTTTTTATCTTTTAACTCATTATAAAGGACATGACAAGATATCTGGGATTTACATTAAAAAGATGTGAGAATGAGGGGATAGAGTAGGATATAGATATCTACTCATTTTATAGAGATAAAGGTGGCTCCAAGTTGCTCATTGTTGAGTCAGAGTTAAAGGTACAAGATACTTCATTATATTGTTCTCTCCACTTTTGATACATTTGAAATTTTACATAATGAAATTTTTAAATAGCAAAATTGTACAAAAGTTGTCACTGAGTAGTCCTCCTCACTTATACTATAGTCAATTAAACAACTGCACCTAGTAATGTCAAATCATTTCTTTATTAGAAAGAGATGAATGGAGAGTCAGAGGGCTTCACACATGGGCAAGAGATGGAAGGACTTGGTAAGCATCAGCTGTATTTGTTTTCATCTCTTGCTGGAACTGAACAGATGTGGGCTGAGGAGTGCCAGTTAGGGACAAGTGCTCTTAGACCACTTCATGAGAAATCATAGCTTTGGTCTTGTGATACTAAGTAAGGGTGGGAGATGGTTACTGCTATAACAGCAGGTGTGTATCCTAGCAGAGGAAACATTTATTCCTTTCCGTGTTATCACTGATAATTCATTGTTCAAGTAAATGCCGGAAAAGGATAGCCCTTTAAAAGAGGTAATTTTTTAAAATATTTTATTTTTTAGTTGTAGATGGACACAATATCTT
Organism: Marmota monax; assembly: GCF_021218885.2. Lineage (NCBI taxonomy): Eukaryota > Metazoa > Chordata > Mammalia > Rodentia > Sciuridae > Marmota > Marmota monax. The sequence goes on along the minus strand of NW_026693024.1, from coordinate 606,760 downwards.
TATTATTTTTTTTTAATGTGGTACTGAGGATTGAACCCAGGACCTCACACATGCTAGGCGAGTGCTCTACTGCTGAGCCATAACCCCAGCCCTAAAAGAGGTAATTTTTACATAGAAAATACAGTCATTTCCCTTTAATTATTCACAGTAGGAGCATTAGGGTTTTTTTGTTGTTGTTTGTTTTTTGTTGTTGTTTTAAAGATAATTACTATAGTCAGAGTAAAGCTTAGTATTTCAAAAGGAACTGAGTTCTAATTCTCTCTGCTGAGGGTAAAATCCCGTCAGACTGACTGACACTCTGCAGATAACAACCATAAATTCTGGCGTACACATAAAACAACTGACTGAAGGCCCTGAGCAGGAACAGAGCAGGCAGAATCCACAACACAGTGACCAAGGTATGTGAGTAATATTTCTCTCTCCTTTTTTTGTAGCTTTTATCCTAGAACCATTTATAGTTGGCATAGTGCTAGGGGTGGCAAGGGCACCAGTGGAAAAATTGCCATCTTTTTGCCCTCAGGAACCAAAAGGTGTGATTCCCAGAAACTGTAGCTACTAGAAAAGAGGGAAATTTTAGAGAAGAAAGAATCAGAGAAGAAATCCCTAAACTCTGCCTAAATTGTTGGACTGAGCCCTGAACAATGCCTGCACAAAACAGAACAGTTCAGCTAAAGACCATAATTTTATCTGAGATTAAAAGTTCCACTCAGGAAACTAAGTTTGCAGTTCAAATCTAAGCAAGATTATTGCCTACTAGTCTAAAGAAAATAGGATCCCACTTATCCATGACTTATTATTCTTAATATCAAGGATAAAATCCAAAATTACTTGACGTTTGAAGAACAAGAAAATGAAACACATTTTCAAGACAACAGAAAATCAATTGAGACCAACCACAAGATGATCCAGGTGTTGGAATTAGCAGACAAGGATTTTAATACACCTATTGTAACTATCCACAATAAAGTAAAAGAAACCACTTTTACTCTTAATAAATTAAGAGCAAATATCAGCCAAAAAAAAAGACAAAAGTTTTAAATTGAAAAATAACTGATTTTTTAAAAATTGGATGGACAACTAGCACAATGACAATCACTGAGGAAAGAATGAGTGAATGAATTTAAAGTAGATCAGTGGATATTATCTTATGTGAAGAACAGAAAGGGAAAGTGAATATATACATATATTGAGATTTGTTAGATGTAATCAAATGACTTAACAGGTGGAACTGTAACCTTAGAAGAACAAGGACAGAATCAAGCAGAAAAACTTCTTTAAAGAAATAATAATGGATAGTTGCCCAAATTTTAATTGAAAGATACAATTTTACAGATTCAGGATGCTCAGTGGACAACAAAAAGTATTAACACAAAGAATGCCAAACCGAGGCAGTAGTTCAAAGCCAAAGCTTTAAAAAAAAAAAATCTTCTGAGAACAAATAAAAAACAATATATGCAGAGGAACAACATTTGAATTCTGACTTAACATCAGAATGAATGAAATAGCCATCTTTAAAGTGATAGAAGTAAAATACTGTCAACCCAAAGTTCTATATCATGCATAAACATTCTTTAGCAAAATAAAGACATTTTTAGATTAAAAAGAATTTGTTGTCATCAGAAGTATACTATAGGAACACTTAAAGAAGTTCTTCAAACTGAAATGAAGTGATGCCTAATAATGAAGAAGTAATACCTGATAGAAACTCAGATCCTAAAAAAGCAATGAAGAGTATCAAATACCTGGGTAGATATAGAACTTTTTTTTTTTGCTCCTGTTTGTCTTTAAATTTTTATATGATTGTTTCAGTCAAATATTATAGTATTGCTCTGTAGCATGTACAGATGTAACATGAGACACCAGAGAAATAGACCTGATTACAAGATTTCTACATTTTACATGAAGTGGTGACATATTAACTGCAGATGGTCTATGAAAATTAAAGATATATATTGTAATCACCAGAATAATCACCAAGACAATAACATAGAGAAGTGTAACTAAAAAGCCAATAGGAAAATTATGATTGATTTTTCAAATAACTATATGATTCTTAAAAGGCATGAAAAGGATAATAGAAAACAGATAGAAAATGAATATTAGAATGATAGATATAACCATATGAATAATTGCATTAAACATCAATGGATTGACCATTTTAGTTAAATGGCAGAGGTGGTCAGAATGGATTAAAAATAACCAACCATGATCAGAAAGGTAAAAAATTTAAAAATAAAAATATTATTCAACTGTATACTACAGAGACCACTGAGAAAAATTAGAAGTTCGTAATAAAATATCTAGCTAAACCTAAGTGTTTGGAAGTTAAACATCACATTCATAAATTCCCATGGAGGTTGGAGTATAAGCTTAATGGTAGAGCACTAACCTGACATGCACAAGGCTCTGTGTTCCATTCCCAGCACCATAGAAATAAACAAACCATGAATCAAAGAGGAAAACATCAGAAAAATTAGAAAACATTTAAATTGAATGAAAAGTAAAATGGCATATTAAAATTTGGAGAACGTGGCTAATAGATGCTTAGAGGGAAATTTGTGACCTTATACACTTGTGTCAGAAAGAAACAGATCTATACTCAGTAGTTCCCTTTTAAGAACTCAACAAAGAAGGGCAAATTGAACTCCAGGCCTAACTAAGGTAGAATGAAATAATAAAGATAGGGAAGAAGTCAATGAACTAGAAAATGCATAAGCAATAAAGAAAATGAAATCCAAAGGTGCTATGCTGGATTTCTCCCATTAGCTCTCTCATCTCTTCTGCACAATGCTGGCAAATCCCTGAACTTCTTGCTGCTTCTGTTTACTCATCTGCATGATAAGGACAGTTGGACTCTATTGGTGCGCAGAGTGCTCAAATTGTTACTTGTAGAAGCAGAAAAGCAAAAATATTGGAACTTAAAAAATAAGCTTGTCCTGGCAATTGCTTTATAAATATGATGAATAAATGAAGCCCAAAGAAGATATGGTCACTTCCCCAAGTATTTATTTTTGCAATCTGTAACACTGGTTAATTTTCGTTGTTTTAATGCTCAAAGGAATGTATACCATGAACAAAGACATAACTCACAAAAATAGGGTTCTTTATCAAGCAAGGGTGAATACATTGAGGTAGGTAGACTACAAAGCACAGCTTAAGATTCTGAGCTTGATTTTTGTTTGCTTGCTCCTGAGGCCCTTGGAAAATTATTATCTTTGTGGGTCTGTTTTCTCCATATGAGTTGTCTAAGATTCAGTCAGACATTCAGAGCAGTGGTGGAGCACATCTGTAATCCCAGTGGCTTGGGAGGCTGAGGCAGAAGGATAGCAAGTTCATCCTCAGCAACTTGATGAGGCCCTGATGTCTTAACAAGACCCTGTTTCAAAATAAAATATAAAAAAGTGCCTGGGGCTATGGCTCAGTTGTTGAGTTCCCTAGGTTCAATCCTTGATAAAAATAAATAAATAAGTAAATAAATAATTTTTTTTTAAAGTCAGACACAGCAAAGTCAAGTTGTTTTCTGCCACAAAACAAGTTCTGGTAAGACTGCTACAAAAAAAAGCATCCTTGATGTACCTATTACCTCTGTTAAAATAGGTTTCTTTCTAAATGTTATTTGGATTCTTAAAATGACAGTTTACAGTATGGTTTTAACATCCAAGAGGAAGCACCTCATGAAAATCCTAAGATTTGAAATGAATAAATAAATCACTATTACCTCTAAATAGTATCAAATTATGCCCTCATATTTTGCTGTCCCCAGCAACCATCAAGGAGATTTCCCTTGGGCCTGTTGACCATCCTGCCTAAGGACTATCTCTTGAAGCTCAGCAGGCACCTGGATCTAAGTAAATATTTTTCTGTCTATTGATTAAATTAGGCTGGGATAGAACAGTGTTTGATGAAAATATTACCTACAGGAGAGAGCAGTTGGAACTGAAACATCTGTGATTTGGTGATATTTCATACTTGATATTACTATTTTTTGACAAAAAATATCAAGTGATGCTCATAACTTGAATTTAATTACAAACACTAAGCAAGCACAATTGAAGGACAGTCTACAAAATACCTCAGCAGTACTCTTCAGAACTATCAAGGTCACAGAAAACAAAGACTTGAGGGAGGAACCATCCTGAATAGTGAAGTTGGAATAAAATTTGCAGATCAATTCATAATATATCAATGAAATTTCCTAATTTTGATCATTGTGCTATGGCTATGTAATATTTATATTTGGATAAGCTTGGGGGAAAGAGAAGGAATATAGGAATTCTTCTAACTTTATTGAAACGTTTTTAGGTAAAATTAAAGTGAGAAGTTGTGTTTTGGTTTTTTAAAAATAATAGGTATAGGATAGAAAACTTTGAAATAAGTGTGTATTGCTTAATTAAAGGAGAAATTAAAAGAGTAGAAGTAATTAATATGAGATGTAGTAAAACAAAAACAGGAGAGTAAATACAAAATGCAAGTTCAGAGGCTAAAAAATGTTTTAAAGTAAATTGGCACCATAAATGTCAATGAATTAATGTTTTCAGACCAAACAAATCCTCAGATAAGATACCCCTTCCTAGAAAAAAAAAAAGAAAAAAATTTATCTATTTGGTATTTTTTGTTACTTCTGGGTCCTAACATATAACAACTCAGAAAGATTAAAAGCAAAAAAATGGTAGCCCCTGGTCCCCCACAACACACACACAAAATAGTATGCCAGGAAGATATTCATGAAAAGAAAGCTAAGGGTCCTGGATTGACAACACACAAAAGACAATTGAAGGGTTGGGGTTGTGACTCAGCGGTAGAGTGCTCACCTAGCACGTGCAAGGGCCTGGGTTTGATCCTCAGTACCACATAAAAAAATAAGTAAAATAAAGGTATTGTGTCCAACTACACCTAAAAAATAAATATTAAAAACAGACAGTTGAAACCAAAAAGCATTTAGGAATAAAAGCTACCATATAATAATAAAAGTAATAATTTTCCAGAAAAATAAAATTATTCTAAATGGAGATATAATAAATAATGTAGTCTCCAGAATAGAATTTTTAAGTTGTTGGGATTTATACTCCATAATCATACTTGTAGTTTTTAATATACTTTTCTCAGAATTGATGGATTAAGCCAGCAAAATAGTTATCAAATTGAAAGAAAATTTGAAAATTCAATTAGCAAACTTCATCTGGCAGAAATTTAAAGAATCCTTCAACTTTTAACCAGAGAATTAACTACTACTAGCCACAAAATAAGTCTCAAGAAGAACTGTTATTAAGCTCTCTGACCAAAATAAAATTATACTAGAAATTAGTAACAAAAAGATAACTTTTAAGACCCTGCATATGTTTGGAAATTTTTAAATAGACTTCTGAATAATACACCAGCCAAAAAAGAAACCATCACAAAAATGAGAAAAATCAAGAGCTGAATAATAATGAAAAATTTCACATTGAAATGTGGGATGTAGCTAAACACTTGAAGAGAAATGTGTGACTTTTAATGCCTTTCTGAAAAAGAAGAGAGGTTGAACATGCATGAGCTAGGCATCAAAATCAAAGTTTAAAAAAATTATTTTTAATTTGAGCCCAAAGAACATAGAGGGAAACACAAATGGAAGGAATGAAAAATAAGACAAAAACACTGTGGAGATGATCAAGCCATCAAGTTTTTTGAGAAAATTTAAAAGAATGGGCACAAACCTGGCAAGATGGATCAAAGGTAAGGGGGGAAAAAGACAGATTATATATGTTGGGAATGGAGAGGGAAACATGACATATACCCACTTGATTTTTAAAAATAAGGTATTTCTTCCAGGCATGGTCGTATACACCTTGTAATCCCAGGGACTTAGAAGGCTAGTCTAGGCAACTAAGCAAAACCCGTCTCAAAAAGTAAAAACGGATGGGGATGCAGCTCAGTGGTAGAGCACCCTGGGTTCGGTCTCCAGTACCACAAAGAAAAAAAAAAAAAAAAAGCAAAACGACTAGTTCTGGACACAGCAAGTTGAGGACCTGTACCTTGGTTTGATGATGGGTGGGAAGTGCAGGTATGCTATCTCTCCACCACCTCTTAGAAGTCTTCATCCTAACCAAACAGGAAACAGCTACTCAGCACAGTGAACCCTGCCCCCACTCGACTTCAGTCCTCCCAGTTACCATACAGAGCTTAACACAGATTCTCATCAAAAAAGATTCTTTTGAGAATGAGAAAACTACCAAGTAGAGTTTTTTTTTTTTTTAACGGTTTATCATCTGTGTTTGACAGTACCAAGTCACAACATGAAATCCTATTATGTATAAGCTGATGGGTGAGATATTATCCACAATGACATTTTGAATGACAAATGGGTTTTGAAAATTAGGTTCCTAATCAGAACTTTCGAAAAATGCTACCATGCTTAAGAATAGAACTGCTTCCTTCCCACCGGTCCCTGACACACAAATGATGGGTGTTCCCAACTGTACCCCAGCCTTTGCATTCACAGTCCTACCAGCTCTCTCACAGGATAACTCCTCCACAAACCTACACTGATGAAAAGGATTTGGATAAAATAAGTGCCTTAGTTACTTGCTTTTGCTCTGCTTTTAAAAGTGAAGAGAATAATCCAGAAGTTTCATATAAGGAAATGGTTTTCAAACTTCCTAGCACACCCGAGTCACCCACTGTACTCACAGGAGGGGCCCAGTTTTTCCCTGACTTGAGGTGCCACAGCTGAGGACTTTAGCATCTGCACTGTCCAACTTCTGTAACCTATCACTTGGGGTCTCCCTCAATACCTAGGTGACGTTGAGTACTTCCTGTCTTTCAGACATTGTTCCAAGTTTATATGTATTAGCATTCTCACAATAACATTTACAGATCTCTACTATCATCCCCATTTTATACATGAGGAAACTGAAATATGTGGAGGGTCAGCCTTTCTGAGGCCACATAACCAATGGGGAACAGAGCTAGGATTTGAAGAGTTGTGCTCCAGAGTCTATTCACTTCACCTCCATCTGCACTACCTTTAGATGACACTAGGCATGTGACAGCACACACTCAGGCCTAATGGACTCTCCAAGCAGGAATGAAAGGCAGCCTGGGTTGGTGGAGACTCCTGGGCTCTACCAGATTGTGGAGATGAACAACATTGGCTTTGCTCAAGGAATACGGAGGCTCACTTAGGAGGGGTAGAGACCTGTGCTCCCACAAGCTCCATGTCAAGAGGCTGTCCAAGCACCAGTGAACAAAAGTTCTTGACCTGATTATGTGTCTTTGGCAAGTCCATTGTCACAAAATCAGAGGGAATCAATTTAACTGCAGAAAGCAGGCTGACAGAAGTTTGGCATGAGGTTTATTTTCACCAACTTCCCAATATTTGTTTGGGTTTGAAGAAATTGGATATACCACTCAGAGACCCCCAAGGTAGTGAGGACAGGAAGAAACCACAGAAATCAAAAATGTTAGCTAAAGCCACATAGGGCTGAGTGGGATCATATCAAATGAGAAGAAAAAAGAGACCAGGACAAATCCTCAAGGTAGCCTGGGCTGGAGGACCATATTTTTAAAAATAATAATAATAAATAAATAAATAAATAAACCAGGGTTGCAGCAAGATGGAGCACTGAGGCTCTGGGGCAAATGCAAAAGGAAAACATTACATCACAGTTTACTATTTAGAAAACATGTTCAAACCCAGCCATTTAATAGATTGGTGTCTAGGTTTTTAAGGAAAAATCCTACAAACCAATTTTTCCACTGGATGCTACTTCATCTTGAATTAATATATCTGGTATTAATAGGAGAGCTTCTGTTACATTTATTGAAACAGTAGGGATGTGGTGACTATTTGCTATTATATAACAAGCTAATTTTTTAGTTGTGCAAATCAGTAAATACAGATATCATCATGCACCACTATCTTCATAGAGCAGCTCCTGCCCACATGTCTGTACAGGTGGACCTGTATTTACCCCTCATTTTTGATCATGACATCATCTCTCATAGGTGTAGCATATAGTGCTTTTTCAGGAGCTTTCAAGTCAAGTACAAGATTGAGGATTCCCTCTGAAATGAGACATATTAATATTTTTACATCTAGATTTTACCACAGGGAAAACTGAGGCCAGGAGAAATCTAGTGCTTTACCTATGACTGCATAGGGATGAGTGAAAACTAAGACCCACTGTGTCTTAGGGCACTGTCTTCCTAGTAGAGCCTTACCTTGGCAGGGATGAGGTGTAACCTCAGGACGCCAGGTAGAGCTTCTGCCACTCTTCTCTAGTCTTGTCATCAGCTTCTTGCTCCAGAGCACTAAGTTGATGTCCTTAGCCTCTGGCCTGGAAACTTGAGAACCTTTTCCTGAAGAGAAGGAGGGGTGTTTTCAGGGAGACAGGCTGTAAATTCACATCAGAACCTACACATCCAAATGAATTCTACTCTCAGTGTAATTTATTTCAATATAACACATTGGTAAACCAACCATATAGGGATATTAGGGATATAATCATATTTAAGAATGCTTAAATATGGCTTGGGTGTTGATGATATTTAGAAGTCAGTTTGGGTAGATGTGATAATAGTATTAGACCTATGTGAGAAAATGCCCTATTGTCTATGTGCCACATAGTGACATGCACAGGCTTGAAGTGACATGGTGTCTGGGCTCTGTTTCAATAGAGTTATGGCAGCGTGTAGTATGTAGATAAATGGCACATCCTTGGTATCATCAGGTGGCTCTGCTGCCTGAATGTCAAAATCATGTTTTAGGCTTTGTTTGTTTGAACTTTCAGAAATATCCTGAAAATTTATTTGTGAACCTCAAAGAAACTGAGTCAGACTAGTTTCACCTCTAAACATTACTTGGCTGGGTCTGACTACACATCTCAGTGTTGGCTCTGAACAACTATATTATGTCACACATTTATCACCTTAAAGAGCTTCCATCATTGCTTGATGAAAGCTTGAGTCATTGTCCCTGAGACAACACAAAATCCTGACACTTGGAGTTGGTGTTTTGATTTCTCCCTGTGCAAGGATCTTAAATTGTTTTATTAAATTCCATGGTCAAAATGGAAACCAGATGACTCCAACCAGACTTCGGGCATAAATTTTATAGAGAGCCAGTGATTCCCCTCCAATTCTCCCACTGCCTAGAGCTTGCTGTGTGGGACCAAGGAGGTATGCCTGGTAACAGAGCGACATGGGGGACAAGGGTGGACAACAACAGCAAAGTGTCTCTTTGAAGAGGAAATTGGGAAAATGAAGGCTTACCTTGTGCTTAACAGTGAGCAGGATGTGAAGAGGGCATGCCTGAAGGAAAAGATGAATGAGGAATCCCAGGAAACACACCAAAGTCTCCAGTAACTCAGAAGTTACTAACCAAAGCATCTACCAGGCCCTGCTGACCAAGGAAGGCATGAAGGGGCAATTGTCTTCCTCCTTTGGGGTATTTTGTTTAATAGGGGAGGAAGACATTCACTAATATAAGATACTGGTTTTCCTTTTTTCACTTTTCAAGAAAATACTGTATGCTGAAGTTTTCTTTTTAGAAGTAGTCCTAGTGTCCCCATTGACAGAGATGGAAGCAGCTTCTGCACTATGCATTTGTGAACCCAACCTGGGAGTCTAGAGACCAACCTGGATGTTCTCTATTTGCATGAGGTTTTTTTAAATTACAGTTCAATAAAAACCATCTGACTTTATATGCAGTACTTTCCCCAGTTAAATCCTCTGGAGGGAAACGTCACCCCTGGCTGACTATCAGCCATTAAGATTGTTGATATCCAGTTGACATGCATGACGGACCTGGCCTATACTCTCTTCCTTGGCACTAGGATCATCTACCCCGTCCCTGATGGAGGACAGTGATCAGGCGAAGCAATGTGCTGTTTAGAACCCAAGGAAATGAGTCTAAAACTGTTCTTATGAGCCCCAGATTTCTCCCTATATCCCTGACAGATCTTAAGAGAAGTCTCTCCCCAGACTCCATTATGACTTTTGCGAGAGAGCTGGAATCACCCATGCACCCTTCAATGGAAGCCAGAGAGACCTGCCTCCACTTCATTTCAGGAAACCTCAACATTGTTTCATTTGTAAGAAAATCCCATAAATACTTTCATTCAGAAAAAAAGAAGTGTTTATAAAAATAGACAATACCTTTGACAATGCTCCTCAGAAATGAAACTCAAGTAATTTTGAATATTTTAAGAACACGAAGATTTCTCTTTAAAGAACACACACACAAAAAAACAATGAGCCACTTAAAACTTGTCAGGTATGCACACTTCCTAAGCAAGTTCAGGAGTTTATAAATCTCTCAGCACCTCTGAGCATGTGGCCTTAGAACAAAGCAAAAGAGTTAAAATACCACATGCCCAAATCAGAACTGTCCTAACTCTTCTTGGCTCAAAACAGAATTTCTGATTCTTTTTGGCCTGATGTGCCTGGGAGACTCAGGTTCTCTTGTGCACCAACCCAACACTCTTTTTTTTTTTTTTAAATTGGTTCTTCTTAGTTATACATGACAGTAGAATCCATTTTGATAAAATTATACAAGCATGGGATATATTTTATTCTAACTAGGACCCCATTCTTGTGGGTGGGAGAATATGCTAAGTGAAATAAGCCAATCCCAATCTGACACTCTCAAACAAACAATGCCACAGAGGGCAGTCATCTTATTTCTGTCTTCTTAGATATGAGTTTTACCATGTGGGCTGGGTTCTCTGGAGATGTGAATTAAAATATGCAGTGAAACATGGACTTGGAAGTCAGAAGCTGGGCTGCCCTCCCTCACCTATGACCCAATAGAAGTGACTCCCAGTGTCCCTGAGCCCAAGTTCGGTCTCTGCGCTGGGTGCAGTTGAGCCAGGTCATCACGGAGGCTCCTCACAACTCTAGGAGTAACCTGTGGTGAGTCATGCTTATATTCTGGACACCCTTTAGTCATTTTGTGAAAAAGTTTGTAAACTGTAAAGTGTCCCACAACCATTATCTCTCTATCAGATAGCTAGTCTCTTCCCACAATAACCCACAATAGAATTGGTCTGCACTTTCACCTTAGCTGGGGGTAAGGGAGGGAAGGAGAAGAGGTGCCGGGTGGGTACTCTCTGCACTGCCCCATCTCACTTGCCTCTTGCAAACTTAAGACCCTTCATTCCTTCGTCCATTCCACTTAGCTGCACCAGTAACTTCAAAAGGGGATAGCCATAGGTCAGACAAGCTCATGCTGGCAGCTGCCATGACACTTGGCTCCCTGCAAATGGCACAACAATTGCTTTCATTAAATTATCATCCAGAACTGAATAAAATCTGTATTTAGCAGTTTGTATAACTATGGAATATTTATGTAAAGTGTCCCATATTTATGTAAAATGTTAACATTAGGGGAAACCAGGTGAAGTATATATGGCTACTCTGTATGATCTTTGCAATTCTTCTATAAGTCTAAAATTATTTCAAAATAAGTGATTGGAAAAAAATTCAATCAAAAATTCAGGATTATTTTTTAAAACCTGTTAAAAGCTCAAGTATGCCCAAGCAGCTCTTCCCTTATAGGGTTTAAAATGGGTGATTCTGTTGTCAGAAGCAGTCCTGAATGAGAAGAGAAGTGGTTTGGAAAATGGTCAGAACTTAGTATTTGCTCACACCGTTTCCACTTTGCTCTAGGAACTTTGCTGAAGAGATCACGTCCCTCCTGAGCTCGTCACGCTAACTCTGACTAAACCAACCGGGAGGTGAGCTTTGTTGTCAGTTCTTTGATAGTGTCCAAATGGAACTGAGATCCAGACAGATTCCCCAGGTTCTGTGACAGGTATTGAGAATTTACCAGAGGGAATGCCTTCAAATCCTTTGAGCAAAGGGATTCACTTCTACTCCATTCTTTATTAATTTTACAACAGTTCTACATATTTAAAGTCATGATAGTTAGAAATAAAGGTGTCCTCCAGAGTCAAGCAAGGTAGCTACAAGTTTCTGGTGACTTCCTAACTGCTGGGGCAGGTTTGAGTGCTCATTCTGATTCCTTCCCACCATCCCCTAACCACAGGCACTTCCCTGTGACTCAGAGAACCGTTTGTCCCTCGCTGAACTCAGTGTCCTTAAGAGGCAAAATCAAGTGTGAAATCAAATTAACCTCTTTCCCTTCTTGTCTGCAGATGCTTTGTGCTTATTTCCACTGCCAACCAATGGGTATGCGAGAGCTCTGCTCTTCAACTGTAGATCTATTCCTCTCTTCTCCTCTTCATTTTCCTTTTGCCATCAAGGACACCATCCTTTAAAGATTTTACACTTTTACCTTGAATATTCTTTAATTCTTCTACCACCTTCCTTCTCCTTCTCCCCTAGCCAGTCACTCTCCTATCTTTTCTACACAGGCTTTCCTGGATTCAACTATTCATCACCATCCCCCTAACCTGACCCAGGAAAGTCTAACTGTTCCATTAGTATGCAAACTGTGGTAACTTGACACTATGAACATTTATTTCATGCTCACATGAAAGTCCAATGTGGAGTTCCTGGTCAGGGCACTCCCCCAGAAGGCTCTCCATGAAAGGATGACTCCTCCCTTTATGGGGCTCTGCCAACATGTAGTCTTGGGAGAACTTTCCATTCAGTCCTAGGATGCAAAATGAGAAATACAGAGGCTAGCATGGAAAGGGCTTCTCTGAGTCAGGCTAGGACAGTATTAGAGACATCTCCCTGGTAAAATTCTGACCTAGGGCACAAGCTTGTCTGTAAACACACACTACTGTCACAGAGACTGGAGAATCTGTGTGGATACCATAACAGGATATGGTGCACTCACTCCTCCTCTCAATCCATCAGCTGGAGCTCAGCCCCATGTCCTACCCTCTACCTGCACAAAAAGCCAGCAAATGGAGTTAAGCCTTGTGTTCTGGAGAAAAAAGAAAGCACATTTGGTGAGTGCATACATCCTTGCCACATACTTGATAGGCTGTGAACCAACTCATGCAGTTTGTGAATATAAACAGAAACTCTCTTCTGTAATTCCTCATAAATTGCCAGGCTCACTTTACCTTCTTCTTGGAAAGGATATTAGACAGGTAGATTTCCATGCATTGCTTCTACTTTCTCTACCCCAATTCCTGACGTTTGAATATACTTGAAGACCTGCCAAACCACACAATATGTAAATTCCTGGATCCTATCAATGCCAAATCTACCCACCCTCTTTTTCAGTCACCTGATCCCTCTGGGCTTCCTTACCCCAACCTGTAATGGCTGATATATAGGCTTCTATGTACTCTGGCTTCTAGATGGGTGCAAACAATGGGAAGCAAACAATGGAAGAAACAGGACAGGAAAGTAACAAGAGTGACCACCTAGAGATAACCAGTGTTAACATTTTACAGTGTAGACTCTTCTGTGCATACATATTAAATGGATTATGTTAAGGACTTAGTGCATAACCTTTATAAATAAATAGTGCATAACCTTTATAAATCACTTTTAAAATATGGTCATCTTGTCAAAAAATAAAAACGTATGTTCATTTGAATGCCTGCATTGGATTTCAAAACATGCAATTGCCTACATTTGAAAATGTTGGGGTGTTGCCAATTTTTGTTCAGTAAAGAACAATCTTATGTTTAATGAACTTTTTAGTGTTTTGTATTTTTATTCTAATTGTCTTAGAATTAACTGTTAGGAGATGCAGCTCTACTGCCCTCACATATGCCTTTTCTGACCAGTTGTTTCCTGGGATTTGGAATAGTTTCCTAAAAAAAGGGGAAAAAAAAGAAGTGAGAGATGTGATGTGATTGTAACTCTTGGCCTCCTTCTCTTCATGAGAGGTGTCTGTCTGATAGTCTGGGCACTGAGACCAGAGGCAGGCTATAGGGAAGGGTCTTCGTGTTATTCTGCCATTGGTGCAGAGCCAAACATTACAAAGAGGTCTGAGTGGGCATCTCTTCAACCCACACCATGTGCCTTGTAATCATAATCACTTTTTCCTAAATTCTGGCACCAGTACCTGTGTGTCTTCATTGTTGATGTTGTGAGACTTTATCAGCATTTTGATAAGTGTTAGGCAAGGCCCCTGACATCTTGAATGTGAAGTCATTGGTTTTGTACTTCCTGAGATCCCTCAGTGCCCTTGGCTTCTGTGAAACCACACCCTTCTGTTTCTTTTTGAACCCTTCCTCTCCACCATTCAGTTTCCTTCCTGGGCTTCTCTTCCTCCATGTGGCCCACAGATGCCAGAAAGTCTGCTCTACCTACTCACAGTGTGTATGGAAGGTGGGAAGCTGCCTGAGCCAAGATCCGGCTCACCCTTCTCTCCTCCTAGACTTCAAATCCCTCTGCCCAGGTGCCCACTAAAAACCGTCCAGGGCAGGGAATCTCAAAGTTGTTAGGTTCTGAGTAGAGTACACCTGTAACCATCAGGCCCTAGAGACATGTTTGATGACACGCTGCTGTTCAACACTATATGTAATTCAGAAGCTGCTCATTCTCATTCTTTTCTGTCACCCCTCCCACCTGGCCAACCACCTCACCACTGGGTTCACCTTGGAGGAGTTTGTCAAATTGACTAGTACTTCATCGTGCTACCATATCCAATGCAGGCCCTGGCCATGTCTTCAACCCTCTGATTGTCCTCCCTCCTCCCCACCACTCTTTTCCTATCCAAATACAACTTCCTCAGCAACCACATGATTTATACTTATATACATTCAAGTAGTTACATCCTCTGCTACATTCCTACCAAGACTTTGAAATGTATCTTATTGCATACAGAATAAAGCATACAGAGTCCTCCAAGATTTGGTCCCAGGCTACAATTTCTGCTTATGTCTTACCACATATCATAATTGATACCTAAGCTTCTTGTTACTTTCAAGATGCACACCTCCAAATTTTTGCTCATGCCTATTGCCAGAAATATCCTTTCTCCCTCCACATACCTGTGAGTGAGTCTTATGTATCATATACTTTTTAACTTAGGTTGAAGTAAAATGTATGACAATAGTGGCACCAAGGAGGAAGCTGTAATGGTAGGTGTTCACACTGTGTGGAAGTGGGACAGCATAACTTGAAGATGTATATAATAGACCCTAGATAGTAACTAAGAAAGAACTTTTTAAGATATGTAACTAATGTGTATCTTAAACTAGTATATCAATATGGAGATAAAATAATGAAGTCTTTTTAGTGAAATCATAAAAATAACCCAAAAGAAAGTAAGGAAGAGAAGAAAAAATGAACAAAGATCAGATGGGGCAAATCGAAAACAACTGGCAAGACTATTTAAGATAGTTTTGAGCATACACTCTTCAACAAATGGTGCTGGGAAACTGGAAACTATATGCAGCAAAATGAAACTAAACTCCTATCTCTCACCATGCACAATACTCAACTCAAAGTGGGTCAAGGACCTAGGCATTAGACCAAAGATCCTACTCCTAATAGAAGAAATCTTCATTATGTCAGATTAGGCCTCAACTTCTGTAACAAAACTCCTAAAGTTCAAGAAATAAAATCAAGAATCAATAAATGGGATGGATTCAAGCTAAAAAGCTTCTTCTCAGTAAAAGAAACAATCAATGAGGTAAAGAGAGAGCTTACATTTGGGGAGCAAATTTTTTGCCACACTTACATCAGATAGAGCACTAATCTCCAGGATATGCAAATAACTTAAAACTTAACATTAAAAAAAACAAATAACCCAATAAATAAATGGGCTAAGGAAGTGAATAGACACTTCACAGAAGAAGAAATATAATTGATCAACAAATATATGAAAAAAATGTTCAATACCTCTAGTAATTACTAGAGAAATACAAATCCAAACTACACTAAGATTTCATCTCACTCCAGTCAGAATGGCAGTTATCAAGAATACAAGCAACAATAAGCATTGGCGAGAATGTAGGAACACTCAGACACTGCTGGTGAGACTACAAATTGGTGCAACCACTCTGAAAAGCAGTATGGAGATTCCATAGAAAATTTGGAAAGGAGCCACCATTTGACCAGCTTTCCCATTCCTCAGTTTATACCCAAAGGACTTAAAAACAGCATATTACAGTAATCCAGCCACTTCAATATTTATAGCATCAAAATTCACAATTGCTAAACTGTGGAAGCAACCTAGATGCCTTTCAATAGATGAACAGATAAAGAAACTGTGGCATATACACCCAATGGAATATTACTCAGCATTAAAAGAAAATAAAATTATGGCATTTGCAGGTAAATACATGGAGTTGGAGAATATCGTGCTAAGTGAAATAAGTCAATCTCAAAAAAACAGAGGCCGGATGTCTTCTCTGATAAGTCGATGCTAATCCATATTGGGGTGGTGGTGTCTGGGATAAGTGGAAGAACTTTGGATGGGGCAAAGGGGAAGTGGGGGTAAAGGGGTAGGGAAGATAGTGGAATGAGACAGATATCATTACCCTGGGTACACGTATGATTGCATGAATGGTGTGACTCTACTTCATGCACAACCAGAGAAGTGAAAAATTCTGCTCCATTTGTGTACAATGAAAGAAGAAGTTTCTACTTATATGTATAACTGATTAGAACTAATGAAGGAAGGAAGGAAGGGAGGGAGGGAGGGAGGAAGGAAGGAAGGAAGGAAGGAAGGAAGGCAGGCAGGCAGGCACACACAAAAGATAGTTTTGAGGCCAACTACATCAACAATTGCAATAAATACAAAAGGCCCAATTGAAAAAAAAAAAGAGAGAGAGATTGGCACATTGAACTTCAAAAAAAGAAAAACAAGGTAAGATTCACCTATCTTCTTTGTATAAGAAATTTACTTTAAAGATATGTAAAGTAAAAAGAACAGAATATACAAACACTAACAAAAAGACAGAGTAGCATGTTAATCTCAGATGAAATAAATTTAAGAACAAGGACAATTACCAAGGATGAAAAGGAGCATCACATAAAGACAAAGGAAATACATTCAAGAAAGCATAGTAATCACATGTGTACACACCCAACAAAAGACTTCAACTTACATAAAACAAGCATGATGAGACTGAGAGGAGTAAACCAATCCACCATCTTAGTTGGGTCCTCCAGCATTTCTTCTTAATAAGTGATTGAACAGACAAAATCTATAAAGACATAGAACACTTACACAACACTACCAACATAATTCACGTACTTGACATTTATAAGACACTTCATCAGACAGCAAAATGTACATTATCTACAAATGCACATGGAACATTCACTCAAATAGATCATAAAACATAGGCTGTGCCATTAAATAAATCTCACCAACTATAAAAGGTTCGAACCTGTACAAAATATGTTCTCTGAACTCAATAAAATTACACTAGAAATAACAAATACAAAGATATCTGGAAAATGCCCAAATATTTGGAAGTTATATAACATCCTTCTAAGTATTCCTATGGGACAAAAAGAAATCACAAGATTACTTAGAAATTATCTTGACAAGAAAAAATACAATATATCAAAAACTGTGTGAGGCCTCTACGGCCATGTTGAAAGAATGAAGAGCTATGAAAGCTTTTATAAGAAAACACTAAAAGTCTCAGCTCAAACGCTTCTACCCTGAGCAAACAAGATAAACAAATCAAATCCAGAGTAAGAACAGTTAGTTAATAATAATTAAGAGAACATAAATGAATGAAAACAAGAAAAGCATTAAACCAAAATCTAATTCTTCAAAAGAAATTGGTGAAATTGATAAAACCTAGCCAGAGTGATATAAAGAAAAAGACTCGAATGATTGATCAAGGGTGAGAGGAGAATATGGCTCCTGATTCTATAGATATTAATAGGATAATAAGGGCATATTATGAACAACTTTATGCCAACAAATGTTCCCATATTTCTTGTTGGTATATTATAGTTGTACATATGGTGGCATTTGTGTTACATATTTGTACATTCACACAATGTAACAATATAATTTGGCCAGTATCATTCTCCAGTATTTCCCCTTTCCCTCCAACTCCTCCTTCTCCCTAGTCTCTTTTTTCTGTTTTACTGGTCTCCCTTTGGTTTTCATGAAACCTCTCCACTCCACCTTTCTTCCCCTTTTTCCTCTCTAGCTTCCACATATAAGGGAAAATATATGACTGTTGACCTGAGTTTGGTTTATTTCACTTAGCATAATAGTATCCAGTTCCATCCATTTTCTTGCAAATGACATAATTTTATTTTTCTGTACATATGCCAACAAAGTTGATACCATGTATGAAACGGATAAGCTTCCTCGAAAAACAAACTACCTAAGCCCAATCAAGAATTAGATAAACTAAACAGTTAAAACTGTTTAAAAATTCTTCCATAATGAAACCTCCAGGTCTGGTAAAGTCTAAACATTTAAAGAATAATGAAATTATTTTAGAATATATAACTTAATGTAGTCTAGGTCTGGAATATGGCCTAAAGGCCCATGTGTTAAAGGCTTTGTGCCCAAAATGGCACTATTGGGAGGTGGTAGAACATTTAAGAGGTGGAGCCTAGAGGGAGGTCATAGGTCACTGGGGCATGCCCATGAAGGGGATCCGTATTCCTTCCTCTCTCTGCAACTTCCCAGCCATGAGGGGAGTGAGCAGCTTTTTTCTACCACATGTTCCTGCCATGATGTGTGGCCTTGCCACAGTCCCAAAGCAGTGGAGCCAAACAATTACAGTTTCCAAAACTGTGAGCCCAAATAAATCTTTTCTGTTTACAAGTTCATTATCTCAGGTAATTGTGACAGTGACAGAGAGCTAAGAGAACTCTTTTTAAAAGCAGGAGAAAATGCTTTGTAATTTATTTTCTGATTCTTACATCATCCTGATACAAAAACCAGAAAAAGACATTACAAGAAAAGAAAATAACTGACCCATATCCCTCATGAGCATTAACAGTGAACTCAATGCAATATTAGCAAACTGAATCTAGGAATATATAAAAAGGATAAAATATGACCAAACAGGGTTCATCCCAAAGTGAACACTTGGTTCAATGTTTGAAAATGAGTTGATGTAATTCATCTGAAGGGATAATAGAAAAGAAATATTGCACAATCATTTCTATAGGTGCAGGACAAAGATTTTGGCTTTGGAGTCTGACTTCAGCTCAAATTCTGTTTTTACTGATTACCAGTGGATAGATATCACCAAATGACTAGCTTTGCTGAGAAACTCCAACGTCATGTCGTTACCAGGCAGAGTTAGGTTGTCCTTCCATGTTGCAGTGAGGATCCATGGTGATGGTGGTACAGTGTCCTTGAGGGCTTGAAAAGCAAGCCCCCACACCACAGAACCCCTGAGGCCACATTAGGCTCTGCTACTGGTAGAAACAGGGCGAGTCTGTTTCAGAAACAAGACAGGGCTGTTTAGCTCATGTGGGCTGCTGCTCGTGGACTCTGTGTGTAAAGGGCAGCCACTGTGTATCTGACGTTTGCCAGTGGCAGCTGCATCACCTGTTTCAAAATCCTATTGGAGGCTGCGCTTAACTCAGCAAGCCACAGGGAGCCCTGGGAGGTTTCTGAGGAGAGACTGATGTCCGCAGAAGTGTTGAGAGTTGTTACTGGAAATTTGGATTGTGCATGTATTGGTTGCAACACTGATCCGGGACTGGGGAGATGAAGATGCTGAGCTCACCAATGAGTGCTGCCCGGGGAAACACACCCTTGGCTTCCGACATCCCCAGCTCTGACCAGAATCATGCATGGCCTTTAACCATAGCAGACTATGACCTGCTATGTTTTCTTGTCCTCTGTTTTCTTGCATAGGCCTGTTTAATTGTCAGAGGGAAGGGGATCCCTCAGAATCTGGGTCCTTATCTTTGGTCAGCCATATGAAGGGATATGAAAGGCACATATGGGTCACCCATAGGGGTGTTCCAAGGCCAGTGACATTGACAACATTGCTGCCCTTCCATTAAATGTTTTGCTTCCTCAAACAATGCCCCTTTGTTTTGGAAATACTTTGTCCTAGTCTTTTCTATTTGAGGGTGTAAGTGGAAAAAGCTTGGGTCACCTACCAAGTGTTCATCAGTGGCTGGAACAGAAATCTTCTGGGACATTGACTGGAGCATTTATGCATTTGTTGGAGCTCAGCTAGTGACCATGACCTGCCTGAGAAATGCAGGGAGTCTCTGGGAATAGGCTAAAAATGAAGACTTTGGGTAGCTCTAACTTGATAGTAGGCCTCTGAAAATAGTGACTAAATTGGATTAATGAAACAACACTTATCAAGCATGTTATGTGATGCCTGGTACAAAACAAATCTTTAGTAAGCTTTAATTGTTTTTTTTTAATTTCTTATAATAGGGAAAAAATGGCCACAGGTCAATTTATAATAGCTCCTAGCACTCACAATATACCACTGTTTAGACTGCTTTGCATGTGTGAATTAATTTAATCCTCATGGAAACTCCATGACACAGGCAGGTACTATAATAATCAATCTCTCTCTCTCTCTCTCTCTCTCTCTCTCTCTCTCTCTCTCTCTCTCTCTGTCTTTTAAGATGTGACCTCACTGTGTTGCCCAGAGTGACCTTGAACTCCTGGGTTCAAGGTGATCCTCCTAACTCAGCCTCCTGAGTA
The DNA here is from genome assembly GCF_021218885.2 of Marmota monax. Classification (NCBI taxonomy): domain Eukaryota; kingdom Metazoa; phylum Chordata; class Mammalia; order Rodentia; family Sciuridae; genus Marmota; species Marmota monax. The sequence goes on along the minus strand of NW_026693024.1, from coordinate 586,233 downwards.
GCCCAAATTGTAGGTGCCACTGTGCTTGGCAGATAATCTCCATTTTACAGTTAAGGAAATTGATGCATGAAGAATCTAACTGTCCAGGATTCCATGGAAGGGATCTAGTGGGTGCTGTGTACACTTCTGCACCACTGACATAATGTCCCATGGTTTGGGGCTGCCCTTTGCCCACAGCTTGGCAGTCACTTGACTGCATGTCATAATTCTTGGTCTCATTCACACTCTCTTGAGGCTGATAACCCCAAAACTGCCTGTAACTGACTGTAGAACCAGCAAAGATTTTTCTGGGCTGAGCTTAAAACTTCCAAGCCTGTTTGCCAAGAGCAAATTTAAAACCCCAGTCCTAGACATGTTGGCACTTATATATGATTAAATGAGAGGGCTGGAAGCTGGTTCCAAGTAACCATTGACAACAAGAACCCAGGGTATGGTCATGCTCAACTTGTAGGCTTTTCCTTTTAAAATTGTCTCCTCAAGATCTGAAGACATCTTCTACAAGCAGAGGGGAAATCCAGGGGCAGGAGAAAGAAGGGCACGTTTGTATTGTGCTCTTCTTTTTCCACCCTTATAAGAGTGTGAGGCCCCTCCTGGAACCTAATCTGCAATGTCAATGCCCTGTTCTGTTGAGAGGACTGAGATGGCCATGACTCTTAGATGCTACCCTGAGAATGTGGGTTTTTGGATCGGGTGAACAAAATCCTGGGTCTGTGAGCAAGAGGAAGTGTAGGAGTGGCCCAGTGCATCTCAGTCCCTCTGCACCAGTGACTGTCTGCACCCAGATTCCTCCTGTCCTCCAGGGACATCTGCTTCATCTGTGTCCATGTTGTCTCTCACCCATGCATTGACAAATGTCTCCTCTCAGCATACAAACAGGTTGGCTTAAGAAAATCCTCCCCTTCTCCCAAGTGCCCCATAACCACTGCTGCGTTTCTCCACACTCCTTTGTGGGGACAATCATTGAATCACCATACTATACTCATCATCTGTTCACTCATCTTCTCTTTAACTCAGACATTCTTCTCTCCATCTCCACCAAAGCAGCTCCTGCCATGGCCAAAGTGAAGGCAGATTCTCAGTTTGCATCACCCAGAGTCCTGGCAGTATGCACTCTGGTTTATGCCACCCATATGGGCTTCCTGGTCTCCTCTTCCCACTGGTTTCTCCTTTTCCTCCTGACTCTATTTCCTGGAGGATACCCAGGTTCGTTTCTCAGATCTCAGTTGTTCCTTACTCATAAGGAGATCACACACACAGACTGAGGATCTCAAACACGGTCTCTATGCTGACTGCTGGCTGGCGAGGTTTCCTGTTTCTGGCTCCAGACTCCAGCCACAGCTCTCTTGCTAAGTCTCCTGGAGTGTCTGACAGGTGTTTGCATCTATGAATGCTCTGCCCACACCTTTGGAATTCTTCTTGACTATTCCCTTTCTGTCCTGCACCCATATCTAATCTATCCATGTGTTGCTTACTCCTCCTTAAAGTTGGTCTGAAATTTTCTCACTGACCCTTGTTCCCAGTTCTCACCTGTAACCTGCCATAGCCCCCTAACTACTCCCTGTCCAATTTCTACTTCCTGGTGAGTCCAGGCGGTCCCCAGATGGTAGAAATGGAATCTGGTCAGGCCAATGCTCAGAACCCTTGGCATCTGAAGCAAAGGGGCTGTCCACTTGACCTCACCTCTTTCCCTTCACCCCTCCCTTTGGGCTCCATTCCTACTGTACCTTCCTCCCCACTCCTGGAACTCACCAAGAACCGCTGCATTTATGGGCTTTATTTTCCTCCCATGATACTGAAAACAAATGTTCCCCTCACTCCTTGATTTTCCTTGATGCAAAACTTTGGCTCAAACAGTACCCAGCACCCACCGGATGCTAGGGAATTGTGGTCAACTGCTCTTGAACTATGTGACCATGTTGTGGATCCTCAGTTTCTTCAGCTATGAAATGACACAAGCTCAATGACTTCCAACCTCCTTTTAAAAAAAAATGTCTGTAGGAAAACGCTGTATTAAATAGCTCCAGCTACCACAACAAACACCACAGACTACATAACAGACAATAGCAATTGCTTTTCTTACAGTTCTGGAGGCTGAAGTCCAAGATCAAGGTATCATCCAGGTTGGTTTTTCCTGAGATCCATCTCCTTGGCTTCTCTGTGCATGTGTCTGTCCTAATGTCCCCTTCTTATAAGCACACCGGTCCTGATGGATCATAGCCCATCTCAAAGGACTCATTTTACCTTCATCACCTCTCTAAAGACAGTCTCCAAATACAGTCACATTTGGAGGTACTGGGGTTTAGGACTTCAGCACATAGACTTGGGACAGACATCTGGCAGTTGCCTCTACCTGCCTGACTCTTCACAAGCCGTGAGCTGCTTCCTTCCCTAGCCTGGGAGGGTGTGCAAAGGACAGAAGCACTATGGACACAATTCAGCCAAAAACAGATGTTAATGTCATCACAGCCACATGGTCTCTGGGAGGACTTTGAGCCCAGACCTGGATGGCATTAGCCAAGGAAGAGCTGATTCTGAAAACAACTTTTGAATGATGAGAAGGTGGTTTCAAGATTGCTGTGCTTAGACTTCCGACTCTATTTATTAGATTTTCCAGTAAACCTCCTTGTGAAAATATGGGGATTTTTTTCTCCCATTGTTTTGCTCTCTGACAGCAACCCAAACAGGTGAATGGAACATTGGTCTCACTGCACTTCCTCTGTATTTACTATACTTGGTGTGTATTCTGCTCCCACTATTTTCTTTCACTCAGCTTAAATACGAAAATGAGCCCCTGTTATATTACTCCAAGGGCAGCCTCCTCTCTGGGGATGCTTAGATTGAGATATAACGGTGAAGGACAGAAGAGCTTACCACCTGCCGATGGCCATAGCTCTCTGTGTCTACATCCTTCCCTAGCACTTCCTTTGGGAATGCAACCTGGTTTCCTGCTGTGTCAATCCATCCAGCCCATACAGGACCATTTCTCTCTTTGCTATGTGCACGGAGCTCTGTGGTCCATAAGCCCTCATCCCTCCTTGTGTAAGCTCACTTCATGGGAGATATAATTTACACCTTCTGTAAGAGTCCTCCTCTAACCCCAGCTCTGGAGGGACAAAGGGCATGTGCTGGACAGTAGCTTGCACATTCTCTGTTTGCAAATTCACTTTTTTTTTTTTTTTAGACAGAGTCTTGCTGCCCAGGCTGGCCTTAAACTCTTGGGCACAAGTAATGTAATCCTCCTCCCACAAACCCCTGGATAACTGGAGCTGCAAGCATATGCCACCTCACCTGGCCCACATCTCCATCTTACAAGACACCTCCCTCTGGACCTTGCTGCCTCTCCCTGGCCTGGACACTCAGCACCAATCATAAGGGCCTGTGCTTTGCACCCACACCCAATCTAGGGAAGGAAACAGCTCAGGGCACATGTTGGGAAGACTTGGGAAGGCAGAGGCAACCCTCAGGTGTCCATCCATAAAATGGAGTGTTGGAGAGCCAGGCAGTGCCTCTCAGGCCTCCCTCCTTCCCTCCCTGGCCCAGCCCCCTCAGGTTTCCCCAGTGCCTCTGTCCTCGCTCAGCCCCCTGCCTGTGTTCCACTGGGGGCTTCTTGGTTTCTTGTAAAAGATGAGATTCTAGTAACCTCGAAGTTTATTCCCACCTTATTTCATAAACACAACAGGGAAATGCCAATGACACGCAAGCCGTTCCTCAAACCACCTTGTTTTTGAGCTCTGCGATGGAAACACACCACTTCCTTCCACTGAGTCAGGCCGGCTGCGCCTCCCTCTTGCAGAGCCGTCCCGGCAGCTGCCTGGTGCCAGCTAAACAGGATCACACATCACTGTTTCCACTAAGAAACTTCACTCTCCTGGTGGAACTCAATCATTGAAAAGGCTGTGGGTTGGTGTTTTGTTGTTATTGTTTGGTTTGGGGTTTTTTTCAAATTGCATAAGTCACTAAATAGACTAAAAGAGGTGAAGTAGATGTGCTCACTGCTCTTCACACCCCTAGGCAGCCCTGGCCGTCTCACCAGCACTCCCCACTCAGGAGACTCCTGGATGTAACTGTTTCAGTCCAAATTGGGAAACGGGAAGTATAAGCAAAAGTTGAGCTGGGAGACAAGCCAGGAAGTGCAAGAGATGGGGAGCAGGACAGGCAGCTTGGCAAGAGGGGATGCAGGGGCCCCTTCTCATCATTTTCAATCATGTATGCCTTCCTTTTTGCCAAATTCTGTAGGTTCTAGAACTGCTCAGGTGCTGCAGCTGGACAGGAATTCTCTCTCTCATGTTGGCCCCTGCTCAGGGCCCTTCATCCTTGCCCATGAATGGGCGATATCTATCTCAATTTCCCCTTCAGGAGTTACCCTGCCTTGTGCACCATCTCTCCTCCCATTTGCGTCTTCTCATTCTCCACCCTTCCCAACATGCAGCCCTGTAAAGAGCCAGGTAGGCTGGGTTGGACAAGGCCTGCCAGTGGTCAGGCAGGCAAGTCCTGGGAATCCTGTGGGGAAGGTTTTGGAAGCTCAAGCCCAGAGTCCAGGGAAGGAGTCTGCAGCAGGACAAGCAGGGACAAGCTCCAAATATTTTCATTAAAAATGTGACTTGGAGGCTGGTGCTACAGCACAGTGGTAGAGCACTCACCTTGCACATGTGAGGCACTGGGTTTGATCCTCAGCACCATATAAAAAAATAAATAAACTATAAAGATTTCACTTTCCCCTCCAAAATACTTTAAAAAAAATGTGACTTGGCATTGAGCCAGATCTTCTGGGAGACAGAGACTCTCCAGGGGCTTCCTCAGTAGGCCCAGCTAGAGCCCAGGCTAGCAACCATGGCTTTTTCACCCTGGATGGAGTGGCAGCTCCCAGGGACCTGCCAGGCTGGCTGTCCCCTGCTTCCTCTCCCTGTACCACATCTTTGTCTCATTCCTGTCTGCTCATCTGCCCCTTCCTTGAACCACAGCCTGTGTTCTCATTCTGGGCCTTCCAGATAACTCAAAGCAACCGGAGTGTTTCCATGTCACCAATGTGTACAACAAGTGTGGCTTCATTTGGAAATTCCTTTGGTCTCCTCCTTTAGGGGTAGAGGCACAAAGGACCATATCCAGAGCTTTTTTTTTTTTTAATAAATTCCAAAGTCAACCTCTGTCCTCAGCTTCCTGTAATGCTGGTGACCAAAGTGAGGGCCTTGGAGTTGGAAGAAAACTGTCCATTCTGACTGCCAGAGAGAAGTGACTGTCTGCTCCCCGTGATGCCCTGGGCCATCTTCCCTACCTTTGGACTGCAAGGCCCTGCTCTCTTCCTACTTGGATCTTTGAAATGCCGTTTATTATGTGTTACATTTGTTTGTCAGGGTCAATCCATTTTTACCTCCCGAGGGGCCTGTGGGCCTCTGTGCTTCTGTTTCTCTTTAAACTATGTCTTGAATGGCTCTTATGGCAACTCTGAAAATGTCCATACCTGGGCCCTAAGCATGGCTTTTTAATCCTTTCACCTGTTTTTGTTCCAGATATTCCATTTCATAACGACAAAGTTACAAACCACAGAAACCAAAGTGAGGATGTGCTGTACTCTGTTTATTTACAATTATTCTGATGAATTCCCCCATCCTCCCCTTAGTGCTTTAAGCTCTGAAAAACCAGAGAAAGAAAATACACACACACACACACACACACACACATCATTGTCATCTGAAAAGGAAAAACAAGAGCACACAAAGCCCTCTTCACAGTCTGGGGTTTCTGGGCCCTGTGGGGCGGCAGCTTTTCCATTGTCTGCCACACTGTAGCCCTCACCCTCTCTAGAACCGTCTAGTTTCCTCCTCACGGGTGTGGTGTTGTGGTTTGGTCTTTGATTTCAAATTCATTCAACATTCATTCAGCAAAATTTTACAGAGCACATTATCAAAGTGATTCACCAAATATTTCCTGGCCATCTGTCTGGCTGTGTGTCCATCTGAATACCCAAAGGCCTCTGTGCCTCTCTGCACCCTGCTGGCTCTGCTAGCACCCGTCTTCCTTCATAGCCTGGGGGTCCTTGAGAGTGGGTGTTCCTACTAGGGCCACCTCTTGGGTCCTTGCTAAGTGTTCAGTGGGTCAAAGTTGAAAAGGCCCAAATGAAGCTCCAAACTAATCTTTCTTAAGCACTTGCCATATTCCAGACCTCTGCAGATTTTGCCTGCTTTGAAAACTCAGTGCTTGCAGCAGCCCTATAAGCCAAATCATGTACCTACCATCCCCCTTCAACAGCTAATGAAAACTAAGCGGCCCCCAAGTGCCTAGCTCATCAGCTGTGGAACTCAGACTGTACAAAGACTTCACCATGACATAAAGGAGACAAGGACAGACACAGAACAAGTCGAATCATGCAGAGGTCAAATCCAAGCCACTAGACGCAATGGAGTCAATTTCTAGGTAGTACGATGGCCTGGGCAACTGGGGAGGTTTCATGTTGGAGGGGGGATATGTCTGGAGTCCTAAAGGCCAAAAGTATAGAAAAGAGTGGAATTTCAGTTCAAGAAAAGGAGACACTCTCGGATGGTCAGAATCATCACATAGAAGGAGGGTTGTTGCTGGCGGCGTGGACAGTTTTACCCTGGGGAGGTAGGCTGAAGGCCAAGGGTTCCAGGGCAGGCAGAGGTCCACAGCCTCCACACTCTGACTCCTGTGCTAAATGCTAGCACGTTCAGGGTCACCTGACCTGGCAGCACCTCTTCTTTCACGTCCCTCTACAGATGTCCTCAGGCTTTGGGCCAGCCTTGTGCTAGAGAGGGCCTGGGCCCTGACAGTCATCCCCCCAGCCTCCCTGACACACTCACCCTGTTCTGCTTTCCTTTGATCTTCCTAGCTTGGCCTCATCTCCTTTGCTGGAGGGCAAGACAGGGCTTGCCGCATCTCTGTCACCCTGGGGAAGATGAAATAAAAGACCATCTTTTGAAGGTCTTTTTCCCTCCCCTTTACTTTTTCCTCTCACTTTCTTTGCTTTAGTTCAGGCCCCCAGTCAGTGAGTTAAAAACTCTAAGGAATCAAGACTCTTTATACAAGAAAAGAAATATTGCTCCAGCTCCTGCAGGGAAGGGTCTCGTGGAGCCACAGGGATGTGAGCTCTGCATCAGTTTCTTAGCTTGCACAAACCGCAAAACACAGAAAGCCTTGTTACAGTCTCAGTGCAGAAAGCCCATGTCATCAGCGGCAGTTTGGTCACAGATAGATGGTGAACGTGTTCCAGTTTCACTCCCTAAAACTGACTCTGCTGCTCACAGAAAGAGCAAGAGCTGGTGAGAGGAACAGAAGATGCCATCAAGGAGAGGAAAGAAGGGCAGCCAGTGGGTCAGCTGGGACAGTGATGGGAGCACAGGAGAGAGGGAGACTGGGCAGCAGTCTTCTTGCACACTGCAGAAGTTGGTAGGTCATGCTTAAAATTAAGAATGCAGAGAACAGTGGACTCGTGAGGGAATGCCACATTCTGGCTGTGGCTGGGATCTATCCCTTTCCATATGAGCCTGTATGTATGATTTCACAGTTTACCAATATAATTACCTCCACAATATCTTTCTTCCTTTTTTTTTTTTTTGTACTGGCAATTGAACCCAGGGGTATTTAACCACTGAGCCACATCCTTGGCCTTTTTTTTTTATTTTTTTAATTTTTGAGACAGGTTCTCACTAAATCGCTGAGGGTCTTGCTAAGTTGCTGAGGCTGGCCTTGAACTTGTGCTCCTCCAGCCTCAGCCTCCCAAGTCACTGGGATTACAGGCATGTGCCACTGTGACCAGCCATAATTTCTTTTTGAAGACCTTTGAACCAAGAATTAGAGAAGATGGATTCTTTCCTTGGTCTCTTGACTGGTGTTAGTGTCTTTCCCTGTGGATAATGAAATCCATGTCGTGTCCCTCCAAAGAGTCATCTTGAAGCTCAAGGAAGATATTTAGGTATTTATTTATTTATTTATTTTTTGTTTGTTTTTTTTTAAATTTTTTATTGTTGGCTGTTCAAAACATTACATAGTTCTTGATATATCATATTTCACAATTTGATTCAAGTGGGTTATGCGCTCCCATTTTTACCCCATATACAGATTGCAGAATCACATCAGTTACACATCCATTGATTTACAAATTGCCATACTAGTGTCTGTTGTATTCTGCTGCCTTTCCTATCCTCTACTATCCCCCCTCCCCTCCCCTCCCCTCCCCTCTTCTCTCTCTGCTCCCTCTACTGACATTCGTTTGTCCCCCTTATATTATTTTTCCCCTTCCCCTCACTTCCTCTTGTATGTACTTTTGTATAACTCTGAGGGTCTCCTTCCATTTCCATGCATTTTCCCTTCTCTCTCCCTTTCACTCCCACCTCTCATCCCTGTTTAATGTTAATCTTCTTCTCATGCTCTTCGACCCTACTCTGTTCTTAGTTACTCTCCTTATATCAAAGAAGACATTTGGCATTTGTTTTTTAGGGATTGGCTAGCTTCACTTAGCATAATCTGCTCTAATGCCATCCATTTCCCTGTAAATTCTATGATTTTGTCATTTTTTAATGCAGAGTAATACTCCATTGTGTATAAATGCCACATTTTTTTATCCATTCATCCATTGAAGGGCATCTAGGTTGGTTCCACAGTCTAGCTATTGTGAATTGTGCTGCTATGAACATCGATGTAGCAGTGTCCCTGTAGCATGCTCTTTTTAGGTCTTTAGGGAATAGACTGAGAAGGGGAATAGCTGGGTCAAATGGTGGCTCCATTCCCAGCTTTCCAAGAAATCTCCATACTGCTTTCCAAATTGGCTGCACCAATTTGCAGTCCCACCAGCAATGTACAAGTGTACCCTTTTCCCCACATCCTCGCCAGCACTTGTTGTTGTTTGACTTCATAATGGCTGCCAATCTAACTGGAGTGAGATGGTATCTTAGGGTGGTTTTGATTTGCATTTCTCTGACTGCTAGAGATGGTGAGCATTTTTTCATGTACTTGTTGATTGATTGTATGTCCTCCTCTGAGAAGTGTCTGTTCAGGTTCTTGGCCCATTTGTTGATTGGGTTGTTTGTTCTCTTATTGTCTAATTTTTTGAGTTCTTTGTATACTCTGGATATTAGGGCTCTATCTGAAGTGTGAGGAGTAAAGATTTGTTCCCAGGATGTAGGCTCTCTATTTACCTCTCTTATTGTATCTTTTGCTGAGAAAAAAACTTTTTAGTTTGAGTAAGTCCCATTTGTTGATTCTAGTTATTAACTTTTGTGCTATGGGTGTCCTATTGAGGAATTTGGAGCCCGACCCCACAGTATGTAGATCGTAGCCAACTTTTTCTTCTATCAGATGGCGTGTCTCTGATTTGATATCAAGCTCCTTGATCCATTTTGAATTCACTTTTGTGCATGGCGAGAGAAAGGGATTCAGTTTCATTTTGTTGCATATGGATTTCCAGTTTTCCCAGCACCATTTGTTGAAGATGCTATCCTTCCTCCATTGCATGCTTTTAGCCCCTTTATCAAATATAAGGTAGTTGTAGTTTTGTGGATTGGTTTCTGTGTCCTCTATTCTGTACCATTGGTCCACCCGCCTGTTTTGGTACCAGTACCATGCTGTTTTTGTTACTATTGCTCTGTAGTATAGTTTGAAGTCTGGTATCGCTATACTGCCTGATTCACACTTCCTGCTTAGCATTGTTTTTGCTATTCTGGGTCTTTTGTTTTTCCATATGAATTTCATGATTGCTTTCTCTATTTCTACAAGAAATGCCGTTGGGATTTTGATTGGCATTGCATTAAACCTATAGAGAACTTTTGGTAATATCGCCATTTTGATGATGTTAGTTCTGCCTATCCATGAACAGGGTATATTTTTCCATCTTCTAAGATCTTCTTCTATTTCTCTCTTTAGGGTTCTGTAGTTTTCATTGTACAAGTCTTTCACCTCTTTTGTTAGGTTGATTCCCAAGTATTTTATTTTTTTTGAAGATATTGTGAATGGAGTGGTTGTCCTCATTTCCATTTCAGAGGATTTGTCGCTGATATACAGGAATGCCTTTGATTTATGCGTGTTGATTTTATATCCTGCCACTTTGCTGAATTCATTTATTAGCTCTAATAGTTTCTTTGTAGACCCTTTTGAGTCTGCTAGGTATAGAATCATGTCATCTGCAAATAGTGATAATTTAAGTTCTTCTTTTCCTATTTTGATGCCTTTAATTTCTTTCGTCTGTCTAATTGCTCTGGCCAGTGTTTCGAGAACTATGTTGAACAGAAGTGGTGAGAGAGGGCATCCCTGTCTTGTTCCAGATTTTAGAGGGAATGCCTTCAATTTTTCTCCATTCAGAATGATGCTAGCCTGAGGCTTAGCATAGATTGCTTTTACAATATTGAGGTATGTTCCTGTTATCCCTAGTTTTTCTAGAGTTTTGAAAAAAAAGGGATGCTGTACTTTGTCAAATGCTTTTTCCGCATCTATCGAGATGATCATATGATTCTTATTTTTAAGTCTATTGATGTGGTGAATAACATTTATTGATTTCCGTATATTGAACCAGCCTTGCATCCCAGGGATGAATCCTACTTGATCATGGTGCACAATTTTTTAGATAAGTTTTTGTATCCGAGTGGCCAGAATTTTATTGAGGATTTTTGCATCTAGGTTCATTAGAGATATTGGTCTGTAGTTTTCTTTCTTTGAAGTGTCTTTGTCTGGTTTAGGTATCAGGGTGATGTCGGCCTCGTAGAATGAATTTGGAAGTTCTCCCTCTTTTTCTATTTCCCGAAGTAGCTTGAAAAGTATTGGTATTAGTTCCTCTTTAAAGGTTTTGTAAAACTCTGCTGTATACCCATCCGGTCCTGGGCTTTTCTTAGTTGGTAGTCTTTTGATGGTTTCTTCTATTTCCTCAATTGATATTGGTCTGTTTAGGTTGTCTATATCCTCCTGACTCAATCTGGGCAGATCATATGACTTAAGAAATTTATCTATGCCTTCACTATCTTCTAATTTATTGGAGTATAAGGATTCAAAATAATTTTTGATTATCATCTGTATTTCTGAAGTGTCTGTTGTGATATTGCCTCTTTCATCCCGTATGTTTGTAATTTGAGTTCTCTCTCTTCTTCTCTTCGCTAGCATGGCTAAGGGTCTTTCGATTTTGTTTATTTTTTCAAAGAACCAACTTTTAGTTTTGTCAATTTTTTCAATTATTTCTTTTGTTTCGATTTCATTAATTTCAGCTCTGATTTTCATTATTTCTTGCCTTCTACTTCTTTTGCTGTTGTTTTGCTCTTCTTTTTCTAGGATTTTGAGATGAAGTATGAGATCATTTATTTGTTGGTTTTTTCTTTTTTTAAGGAATGAACTCCAAGCAATGAATTTTCCTCTTAGAACTGCTTTCAATGTGTCCCATAGATTCCGATATGTTGTGTCTGTGTTTTCATTAATCTCTAAGAATTTTTTAATTTCTTCCTTGATGTCTTCTATAACCCATTGATCATTCAGTAACCTATTGTTCATTCTCCAAGTGATGTATTCTTTTCCCTTCCTTCTTTTATCGTTGATTTTCAGTTCCATTCCATTATGATCAGATAGGATGCATGGTATTATTTCTACTCCTTTATATTGTCTAAGAGTTTCCCTGTGACATAATATATGATCTATTTTTGAGAAGGATCCATGTGCTGCTGAGAAAAAAGTGTAACTGCTTGATGTTGGGTGGTATATTCTATATATGTCAATTAAGTCTAGGTTATTAATTGTGTTATTGAGTTCTATAGTTTCCTTATTCAACTTTTGTTTGGAAGATCTGTCCAGTGGTGATAGAGGTGTGTTGAAGTCTCCCATGATTATTGTATGGTGGTCTATTAGACTCTTGAACTTGAGAAGAGTTTGTTTGATGAACATAGCTGCACCATTGTTTGGGGCATATATATTTATGATTGTTATGTCTTGTTGGTGTATGGTTCCCTTGAGCAGTATGTAGTGTCCCTCTTTATCCCTTTTGATTAACTTTGGCTTGAAATCTATTTTATTTGATATGAGTATGGATACTCCTGCTTGTTTCCGAAGTCCATATGAGTGATATGATTTTTCCCAACCTTTCACCTTCAGCTTATGTATGTCTTTTCCTATCAAATGCGTCTCCTGTAGACAGCATATTGTTGGGTCTTGTTTTGTGATCCATTCTACTAGCCTGTGTCTCTTGATTGGTGAGTTTAAGCCATTAACATTTAGGGTTATTATTGAGATATGGGTTGTTCTTCCAGCCATATTTGTTTATTTATGTTACTAAACATGGTTTGTTTTCCTCTTTGATTATTTTCCCCCCTTTAGTGTCCTACCTCCCACTGTTGGTTTTCATTGTTATTTTCCATTTCCTCTTCCTGTAATGTTTTGCCAAGGATGTTTTGAAGAGATGGTTTTCTAGCTGCAAATTCTTTTAACTTTTGTTTATCGTGGAAGGTTTTAATTTCATCTTCCATCCTGAAGCTTAATTTCGCTGGAAACACAATTCTTGGTTGGAACCCATTTTCTTTCAGTGTTTGAAATATGTTATTCCAGGATCTTCTAGCTTTCAGAGTCTGTGTTGAAAGATCAGCTGTTATCCTGATTGGCTTACCCCTAAATGTGATCTGCTTCCTTTCTCTTGTAGCTTTTAAAATTCTCTCCTTATTCTGTATGTTGGGCATCTTCATTATAATGTGTCTAGCTGTGGGTCTCTTATGATTTTGCACATTCGGCGTCCTGTAGGCTTCTAGGATTTGGGGTTCTGTCTCATTCTTCAAGTCTGGGAAGTTTTCTCGTATTATTTCATTGAATAGATTGCTCATTCCTTTGGTTTGAAACTCTGTCCCTTCCTGTATCCCAATGACTCTTAAGTTTGGTCTCTTGATGTTATCCCATATTTCTTGGATGTTCTGCTCATGGTTTCTTAACAGTCTTGCTGAGCTGTCTATGTTCTTTTCGAGTTGAAATACTTTATCTTCATTGTCTGATGTTCTGTCTTCTAAGTGTTCTACTCTGCTGGTAGTATTCTCAATTGAGTTTTTAAGTTGGCTTATTGCTTCCTGCATTTCTAGGATTTCTGTTTGTTTGTTTTTTATAACCTCTATTTCCCTGTATAGTTGATCTTTTGCTTCTTGGATTTGTTTATGTAATTCATTGTTGAAGTGATCTTTCATTGTCTGATTTTGCTGTCTGATGTCTTCCTTGAGACTCCAGATCATCTGAAGCATGTATATCCTGAATTCTTTATCTGACATTCCATCTGCTGCAGCTATTACCTCTTCTAACGTTGAGTTGACCTGCAATGCTTGTGGTCCTTTCTTTCCTTGTCTCTTCATACTGTTCGCGTTCCTTTCTACTTGGTGAAACTGTTGTGCTATTGAATTTTCCCCCTATATATTTATATTGGTCTTGTATAGTTGCAAAGTCTCCCTCGCAGGCACAGGCGGCGGCTCTGTCCCTCTGCGGGCCGCTAGGCTTGTTCTGTCGGTGGTCACAGTTCTGTCTACTTTGCAGGCGCAGGCAGCGGCACTGCCCCTCTGCAGGCCTCTGGGGCTGTACTGCCAGTGGGTCGCAGGTCCGCCTACCTTGCAGGCGCAGGGGGGGCGGCTCTACCCTTCCTCAGGCCACTGGGCCTGTTCTGTCTCTCGGTTGCAGGTCTGGCCTGTTCTGATGGTGGTCACAGTTCCCTCTACCTTGCCGGCGCAGGGGGAGGGGGCGGCTCTGCCTCTCAGCGGGCCGCTGCTCCTCTTCTGCCGGTGGGTCGCAGGCCCGCCTACCTTGCAGGAGTGATTGGAAGCTCTGTCCCGCCGCGGGCCACTGGGCCTTTTCTGTCGGTGGTCACCGTTCCACCTACCTGGGAGGCGCGGGGGGTGGGGGGCGGCTCTGCCCCTCAGCAGGCCGCTGGGCCTGCTATGTGCGTGGTCACAGTTCCCTCTACCTTGCCGGTGCAGGGGGAGGGGGCAGCTCTGCCTCTCAGCAGGTCGCTGCTCCTCTTCTGCCGGTGGGTCGCAGGCCCGCCTACCTTGCAGGAGTGATTGGAAGCTCTGTCCCGCCGTGGGCCACTGGGCCTTTTCTGTCCGTGGTCACAGTTCCACCTACCTGGCAGGCGCGGGGGTGGGGGGCAGCTCTGCCCCTCAGCAGGCCGCTGGGCCTGCTCTGTGAGTGGTCACAGTTCCCTCTACCTTGCCGGTGCAGGGGGAGGGGGCGGCTCTGCCTCTCAGCAGGTCGCTGCTCCTCTTCTGCCGGTGGGTCGCAGGCCCGCCTACCTTGCAGGAGTGATTGGAAGCTCTGTCCCGCCGCGGGCCACTGGGCCTTTTCTGTCCGTGGTCACAGTTCCCCTACCTGGCAGGCGCGGGGGGTGGGGGGCGGCTCTCTAGGTATTTATTAAGCTGTATTGCAAGTAAATAATCATAGTACAGTATTCTCACACTATTATTATTCTTTAAAAGGGGAGGAAAAATATTTAAAAAGCCCTAAAATAAAAATAAATTAAGACACTCACGAGAGCCATGCAACATTATTTAAATGGAAAGAGAATGTTTATAAGAGAAAATCTGAGGCCTGCAAAGATAGGACAAGTGTGTATCACAGAAGTGTTAATTGTATGCAGTGAGGATGGCTTGCCCCTTAGGAAGCAAACCTGCTGTCTTACACACACAGTTATTCTAACAGTCATGCCCTGGACCTACTCACTCTAGTTCTGAAAAAGGATACTCTGGAAATAATTATTGATATACCCATGCTATATGGTTTGGGGTGGTCTGAGTGTCTGCCAAGGGTCTGTTATGATTAAAGGTTTGGTCCCCAGCATGAAGCTGTTTGGAGGTGGTGGAACCTTTGGGAGGTGAGGCTTTGTTGGAGGTTCTTAGGTCATTGGGAGCATGCCTTTGAAGGGGATTGTGGGACCCCAGTTTCTCTGATTTCCTGTCTGTTGATGTAAACTCTTTCTCAAACACACACATGTGTCCAATGCATCTGCTATGAGGTGATTGCAGCTGGGAGAACTGAGTCAATTCAGGAACCATGCCCTTGAACTTCCAAAATGTGAACTAAATAAACTTCTGCTAAATAAACTAAATAAACCTTGAAAACACTAGTTGCCTCAGGCATTTCATTATAGTAACAGTAAACTGACTAATGCAACTTGAAAATGTTTGACAGAGCCCATTTCAATGTCATCAATAGAGAAATAAATAATACAGTGTGGCATTTACTTCTGTTGTCACATATGTTATACTCTATAGCAACATGGGAAATGTTCATTATTTTGCCAGCAGACAAACTGGCATTTACAGTATTATAGCTGTGTAAGAATCAGTGAACAAGCACAGGAATTGGAAAAGAATGAAGAAAACTGCAAATTTGTTGTGTTAGGAAGTGTCTAGGAAGTGTATAGTGGACAATGACTTCTGACTTTTCATATTTTCTTTCATTCAATAATCCATTTGTACCCTGGGATGTCCCAGGCACTGTGTGAAGCCCAACACAATGCCCATCCTCCTAGAGCTGAGAGCACAATAATACAACTCTTATGCCATTGAAATTGTGCAAAATGCACACATGCACAATGATGATGTCATAGAATTTTAGTTACAATAACTTGTTTTGCATATTTTATTCATTTTAGCTATACATGATAGGTTTCATTTTGACATAATCATGCAAGCATGGAATATAATTTGCTCTAATTCAGTCCCCAGTACTTCTCCTTTCCCTCCCCTTCTACCTCCCTCTGTTTTTTCCCCCTCTACTGATCTTCTGTTTATAGATTTTTAAAATTAATTCTTTGTGGATATACATAAAGATGTAATCCACTGTGGTATATTTATATATGTACATGGGAGAGTTTGGTCAGATTCATTCCACTGTTCCCTTTACCTGTCCTTCAGTCCCCTTCCTCTACTGATCTCTCTTCTATTTTCATATAATCCTCTTCCCTCTTTTTATCTTTTTTTCTCCCCCTCCCCACCTTATTTTGGTGTAGCTTCTACATGTCAGAGAAAACATTTGATTGTTGATCTTCTGAGCCTTGCTTATTTCACTTAGCATGGTGGTTCCATCCATTTACTGACAAATGCCATAATATCACTCTTCTTTATGGCTGAGTAATATTCCATTGTGTATACATATACCACATTTTCTTTGTCCATTTATCTGTTGATGGGAAGATAGATTGATTCCATAACTTAGCTACTGTGAATTGTGCTTTTAGAAACATTGATGTGGCTGCATCCCTATAGTTTGCTGATTTTATATCCTTTGGATATATACTGAGGAGTAGGATAACTGGGTCATATGATGGTTCCTTTCCTAGTTTTTTGAAATACCTCTCCGCTGCTTTTCAGAGTGGTTGCACCAATTTATAGTCCCACAAACAGTTTATGAGTGTTCCTTTTCCCCACATCTTTTCCAACATTTATTATTATTTGTATTCTTGATAATTGCTGTTCTGATTGGAGTAAGATGAAATCTCAATGTAGTTTTGATTTGCTATAGATATTGAACATTTTTTATATATTTATTGGCCATTTATTTCTTCTTTTGAGAAGTGTTTGTTTAGTTCTTTTGCTCATTTATTAATTAGGTTATTTGTGTTTGGATGTTATTTATTTATTTATTTATTCATTCATTCATTTATTCATTTATTTTTTTTAGTTCTTATATATTCTGGTGGTTAATGCCCTTTCTGGGATGCAGGTGGCAAAGATCTCTCATTCTATAGGCTCTCTCTTCAGGCTCTTTTCCTTTGCTGTGCAGAAGCTTTTCATATGATGCACTTATTGACTCTTAGCTTTATTTTTTTGCACTTTAGGAATTTTGCTAAGGAAGTTGATTCCTGTACCAACATGTTAGAGGGTTGAACTTACATTTTCTTCTAGCATTTGCAGAGTTCCTGGTCTGATTCCTAGGTCTTTGATATACTTTGAGTTGACCTTTGTGCAAGGTGAGAGATAAGGATCAAGTTTTATTCTTCTACATATGGATATGCAGTTTTCTCAGCACCATTTGTTGAAAAGGCATTTTTTTCCTCCAATGTATGTTTTTGGCACCTTTGTTGAGTTTCAGATGACTGTATTTATTTGGGTTTGTCTCTGTGTCTTCTGTTCTGTTCCTTTGGTCTTCGTGTCTGTTTTGGTGCCAGTACCATGCTGTTTTTGTTACTATAGCTCTGTAGCATAATTTGGGGTCCTGTATTATGATTATGTCTTTTTTTGCTCAGGTTTGCTTTGGCAATTCTGGGTCTCATATTCTTCCAAACGAATTTTAGAACTTTTTTTCTAATTCTGTGAATATTATCATTGGTATTTTGATAGGGACTGCATTGAATCTGTATAATTCTTTTGGTAGTATGACCATTTTGACAATATTAATTCTGCTATCCAAGAACATGGAAGATATTTCCATCTTCTAAGGTTTTCTTCAATTTCTTTCTTCAGTGTTCTATAGTTTGGGTTGTAGAGGTCCTTAACCCCCTTCATTGGATTAATTCCCAATGTTTTTTTTTTTCTTTTCAGCAAATTCATTATTGGAGTATAGCAAAGTGATTTATTCATATGTGTTGATCTTGTATTATGCTACTTTACTAAATTTGATTATCAGTTCTTGAAGTCTTCTGGTGGAGTTTTTAGGTCTTCTAAATATAGGAGAATGACATCAGAAAATGGAGCTAATTTGACATTTTCTATTTGTATCCCTTTAATTTCCTTCTCTAGCCTGCTTTTGCTCTGGTTAGGGTTTCAAGGACTATGTTGAATAGGAGTTGTGTCATGTGCAAAAGGCATACATACATGTGCAATGATGATGTCATGACATTTCATTCACAATACTTTTTAAAGGAGTCTTTAATTGGGAACCTCAAAGACTGAGATATGGCTATCACCATGATTCAGAAGTCACAGAAGTAGACATGCAAATGAAGAATGGAAAGATGAATTTTGGAAAGTTTATTTCACAAGATAAATAATGATTTATGAGCCTTATTTGCCCCATGGGTTCTAGAAAATGAATATGCAAGTATGGTGCCAAGGCTTTGAGAACAGTGACCAACACTGGATTCATCTGTGGTGTTAGGACACTGGAGAAAGGCCACTCCCACCCCCAGGAGCCAGGAATCTTTATCTTCTGCTTTGATTTGGTCTTATCTGAGACAGCTGCTAGAGATCCCTCCCGTTTTCCTTGCACATGGATGGGTCTGGGAGCATGGGGTGTCCTTGAACCTGGAAGCTAACCACATAAAAGGTTGTCCTGAATCTTTGCAAGATGCCTTGGGGTCTTCACTACACACAGTCCTGAGCTGGGATGGTCAGTGGGACAGTAGGTGCATCCAGATAGGTCTCCCCCAACCCCCAGGGTTTCTGTCCCTGGGCCCAGGCAGCATGACTACTCACTGGTGATTTCAGTTGGTGGAGGTGGTAGAGATGGAGTTTTGCTGAAGTAATTTCTACTTCCTTTCATGCATTGGCTTTCCTTGAGACAGTGATGACTCCTTGGAGATGGGCATAACTGGAAAGAGCTGCAATAACTTGCCCCAGATGAGTCACCAAGGGGAGAATCAGAAACACTTGCTTTTGCCAGCCCCATACACATCCAGGGCCTGGGCCTTTCCCAGGAGGGCCTCCAGATACATGTGGCACGTGTCTCCTCCTCTGCCTCTTCAGAGCCTGCATCCCACCTGCACCCCAAACAGGATATGACTAATCACCCAGCCCATGTAGACAGGCTGGTCCTGACATTAGAACTGTAAAGCAATGAAGATCCAAGGGCAGCAATGCATGCTGCTTGAGATTGGAGACATAGGGGTTGGGAGTGCAGAATAAATGAAGAAAGCCACTTGATTTGTCCTGGGCAAACAAGGACGGTGGCCACCCCACACCTCTGGGAGAGCCCAGTGGGGCTGTCTCAACATGGTCCAAGTGCCAACAGGGAGTGAAAGCTTGCCCAGGGCGTGGCTGCTGTGTCCCACACCTGCAACACAAAGGCAGGCACCTGCTCTCTGACTTCCATGTGGCCCAGCCTGCCTTTCAAACCCTCCCAAATGATGTGCTCATTCACTCTTAACCCTCTGTGTTAGAGGTAGACGGCGCATTGGCAGTGGGAGGAAGAGCCCTGTAGTGTGCAAGGGTATGAGGTGGGTGGGCTGGAGGGGAGTGGGAGAGAGGCAGGGGCAGTGCCATGAGCTGGCAGGGGAATTTGGTTCCTCTGACACATGTGGCCCCTTGGTGAGGGGAAGGGGAATATGGTCCAACATGTACCAGCCCTTTAAAGTGTCTGTATAAAGGCAACCTCTCACATTTCACCCCTCAATGTAGGTGACGGGGTTGAGCTTACCTGAGAAAGTAAGGGTATGCCATCTTACCCAGATGTTTGTGAATGACCTGATGCTTCCCATAAAGGGAAATGAGTGTGGTCTTTAGCAATGGGAACGGTTTGTGAAAAGGTAAAGGTAGTGCTTTGATGCTGTAGGTAACAAGGTGTCCATGGCCCCAACAGTCACCTGGCTTCTCCAGGAATGGGATGCGGTGGGATAAGATGAGAGTTGGGATGGGGTAGGATAAAGTGATGGGATAGAACACTAGAATCCAATAGGATGGAAAGGTGGGGGGGGGGGATTGGACAGGACAGGATGGAATGCTGCCATCCAGAACAGTGGAAGGGGAAGGGATGGAGTCAAAGAGATGGTACTACAGTTTGGATCTTGAATGTCTCACGAAAGTCCATGTGTTACAGCCTTGGTCCCTGAGTAGCACTCTTGGGAGGTATTGGAACCTTCAGGAGGTGGGCCTTAGGGAAGCCTGAGATCACAGGGGGTGTGCCCTTTAAGGGGATTGTGGGACCCCAGCCCCATCCTCTTTCCCTCTGTTTCCTGGCTATGAGGTGAGCAGCTTTGCTGTACAGTGTGCTCCCACCATGACCTGCTGCCTCACCACAGGCCCAAAGCAATGGGGTCAGTCAGTCATGGCCTGGAAACTCCGACACTGAGCCAAAGTAAATATTTTGTCTTTATAATTATCATAGTTATTGTTATAGTGAGAGAAAGCTGAATAACACAGATGAGAAGAGGAGGAGTAGAATGCTGAGATGGGGAGAGATGGGTGGGAACAGGAAGGATGGGTTGATGGGACAGGATGGGGTCTGCTCCCCAGGTGGCGGTGGCCCAACCAAGCTCCCAGCCCAGGACTGACATGCTGGGCCAGATCATTCCTGTCCAAGACCCTGACACTACTGGCCTCCATCTCAACCCCAGAAAGACAAAGGCCAATTTCTGGAGTTTGGGGCAAAGGTTGTTCGCCAGGAAAAGGGAATAAAGAATCAATAAATGGGGTGGATTCAAACTAAAAAGCTTCTTTTCAGCAAAGAAAACAATCAATAATGTGAAGAGAGAGCCTACAGAATGGGAGAAAATCTTTACCACATGCACCTCAAATAAAGCATTAATCCCTAGGATATATAAAGAACTATAAAACACCAAAACAAAACAAATAATCCAATCAATAAATGGGCTAAGGAAGTGAACAGACACTTCACAGAAGAAGAAATACAATCAATCAACAAGTATATGATCAACAGCTCTAGTAATTACAGAAACACAAATCAAAACTATACTGAGATTTCATCTCACTCCAGTCAGAATGGCAATTATCAAGAATATAGTCATCAATAATGTTGGCGAGGATGTGGGGGAAAAGGTACACTCATACATTACTGGTGGGACTGCAAAATTGGTGCAACCACTATGGAAAGCAGTATGGAGTTTCCTCAGAAAACTTGGAATGGAACCACCATTTGACCCAACTATCCCACTCCTTAATTTATACCCAAAGACTTAAAATCAGCATACTAGAGTGATGAAGCCATGTCAGTGTTCATAGCAGCTCAATTCACAATAGCTAAACTATGGAACCGACCTAGGTGTCCTTCAGTAGATGAATGGATAAAGAAAATGTGGTATATAGATTCAATGAAATATTACTCAGGTTTATAGAAGAATGAAATTATGACATTTGTCGGTAAATGGATCGAGTTGGAGAATACCATGTTAAGCCAAATAAGCCAATCCCCAAAAACTAACTTCTGAATGTTTCCTCTGATATGCAGGTACCAATTCACAATAAGGGTGCACTAGGGAACAATAGCGTTACCTTGATTAGGTAGAGGAGAGTGGAAGGAGGGGAGGGGAGGGGATATGGGGAAAGAAAGGATAGTAGAATGAAAAAGACATTATATATATATATATATATATATATATATATATATATATATCTGCATGACCAATGTGATTCTACAACAAGTATAATCATAAAAATGAGAAATTATACCCCAACTATGTATGACATATCAAAGTGCATAAACGATTCCAACTATCATGTATAACTAATTAAAACAAATTTAAATTTTTTTTAAAAGGACAGGACATTCTCAGCAGAGAGAACAGGACATGCTCAGACAAGGAGGCTTGATCCCAAACGCTCCCATGTTACCAAGGTCTGCCGTTTTGGCCACAGGATTTGTTCTGTGAACCACAAGGAATGGAAACAGGGATGCACTGTGAAATGAAGGAAGTGGAATATTTGGCTGACCGGAAAGTGTGGCACAGGTGTTAGGAACTTCACTGTTACCCAGGTGGCAGGTTACAGGTTACACAATGCTGGCTTTACCAGAGGCTTGATCACGGACGGCCATGCTGGCTGTGACTATGTTGAGACCGTCTTGTCCAACGTCTTCTTAGAATAGCTGCTGAACACTACTCTCTCCTCAGCTTTCTTCACTTTCCACCGCCCTCGCTGGCAGGGTGTGACTTTGTTCCACCCCTATCAGCAGATCAATAGAGCTCTCCTGGGAAATTAAACTTTCTTATGTTTTCTAATATTGCGTGATATTCTTTTGGCCATTTTTGGGGGATGATGAATATGCATGGAAAACATCTGATTTTCAAGTGCAACTAAATCAGTAAGATATATTTGGTGCATTTGTCTCAGGAAATATTGAGTTCCCCCCCCCTACAAATTCAGATGCACCTAAATGATGCAAAATGACAGGTGTTTATTACAATTCTTGATTGATTTGCATGATATATTTATATAAAATAAAAAGCTTTCTAAGCCATATGTGCTTTTAATGTGATTTTTTTTTTTTTTGGCATGGCACCTAGGATTTATTTCCAAGTAGTCCTAGGGGAGGGGCAGTGGGCAGGTCATAGATGAAAAAACACTGGCCATGAGTTGAGAATTATTGGATTTGTTGATGATCACTGTACCGTTCTCTGTGCTTGAAATGTGATAAATGGTTTAAAAGTCACTTTATTTACACTTTGAGCAGACAAATATAAAGCAATTAAAGTGTAAGGAATTAGAAGAATTTGCTGGCACAATGGCACATACCTGTAATCCCAGTGGCTCTGGAGGCTGAGGCAGGAGGATTGCAGGTTCAAGGCCAGACTCAGTAACTTAGTGAGGCCTTGGGAAACTTAGCAAGACCCTGTCTCAAAGTAAAAAAGGCTGGAGATGTGGCTCACTGTTTAAGCTTCCCTGGGTTCAATCTCATACCTAAACAAAAACAAAATACTGATGCAGCTGACAATGAAAAAACTGTTTATTGAGGTCGAATACTGTGGAGGGCAGAATAGTTTTTAATTGTTGGAAAAAAAAAACCTGGATTTGATCCACAGTCTGTAGGGTGCAGACCCCTGACTAGATATCAGATAGTGGTGAGCATATCTGACAGACCTAAAAGGGGAGGCAGAGGCACCACATCAGCGTGGCAGACCCACCTGTCACCCCAGGGCCACCAAACACTTGAGTGTCTTAAGGAGATTTTATTGGGGTGGTGCTAACTCCTTCAGAGAAAATGTTAGCCACTCTCTGTGCTACATTATAGATGTATATGCTTATTTGTTTATTTATTTATTATTATCTGTATCCTGAACTATATCACAAACACCTGAGGGCAGGCATCTGCAGAAAGGATAGTAAAACACATTTCAGGCTCCCAGGAATGGAATCCAAATTTTTCCTCGTAAGCTGTGCAGCCTTGGGTGATTTATTTAACCTCTCTGTATTAGGCCTGTGAGATGGGATGTTATGGAGTACCTCCCTCATAGACTTGTTTAATGAATCAGCAATACCAGTAAATGAAAACTATTTATGTTACTATGATTTTCTCTCTTACGGCAGTCTGAATTCACATCAGTGGATCTCCTTCCCTTTATGAATACAGAACTCAACAACCCATTCATTGATTTCTCTAGACCTATCCTCTATACCAACAAAACAAAACACCACCAACAACCAAAAAACCAGTCTGATTTGTCCTAAAGGAATAGTGAATTCTCCAATTCTCCAAATTCTCCACCTCTTATCAGGTTCAGAACTGCAGCTCTCATGTCACGCTCCTGCCTCTGTTAAAACCAACAACAAAGTGTGGTGGGAATGTAAAATGAAGCAGCTGCTATGGAAAGCAGTATAACATAAACAATTCCTTAAAGTTAAACAGAATCACCTGTGATCCAGCTATTCCACTTCTGAGCATACACTCAAAAGAACTGAAAGTAGAGACTTGAGATGTTTGGCCACCTCTGCTGATAGAGCATTATTACCAATAGCCAAAAGGTGGAAGCAGACCAAGTGTCCGTCCATGGACCAATGGATAAACAAAATGTAGTATATTCATACAATGGAAAATTATTCAACCATTAAAAAGAAGGAAATTCTGGCACATGAAGGAAACTGAAGGGCTTGATATGAAAAACTACTGCGTGATTCCACTCATGGAAGGTACCTAGGATAGTCAAAGTCACAGAAACAAAAATTCAAATGGGGGTTTCCAGGTCTGGAGTAAGAGGGAGAAGTTGTCTAATGGATACAGAGTTTCTTTTAGAAGATAAAAAATCCTGGAGATGGATGGTGGCGATGGCTGTACGGCCATGTGATTATACTTTATGCAACTGAACTGTGCACCTAAAAATGGTTGAGACGATAGATTTTTATGTTGTATGCATATTCAAAAACACTAAGTCTCTGTTCCCTTCTTCTTCTATTCCCTGCATCCAGCTCAGAGCTTGGTACGCTCTCCTAGACTCTGTTCCAGAGTAGAATGTAACACATTCTCTTGAATGTTCAAACCAGTTGCCAATGAAATTGATGTGGGGAAGCAGCCAAACATTACTCAGGGTCAGATCAACCGACAGGGATTTGTTCAGGATGTTCCTGTTTGCCTGGGAAGACCAGAAAGTAAGCTTCCATACGTGACAACCCCCAAATATCTGCAAGATAGCAACACTGTTCAGGTGACAGGTGTCTCCTGAGCTGGAAGCTTAGGTCAGGGCTGGGCTGGGACAGAGGACAAAGGCCACAGGCTCTTCCTGGAGGGCTTTCCAACTCATGATCAGGATGAAACCCAGGCCTGTCCCTCGGTGGTTCTGAAGGTCGATGCTCATAAGGACCAGAGATCTGTCCCCACGAAGGTCACAGAGCACCATGTGGTGGTGGGGGAACGATTGTATTGATGTACTGGCCCTGACTGCACCCCGTCTTGAGCCCCTGAGGCTGGACCAGCCTATTATGGAATACCTTGAATTGATAGAGCCTTGTGTCTTTCCCTTCTTAATCAAAAACAAATGAGGCCAGACTGTGGGCCAATCGCCTCTCGTGTTTCAGTTCATGCCAGTGGCTAAAGCCAAGGATTTGGGGGAACCACATAGCATTTCTAATAACTGGAGAACTGTGTTTGACCTGGGCGTTTCTCCCCTAAAAGCTGACAATTGATCAAGCCTGCAGAGAATGAAAAATGAGCATCGGTGGGGATATGAGTCACAGCTCCTTTTCCTCCTTCTTGGCCCGCGGGGCTGTGTCTGTTCTGAGGATCCTCTGCCTTTGCTGCTCAGCACAATTGTAAAGGCTTTGGCACCTACTTTGTAAAGGATGGAAAGAGTAAACACACAGAGGGTCCCTGCCTCAGGTTGCTGGGCCCAAGCGAATAGAACTTACTCCATTTAAAAATAGACCTGCCAGATCTAACAATGAGGGTTACACTCACTGCGATTCTGCAGTGTTTACTCAGAGTGTGTCATCTGAGGTGCCAGGTAAACCATCTCAACTATTAACCTCTCCTTCAAAAGACCCTCAATATTTTAGGGGGGTACTAGGGATTGAACCAAGGGCACTCAACCACTGAGCCACATCCCCAGCCCTATTTTGTATTTTATTTAAAGACAGGGTCTCCCTAAGTTGCTTACAGCCTCGCTAAGTTGCCGAGGCTGGCTTTGAACTCGTGATCCTCCTGTCTCAGCCTCCCGAGCCACTGGGATGACAGGTGTGCACCACCATATCTGGCTAAAAGACCCTATTTTTGTGTCTTTGGAGTTTCTGCTCCCTTCTTTGAGAGGTAGAGCTGGTGACGGTCCAAGTCAGGTTACTGTGCCCTGAATTATTTTAAGCACATCTTTATGAATCATCAGTGGTATCCCAAAGCATTTGTTGGTCCCTGGGGACACAACATGAACAAGACACAGCTCATCCCACTAGCAGCTCCAAGTGTGAGGGTGGGGGAAGGTCCTGAACACCCATGAGGCTCCTGCCACCTATCACATCCTCACACCTGTTCACAAAGAAGCTCAGGAAGCCTCCGGTGTTGGGAAGGACCAAGGAGAGGAGGACTATGGGATTTTGCCTTGACTGTGCTCTGATGTGCGCCGAGGATTCTGGGGCTACTGAAGACCTCTTGGGCCTGGCCTTTTGAAACATATCCAGAAAGAGAGAAAACACCAAGGGAAGAGCCATGAAAAGTTTAGAGATTGACACAGAGAAACCCTGACCAGGTAGAAAGTTTGTCTTCAGCACCCCTTGTGGACACCTGTCCTCTAGTGTTCCTGTTCCTTTCCTGAGCCACCCCTCGGCACACCGCCTGGATCCTGGTTCTGAAATAGCAGGAACTATCCACAAGTGCAGGAAAATGTCCTGAAGGGAAACTGGGTTTTATAGAAATGAAAGGGGAGGTAGTTGAAGATGTATGTGATAAGAGCATCTCATTTTTTCACAGGGCAAAGACTTGGCCAGGTAGAGTTAATATCCAGGGCCAACTGCAGATGAAATGTGTCTTCTAATCAAACCTGCGGCGACTAAGGGTCTCTGCGGTGACCTGCCTGGATACTGTCTTCTTTTTGACTTTCTCTTCACTTTGAAAGGTTGAAACTCTATAAAAGTTGCCACTGATGTCACCTCCTCTTTTTTGACTTGTTTTTCTTTTTTAAAATTTAGGTTTGGCTCTTCTAAGAGCATCATCTGTTGGAAAAATAGAATGTTATAGCATTCTCAGAAGGGAAGATGATTTTTTTTTCTTAGATCTGAAACCACCAGAAAATGACTACTCTTGAGGACATTTTCAAAAAATTACATGCAGTAAAAGTCACTCCTCCCAGTGTACATTTCTGGGAATTTGGCAGAAGCACGGAGCTGGGTGGTCACAGCCACACAAGCTCTGCCTATCTCACCTTTCCCCAAAATGTCCATCAGACCATGGCATACCCTGAGCTGTTCTTGGTCCCCACCATTTTGGGGCCTTGTCCAGAATGTCATACAAGCAGCACCATCTAGTAGGCAGACTTTGAGTTGACTCTGGCTTCTTCCATTTTAAAAAATACATTTAAGATGAATGCATGCTTATGTGAGCCTTTCATTTTTTTTTCTTGGATAAAAACTTAGCAGCCCCATGTTTATAAGACCCTGCCAAACGGTTTCCCACACTGGTTTACCATTTTGCACTCTTGTGAGTAACCTATGAGGGTTCTGGCCGCTCTGAAGCCTCCTCAGGTTTTGTTCTTTCATTTTCAGCCATTCTAATAGGACTGTAGAAGTCTCTATAGGTTGAATTTCCCTAGTGAATAATGATATTGAGCTTTCCGTGTGTCCATGGACCATCCATATGTCTTCTTTGGTGGGGGTTTAGTAGCTAATGAAATAATTCAAACATAAAAATATGGCACCCGTCTGCCCACTAACCACTATCATCTGAAAGATTTAGCCACTGTCCTGAAGTTGATACGTGCAATTCCAATGACTTTTTTTTGTTCATTTATTACTAACTAGGTACTCAATAATGAGAGAGGGAGGGAGGGAGGGAGGGAGGGAGAGAGAGAGAGAGAAGAAGAAGAAATAGGATATTTCTGGAAAAAAAAATACAATGGAATTGGAGATTTCCACCAATTTTAAAGATCTGACTCTTCCACCCCCCTCTTCTAAAGGTCCGTGAGCCTGGCAAGGAGCATCTGCTCTGCTGCTTGGCAGCTTGACCTTTCTCCTGTGGTCTCTCTGTCTGCAGGCTGGGATGTGAGTGTAACCTCTGGTGGATGTGGTCACACCCACTGTCTCTTTCACACTTCTTTGCAAACCCATGGCTGTTCTTGTGAGGGTGTGGTTTGAGGTAGCTCCTGGATTTGACACTGACTCCATGAAGCTAAAGGTGGAGCACTTCTCTGGAACTCTCCTTTGACCCACTCCACTGCCCTGCAGGTAGGACCCAGATGTGGAGAGACCTCTGCCTTGGCTGCCTCAGTCCTGCATTTTGTAACTCATATGAAGATCCATATGGTCATGGCCCATGGTGGCAGCTCGCCGTGACTCCGAGATTGACTTAGAAAGCCCAATGCCTTGACATTGAGTCCAATGGACACCTGCTGGGAGTCAGCCATCTTTAAAACGTGTTTTTATGGGCACCTGGGCACAAAGTTAGATGGAGCAACTCCAGGCACCCCACACTGAGAATACAACTCTGTTTGTGCTGTGCTGTGGGCAGGTCAATGGATTATCTCCCCACATGAGCCAAGAGTGCACTGCTACTGGGGGGAAGACTCACTTTCATATGTGTTGCCCCAGGAGAGTTATAATGAAGCTCAACTCAAGAGCTTCACAAGACCATAGGGTTCCAGTGGGGTATCCTGGGTCCTTGGAGATAGGCCCAGGAGCACATCAACAGATACTCAACTCACAGAAAAGAAATGCCAGCACATGGAAGAGGCACAGCGGCCAGGGAAGGGCAAAGTTGGTGTCCGACACACGTGACAGTCATTCATTCCATTTTCCCAGGTCCCCCATTTCTTTCCTGACATCTTTCATTCCTTTTTCTTCCCAAGCTCATTTCCTTCTTTATCCTCTGCCTTCCCATGTTTTATTTTTGTTGTTGTTATTTGTTTCCCTGTTATTGGAGTTTTTTCATCCTGCCTTTTAGTCTAGAAACTGATTTGTGTGTGGCTCCCCCAGTTGGACTGACAGTACCATAGTGCTGCAATGCACTGTTGTGTAGGTTTTATACTGCACGACTCTAGGGTCACCATTCACATTGTAGTCACTGTATATGTTTTTATATAAATATATGCATATAGATAATAGTTATATATTTACTCAGAATGACTTTTTCTAGTTGTTAACAATAAAACTGCTTTAAGAAAAAGGTGACTTCATTTTGTGTGTACTAAAGTCCAGTCAGGCTAATGATGGTGCTGACTGTAATCAACTAGAAGAAAATTCTAGTTGTTTTAGAGTTTATGTCTTAGAGTAGTTTTAGGTTTATAGGAAAAAAGATATGCAGAAAGTACAGCATGCTTCAGTGGCACTCTACCCAGTCCACATGTTTCTTTAAACACCAGGCTGTCATATCTAAGCCCCATCTCTGCTGCACAGGAGATTTTGAATGCATTTTAAAAAATTGAATCAGGTTACTAACTACTGGTGATTTCTGCCAGCATGTGGTCCTAAATTACCCCAAATGACAATCTGAGAAAGGATTTATTTCCCAGAAACCTTGGAAGGAATTTTTTATTATGTGTTTATTTATTTATTCGGTACTGGAGATTTAACTCAGGAGCCTTTTACCACTGAGCTACATCCTCAACCTTTTTTTAATTTTTAATTTATTTATTTTTAAAATTTTGAGACACAGTCTCACTGAGTTGCTTAGGGTCGCGATAAATTGCTGAAGCTGATCTTAAACTTGTGATCCTCCTGTCTCAGCCTCCCAGCCGCTGGGATTACAGGCTTGTGCCACCATGTCCAGCTGGAAGGAAGTTTTGCTAATCAATTACACTACTTTTAACTGACAGTGAGAGATTTAGGCACTTGCTGTGGGCCAGACATCAAGCAAGAAGCTTCCTGGACATCTTGGACTTTATAGGATTTTTTTAATTCTCACATTTGATGGAATAGGTATTCACGTCCTCATTTAATGCTCAAGAAAACCTGGACTCCAGGAAGATAGGATATTGTCTCAAACCACAGAACCCAGGGCCACAACTCCTGACCTAAAGCTACATCAGTCCAGCACGGCATTCACAGGCCCCACTGAGCACTGAGATATGGGCCAGTCTGCATTGAGAGATGCAGCCAGTGTAGAATACACACTCAGATTAGAAAAAGGAAGAAAATAAAATGTCTCATCAGAAATTGTTTCGTATTGAGTATATGTGGAAAGGGCCATAGTGGCTTACATAGAATATATTATCAAAATTAATTCTGCTCATTTCTTTCTACTTTTTAAAATGTGGTTACGAGGAATTTTTAAGTCATAGCACTGGTTCTATGGGGCAAACTAACTGCTAGGAGACCCCCAGAAAGAGTTCCATATTCTGAATGGGAAGAACATGATAGGGATGTCGAAAACAAGACCTCAGTCAGTCCTGGGCTCCTGGGCAGGCCCCTGTCCTTTTCTGTTCTTCAATTTTCTTTTTTAGGAGAGTGAAAGGATGTCCTGGGTAAGTGGCAGGAAGCTTGCTCCCGACTCCCAGGCTTAGGCAAACCAAAGAGACATTGTGCCCTGCTTCTGGTCCTTCCTGAGAATATCCAGATAGGCCAGCGGTTTGTGGTTCGGAGATGTGACTGTCAATGAGGCAGATAACGCTTCTCTCTGGGTCATCTTAGAGGAGCTAATGTGATGCTATTACTGTTCCTTTAGTTCCTGAGGGAGCTAAGTCCAGCCTTCATGGGGAGGATGCTTGGGATGAAGGAATCATCCTACATTGGTGCCAAGTAGCTTTGGTTCTCGGTGACTTTTAGGATGTTTCTCTTCTACTCTTCATTTCTTTCTTGTGGTTTATTTCATCAACAGAGGACCTTGATGTAATCGGTTCCCTGTAATTTGGAGATAACATCTCTTTCACTAAATATAGAATACTGCCTGTATCAATGCATTTTACAGGCAGGCCCTATCTTGCATGGAAATTAAACAAGAGATTGGAATTACTAATAATGACATAACAGTGGAGTTTAAGAGGTCTAAATTAAGAGAATAACATCATTGGAATAAAGATGTAGAACAACAAATTAAACCCATTGCAACATTTTCCATTTGTTTCCAATCACAGATCTTCCAAAACAGTGCCCTGTCAATACACAGTCCTTTGCATGTTATCTTTGCTGCCTCAGTAAAAATACAGTCTCTAGAAAACAGCAAGGTCCGTCCAACTAACACCTGGAGAATTGTTTGATGACAAGTGGTTTAAGAACAGGACACACAGAGAGGGGACGGTGCCAGTTTCCTTCCTGCACTCCACACACCTCCCTTGATGATGGCTGCTTATCTTGGGATAAAGGACATAGGTCTGAGACCACTGTCTCCCCCACAAAGGTGTCATTTCAGTGTGACATCTATGGTACCAAATGAATTTTTCTCAAGCTTGAATGACATGCACACGAAAGTGAATAGATGAAATATTCAACCAGGCGGGTTAATGGAGCCACACTGTGATGGTAGCAGCAAAGGGAGATGGGGGAAGAGCCTACCATTTGGGTCATCTTTCGCTTGAATATTATTTTTCATTGATTCCTCCTGCCTTTCCCTTAATGAGGTTAAAATGTTAGGTTTGGAGATGAAGAGGCTCTGCCAGAACAGGAGCATCAGGGACAGAGTATTTGAAGGGCTGCTCTGAGGGGAAGAATTTGCCGGGCTTCCCTCTAGCGGGTGGAATTTCCTACCTAGGTGAAGCAGGTATATCAGCAGGTAGGGAACTCAAGTCTTTCCTCCCCCACCCCACCTTACCTGAGATCCTTGACCTATCAGACAAAAGCCCAGCTTGGACCCTTCCCTATTGGACTGCTGAGTCTGCAAGAATGTGGCTGTGTGTGAGCTGTGTGCACAGAGAATGAATGGGTGGGTGTTTCCTCCGAGCTGTGTGGCAGCATGGTCCCTAAATGACAGAAACAGCCACAGGAACCTGCTCAGCATGTCCCCTCCCCCAGAGGGTGCACAAACAGGGCCCTAGCTTCCCTTAGCTCCCCTTTTTGAATGGTAAATATGGGTAAAGTTTATTGCGAACTTGCTCTGTGCTGGGTGCTGTGCAAAGCCCTTCCTTTGGTTCCGCTGACTAAGCCTGTGGCAGGGCACTTTGTATTCATGTCCCCATTCCCTGGAGAGGAAATGTAGCACACAAATTGCCCAGGCCCCATCTTACCATCACTGACTGCGTGGGCAACTCCATGGCCCTGGAAGGCAGGGGCAGTAGGCCGGCCCCACACAGAAGTAGACACAGCTGCTCTCCATCACCCCTGAGTCAGTCCTATGTTTGTGGTGTGCTGGGACGGTGCAGGAGACTCAGCTGTTGCTCAGGAATCACACACAGTCCACGAAAGCCATGGCCAAGGCCAAAGGCTCAAGGAAAAGCCCACATTTAAGACACCTGAAGACTGTGGGAGATCAGACCCCTTCTCAGACCAAGTGTCAGCACCTGCATCCTGGTCAGTCCGGGAAGACGCTGGAGAGGGGAGAAAGGGCTCAGAGTGTTGTGTGGGTGGCATGCTCCTTCTGGGCCCCTCCAAAGAAGAGTGCTCAAGGCGGGACACATGCTCCTCTCCTTGGCCACTGGCTTATCTGAGAGTGGGAGAGAGGGACTGAAGGAACAGGCCAGCGAGACACAGGCAAATGTAAGTGGCTGCAAAAGTGGACCCAGCAGAAGTCATAGGACCAGCCCCACAACAAGTACCTTGGGTAGGAACTATGAAGACAGATTCCCAGAACTTTCTTCCCATCCCCCAAACAAGGTCATGGTGACCTTCCTCCCTACTCACCTGGGACTTATTTTATAGGCCAGCATTTGGGAGCCTGTGGTCAGCCAGGGTTCACCAAGGAAAGGCTGCGCTGCACTCTCACCTGAGAGCAAGGGTCCCTTGCCATCTCAGCCAGGCTTCCTCTCACCCAGAGACTCCAAAAGCAGCTAAAACCAGAAGTGGGAAGAACAGGAGTGAAACAGCAAACCAAACTCCACTCAGTGCTGTGCTGATAAGCATTTCACCACCAGCAGTCAGGAGGAGGAAGAGGGAAGCCCTGATTTGTGGTGTCTACTGATCTCAAGCTGCCCTGGTGACGCCACTGAACGCGGGACTGGAGACACAGGCAGTGGCTCAACACTTTCCCACCCAGAGGCTGTGTATGCAAGCAGCCTCAAAGAAAGGGTGAGGTCCTATCATTGGCTACCACAGGAATGGAGCTGAAGGATGTTATGTTAAGTGCAATAAGCCAGGCACGGAAAAACAAGTCCCACATGACCTTACTCATATGTGGAACCTAACAAAGCCGATCTCACAGAAGTTGAGAATAGAGTGGTGGTTACCAGAGGCTGGGTAGGACAGGGGAGGCAGGCATGGGGCAAGACTGGTCAAGGGGTACTCAGCTACAGTTACAGGAGAAATAAGTTCCCTTGTGTTTTATTACCCAATAGGGCAACTATAGATAATGTACCACATATTTCAAAAAAAGCTAGAAGAAAGGATTTTGAATGTTTCCATCACAAAGAAATGATAAATGTTTGGGTAGATAGATGTGCTTTTCCTGATTTGGACATTATTTGATGTATACATATATTGAAATATCACACGGACTCTGTAAATATGTATCATTTGTGTCATTTGAAAAATTAAAATTAAAAAAATAGAGATAATAGTAAAATGTAATAAAAAACTTAGGAAGTCATGAGTATTTTGAGTTTGTTAATTGTGTTTCTAATATAATTGATTGTGTTTATATAATTTAATTTTTATAATGACTTTGTTGAATAAGGACTGATAAAGAGACACTTATCTCCAACCCCTAGGGGGCCCTTCCTGATGCATGCTGCAACCGGGCAGGCAGGATGAGCTGGGTCACAGTTATGTCCAGTATTTTGGCTGAGGGCATTTTATGTGGTCAGCCTCCTCCCGCTGTGTCCTCCCGGCCACACACACAGTGCAGAGCTCAGGGGCTCTTCCCACGGCAGAACAGGAGGCACCTGACACATGGGGAAACCCTGCTTTGCAGCCATCTCTTTTTCTACCTGCCAAGAGTCCCCACTGGCACTGGGAGAGTTGCAAAGATGCACTCTAGGAAACAAATCCAGGAGTCTTCTGATTTCCGTTCAGCAGAACATGCTTCCAGAACTTCCACATGATGGCTTTCAGACTTTGGCCCCAAATGTTGAGCTTTGCCTAAGTCCATCTGCCCTGGGATCCTCTGCCAGCCCCCTAGAAGCCCACCCAACATGTCTCACTTATATCCAAGCTTCAGTCCCTCTTTGGAGCTACCTTTGTCCTCTCCAAAGGCCTTTCACTTCCCCTATGCACATCCCCACCAAGCAGGGCTCCCTTCTGTCCAGTGCCCCCCACAACCTCCCAGCCTTTCATGTGTGAGGGTTTCCTGCTATAGCTACCAGGAAAACTGGAGCCAATCGAAGCACCACTGTGGGAAGCCACAGAGCTGGAAGAAGCCTGAGAAGTTCCTCTGACACTTGCTACCTCTGCAGGAGGAGGTCAGCTGACTCGCTGCCTGGAGAACACCCCGACAGGGAGGGAAGGAGGCATTGGCGGGGTCGCTGGGACCAAGAGCACCTTGCCTGAAGCATGCTTTAGTCAACAGGCAAGGGAAGGGCTGACTCTGGCCCCTGGCTTAATAGGGGCCAGAGCAGTAAACCTGCAGCAGTAACCCCAGGGACGTGAACACAGCAGGCATCAACACCACCACACTGGAGAGCCCCAAGACCTCAGTTGTCAGATGAGTAAAGGTCTGTTTTTCCCCTGACCAGAGCTTTTGCTTTTGCTGGTGGTGTTGGGCTCTAATTGCAAAGTGGTTATTCATCTTTTCTGGACTAGTGGGGACTTTTTTGCTGGGCTTACCCAGAACTTGCTGGCTGTGGCTCATGCGCTAGCCCAGGCCTGCAACAAGATGGGGCCCTGGGAAATCTTCCCTCTTCCGTGCTCAGGACAGGTAAGCAAAACTCACGTAATTCCATACCCAGTAGTGCTATACCCTCCACAAACTGTTACGCACTCTGCACCTCCTGTGAACCCTTCGGGAGCACGCTGATGAACTGGTTGGAGAGGAGTGGCATGGGGCCTGCCCAGGTCTTAACTATCATGAGTCACAGCTGCCAAATACCTCCCACCCTGTGCCAATGGCAAATACTGGACGTTCCACTGAACTCAGGATGCAAAATTATGGGAAGGACAGAACTTGTCTTGGAAGCCCCCTTTCTCCCACAATTGCCCCAGGATCCCTCCATTCACTACCCCACACTCAGTTTCCCTTGGACCATGCCCAACCTTCAGGGGACACCATTCATTCACGTTCTAACATCTCCCTGACAAAACTGCCATCCTGAATGTTCACGATCCACCCAGTTCTCATTCAAATGCCCTTCCCTTCTCTACCTAGTAGCTGAGTTTTCCTTCAGTACTTCAAAAAGGACTTTCTGAGGGCTCCTGCCTTCATCCTAAAGAGTAGGTGGAAAATAGAAAGAAAATTAGGGACTAGAGAGAGAATCTGGAATCAGAAGCAGGAGGGCATTAGTGTTTCCCTGCTCCTCACCATAGTCTTTGAACAGAGCAAAGACCATACTCAGAGCTACAAACCTGACCCTAATGAAGAGCACAAGCCAGTCTTCTCCATGCATGTTACATCCTTCAGTGGGAAAGAACTTGGTTAAGAAATTTCCTTCTTCTGTTATCCGTTTTGGTAACCACATCATAGTGATCAGAGGCATGACTACAATGTCATAGTCTTTTGAGCTGGAAGGAACTGCAGATCACCCAGGCAGCCAGCCTGCCTCAGGAGACCCTGAATCAAGTGATTGATAGGTCAAGGATATACACATACACAGAGGGAATGTTACTCATTCTACTGCTTTTCCCTTTTTCTTCAAAAGTAGATGATAAAGATATATTTTTACCTCAATTTAAACATTTTTTTTTCAAGTTTAATATTGGGTATGATGACTGAGGTTCCTGAATGTCAAAATCCCATAAGTTGAGCCTCACCCCTACTTACGCCTCTGATGGGGAGCAGGCCACAGAGCTGTATCACACAAATGTCTAAAGCACCACCAGCAGGAGCAATGGAGCAACAAAGTAACCAGGTGGTGATTAAACACTGTGCAAGATTGCCCAAGTCCATACAGGCATCCAGGAGACTAAATGTTGGAACGCCTCTGAATTGAGCATCTCAGCTTTAGTGTTTGCATTTCTTATCTTTCTCTCTCTCTCTCTCTCTCTCTCTCTCTCTCTCTCTCTCTCTCTCTCTCTCTCCTTTTCTTTTTTGGTGAGGAAAAATGCTCTAACATGTAACCATTTACAAAGAAGCATCACATTTCAGCAATATGAACAACCCAAAAGTCCACATGTATGAAGTCTCTCACTTGATGTTCCTTATCAAGATGGAAGGCAGAGTTTCCTACTGAGACTATGACATTGTAGAATGAAATCTAATTAACAGGTGTCAAAGAGGAATTTGCATGCATATATATGTATGTGTGTGTGATATATATATATATCACGTACACACACATGTACACACACACCACACACACATGTATGTGTGTATGTGTGTATTTTGTACTGGGGATTGAACCCAGGAATGTTCTACCACTGAGTTGTATCCCCGGTACTTTTTATTTTTTATTTTGAGATGGAGTCTCACTAAGTTGCTGAGGCTTGAATTTGAAATCCTCCCACCTCAGCCTCCACAGTCACTGGGATTATAGGCTTGAGTCCTCACATCGGTTGGAGATATATTGTTATATTGACTGTTCGGAGAGAATGTTTCCTAAAGTATAATGTCCTCCTTCTAGCTGAGGAGCTGACCACTGGAGCTGACCACTCACAGCCTGCCAGCCAGTGAAAATAGAAAGAGTAGTGAACACTCTGGTTTCATCTGGCAGGGACCATGCTTGGTCTTCATGTAGGGGATTCTCTTCTGGACCTGCATTTTTCATTTTGGCAATTTAATCCTTGAAACTTCTTCAAATTTTTCTTCTTTTAAAAATGTATTATATATTACATCATCTTCATCAACAGAGTTTACATATTACTGATTAAAAGTAGAGGATAAAAATGGAAAAATATCTCTTAGAAGCCAATAATCAATTAAGAACTTCATTCTTCTTAATCAATCAAATTTTCCATTCTTTATTTAAAAGACCATGACTGCAAAGCACCATGGAAGACAAAGGCATCAGTCTCTCCCCAAGGAATGGCATCCCTGCCACCTGTTAGAGTAGAAAGGATTTTAGATGGCACATCAATGGGTGTTTTATTTCAATTGTTATTCATTTAAAATGGATATCAGGAAATGCATATTATTTCAGGGATATCACGCTTTGTAAAACAAATTACAAATGTTTATTGCTTAGCACAATGCTAAAGCAGATATTTAAATCTAAAAAGTGATCCTACTTTAAGGTCTCAAAAATAATTCTTTTAAAAGTACTTTATGAATAATATTTTCAATAGTTAATAAATCATTTACTTTAATTATTAAGTAAATAATATTGTCATACATTTTAATCACATAACATTGAAATAAATAATTAAAAACAAAAGTTTTGGAGGCTGGATATATGTGACTAAAATTGAGAAGACACTTACAATGAATAAGATAAGACTCTTACAATGAATACCAAGTTTTTACTAATAATAGCCAATATTTATAAAGCACTAACTATGCCCCATACGACTTCAGGACTTTCCTCACTAATCCTGACAAAAAATCCTATGAAGTAGGTGGCCCATATTACAGGAGAAACTGAAGTGAAGTACAGAGAGTTTTATAGCAGGAATAGAACCCCTGGGTAGCACCAGCAGGGATCACATCACCTCCCCAACACAGGCTGCCTAGAAACCCTCAGGAAGAACTTAGTCCCTGCCTTCAGTGTACCATCTAGAAGGTGTGAAATGCAATGTCAGTCTCGAGGATTATGTCAAAGATTACGTGATAACACTAATTGTTAAAATATGTATTCATTTAACAAACATCTTGTGAGGACCCACCATGTTCCTGACCCTCTGCTGGTCAAAGCATTTAGCATCCAATACATTTTTATTTAAAGCAGGTTTAACTGAGAGTTAACCAGACCTTAATGCCTTCTCTCAATCCCTTGGCTCTTTTGCTCTCTTTGTGGAACAGTTCTGGGCTCTCTGTTTCTACTCTCAGACTCTTTCCCCATCTAAGTGGATTGACCTCTTTCCAAAGAGCCTGGGCATCTTAGCAAGCCTGCACTTGATGCTGAAGGCTGCTTACCAGCACACTGTCCATCTCTCTTGAGTCTCAGTCCCCTCAGCAACAGAGGAGAAGGCAGATTGGCATCAGAATCAAGAGA
Organism: Marmota monax; assembly: GCF_021218885.2. Lineage (NCBI taxonomy): Eukaryota > Metazoa > Chordata > Mammalia > Rodentia > Sciuridae > Marmota > Marmota monax. Next base: position 548,666 of record NW_026693024.1, on the reverse strand, counting down.
TGAAGATTTGGAAACCAGAAACACCTGGATTAGAATCCTGATTTTTTTTTTTTTTTTAGTAGTTGTTCAGCCCTAGGCTAATACTTTGTTTCCGAGCTTCAGTTTCTTCACTTTATAAGTAAAGAATGAACATATTTCCTTCTGGAGATGTCCTCCCCACAGCATCTGTCTCAATACTTGCTCATTCCTGCACTAGCCCAGGAGTAGTGCTACAGAAGATCATGGACACAGTGGATCTTCAGTAGATGTTTCTTAAATGAATATTTTTTTAATTGTACTTCTTCTTTCTAGTTATACATGATAGTGGAATGTATTTTGACATATCATACATACATGAATTATAACTTCCTATTCTTGTGGTTGTACATGATGTGGAATTACACTGGTTTTTATATTCATATATAAACATAGAAAAGTTATGTCCAATGAATAAATACATTTTTTAAAGTCAATGTTCTTCAGAAAATAGCAAGTTTGGGTGAGTGTTTGAGTCAGCTATTTGCTGCTGTGAATAAATAGCCTGACCAGAACAATTGTAGAGGAGGATAAGTTTACTTAAGGGCTCAAGGTTTCAGAGGTCTCAGTCCATAGAAAACTGATTCCATTCCTCGGGGCTTGAGGTGAGGCAGGATATCATGGTGGAAGAGTGTGGCAGAGGGAAACAGCTCATGTGTTGATCAGGAAACAGAGAGAGGCCTCCACTTATGGGATATAAATATGTACCCCAAAGCCACACCCTACCATTTCAATTACCGATCAGTTAATACCTATGGGGGATTAATTCACTGATTGGGTTAAGACTCTTATGACCCAACCTTTTCTCCTCTGAACCTTCTTGCATTTTCTCACACAAAAGTTTTTGGGGGACACCTCACATCCAAACCATAACAGTGAGGATGTGGAGAAATTGGAGCAATTGTGTTCTGTTGGTGGCAGTGTACCATGGTGCATCACTAGGGAAAAGAGTGTGGTGGCTCCTTAAAAAAGTTACCTGTATGCTCCAGCAATTTCACTTCTGGGTACGTAGTCTAATGGATTGTTAGTAAGGTCTCAAAAAGGCTTCAAACACCTACCAGCAGCGTAATTTACAAGAGCCAAATATAGAAGCAACTTGATTGTTCATCAATGGGCGAATAGATAAACAAAATGTGGTCATGCATATAACCAAATATTATTCAGCCTGAAAAAGGAAGAAAATTCTGACACAGGCTACAACATAGATGAACCTTGAGGACATTATGCTGAGTAAAATAAGCCAGTCACAAAAGGACAAATACTGTATGATTCCACTCATATGAGGAACTTAGGGTAGTCAAATTCATAGAGACAGAAAGGTGGTGGCCATGAGATACAGGAGAGAGAGCACTGGAAAGTCGGTGCTTAAGGGGTACAGAGTTTCAGTTTGGGAAGATGAGAAAGATCCAAAGGTGAATGGTGCTGATGGTTGCACAACACTAAGAATGCACATAATGACCCTTAACTGAAAAATGGTTAAGATGGCACATTTTATGTTATGCATATTTGCAAAGAAACTCAATGTTCTTGTCCTTCCTCTGTTTCCAAGCAAGTGCTGACATTAGCAGGAAGCGAAAGAATCGGACCAGAAGCAAAGATTGGGCTAACCGAGGTAAAGAGAAATAAGGATGACTGAGGGAGTTCCCTGCATGGGGTGAGGGTGGATGAGGGAAATCTGCAGGCCCCAGAAGGTCCCCCCATGAATGGGACTTCAGCTAGAAAACCAAGAGAGGGTTCATCTGCAATGTGCTAGCTCAGAGGACAGAGAATCCATCCTGGAAAAAAGATGAGCTAGCCATGATATCCATGGAGGAGATGGCAGGGAAAAGAAATTAGGCCAAGGAAGAGAGGCAGGTCCCCTTAGCCTTTATCCCTTGGAACCTCCCCCTCATGTTGCAGAGGAGGGTGACCCTGATTCCTGGGGACCCTATGAAAAAACCTAAGAAACTGGAAAAACACCAAAAAAAATTAAAGGCACATACCAACATAGGAATATTACATTTGTGATTTTTCCTCCCTTCCAGCAACAAAATCTGTGGTCAATGCAGAAATTTTGAAAAATACAAAAAAAAAAAAGACATACAAGAAAATTAATAATCACTATATAACCTGAACATTCAGGGTTATAATTTATACTGTTGACGGTTCCTTTAAAAAGTTTTAGGCACAAATTTCATTAAACTTTTAAAATATGTATCATGTTGTTTTGAGACCTTTCTTTTCACTTAAAATAATATCTATTGTCCCATATCATAAAGTTCTTGTATACTGTGCAATTTTTAATGGTTACTCAACCTTTCATTATATAGATGGACCCTCATTTAGCCAGTCTTCTTCTTGACACTGCTATCCATAAGAGAGTTCAACAGTTCCGTCATTTCCCATCTTTTTTTTTGTGTGTGTGTGTGTGTGTGGTGCTATAGACCAGGCACTGTTGCAGATACTAGGTGTATAACGTCAAACCTAGTTCCTGTCTTCAAGGAGTTTATAGTCAGAAGAACGAATAATAAACAACAAACAGACAATTACAGTAAAGAATGACCAGTGTGATGCTACAGATGCAAGTTTGTACAAATCTAAGGACATAGCTACTAAGGGTTTGGATAACTATTCCCCAAAGGCTCACGTGTTGAAGGCCACCAGTCCCTGGCACTCGTGGGAGGTGGTGGGATCTTCAGGAGGCAGGCAGGCTGTTTTAGTTAGCTTTTTTTTTTTTTTTTTGTCTCTGTGACCAAAATACCCAAGAACACTTACAGGAGGAAAAGTTTATTTTGGGCTCACAATTTCAGAGGTCTCAGTTCATAGAAAGCTGATGCCATGGCTCTGGGCCCAAGGTGAGGCAGCATATCCCGGGGTGGAGGAAAGCACTTCACTCCATGGTGGTCAGGAAGCAGAGAGCAGACAGAGAAGGGGCCGCTTCCCCAGGGACCCATCTCCTCCAGCCACACCCCACCTGCCTATAGTTCACACTCACTCAGCCCTTTCAAACTAGGATGATCTGATTAGGTCACAGCTCCCATAATCTAATTACAGGAGGCTTGGGGGGATACCTCATATTCAAACCACAACAAGGACCAAGTGGGAGGAAGTTAGGTCACTGGAGATGTGCCCTTCAAGTGGATATTGGGACCCTGCCCCTTCTTCCCTCTCTTTTTGCTTTCTGGTAGTCATGAGGTGAGCAGCTACTCTACTGCTCACTCCGTCCGTGTTATGCTGTCTTACCACAGGTCCAAGAGCAATGGGCCAACAATGGACTGAAACCTCTGAAACCATGAGCCAAAACAAACTTTTCTTTCTTATGAATTGATTCCCTCAAGTATTTTGTCATAGTGATGAAAAACTGACTAATAGCTCAAATTTTCAAGAAATATTCGTATTTTCTTTAACAATATAATTTTTATTTTAATCTCTATTCTACTAGAGTGATAGTTAAATTCATTTTGGATCCCTCTCCTTTTCTTGAGTTGGGAATAAGTTTTGTACAGCTTCTATAACACTGGGGCCTGTGTGTGTGTGTGTGTGTGCACCTTTATTTTGGAGAGATCTTCCCCTCCATTCTGTCTGTACTCAGACCTCACTCCCAGGGTCACTCCATGTAATACTCATTGGTCCACCGGAGCAACCAATGGGGTCACTCATCAGTCTTCTGTGCCTGTCCCCTTCATAACCTGTGTTTCTCACCATTCCTTCCAACAAATTTTTCTCAGGTTCACTGTCCCCCAAGTCTTTTCCCGGGAATCAATGACGATCCCCCTATTAATAGGGAGATGCTAGAACTTTCTCACTCATGACTTGTGAAGATTTCTCTTCTCTCCTCTGCTCTCCCCAGACTGTTTCTCTAGTCTCAGGAAGGAGACCAGGTGGGCACAATATTTGATGCCTGGGCCCCAAAGGCCCAAATGCATGGGGAGGAAGTGTAGGGGTGGACAGAGTGGGGAAATTATTTCTTGATGCCTCAGAAATGTCATTCTTTGTAGAGTGCATGCATGAGAAGTGAAGAGATGCTTCTAGAAAGAGTGGACATACCAGCTGAGACTTCATAGATGAGGGCACTAGCCAGGTGAGCAGATAGCAGCAGGGGAAGTCTCCCAGGGGAGGGGAGAGGACTGCTTCTGAGGACATCTTGAGGACAGCCATTTGCCCATACATGGTCAGACTGGTGGAGCCAGAGTTTAAGGAAAGTAATACCCTGGATGCTCTCAAATACCATATAATTCATCGATACTGATTTAGAGGCTATCTATTATGCTGGGTTAATTTAGGTATAACCTGTCCTAGGAAAAAAAATGAGGTACCAACCCTCAGTGTTTTTCTGGCATAGATGAGCATTGCCCATGTGCTTGATATAAATGTATTGAATTGTCATGGTAACAACCGCTTGTAGAAGATTGAATACAACACAAACTGGCACTATAAAGAAAGGTGGAAAACACTGGTACCCTAAAGAGGCATAAATTACTTAAGAAGAAGCTCAAGGGTTCAAAATCCCTTTGAGACACTTTTTTAGATACTAGTAAGCAGTCAATATACTATTTGAAAAAATATCTCCCATGTATACTGACTTGAGTCATCCATATTTGTGGAGAAAATAGAGCCCCCCAAAGTAGTGTAATAGTTTATTTTTCATTATTTCTTTTTTATTACCATTTAGCAAATTCAAAATTATCCCAATATTCAAAATTATCCTATGTCCAATCTATAAATTCTCTGACAACTCCATGTGATCTTCAACTAGTATTTTTTTTAAAAAAAAAATTGATACTGGTGATTGAACCCATGGGTGTTTTACCAATGGGCTACATCCCAGCCCTTTTATTTTTGTTATTTTGAGACAGGGTCTCACTATGGTGCTGGGGCTCTTGCTAAATTGCTTGAGGCTGGCCTCGAACTTGTGATCTTCCTGATTCTATCTCTTGAGTGGCTAGGATTACAGACATGTGTCACCATGCTCGGGCTGCAGCCTTGCTGCTTGGCAGTCTTCCTGTTAGACTGAAAGTTAGTGAGTCCAGAGGGGCCCAGCCACATAAGTAATGAACAATAAAGCCAAGAAAGGAGACTCCTATGCCCAGCTGCTCAGAGCAGAAGAAATTGGATCTGAGCTAAAAGGACCCCCCAAGGTACTCCATGTACTCCCAGAGCCTTTACCCACAAACAGTGGTTAATCTATATGTCTTCCCCTTTAAGAACAACAATAACAACAAAAAAAATCAGAGGAGTTTTGAATATAAAAGGAAACAAAAAACAAATTTCTGGGTCCTACTGGACCCTTAAAAATATAGGTATAGGGAAGAGGAAGCAGATGCAAGGCAGGCAGGCAAAGTGTGATTTAAAACCTATAGCTTTTTTTTTTTTTTTTTTTTTAACAAGCGGAGCACTTTGAGATCTGATTTCAGGGACACATACAACTACCAGGAAGGAAGTAGGCTGCTGAAACAGCCTTACTGAAAAGACCTAACAGAAGAAGGAAGTATTTAAAGAGCTGTCTTGATGAGTATTAATAACACACATGTTCCATAGCAGATTTTTTTAAAAAGTCTTTATTTATTGACTACTTATTATCATACACATCAATATTTTTAAAAAGGAAATTTACATAAAAATTCATGAAATATATTTACAGAAATATGGTATATCCCTTAGAGAAGGAATAACTCTTGATCTTTTCTTTTCTCCTCCACATCTCCCTTCTCTTCCCCTACATTTCCACTACATTCATGCACATATTCCATAAAGCAGTGAAAATAAATACCAGGAAAATTGACCTTTACTGCATTCACATCACAGACTAGTCTGCAATACAAAAAAGAAATGGAGATCCAAAACCTATATCCACAAGGCTTGATTCCTGGGCCAGGCGAAGAAGCAACTAGCCATATGATAAGTATGGCACAGTAAGTGCGAATAGTATGGTAGCCTTAATGCAACTTTAAAATGGATGCAGCCAGCTACAAATAATTTAGGGAGATAGGTGATAAAAATAGAGATCTTAAGAAATCTCACTATATCAGTAAAGCAATTGCTGGTGGGGAAGGGAAAGACTGTCACTGGAAAGGAATAAAAAGGGATTTAAAACACGGCTGGATTTTTACTAAAACAGTAACTAATACCAAATAATAATAATAATTTCTCTTCCAGGTGCAGCACATTAACCAATGCGGAATGTGCGGGCACCTAAGGTTCCCAGAATCCCCCGATGCTGGGGTTCATACCCAATGACACGGCATGGCAAGGAATCCTCATTTGTGCCTTAGTCCAGGACCCACTTCTATCCAAACACAGACTGAGAGAATGGTTCAAGGTTTCTGTTTTAAAGGAGTCGTTCACTTGGTTCTCCATAGTGTTCCAGAACACACTGTCCCGAAGTTTTACTAAACAAATGACACCCAAGAACAAGAAATACGCTACAAACATGCACCAATGGGACCTGAAGATTTCTTACTCTGCAATCCAGTGCTCTTTAGCACACAACAAGTATCTGAACCCTTTAACAGGGTCTTCCCACTGAGGACAAACTAAATTCTAGTCTGTGAATCCACTTTATGGAGACAAGAAATGAGGAAGCCATTCATTTCCAAAGGCCTGAGGCAATTGTCAGGATTCTTCACCTGATTGGTCACTTCATAGTTCACTTCCTATAGATCCCCTCAAGATTAAAAGGACACACACCTGGACATAAAGATGAGATTGGAGATCATTGCCTGAGCCAACAAGCATTTTCCAGAAAATGCAACTCCACTGTTAAAGCAGACACACACACACATATATATATGAACTATATATATTTCACACAGTAATTAAAAATCCAGTATCTACTTCACTTGAGAGAGACTCTAAGGAGCTTCAGGGAGGTGCAGTGGGTTAAATATCATCCAGTGAGCAAGACCACAGGCTGGGTGCCCTGGAAAACAGCAGTTTCTAATTTTATTTCCTATCCTCCTAGGATAATATATCCCAAAATACTATGCATCTATAAGATGTATAAATTGCTGCAGTTTGTGGAGCCTATATTGGCTGACCAACAAATCCTTGCTGTGGGGCTACTGAGATATCTTAAACCAAACTGAGGACATTGCACTGGAATCCCACAACGATTCTTAAGTTTATGTATACTTATAGAAAACTGAAGTGTGTTGGAAGAATAAATTGAATTCTTCTTTGTGGCTGCTTCTAGGGAGGGGGATTTGGTTTGAAAAAAAAAGCTTTTGTTTTTTCTTCTTCTAGATTGCTCACATTTTCTGTAGTTAATATGTATTTTTTTAGTACTAAAAATCCCTTTTGTAAAAATTTTTAAAAATGCACCCCAATACTTGATTGCTTCCTGAACTTGATAAATGCTATAATCTGTGTAACACAAGGGATACAGCAGGCATTTAATATGTTGTTGAATGAATTAAAAGACTAAACATTAGGGGAGGATTGGCACATTATTTGAGAACTATCAACTCTGAGCCTGGAAATAAAAGCAATTATTTTGTAGAAGGAGAAAAAAAATATGGGAGCACTCCAGTCTAATGAAAAAGCAAGAAAGTAAGGAGTGAGGTTTGCAAAAGCAAGTGGGGATCTTTGGAATTCTCACTTAAAAAAAAGTATTTAGAAAAAGCTCAGTGATTTTAAGGCCTTGTCAAACTACTGTTGGCATGAGGAAGCATCTAATACACAAAATAAGCAGAAACAGCCCACTGAGTCTGCAGTTATGCAATCAGTTGGTCGGGTGTCCTGACAAGTTCACAACCTGGGCCACTGGCTCCTCCTCCTTAGTATCGCCATGGATACCATCCAAGAGCCAAACAAAACAAACAAAAGAGGGGAAATGTCATGGAGCTTTGAAAATGTATCCTTTTTGGCACTCAGATTATTAATAATCTGCCTTTTTTCTTCTTCTTTAAGAAAAATGTTTAGCAATTTCAAAAGAATGAAATACAAAGAATAAAAAGACAAACTGAAAAAAAAATGTAATCAGTCATTATTACTAGAATGTAGGACAGACAAAAATCTCCCATCCAAGAGTAGCCCTAATGCTTTTTGGCTCAAGAAAATGGCAACAGAGACTACCAACTGGCTTCCAGGGGAAGCCAGGAGAGGAAGCAAATGTGATGCAGGGTGGAGCCCACCCTGAGAAGACCCCAGGGCCCACCCTGAGAAGACCCCACGCAGATGGGGAGATGGGTCAGCCCAGAGCACTATGGCTCAGCCTCAGGCCAAGATTCTGGTCCATTCATTCAGCAATCATTTCCCATGAGAATTACAGCTACTGCACACATGAATACACTTCTTGCGGGGGGGGGGGGGGATCGGTTAGAGTAGTCTCTAATTTAGATTTTATTTCCCTGAGAAATGATAGAGCACTTAAGTGCTTTTCTCACAAGAATTGGTAGTTCGATGCTGAAATACAAGTTTTCTCAGTCTTCAAGTAAGAAGTAACCCAGCATTGAAGTAAATGTAAACACATTACTTGGTAATTTTCACAGTTATTGCCAATGATGACAGTCAATAGAAACACAGGAAAAATCTGCTTGATCTGGTAGATGCATAAGTGCATCTGTCAATCAGATACTGCTGGGTTGCTGTACATATTCTTGATGAGCTCAAAAGAAGAAGAGGGTGGTCAATTAGCTGTCCTTGTCAAAGCTTGGTACTTATCATGAAACAAACTTAGTTGTTTTGACAGTTTTTTCACTCCTGGATGGAGGAATGTCGGATAGATCTGTGGTAATCCTCTGGACTGCTAATGTGTTCTGGTAAATCGTAGCCCCTTAGGAAATGTCCACTGTTTTGTTGAGCAAAATAATATAGTTGTCTGGCTAGCAGAGGTTCCACCTAATAAGATATTTTAAAAAATATTACTGAGATATTCGTTTTAACATCATGCAATTGGCTTATCATGAAATAACACTCAAATCCTAATGGTTAAATTCTAAATAAGTCTAAAGTTATATGCTATAACACATCAAAGCATTTCATATTTGGAGCTATCTGAATTTTTTTTAGTTCTTATATAGAGCAACATGTAAACAGAATCTACTTAGTTCTGGGTTTCAATTGAGACTAAAGTTAAAGATGGTACTTTCAAATCAACTACACTTGCAATTTACAGATTTACATTTAAGAATGTACATTATCTGACAAAATAATCAAATTAATAAGTCAGGTAAATTTCAGGATAATGTAAGCTAGTGAATTTGTTTTTCCACCATTGCTCTTTGACAGTGTGAAGGGATTATTCTGAATGACTTAAGATTTCATTTTGAATAATTCTAAACCAAAGGTAAAGGAAAACAACAACAACAACAAAAACAACAGCCGCAGACTGCCTTTATGGGAAAAGAGAGGCTAATTTGCCCCAGATTGACATAGTTTGGTTATTAGTGTGAATCATATTCACCAGAACCAAAGTCAATAGTCAGCTTTTCCTGACTTTATAGAATTTAAGACAAGATGAAAGCTGTCATCAATTTTGCTATTTTCTATTAAGTTGAACCATTTTGATATTTGCTATACAGTCACTTGCATAACTCCTTTGTAAGTAACTGAAATGAATTAAGTCCATAATCAAAAAGTAGATTCATGTATATCTTCCCTTTATGGGTCATACAGTACCATTTTGAGGGGTGTCTTGCCTGAGCAACCACCTACTCTAGGCCATTCCCTTCATACATCCTGCAAATCAGATCCATGTAGTATTTTAACATCTACTCTTTAAATGTTGCTTATCAAGACCAGGTTTACTTATTTATTTATTAACACTCTCTATTGAAAACAAGAGATATTAGTGATTCTGTCATTAGCATATCAATCACTGGAGATAATTCAGGAGAAAATTCTAAAGTCTATGGGCTTATATTTTGGTTAGTTGGTTGGGTTTTACAATCAAGAAGGGAGATTCATATGTTCAGGATTAGAGGTGTTTTACTTCAATTTCTTTTTCAGTACTGAGGATCAAACCCAATGCCTTGTACATGCTAGGCAAGCTCTCTACCAGTGAGCTACACCCATAGCCCTCAATTTTCAATACAAAATATCATCTCAGAGCTAAAAATTTCATCTGAATTGGTATTGTGGAATGTAACATTTTTCCTGGTAATATCTGGGTGTGTAGTAATGTAAGTTTTCATATTCAAGCATCTTAGTATTCAAGATGGTTTTCTATGATGAATGAATGTTAAATGCTATCTATATAAACCTGTGTTCTTTTTTTATGAAACAATGTTTACTTGCCACAGTGACACTCCTCTTGCTGTGATCCCATAAAGAGGGATCAATCTACTTGGACTTCTTGAAAGATATACCCTCTTTCAAATAGCACATATTCATAATCAAATAATTCCCCCAAAATCTAGAAGTAAAGGGGCTTGGGCAACATTTGGAGGGCACCTACAAAATACACAAATGAAGTCCGTCATGGTGGCCCACACCTGTAATCCCAGTAGCTTGTAAGGCTGAGGCAGGATTGTGAGTTCAAAGCCAGCCTCAGTAACTTAATGAAGCCCTAAACAACTTATAGTGAGACCTATCTCAAAATAAAACATATTTTTTAAAAAAGGGCTGGGCATGTGTCTCAGTGGTTAAGTGCCCCTGGGTTCAATCTCTGGGACCTAAATGAGTAAAATTTAAAAGATACACAAATGAAAGAAAGCTTCCTAAATGGAGAAAAATTTCTCTCTCTAGGGAAGATCCACTAACCTGGCAGTATTTTTAAAGTTCTATTAGGCATGGAGAATTTTGAAGGGCAACTTTGAGTATCAATACTTTAAAATCCCTATAAAATGAGAGTATGACAATTTGAAAAAGAAAGAGAAAAAAAAAAGATGGGACAAGTGGAGCCCTTGGTCTGAGCTTTGTGCCCTGGTTCTGTGATGAGTGGGTCTCAAGGGTGGAAACAGCACGTGGTTCCTTGGGCTTTGCTGTGCACTGGACCATGCTTCCTCCTCTATTTTAAGGGTTCCACTTATTTTCCCAGGTGGTTTGACATTTACTTTTCAGATTTCTCTAAGTAGCACTTTGCCCTCAAGAACAGGAAAACTCGATTCAATGATGATGTAACTGCAGACTCACGTGAGCCGTGATGAGCTTCCTTTGCCTCTGAGGGTCTGGAAACTCCTCCCCGAAGCACAGGGTCACTTGGAATCTTGGCAGGGGACGGCCATGGTGCGCGAATGCTTGCAGCTCTGAGGAAACCCACAAAAGCAAACCAGGTTAAACAGGAAGTAAGGGCTTTCTGTGATTCTTCACTATGAGAAGAACAGTCACTCTTTATTTCCCTAAATAGGGTCCCTTATCATGCAGACTCCAGAAACAAAATCACATGTACAAGTTCACATATGTGTGTGTTTCGTCATTTTTCCTCCATTCTTTTCAGGGGAATATGGTCTAAGCTGAAGATCATTGCTGTGCAGCACCAAACGCATCAGGATGCAAGTGATTGAAGAGAGGAGAGAAAGAGGGTGAAGAAGAAAATGAAATGTCATGAAAATGAAATGTCATGTTGAAGCAAAAGAATAATGTCTTATACAAAGATGACAGTTTCATTTTTTTAAAAAAATCAGAATGTTTCAACATCCCAGAATTATTTTAAAAACTCATGCCTTGACTATGAAAGAGACATTAATCCAGTGTCTGTGCTACTGGTGACATCTCCGTGGCTCAGACACTTGCTAACAGCAGCTTGTCCCACTTGGCACTAGGTGTGAACCCCAAACTGTGGAACTCTGAGCAGACTTGAGGACACCTTGAGAACAGAATGATGACTTGAAAAGGGCATGATGATGTTCCACTGGCCGCCCCTCTTGTGGATATACATATCCTGAAGCCACTGCTCTTATCTGAACAATATAAAACAGATAGGAACACTGTTGGAAAGACATGTGTCCAGGGTTGGGGTGTAGCTCAGTGGTAGAGCACTTGCCTAGCATGTACAAGGGCCTGAGTTTGATCCCCAACTCAGCCAAAAAAAAAAAAAATTAAATGAAGAATTTTTAAAAAAGAAAAGAAAGACATGTGTCAAATCATCCAGTCCCTGGCATTAACTCTTTTCCCCTTACCCAGACTCAAAGAAAAACTCTAGAGTTTAATGTCATGTCTGAAAAAAAAAAAGAAGTAAATTTACACAGGAGCTGTTAAGGCTTCTGCAGAGCAGCAAAGCAATGCATCCTTATCAGATACACACCCTTAGGCCATGCCTTTCGGGACTGTCCCTAAGCAGGGTACAAATCCTGAATGGGTAGATATCAAAGATTTCCACTGCTCTCTGCAACTAAGGTTTCTAGCTAACTCACACAACTATTTTAACTTCCTGCTCTGTTTTTTCCCCCTTTCTTCTTCCAGAATTCTAATCAAACTCAACTGACTTAGTCAGAATGTGTAAAACACATTCACACTGTTGTGGCCTGGGAGCACACCTACACAAGTTAATCAGAGTAGCAAGTTGGCACAATTCTCTGAAAAAGTCATGCCTCAAATGATTGCTAATACAAGAATGTTCACTGGGAATCCTTAATTATGCAGAAGCTGGTCTGCACAGCTGCAGTTTTAAAGTTCACAGCATCCTTCCTGTACCTCAGTGAACCTCAGAGGTTGCAGTGGACAAAAAGCACAGGCTTCTGTTACAAAGGAAGACAAAAAATTAAAAAAAAAAAGAACGATTCTTGCTCACAGATAAATATGAAATATGAAATTCTAGGCAAGAAAATTCACATCCTCAGGACACCCACTCGACTCTTGCTCCAGCTTCTTATCTGTGGCCACCTCTCACCTGTCAGCTCTGACTCAAAGTGTACCTTACAGCTCACAGTGAAGACATTCCACCTCCCTAAAACAGGCATGGCAAGAGGAACTGAGAGAAGCAAGTGCCATTTTTTTCCAGGATGCCTTAATTAGAAAGCCCTCACCCTGGAGTAACCTCTGAATCTAAAGATGCCAAGATCTGCAATCTCTTAGGAAAACCCAACCTAGGGAGCACCAGCCTTCCAGGGTACATGACCCTTCAGACTACAAGATGGACATAAGAGATATAGACAGGTGCCTGTCAGAGGCTCATTGTATTTCCCCTGCCTGTCACCATGAATACCATGCCAGACCCAAGACAGTGAGGATGGTCCAGCCTGGAGACATTTCTGCTCTTAGATCAAGGGGTATCCCAACCTCATGTGTCTTCTTCATCATCCTACAGCTACCTCAGACAACCAGAGATGGTGCTTCCTCTTCCTTGTGTCCCACCTCTGTGGGAAGGGTGATTACCTAGGGATATATTTGTTTTGGGTACCAAAAAATAATTTGGATGGGTTTATACAAATTTGGGCCTCTTTAACAGAAAGGTCATGTAAATGGCACATAGATGACATATATATATATATATATATATGTAAATTTTAATATACTTATATGTCTTTACATATATATTTTTATATAAATTACATATACATTATATATACATATGTATTTTTTTTTCAAGAGGCAGGTTCAGCATTTGGCAATCCACTACTTCTGAATAATATCCAAAGGAATGAAATTAGTATGTTGAAGAGACATCTATGCTCCTATATTCACTGCGGATTATTCATAATAGTCAAGATAGGGAATGACCTGTCCAACAGCAGATGGATAGAGGAAATGTGGCATACTTATACAAAAGAATACCGTTCAAGCATAAAAAAAAGAATAAAATCCTGTCATTTGTGACAACATGGATATGCCTGGAGGATATATTAAGTGAAATAAGCCGGGAACAGATAAGACCAAGAACCACATGACCTCACCTATATGTAGAACCCAAAATAGCTGAACTTACAGGAGTAAAGAGTAGAATTGTGGTTCAGAAGCTGGGGGAGGGGAGAGAGATGGAGGTAAAAGGACACAAAATTTCAGTTAGGAGCCCTAAATTCAAGAGGTTCATCGTATAGCACCATGACAACAGTTAATTATGGTAGCTGAACTCTACACTTTTCTGAGTTCAACTATTTTCAAGTATATAATATACCTGAAGTTTTAAGAAGAGTTCGTTCGCACCACCAAAAAATGACAGATATGTGAGGTACTGTCTATGTAAATTGGCTCAATTTAGCCATTTTACAATGTGAACATATTTCAAAACAGTGGGCCAGGCAGAGGAACATGCTTGGTGAAAAGGAAGAGGCACTTTAAAAAACAAAGACAGGAGGTATTTTGAAAGGGGGGCCTAGTGGAAGAATAAGTTTAAGATAAGGTAAGAACCAGCAAGGAGTTGGCAAGCAGAGCAGCCCTCCTGTCCCCAAAGCATCCTCCATCTAGACAACAAATAGAACACTGTATGAGGCCCCCACAATGACATGTTCAATGATTTCCCAAAAATCCACCCAGGGCTATTTTAACTGACATGAAATCAAAACTAGGAAAAGAAAACACACTGGTTCTGGAAAATATGATTAGAAACACTCATGGGACAGAGAAAATACAAAACCTTCCCATCATTTCCCCCTTGACAAATCAATTCAGTACACTCCTATCCTTGGTCCCACCTGCAGGGTGGCATGTGCTTAAGGATGAGACATCTCATAACCAAGAACAGTATGCTTCTAACCTTCACAGTTTTTTCTAGGAACCCGGAAACATCACCAATTAAGCTTGTTAAGATCACCCGGCCCCCCAAAACGGAACCTTGTTAAGAGGTGACTACTTTTGAAAACCAAAACCCTGAGATATCAGCCTGAGCCACGGTCCACCTGGGCCTTCTCATCCAGACATTCTTTGACAATGAGGGGAACAGATGATAGAGGCAGAGATGACCTGTGAACCAGTCAAGTAACCTATTCTGGAACAAAGCCCACTGGGCTCTGGGGCTAACAGGAAGAACTCTGCTTGGGGTAGGAGGCACCTGTCATTTCTGACTCCTGCGGTCACATGCCACCACTACCTCCATTCTAGAAGACATAAAGTGCATTACCTGACAGAAACTGCTGCGTGTCAAAGAGCTTGCAGGTCTGATCTCTCTCCAGTTTGTTGGGCCGGTCGCTACACAGTGCCAGGGGCCCGTCCCAGTAGATCCTGCTCTGGCATAGTCTTTTGGCATAAAGTCCATCTGGAGCCATCCAGAGGACCACACCCCTCTCCAGGTGGCTCAGCAGCTTCTCAATGTTCTTCCTCTGCCCATTGTCCTCTGGGTAGGGGAACAGGACCTGGTCCAGGTTGCTGGCATCGTAGGTGTGTCCATGGGAGATCCTGCAGCCTTCAGGGCTAGATGTGGTCAGCTCCTTTACCAGGATTTCCCGGTAGTACAGGCAGATATGCAGTCGACAGTCTGCAAACACAGAGCTCAGGAGTCAGTGCTATCAGACCCACCACTCGACTTGCCCCAAACAAAGCATATTGGGTAGAATATGAGTGTCCCCAGATGTACCATGAACAAGTATATTTCAGGGTCAAGAATATCTAGGAAATGCTGCGTGTCTTTCTCTCATTGCTGAAGATTCCCCGGTGAGCATGTTTTACTTAGAGAACCCCTCAGAAAGACACCTATTTAATTTGTCTAACCAAGCAGCTTCCAAATATATGTGGCCATGGATTCTTTTTTATTTCAAGAGCTGGAGGAGCATATCCTTCATTAATTTTCTGCAAAATATGTTTAAGTGATAGCTGAAAGCCTCTCTGTTATGAAGTTACAAATTCTAGGCTGGTGATGCAGCTCAGGTTGCTTAGCATTTGAGAGAGACCCTAGGGTCAATTGCCAGAACCACAAAAATTAAAATATCTTAAAAGAAAGACTTACAAAGTCATGTTTTTTAGATGAAGTTGATTATGATACTGATGACCATGTTTACATCTAAAATACTGAGTCATGTGTCACTGAAAGAGAATTCATCTTTAAGTAAATCAATTTTGACTTTGGAGGAGTTGAACAATATGTTTAATTTCTACTAGCAAAAAACAAACAAATGTTTGTTTGTGAGTGTGTGTGTGTGTGTGTGTGTGTGAATTAAAAAAAAAAAGCAATTACATCCAACATCTGAAACTTCCTAAATTATTAATATAACATTTTTTAGGTAAATATATATACATAGACACTTTGAAGCATCAGCAGGAAGGCCCTAAGTGTAGTGATTCCTAAGTGATAGAACGTGATTTTCATTTTCTTTTTTTGTTTTTCTAATCTTGAAATTAGTTTTCTACAGTGGGTATGTACTTCTTTTATCATAAAATTAATTCTTGTGGAAAAAAAAAAAAGAATCTAGGCTGGGGAGGTAGCTCAGTGGTACAGCACTTGCCCAAGGCCCTGGACTCAATCCCCTGCACAGCAATTTTTTTTTAAAGGAATCAATGAAAAAAAAATTCTCTAAGAGCCAACGGTTAATGTAAAATCTGCTTAAATTCCCCTAATCTTTGCATTTTTAAAAAAAGAACTCTAAATCTGTGCTTTTTGAAACTAAAAAATTAATTCATTTACAAAAGTTTTACTGCTTTCAGAACCCTCTTTAGAACACCACTCAAAAGGTTAAAGGACCCAGTTAGTTTTGCAAAGAGTTCCTTAAATAAAATATAAGAGGGCAACCCAGGCAGGGGACAGCTATCCAGAGGTGACTGCCTGGGATTTAACAATGACTGGGAATCATAGTTCTCTGATAAATGTATTCAAGGTTGATCATTAATCTGTATTATGCATACCAAGAAAAAAAAAGGAACCCACAAAACCCTCTTATTCCTCAAAGGTAGATTTTGATTCTTAACCCACGTCACTGTCTCTTCAATTTCTGCCACTGTAAACAGACTGAGTAAGGTGGTGCACGGATGAGAGTGGGTGTTGGCCATTGGAGGTGACTGGCAGGGCAGGTTTCATTTCATTTAATGTCATCAGAAATCACGAGGTTGCAGAGATATAAATAGCTGTTTATTTCCTACTCCTCAGGCACCCACACAAGTCTGAGGTGCTCAGAAAAAAATTTTTGAAAGACTCTAAAAACAAATACAACTCTTGCTGCTTAGAACTGGCTCCTCCTAAAGGGGATCCTCAGTTATTCATGAGCATCTCAGAAGAAAGGCACACACCTCCCTGAGAACTTCAGAACTGCAAGGAACTAGACAGTAACACTGCAGCTTTTCTGTGAACAAGGAAAGCGCCTCAACTCTGGTCTCCTGAATCTTTAGAAGTTAGTTTGTATTTTCTGTCACTGACTTTTAAAGATCTCAGAGGGCAAGGTGAGAACTCTGAAGCTTAAGCTATTTATTTTTAATGTAAGTACAAATTCCATTTAAAAACAATTAAAATATTATCTAAAGAATGAATGAACATAGACAAAGAGTCATGAAGCATCTTCCTTAAATAGCTACACTCTCTGTGGTGCAGGAATTCTTTAGAAATGGAAGTTTACAAATCAGATTGAATTCGTATTTGTTTGGAAGTCCTATCAAAGTTCAGAGGAAGACCAAAATATGCATTCCTTCTGGACATACGAAACATCATGAGACCAGGGGCTAGAACCAATGTCCCCAGGAAGCAAGTTAGGGACAACAAGTTTGCAGCTAAACATAAAAGAAATTAACAGCTTTTTGAAATGAGAAGCTTTTATATTTCCTAAGAAAATATTCTACATTGTGAGAATGTCAGCTGATAGGGGACTCTCAGTAAAGAAAAACAAGCATTTGCATATTCCTGGAAATTTGGAGAGGTGCCATTGGAGAAATTAAAATGCTTCCATTCAACCTGTGTTTGGATCTGTATCAGAACGACAAGCTAGCTGGCTTTCTAATAATGTACCTTATTCACTTTAGTGTCCTCAATGTCTGGTGATAACATGTGTCCACACCTACTCCTGACTCAAGAGGGCCCAAACAAATGTCTAAATCCCCACCAAATCTACCCAAAGGTGAGTGGAGCCAGCAGCAGAGACTGGCCTCCTGCAGGTGCCTCCAAAACCCAACATTGCACTCACCTGAGAGCGCCAAGGCTTCAGCAGACCTTATGCTTGGCTCTATGGGGATTCCAGGAGCCTGGGACTCAGGTGGGGCACAAGCATAAAAGGTTCCTGTCACCTGGCAACCTGCATTTGCAAATAAAAATCAGATGTCTAAACACAGAGTCCAATAATTAGGAGGCCACCTGAGTGTGCAATGGAGTATGGAATGGAGTCACCTTCTAACCCTAACCCAAACCCAACTGGCTCAAAGCAAGCACCCTCTGATGCAGGGCACATACTCATGAGTCAAAGACAAGCCAAAGTCCAATAGAAAAAAAGCAAGTCAAAGGAGGTATGAGCCATTGTACAGCCTTGGAAGAAAACTCAGAGCTCTCCCTCTTATTCATAAACAGGGAAAGTGAGGCTCAGAAGGAGATTAAAGGATTTGACCCTGTTCACAAAGCAAGTTCACGGCTGACTGAGAGATTAGGTCTGCCTAAGTTTTGATTACCAAAGACCCAATTAAAAACTAACAAATGTTTAGTTCATATTTATTTTACTAGCTACTTCTGGGTTCATGACAAAACTGAACCCATCTCCTGCCAGCCCAGTAGCGATGTGTCACATTAAAAACATATAGAGAAAGAATATGCTGGGATAGGGATGTAGCTCATTAGTAAAGTGCTCTGTCACTGAGTAGATCCCAACACCACAGATACAAAGGGAAAAAAAGAGAAAGAGAAAGAGAAAGAGTATGTCACAGAACCTAATTATGCTAGCAGTTCAATTATTGTTACCCATGCTTAGAAATATGTCTAGACATTCCAATTTTTTTTTTTTTTTGCCCAGTTCAAAACATTGCCTCGTGTTGCTATGCTTATTAGTTCAACAGAGTCTGATGCATTGGATACAAGTCTGAATTTCAGAAACCAGTTTAATGTTAGCGGATTCTTCACTTACAGTTTGAAAAATCAACCTTTGCTGAATATCACTCTTAAAAAGCCAATATAATTGAATCCCAAGTTTTTCTTTAAAGAACATGCTACTCAACAGACTTTATTCAGTACCAAAAGCCAAGAATGACTTGAACACGCTTGAAAAAGCAGGGAGGGAAAGACCAAATTGTAAAAGAGTAAATATTCCCAGAAAACACAAAAGGATCGGTGTGTGGACCCATCTCATGACTTCTACTTAAATAACTAACTCAAAATTCCTAAAAGCTAGTATTTTGCTGCATTGAACATACTTTGTGAAATTTTCTCTGCACATAGCTAATGAGTGCTTCTGCTGAAAGATTTCACTTTTGATACCCAAGGAACCCCTGTAGTCACAGGAACACATCTAATCCAAATTACACAAATCTTTTGGGACCCAACACTAGGCAGGCTCCTGTAAAGACCCTTTAGGGGTTTTTTTTGTTTGTTTGTTTTTTTGTAGTGTTTATCCATTCCCTTCTTATTATCATCTTTAATACCAAGAACAGCTCCAACGAACATAATTACTCTTCAAGGGACATAGAGTAATCTCCCAGTGTCCCTGCAGAGGAGAGGATCTGGGCATGACTGTAGTATGCCCATTTTACAGATGGGTAAACAGAAACAGACTAGTGAGATTATGTGACCTCAGTCAGCTAAGAGAAAATTCAGGAGGTAAGATGGCCAGAATCTATCCCTCCCCCCCCCCTTTTTTTTTTGCCTAAGTTTACAAATAAAACTTAAGGTTACTCAGGATGAAAAAATGTTAACCCATTAACCAGATAATTTAAAAATATATAGATGACCATTTTGATATATGACCTCCCCTGTCTTATGTACAAGGTTGGATTTGGGCTTAGGATATCTGACATTGAACACCAGACCTTTACTCTTACTGAGTGACTTGGGCACATTATTTACATTCTACGAGTTTCCATGATCTTCTCTGTTAAAAAAGTGTGTGTGGGGGGGCAGTTTTTGCTGCCTGGAATAATCTCTGGGGTATTTAAGGCCCCACATAGGGTTATGCCACATGGGTCCTGAAAAATCTGGTTCTGAGGAGCTTAGCATCCTATAGGACAGAGAAATCCCCCCCACCTCTCCTATCTGATACACGTGAAATCTTTCTAGCAATCTCTGAGAAGGGGAAAGCCCTATGGTGTTGCTCAGGACAACCACCCGGAATTCCCCACGGACACATGTCTAGGTCTGCTCTTCTGTCAAATGCCCTGGCACATGCCTTACCATTTTCACAAGCTGGGCCTTGCCAGTGATGGCTACGGGGACCAAACGTCATTGGACACTGATACGGGATTTCTGGGTGAGGCTGATCCGGGACATAATCCCTCCAGCTTCTATCATGGGGTGGCATCATGTAGTTATGAACCTGCTAAAGGAACACAAGAGGAGTTAAGATGAAAAACATTGGCATGGGAAAAGGGGGTGTTTTTATATCCTCCCAAACTCTCAGGGAACCCCTTCGTCGGCCAGCAGCCAATTCATTTTAACATTCGAAAAGACTGGAGTGAGCTGTTCATTACACTAGGTGGAAAACAGTCACAGAAGTTCAAAAAGCACAATGAAGACAGTGTTGTAAAGCGATGATTTATCTAAGGCTTCATCATATGGTTAAGACTGGCACCAAAAATACTGCAAGGAAACTTGCCTTCTTTTACCCACCAAAGTGAAGAAAACAGAGCTGTAATTCAAATCAGGAAAGCCTACAGAGATCAGCTGCCCTGTGGTTTCACATGATAAAGCACAACTTCCAAAATCTTCAACTACTACAAAAGGTCTGGTTCCCAGAAGATTTGAGAATCAATAGAAGAAGCACATTCCAACAGACAAGATGCACCCAAGCTCTCCTATTTAAACTAACTGGTAATCTAGGCTGTGTGGTGAGACATTCACTCAGCCACCAAGGAAATTTGTTTAGCTGTTGGACTTGTCAAGGAAAACATGAAGTCCTGCTGTTTTGTGTTTCTTCCCCTTTGTGTAGGGCCAACACACAGACCCAGGCTGGACTTCCAGAGGCTTAGTGCCCTCCCCTGTACCTGGGCCGGGAGTGGGGTATAAGATGCCGGCATGGGGTAGGGGTGGCTCATGGTCATCTGTGGGTCCTCCAGGGTGAGCTGCTTTGCTCCTGTGTGTTTGAGGAAAAGAGAAATGGTACAGAGTGAAAAAAGGAACTGATTCAACTAAACGTCAAATCTTGGAAAAATACCTGAGGCTTTAGTTCTTAGAATGCATAGCACACAGTGTTGACAAATAAGGCATTTTTAGCAATTCCCTTGGGCAGTTCATATTATTTGAACAGATGTCAACAAGATCTGACATATTATGACAGGTAGAGAAATAAATGAGATCCATGTGCTAACATGCCTTGTGACCAGCTAAGGGGCTCTTCTGGTGAGATATATCCCAGGTGGGGTCATGATTTGTATAAACTGCAGATTTCTGGGCTCTGCTCCGGACACACTGGTCAGAATCTTGAAAAGAATTGTCCAGGAATCTGACTCAGTAAGTACCCCAGCTGACTATATTATCCTCTAAAAGTGGACCTTTTTATTACTGTAAGCAGTAACAATTTAAGATGTTCCATATGCTTTCCTTTCTGGAAAATGCTACTTACCAAAGTCTATTAGATAAGTAAAGTTTTAATGGGTCTTCAAGTTTGGAAATTTGGTTCATACTATAATTGAATGGACTAATTGGTAAACACACAGTTGAAGTGTGCGCACACACATTATGTTACAGGGTTAGAGCCTGAGAAATTATCCCTTAGTAACATCACAAGGTTTTCAACTTATAACCCAGAGAACTTGGAGAAGGAGCCTGCTGGGCTTGACCATGGGACAGGAGGCAGGAGGCTATATAAAAGCAGAAATAGAAAGTGACCTTCAGAATGGAATTAAGGCATTATAAGTATCAGGCTGCCTCTATTCTGTGACCCAAATTCAGGAAAGCCCCTACCTTTTTTGGCTCCCTCAGGAACAATCCTGTACACTTTGTATGGGTCAGAGATATCCAGCTGGCTCCTCTCAACCAATTCCTCAAAGTCATTGCTCTTGTTCAAAGCGCATCGCAAACGTGTCTTCCAGGTAGGAGGGTCTGGTTTATCAATGCCTTCTCGGAACTTTCCTTTAAATAGAGCCCAAGCCTGGTGGGAAAGAATGAAGAGAATGAAAAGTCAATTTCTTTCTTTTTTTTTTTTTTAAAAAAAAGAATCTTTCTAAAAGAAAAAAAAAAGGTGCTTAGTGCTTCAGGTTTATACTGTTGCTCAAAATGTGAACGGTAATGACACCAGGTGTCCTCCAGGTAAAATATTCTCACCTAGAACCCTACCATTGTCAAATTGAAGGTGAGTGGTTTCAACATTTCTGGGTGTTTATAAAAGGTGAGATGAGGCTTGGAGGCCCCTGAAGCAAGTGTGGCTGAGATTAGGGACAGAGCTGTGGAGGATTAAGTCCCCACAGGGTACATCTGGACAGTCACAAGGTCTGAAGTACTCTGTGAACAAATTCCCAGAGGAAGTCCCCTTCCCCTCCCTGCCCACAGGTGGGGGCTGGGTCTCACAGTTCACGGAGTAAAGTGCTCTAGGGGAAAGCAGTCATGAACAGGGGCACTCACACAGAAAGAAGGAGAGAGAGAGAGAGAGAGAGAGAGAGAGAGAGAGAGAGAGAGAGAGAGAGAGAAATTTCCAGAGTCTCAGAATAAAAGAGCCAGACAGAGATACCCCGAGACAGAAAGTGAGAAACAGAGATGGATGCATCCAAAGACAGCTAGAACCAGAGAGCAGAGACCAAAGGGGTGGGGGAGTGGGAACCAGAGAAACTCAGAGAGAAAACAGTGAAACAGAGACAGAAAAACAGGGAGACAGATAAGAGCACCCACAGATGCACAGAGTCAGAGGCTTACACTGACCAAAGGAGACAGGGATTTGGAGATAGGGCCTGAGATTTGGATGAAAACAGAGGAAGGCACAGAGAAGCAACCCAGAGCCCTCTAAAGGCTGCCTCCTTCAAAGACATCCCTACTTCTGGAGCCCTCTGACAGACTCCCTGGGAATTGCTCATGCCACTTGCTCAGGATTGGGGCCAAGTTCCCCATTTAAGCAATCACCTGAGAACTTCAAAGCTCCAGCCACTTATCCCGCAGGGCTCATCCCATTCTGTCGCCCCTGCCAGTCCCTTTCTTTGAAAACCGCTGCACTGGGGCCACTGACTGGACTCTCCATGGAGTCTGGGCCAAAGACTAACTGGCCTCTTTGCCACCCTCCCCAAGCCTGCCCACAAGATTCCCGCGTTCAGGTGACCTTGAAGAGGGCGGCGTCCTCCTCGCGGTTATAGTCCTGCTTGCCCGCGTGCTTCCACGGGATACGGAAGATGCTCTTCTCTTCGTTCTCCCACACAAGCCCCGGGTACTTGCCGCTGTCGATTTGGTCAATCAGCCACTGGCGGAGTTTCCCGTTGCCGCAGCTCACCGCACTCATGCCGAACTCTCCACCTCGGCCGCCGCCCTCTAGGTTCATACCCAGTTTGCCGACCACCGCCCTGGAGCTCACCCAGAATTCGCCTCCAGTACTGGCTCCACGCTGCAGGGGAGAAGAAAGCTGCCCTTCAGT
This sequence comes from Marmota monax, assembly GCF_021218885.2. Taxonomy (NCBI): domain Eukaryota; kingdom Metazoa; phylum Chordata; class Mammalia; order Rodentia; family Sciuridae; genus Marmota; species Marmota monax. The sequence goes on along the minus strand of NW_026693024.1, from coordinate 525,195 downwards.
CACCGCTGCACAGCGCTCGGACACCCAGTCCTGAACGCTTTTGGCAGTGACCACGCTGTGAAGCGCGTGCGTGTAATGTCAGTGTCACCCAAGTACCCTGAGAGAAGGTACCTTTGCGACAAGCCCCGGAGCATCCCCTTGGCGCGCACAGTTCTGCGGCTTCCTGAGCGCGCCCTCCGTGAAGCCCGTCTGCTCACCCCACCTTCCAGCACTCTATTAATTTAACTCATTTCACATCCCCAAAGCTCTCCAGGTACACAACTTTTCGCACGCTCCCAAATCCAATTGCCACCAGTCTTGACACTGCGTTTGCCCGCTCACCTGTCGTTTCCGCTGCTCTCTGCTCGCTCCAAAGCCATTACCATCTCATTTTCCCCTTTACTATTAGTTTCCACTCTTTTTCACTCCATTCACACTCCCTTGGTGGTTCCCATGCGCGGAGGACCTCGCACGTGGCTGTCCCATGTTTGGGGTTTACAGGTGCATAGCACCTACTTCTCCCGCCGCTCCACACCCCCACCCCGTTCTCTTCTCCCGCAACCTTTAACTCTGTCCTTTAAATAACCCTAGCTCTCTTCAGCCAACCAGGATTAAGTGGGCCCTCTGAGCAACAAATGTGTACTATTGGAGGAGCGCAGCCCAGCAGCTGGAGATTCCCGCGCGTTGAGAGTCAGAATGATACCCAAACCAGTGAGGGAGAGTTGGGACAAGAAGGGACCCAAGGAAGGCGAGGCCAGCTCCTGTGCCTGGGAAGCGAAGGAGTGCACTGAGCAGGGGTTGAGGCGGTAACGCTCAGGCCTCCCAGCTGCCCAAATTTGGAGCTCCTCCTTCCTCATCAGCCCGGTAGTTACACGCTGACGGTAGTTGAGTTTGGGACCCTTAAGAATGAGATTCAGGGGAAGGAGCCAATAGGGTCAGGGGTTGTCCTCCCGCGGAGGAGCCTGCTGCTCCGTGTGGTTTCCTTTGACCGCCCGGCCTCAGCCATTCCTGGATCCCAGACAGTCCCGTTAGCTCATCTGGTACCGCGCGTGGCACCTCCAGGGCGCAGGTCGGGCTGACCAGCTAAGTGGCAGTGGGGTCCAGGATCTGAGAGAGCCCGCAGCAGGACAGGCAGTACAAACTCCCTGGGTCCGGTGCAGATGGGGTGGGAATCTGAGCTCCCTAACTTGGCCCCGCTCCCTTCCCCCTCCAAAGCTGGGGTCCCCTGCGTAGCCTTGAGATGGAACCCGGGACTTCTAGTTTGTGCTCCCTGCCCTCTCAAGCCAGCCTCACACTTCTCTTGACCCACTCCAGTCCTTACCTCTCCCGGTACTAGGAGCTGAGGGCAGCGGTGTGTCCCAAGTTCAAGTGGTGAAACTAAGAGAGTGAGGTGAGAAAGAGGAACTTTATAGAGCTTGAAAGCCGCGCTGGGGGCGGGGCGGAGGCGGGACGGGGGAGGCTCCTCCTGCGGCGCGGAGGGGGGCGCCTGGCTAACGGAGACGCAGCGCAGGAGGACGAGCCCCAGCTTCTGGATGGAGGCGAGGGGCAGCTGGTGACCCGGTTGGGGACTCTGGTGGCTCTCCGCGACCCTCTGTTCATCTAGTCGGAGAGCGCACTTGGAGCCTGGAGCGTCCCATCTCTGGGACTGTCACTGCGGACCGTTTCCCGCGAAGGGCGAGGCGCGAAATGGGGATCTCACCTCCCCGCCAGGATCTGCCCCGAGTCCCGTCAATAACTAGTGACAACCAAACGGCAGCAATGTGGCTTGGGCGGGAAGTGGGGGGGAGTGTAGTGGTAGGAATTTGGTGAAAAGAGAACTTTTGTTTTCAGAGCACGTAACCGGGTTGTCCACTTACTGAAGACTGGAGTGAGGGGTGGAGGAGCATCTTTGTCAAGGGAGAACCCTACCTCTCCGCGGTGTTAGAGAACATCGCACTCTTTTAAAAGAAAATAGGAAATGGCCAGGATCCTTGGAGCCATAAACCGCGGTTCAAATACTGTGTACATCTTTGAAATGCCTGCATACTTTTTCGTCTATTAAACTGGTGAATTGAGGTGATTCAGACCATGCAGGGCCCGCAAAGTTTCAATTACTGTAAGATGAAAGAGATGGCAGCATGCGGGGGGGGGGGGTCCCCGAAGTATCCAAGTACCCACATAAAAATGATAAAGTTTAAACCTCAGCCTGGTGGAAAGCAATTTAATAGTCGGGTATAAATACCCCAAATGAGAGTAATATTTAAGTGGATCCAGGCTTTTACTTAATTTTCCAAGCTGTCTTTGATTTCCAAAACTCACTCCCTGAGCTTTCACCCACTGAACTTTCACCAGATTGTCTTGGATTCGCTGAGCATGTTTATTTACTTAGCATTTTCAGGTAAACCGTCAGATCACCACTTTCTATATGATTTTAGATCACCACCACTCCAGGTCAGCTTGCAACTTTTGAAAAGCTTTTAATTTCACTTATTTCTCAGTTTTTCTTTTAATCTTATATATTGGGTCAATGTCTCCTAACTGAAGCAAAAACTAAGTTTAGGCCAGAGCAAGACTGGGAGGGAGGTACAGATAGATATGCTTATTTCTAAAACCAAAAGACTTTCTCAGAAATTTACAGGATGGCATGTTTTTATTTCACTCAAGTAAGTTTTCCATTATCAGAGTCTAGGTAATAAACAACAGGGTTTCATTCAAAGAAAAAATTCTGGTCATAACCTGTTTTGCTTCCTTTCTTCTTTCAGAATTATTCACCCACCAAATATTTTTTTGAGTACCTACTATTTGTTAGGAATTATTATTAGGCACTTGGAACACCTCTGTGAACAAAGCAAAGATTGCTGCCTTCAGGTTGCATTACATTTTCATCAGTGAATTACCTTTTTCCAAAATATGCACTAACATACCAGACAGAAGGAGATCACTAAGGACAAAAATGGCAAAGTAGAGCTTTTTGCACTTTCCCACACGTGTGCTGTGCATTAGGCTTAGTCAGTTTCAATATTTTCCTCACTTATCCACATCCTCTGTTTTTAGAAGTTCACAACAGTCATTTGATGAAACTTTCTGAGACTCTACACAGCCACATTCTTTAAAATGTGATTGCTAACCTTCAACGCCATCTTCTGGTTTACTTGTTTATCATATTGATCCCCTAGACTGGATTTTTTTTTTTTTGATGATGATGAGGAGGAGGTGAATACAAAGTGTAAGCTATTTGAATCACTAAAACTCTTGATGTCCTCATTATCCCTGGAGGAGAGGATTGAATGACCAGGTAGGTACTGCTAATTGATCACCAAGGACTTACATATCCTAGTCATAGTTGAAACAAAAATATGACAGTATTTTTTAGTTAGAGCTTCCTCTTACACTAACCTCCAAACTGAGACTTGAGAAAATCAACATGTTCCATAGTAAAAGACTAGACCTTTGTCTTCAAATGCAACAACTTGCTGAAAATGAAAACAAATGGGAAAATCAGTTAATTAAATGTCTACCCCCAAACAAAGGCTGATTCTTATATTCCATAAGAAAGTTATTTCATTGAGTTATCCAGATGAAGTGCTGTTGAAAATAGAGCCTGACCAGAAAGGAATATTTCAATTTTCAATTCACATATATCTTAGACTGTAAGAGAAATGAATGTACCCAAATTCAACATTTAAAAAATCAACCTTTTAAAACTATACTCTCATGTGTAAGAAGAATACTTTAGAAAAAAACATTAGACACATAAAAAATAAGTGATTGAGCTGATGGTGTGGCTCAGTGGTAGAGCACTTGTGTAGCATGTGCAAGACCCTGAGGTTCCATCCCCAGTGCGCACACACACACACACACACACACACAACTGGAACCTTGTTTTGGATAATATTATTTTCTCATTAATTTATTCTTTAAAAGGGAAGGGAATTAATAGTTAAAAACAATGCAACTCTATTATTAAAAGAAATTTAAAGGACATTTTAATTTATTGTAAAAAAGTATGAAAATACTAAAAATGTTCTGCTGTTTTAATAAATTCATACAGGGTAGTGTCTCCTCTAATGCTCTTTGGTTATCTGTGTATGCAATGCTAATTATTACCATTGACCAGGACATCATGTATGGCAGGAAGGTAGTGCTACTACTGGTGATTAAATATTGGAGCTTGAGTGTCATCAGGAGCTGGTTCAGACCAGTGAGGCCTTGGATGGGTTACTTGTTCAGTGAGGGGGATATTGTTCCTGCTTCCGAGCAGTTTTATGGTATTAAAGTAATGCTTGCATAGTGCCTTATGAGTGTTCAACAAATCGGGACTTATCACTTACATCATACTTATTATCACTTACATCATACTTCATCACTTGGGGAAGTGTCACAGAATTTATCTAATTTGATTCCCCCAATGGTATCTGCTTTGTGGGCAGGATGGCCAGAATTCAGCCCCGTTGAACAGATAAGGAAAGAGATCCTGAGAGCACTGAGGTCCAAGAGGCTTGCCCAATAACACAGCCCTGAGGAACTGTTCTTTCTGGGAGTACACAGCCATTTGGCTGCCCCTGGAGTTAATATTTCCCAACCAGCCTCTGAGAGCATGGGATGTGATATGTTTGTCTGGGCCTGACACTCAGTGGTTCAGTTAGCATGGATAAGATTCCCTGTCTGTGAAGCAGAGGTTGCCAAGAGGTGACCACGGAACCCTCTTTCCACCCTAAATAATTTTCTTTCTGTTCTAACTTGCAACCATTAATGGTTTCCTGGTGGCTTTATTGTTTATGATAAATTTGGAATAAGAAAAGCTGAATTTTTTTTTTAAAAAAGCCACCGACCTAACCACTGGTCTTCACTTCATTCTTCTTCACGAAGCTATGTTCATTTTGAGGAAATTGGAGGAAACGGGTGCAGTTTCTCAACCACTCCCCTTAACTATTTAATCCTCTGATGGGGGAACAAAATCTAACCTTATAAGTTACTTATATAAGAGAGATGTTGAAATGGAACATTCTAAGATGAAATTACCTGTTAAATGCTCTCACTACACACTTAGTTAAAAAAAAATTGAGTTGAACATTCTTTGTAAAGTGATGTACTCTTTGGTAATACTAATAAGATGTGTAAACCTGGATTTTTTTCATAAAAAAACCCTGTATGTACTTTCCTAATATAATTTGCAAATGCTTTGAGTTTTTTTGATGAAGGGATTTGCAGAGCTCTAGCATTAAGCATTCCCAGAGCACAGGTTATTGAGAAGAGCTTGTGGACTCCTTTAGTGCACAGAGTTAAGGTGCATGTTTTTTTCCTAAGCAGGGTATAACCCAGTCAGGGATTTTAATCAATTTTGAAATAAGAAGTCGCAAAGTCAAAAACACTAGGGCGGGAGGGTGGAGGATGGGAAAGGCAGCGGAGCACAACAGACACTAGTATGGCAATTTGTAAATCAATGGATGTGTAACTGATGTGATTCTGCAATCTGTGTATGGGGTGAAGGTGGGAGTTCATAACCCACTTGAATCAAAGTGTGGAATATGATATGTCAAGAAATTTGTAATGTTTTGAACAACCCACAATAAAAAATTAAAAAAAAAAACACTAGGGCAATGGTGCCTCCTTTCTCCTGTTTACAAACAACTCCCCATTCCCTTTTTGCCTCCTCTTGTTGTTAGCATTCTAAGAAGTCTCCTTGTAACACTCCTTTCTCTCTGAATCATTATGCTCCCTACATAAGCAGTGACGTGGCTTTAAAGGAGGAACCACTTGATACTGCCAACTCCCTCCACCAAGCCAACAAAAATGCAAATGGTTTGCAATCACTTTGGGCAGTTTTCTGAAAACTGAAGCAATAGGTGAAAGGCAAATGGCTTTTTCTAATTTCATGCATTTGTAGCCGTGCATAACGTCAATTTTTTTCTAAACTTCATCAACTGTTCTTTCAGCTAAGCATTGTGTATTATCACTGTCACACACACAGTGTTACTCCTGAGACTCTGAGGTACTCTGAGTACCCCAGAAAAGGGTACTCAGGAAAAGTAACATTGTCCTGTGGTACCAAGACACCCCTGAGAATTGGGTGTGTATGTGTTAACTTCTGGCTCACTTGAGCTTTTCATGGAGGCTCATTATCGCTCTGAGAATTCAGGATGACAAAGGAGCATCCACGTGGAACATCCCTGATTATTTGGCAAGAGAAAGGATTCAGGGAGAACCATGTGATGGTTCTTCAAGCTTGTGCTTGGAAGTGAGTTAGGTCACCATAACTCATATTCCCCTGTAATAAGGTAAGGAATATAGCATGGGTGTGGTGGGAGTGAGAGTAATGGCCTAGAGTCCTGGGAGGACTGGGAGAAGAGATGATTAAACCCTCAGGGGCAGAAGATGGGTCACAGAGGAGGTGATAGAAGAGGACACCAGAGTATGGGTGGATATGGTGTAGTGAGGTTGGAGTCAGAGACTCCAGGCTCAGAGATTGGGGGAAGTGTATCACCAAGACTCTGCATAAAGAAATTAGGAAGAGGAGCAGGTTCGTGTGGGACTAGACAGGTGAAGTTTGAGAGGATCTTGCAACATCCTCATTGAATTGATTACTTATCCAGCAGGAATTTGAAAACAGAACTCTCTTGATCACCTTTGAATCATGGTTCCTAATAATAAGTTCTAAACACAAATGTGTTTAGATTCTCAGGTCATGCTTTTGGTGACAAGAATACAATGGGATCCTAGTCCCCTCTCAGCATCTCAGGGAGGCAGTAGCAGACTCTGAGATGGAGACTAGCTTGTACTTGTCAAATGTCTCTATCTGAGATGTTTGGGACCAGAAGTGTTTCAGATTTAACATTTTTTTTTCATATTTAGGAATATTTGCATACACATAATGAGTTATCTTGGAGTTGGGAACTAAATCTAAACTGGAAATGCTTTGGTTTCATATATACCTTATACACAACACCTGAAGGTAATTTTATACATTTTAAAGTAATTGTTTCTTATAAAACAAAGTTTCATGGGGTGAAATTTTCTACTTGTAGCATCACTTTAGTGCTTCAAAAGGTTTGGATTTTGGATTTTAAGATTAGGGATGCTCAACCTGTATTATTAGGAAGTGCAAATACCTATGAATTAAGGGGAAGGAAGCAGGATTGGGCTTAGATAAGCCAAGAAGCAATGCTGAACCAAGAAGACTCAGTCACCACCACAGAGTTCTGGAGGTAGAATGACCCTACTGTACTTTCACCTTAGACTGACCAGTCACACATACAGGCTGTTCCTGGAGGAGGTGTGAATTGAGAATGGTGGTTTTCTTCAGCTGGAGAAATATCCACAGAAGGCTGCCTGCTGAGAACCATCTCCCCAAATAATCTCAGTCTCTGGGGGAATTAGTCTTTCAGTCCCAAATTGGGATCTGAGTAGTGTTGGACACCCACATGTAAGACTCTCTCTCCAGAATAGGGTTGCCAATTTTAGCAAACAAAATTGTGGATCTCCCAATTAGATTTGAATTTCAGATAAACATTATATATACTGTTTTGGAAATTAAGAAAATTGTACCTCATTAAACTTTGTTTTATAAGAAAAATCACTTTAAAATGTATGAAATTACCTTCAGGTGTTATGTACAAGGTGTATATGAAACCAAAGCATTTTCTGTTTATATTTAGTTCTCAACACCAAGATAACTCATTATGTGTATGCAAACATTATATATAATGTGTATGTGTGTATATATGTGTATACACATTCGTATAAATATGTTCCATTCAGTATTTGGAACGCACCTATACTAAAGAAACAATTCATTGGTTTTCTGAGACTCAAACCTTGGATGTTTTTAGATTCCACATAGAGTAAAATATGAATGTGTCCCCTAAAAGTCCATGAGTTGGAAACTTAATTTCCAAATTAAGGTATTAATGGTATTTGAAGGTGGTGCCATTGGAAAGCAATTAGGATTAGATAAAGACCATGCATGATGGATTTAGAGGAATTATAAGAACAAGAAGACAGACCTGAGCTGGCAGCTTGCTCTATTTCAGCATTCGATGCCTTCTGCATGTTATAATGCACCAAGAAAGCCCTCACCAGATGCCAGCACCATGCTTTTGGGCTCCTCAGCCTTTAAGACCATGAATTAAATAAACCTTTATTCTTTTAAAGTTACCCAGTCTGTTGTATTCATTTATACAAACAGAAGACAAATGAAGACATCTGGCGACCTGTCCTGGAGAAAACAGAAGAGGAAGGTCAGTGGAACAGAATACAGCCCTGGCCCCTGTAGCTGGTCTTGGGGCCCCAACTGAAACTCATTAAGGACCTCTTCTTCTCTACTTTCTAGAGTCTTCCACCTTTAACCAGTGCCATGGTTTGATAGGGGTGAATGTGTTCCCCCAGTGTTCTTGTGCTGGAAGTCTGGACTTCAGTGTGGTGAGGTTGGAAGTGGTATGACATTTAAGAGGTGGGGCCTAATGTAAGAGAATTAGGTCAGGAAGGTGCTACACTTGGAAGGAATTGATGCAGTTCTTGTGGGCCTCTGAGTTGTTGTTACGACAGGGTTTTGATCAAAGACCAGCTCCTGCCTGGTTTGTGGCTTCCTGTGTGATCTTTCCCTCTTATATGTATCCCTGCCACTGTGATGCCATCTACCGCAAGTTGCTTACCAGAATAGAGCTGGTGCTGGCACCAGCCCTTGAACCTCCAAAAACATAAACTAAATAAACTTTCTTTATAAAGTATCCAGCTACAGGTGTTTTGTGGTCTCAGTGAAAACTGAACTAGTACAGCCAGCATTTGTCTCTGCGGGACCAGGCAGCAAGACCCAAGCCTTCAACCTTTCGGGAGTTGAACTCCTGGTCACCAATCCCTTCCTGGTTTAAAGGTTCTGCACCCCCGCTTACTATTTTCTATCAATACTGCACAAGGGAAAACTAAGGGGTGCCCAGTGGATCACCAGGCCTTGCCACATGGTAAAACAACCCCATATCCCCTGATGATCAAGGTCCTGAGGGTGCCTTCTCCCAGCCAGCTCCCACCTAAGGAGCCTCTCAGATGCCTGCCTTAGCTTCTAGTCCAGTGGCACCCACTTTGTGTCTCTTAGAACCAGGACACAAATTCCTCACTGGCTACTGGCAAGGATGTTAAATGGGACAACTCATTCCTCCATGGCTCTCTGAACTGTAGATCCTACTGAGGATGATTACATTGTGAAGGTTTTTGATTCAGTGTAAGCTGCATCCTCCCATCCCTTCTCCCACCACCTGGGCTGGCTGTTGCACCTATGCCCTGATGTTTGTGGGCCTCTGTTTTCTCATACTTCTGAGAGATATAGAGCTGTGTGTTGCCAGCATCTCCAATGGTCTTGCTGGATGAATATATAATGCTGTGTCCCAAGAGTGTGGTCACACAGTGATCCTCTGTTATCTCAATCTAGAACCCAGTCCCATGAGGGCTCTCCAGGATTCTACGGACACATCTAGGCAGCAACAGATGCTCCTGTACTTCTGATGGCGTTACATCTGGATAATAAACACATCAAAAGTTAAAAATATCAAAAGTCAAAATGCATTGATACACCTAACCTGCCACATATCCTAGCTTACCAAAAAACACACTGTAGAGTGTTGGCTGTTTCCCTTCGTGATCAAGGGCCTGACTGGGGGCTGCCCAGCATTAGGAAGAGGATTATATTAGTTATGGCTAGATCAGGAAAAGATCCAAGTTCAAAATTCAAAATACAGTTTTCTAAAGTCGGAAAATAAGAAGTCAAGCCATTCTTAGTTAGGGACCCCTTTTCTTCCTGGGCATTCATAACATGACCCCAGATGCACCATCTTGTAACTTGACCCTGGCTGTTGGCCTAGAGGCCAGCTAGGAGAATTGAGGGGGCAGATCCAGTTGACTTAAAGGAGAAACCTCTACATCTTCTCCAAACACAGCCTTTAAAAGGAGGGTGAGAAAGTTCAGAGACTTCCTGGGATTCCCGCACCCTCTTCAGCCAAGGCAATGAGCCCTTCTTTCCCCAGAGCTACCTGGGCAATGTCTCCCAGTGTCCTCTTAGGACCTTGTGCAGGGTTTGTCTCTCCTGTGCTAGGTGCCTTATCTGTGCAATTCATCTGCTTGTTTCTTTTCTTTTTCTTTCTTTCTTTCTTTTCTTTTTGCTAGCATTGAGACATAGTTTATTAATGTACAGCTTCCCCCACATCAGGACACAGAAAGAAAAACTGCTAAAACAGTCACTTTAAAAATTATGACTCCCACATTTCATTCTTTATTAATCTTTATGAAAAGAAACTGTCCACTTACGGTGACATTGAGCCCTCCTAGGCAGAAAGTCAAAGTATAATTATTTTTTTTTCACTCCAAAGTATTATTAGCCCACACAAGGTTGGAGCAGACTGAAAGTTACTTTCCATAATCAGGGGCTTTTATGTTTTAAAAATTAAATTTAGGGCTGGTGTTGTAGTTCAGTGGTAGAGCGCTTACCTGGCATGTGTGAGGCCCTGGGTTCGATCCTCAGCACCACATATAAACGAATAAATAAATAGACGATCCATTGACGACTAAAAAATTTAAAAAAAATAAAAATTAAATTTATTCTTATCTGATACATAAAAAGATAAAAATTATACATGTTAATGGAGTACCATGTGATATTTTTTTTTTAAATTTTTTATTGTTGGCTGTTCAAAACATTACATAGTTCTTGATATATCATATTTCACAATTTGATTCAAGTGGGTTATGAGCTCCCATTTTTACCCCATATACAGATTGCAGAATCACATCAGTTACACATCCATTGATTTACATATTGCCATACTAGTGTCTGTTGTATTCTGCTGCCTTTCCTATCCTCTACTATCCCCCCTCCCCTCCCCTCCCCTCCCCTCCCCTCTTCTCTCTCTGCTCCCTCTACTGACATTCGTTTGTCCCCCTTATATTATTTTTCCCCTTCCCCTCACTTCCTCTTGTATGTACTCTGCATTAAAAAATGACAAAATCATAGAATTTACAGGGAAATGGATGGCATTAGAGCAGATTATGCTAAGTGAAGCTAGCCAATCTCTAAAAAACAAATGCCAAATGTCTTCTTTGATATAAGGAGAGTAACTAAGAACAGAGTAGGGTCGAAGAGCATGAGAAGAAGATTAACATTAAACAGGGATGAGAGGTGGGAGGGAAAGGGAGAGAGAAGGGAAAATGCATGGAAATGGAAGGAGACCCTCAGAGTTATACAAAAGTCCATGTGATATTTTGATAAATGCACATATGGTATAATTGCTTCTTTTAGGCCAGTGCTGCCGAGACCTATGGCATATGAAGGGCCAGCTTCATTTGAGTTCATTGCACCTCTCAGTGAGATAAGAGCAGAAAAAGACCCCATCATTGTTTGGTAGAACCATGCATGAGACTGCTGAGAGTTTACAAAGAAAACGTATCATGCATGAGAAGTGACATTTCAGCAGGGATTCTCCAGGCAGATCAGGGTGGAAAAAAATCCCAGGAAGTGACCTCAGGCAACAAATGACATACAGGTCAGCAAACCAGGGACTGGTTCTCGAGAGTACTCTGGATTCTGGGTTCTGGAGTTACCCCTTTGGCTACTTGAAGAGGATTCGTGGGGAACATTTTAGAGTGAGAACTGTTAAGTCATGCTTGCTCCATGTTTGTGCTACTGTGGAACATAAATGTTTAAGAACTTTATGTGTATGAACTGATTTTAGCAAGAGAGTTGTGACATTTATTTCAATTTCAATATTAGCTGTTTCATAAAACAATCCTCTTTCAACTTCCCTCCATACATATTTTTAAAACCATGGACATGTTTTAAAAATCTGAACATATAGATTCTTTTTGGTGTTCTAAGAATCTCTTTTATGAATCAAGCTGAGTTTTTTCCTCTTTCAGAAGCATGAGGGGGTTGCTCAGGACAAGTCGGACAGCAATTATATTTGGGTAGGAGCTTAAATTTATGATTTCCATCTATCTGTAAAAATACCAACATCCATGGAAATGAACTTCCTTATAAGTTTGATGTGGAATTCCTGCTTTGGATCTTTGACCTCCTGTGGAGGGATCGCTCTTATAGAGCTTTCCAGGGGTTTTTTTCCCCCTTGGGGTTGAGGGCTGGGGTTGGCCCCACAGTCAGTTGGGCATGGCAGTGCCCACAGACTCATATAGTCATACAAGCCTGGACAGTTCTTGGGAGAAAACACAGCATGAATTCTGTCCCTCTCATTTGGATATGGGACCTGCTCTGTAGATGTGGTCTGACCTTGGATGGGAATCTCTGCCCTTCCTTATCTCACAGGATAGGCATGGTACACATTCTCCTATTCTACACCTGACCTCTAGCTGTAACCTGGAGGCAATGCCAGCCCTCAGTTCTGATGCTTCAATGAGACATTATAATGCATTCAACCATCGTTTCCTCCATAATTTTTTCCCTATTATTACCATGTGGGAAAGTGAAGCAGATTTTATGATTTCATTTTAGAGATGCTTATTAAGATTAATGAGGTTACTTAGAGTCAAGGTCAACAGAACCTGCGGGGGAATGAGGATAGTCATGGTCACTTGCCTTGAGGGTTGTCCTGCACCCCTCAGACCCTCTGAGGTACCCAGCCAGAGGGGTTCCTTTCCACTTTTCTCCTCTTCCCTCACTCAGGTTGATCCTGAAGAAGCACATCCGAGTGGACATGACCTGGCTTGTATTTGAGCACTCCAGCCTTGGCCTGCCAGCTTGGATCCTATTCTCTTGGTTTTCCTCCCTTACTCTTTGCAATCCACAGTAGCCTGTGCCTTTGCCCTAACTGCTTCTCTGCGCCACCTCCGTTGCCTATGGAGAAGACTGACGCAATGACATGTGACCATCTGGCTTCTCCCCTCTCCCTCTTCCAGTCTCAGAGAAGACTTCTGCCTCTACCTTCAGTTAATCCTAAAGGCCAAAGGAGTGAGCAAAGAAAAAATGGAGGGCATCGTACAATGCTTATTCCGTCTATCTCTCTGACCCATTGCAGAGTCAGACCCAGGTGCTCAGCAAGACTTGAGTTTTGGTGTCACCTAGTCACTTCTCAGTTTCAGAGTTCTGAAAGGATATGAACAGAGTACGAAGACCAGTGGTGGTACACTGGTACCTGGGGCGTGGACACATATGCTAATGAGGGCATTCAGTTCTCTGGGAGAGTTTAGACATTGCACTAATTTTTTTTTTGGCATTCTCAAAAGGAATATGTTATTATAAGCTGTTTTTCATAAATTATACCAAGAAGCACCAAATAATGGCTTTAAGAGGTCAATTCTGTTGAAATGTCTTGAGCTGTCCAGTGAAAGCCGAACTTGGGAGCACCTTGGCTGTCCTCTCACTCCATCACTTCTTGATTCCGTTGTGTGGTGGGGCAATTTCTCATTACCTGGGATCATCTGCGGGGAAGCTCTTTGTAGAGCTCCAGCTCACTGGAGATCCTCAGCAATTACTGAAGGAAACTAGGTCCTTCATCTTGTTCCTACTGAAATTTCCCTTATGGAGCTCTGAAGCTACCTTCTGAAATTCCCTTTCTATGAGAGTCTCCAGACCAACTAAGGAATTTGTACTTGATTGGCATGACATTGGCTCTTCAACACCACAGTGATTGAATTTCCTTGAGGTCCCCAGCCTGAGATTGGGATTCTGTCTGTGGAGTCTGTAATCTGCATTTCCATCAAACAGCCAGGAGATTTCAATTCAGGGGAGTCTGAGGACCACACCCTAAGAACAACACAGTTGGAAGAGAAGGGGTACCTTAAAACTTTCCCAGTTGGAAGTGACACACCCAAACCTGAGTCTTGGAAATATAACTTTGCAGAGGTGCTTGGCTGGACTGGAGAGAGAGCTAGAAAGACAGGGTGCGCTGAGGGTGGGGGGAAAGCCTCGGAACTTATAGAAGGCACTGTCAAGGGGAAGCAAGACCTCAGACATGCTAGGGACTGCTGTGCCATCACCAGATGTAGGAAATGCTGACGGAGGGTGAGCTTAAGATACATAGATGGCCTGACTCGGGAACTTGGGTTTGCTGTGCCGATGAACATTTAGGTGGATAGTTCTGTTTCAAAAAACAAAAACAGAGAAGTTCACTTCCCGGGGAAGTTAGGTTGGTGGCCCAGGCCTAGGTGATGGGATCTGGTGTCTGAGCACATGGAGGGAACACAGGAATGGTGAATTGTCTTGAACATAGTGGATATTGCGGTGAGCAGCAGGCTTCTCTTTTTCCCTGCCCCTGTCTTGTCAGGTTGAGGCCAGGAGGAGGTCAGGAGGAACTAGGTTTCCTCTGACCATGGACTCTGATCACTTCCCTCCCAGCAGGTTTATTCAGCACAGTCTGGAGTCACCCTGGGTGGGAACAGCCAAGGTGACTTCCTTTTGAAGCCTGCAGCAAGCTGCTGCACACAGGAAGGAAATGCTTCACGTACCATGCCCCTCACAACAGAGGTGAGAGGGGAGAAGACCTCAGAGAGGGAAAAAGATCAGGGACTAGTTTTGCACAGGTGGAGCACACACAGGATACTGGAGCACACACAGGATACTGGGAAACTTGCTAGGAGTGCAAGCACTCTTAGGTCCATTCTTCTCCCCAGCTGTTTTTTTTTTTTTTTTTTTTTTTACATATTAAGCCACATACCCTGGAAGGAAGGAGCCTGAAGGCTTGTATTCGGCCTGGAACCTGTTTCCATCACTGAGGAATGCCCTGGGGGAGGCCAGAGGACTCTCCATAAGAGCCAAATCCCCTCTGGATTAGTTTTTAGTGGTAAAACTGCAAACCTGATGTCAGGTCTGCAGCTACGTGGGACTCTCTTCATGGATCTTCAATAGTGTCTCAAATAATCTGGCAAGGAAGTGAAGTAGGCAGTATAAGTCCATTTTAGAGATGAACATGTTGAGGTCTAGGAGATTGCTAGAATTACCCAATGTCAATAGAACCATCTGGGGAGTGAGGACAGTCAGTCCCATGCATCATCAAGAAATGAACCCAATATGATCAATATGGAAAAACAGGTTCACTTCCTTAATAATCACCCCACTTGGAAGCTTGTTTGCTCCCTGACTTCCTTCAGGTCTTCATTCGAAGGCCACTTCACATGGGGGTCTTATAGTGCCCTTTACACTCACACATTGCATGGACCTTAATTTTTCAGAGTAGCATCAATCACTCACTGATCACATTTTACTCCTGTCATTCGGGGGTGTGTGTTTTGTCTCCTCTCTGCTCCCTCTTGCTTTGATTCTCTTGCTCTCTGGCATCACCAGCTCTAGGACGGCATCTGAACATATTAGATGCTCAACAAATGTTTTTTAAATTAAAAAAATAAGTGAGTGAGTGCCTATTCATTAAAATGAAGCAAATTCGCACCCATTTAAATGAGAACACACACACACAAAAACAATTGTGTGGATGAGATAAATACATTCCTTCAAGAGAGCAAGTGGACACCCTGGTTCAAAGATATTCATCTCCACATTGGTTACTGTAACTCTTAGAAATAATTTAAATAATGAATCATGGGGGAACCACTAAATACACATTGGTATATTCGCACAGTTGGAAAATCATATGTATGAAAATTTTTGTTAATTTGGGGAGAAAGGCTTATGATATGAGGTTCCGGCAAGACAGCAGATGTAAAATTGCATGCATGATATGATCTTAACTCTGAGAAAAACGTATAAGAGTTAGGGAAATCCCCAATAGGTTACCAGCATGTGTGGTGGGGCTACACAGTATTTATATAAATAATTCTTATCTCTATTTTTCCTGAATTTAATGCTCCTTTGGGGGTCTAAACATACATTATTATGAAAACCACAGACATTTTCTTAAGAACAGAAAATTAACACACAGCAGGATTAACTAATCATATTGATTGATCTGACGACCATGCCTCTTTTCTTTTCTTTTGACCTTGGACAGAACCTGCCAGGGTCACTCTGCCACTACATCCCCAGCTACTCAGTTTGGTGGCAAACTGCAGAGGAACCAACCTGATGTCTGTTTTTTTTTTTTTTTTAAATTTTGAGATAGGGTCTTACTAAATTGCTGAGGCTGGCCTGGAATTTGTGATCCTCCTGCCTCAGCCTGCCGATTCCATGGAATTTCAGGTGTGTGCCTTAAGCCTGGCTCAGGCAATGCCTCTTGGCCTTCACTTTTATTCAATTACTCCCTCTCTGCTAGTCCCTCATCCTCTTCCTGTTTATTGTGGGATTGATGCCTTAATGCCAATGACTTCTATTTTCACATTAATGTCTCTTTCTGGGTTGCTTGAAATCTGACTTTGGATGATTGAAGCTCTTAGCAGGGAAACATAGACCCCCATTGTCAAAATTTGAAGCCAACATACTAGGCTAGATGCTGGGGGAAATACAAGCATATCAGAGCATGGTTCCTCCCCTCAATAAGTTTTCATCTGAGTGGCTCCAGTGCTCTGGTCTTTACCTTTACCAAAACCACCAGAGACATTCTCCTGGCAAAAATCCAAGGGCCTCATCCCTTTTTTGAGCCCCTGGGCCTCTCAGTACCTCTGTTTCTCTCCAGACATGTCTCCTAGAGTAGTTTTTTGGATGTCCTACACCCAAAGAGCATTCACAATTTGTTGGGCATCGGACTGAACTCCTTTCCTTCTATTTGGAATTTTCTAGGCCTTGCTGTGCTGTTGGTCACTCTCAAGGATGGAAAGATTTTCTTTTCATGATACCAGTTGTCCTCATGATCTTGAGTTCAGTGGCCTGTGTTTTTCCTCCTCAACTCTCTCCCCACAACCTCATTGCTGTATTGACCTCTACCTATCTCCACTCCTAAAGAGTTTTCTATAGCAGTAACAGGACTCTTTCCAGCCCAGTCCTATTTAGCCACAACTTCCTCTTTTGGACTGGTCCTCTCTGACCCACTCAACCTCTAATGGGTTGCCCCAAGTTTAGAACTCAGAGTGTATATAATACTGTGGGCATTTAAAAAAGATATTTTCCATCCAAGCTGAAATATATTTTTTTTCTGTAATGTAACTAATATCTAAAAATAGCATAGTAGGATTACCCAGCTATTTCCTCCGATAAAGTTTCCTTTTAAAACTGTTTATTTTTAAATTGGTAAAAGTTGTATATATTTATGATGTTAGTCAGCTTTCCATCATTGTGACCAAGTGTCTGAGGTAATCAACCTAAAAGGAGAAAAAGTACATTTTGGCTCATGGTATCAGTTGATGACCAGTTGGCTTCACTGGCTTTTGGGCCTGCAGTGGCTTTGTGTATCATGGCAGGAGCACATGGCAGTGGAGGCTTGTTGACCTCATGGTACCTGGGAGGTAGAGAGGGACAAAGATGAGAAACTGGGGGTCCAACTGTCCCCTTTAAGGGCATATCCTCAATGACCTACCATTTTCCCATGAGGTTCCACCTTCTAAAGGTTCTAGCACCTATACAGTGCCACAGGCTGCCAACCAAGTCTTTGACATATGGGCCTTTGGGGACACTTCCAAACCATAGTTTTAAATGTTTTGATATATTGACACATAGTGGAATGGCTAAGTTAATCACAATACATATGACCTCACATATTCACTGTTTGTGGTAAAAACATTTAAAATCTACTCTGATCAATGTTCAAGGATGATTAATTGTTATTAATTATAATTACCACATTGTACAAGAGATCTGTTGTCTAACTGAAATCTAACTGAGATCTGTAGTCTACTGAAATTTTTTTGTATCCTTTGACCAACAGCCTTCAACCTGGGATGTTTTTAGACTCCCTGGAGGAATACTTGTCTTTCTGTGCCTGGCTTATTTCACTTAGCACAATGTCCTGCAGGTTCATCCAGGTTGTTGAAATTACTGGACTTCATTTTTCTATGGTTGTGCTTTCTAATCTTTGGTTTATGTATTGTTAACTGTATTTACTGTACTGTGCAATAGAACACCAGAACTTATTTCTGCTAACTGAAATTTTGTATCCTTTGATCTACCTATCCCCACTTCTCTGCCCCCAACCTCAGAGAGCCACCATTCTATTCTCTACTTCTATGAGTTCAACTATTTAAGATTCCACATACCAGTAAGATCATGTGGTATTGATATTTCTGTGCTAGGTTTATGTCGTCTGACATATTGTCCTTAAGGTTTGTCCATGTTGTCACAAATGGCAAGTTTTTTATTTCTTTTTTAAAGGCTGCATATTTTCTTCATTTACTCATCCATTAATGGACATTTAGTTTGATTCTATATCGTGGACATTGCAATTAATACTTAAATAAACATTGGAGTGCAGATAGTTCTTCACATAGTGATTTCATTGGCTATATCAATAATCCATCAGGGATTCCTTTTTTTCTGTTTTTTTTTTTTTTTGGGCGGGGGGCGGAATACTGGGATTGAACCCAGGGGTGCTTTACCACTGAGCTTCATCCCCAGCCCTTATTCTTTTTTATTTTGAGACAGGTTGTCTCACTAAATGGCTGAGGGCTTTTCTAAGTTGCTGAGGCTGGCCTTGAACTTGTAATCCTGCCTCAGTCTCTTTAGTTTCTGGGATTCCGGGCATGCAACATTGTCTTGTTCATCGACAGTGGCTGAATTCAGATATTTCTTCCTCGTCCACTCACTATCATTCCAGTGAACTTAGAGGTAGGTTTTATGTGGTTCTCAAGCTTTCCACATGATATTCCACTCTTGCTAGGGCTTAAGAGTATCCCATTATTCCAACACCTATCCTTCTGTTTTTTTTTTTTTTTTTAAGAGAGCAGATCACTAGACTTTTTTTTTTTTTCATGGTCTCTCTGATTGTTTCTCAATCTCTCCTTGTCTTTTGTGCCCTTGAGTCTTGATAGTCCTAGCCAGTTAGTTTGCAGAATGTCTCTGAGTTTGCGTTTGTCTGATATTTTCAGAAATCCACTGAAGTGATATTGTGTCCTCCTGTGTGCATCACATCCAGGGCATGTGATGCTAACAGGCCCTATTTGTGGAGCTCTCTCTCTCTCTCTCTCTCTCTCTCTCTCTCTCTCACCAGGGATTGAACTCAGGGGCACTCAACTACTGAGCCACATCCACAACCCTACTTTTCCTATTTTGTTTAGAGACAGGTTCTCACTTAGTTGCTTAGCACCTTGCTTTTGCTGAGGCTGGCTTTGAACTCTTGATCCTCCTGCCTTAGCCTCCCCAGCCGCTGGGATTACAGGCATGTGCCACTGCACCCTGCGTGTTGTGCTGTTTCTCATGATCACTTAGACAAGGTGATGTCTGCAGCGTTTCTACACTGATCACTTACAATATTTCTTTCAAATCCATCAATCTCTTGGGAGAGAGAAATTGAGACTATGCAAATATCTTGTTCCCTTTCCACTCTGACTGGTAATTTTAGTAACTGGGAGTGGATCTTGCTTGCAAAAAATTACTACTGGAAAAGTTGCCTATTGGCGATTTTGTGTTTTCCTTATTCCTTCCACATTTGTTATGCTGAATTCTTCTACAAGACAACATTGTCTCTTTTCTCCATTTATTTATTCACTCAACTAGTTATTTACATCAATGTGGACTTGTGGATATTTATTTTATTCTGTGAATGAGAATCCAATATTCTCATTATTTATTGCTCAAATTATTCCAGTTTGGCCCCAAGTGAGTTCCAGGTTCGCCTGAAGGAGCTTCTCTTGTGGCTTCTTGACACAACTCTTTTTTTTTTTGTTGTTCAAGCATTTGCTTATTTTCTGGCCCCATACATTCTCAAGTTCATCTGGTATTTTCCTTGCTCAAATTCTAGAATCAACCCCTTCTCCATGAAATCCATCCTTATGTTTTCGAATCTTGTTCATAATCACCATGGTCTTTCAGTCACCACATGTGGTGGAGGTGCTGGCCCCAGAGAGCAAGGAGCTTCCTTGTATGGACAGAGCAATAGCCACTCAGGCCAGAACGGCATCTGACCCAGATTTGGAGCTCATGGACATTCTCAGCAAAATGGGCTTACTTCTGTCTCATTTGGTTTTCCTTTATCGTTTAGCAAGAAGAGTTTTGGAGAGTGTCCAGGGAAGAAACTGATGACTTTGAAGCAATTCCAGCTTCTGCCAGCCTGGGGAGCCTGAAACCAGGAATCAAAACTCTGTCCTTATTTTTCTAAAATTAGCTCTTCAGGAAACAGGATTCAGGAGAGCCTGGCCACAGAAATGAATGCTTCCACAAGCAGCCAGGAATCGGGGACAGTACATGGGGGCAATTCAGAAAGGTTTTCAGCTTTAAGCTTGACACTCAATGTGCAATACTGACAGGAATTCTGAAGGCTTCATGGGCATGCATTTGTTAAACTTATAAAGAAACATTTGAGGGCCAGGCAGTGAACTGCTCAGCAGGGTCATCAAATGCATTTCTTTAAGCATTTGGAGTCGGTTTGACTCTGAACAGCAATGTGAGAAGCATCAGGGCTGTTGTTGAATAGTGCTACCCTAAAATAAAGTACTTGAAAAATGTATTCAGTTATTTTATCATTGGCAAAACCTTCTAACTAACCAAGGTTTTAAGAAATACAGCCTGAGTGACATGAGATGTGCTATAATGATCTCTCCATTTGCCATTACTGCGTTGTTAAAACCAGGAGTTTCACCATTTAGATTCATAAAGATTCAGGAAATGTGACATAATAAAGTTTTGTAAATACTGGTCCTTTGTGCTTCCTAAGGAAAGTCAAAGGTTTCCGTGTTTTATAAAATTGTCAACTGCCAATCCTGGCTCTGAGTCATTTTGGGACATGAGAACTTACAAATCCAGTTGAGATTTTGGCTCACCTTTGGAAGTTCATGAGAAAAAGCAGAGTTTAAAATCAGGCACCGCTGAGCTCCAGTGTCAGCTCTGCCCACTGCAAACTGTGCTTCCTCAGGCAACCATTTAATCTTTCAGCCTTCATCCCTCATCTGTTTAATGTGATAGTAATCTTCACTAACCTCTTCTTTATTAAGCACCTTCTATGTGCCATGGTCTGTGTTAGGTCCTAGAGAGATGTAACAGATGAATTCCTTTCTCTCACTGACTTTACACTTTTTTTTTTATGCTGAGAATGGAACTCTAGGCCTTGCCTATGCCAAACAAGTGCACAGTCACTGAGCAATACTCCCAATGTGGACATATGGATGCTTGTATTATTCTAAAAATAAGAATCCAATACTACTTTATTTATACCTTTATTTATTTCTTTGCAGAATTTCCCTCAGCTCTCACCATGGGGAGCTCCTTCAGGCTGACTCTGTCCTTCTGAGAGATTTGCATCTTTTATTGAATGTGCTTTTCTCTTCTGACTCCCCAGATGGGGAGATAAGGATTAAAGAAGCTCCACCTAAGGAGACTGACTTAACCGGGGCCCATGGCGATGAGGGAGAGAGGCTTATGGGGTTGGGGTGGAAAGTGCAAAGGGGAGATGGCATGGCGCCTTTGAGGAACTGAAAGAAGGATGCAGGCTGAGAGCTGGTGGGGCATGTGGCTGGAGGAGGGCTGAGAAGGGCAGATGCTACTGTGAGGGGTTTGAGTCAAGTGAGCTCAGATGCATTTTAGGGGAACTGAAGCCATTCAGGGTTTTCAACAGGGATGGTTTTAGGATTAAAGAGGTAACACCTAGTACCGGGTTTGCCACATAGGAGGTATTAAATAAAGGGTAGCTGCTGCTGTTTCTGGCACTACTGCTATTGCTCTTTTCCAACTGTCTACTGCTACTACTACTACTGCCACTACTGCTGCTCCTTTGCTATTTTTCAGTTACTCTGATCACTACTACTCTTGCTACTGCTTTTACTGCTACCAGCACTATAACTGCTGCTACTGCCACCCGAACTACTATTACTTACTGCTTCTTTTGTATCTTTGCAAGTAGCCCCTTCTTGAAAAGCTGGCATCAAAGTTCTTTTGAAGTGAGCTCTTTGCATATCTGAAGACCACAAACTGAATCCCAGCCATTCCATAACCTCTCTGCTAATTTATAGGGAAGTTGTTCAGACTCAAATGCAGGGTGTAGAAGAGTTTGGGGAGTTTGCTGGAGGGCATCCCATCCTGTAGGAAGCTATGGTTTGGCAAGACAGTCTTAGACCTGTAGCCAACCATATGCCATGACTTCGCATAAGCATTAGTTACCTGTTATCATGCCAGTCTTTGGTTCATGAAAATGTGTTTCAACCCAAGTACCTTAGATTGGTAAACAAACACCTACTGAAGCCCTACCTCATGTTAGGCATTGTTTTAGGGTTCAATAGAATAAGGTGGCTGGCCACCTCAGAGCTTGTATCTGTGTGAGCAGAGTATGTGAAGGGTCTCCAAAAGGATATATCAGCCATTTATCTTTATTTGTTTAAATTTAAAATGTTGAAGAGTAAGCTGAAGCAATCCTTAGCCTGGAGACAACAGGGCCCTCACATGGGTGTCTGTGAGGTACCATGTGCTCCACGGGAGGTTCCTGAAGGGAGGGGGGCTCCTGAAGCCAAGACCCGGATATGGAATCTTCCTTTCAGCACTCATAAAAAGTATCTCCTAAGGATAATATAATGAAGGTTAAAACGTTCTTGTCAAAATGCTTTGTGCAGCAGCTAACTCAAGCTAATTAACATATGCATTACCTTACCTACTTACTATTTTTTTTGTTATAAGATCCCTAAATATCTACTCAGCATTTTTAAAGTACATTGTTATTAACTATGGTAACTATGATGTACAATAAATCTCTTAAACATGTTCCAGGGTGTGTACTTATTTCAAAACGTCATGATGGATACTATAAATAAATACAATTTTTATTTGTCAGTTCAAAACAAAAAATAATAATGTGCTGTGCTCTTTGGTAGGAAAGATAGTATGTAACAGGTAGCAGGTCCTCTCATGTGGGAAACTGACAAAGGCTACATGCCTAACGGGATTTTGCCATTTAGGACTGACATCTCTTTTTCTGGTTGTACTTGAGGTAATTGTATTCCTCCAAAGTTGGGACAAACATTTCCTTGGTGCCAGAGTCCCATTAAAAAGTAACAGTAAACTTCAGATATTATTACCCTAATACAAACATGGTTACATGACTGGTGTGATTATACATCATGCTCAACCAGAAGAATGAGAAGTTATACTCCATTTAGATATGATGTGTCAAAATGCATTCTAATGTCATGTATAATTAATTAGGACAAATAAAAAAATTAAAAAGTAACAGTAATTAAAACCATTTTATTTAAATAATAAAATGTCTCCAAAGAAGATCCAAGAATGCGAAGAGAATCATAGATGGAATCCTGGATAGTGAAGAGCATTGTAGGGCTGTAAGACCAGTCCCACCAGGGAATGTAGATGAGGTCAGGGGATGGGGATATTGCTTTGGGGTACAATCTAAAGGTAACAGCTTCCTACTGAATATTCCTACTAAACGACAAGATCTCCATCAAAAGCAAACTTTTGGGGGGGAGCAGGGGGCCTCTTTCATGGAGAAACAGACCCATTCTTGAGAGGAACATAACAAAAATGAAGACCAAGTCCTCCTCCCAGGGATTCTGGGAATTTCATCCATTAACCAATTCTGAGGCCAAAGACAACACTGAGATATTTCTCAGAACACTTTCCTCTCACTGCAACCTTTCTCAACTAAAAATCAAAATGCTTATTCCTAGGATAGTTTAGAAGAAAGAAGGGAAAAAGAGCATTCGATCTCTTTCTTTTAATGAGAGAGCGAGTGAGAGAGAAAGGGAAGGAGGGAGGGAGAGAGAGAGAGATATTAAGTGGAAAGGTACAATTCTCTGTTCTCTGTTGTGTGAACAGCAGTCTATCTAATCCGTATTTTCTGGAGTGCATTTAAATGTGCAAAACTTTTGTCCCATAGTGGTACTTCTGAAAAATTATCTAAAGAAGAAAATCACTTAGATTTGCAAAGAAGACTGCTTGTAGTGTCCATGGGAGCACAATACCTAACACTAAGTCTCCAGCTCCCTAACCTCACTCTTGTTTTCTCTTTTCCCACTAGCAGGTGAGTGTCCCTAGGAGAGGGTTTTGCTGATACATTTGTGAGATATAGAAGACACAGAGCAGGCATTCAGTTAACATTTGTTGAAACAATGAATGATACTGAAAAACAATGGCTCCAACTTCAAAGTCTAATCCAGAGAATACTGATAAAATATATCATGGTTATGAATCAATGTGCCATTATAATGATGATCTAGAATTAGATGTACTGTCAACGCACACTGTTGAGTGCAAACAAACTTCTGTGTTACAGTATCTAAGTAGTGATATCATTTATATAAAATTGTGTCTATCTGTGTAATCTGCTCAGACCCACAGCAAGAGGAATATTGACAAGATTTTAAGATTAGATATCTCTAGGTTTAATACTTGTATTTTATATACATATATCCTATTTCAGCAATGAGCATATGTTTTTTTTTCTTTCAGGAAAAAAAATGTTCTGATTCTATATTAAGAAAGACAGGAAGAGAGAAGTGGGAATGATTCAATATTTCAGGGTCCCATGCTTCAAATTCAGGTAGGGCACACGATTGCCCTCGAAAGACTGGGTTGAAATATCTATGTGTGGAGTCCCATCTTTGTAAAGCCAAGGTAGACTTTTTGTACTACTTCTGTCTTTGGTGTTTGGATTCAGAGAAAGCTTGGTTTCAGTCCAGACTCTAGTACTTAATCAGCAGTCAGGGTCTAAGCAAATGATTAAGCTTCTCTGAGTGGAGGATTTTCTAACTGTAACACAGACTAAACATCCATCTGGCAGAAATGGGTAATAATTCTGAGCCGTGTGTGTGTGTGTGTGTGTGTGCGGGTGTCTGTATGCACACATGATATGTGTTTCGTGCATGTGCGTGGCGTGTGCGTATTGTCCTCGGTAACCTCCACCATGCATTTATGATGTGGCTTGCTGTTAGTGCAGACAGAAGGGATGATAAAAGGAAATTAAATGCAACAGAGCTACCAGGAACCATCTTCTCTCCCAGCAGCACATTCTCCTCCAGGAAACCGGTTCTTCCTCTTCTGTCATTGCTTGAGCCTCATGAGGCTGAGGCAGAGCTGCCTACTGGAGCAAAAGAGGGGTCAAAGTGAGGAGAAGCTGCCTGGGGCAGCTGAAATACTACTGTTTATTTGTCAAATTCCCAAAGGTCCCCTCTGCCAAGTACAGTTTACCAACTCACATCATATCAGTCTCCTCTTACGTTATTAAGCTCCAAACAGAGCACTTTGTTGCTAATTCATTATGGCACAAAGCTCCAAAGAACTGAGATAGAATTCCACATCTTGGCACTGCAGCCACCCCTAGAGGAAAAAATCTGAGTGTCTGGCAAGTCCCTGATCTCAGAGAAAACAAAATATTTTAATTATGGTTGATTTCTTCTTACTCTCAGAGGGGTCTTATATTGTGCCAAATGCTGGGTGATAAGAACTTCTTTAGTTTTTTTTTTTTTTATCTGTTTTCTTTCAAACTCTATCCTTGTGTAAACTTTATTCCTTCACATTAAGATTAGTTTAGTGGATTCAGAATTCTGAAATTGATCTGGCAGAACAAAAATGGAGTGCAGACATTGTTTCACATACACTATAAAGATCATGTGGCAATTTGTTGCCTAACAGATGGAATGTACTTTATTGAATGCCTTTATAATCCTTTAGATGCTTCCAACTGTTGTTGAACCTTCCTGGATCTCAGCCAGTGCCAGACAATAGCACTTTTTCTTTCTCTATTACTAAATTTCAAAACTGGGTTGTTTTAAAGTCTCAACTGGGAAAGAAGAGTTTTACTTCCTTTTCTCTATCTTTTTGATGGACAGTGTATACTATCAAAAATATTTTAGGAGATTCCAGAATTTATCCAAATGGTAAAAAAGTCATCAATTTCACTAGTTTGTATTTGAAATTTACATAAAAATCAGACAAAAACCCCAATACTATGACATGCAGCACACTCAAAGGGAAAGTTCATACCTTGTGCCACTTGATTTTAAACAGGTACCCACAATGTGAGTGGTAATTCAGTAAAGTCTAACCCCATTTTCTCGACCTTAGCACTACTGACATTTGTGCCAGTTAATTCTCTCGTGTGGGGACAGTCCTGTGTACTTTAGAATGTTCAACAGCACCCTGTCCGCTATATAAAAGATGCCAGTAGCAGCCCCCATCCCAGGTGTGACACCAAAAATGTCTCCAGACATTGCCACATGTCCCCTGGGGGCACAATCAGCCCCAGGGGAGAACCTCTGGTCCAACCCATTAGTGTTCAGTCCTCAATTCCAGTAAAAAACAAGCTAGACTATTCAATATAAAAGAAAGAAATGCTGATACATGCTATGGCATGGCAAATCTTTCAAAAACTTTATGCTGGATGAAGGAAGCCAGACAGGAAATTCTACATGCTATATGATTCCATTTACATACAATATCCTGAAAGACAAATCTACAGAGACAGAAAGGAAATTAATGGTTGTCTCTGCTGGAAGTGGGAATGGAAATTAACTGCAAGGGGTAGGGATAATCTTACTGAGGCAATAAAAAATATTTTGAAACCAGATTTTTGGGGATGCCTGTACTCATGATAGATTTACTAGAGATCATTTAATTTACCCACCACTGATGGGTAAATTTTATGGTCTTTAAATTTTACCTCAATAAAGCTGTTCTTGAAAAAAAAAACATGAAACAGTTAGGAAGTTGAGAACGTATTGCAGGAGAACCAAAGTAGGAGATTAAACCAATTCCAGTGTTTTCCTTAATGAGAAATCATCTGAAAACAGTCAGATCATATTTCCCACATTTTATATACTCAAATGACCGTTGAAACAAACCATGTTTTTGCTGGTCAGACAGCTGCAATGTCTGTTAGCACCTGATGCAACCCAACGGGCTGTTTAATTAGTTCTGGTATGTATCTTTCTATGGAAAATAATGTGTATGCATGGCCACCCATGTTCAACATGGTCAGGAAAGTGTCAGGCAGTCAGCCTGGGCATGTCTTACAGTCGATATTCTCTGTTAGGATATATAAATTAGTTCACATCAATGCTGTGACATGCCAAGTCGCATGAGATATAAATAAGAAAATGGTTTGAAACCACTCAGAATTCCCCATTGCCCACTCAAACCTCAATAATAGCAAGAAAATTTTTTCTTCTCTTTCTCTCTCTTTGGTTTGCATTAAATGACAGCTGCTGCTATTATTCAGAGAAATTCTAGGGACTGACTGTCTTAGTGTAAATGGGACAGCACATGTCTTCTGGGAGAATGCTCAGCTGATGTTAATGTACTGTGAAAGCATGCACTGTTTAGATAGAGACCTTGTAATCCTCAGAGTACTTGAGACCTGTCCAAGGGTCAGGGATGCTAGTGGATTGTGTGAGTGAGTGTGTATGTGTATGTGTGTGTGTGTGTGTGTGTGTCTATTCCTGGTGTGGGGGTGAAGGCTTCTCCCAGCCATGTTGTAAACACTAACCCGACTGACTGCACAACCCTAAGTGAGGGAACAATTGACATTTCTAGAATTTTCAGTCTGAAGGAGTTCAGCAAAGTGAGAAGTGCATTAGAAATTGGGGCTTTGGAAGACAAGTTATCCCAAGATGTCAATCTAGTAAAGTTCTGAGCAAAGAAAGATAATGATAGCAAATTCATTCTCTCCCTTTAGTTGAAAACTACAAGGACTATGAAGAGAGGAGATTATTCAAAAAACTCCAATTTCCCACAGAAGCCACACAAAGACACTTTCTTCATTTAATGGTTATGACTTGGTGAATGGAGGCCTGGAGGGGTTATCCTAGATCCATCTGAGCAGGTAGGCAGCCAGGGAGGAAACCAACCTTACCCAGTTCCTGGTAAAACTCAGGGAAAGCAAATGAAGTTTCATGTAACTCAGATCAGGCCCAACTTGAAAACTGGAGGTTGAGGGCAGGAAGGTGCTGATCTGCTTGATTAAATCCCACCAGTTTCCTAGAAAACGTTGTGTAGAACATTGTCTTTGGTTTTCGCTCATATATGTTGAAAGACTGCCAATACAACAAAGTTTCTCCCACACATGTTCTGTAAAGTGTACACACTGCATTTCATATGATTTGGGCGACAGACATACTTTAGAAAAGTGGATCTCATAAAATATGGATGTGAGAAGAATGTGACATCACTAGAGAAGATTCAGTGTTGTCCCCCTTTACCTTGAAGGTTGCAAATTAATAAATATAAACTTCAGAAGTCATTTTGAAAAGTTTTCACATATGGCCCGTTGTCAAGTGCCGTTATCAGATTATTTATGTTTGCAACAAAGAAAAATTCTGGGCCAAGGAATGAGAGGCTGGCTAATTTCCAAAGTATCAAGTTTCCTTTTACTCTATAGTTTCCTGCTTTCTAACCTTAAATATGGACCTATAGAAACCAGAGGTGGGGGTGGGGGTGGTTGTCCACTGACTCAACATAAACCTAGTTTATTCCAGCTAAGAAAGCCAGAGGCATGTTTGCCCGTTTTCTTAGTCATTTTCTCTTTAAAATGGTTGTTGTCATAACTAGGTTTCAGATGGGCCATTGCTTTTTTTCTACTCAAACTTTTGAAAAATCAATTCTTTTCATAGATTTCAGAGTTTTTTTTTTTTTTAAAGTTTTGTAACAAAGCATTCTTATTTCTGGGGTAATGGGATATTGACCATGATCTTACAAGTATCAGTGATTCTGCAGTAGACTGAATTGGTCAGAATTGTATTTTGTTTTTTTACTGGTGCATTATAATTATACATTAAAACTGGATTCATTATGCCATATTCATACATGCACTTATCATAACTACATTTCTCAGAACACATGATTCAATGCTGACCTGTCTAACCATGGTTGTGGCAGTGGATTGACCCAGTCTTCCTGGGTGGTGGTCCCTGGGAGCACTCTAGTCACCCTCTGTATGAGAAATGTGCTCTCAGCCAAAGTCCTGACCAAGATCAAATCCTCCCTTCCTTCTTTCCACTCTCCCATGTAGTTTCTACCAAAAGCATTATTTCTTTTTGGCACATTTGCATCTTGGTCTTATTCTTGTCTCTTCCAGCAATGTTTTTTCCAGATAGACCCATGTCTATCTTGTGGCCTCTATTTTAATTGAGATGTCAACTGTTGGCTTAACCAGATTACTTCTATTTCAGATGCACAATTCAAGTCTACAAACCTCAAAGATGATTTCAGTTGTAAAGTCCGGCAGCCTTAAGGCATTTCCTTGAGGAAAAAAATTTCTGTCATAAATGTATTATGTGGTGGATTAGTTAAATGCATAAACCCATGGTAAATGCATAAATGCATAATCCCTTGCATAAATGTATTACCCCTCATGGATTAGTTAACTGGGTTCTTCCACTATTCATTTCTGTTTACTAACTTATAAATTAATTCATTTGGAACTAGCTATGTCATATGATAATGTTGCATCAAACTTTGTAGTACTTCCAAATTATTTTGGCAGGTTGTCTTTGTTTTTCTCACACTAAGAGCTTGTTGTTCATCAGTTCCAATGTGGTGCAAAGCAAATAACTCTGGACTAGGGGTCAAACCCAAATGCTTGATCTGGTTCTGCTAACAATGGGTACTAGATAACTTGAAGGCTTGTTGGGGAAAAGAATTGATACCTGTGAAAGTGCCTTATAAATGAAAAATACTTTTAAAAGTAATACATAATTGACCAAATAAAAGTAATTTTCTGGATTCTAATGTGAACTTATTTTATTTTGGAGGAAAAACAAATTCTTGTAATCCCCCAAAGAAGCTTTTAGACTAAAAATATAGAGGGTCTGGCTTATTTTTTAAAGAAAACTACAGAAAAAAATATTGCAAATCTAAGCAGATTTATGTACCTAACTGCTCTGTGTGGCACTTCAGTGTGATCAGAGGCACTGTGAGATCTGAGACAGAAGGTGTTGTGGGTGTCCTGTGTTGGCTTGGGGACAATGGTGCAAGGTGCTCAGTGTTAGCTCAGATCTTTTGTAGAGCAGTGTGGAAGCCCAGAATCATAAGTCATGTATCTCTAAAAGAAATGTTGCTTCACACTACTGTGTCAACTGGTACGGTGAACTTTGTTCAGAGCTGGTTTCACAGCAAACCATCAACATCAAGTTCTTCTGAGAAATGAGAGTGAAGTGTGAGAAAGGCAGTGAATGAAACAATCAAGAAAACAGACAAGGCCATCAGATAGAAAGTGTATGGATCTGAGTGAAGAGTGACAAGAATAAGGTCAACGTGATAGTAAGAAAATAGATAGTAGAACTGGGGTGCAGTGGTGCATACCTGTCATCCCAGAGGCTTGGGAGGCTGAAGCAGGATTGCAAGTTCAAAGCCAGCCTCAGCAACTTAGTGAACCCCTAAGAAACTTAGCAAAACACTGTCTCTAAATAAAATATTAAAAAAAGGACTGGGGATGTGGCTCAGTGGTGAGCTCAATCCCCTGTACCAAAACAAAAAATAAAATAAAGAAATAGAAAATAGATAATAATTTTAAAATCCAAGCCAGAGGAAGGTAGGGGAAGCCAGAACTGGCTCTGGTTGGGGATGCAGAAGTAACTGACAGACATAGTTAGAGCAGCTAGCCTTTCATCTGACCCTCTTGGTATGGGCATGGGATCAGCTGGGTGGAAGTCTGGTATACTGCTGGATTCATAGTGAGGGCTGTTGATAATTTTGATTTACTGATTTAAATATAGAAAAAGGAAATGAATATTTTTATAAAACAAAATAAAACTAGAATTCTGGTGAAAAGTTTTGATAAATAGAAAGTTTAAGAAGCTGGGGCTGGGGCTGTAGTTCAGTGGTAGAGCAACCAACTTTCATGTGTGAGGCACTGGGTTCAATCCTCAGCACCACATAAAAATAAATATATTATATTACATTGTGTCCAACTGCAACTAAAAAGATGTTTTAAAAAAAAGCCGAGATTCATTTCCAAAAGAATTTTAAATAATTGTACATATTTAGGCAGTACAACATGATATTTTGATGCAAGTATACAACTAGCAATGATCAAATTGGAGTAATTAGGATTTTCATCTCTTCAAACAGTTATCATTATGTCTTTGTTTTGGGAAGCTTAGAATTCCTCTCCTCTAGTTCTTTATATCACAAATTGCTGTAAACTGTAGTCACCCCACTGTGCTGGAGAACATGAAAATTTATTCTCCTAACTATTAAAGAATGATTGACCAACCTCCCTTATCTCCCCTCTGCTCTCCTCCCTAGCCTCTGGTGATCACTATTATACTTTTCTATGAGATCAGCAAAGTTTCCTTAACTCAGGAAAAACAAAGCAGCATTACCATCCAGGGTTCTCAAAATAACCAAGGAATCTTCAAATGAAAGGAACATGTGAAAAGTCAGAGCATCTTTTGATTTTTTTCACTTCTGTCTCTGTAGAAACAACAAAGTGGAACCATTTGGCTGAGTCTCAGGAGTTTGGGAACTCTGATAAAATCGAATTAGAATAGGGAGATGGTGCACTCGAAAAATCATCAATCAGCTCAGCTGGACTTCCAGTGTGTCCAATAATTCCTGAGAAAGATGGGGTTGATAGAGAAAGAAGAAAGCGAAGTATGCAAAAGTTTGTTTTGTTTTCCATGAAGGAGCCTAGAAACAAAGAGGCATGGCTAGTATGCTTGACATCCAGCTATGGGACAATCAATAATGATCATGAAATGAAATAAATGATAAGAGACAGAAAGGAAATGCAGGCAGCAAAAATGTTTTTTTTTAAACTTTATAAATAAAAAAAATAATATTATGAAGCTAAGTATGTATTTCAGTAGCAGAGTGCTTGCCTAGCATACTAATACTTGTATTACAATAATATATATTTTGAAAAAATGGAGGAAATATTTGTTGGTTACATTAATGAATAATTACAATTTCTGTTTCTGAGTCTAATATTTTGAAATTTATCAATTATTTTGTCAAACTGAATTTCTTATGCCAGGTTTTTCAATCTCTTTTTATTCATTGATCAAACTAAACTTTTGTTTCATTGCAAAGAGTTTCTTTCACTTTAAGCTACAGATACACAGTAGTTAGGATAGGATGAGATCTGGAGACTTTTCAGTCTCATTTCACAACCAATTCTATAATAGCATGTGTATGTTTTGGGGTGATTAGTTCTAGTGGCTTTCAAATACTTTTACAGTCAAAAAAAACTTTGAAAATGGGTAAACACTCTAAGTGTTCACCTAGCAAGCTGGAATTGAAGTCTCTTACTTGTTGACTATTTTCAATCTAGTCTCAGAACGGTTTACCCTGGAATTGGGTAAAGCATTTTAGGCATCTCTGCCTGTGGGATGCACTGTGGAGACATCTCTCTGCAAGGTCTCTGTGTGGCAGCAGATGCCCTTAGAGAGCTGCCATGTTGCTGGGCACTGAAAGCATTGTGGGTCCCCTGAGCTCTGGTTTCTTCAGGGCCTGCTTTGCTTGCCAGCCCAGGCCACTCCCCTGGGACTCCTGACCACCCCCAAACAAGGTGGGGGCTCAAGCCAGTGTGTCTGCCCCTAGGTTCTTTGAAAGGTCAGTTCTTGCTGGGAGCACCCATGGAGCTGGTGAGAGGAGGAGGGATGGAGCTGTGGTCTTCTTCCCACTCCTGTCACAGATGTGGCCCCCTATAGGTCCACAAGAATACTGAATTCATTCTGGGTGTGTGTTTTTACTTGCATGTAGTCTACACCAGAATGCTCTTGGCCCTTCTTCCAGTTTTACCATCTCCTGCCCAGAGCACCTACTGCTGAGCATCTGTGGTCCCCTCTGCCTATACTTTGTTTTCTGCTCATATTTTTTCTAGGAGCATTTGCTCCTAGAAAATTTGGGAGTGGCTGCTTTCTCTCTCCACCTTGATTACAAAGCCTTTGAGGATAGAGCTGTCATGTTTAATTATTCTTTTCCCTGGACACAATCTACAGGGTGCCAATGGGTCATGGGCCTGGTGGAACTGTAGGCTACTCCTTCCTTGATTCATGGTGGGGTAGGAGTCTCATGAGGGCCCAGTTCGTAGCAGATGCTTGGGCTTTACCCAACCTACACAACCTTACCTTGGAGGGTAATCTCTCCACACAGGCCACTAGGGAAAGCACAGATCACTGGGGCCACATGGGAGTGAAGATCTCTAGAACGCTTTCTGAAGATGAAAGCAGTGAGTCACAGGCCAAGTACCAAATAGCCAGTTTCTGAGACAAATGTGTAGGACAGCTCAGATTCCCCACTCAGACCTGTTTTTAATATCAACCTCTGAAGCTCTGATGATTCTTGGAAGCTGGTGGCACTTCCTCTGTCCTGTCACTAAGTCCCTGGCCCCACCCATGGCTGAGGGCCAGAATTTCCTGCGTGTCAGGCAACTGCCAGCTCTTTGTTCTTTGTCCCTGGGGGCCAAGACTCCCCCAGGGTAGACAAGAGGACACCAGACTTGATTACAAAGCCTTTGAGGACAGAGCTGTCCTGCTTAATTATTCTTTTCCCTGGGAGCAATCTACATGGTGCCAATGACTGGCCCTTCTTTGTAGCCTTCTCTGGCAGCATCATCATACTTCTTAAGGACCCCCTGGCCAGGTCCTGCTGGCACCCTCCCACAGGTCAGTTCTTACTGCGCTCTGGTGACATAATCTTGCAGCCCCATCCCTTGGCCAAAGGGGTCCGAGGGAGTCCTGCCAGACTCTGGTTGCTTCAGCATCCACTGTTGATTTCCTTGCCTCTGGTCCTTGACATGTCATTTGAGTTCTTTGAGCTAAACGGTTTCCTGCCAGGACCCTGGTACCAGATTGTGGAAAACAGTACTACCTTAGTTTTGTCTTCTTGGACTAGCACAGCAAGCCTCCAAAGTTTAGACAAATACCCTGCTGAATGGTTTGGGACTCTTAACCTTGCATAACAATGGAGTGTGGGGACAGAAAGCCAACTGCTGATGTGGGTAGAGGCAATTCTGTTTTCCTTCCAGGGCATCCTTTGCAGCCTGGAATGACTAGCATTTCATTAGTACCCCCCCCCCCCCCCCCCCCCCCGCAGTACTGGCATTTCCAAAGGATTGGGGGAATTTTAGGTGCAACTAGTCTGGGAAGTCACACTGCTTATATTCTAATCCTAACTTGGCCACTTTCTGTCTGTGAGACTAGAATTCAATTTCTTCATCTGTTATATGAGAATAATAGTAAAACTTGTCTTTCAAGATTGCTGTGAGGATGTGATTTCAAAAGAACACGTTTGTTTTTTAGTGTCCACTCTTGTGATGCATTAAGTGCTCAATGACTTGGTGACTGTCCTGCCATCTAGACAAGAGGTTTTTGGAATCAGACACTTAAAATGCCATTTAGGAAGTCTGGCCCAGGCCACATCATTGTGCCACCAGATACAGTGCCCTCTGCCCCTTCCATACCTTCTAGGGAGTTTCATTTATGGCAGACTGGAGTAGAAGTTCCCCACATGAGTAGGTTGCCTCCTCTGGGACTTTCCCAAGGTATTCCAGAGAACTGGAACCAAACCAGACCTCAGCCATGCATGTCTGGCATGTGACTCCCAGGCTCACCTAGTCACGATTTAGGGCCTTGGGTCTCTCATCTGCTAAGAAACCATCCCCAAACTGCACCCTCAGGACCTGCACCTCCCACTCCTGGGTAGGAAGGAGACGATGGGAAGGGGCCCTGAAAAGCAGAGAACAGGCCCCTAAGCTATGGGACAGTGACTGCCACAGTGTGAAATGGTCGCAGTCCACTTTGCAGGACCCCTTTCAGATACACCTGAATCAGCCAACAGCTGCAGCAAATAGCTGAGCCATGTTCCTCTCTTCTCGTACCTTTCTGCCGTTTCCCTCTGCAACCACATCAGGGCAGCTTATCCACAAACCAAGAAGAATCCCAACAGCTGCCCCTGACATATGACAGGCCTCCCTGTAGACTCCTGTTCTGAGAAAGCTGGGTGCCACTTGGGCCTGGTGCTGTGAAATACACACCCTTTGCAAAGCAGAAGGTGACATTTTTCTAGTGGACATGTAGAGGCCTTCTGATTCTTATTTTCTAAAAAGGCTCCCCATTGGTGTTTTGGGGAAACCCAGAGCTGGTCAACAAATAGTAAACCTGCTCACCAGCAAGCACCGTTCCTGTTTGTGCCAGCTTCACCACTCCTGGGGGTGGGTGCGAAGGCTGAGGGCAGGGTCATTGGATAGTAATTGGAGAGAGGGCCTACAATCTTATTTCTGGCATGTTCCATGCACCTGGCTGCCTGTTACTAAAGTGCAGTCTGGAGGGCTGAGCAACAAATGGCAGGGCCCCTGTAAGCTTCTGTGGCTCCATGGGCTAAGCGAGGAAGTTTGCCAAATGGTATGATCACCACTGTTGCCAAACACTGTTCCAAAAAACATTATTCCTTGAATATCCCCAAAGAATAAACCTCTCACCCTGAAAACCCTTGCCATCTGGTTTTCTTAATCAGTCCTTTGTACACAGGACATGTCCAAGTATGATCCCAACCAAAACTTCTCTTCTACTAACCCAAGCTCTAAGTCATTAGCCATTACAATTAGAATATTGAACTGCCCTGTACTTTCAGGCATCTGCTAAAATAGCTCTTTTGACGTTCCAACTCTAATAACCGAACTTAAAGATTCAGGAAAGTTAACTGCGAACTACTAACTCTTATGATCAACAGTTTGCATAGAGATCTGAAGCCAACATAAACCCTAACTTGCAGATGTTCAAACATGCGCTGGCAATTCTTTCCCCATATGGAAAGTGACATGGGCTCAGCACTTGCAACCTGTCAGATGTTATACAGCTGGTTGAGCCTGAGCTGCAAAATAGGACACTAATTGTGATACTGGTAGAAATGACACTGAAATAATTATGTCCCACTATTTGCTGTCACAAAACTCAAAAGCCTCAAGCAGGGGTAGGGAAACAAGAAAGTGAGGCCTCTAGCCCTTTCTGCAAGATGAGACACTGCCAGTGTGTGACCCTCTTCAACACTGGATTGTGTCTTGGTGCATCTGAGGACAAGGAGACTGCACTGAGTCAAAGAAGGGCATAAAGCTTCCAAGTGACAAGTGACAGACTTTTTAAATTTCTTTCTTTCTTTTCTTTTGTTTCATCCTTTCTCTGGGCAATAAAAAGGAAAGGGAAGAGGAACCACCCTCTGCAGTCTTGGTGATTTCTTGTTAAGTACATATATAAATACAAGTGTGTTGAAAGCATGTTCTCAATAAAATTATTAATAACTCTGGGAGGAGCCATATGATGTAGGATGGCAGGGGTGTGGCTCTTAGTGTGTTCCTTATTTCTGTGATTGGAGGCTGGCATGCAGAAGAGTACTTGATGACCACCTCTGGCTGTGGAATGTGGGCTCAGATATCTCCTTGTGTGCTGCCGGGTACCTGCTGTCTAAGCCACCCAAGTGTCTAGGTACTTGACTGAGCTCAGCATGCTCTGAGGCACGGCACATGTGACTCCCCTGGAAGCTAAGGAGTTCTTTGAGATAATAATAATAATAATAAACAAACAATAAAACACATGTGCACACACACCTCAATCACCAAAGTCTATAGCTGTTTCTGTGAATGAGTGATATGAAGTATCCCAGAAGTGAAAGTTGGGTTCCCTGGCACATAGAAACTAGAGAGCACTCAATAAAATTTAAAGGGCCTCTAGCAGGATCCCCTAGTAAGGGAAAAGTGTAAGTTCAAGTTTAAGGGGGGTGCTCCAAAAAATTTGACTTAAGTGACCCAATTCCCTTGGGTAGAGTCCATGAACAGGGGTGGTCTGCCTAGGACACAGGAAAGGCAGCTGCAGGGAGCAAGCAAGGGAGGGATGGGGTGGTGGAGACACCACGGGTTGCACATGTTTCCTTGGCTGTGGCAATAGCACTTTTGCCTGGGGACATGGCTGGATCAGGACAAAGCCCTCAAACTCATGTCTGTATACCTCTGGTATGGTATGGTGTGCTTTTGCCATGACAAAATTAGATTTGAAAAAAAATGTTCCCTACACAATACGCAAGGGATACACTGATTTCCCAAAAGTTCTGATGAGAGGAAGAGATACAGCCTTTCCAGGGGATTAAATTAGTCTTTGCAAAACCAGCATTTTCTCCTCCCCAAGAAATTAAGAACTTTGAAATTTGAATTCTACATTAATTTTCATGAGCCTGGCCTTTGGGACTGTGTTCCAGGTGCCTGAACAGTCTTAACTCAGTGGCCCTGAAAGGGACTCAGTCAGGTCATTCGTTAACATTTTCCTCACACCTAACTTAATCATGGCAGAGGCACATATACCATCATGCAGCACTAGAAGATGCTGATACAAAAGAACAACTGCATTGGCACTCTGATCCCAGAGAGTAAACAGGCCACTAAGCCTTCATGGCTCTACAGTCACCATGAGTACTTGACTGTCCCCCCTCCACCTCCCTCCTCTCAAGTCCATTTGTCTGCTTGGCCACTATTATCTCCATTTACCGTGACTGGTTCAAGTCAGTTTGTATTCTTTCAAGTTAAAAGCTGAGCATCAAATTAGAATAGTGAGTAATGTGTGGCAATGTTCATGAAATAGTTGGGCTTGTGTATTCCTATGTTACATGCAGTAATTCCAGGGTTTTCACTCTGCTCAGGCAAAGCATAACTTCAATTTCTTTAACCCTGCATTGAGGATCAAATTTTCGTTGTGTCTGTTGTGTGTGTGTGCACGCATTTTCAGTGCTGGGGACTGAATCCAGGGCCTTGAGCACTGGTTAGGTAAGTGGTTTCCAACTGAGCTACTCCCCCTGTCCAAGGATCAATTTTTCTGTTATGGAGACATTGATTTGCCTTTCCTAGTCTCTACTGTAATATCTACTGGAGGAAAACAGCCTCTGAACTGAGCCTGTAGCAGGTTCAATCTTGCTTTGTTAGCCTTCATAGAAACCCATGTGATCTTCAAGCTCCAACAAAGGAAGAATGCCTTGCACATGATGTTGAACTTGGTTAAGTTGCCCTTTATTAACAAAAATGTGTAGGTTTTGGTAAATTCCACTGTGGAGAACACAAACCATGGGATAAAACATACATCAAGAGACATTTCCCAAGCTGGGGAATTTAAGAACATGAGGAAAGAGTTTACACTGCACAATCCCCCGGTACTGGCTTCCTCCTTGAGTAGTTGTTCATGAGAAACAATTTACAATTCCTAAACAGTAACCAAAACAGTGCAAGAGGGCTCTTGAGATAGCTGTATGGGCATCAAAAGTCAGGTTAAAAAAAACAGACACAGCAGTGGAGTTTTGGTAAAAATATTTTCTTTTGCTAAATAATCTCACAGTTCTCAACATATTACAACATTACACATGTATGCAGTTTAAGATGAAAACAAACAAGTTTACAAAACCACTGTTGGACACTTAAAAATAAACTCTGTGTTGCTTTTCTTTTTGGCAGCACCAGCCTAAACTTTGCAATATTTCAGAAACTTCAGGTACATTACAATCTTCTGAGAAAGGCCCAATACTTCAGAATTCCTGGAGTGGCTGTGGAGAAAGAACATTACTGGCAACAAATATAAAAACAATTCAAAACCTACAGGAATTTATGTAATCATTCAAAAATGTTTACACATATTTAACCATTCACTCTAATATCCTTAATATTTTTCTGTCCTTTCATTGAGGTGCTGGGGATCAAACCCAGTGTTTCATACATGCTAGGCAACTGCTACACCACTGAGTTACATCC
Source organism: Marmota monax (assembly GCF_021218885.2). Classification (NCBI taxonomy): domain Eukaryota; kingdom Metazoa; phylum Chordata; class Mammalia; order Rodentia; family Sciuridae; genus Marmota; species Marmota monax. The sequence continues at coordinate 486,553 of NW_026693024.1, read as the reverse complement.
TTAGCCCTCTTAAATGCTTTTTCTGTTAGCATATTTACATTTCTTTTGGTTTACGAAAATATACTTTACAGGCAAATTGTTTTAGTTGAAGAAATGATTCTAGGGCCACATTTCCCTTTTTTGTTGCACATCTGGGGCCTGTACATGTGTATGGTCAGAGATTTTGTTTTCCTTGGTCCCCAAAGAGCTCACCTTTGACATACCCTCTACATGAACAGGAAAATTGCTCTTCTTATTCAGGAGCTCTTTTTGTGGTGGAATTCGGAGAACCCAGGTTGCAACATCTTTTTAGGGAGAGGTTGAATATATTTTTTCCTGTGGCTCTGCGTGCTTAAGAAATTTAAGTTGGCATAAAGGATTGACCACTGAGTTGGGCACAGCATTCCAGGACGCCTGTTGCCTGGCTGCAAACTGTGGGTGCTCTCACAGCCTGAATGTGGAACTTTGCCCATCAGAAAGCATTATGGGAACCCAAGTAAAAAATTTAAGCAGCTCAATGATATTGATGTCTTCCCCTTTGCCTTCGAAAGCAATCATAACTGAACATTTTGAATTATGAGGCAGAATTGACTGGATTAACACAAACACACACAAAAACTTTTCAAACATTATTTAATGAGGTAGCTGAGATCAAAGATCAAATCCACAGCATACACCAAGGAACTTAATAAATGATCAGGCATTTTGAAATGCAAACATCTACAGTGTCTAACAAATATTCTTCCTTTCCATTTCCTGTAGGTACATGCAAACCTCGAGAAAGGCCCTGCAAAGTGAGAACAGCAAGGCTGGGAGTGCATGAAGCTGGACAGGAGGAGACAGGAAGGGCCCAACAGTGTATGCCAAGTTTGGCTGATGTACTCCTGCTCATCATGGAATTCAATCAAGGTCAGTCTTACATGGAACAAACATCACTTAGAACCCAGACACATGATGGGTGGCCTTGACTTGAGGCAGCAAGGAGTACAGGGCCTGGTGCACTTATACTAAGCTTGAGGCAATACTGAGTATGCCCTCCACCCCCCAACACCTTCCAGGGTCCCTGGAGCCACCTTCCCTCAGAAGGGGTCTGGGCCCCATCTTTCCCCACTATACCATCCCAGGTTCTGGGAGAGGCTATTGCTTTCAGCTGCTCATGCCCTGAGTTCCCAACCTCTGCTCCCAGGCATAGAATACCTTCCATGCTGCTTGCTGAGAAGCTTTTCAGAAGTCAAATTCAAATGCCTTCCATCTGGAGCCAAAGGGAAAGGTGGCCATGCCAATCCTGGCAGCATGAATTTTATGACTCCCAGCAATACAAACATTCATAGCTCACCCACACAGACACAGTCACATGCACACACCCTCACACAATGCATACCCTTCTACACGCTCACAGGCATACACTCTCACATGTTTTTAAGTGCTGTACATATGCACTCGCTCACATGTGCACACGTTGTGTGTGTGTGTGTGTGAGCCCAGTAGCATCCCAGGTACAGCAAGCTCAGGTGAGGCCATGATCCAAGGTCAGGGGGGAAGGTGGGTGAAGTAAAAGGGTCTGGGACTGGGTGGGGTCACTGGGGAAAGAGCCCTGAGCTGTCCACTTTGCAGTGGTCATTCACTTTGCAGTCCTTGGAGGAAGTAGCCAGCACACCAGCACACCACAGGGAGCCTGCAGGCAACCCGGAAGACAAGCAGCAGGAAGGAAGGCACCAGATCCCTCTGTGTTAGGTTTCTGTGGTATAGTTATTGTAGGCCAGGGGAGGCAGGGCCGAAAAGCTGCTCCACCGCCTGGTGCCAGGCTGGGACTCCACACGCCCTTGCTCTTTATATTTACCCAGAATGTTTTTGGCTTCTTCTGCATCCCGCAAAGGATTCTCCCCATATTCTTCCTTCAGCCACTGCCGATACTGTAGAAATTGGAAATATATTTGAAATGTCACACACCTGCATTCACCGTGACTTTCACCTGTTACTTAATGGTCGAGATGATAGCACACGTAAACAGGGAAATCAAAGGGCACTGGGTAATCACAGCTAACAGAAATAACTGTTCCTTCAAGGTTTTGGCCTGAGGACATAAAAATAAGTCAAACCAATGCATCTACTTGACAGACTTGGATGGAACAGTTACTGTCTGTTGCTGAGGGTTCCTTACAAGAAACAAGTGTCCTCATGCTATCTGTTTAATACTGGCAGCCAAGATTAAATTGCTGAATCCAGAAGAAAAACATGGAGAATTTTTACAATTCAGTAATTTTATAAAGAAGAACCTAAAATCTGAGTTTACATGATTAGTGGTGAACAATATTCCCTACTACCCTCTCCTGGCTAAATACATCTTTAAAAACTTAAAGGCTAAATGAATTAAAAGCAAAAAAGAAAAGCAAGCAAGCAAGGCAAATGAAGAAAATGATACTTCACTGAAAGGAAGAGGAACATGCTAATATTAGGAGTACCAGGTGTAAGGAAAATGACAAGGGATACAAGACCCCTATGGCTGTAGCTGGGGCACAATGGATTGGTGACAACTTCTGTGGGGATAAAGGTGAGCACCCTTGAACCCAATATCCTCTGTGGGCCTCTCCAGTTCCAACCTTCTTGATTCTGGGACTGAAGGAATTGTCCCAGGGCAGTTGCCTGCGTCTGAAAAGCCTCGTGCAAATGAGCATTGCTTACCTGGTGGACTTCATGTTTCTCAAACTCCTGGAGCTGCCTCTGGAAGCCCAGATTGGGGTTGGCACAGGATCTCCCTGCACGCACGGTGTGCAGGGCATCCTCCCAGCCAAAGTCCGTGACGGTCATGATATAAGCAATCACCAGCGTCACACTCCTGGAGACCCCAGCCAAGCTGCAGAATGGAGAGGGTCATGAGTGCAAGGGCAGTTTTGGAACCATGTGTCTGTCACCCAACCCATTTGGGGCTGGGGATTCAGAGCATCTCATTTTAGGGAGTCTTCCTGCTTTGGATTACACATGGACAGCATGAAAGTATGTTATCAGGAAATCCTTTGGAAACATAACAGTTTCCCCCTACTCTGTGCCACTAGATCTCAGGCATCCTTTAAACATTTTGGCCTCATGCTTCATTGATTTTCTATAGGATAGAGCTACAGACACTTCTACCTTATGATGTTCAATTGCTCCTGAACCTCTTCTCAGACACTTCCTATTTTTTTGGTCAAATAAAATAACTCAAACATACCAAGGGGACTTGAGGCTTCCTGGACCTGTGGAACAAGTTCATTTATAAACTGCATTAGTTTAGAATGTGTCATGTTTTTTAAAAGTCTGGTTTGGTTTTCTTAGCGACATGAGGAATAAAACTGATTTTTAGAACCCATGAAATCCAGAAGCCCTTAGCAAATCTTACTTTTGTGTTTTTTTGACATAATTGAGCAGAATACTAGAGCAGGCACACTGCAAGTGCTTTGGGGCCTGGGGTCAGGCACTAACGGTCAACTCCAGCAGGCTAAGTAAGGAAACTATTATGGTTTGGATCTGGGATGTCTTCCAAAAGCTCATATTAAAAACATGGTCTGTAGGGTAGCAAGGTTCACAGGCACTGATTGGATCATGTGGGCTCTGACCTCATCAGTGAATTAATTCACATGATAGATTAATCCACTGGTAGCTGGATGGACTACTGAGAGGTAGGACTTAGTTGGAAGAAGCAGGTTACCGAGGGCATGCCTGGAGGGGTTTATTTTCTCCGGGACCCCATTCTCTCCCTCTCTCTGTTTCTAGGTTGACATAAGCAGAGCAACTTTCCTCTGTTGGGCCCTTCTGCCATGATACTTCTGCCGGGAAGCTGGCCAACCGTGGACTGAATCCTCTTAAACTGCGAGCTAAAATAAACTTTTCCTCCTCTCAGTTGTTCTTGTCTAGTATTCTGGTCACAGTGGCACAAAGTTGACTAACATAGAGACCAATTTAAAATACATATGCAAATTAAGGCAACCATAGAAAAGTTGTGCTTTGACAGACTTAAGAGTGTTCCAGCAACGGTTTAAGATTGGGAAGTCTAGCAAATGTCTCATTTTTAGAAAAGCCTTATAATTAGATGTATATGGTGGTGTGAAATAAGAATTTCTAGACTATCTGGCCAACACATATTTAAAAATAATAATAATACCACCACGACCTTACTCCTAAGTAGTAGTTCTTTATATAAGGACTTTATATAAAAAACACTAAGGGAGTTTTACAAAATTAAACCCTCGTAGCAAGGCTATAACCCTGAAGATCTGAATTCACCAGGAGCATGGAAAAGCCTAGGGGTTGGAATTTCAGAACTCCCCTTTATTTTACCTCCAAATGCACTCGTAGGTGCTTTAAAGTCAAATGTAACTGAACATAAAAAACAACCATTTGTATGTGTCACATTTCCTACTCTTTTAAAAAGTGAAATGAAAAATCACACTATTTCAAAGTTGTATAAATTGGCAGAACACCACTCTTGAAGTCACTGAAATAGCTCATGCCCTGACTAGCCTTCAGAACACATTGCAGTTATCCTAAGTGGCTTCTCTGGCTATCATGCATGCGTTCTCTCTGTCCTGACAGGGCTGCCACCAACCTTAGCAGCAACACTCCCAGGAACTGGCTTCACATTTTCAAAGAGTTTTGCACTGCAAGGGTGGCTGTTTTGGGGGAAGTCAAAAAAGATTGTTGTGCTTTAAGATAATTAATGCCACACCTTATTCAAAGGGAAAGGGGGCAGGTCCAGCCCCCCTTCATAGACAACAGAGCCCTGGATCCAGAATGTTGACTACTAGTTCCCCAGACAAATTAGCTATTACCATGATTACTACTGGTAACACAAATGACATTCCCCTGAGAACTTACCATGTGCCAGACACAATATTTGCCAGGCATGAGACCAAGAGTTTTATATGCATTCTCTGGGTTGAGTATGTAGAGTAACTTTCTTTTCACAGTATGTATATGTGTACATAGTTGTCTCTTGGTGTCCATGGGACACTGTTTCCAGGACACAACCCAGATACCAAAATGCTCAAGTCCCTTAAACAAAATGGCATAGTATTTGCATAGAACCCACACATATCCTCCTACATACTTTACATCTTCTCTGGATTATAATATAGAAATACAACACAAAGGCTATGTCAATAGTGGTATTTCTTAAGGAATAATGACAAGAAAAAAAAGTCTGTACATGTTTCATATAGAGGCAACATTTTCTTTTCCTGAATGATTTTGATTCATGGTGGGTTGAATCATGAATTCAGAATCCATGGATAGGGTGCATCAACACTGTTTCTCTCTTTCTCTCTCTCTCTCTCCCTCCACCATCTCTATAAAATATAGAAGAGTGTAGGTAGATAGTTGTCAATAAACTAATTCTGAGTCTATTTAGATTGTTTCAAAGAAAAGTAGTAAGCCAAACACTCATAAAAGCCCCAGGCTGTAAATGGAGAGGAAATGGTCATACTGGTGTTACAGTAATACATTACTAAACACCTACATTTGCAATCAAAATTCTCTAGGAAGAAACAGTGCTTTGAAAAGGTCACTGAAGTTTCATGGATGAATCTACAGAATTGGTAGTTGTCTCTTGGTGTCCATGGGACACTGTTTCCAGGAGGCCGTTCTGATGAAATGTTAAGACACAGGCTAGCAAAAAACAGTGTCTGTTGACTAGTAACCCTCACAGTCCCTATAGAAATCCTCACAGTGAGTAAAATGGAAAACAACAAAAAGAAAAGCAAAACCAGGTAAGGGTTTTGTTGGAACAAAAACAGGCAATGACTAATGCATATCTGGGAGAGGTGGAATTATGTTTGAGACTCTGGGTTTAGGAAAAAACATTAGGAGATGAAATAATCACACAGAGAAAGACACTCATGAGACATCAAGCAAAACAGAAAATACTAAGTAAGGTATTATTCAGAAAGAAACATACGTACCAGTGCACCAGACAGCCCTCACCTTGGAGTCTGCATTCATGAATGAATTTAATACTTTCTTTGAAATGTCTTGTCCTAGGCACAGGATAAAAAGAAAAAGAGAGAGAGAAGTGACATAGACTTTACTCAACATATAATGAAAAGAAAAATCCACCTAACACCTTTCTGAAAGAGCTCAAGAGTCCTACACCTTCAAAACCTGGTCAACTATCTGGGACCAGGGCTGCCTTAGCCTTAGAATGGGTCACAGGCATGCTGAGGTCTGGGGAAGGCTGCCCATGGTGTGGAATTTTTAGAATTTCTCTACAGAACATCCATGAAACACAAAGTTGTCATTTACTGGTAGTTCTGCTCAGCCTGCTATGTTCAATCCGAATCAACAGCTCAACCAGGGACCTTCATGCTGGCTGTGAATGCTGTATAGTCAAGTGAACTAGATAAGGAAGGCGTCCAGGCTATGTGTTCCCTGTCCTAGAAGCTAGTTTACTTGTGACAACCTGAGAAGCCTAAAAGCATCCTCCCACAATGGACTCTCCAGATTTTGGTAGGTTCTGTCTGTCTGTCACTGGACAGCCATGGGGAAATGGAAATTTCACCTCTAATTTCTGCTCTGCCATTTCATGTAGCTTGGGGAATGCAACTCAGAGATTAGGCATGACCCCTCACGGGGTGGACCAGGCCATGTGTATCAACCTATTCTGAAATTCTAAATGATTATTAATGCCACAATCCTTCCTTCTTCTGACCCTCAGATTTTTGGGCCACCCCTTTCACTAGTCACTTATTCAGCTCCTAACTGTTGAGGAAGTGCCTATTTATATGTCCTTGCTCACAGGCATGGGCCGCTCCTTTCTGAGCAGCTTTTCAGAGGTCAAGTTCAAATGCTGGGTTGTTTGAGATACAAATATGGGGACCCACTTTGATGAGTTCCCAACTGGTGTGTGTGCCCTATACTACATGTACAGCATTCTGGACTGAGCTGTGGACTAACTGCAGGTACTCCAGTGGACCAAGTACCTGCTTTTAAAGTACATTCTATCTTTGACTGGCTTCTACAGCAGTAAAACACCAAAAGCTACCCATGAACTAAATACATTTCCATTTAAACACTGAGTACTGACTATCTGCCTGGGATGCTGTTAAGCTTCAAGACATTCAGTGACAAATAAGATGTTGTTTCTGACTGCAGAATGAGAGGGCAAGTGCAACGAATCAGAACGGGAAGCTCAGGTGTGGTGTAATAACTCTCAGCTACTAACTACAGAAGAAACCCGAAAGCCTCACTGGAGGTGCTCACTGAGATTGGGATGGATGAGAGGTAGAAGACATTTTAAACCTGCATACATACATACATAAGGAACCCAGGCACCTATGTTCTGTCCACAACCAAAGTGTTGCTACAAGTGGAAAGTTCAAGTAGGCTAACCCAAAGATTCCAGACTCTTACCTGAGGGTCTAAATAGCATGACACTGCAAGATCAGCTTTCCATAACTGTCCTAAAGACAAATGCTCCCAGAACATAAATTTATAAAGTGACTCAGAATTGCAACATTTTCCCAAACACTGGCTTTGTACACAGCAGGCAAGAAAGCATTCTTGCTCTAATCTTGAAATCTGAAGTTTTAGTACTGAGAGACCTCAGAAGAGCCAGGCAGCAAAACTGAGTGCAAAGAGGGGTGAAATGGGGTGCTGGGCTTCCCACTGTGGGCTGCAGGAGGGAGGGAAGGTTTGGTGCTGATAGAGCTTCCTATCTCTCAAGCAAAACCAGCCACTCAGAGGTGACAGTGAAGCATTCTGATCTGGAAGTACTGGATATGTGGCAAGACATGGCCAGTTGCCCTGGTTTTGTGTGGGACAGCAAAGAGCTCAGGCCTGGGGAATGGCCTAGTTTCCTCTATCTACGGCAATGGAGAAGGAAAGGGAAGGCTGTGTGTACATGGTGATTTCTGGAAAAGTGTTCCCTTCCTGATGAAAGGAAAGTGATCTATCTTTGCCTCTAGTTTCTTGCCAGGGAACGGCAAGAACCATGCTCAAGGTTGCATTGCCACCTGTGACCACAGTGACAACTCCCCAGAGTGAAAGGACAGCAGGATGGAAAGGCCAGACTCCTAGAGGACATCCAGGGTCTGCTGCTCAGGCCTGGGAGTACCACTAGCAGGCTTCCTAACAATTGCCTCTATCCCTGAGAACACAGTTTTCTACTTATGGCCAAATACAGTCTCCCTGATAACAGCAACTAATTCAACAATTTATAAAACTCTGGGACAACTTGTGTAGTCTAGAAGTAGCTCCCAGGTTATTCAGATTCCAGGGCTCTCTCTTTTTTATTTTATTTTATTTATTTAAAAAAAATAAATGACAGTCGAATGCATTACAATTCTTATTACACGTATACAGCACAATTTTTCATATCTCTGGTTGTATATAAAGTATGTTGACACCAATTCGTGTCTTCATACATGTACTTTGGATAATGATGTCTATCACATTCCACCATCCTTGCTAATATCCTGCCCCCTCTCTTTCCCTCCCACCCCTCTGCCCTATCTAGAGTTCATCTATTCCTCCCATGTTCTCCCTCCCTACCGCACTATGAGTCAGCCTCCTTATATCAGAGAAACATTCGGCATTTGTTTTTTTGGGACTGGCTAATTTCACTTAGCATTATCTTCTCTAACATCATCCATTTACCTGCAAATGCCATGTTTTTATTCTCTTTTATTGCTCAGTAATATTCCATTGTGTATATATGCCACATTTTTTTTTATCCATTCTTATACTGAAGGGCATCTAGGTTGGTTCCACAGTTTAGCTATTGTGAATTGTGCTGCTATAAACATTGATGTGGCTGTGTCCCTGTAGAATGCTGATTTTAAGTCCTTTGGGTATAGACTGAGGAATGGGATAGCTGGGTCAAATGGTGGTTCCATTCCCAGATTTTCAAGGAATCTCCATACTGCTTTCCATAATAGTTGCACCAATTTGCAGTCCCACCAGCAATGTAGGAGTGTACCATTTTCCCCACATGCTCGCCAACACTTCTTGTTGTTTGTCTTCATAATAGCTGCCATTCTGACTGGAGTGAGATGATATCTTGGAGTAGTTTTGATTTGCATTTCTCTAATTGCTAGAGATGATGAACACGTTTTCATATATTTTTTGATTGATTGTATATCCTCTTCTGAGAAGTGTCTGTTCAGTTTCCTGGCCCATTTATTGATTAGGTTATTTTTTTTTTTTTGGTGCTTAGCTTTTTGAGTTCTTTATATACCCTAGTGCTCTATCTGATGTGTGACGGGTAGAGATTTGCTCCCAAGATGTAGGCTCTCTGTTCACCTCACAGATTTTTTTCTTTTGCCGAGAAAAAAGTTTTTAGTTTGAATCCATCCCATTTATTGATTCTTGGTTTTAATTCTTATGCTATAGGAGTCTTATTAAGGAAGTTAGGGCCTAATACCACATGATGAAGATTAGGACCTACTTTTTCTTCTATTAGACACAGAGACTGGTTGACTACAGGGGGTGGCCAGAGAAGGCATGCTCCTTTGTTCACCAGGTTGTCCACACTGTGACCCCCAAGAGCTCCTCACACAGCTGTAGCCTCCGATCTTGCTTATTCTTGTGGGGTGTTTTCCTGTTTGGGGAGCATTGGGTCTGTGAGCACTGGCAGCCAAAATAGCAAAAGCAAATCTAGAAATGATGACAACTACCTGGATGAATGAGTAAACCACAGAGCCCTTCAGAATACACTGTGAAGACAGAAGTTAGCAGAGACCTTCTCTGATCCAGAGCAGGACTTGGAGTCTTGGAAACATGGCTGGTTGGGGCTCATCAAGATCTTACAAAGAGAATAACTAAATCTCTTTACTGAAGGCTCAAAGTAGGAGCAACTTGTTTTTACCCCTGTACATTGCAAACCACAGGTATGATGAAATCAGGCTTCCTACAGATTATGGTGTTGATCCTCCACCTTTAAAATAAGGGAAGGCTGTGCTCAGCTGGGGAATATCCAAACCCACCCTGAGTCCAGAGTAGGTGAGCAAAGAAACCTAGGAAGCAGAGAGGAGATGTTCCCCACTCCTGGCTCCCTGCTGGTTCTTTTCTCCTTCTGGTCTGCCCACAACAAGGGTTAAATACAAGACAACCATGGTATATGGCTCCCATCTACCACTCTGTTGGGGGAAAGGGCTGCTCACAGTCTCAGTCCAGGGTATGAACAAAACCTGTGAGGGGGACTGCTCAGAGCCCCACTGTGAAACTTGACTCATGCACATAACTAGGCATGAGGCCAAGTTTGGTAGACATTGCTAGAAATGCCTTTTCCAGGAAAAGCCAGGAGGCAGGCAAGCTCACTGGTATAAAACTGTGTGTTGCTGACAGTGTGCGGTGGGTGTGGGGGGGTTTATTTCCAGGGAAGCCAATGACATAAGCCCAAGCTCTGGTCATTAGACACCCTCCACAGTGGGAAATACCCACGGCCTGGGTTCTTCTATTGCTCAACTCCGATTTGAAGCAGAAGCACAAATCTGAGGCACCATGCCACCGCGAGCTATTTCAATGAAGGCAAGTTCCCTATTCTTGTTCTTTATTTGATTGCAGTTAACCTTTGCTTCCATACAAAGACATGTTATAAGCTCTGTATGCAGAAAATAAGCTAAGAACATCCAGAAGGAAGCATGACTTACAGGTGTGTTACACTTACCAACAGCACCTTGGGGTCATCATGCCCTGCTTCTGCTGACAGACCTGGGAGGACACCTTAGTGAGTGGCAGGAGTGTGTCCACAGACAGGTGGCCTCTATGTGGACTCAGCAAACAGCCCAGCAGCAGCCAACTGTCCCCCTTCCAGTTCAATGACCAGTGGCACTCACCCCTGTCTCTTTGCATCAGACAACAAAGTCAGTGACCAAATGGGCCTTTCTGACCTTCTAAGAGTTCAAGAAGGACAGTGGATGGTTCTCATAAACCACATCAGAGGATTCTCATTTTCAAAGCCAACAATTACTTCTTGCTCCAAGAGCATGAGATTTGGAGGCTATGATCCCCATTGTAGGACAGGAAACAGTCAGGTCCTACTCACGAGAACTTTGCTTGCTGGAGTGGGAGCCCAGGGATCTGGTTGAGACCTTGAATGACAGCTAGTTTACCACAGAACCAGTGGTACCAGACTAGGCTATATTGATAGTGAAGACTACAGGAATGCAGGCTGCTCCCCCTTCTCTTCAACTGAATATGAATGTGTGTCTTCAACTGAATATGAATGTGTGTGTGTGTGTATATGTAGAGGAAAGTATACAAATGAAAGCAACAGAGAAAATTCCAGGAAAGGCACACGCGTGCATGTATGTATGTATGTATGTGTGTGTGTGTGTGTGTATTTTTTTTTCTTAGAGTGGAATGTTAAAAAAGAAAAAAGAGGAAGCAAATGGGTAAGCTGTTTATCTGGGCTCAGATTCTGGAAGGTGGGTCACAGATCAGAGCTGCTTCCTCCTGGGGTAAAATTATTCCAGGCTCCCCGGAACTACCTTGGCCCACCTTCCAGCTGAAACTCTGCAGGTGAAGCCCTCAAATTCCCCTTATCCCAGAAGCAGCAGGAGAAGATTCCTTACCATACAGATATAGTGGGGCTGCTCTATCAATCCACAGCATTAAACACAGAGAAGTAACCCACATCTATATCAGTGATTCCATGACTTTTATATCTCATATAATGTCAACATAAAAAAAAGGTGAAAAATAGCTCAGGCATAGGGCATGTATCTAGCATGAATGAGTCCATGGGTTCAATTCCCAGTACCAAAGGGGGGAAAGTGTACACACACACACACACACACACACACGTATTTTGGGGGATGCATACGCCATATATTTTTATTTTGCCAGATCAGATCATTTTAAAAGTAAACTTGACAAACAAAATAAATATATTCCTAAACAACTCCCTACCAATTACTGCATCATTTCAAATAGGAATAATTCAACACCAAAAAATAAGGACATAGTCTAAGACTAAGTGTTCTTTGGGTTAATAAATAAGGTCATATGAGAGACTATTATACCTTTTCCAGAGTTCTCATTTTTTCCTTGACCAGGAGAATGCTACTTTGTGGGCTGGCAAATTTCTCAGGAATTGTCTGAAAACAAGATCCTAGTAGCCTAAGGGCTCATCTAGCTCTGAGCTTACAGAATTACTCTTTAATAATTAATGTAAATAAAAAAGTAAATGAAAGAAAAAGGGAGTTGGAAGTATACATAGTATCAGTTAAACTAAAGAAAACAGTCAAAAAGATAGGGAGGTAGACTAAGGGCAAGGAAGTTTCCTGATGTTTTAAATAGAAGCTCTCTGTATTGCTAATGCTTCTACTCTCCACAAAAACCTCAAGAAATTTAGAGACCTGCTCAATTCTCAAACCACTGAATGTTACAAAGACTACTGTAATGATGCAACCTATGGACTCTATAGCCTGGTAAACACCAAACTCCCTTGGACTTGACAGAGGAGGAAGAAAGAGATGTTTATTTATATTGTAATTACCAGTTTAATATATACTGAAATAACAATGAGCAAATACAGGTTAATATACACTCAACCATTCACTCTCAAATTACATAAACACTCTTTACTTGAGTAGATAGAAGGTATAATCTAGTTTTTGGAAATGCTTAGTGTTTAACGAAAAACACTTTTGCTTATATCATCTTGCTTAATACTATAAAAATCCTGTGAGTTAAGCATTTTGTAGATGAGAGAAGGTAAGAAGACTTACTTATAAAAACCCAGAGAAAAAGCAAAAGCAAATGTATATTTCCAAAAGCTTAAATTCACTAACCCCTAAACACCTGCCACTCTGGGAGCATGCAGTATGTGTATTTGTCACCCACTTGAGGATGTCTCTAATTAAAACAAAATCATACAAAAACACCATACTGGGTCTGTGGGGGCTATTAGGATGTTGAAAACTTGAACTTTTACATTTCCTGACTTGGCAAGACTAGGTGGTTGGGGGAACTGAGCTAAAATTTTATTTTAATGTTATCTCAAACCAGGTTTCTGCATTTTGAGTTCCTGGAAGATCAAAGAGGGAGATTCTTGAGGATTAAGGCCAAGACAAAAAGCTGACCTTTTTGGGCAGTTTGTAGCAACTGACTGTCAAGTGACAGCAGTCAGTTTCAAAGGTCACATATCTCTTATTAAGCATACCAGCCATAATTCCTGTTGGTTTAGAGATTTGTAGGGTAAGATTTAGAATACAAAATTATATATAAAGTTGGAATCATATTTTAAATTGATATATAAGTTTAAAACAATATGCAATATGGTCTTCCAGAATTTATTTTTTTCACTGAATAGAGGAACTCTTAGGCATCAGAAATGCAAGGTGGCTAGACTAAAGAGCTACTATTTCTAATTGTTTAGGTTCCCCAGAGCAGGCTTTACAAGTGACAGACATAATTTCTCTGGTTTTTGTTATACAGAACATTAAGAATATCTGTTTCCTGACCGTCCACATTGGATAATAATACAGAAAGTGAAGGTTCATTATTACCTCCTAATACTTGGTGAATAATAAATCCAGTGTACTCTAAATGATTAGATCACAGAGAGCCACAAATTCTGCCAAGCATTAACTTTAGGTTAATCTTTGATTATATCATGAAAACATTCTCACTGCTATCATTTGAGTGGGTCCCCTGCAAATTCATGTGTTGGAACCTTAATTACTTAGTATAGCAATGTTGGAAGGTGGGGCCTGGTAGGAGGTGTTTGGGTGATAGGGACAGCACCCTCAAGAATGCATTAATGCTTTTTTCACAGGAATGGGTTTTAGGTATCACAAAAGTCTGACCCTCTTTTTTCTTTTCTGAACATACTTGCTTGTCCTTCCTCCTTCTGCCATGTTATGAAAGCAACACAAGTCTTCACCAGCGATGGTGGCCCAATCTAGGATTTCCAGACTCCAGAACCATAAGCCAAAATAAACCTCTTTTCTGTATAAATTACCCAGTCTCAGATATTCTGTTATAACAATAGAAAACAGACCTAAGACTCTCATCATTAAAAAAAAATGCAATGCTTCCCAGTGGAACACTTAAAATAGGTAAAGCAAAATCAAGGTATTTGATAGGCTGTCTTTGAAAAAACCATAAACACTTCAAAGTTCCAAACTGAACTTCACAATCTCCACATAACTTCAATACAGTAATAACATTTAGAACTATAGATATTAGGGTGTCCAAAGCCTTCCCTATGCGTAAGCTCTGCAGTTACCAGTGGACTAACAGCAAAAGTTTCCCTAAAGAGCCATACAAGTTCCTATAAGCAAGACTCTCAGTTGTAGGCTGTCCAGCTTTCCCCACTTTGATGAATTATGGTCTTGACTTCCTTTTGCAGCCAAAACAGAAGTTGTACTACTGTTGGACTTCACAAGAAAGTGAACATATTCTCTGCCCTTCAGCTCCAAATATTGTGCTCCCACATTGCCCTGAGCCTCCTGAAGTAGGTAGATTCCAGTCACACTTTGATCCAGGTACAGGAAAAGGGTTAAGAGGAGAACCACCAGGCTTCACAGGACTGCTTTACATATTTGGGTTATAAAAGTGCTGATTTAACCTTATGAGTAGTCCTTAAAGCCCAGGGATGACTGTGTTTGAGCTAGTTTTGTTAGAATATTTGCACTGACCCATTAGACCCTGGAACTTAAAGAGGAAGCTGTTGTATCCTCTTGTCTCCTTTGTCTTTCCATACAAGCATATCTTCTGAGCAATGAATAGGCTTCCTGGGCACCAAAGCTTGTTATTTCAACAATCTTTTCTGTAACTCTCAAGATACGTTAATATACTTTAAGTAGAAACATACACTTATTTTTTAAAGTGCCTTGAGTTCATGGAGAATATATTTACATACATATGCTGATCTCAAATCTTAAAGGAAGGCATTTTTCCAATGGGAGAAATTGAGGTGTAGATGGGTTAAAATGACTGGCCTGAGATAAATGAAACTGGTTTTAGATCTTTGGACATCTGGGTCTATTCTTACTTGTCTAAACTGCAGAACCTTCAATGCTTAAATACGATCATTGTCTGGGACCTTGAAGATAGCGCTCAGCACCTAACAAAGTTGATATCCTGGGGCAGCAGGACAGTTGGGCATCTGCCCTGACAACTGATTGACCCTGAATAGGTTATAATTTGATTCTGTAGAATCAAATTTCTTATCACCTATTGACAAGTTCAGCAGTATGGCAAAATCTTGGTTCAAGATAAGAGTAAAACAACCATTCTAAAAATAATCACCAAAACATGGGCAGAAGAATGCTGTGGGCTTCGGAGAAAGGCAGTGGCTCACTTCCTTCCGTACAGACCAGGCCCTTCCAACCACTTCTGTTTCTTGACACGACTAGTAACCAGGGAAGTTCTTTAACACTTCTCCTCCTTCTAGGCTCAGCCTACTACTTTGTTTTCCTAGTAAAATCCCTCCTCCACTATCTTCAATATTAAAGGTTCACTTTTCTGTGAGCATCAAGAGTCAGTGTGGAAACTTCCTACCTACTGAGTCCTTTCCTGGTTGAACTCTATGCCACCTGTTTGCTGCCCTGACACCTCACCCTTCCCCACGTCAACCTGTCTGACTCTAGCCCTGTATTTTCTTCAAACAGGTAGATCTCACAAAATTCTTATATATTTTTTTGCTCTTCTATAGTGAAAACTCAAGGTGGAATGATGTTCCAGCCTCTGAAGACTTTCAGAAAGGCCAGTCACTTTGGACAGGTAACACAAGTACGTGTTCTATACTACTGATATGTAGGATATGCATGCATTAGCACTCAGGAGCTAAAAGGGATGAATTCTAACAAGGTTGTGAACCCCTCAAACTCCCAAACACGACCAGAGCTTATAACTTTCCTTAAAATGCAACAGTATGTAATTCATTGTGCATTTGACCTCCAATGTCTGGCACTGGGCCAGTCTGAGAATCAGTGCCTGGGTTCTCTCTTAGCCATGCTTGCTTGGCATGGCTAAGAACTTCTGTACCCAGCCTGTCATCCTGCAAGGGAAACATCCATGCTTCAGGATACTATACTCTATTGCCTGCCAAGTCTTTTCTGGGGTCAGTTCTGGGCAGCCAAGGGTTAATGTTACAGCCATAACTGCTGTGGGTCTCTGGAGCCCTGCCCCTTCCCTGTGGAAGCCTGATATTACTACTCCTTACGTGACTATTGTTATCTGGAAAGGGTCGCAATTGTGAATCTTTCTTTATAGGTATAAACAGGGTCAAAATGACATCAAAGATTTCCTCAGCTGTAAAGAAATAGAGGACTGGATTTTCCTAAATTGGAAAGATCTATTCACCCAACTTGGATTGGCTTTAGATGTATGCTATTCCACATGGTGGCTACTATCCCATGTGGCTATTGAGCACTTGAAATGAAGCTAGTTCAAGATGAGATGAACTGTTAATGTAAAAGAGCATATCAGAGGCTTGAGACCAAGTACAATAAAATAATACAAAAATATCTCATAAACTTTTTGTACTGAGAACATATTAAAATGCTCACATTTCAGATAGATTGAGTTAATTAAAATATATTATTAGAATTAATGTTGCCTATGTCTTTTTGCTTTTTAAAATATGGTTTCTGGGAAGTTTAAAATCACTCATGTGGCTTGCATTTGTGATCCAGTGGCTCACATTTGATTTCTATTGGACAGCTCTGCTCCAGGCAAAACTCCTAACTTTGAAAGTTTATTTTTTATTGGTGCATTACAATTACATATAATACCAGGGGTTTGCTTTTAGAGAAAAGACGAATGTACTGAAGATCTGGTTTCAGGTATCCTTTTTAAAAATTAGACCCTTCTTGTGGACATCTCATCCATAAAACAGTTAGCTAGAACTCTGCAGGCGGGCTTATTACTTCTTCTCTGGGACAAAGTTGTGTAGTTGGGCTCTCATAGTCCTTTACTTATTTGATTTTATAGCCCAGTATTCATTTTCAATATCTCCAGATAATACAGAAAAGTGAAAAACTTACAGGTTTTGAGATGGTGAATCTGCTGCTGGAATGCACAGGTATTTAACTCCCTGTAAAATGATAAAAAAAAATATATATATATATATAAATAAAAATGAAAATATTATAGTCACTGTATAAAAATATTTGAATAAACTATAACTATTTACTCAGCCAAAAAATAAAAAAAAATAAAAAGGAGAAGTTTTTCATTCATCTTTTGTTGCCAAGGAACTGGAGAAAAACTAATTAAAGTTCCTGGTTCTTTTCTGTGGTTTTGCCTATAAATATGGTCTAGTTTGCAAACAGCTTGTAGGTTTAGACAAAATTCAAAGGGCTTCAAAAAAGTGAAAACTGAGTACTTTTCAGTAAGTGTCAACAAGTTTCAAAATTATCATCTTACATACTAGTACACATATTCCACATTTCCTATATATGTCATTTAGGATCTCGAAAATCCAAAAAGGAAGCACTGTTAGTCAAAACTTTAGCACAATGGCTAAAAAGTGTAGTGTCATGTTATAGCTTTCTATGTTAATTTTAGTATCATGACAGCTACAATTTCACCAATAGGAGTTTTAGATCCTTGAAATAATCTGCTTTATTTTGCTTGTTTTCCAGAACAGTAACTTTGGGTACCAAACTAACATTTTTCTTTAAAAATAATGGCCTATTTTGAAACAAACACACAGATAAAAAAACAAATGAACTTCAACCCTATAAAATAAAAAAAAAGTTTATGTAAATTTGTACTATAAAAATCATGATAAATTTGAGGTTTATCAAAAGCCAGTCTCACCTCTCTGTCAGAGGGATTATTGATGTGACAGTTCAAGAGCTCTTTAATATCAAGTAAAAATATAAAATATAAAAATCTCAGTATTTTTTGCAGAAGAATATGTCTAAAGAGTTAGATGAATCATTTTTAAACCCTCCTCTTGTAATTGCCTAATCTCATAGAATATTGTCATGCATCTCAGAAAATAAGGGGAAAAACCAGAAATTAGAAAAATAACCAATAAAAGAGAATACACAAAGGACAGATATGTAGAATGGCGATATAGGCAACCCCAAGTTCCTCAGAAGACTGGTAATTTTTCATTGAACTCTCTTAACTCCTATCATTAGGAATTTATGTGCTGTATTTACTAATAATAGTCTTAGAAGGAACAATTTGATCCATACTTTGCTAGTTCCTTACAGTATGACTTTTCCAATACAGGGTGGGGAATTCCATTCCCTATCTCCCCTGATGCTTAGGATCAAGGCACACAATCAGTTTTCATTGATCTGACACACAGGAGATGGACTTGGAACTAGTGGGCTGCAGAGCTCATTGGGCTGCTGTGTGATAAGGTCTGGGATCCTTCTGGAACTTTAGTTTAGAGCCTGTTTCTTCAGCTCTGCTGAGCATTCCTTAAGCTTTCAACCATTTCTTAATAAACCCCTTCCTGCTAAAACTGGCTCATATTGGGATCTGCCCTGAGAGATGATGCAACCCCCTGCTTCCTATCTCCCACAATTAGGAGAGGTGAGAAAATAACTACCCCCCCCCCCATAGTTTCTACGTATGTTTTTTTCAGCTTTGAAGAAACAATCAAATAATTTAATCATGATTTGAAGATAAAAGCATTACCAATCATGTAGCCAATCATTATATATTTCAGTAAAGGCTTCCTGAGTTCTTGAAGAAGATGAATGTAACTGCTGCTTATCCAAATGGAAACATTTTATCTGAGATAAAATGGGCTTTTAGCTTGCCAAAGGTCGAACTTAATGATCAGTTGGCAGAAGAGGAAAGGGAAGTAGTAGATTACCCCTCTTTGTTTGTCACACTCCACACCCAGCCTCCTTCTGTCGCTGTCCTTATTTTTTCCTGGACTCTCTGGGGGGCTGTGTTTTGCTGGGAATGTCTCACATTCTAAAGCCCCTCCAAACCCAGATTTGTATTATGCTGTGATCGAAGGGGCAAGGCTATTAAAAAGGAAATGCTACTGAAAGAAAAAAAAAAGTCATTTCACTCCTTACTTCCATAGAGGCCAAATAAGTGTATTGGTCTAGATATACACTCTGATCATTTTCTACAGCCACCATTGAAATGACTCACTGATTTTTTTTTTTTTTTAAGTGAGAGTTGGCAGTTGGATCCAATCCAGGAGCTTGTGAAATTCATTCCTCCCACACACTTCCTCCGACCTCCTTTCGGACCATACTTCCAGAAGGACAAGAGGATTCTCAAGTGTCCACCTCCCCTGCTACTGCCATCTGCAGTCTCAGCAACTTCAACAGAGAAAGGGCTCCAAAAGAATGCCCTGTAATAATGAAAATGCCTGCCTGTCCCAAATGTCAACAAACAACCACCTCATTCAAGTAGAATCTACAATCAGTCCAGTTTTGTATTGGGAGGAAAGAAATAATGAAGGAAAGAAGAAAATGGACTGAGGTAGGTTAAATAGCTCTTGCCTATTAAGATCAGTTACTGTAAATGCCAACAGCAGGGTGAGTAGAAAGCACTGTGCTTCTTTTAGGCACATTCCCTTAGTTGCTGCCTGGTATACCAAAGGACAAGACATTGGCCCCACAAAGCAGGAGAGCCCTGTCAGGGGGCAGGAGTATCTGCCAATCATAGGAAGATGACAAAAGGTATTATCCCTTGGGAGGCACAGAGGATGAGGAGGCAACTTTTGGCTGTGTTGGGCCCCTCACCTGCACAGCTGAGAAGAGCAAGTGACAGTTACAGCTTCCTATCTGTGCAACTTTGGAACAAAGTTTGGGGACCCGCTGCTGTTAAGGCAGGATGGAGAACATAAAACTAAAGATTGAGTTTTCTCAAAGACAGAATAACAAGAACAATAATAAACTTCCCTAGAATGATGCCTGACACATAGGTGTTCACTAAAGGTCTGCTGAGTCCTGAGACCAAGGTGAAAATCAATTCCCACAAAGATCACACTATGCGAATAGTTCTAGGGAAGAAAATACTGTCAAATACCCATTCCTTAATCCCTGGATCACAGAAATGGAAAAGCTGGGTTTGGGGACACACTAGGCAAGTAAAGGGCATGTTTTCTTTTCTTTTCTTTTTTGGTACTGGGGGTTGAACCCAGGGAGCTTAACCATAGCACCACATCCCCAACCGTTTTTATTTATGTTTTTAATTTTGAGACAGGGTCTTGCTAAGTTGCTGAGGCTAGCCTTGAATTTGTGAGCCTCCTGCCTCAGTCTCCCAAGATGCTGGGATTATAGGTTTGCAATACTGTGCTTGGCCAAAAGCATGTTTTCTATACACACACCAGTGACACTAGCCCACCTCCTGTGTACTCCAATGGGGATGTGAACCACTTCACTGTGATCTACAATAAGTATGCAAATTCAGCCACAGAAGGAGTCAAACTGTCAAAAAGGTTCAGCTGCTTGCTGCCCAAGAACATCTATTTATCTTGGCTTAGTCATTAACAAAGCAACATCTCTTGAAGGCCACAGACTACAGAACTCTACCTAAAAAAGGCATCAGATGCCTGCACATGTGCACAATTAATGACTGTTAGTTACTAATTCAGAAAGCAGCACACGGACCCCAGGACCATAAAAAAGCTGGACTCATTTAAAATTACCCTGGTACTAATGAGTGCAGTTGCACAAAAGTTTTCATGTGATGTGGAACAGCTATTTTTTTCTAATATGACTTATACAAAGGACTGCTCCCTGGTGGTGAAATTTGTAGAAAGACAATGAATAGGGGGTAGGATGTGTTTAGTTAAATTACAAAAATTACAGCAAACTCATGGATTAAAAAAATGTATGCAAACTTTAGAACAATCTGAAAACATTGGAATAAAAATAGCAATGTTTCCAGGGGCATAGCATTTGCTGCACATATTCACTTCCTTACATTACCTCTAAATATTTTTAAAAAACATAAAAATGAAATTGGTTATCTTCTCCCTTGAAATTAAAATTGTAAATAAATAAAAACTCAACACTTTCCATGAGGTTTCAAAAAAGTGAACTGGTAAAAGTCAACTAACATTAAATTTTTATGGCACTATCAGATGTCTTTATGGCTTTTCAATGCACAAGGCCTGTTTAGTATTGCACTAAATACAAAAAACAAGTTCGGTTAATAGAAAGAGCCCTGTTAATGCTCTAAGACTCTCATGATTCCTATGGTAGACAAAGAAAGAGCGGCAGATAATTTCTTTGGACTACATGGCCTTTTGAGTGGCTTAACATTTCCAGAGAACTCCAGCAATACTGATGAGGTGGGCACCAGAGGGAGAAAAAGGGGGAAGAATTTAAAAAAGTCGATACCTACTTCAAGGTAACCTCATTTTGTACTGAATATTCATTATACCAAAACATCACATCAATCAGTATGAAAACACACAGTATAAAAATTAGGAAAGCACTGAAAAGAAGTAAAAGGGGTAGGAGCTATTTGCCAAGGAAAGCTTTCTGACGACATTTTTGTGTTTAGGGTTTCAAAGACACAATAGACATCACTGGGCTGAGAAGAAGTTCAGAAAGTATTCTAGAAGCTCTATGTGAACCAAAGATCAAAGCTGTCCAAGTCCATGTTCTTTAAGCCTTTAATATTTTTCAGTTTTCTGTTTCAATGATTATAGTAACCACCAAAAGTAAAGTTCTGGTCCTTTCTTTGGGTCTGAAACTAAAGACTACACTTAAAACGATACACAGGAACAAACTTGAAAAGCAGGGCTGAGATTCTGATTGCAATACTAGAAAAGAGATCAAACTCTCGCTTGTTTCAAGTACAATTTCTAAAATTCACTGTTTCTCTCTTTATGAAACATCATAAGAGTCTTTTGAAGAATTCAGTTGATATTCTACTTTCAAAAAGAAAATCCAGCCCTCCCCCAGGAAGGCTAATTAAAGCCAGCTATGGAGTCAATCTTTGTCTCATCATTTGTAGCAATGTGGATGGAACTGGCAGACAATATATTGAGTGAAGTAAGTCAGG
This sequence comes from Marmota monax, assembly GCF_021218885.2. NCBI lineage: Eukaryota > Metazoa > Chordata > Mammalia > Rodentia > Sciuridae > Marmota > Marmota monax. Next base: position 464,647 of record NW_026693024.1, on the reverse strand, counting down.
GGCAAGAAAAGGCCTGCATGATCTTACACATGGAAGCAAAGAGTAGAATAATAGTTCCCAGATCCTGGGAAAGATGTGGGGGAAGGGGTAATGGAGAAAGGATGATAAGGGGTACAGGGGTACAGTTGGATAGGAGGAATCACTTTAATGCTCTACAATACAGTAGGATAAGGATGGTTGGTGATATTGTATATTTCAAAACATCTAGTAGAGTACATTTTAACTCTTGGTGTTACCAACATTAAGAAAAAATGTCAGAGATGGTTATCCTCATCTGATATATTGTATATATGTCATGAAATGTCACACTGTACTCCATAAGTATCTGTACTTGCTATGTGTCTATTTTTTTTTAAAAAAAGACTACAACTGTATCCCTACAGAAGCAAATTCAAAATATAAGTAGGAGAGTAAGTTCCCAAAGGGGCCAGAACCAGGACATTCATGCAGTGGAAAAGTTATTTTAGTTGCTAACAAAAATATCATGATTAGAACCCTTGGTTTCTCATCTTAGCCCAATCAGTCAGACACAGCATAGGCAAACCCAAAGTGGTTCCTCCAACAGAGATCATCTTTTCTTTGACAAATAAGTCCATTTAGGAAGTGTTGAGCTGGCCTTTGTAGTTTGCATATATATACCTGTACACATGTGTATACACCCACACATACACACAAACTCTGCTACTACTGATTTACAAACACCCATGAATGAGGTGAGTGGAACAAGCAAGAGAACCTATCAAGTTCTAATTTTACCAAATTCCTAAGAAGCTGGCTCCCAAAGAGAAAAATTGAAAGCAAAATTTAAATTTGGACTATCTTCATCTGATCAGAAGGTAGACTACAGCTTATACACTGTTACAAAAACACAAAAAGAAAGGGTTCTTCCATTGGAGACAACCACTTATAAAACTTTTTTTTTTAATTGTGGCAGAACACACATAACTTAACATATTGATTTTTTTTAATTATTATTTTTTTAGATGTAGTCACACAATGCTACCCAGACTAGACTCAAGTAATCCTCCTGGACTCAAGTAATCCTACCTGGTCTCAAGTAATCCTCCTGCCTCAGCCTTCCAAGTAGCTGGGACTATAGGCATGTATGGTTGAGCCCAGTTACCATCTTGATCATTGTCATGGAATTAAGTACATCCATGTGGTTGTACAAACATCATCACTATCTAACTCCAAACTGTCTCATCTTTCAAAACTGGAACTCTGTACTCATTCAACTAATTCCCCATTCTTCCTATTCACAGTCCTTACAATTACCCTCTCCTTTCTGTCTGTAAATCTGACTACTTCTGCACTTTTATCTAAACCTACTGGTAAGTAAATGCTAAAAAAAACTTAGCCTGGACTCTTGAAAGTCACAGATCCAAGAGATGGCAACTGCTGACTTGAAATTGCTCTTGTATGCTGTATGTTGGATCATCTCAGTCTCCTTTACACAGGCTTCTCACAGGCTTTTCTTTGAGTGTGTCTCTATTCCAGAGAAGGCTTATGAGGACTGCCACTTCACATATGTGTATGGGAGTCAAATACAGTACCTGGCCCTTGCATTTTGATTACTGTTTCTCCTCAAAATTTAAGAATTAACATACAGCCTATAACATTTGTAGAAACATTAAAAGTGAAGAGTAGAAGTCCAAATCATATCTCTAGAAGATTACATTCAAAAAGCACATATGTATGCCTATGGACTAAGACACAGAAGACAGCATAAAAAAAGTAAATAGGTAACATAAAGGAGGTGAGATTCTGGCCTCCTCTTTTATTATTATTACCACAGCAAAATTCTCAAAGAAATTACTGTAGATAATCATCACTGAAGATAGATATGGTCCTGTTGTGATGCTACGTAATACATTTTAAGCCTAGATTCTAAACTGAAGAGGCATTTATTTTCTTAAAGTACCCATTTGCCCCTGCTTCTTCCTGCATGCACTAAATTTAGGTAGCAGTGCTACAAATAACAACTTCCAAGAAATCTGTGGTCCTTGGTGGGGTGGGGAGTGGGTAGGAAGGTCAGAGTGGACAGACAAGATTTAGCCTTGGGCTTGATTTTGTGAGACAAAATGCAAATGAGAAACCTCCTACACCTGCTGGCTTCTTTCAGGTTAGTCAAAAATCGACATACATTTGACTCGGCAGATCAACAGATGAGAACTCAATGTTTATTTTTGTTCAAGGTATTTCAATGAAAAAGCTAAAGTGGGCCTCATAAGCACATAGGAGTTCCTTTAGCCAACGTGGAGAGGGTTATGGGGAGGTAGAGAGGAGATTCACACCATCTCCATCTCACCACCGAAAGCCTCTGCTGTAATTTCGGTTCAGTGTGAGGACCTGCTGATGTACACAATTGTGACTCATGAAAACTGGGGCCAGTTTCAGCAGACATTTCAAACCAAAGCAGTCTGCATATCACTTCACGCAGGTTACTGCTAAATAACCATATCAAAAATGGCCATGAATCAGCAGATAGATCACTAATTGACTCTTCAGGAGTGTTCTATGAATATCATTAAGGAAAACATTCTCTCTGTAAAAGATAAATATTTTATTGGGTCATGTGCAGCTACAACATATTCAGTGGTTCTTCCTTATCTGAAAAATGAAGACATTTCATCTTCAAAGTCCTTTTCCACTTGTCTACAAGCCCCTTTCCTAACCTCTACCTGTGTGCTCTCTCTGTCCCCAACTCCAGGGACACTGGGCTGCTTGTGACTGTCTCCAAATATTCTGTACTTTACTGCCACCCCTGAGTTCCTATAGTTTCATCTCTCTAGAATATCCTCTACCTTAGGACTCATCCAAATGGCTGTTCCTTATTGAAACCATCCCTAATGTACCGGTTCCCCTCACCTCCTGAGCCTCTATTTCCTGCAAAGAGTCCAGCTCCCTATTCTGAATGTCAGATGATATCACCTTTACACAGGTACCATGGCCCAGCACAGGGCCCAGGGCTGCTTGTGAATGGCCAATGTCTTCAACAGACCTCCCCAAACTTGGAATGGCCAGGTCCTATGGTAATTATATTTATACTGGTCTCCTAGATCTTATAGATCATTAGTAAATGCTTGCTATTGAGGGAAGCATTTGCCTGAGAGGACAGGTATATCTTTAGAATTTTAAAACTTATGGCCACCCACCCATTGTGCCCTAAAAGTGTTGCTGCTAAGCTGATTGAGGTACCTACAGCAGGCTGCAGAGTAACAACAGCAGTCTTAGAATGCCTAAGCATCCTCCTTACCTCTATTACCCACTGTCAATGGTCCCACAGCATGTGGTGAGAGGGATTACTAGCAATGCAAAATCATAACACGTAAATTCCAGGTTAAAATTCTTGGACATTTTCAGGACTGCATTAAACTAGGGACAACACAGCCCCAAGGCTCAAGCCTGGCCTGAGCTCCTGTGAGCATGCCTACTCAGTCAGAGAGGTTTCTCTAGCTACCTGTCAGGGAAGCCTGGGTGGGTAAACCAAGGCTGTGTTTACTGAGGCACAGTCATACCCTCCTATTATGTGTCCCCTCAAAGTCCCCAAACCTTATTTCCTGGGCCTTGACAGACAAAACTATGCTGAGTCCTTGTCTAGAGATTCCCATCTCACAAAGTCATTCTGATGACTTGAGTCCATTTTGCACATCATATTTTCTTCCCATTTAAATGTTTTCTGACAGAGAACACTGGTTTCTTAGAAAGCCTCCTCGTTAATCAAGAGCTGTGCTAGGGTTTCTTCCTTGCTCTGCTAGAAGAAGAGAGACAGAGGTATTTCTCTTGAATATAGGAGTTTTTAAAACAAGAAATGAGATTCAATATGTAAAAACTCTAATTGTAATGCCAGTACTCAGTAGGTGCAATAAACTGTTGATGGCAGGTCTGTGCTCAATGGCTCACCCTCAATGGCAGTCTTCTCTGCTCAGTTACCATCAAATGCAGCATCACAGAGACTGGGCTGAGTGAACACCAGTTGTATCTCCATGAGTACATATGTCTGAGCCAGGCTCACCTTCTCAGCTCTTTATGCCAGGGGTTATTTTTTCCTCTTTTGCAGATGACTAAACCAATGAGGTCTCAGGTGCCATTGCTTGTGACGGAAGAATAACTCAACTGCGGTGTGAGTTAGTGGCTTTGTAGGTGGCCTTTTGTCTTCAGGCTTGGACATGATGTGCAGCACTGAGGAAATGCTTTCTAATAGCTTTCATGACCCCTGAGCCTAACTCCATGTCCTTTGTCTGGGATCAGACCCCAGCAATGTTTGTTTTGGGAATAAGGCAAATGCTGACGGGCATGGTGCTACCCTCAAGGACTGGTCAGTCCTCCAAAGGTACGGCTCAGGGTCATGATGTGCTCACCCCAGAGGTGGTGAAGGTACATGCATGGGCAGCACAGAAGGGCCATGGAAGCTCTTGTCAGAAAACAAGCCCAGGGGGCTGGTAGGATGGGGAGAAGAGTCTCACAATGTGGTGAAATGAACTAAAGAGCCTGTACATCTGTTCTCCATGGCAATGTCTGATGTTAACACACAGCAGATGTGGCTGGAGAGCATGTTCTTCATTCTACTTAAGAACCAGCGTTCCAGAGCCAGGTGCGGTGGTGCACTTAGAATCCCAGCAATTCAGGCTGAGGCAGAAGGATCACAAGTTCAAGGCCAGACTCAGCAACTTTGTGAGACCCTCCCTGTCTCTCAATTAAAAACAAGTAAAAAAGACTGGGGATGTGGCTCAGTGGTTGAGCACCTCTCAGTGGTTCAGTTCAATTCCTGGTACCAAAAGGAAAACAAAAAAAAGGAAGAATGAACCAGTGTTCCAGGGCCTTCTCTCTCAGGGCGGCACTTCGTCACTCCCCCTCCCTAGGCCTGCCATGGTGGAACAATCTGACAGGCTATTTTTATTTTGACAGCTGCATCCTCTTGCACTGTAGCACAGAAGGAAGCCCCAGGCCACTCTGGTCAGAGCACATGTGGGAAAACACAAAGGTAGAAACAGCCTCAGCTACCAAGGAGGCCAGAGGCCCCTCACTGTGGTCAGCAGGGTCTCAGGATGACCAGTGGAAATAATCAGTTGTGATGCCACCACACATGCAGGAATAGCAGGAGCAGTTTTCATCATAACAGACAGGAAACTTCAGGTTAATGTAAAAATAAGACAATACAAAAACACAACATGTGGGAATGTGATTCCTACTTTGTTAATATGAGGATTGGATATGAGGTGCTCCCCCTAAAGTTCCTATGCTAGTGCAGGAATGTTCTGAGGTGCAATGATTAGATTATGAGAGCTGTGACCTAATCAGTGCTTCCTAGTTTGAATGAACTAACTGGGTGATAACTGAAGGTAGGTGGATGCAGCTAGAGGAGTTGGATTACTGGGGGCATGTCCAGGAAGGGTGCATCTTCTCTGCTATCCTTTCCTTACACACTCTCTCTGCTTTCTGGTCACCATGAGTGGAGCACCACTCCTCTGCTATACCTTTCCACCATGATGTTATACCTTAGCCTAAGCCCAGAGCAATGGAGTAGGCCGACCATGGACTGATACCTGTGAAACCATGAGCCTTAATAAAATTTTCTTCCTTTAAGTTGTTCTTGTGAGGTATTTTGTTCATAGCAATGAAAAGGTAACTAACACAGGCTTCTTAAAATTTCTTTAGGGCACAGGGTTGGACTATTCCCTAATGTTGTTTAAACTGACAATCCTTTAGAGTGATTTGGAACTGCCTTCCACTTAGGTGCTGTGGAGCTGGTCTCATGGACGAAGTATTTCATGAGTAGGCAAATTCAGTTTGTAACCACTCCACTATTGCTAGTCTCTGCCTCCTTTGTGGATAGCCTGAAATGACCTATGGACTACTCTGCCTAGGAACAGTTTCTAAGCCAATGTCTGGGCTCAGCTTTGTTCTTCTGAGATGCCTCGCCCCGAATTACAAAGTAATAGGCAGCCTATCTCCTTGCAGCTGTTCTGGGATGACAAAAGGACAGCCCACTCGCCACTTTCCATATATCTGCCCCTTGGTTCTGGTAGTGGCTGTGATTCTCACCAAAGGGGTCACAGGCCTTGTGGATCATCTCCCTTTAGTTGGGGAAAAAATCTGGGTCAAGAGAAAGAGAGTCTAATTAGAATTCAGACACACCTATTTCTTTTCCCTAGCTCAGCACTGAAAGCCACCTATGATTGCTTGCTGGAACTTTCACCACACATTTCATTTCTTTCCCATCATAGAAGAGGGTAAAAGGTAGCTGACAGTGCTCCTGCAGTGATCAAGGTTGAAACTTGACATCTGCCCTAGTTGTGGTGATAACTGAAAGGAGAGAAATAATTTCTCAATTCAAACCCATCCTTTCCCTGAAAACACACACATACAGATCTCCAGAACATCCCAGAGAATAAGACCAAAGAGAGGAGAACACATTTTACAAAGTAGTTAGGACACAGCTTGTTAACTTGGCTTGCACTGAGATGATGAAACCAGCTAGGTGCTATTGCTTTACTCTCAGAATTTTAAATAAGGCTGATCACTTCCCTTGCAGGTGTGGCAGGTCCACCTGCATTGCCTACCAGGCAATGAATTATTAAGAGCATCTGAAAACAGAAGATTTGCTTAAACCAATCTCCAGTAAACCAGGCTACATTTAAATCACTTTTCTTATGGCTAAAAACAAAACAGTGCCCATATTGACCTTTAAACCTGCTTTGGCTCTTAACCAACTGACCATCTTTGATTTCCCATTCAAACTTCTGCTTTCTGACTTGGACCTTCCACTCAAGGAGCCTGTGACCCATGGAATCCTTTTGGGGATACCATCCTACATCTCCACAATTCTTGGGCTTCTCTTGCTAGTTGGCCAGCCAAAGACTTGGCTTGGCCTCCTACTCTTATAAACTGTTCCTTGGCAGAGGAGTTCATAGGTCACTGCTGACTACACTGGCCTTAGAAGGAGGCAGAGAAAAGCAATGCTGGCATAGTCACAAACTAAATTTGCCTACTTTGTGAAATACCTTCTCCAGACCTAGACTTGGAGCCAGAAACACACTTTCCCTCCATGGATTCTCTCCTTGGGTTGTTTCCACAAAACCAAGCCATTCTTCCCTTTGAAATTCCTTTAAAATCATGTCCCCTATTGCCAGATTTGCTTTTTATGTCACTTTTAGCCCCTAAAGCAGCCACACATGAGGGACCTCTTTGGTTAGGAGTGATGACCAGGGCAACCTCAGAGTCTCACCTTGGGGTGGAACACAATACAACTCTGAACTTTGCTGGTGATCCTGCAGAGAACCACAAGGACTACATGCTGAGGAGTAGAGATGAACTAAAATGCACAAGGAGTTAAAAGGAATGATAAAGATGCATCCATCTCACAATGTAAATGTGGTGAGTGATGAGATCTTGTGCTAACATGTTTTGAAAGCATTTACCACAACACTATGTAAAAGCAAGATGGGATTATGATACAGTCATCATCTCCTGATCATGCTGTCTTAGCGTTTCTTACATGATTTTATTTAAATCCAAGGGCCTGGCTGCTTATATACACTGATAATTCTCAAATCTTTATATCCAGTCTGAGTCCTGGACTGAACTGACCCTCTGGGCACTCACATCCATAGTGGCACAGCTGTCTGTTCTATCAGTCCCTCAAGCTGTAACCTCAAACACTCCAAAACCTCTGCTGCTTCATCCCCCAAATCTAACTCCTAGCTAAATTCTATTCATTCCACCTGAGAAATGACTTTCTATATTTCGAAGCTGTTTTATGGGGTGCCTACAGGTTGATAGCATTATAACATCACAATGGGTTCTCTTCTTTCATTTATGTGGTTTCCCTTTTTACCCCAATGATTTTTTTCTTTTGCTTATACTTCTGTTGTATTTATTAAAACTATCACTATGCCCTCTTTCTTTTGGTTCATGTTTTTGCTGCACAATCTTTACCCATCCTTTTCCTTTTAATATTGTTTTGTTATTTTGTGGATTTTCTTCTAGGGGGGAAAACCCACTCCTCAGTGTCCCAGTTCAAACTCTCATCATTTCTAATCAGTTCTATAGCAAAAACGTCCCAGTGATCTCTGGGATATCCATCTCTTTCACTACATTCCATTTCCAAGTAAAGATCCTGGAAACGCGGTTGGAGTGTGTCTCCTGACTTTGTGTATAAATCTTGGATGAGTCTCCACTTCCCACATGATAAAGCTCAGACTCCTCAGCATGACAAATGAGACCTTTCCTAATCTGCTCTGAGCCTGCTTTTCCAGTCTGGCAACCCTGAATACCTGCTCCATTTTAGGAGAGCTAGGACACACCTTGCCTTTTGCACACCCTGTGCATTAGTACACTCTATCCTTCTGCATGCCCCATGTCACTGAATGTCCTGTATTCTTTACTCTTTGACATCCCCAACTCCAATTGTCTCTTCTTGCAATTACTATCGAGCACACTTGTATTACCATTTAGGACCACATAAAATTGTCACTTCTTTGGTGAAGCTTTGCTGGCTACCATTGCCTCCTGGGTTCCCTGGAGAACTCTGCATCTGGTGTGCATTTGAAACTTTGCTATTTTAAGATTTTATGCACCTGTTTACTTATTGGAAGGTCTCTTGTTCTCTTCAAATTTTATCCTTAATTCTTGCTGTAAGGTAGGTGCTCAATAAATGTTGGCTTAATCTGGAGGAATAACTTCCAATTTAGCCAAAAGAAGAAAGGAAGATAGTATTACTTTTGCCCCATTGTACAGACCACCCTCTCCAATCTATCATCAGAAGGAACTCCTTGGAGCATCTCTTATGGCTCCAGGGCTTATTCTCATTTCCGGACTTGCTTGAAGGGCTGCTCATTCTGGAGACATCTTTCTTCCTCCTTCCCACTTGGTCAAACTATACTAGTACTATGAAGCTGCTTCAACACCTCGGGCTTTATAGTCTTCCCCAGCCCATGGGAATTTAGATCTGTATAGACTGGCAGAGCTCTTACCATCTGGGCCACATGTTTCAACACTTATGTGCAACCTTGATGCAAGCAGTTTGAAAATAGATAGAGGAGGCTGCATGGTACATGGTTCTCCCAAAATCTTGATCTGAAGATCTTGGCTGATCTTGCTTACATGTGTATTCTCCACTGAGGACTGGAGGGACACAAACCAGGCAAGTCCACTCTACGAACACAGTCCTTGCACACATCTACTTAGAACCCAATCATGCACAAGCATCAGGAGAAGAGGGACAAGAAGGGAGCTTAGCAAGAAATACTCAAGAAACTGGGACTTAGTTGTATAAACTATTCCCAATTTCTGGAAGAATTCAGGCAGAGGTACAAGGTATTTCTTTGTATTATTTCTTACAATTTCATATGAACCTACAGTTATCTTAAAATTAAAAGTTAAAGATACACTCAAAAAAGAAAAAAAGAAAATGAGATTTGAAAGAAAAATCTAGAAAGAGTATTCAAGTGTGAGGAGATACTGGTCAATGAGTAAGAACACTAAAGACAAGGTCCACAGAGGAAACACTGGGGCCAACAGAAGGTGAAGGTAGAGTTCTTTCATTTATAGACAGAAACAAAATAGCTTCCTTTCTAGAAATCAACTCAGTACTAGAAAATTTCAGTCCTTCTGGTCTATTTGTGCTGCAGTACTTCTAGAACTCTATTTGCAAGTGAGTTGGTGGTAGAAGTGCTGTCAGGCAGATGGAAGTGCCTCTCAGGCACTTGACTGCCCACACACAAGGAACTTGGAGACAGCTTGATTCTAGAAAGAGCGATTACGAGGCAGTTTTCGATACCTACCATGATCATTTCTATTTGAGTCATATCTATTTAAGTCTGGGGTTGGCTTCAAACAAATTTGCCTTGACACATGAAAGCTGATGCAAGCTTGGGTAGAGCTGGTATCACTGATTCTTGGGTGACATCAAAGAGATTTTCCTAGAGAAGTGAAAACAACTGAGGTTTTCTGGAAACAACTACCAATCTGAAAACCATTCCAGGTCAAACAATGACTTGTTTCAAAGGTCCTGGATTTCACTAGCAACTTTATAGCAGGTTGTTTTTGCAGTGCCAATGAGATAAATAAAATCAGCCATTTTGGAGGAACCAGTGGCCATTCCAAATAGAAAATCTTGCTTAATGCTTCAAGTTGCATCACTAGGGTAATGTGTGAATCCTAAAAGAAGGAAATAAATTCATTCTGATGTCCAATCAATACAGCAAAACGGCAGCATACTAATGTTGAAAATAGTCTATACTATTAAAGATGTGTCTTACTCCTTTAAAGAGTAAGATGACCTAAATGACATAATTACTTTGTACCTGTTAACCATAGACCACAAGGATATAGCATGTCATGCATCATATATGAATTCACGAGACACAAACCATACTGATCATTACTTTTTGCTGAATAGGTGGGTTGGCTCCAACTCTTTGTTATTATGAACAGAGATATTTGTATACTTCTATGTGTACAAGATGTGGGCTTTAGGTGTTTATCCTCCTTGTGCTAGAAAAAAAGAGTGGCACATGGTTCAGGCAGGAAGAGCTTCTGGGTCCTGAGAGCCCAAAGACTGATGTGGTCACCAAGCAGAGAGAGAGAGACAGAGCAGAAGGTGATAGGTCTGAACTGAAGGTCTGCCTGCATGGCTGCCAGAGGAGGAGCACTGGAAATGGACCCTCCCTTCACAAGCCAGATTGTCAATCTCTGTGACCTGAATGTTCTCTCAGCTTCTCATGACTCGACAACAAGTTCCATGAAGTCTGAGATAATGTCTCCAACATCTCTGCCCCAACCTCAGGCACGGAGACTTGAGCATGGCAAATCTTCTTTTAATTGTTTATGTCTTAGATGAATGGTCCTCCTCATAGGACCAAGCTTCTATACAACCAAAGGCAGCTGAAGTACTCTGTAGAGATCAATCCAAATCACAGAAGCTTCACTGGGGATTCTGGGTTGCACTATGCCAATTCTTCCTGACAAATAAGGAACCACACAAACAGCCCATATATGGGAGGCTGCTTCATTAATTACTCATGGTTAATTAACCATTCTTTTTTTCCCCACTCTTTTTATTGTTTTAAATTTTATAAGTCAGCTATTTTTATTGCTTCTTTTTAGTTACACATAAGGATTCATTTTGACATAATTTTTAAAAAGTATAGAATATAGTTTGCTCAAATTCAGTCCCCAGTATTTCTCCTTTCCCTCATCTCCTCCCTAACTGAGGGGGAAGGAGAAGGGATTGGATAAGGGAAGAACGGAAGAATGACTCTAACCTAACTTCCATATATTTATTTATTCATTCTGCTTTCGTACTTCCAATGAGCCACAGTAATTAAAGATGTGATGTCTTGCTTTGGAATGGAGCTAAAACCCCACACAGCTCTCATTCTTTAGCAAGCATCCACAGAGGGGAGCTGGATGTGCTGGGCCTGAGCTGAATGCTGTCGGAACCAAAGAAACCCCACTTGTGGCACCCGCCTGGGACAGGCTTGCAGACCAGCCCAGGAGCCTGGCATGGGCCAGAAGACTTGAAACATCAAACAGAGGTTAGGTAGCTGTTTGATCTACTACAGGAGCTGCCACAGAGTGTATATAAGTCATGCCCCAACCAACAGGACAAAATTTATAGAGTAAGTGGGGAGCATGAGATTGGTGGCCACCGAAGTATCCCTTTTAGAGGAAGAAGAGTTGGGTCTGAGCTTTGAGGAAAGGAAGGGCAGACCCAGAAGGACAAATTCTATACATTGTTACTTATATGTGGAATTGAAGAAAAAAGAAAGCCAAACTTGTAGAGTGGTATTACGAGAAGCTGAGATGTGGGGGAACAGGGGAGACCATATTTGAGATTAGAGCACGCTGTATGCATGTGACATACCACACTGAACCCCGCTAATGTATGCAATTATTACGTGATAATAAAAAGTTTAAAAAACAGGGAGGGAAGGAAGAAAGAAGGAGGAATAGAAGCCTATTTCTTATACTTCAAACACCACTTAGCATCTTGTTCTGATTTGCTTTATATTTGGGCAGCCAACAAAATTTTAAGAGCAATGGAAAGGGTCAATGGAGGGACACATGACAGGGAGCATCAACAAAGGGTGAAAACACAGGACTATCCAAGCCCAATGGGCATCTCATCTCAGTGAGTTTCCTTATGAATAAACAGGTAAATGCAGGCAGCAGTAAAGACATAGAGAAAACAATACATTTCAGAACTAGGAGAAGTGGCCATCTACAAACAAGACTGAGAAGAAAATCAAATTCTGGGAGCAAATGTCTCAAAAAATGTCTTTAGTGTTAAAGGATATATAAAGCAGAATCAAGAATAAATGTCTGCCTATGAAAACACCCTTTTCTTCAAAAATACACATACACACTTGTTTATATATAAAAACCACACCTAAAATAGAAAATACCCAAGTCAAATCCTAGCTCATAAAATCTACCTAGTATATATAATATTCTCATTTGCATACATGTGTACATTTTTTCTCCATTGAATCCAACAATATGCATCATTTCAAAATCAAAATTCTTAGTGTTACCAACCACGGGAAGAAATGAGAATACTTTTAATGTATTTTAGTTAATAATGAAAAAAATAGTTTTGTTTCCTGCAGGTGGTCTGGTTAAATACAAAGAATGAAAAATGAAACAAACTCTGAAATTTTTACATTAGAAAGACAGAGGTGTTTCTTTTTTCAGGGGAAGGGAGAAACCTTTCATTGCTCGGTCTTACTTCCTCAGCACCTACAAACAATATCAGGTTTCTGATTTTAAAAATCACCATTTCTGAGATAGGAGTTTTCACCCCTGCTAAAATCTACAATAAACAGTAGATGCTGAAGACACCTGTTCACATCTATTCTCCAAAATTAGGAAATAGTTCTGAGCAAACAAAAGCAATTCCTTGGCCAAGTCCTAAGCAGAGCAATGGAATAACAAGGTATTTTATACCCCTAAATATTACAATTACAAATCTGGGTCTTTGTATTTGAAATGAACATATGTGTCAATGATTTTTTTCCTATAGTGAGCCAGTAACATATGCTTTGGTTTTGATACCAAAATACAGTCCCAAAGGATCATGTCTGGCAGGAAGATCCTTGCCTTTATAGTGAGAAGGCCTCGGGTTCCAGCACTGACTCTTCCAGGCATTAGCAATGATGTGTTACCCAGAAGAGTTATACCATGAAGGAACCTGGACAACATCATCTGCCTTGCTGGGCTCAGAATTCTTGGAAAATCATTAAGATTGTGGTGAGGAGTCAAGGCCATCCAGAGGAAGTCACATGCTGGCTTTTTCTACCAGCCTTCTTTTGGCTATAATATCACAAAACAAACTTTCTGATTTCCTAGTCATCACTAAAGTCCCAGTCAAATGTATGCTCACTGCAAATAGCCTCAAATTCATGAGCAGAAGAGGGACCTTGTTCTCTGGGCTTCTATTCTACTCTCTTCCTATTTGACTTGCCACCTGCCTACTCTAACTGGACTGTAATGATCATGAATGTTTATAAAATAACCAGGATATATATATATATATATCTTGTTTCTACACCAAGGGCTCTGCCAGGGCAGAGAGTGGAAAAAAAATCACTACTGTTATCTTGAGCACCTGTCCCTGGGCTTGGCATTAATAGAAGCTCAAGAAAGTCCTGTGCTGATGATGGTACGAGTAAACTAGCACTTTCATACACTGTTAGTAAGAGCACAAATGGTGCAACTCTAAAGCTAATCTGGCAATATCTGGCAATACAGCTGTCAGAAGTATCAGCCATGTTGGGCATGGTGGCACATGCTTATAATCCCAGAGGCTCGGGAGGCTAAGTCAGGAAGATTGTGAGTTCAAAGCCAGCCTCAGCAACTTAGCAAGACCCTGTTTCAAGATTAAAAAATAAAATATAGGGCTGGGGATGTTGCTCAGTGGTTAAGCACCCCTGGGTTTTATCCCAAAACTAAAAAAAAAAAAAGAAAGAAAGAAAAATAAGAAGAAGCATTAGCCATGCCAGGAGGGGACTGAGGCAGGGAGGCATGCAGGAAAATTCTAGTCTGGGAGACAAGACTGAGCTTCCCACCCCTCTGATCAGCTGTGGGATCTTGGCAATTCCCTCTACATTTCCCAAGTGCAGGTTTTTTGTCCACACAATGATGGAGTCAGATGATAATCTTGCATTCTATCCTTAGCAAGTTCTCAAAACAGAATGAGGAAAACAATATGGAAAGATGTTGATCTTTACCAAGATAGCCTCAGCTGGCAACAAGGTCCTCTACTCTCATTGCTTGAGCTTTGGGAGATGTATGGCACTCCTCTGAGCAAGTATGCACCTGGGAGGCTCACCCTAACTCCAGTGGGTGGCAGGTCCTTGGCCTAAGATCACCTTTTCCTGCTCCCCATGATCTGTAGTCCACAGACTACAGTTCCATGAGATCTTAGTAGGTGGTCACACAAACATGCATAACATAAACTGGATCCTTGCTCAGAAAGAAATGATAAATACATGTCTACAACACAAATCTTCTGAAGCTTTGTTCTTTCAACACAGCTATGAAATCTCCAGAAGGGTCTGTGGTGTGCTCAATTCCCTTAATTTATTTTTCCTTAAAGCAGCATATCCTAGGCCTACTGTTCAACAGCCTATTCTTTTTTTTTTCTGGTACTTGGGATTGAACCCAGGGCACTTGACCACTGAGCCACATCCCCTGCCCTAGTTTGTATTTTATTTAGAGACAGGGTCTCACTGAGTTGCTTAGTGCCTTGCTTTTGCTGAGGCTGGCTTTGAACTCGTGATCCTCCCATCTCAGCCCCTGGGATTACAGGTGTGTGCCACTATACCCGGCTCAATAGCCTATCCTTTGAGAATACTAAAAACCTTTGATCTGTTTCCTCATTTCTAGAAACCAAATTCAATATGCCTATCCTCTCTTGCTTAGCTGCCCTTGCAATAGAAGTAGACCTAAAGATTCTAAAAGCCCTTGAAAATTGATACAAAGTACCCTAGAGCTTTAAAACCTATTGAAATATAAGTTGGAAATGAACCAAGGAAGCATCTACAGTGAAGTGCTCAATGCCTACCTTCCTGGCAGCAAGGATCCTGACCCTGCTACATGGATGTAACAGCCCTCAAATCCTTCCATTTTAGATGGTACCCACCTCTCCACTTTATGCCCATCCCCAGACTACAGCTGCCCAAAGTAAGTAAGGGGCCATTCAGTAAACAAGCTTGGTTTTGAAGATTTCAGAAAATGAAGGGGGGGGGGTAGCTCTTTCCTCTCCCACACCTTGTTCCTCACCCATCCTTTAGGGTCCCCTACCAGGTAAGGGGATCAACTCACCCCCCATACTCTCCCCTTACACCTCCGTCCCTACCCTCTTTCCCTCCCACAGCATGGACCTGTGGAAGAATAAAATCCCTCTGTGAATTCCCTACCAGCTCCAACAATGTCCCATACTCATTTTAGGCTGGAAAAGTTCATGAACTGAATTTAAAATTTTAGACAGAAGACTGTTGAACAAAGCTCTGAAACCTCTGAGACTCTGTACTCTTATGGGCACATCAGCTCAAATAACTTTTAGTGCCCTGTTTCCCCATGCGTGCAGGAATAGAGATTATTGATGACTTTTAAAATAACATATTCAAGAATTACCTGTGATGTTAAAAATAAATATAATAAGATGGGCAATGTTTAAATCTTTTATGCTACAGTATAACCCTTAATAAATATGAAATCACATGGAAAAAGTTACTATAAGGTTAAGGTAACAATAGTGCCCAAAGAATGCAAAAAGATGTTTCTAAGTAAAAGCCATCATAGAAGGGTCACATAACCCTTCCCTTCCTCCCTTCTTCCTTCTCACCCTCTCTCCTTTCCCACCCCCTTCTTTCTTTTTCAAGGCAGAATTTTATCATTATAGACAATATATCCAGGGAATAAAAAAGATTCTGTAGTGATTGATGAAGAAACATAGTTTGCCCACAGCTCTGAGGTTTTATGCAAACAGTGGTCTCTTTGTACCTACTTGTTTCATTCTCCAGTTGTGGTTTCTATGTGTAGAAGGTAGAGGTGGGACAGATACGGGCTGGAGCTATCTCATTTCTAACACTCCAAGACCTTGTATCTTACAGAGAACTAACAATATGGAAAGATTTAAGGGCCACGGCCACATGATGTGTTCTACAAGATGGAGTATGAGGTGGCAAGGCAGGCTTGGTGGGTGAGGGTAGGAAGCTTCTATGTAATTTGTTAAAATAAAGGAAAACTCAAGTCTCCTTTTGTGATTTAAGAGGAAGTCAATCAAGACCAGATTGTAGTTTAACTTGGCCATAGCTTGGCTATGTTTTAAACAGCAATGATTATTATTGGTTTTAAAAATAAAACCAATATTTTCAAAGAAATGTTGACTTAAAAAAAAGTTCTGCTGTTGCTTCTGATAAAATCATGCTCCAAATAAATTTTTAAAACTTTAGCAAAAAAATTATGAGCTAAAACAACAGAAGGAAGTATAGCTCCCAGATCTGGAGGGATGTACTGAGGTTTATTTACCACCTATGATTGGTTCTCTGGTACAATACTGTTTAATAGAATCATTTATCATTCTATATCCTTATTTGATTTAGCTTGTTGTACACTAACCAAAATCTGTCAGCTCTAATGGCTAAAGAAAATACATAAATTTAACATAAAAATTATTACCTACTCTTGTACAATATGAATTTCAATAAAAACAGCTTGAACCAGGATTATTTCTTTCAGAACAAAGCACCCCTCCCTTTCCAACACCCCACCCTAAAATAGAAAAACACACACATCACAACCATACATGCATTATTTTCTAAAAAGAGGCAACTTGGGCTGTGTCAAGGCTAACAAACAGAAATAGATTTTACTCCTGGCCAACAGCTCAAACCATCCATCAGGGTAAATTGAAGATGTTTTTGGAATTAAGTGTACAAGCAGACACACCCTGTTTACCCAAAACCGTAAAACATGACAATTTCCACACTAACAGTTTCCATCCCAGAGTAGTGCTGGAAAATTATCAGGGACAATTTACTTTCCACTGTCTTTTATTCCTGAATGCAAATGGTAGATCCTTGAGTTTACAAGGGGGTGGGGGTAGGAGTGAATAATAAACTTTAATTCTTGTGGATTCTAAAACCAGAAATAATTTTGAAAGAATGACAATAGATTTTATTTCTTTACTTTTGTTCCTGTGGTGTTGGGGATCGAACAGAGGGCCTTGGGTATGTTAAGCAAGCTCTCCATCACTGAGCTACATCTGTGTCTTGAAAATGGATTTTAAATGTCCTTAAAACCCAGAGGGAAATGGAGCCTCAGTTTAATTTTTTGGCATTTAACCAAGAAAGCCAAACCAGCAATACAGCAGGAGTACAATCAGAAAGAAGGACACGCCCTTCCACCAAGCCACAGGCAGAACATAAACATAAACTTGGACTGAGCCCAAAATTAATACCACCAGCAATCACAGGAGCACACTCATGTCGGAAAGAATACAGCTGCCTTCATTAATGTCATATGCAGAATACAAATGCATGCACGGGCTCTCACAGAACATATACATGGCTCTCTCTTACCTCCAACATGGGCCGGGCACTATCATGGACAGATAGAATATGTGTCACCTTGTTCTTGCTCAATTGCTCTGCGTCTCTTGCATCTGTCATCCAAGAAAGGGGATGGACAATTTAATATTCTCTGCAAATTAATTACAACACAACATGACTTGCACATTTCTTTCTTGAAATTTCATAATTGACCCTATCTAGAACAATCAAATGGAAGGAATTTAGGGCTACTACTTTATGCATTTTGCCTAAATTTATTTCTGACTGGCATATCTTTTGATCCAAAGTATTGCTCTAAAACTTAAAATGTATTTAAATTAATAAACATTATGATCATGATGGCTGTTGTTCAAGAAAAGTCATTTTATGAGGTCATTTTATAGTCAGCATGTATAAGCCACTCATCCTCAGGTCAGTCTTTTTACATGAGACATGTAACAATAAAGATGTTTAAAATATTTAAAAGCCCAATTACCTCTTAATGATTAGTGATCTAACTTGAAACTAAATACTAAAGATCACTTACAAGACAGAGGAATAGGTATTTCTTGACCTTGACATCAAAAGCAGGGAAAAGTCTAGACTGAGGTAAGACTGTGGTTTAGTTATATATCTATATTCACTTCCAATCAAAGGAAAAAATGGAAGATATTTTAGAAATTCCAAACAAAATTGTCCATCAGTTGTCAATAGACTATTAAGTTATCTGCATATGAATCTAAAGAGACACCAAAATTATATTCCCTTCTCATACTCTTACCTGTAGAAAAGACCCAATGACATGATCCTCCAAATTAAAACCCTCTGCTAGTTTACAAAAATGGGGAGCCAGCAAAAAAAAGGAGGAAAGAAGTCAGCTTTCTTGAGCCTTTGGCCTGGCCAAGTTCTTCAAAAGACACAGGTTCAAAGGGATTTAACGGCAAGTGCTTTATTATTACATTTCTGGAGAACATTTCATGGTATGGGGAAATGCTCAGGATATAATGTTAAGCCAGGAAAAAAATCAATAATCAAACTATAAATATAGTATACCAAATCTGTAATGCCCAATTTGTAAAAACATGTAAGGATACACACACACATGGTGCTGAACTGATATACAGGTTTATTAAGAGACAGAATTTACCGTGTTTTTTTTTCCCTTGTGTAAGTTGTGTGTATTCTGCACAAGCGGTTCTAAGAGTTCAACATGCCCCAAACTATTTGGTAGACTTGTTAGAAAGGCAGATTCCTGGGATCCGATTAAGTTCTAGGTCTACAGTGGAACTAAGAAATTTACACTTCTAACGGGCTTTGAAGATGAAGCAGAAATTTAAGAGATGCTCTTCCAAATACTCAGCAAGGTCAGGAAAAAGCCTTTAAAAGTAATAGTACAATATTGGTCTATATTTACTTTCTTCATTGTTTAACTATCTTGAGCTTCAAATTTCAATATGCACAGTAGCTGTTTCCATCACACACATGGGGACACAATTCTAGCCCCCAGCCACTACCACAAGTTGGGATATTAGCCAGATTAATTTTAAATTAGACGGTACTATACAGTTTGTATTTGGAAGGTTCCCCCAATGGCCCTTGTGTTAAAGGATTGACCCTCGGCTTGGTGCTACTGGAAGGTGATGGAAACTTTGGGAGGTGGAGCCTGGTACTGAGATGTTTTAGGTTGCTGGGGTTGTGACATTGAAAAGGACTGGTGAGACACTAGCCTCTTCCTCTCTTTATTTTTCTTCCCAGCTGCCATAACATCAGCAGCTTCCTGTACCCTGCATTCCTACTACAATGTGTTACTTTACCATGGGCCCCCAAAGCAATGGGTCAACAACCACAAACTGAAACTTCCAAAATGGTGAGCCAAAACAACATGGTAAGTTGACTGCCTATTATATTTATTATAGTAACAGAAAGCTGACTAACACAGGCAGGAACAGGAATCCTTTAGGAACCCACAGGCAGCTGGTTCCCACATTCATACTAAAATGCATTTCGCCAATCATTGCCAATATGAGTATTTTTAGACAAGTAGTGAAACAAGATAAATTGGAGCTTCTGAAGCCCACAGACAATGTAGCCAAATGGGAACAGCCTGATGAAGCAGGCTCATATGATGGTCTTCTCCAGGGTTCTCCCAGATTCCAATTCTTCCAGCATTTGAATCTTAACAACCAATATTTATTTAAATGTATGATGGGCCTGCCATATCCAAGGGTTTCACATTCTGCAATATCAGATAAAAAATTTGAAAAAAACCCTGCATCTATATTGAACACATATAGACTTTATTAGTCATTATTCCCTAAACAACACAGTATAACAACTATTTGCATAGCATTTATATTGTATTAGGTATCATAGGTAATCTAGAAGTGATTTTAAAATATACAAAAGGATATATGTAGGTTATATGCAAATGCTATGGAATTTTATATAAGGAATGTGAGCATCCACAAATTTTGGTATCCATGGGGTATCCTGGAACCAATCCCCAGAAGGTATGGAGTGAAGACTACGCTTTTTTTTTCTTTTTATAATAGCTTTATGGAGATATAATTCACATGCCATAAAAATTCACCTTTTTAAAAGTGTACAGTGTGATGATTTTTAGTACATTCACAGAGTTGTGAAACCAGCACTACACAACTAATCCCATAATCATAATCTAAATATAATTTTATAATATAGATTAAGATTTTTAAAAGGTGGTTTAGGGATAATGTTATACAGATGTGAATACAGAACCCAATCAATACCACATACAAACCATGGACTACAGAAAAGGGAAGTGACCTGACCCAGGCCGATGCAGCTCTCCTGCTGCCTGCTTTATTTCACGCAGTGCTGTCTGTGCAGGTGCACTACTTTGAGATTACCTTTTCCCGTAGGCTCCATCCATGAACTTGGGGTTCACTCAAAACTGCTAGAGGATGACAATGGGCTTATCATTCCTTTTTTCACATTTAGTTTTTGATACATACAAACATACAAATTGTACATATGAATGGGGTGTCATTTGATCTTTTGATGCATGTATATGTTGTAAAATATTTAAATCAGATTAAACATATTAACTCAAACATTTATTTTATTTTATGATGAATACTTTCAAAATCATTTTTTCTAGCTTTTTGAAAGATACAATACATTATCATTACCAACTGTCACCCTGCTATATGACAGCACAACAGAACTTCTTGCTCCTATCTAACTGTAACTTAGCGCCAACTGACCAACATTTCTCCATGCCTTCTCCCAAGATCTTGTCTTCTTACTGACATCAAATCATTGGTTTCTCTGGGTGGCAACCTAGGGCCATAGGATTGGTCATGAACACAGCTGTTAGGCTCAAAGTGGGGCCACCAGTGTGCACCAACCTGCATATGCACAAGCATGTAAGTTTCCAGCAGCCCTCCAATTAACAGCATGGTATCAGAAATGTGGATTCCCAAGCCCATCTCAGACCTACTCTGTAATTAAAATTTGTACTTTAATAAGAACCCCAGTTCCTGTGTGCCTTGTAACCAAGTCCTGGAGGGCATGGAGTGAGTGACCTTTGACCTCTTGCCAATGGAGCCCAACATGGAGTGTTGGTATGTACTATTTCTAAAAACTACTCAGAGTCACTTGGAATAAAAAAAGCAACAAGTTCATAACCAACAGGAAAGTTAGAGGTTAGAATTCACATGTTAAAAAAAAATCTAGAGGGACATTAGCCACAGGTGTCTCAGGATATGGAGTTATTGAGAAGTCTCATCTTCTTTAGTATTGTTCAATCATGTTTGGATTTGTTGATCTGTTTTACTAATTGGCACACATTATTTTTATAATTAGGAAAAATAAAACTTTAAAAATACTGTTCCCAAGTATAAATGTGTTAATGAGTAACATGAACAGCCAATTACTCAGTGGTAATTTCTAACCAAATTCTTTTCTCCTGTCTGCCAAGACCTCTCTGGGCCCTTGGACTCTTGCATACCCCTGCCTTTGTTTACCCTGGAGGCTTCCATGACTTCTGAAGAAACGAATACCTTCTTTACATAAAGTGAGCACTGAAATAGTAATGTCCACCAATTTTGTCCCCTCTGGATTGTCTATTCCCCACCTGGCACGGAAGGCCCCATGGATACTGGTAAGACCTTACTGGGGTATCAGGGAGCTTATCTGAAGACTCTGTACTCCAAAGGGCAAAGTGACTCCACATGTTTCCCTAGGAAGGGGAATTACAGCTCTTGTTCTTAGGCTGATAACGAAAGTGAGCAAGGGCAGTCCGTCCTAAGGTATGGGGAATACCAGAGTGGCCACGGGAAATGAGCTAGTCTGGCAAAAGACAAGCAGAACCATCTTTGAATAAAATTTAACAAAACTGTATTGGGGCATGCATTAGAAATCACCCCTCTCAACACACCCTCTAGAAAACATGGATGTTTGGGTAGGAAAAACTTCTGGAGCACTTGCCACTCTACTTCGGGGATTCCAGAGTCAGGGGAGGAGGGTGAAGGGACGTCTCTTCTTTAAGTAGAGCCTGCACCCTCTGCTCTGCTCCGAGCCCAGGCCACATGCTGAATCATTTCCCAAACAACCTTCCAATCTTTTTTTATGTTCTACTTCCTAATGAGAAATTAATTTAAAGGCATCTAGAGTTATGAATTATAACTTCTAGAGTTATGAAATTGGTGTAGGTGGGGTCAACGTTAAGCCAGACACTTTCCAATCTGGAGTGGGAACTGAGACGGGGCAGTCAACCTGCTCTCTTCTTGACCACACCCTGGCTCTGATGCTTTCTGGTGCTGACCTTGGGCACACTTTTCTATGCCTCATTTTCCTCATCTGTAAAGGAGGGACAATGGTAAGAGTACCCACCTTAAAGGACTGCTGTAAGGACTAAATGATAGAAAAAGGCTTGGAACAGTGCCTGATATGTGGTAAACATATGGTCATTTTCATCATCTGCAAAGGGTTGGATGTGGTTTGTGCCTCAAGGATTTATGCACTAGAAGCTTTATCCCCATTGTGGTGTTGCTAAAGTGCTGGTACTTTTAAGAGATGAGCTTAGTAGAAGGTAATCAGATCTGCTCTCAGAGGGGATTAATTCTGGGTTTGAGGAGTGAGTTAGTTCTCCTAAGAGCAAGCTGTTATAAAGTGGGGCCTCCCCACATGCTTGGACCCTCTGTGCATACCCAGTTTCCTTTCTGATTTCTCTGCCATATTGTGAGAATGCTGGTGTCATGCAATCGATCCTCCAGAACTGTGAACTGAATAAATTTGTTTTCTTTATAAAGTATCCAAGCCAGAGCAGTGTTGCATGCCTGTAAGCTCAGTGACTTGGGAGGCTGAGGAAGGATGACTGCACAATTTTGAGGCCAGCCTTAGCAACTTAGCAAGGCCCTAAGCAACTTGGTTATACACTGTCTGTAAAATAAAATAAAATAAAATAAAATAAAATGCTCAGTGGCTAAATGCCCCTGGGTTTAGTTCCTGGTATGTAAGTAAGTAAGTAAATAAGTAAATAAATAAATTACACAGTCTAATACACTACCACTATTATTATTCCATGGGTCTCAATCTGTGTCACCTCTGAATGTTTTCAAATCCACACTGGCTGCAAAGACATTCAAATCCAGGTTAAGCTGACAGAAGACCAGCTCAGACTCAAATGCAGTTATTGGCTCACTCAACTTCGTCTGAACCACTGGGACCCACTACCTGATACAGTCTGTATCACCAGCAGACACAGAACTGAAGCTCTGTGACCTTGAACATGAACTCCATGCATATCACCCCACATACACAGTGAATAGCTTGTTCCCACCCTTCTAGATTTTTGTGGACATCTTCGAACAATGAGGGCTTTCTTTGTCAGCTGACATCTACATTTGCCTGTGCCAAGTTGTGAGGAAGCAGTGAACCCCACCCACTAGCCCAGGCAGGAGTGGTTCTTTCTCGCTGCCACTCCCTGCCTCTCCTCCTGACACCTGTGCAGAACTGGCTGCTGGGTACAGGTCACTGCAACGGAGGGCTCCCAGCAAAGCCTCCAAGACCTGGCTCTGAGGGCTGGGTTTGTGGTGGAAAATCACCAGGTGTTGGAAAACTGTGATTCAATGCAAAATTGGAGAAAGAGAAGGAAAAAAAAAAGGGAGTTGAAGATAATATGTAGGAGATCCCACTGGAAGGACAGAGAGTATTAAGGAAGGAAGGGGGTATGGACAAAAGGAAGGAAGAAAGGGGAAGATGGAGTGGAGGAGTGGGAGGGAAGGAGATGGGGCAGGAAAGAGGAGTGACTAGTTTTCTTCATGCATTTCTATACTTCTTGCTGTATTACACTAGGTTTACTGTATTTATAATTTAAAAGGAAGGGTAAGTGACTAAATGAGACATAGATAATGCATAGATAATGACTGGGTTCATTTTCCTGGAGCAAGAAAGAGTCCACGTTTTCCCCTGGGCTTCCACCCTTGCTCACTCACACTGCCCAGTTGCCCACTACAGATACGGCAAGGTGTCCATACTTTATGAGCATCTATATTATTCTCAAGACAGTGACAACCTGAAGTGTGGTACACTTTACAGATGGGAGTGAAAATTTCCTTCATCAGGCACCAGACGCTGAGCTAATAGCATGACTGTGCTGTCTGGCTCGGCTTCACCAGGATGGCCCATGAGACTGATGTCACCATCCCACCCTGCATGACCAGACTACATAATTCATCTGTGGTCACGTAACTGGCTGTGAGTAGAGGGGTACCCAGCATTCCAAGGCAAGCCACCTGACATCTCTCTGCACTCTGCAGACCCCTTCCTGGTCCCTACCTGTGCCTGGACTCTGAATATCCTTGGATGAGAACACCTGCCTATATCCACAGGGCCAGCTTTCAACAAGCAGCAGAATGGATGGGTTAACTCACAGCACTATAGAGATGAAACATGACTTTTCTTTCCTGCTTCTTGCCAATGCACTGCACTAACATTCCTTTGTTTTATTTTTTTGAGGGACAGGGATCTAACTCAGGGCTTCACACTCACTGGGCAAGTGCTCTACTGTGAGCTAAACTATGCCCTTTATTCCTTTGTTTTAGGTAAGCTTCAAGCCTGGTATTTAATAAGTATTTGGTGAATTACTGACTGAATACAACACAATCACATACTAATAAGAATAACTGAAGGCACCGGCAAAGGATTAAACACTTGAACAGGGAGAGGTGTGCTTAGAATAAGACCCTTAATAGGTAAAACCCCAAACAAGAACCCCAAAACTGTAAAGGATTCCTGTGTCATTGAATACTCAACAACACATTATAGATTTTAGTATAAAAGAGTTTCAAACATTTTCTTAATGCTGTGCATGGTGTATCCCTCTAAAAGAAGATAGCTTTCTATGAGTCAGGTTAAAATTCTGATATACTGTTGTCAGAAGTACTAAATTTGGTCTGTGTTTATATAAAATTTTCATTTGCAAACATACGTAGCAATTTTAAGAACATAGCCTAAACTCTGTTCTCAAACCTAAAGATGACCCCCATGAAAGCAGTTAATAGTAGCTCACTAAATAACTCTCTAAAGATATTTGCTCGGTTAATGTATCCCACCAGGCACCCAGCCTGGCTACCACAAAGTACTCACTGCTTTTTCAGAACTACTGAGCTTACTAATTTAGGAACTCCAGTACTATTTTTAACATGTTCTAGTAGTAATTAGCAGCTGTCAGCTCCTTGTGCTCAATTCTTTTTGAGACTGATTAGGGGTACTAGAGTCCTACAGCAGGGTAGAAAGGGAAATAAACATTATTCAGAGAAATCATAAAGATTACACCATCAGCCTGAACCTGAACTCACAAATTTAAGTAGCAGCCAGAAAACAGGAGCAGTTTTTTTTTTTTTTCCTTTTTTGTCTTCCTAGGGATTGAACCCAGGGCCTTCTGCATACAAGGCAAACATTCTACCAACTGAGCTATATCCCCAGCCCTGAAAACAGGAGCAATTTTGATTCTGCTTATCTTCCGGCTTATTGGGGGAAGGAGAACTGGCCTCATATGATCAGATTTGGCGCTTCCAACCCAAAACAGGTGTAGACTTGTCTGATTTTCCTAGGTTCATCCATCCTGTTAAGTGTACCTCATCTCAGTGCTAAGGAACCAGTGTTTTCACTTACCCAAACTCAAATGTCACAGAGCAGAAGGCCCAGTCCCCTCCCTAGAAGCCCACCATCTGCTTGGTTCTGTGGATGAGTCAAAAATAGTCAATAGTTGATTGAAAATCAATAAAAATACTGAATAATCAGCAAAGAAATGTGTGGGAGGTCAACTCCAGCAAAATTGGCACTCATGTTTCCCAGATGATTTTTAAAAAAAACATGCTTCTGAAATTTATTATCCATAGCTCGAAAATGAAAGTGACAAAGGATTTATTTAAATAAGCTACATTGCTGCTAAATGTGCCTGTTGCTCACTATATTTTGATAATAATATTCCAGGAAGGGTAGAGTTAAGAGGAGGATCCAAGGTCAAGTTGGCATCTACACAGACCCACACCACTCAGGGAGGCTTGGCCAAGGAGTCAGGACATGGGTGCAAATGATGGCTACTTCTAGGACAGGTGTGTGTAGGCAGTTTACACCTTGCCTGCCACTCATATTATGAGGAGTCTAAAAATGATCTTTTAAAAAGTGAACTTATTTTTGATGGAAACAATACAATGGTCTACCAACAAATGAATGGAAAACAAAATGTGGTCTCTCTACACAATGGACTATTATTCAGTCTTTAAAAAGAGGGAAATTCTGACACTTGCTATCATGTGTGTGGATTCAGGACATTACCCTCAGTGAAATATGCCAGTCATAGGACAACTACAGCTTGATTCACACTGCTAAGGACTGGGGAGGGGAAACAGGAAATTTGTGTTTAAGGGGGTGCAGAGTTTCAACTTGGGAAGAGGAGAAAGTTCTGGAAATGGAGAGTCATGATGGTTACACAACTAACCGAGTGAATGTAGCTAATGCCACTGACTTGTTCACTTAAAAATTGTTAAGATGGCAGATTTTCTCAATAATTAAAAAGATAACTCACCTTTGAAGTTGCCGATGTACAGGCCAGGCAAGATCTAGGAGAGAGACACAGGAAGTGAGTGTCGTAGACCCCAAGAAGACAGTGTTGTGCAGAGGTGGAGCCCTCACCTGAGCTGTGAGACCCAGTACAGCCTGGTATGTCACCTGCCACACCCACTTCCTAGAAACTCTCCTGACAGAGGGCATAGGGGACCCCCCACTCTCAGCTCCAGCCTCCAGACTGTTAGCTGTCAGCTCCTTGTGCTCAATTCTTTTTGAGGCTGATTAGGGGTACTAGAGTCCTAGTAGACCAGGACTACTAGGGTAGAAAGGGAAATAAACATTATTCAGAGAAATCATAAAGACTGCACCAACCATCTGAATATGAACTCACAAATTCAAACAGCAGTCTTTTTTCTTTCTTTTTTGTGTTCCTAGGAATTGAACCCTAGTAGCCCACAGCCAGTAGGAAACCTGCTCAAAGGACCTGGTGATGGCTGCACATGTGTGTCCATCAACTCACTAAGCTTAAGACCCAAACTGTATGCTGTCCTCCCTCAAGGGCTGAGGCATTCTGAGAGTCCCCTCCCCCAACCCTCCTGCCTACCTTTTCCTCTACTGCACTTTTCTGAAGGCCCTG
Organism: Marmota monax; assembly: GCF_021218885.2. Taxonomy (NCBI): domain Eukaryota; kingdom Metazoa; phylum Chordata; class Mammalia; order Rodentia; family Sciuridae; genus Marmota; species Marmota monax. The sequence continues at coordinate 437,392 of NW_026693024.1, read as the reverse complement.
ACAAACCCTATACTCTGCTGCCCAAAGCCTTTGCACATGTTGTGCCTACTGCCAGGCAGCTGTGAACTCACCCTGGTGAGGCCTGTCCTGAACCCCAAGACTGGGGGTGACACTGCATCAATGCCCACAGTGCTCTGTGTCCCCCACTCAGTGATGCTGTGGCAGGGCATGCCAAGGTCCATCCCTCTGCTGCACTGGAAAGCCCCTTGAGTACCAAACATACCCTGTCACTGACTGCTGCAGCCTTGGCTCCTGGACCATGTGATTATCATTCAATAAAGAATTGATAACTGCACGAATATACTCAATATACTTAGGCTGATAAGGATACACATTTGCTCAAAATTCTTATCTTGCTAGTCCTTTGCTTGGACACTGCTCTGGAATCTAAACAATGCTGCTATGATTTGAAGGTATGTGAAGTTCACTGGTTTTGCAGATGCCCAGATACTTAAGACACACCCTCCTGTCAGCACCCACTCACTGCCAGCTCAGGCCTCTCATGGTCTCTATTTTCATCCACTCCCACTGAGAAGCCAAAAGCAGCCTGTGGTCATGTTCCTCACATGCGCTGACTTCATCAGGCATCTTCCTGACTATTGGCTGCCTTGCTACAAACCCATGACATGGATCAAATCACTGCAGGGGGTCTCCTGTGGTACCTGGCAGATCCACAGGGTTAGCTTCTGTGTAGACTGAGGGGTCAGAGGGCCAACCAGCCAAACTGAAACACTTTGGGGAATGAAAAGAGACACTGTGATTACTGTGGGACAAAAGGCAGAACCCAGAAGAGACCTGGGCAGGCGGCAGAAGGATTGCTCTGGATGACTCAATACCCAGGGACACAAAATTAGCCTGAAGAGTGTCCCATGGATCCTCAAGGTCAGTCATGTGCCTGATGGAGGTCACAGCAGGAGGCAGGCCAGGTTAGCTCTGTAGCTAAGAACTATGAAACAATAGAAGACACCAGTTCCATTGCTAAGGAGCTCAACATTTGACAGGTTTTTCTTGAAACACAGTCTTTAGGATTCTCCTGGGAGGAAGGGTGGGGTAGGTTTTTCATCATGCCTGCTTTAAAACATAAGAACAATGCAAGTTCATCTTGGAGACTGACCAAGCTGATGTTCTCTGGCAGCTCTTGGAGGCTGAGAGCTCTTCCATGTGTGAACTCTGATTCCCCGGGGCCTCTCCTATCTTTATTAGGATGTGATATTAGATATTAAAGGCCATCACATGGCTCTTTTGGCTAATGGTGAGAAGAACTCCCTCTGACCAAACTTTAGTCAGGCTCCTTTGAGCCCTTTTCTCCACTAGACCTTGTCCTTGGCCCATGGAGTCCGGGGGGGGGGGGGCAAAAAATTCTGAAAATAAGCCAGTCTAAGGAGAATCCCCTGACCCATGACCTTCACCAAGCTCCTTTTCCTCCGTTCTTAATATCTAATCAGGTTTCTTTTAGAAATTTTCCATCCACTTCCTTGCCCTGCTCCTCAGATTTAAATTCCCACTTGTCCTATATTATTGGGAGTTGAGTTCAGTCTCTCCTCTTGTTGCAATAGTCCTGAATAAAGTCCTCCCTGCCATTTTTAATAAGGGTCAGAATAATTTTTCTTTCTAGATGTGATTGCAAATGGCTCCATCTTCATGCAATTGACAGTTATAAGCATGTTTGCAGGCCCGATGTCACAAAATGCTATCACAATAGCCAGAGGGTCAAGTGTTTTATTAGTTCCTGTTATGACACTGGGATACAAGTCTGACTAAAAGATACACAGTCCTGTCCTCAAGGAGCTTATCACACTGGAAAGGTAGAGGTGACCTGATCATTTGGGGGTCACAGAAGACTTTCAGGAGGCATAACATTCAGGGGATCTGCTTTCCAAGAGAAACAGGCCAGGAGAGAAGGAGGGTCTGGTAGGGGAGCAGTGGAATAGCCTGAAGGAGGAAGTCTATTCTCTATGGGAGGAAATGGCTGGATAGCAGGGAGGGCTGGTCCTGTGCTGTTGACACTGTGGTGATTGGACATTTTCAGGGTTGTAGCTTAAGTGCTATGAAATGAAACACCACTAAGATGTTTAAAATGCATGGAACTGTTAGAAGATCTTAAGTGTTTTTACTTAATATATCTTGGAAATGTCATGCAAAAAAATGAAAGGTAAAATCATGTGTATAGTACATGCTTTTACTAACATGCTCACCTCTATGCAGGGGATCCTGGGGGTCAGAAGTCTGGGAAGGCAATTTTTGCATTTTTGTTTAAAATTTCCCATAAGGTTTAGATGCTCTAATCATGTGCATGCCTTACTTCAGTTCACCCTTTGTTTTTTAGGTAGGCAAGAGGGATTTCTGGGGAAAAGATAATGGCACACTTTTGCTTTCCTTTTTTTTTTTTTTACTCCCACTACCTTCTCTACTAAACATAACTAATATATTTTATATTATTTTTAAAAATAAAGAAGCAATGAGATTAGATTGTCTCTGCACTCTAATGTTCTAGAGCCAACACTTTATAACTCCTAAATCCAACTATGGGAACTCAGCTCTAGTCCTCATCTTCAACTTCTGCTGGACTCTCCCAAACAGCTTATTATTTTCCCATTACCATTATCAATTTCTCCTGTCCCTTGATTGTACCACCTTCTTCCAGTCATCTTGAATGGAAAGCCTCCCCAACCATCATGGACCCTCTGTCTTGCTTCTCCATTTGCTTCCAGTAGGTGAAGAAGATACTCACTTCCCTCTCTTCTGAGCCCAAATCCAGAACTCTATTTATACATGGGCTACAGCAGTGGCCACTGAACTCATTCTCTGTCACACAGAATTAATTTTTGAAAGTCAAATTCTTACTGGGTTTTTTTCCAGGTGAAAATGTTCAGTAACAACCCCTCTGCTAAGAAAACAATGGGCAAACATTTCAAATAAAAATTCAACATGGTTTTCATAGTATGTTATAGTCACTTCAAAACACCTGGGATAAACCACCTAAAAGGAGGGAAGATTTATTTTGGCTCATGGTTTCAGAGGTTTCAGTCCATGGTCACTTGGCTCCATTGCTTTGAGCCTGTGATGGCACAGTCTCATGGTGGGAAGCAACTGGTAGAGGAGGACTGTTTATATCATGGCAGCATGGAGGGAAATGGGTTACGATCCCAAGATTCCCTTCCAAGACACACCTGACTTCCCTCCACTAGAGCCATCCTTCTAAAGGTTCCACCCCGCCCCAACAGCTCCACACATGGCAACCATGCCTAGCATGTAGGCATTTAAGATCTGAGCCATAAAACACAGGGTGGTTCCAAACCACCTCTGAAACTCCCCTTCTTTGCAATCTACAACCAAGCCAGGTAATCCTCATTTTCCCAAAACCCTTGTCCTATCTTGCTCTATCATCTTTTTTTTTTTCTCTCAGTATTTTCCCTAAACAGAGAAGAGGTCCTTTGTGTTTAGGGTCCCTCATCCCTTGAGTATGCTCAAAAAATCACAAAGCCTATAAAGTACATTTACTTTCTTTTATTGGTTTCTCAGGCTCTGAAGCCCTTTCCTGTTTGGTGAACCCTCCTCCCCACATTCCCACAGCAAGCTTGGTGGGAAGCAAAGCCTCTTACTACAGAGGCTGCAAGTACCAGACACCTGCTCATATGAGACTTTGCAGCTCTGGCATGGACACAAGACCCGAGTGCGAACCATAAAAGGCCTGTTGCAAACCATAAATCTGGGGACAACTTGAGCATCTTCTTTGGCAGCAAAAGGTATGTGCTGTTGGCACACTCAGCACCTTGTGGCTACAGCATGGGCATTTTGGGCAGCCCCCAAAATGCTCTCATCTAACCACTTACAGGATCTTTCGAGGAAGGGCAGCCCCTATGTCTGCTTTTCCTGACTTCTTGGCCATCTGCCCTGTTCTACCTAAGGCAGCTGCATCTGGAACCTGTTGCATATAACCAGGTCCTTGATGTGGACTTTTAATCCAGAAAAATGGCACAAATGCAGAAAGGCAAGCCAAAACCTTGAGGCAAATCACAGGCACAGCACAGTCATTCCCGTCCTACCTTGGCTAACAAATGTACAACTGCCCTGCAAGGAATAACTCAAATGGCACTCGAGGATGCTGAATATCACAAGGATAGGAGATTCCACCCTCCTCCGGACTTCACTCAAGTCTTGTTTAGCATTTACTTCTTCTTCTTTTTTTTTTTTATTTCTCCTATCTCTGGTTGTATACAAAGTATATTTATACCAACTTGTGTCTTCATACATGTACTTTGGATAATGATGTCTATCACATTCCACCATCCTTGCTAACCCCAGCCCCCTCCCTTCCCCTCCCACCCCTCTGCCCTATCTACAGTTCATCTATTCCTCCCACGTTCCCCTTCCCTACCCCACTATGAATCAGCCTCCTTATATCAAAGAAAACATTTGGCATTTGGTTTTTTGAGATGGGCTAACTTCACTTAGCATCATCTTCTCTAACTCCATCCATTTACTGCAAATGCCATGATTTTATTCACTTTTATTGCTGAGTAATATTCCATTGTGTATATGTGTCACATTTTTTGAATCCATTCATTTATTGAATGGCATCTAGGTTGGTTCCACAGTTTAGATATTGTGAATTGTGCTGATATAAACATTGATGTGGCTATGTCCCTGTGTTATGCTGTTTTTAAGTCCTTTGGATATAGACCGAGGAGAGGGATAGCTGGGTCAAATGGTGGTTCATTTCCAGATTCCCAAGGAATCTCCATACTGCTTTCCATATTGGCTGCACCAATTTGCAGTCCCACCAGCCGTGTATGAGTGTACCTTTCCTCCTACATCCTCGCCAACACTTATTGTTTAATTAGTCTTCATAATAGCTGCTGTTCTGACTGGAGTGAGATAAAATCTTAGAGTAGTTTTGATTTGCATTTCTCTAATTGCTAGCGATGATGAACATTTACTATAGACCAATGGTACAGAATAGAGGATACAGAGACTAACCCACAAAATTACAATTATCTTATATTAGACAAAGGCGCCAAAAACATGCATTGGAGAAAAGATAGCCTCTTCAACAAATGGTGATGGGAAAACTGTATACCATATGCAACAAAATGAAATTAAACCCCTATCTCTCACCATGCACACAACTCAACTCAAAGAGGATCAAGGACCTAGGAATACAACCAGAGACCCTGCGTCTAATAGAAGAAAAAGTAGGCCCTCATCTCCATCATGTGGGATTAGGCCCCAACTTCCTTAATAAGACTCCTGTGGCGCAAGAATTAAAATCAAGAATCAATAAATGGGATGGACTTAAACTAAAAAGTTTCTTCTAAGCAAAATAAACAGTCTGTGAGGTGCATACAGAGCCTACATCTTGGAAGCAAATCTTTACCCTTTACACATCAGATAGAGCACTAATCTCTAGGATATATAAAGAACTTAAAAAGCTAAGCACCAAAAAAACAAAAAAAACCAAACAACAACAACAACAAAAAACCCACAAATAACCTAATCAATAAATGAGCCAAGGACCTGAACAGACACTTCTCAGAAGATGATATACAATCAATCAACAAATATATGAAAAAATGTTCATCATTGCTAGCACTTACTTCTTTTCCTCAACAAATTATTTGTTGCTCTTTTAATGGAGCACCTTTGCTCAACTTCTCAACAATGCCCCTCTGAATTACTCTAACAACCTCCCTAGTGATCTGCTTACTACTGGACCTGTCCTTCCAGAGGATTTCTCAAATAATCTCCTTGGTACAAAGCTGGTTGTGTGACTTCAGCTTAAATCCTCTTATGGCCTTGGGTAGCTTTCAGTATGACATATAAATTCTACACTTTGGCAGCACTGAGACCTTTCAGGATTAAGCACAAATATGTCTTTAGCCTCAGGCCCAACTCTAGTGCCTTCTCCAATCTCACCCATATCTGAAGAGGTGACCATGGTACAATAGCTAATGTGGCCACAGAGAGACACAGGTTGGGGACTCCAATTACTGGTATCCAGTTTTATGGGAAACAGCCCAATTTATGAAAAATAAAAAAATTTTAAAAATAACTTAGTGTGTTGAACAAAAATAAATCCACATCTGTGAGCTGGCTATGGCCCATGATCATCTAGCCTACGATCGGCTGCAGGCATCATACATGTAAACAGAGTACTCATTCAGTTATCACTGAAGGACTGGTTCCAGGATATCCCAAGAATGACAAAACTGGGTCCCTTATATGAAATGGCATAGTATTTGCATATAACCTTTGCATATTCTTCTATATACTTTATATCATCTCTATAGATTACTTAAAATACCTAACACAATGTAAATGCTATGTAAGTAGTTGTTATGCTGTATTGTTTAGGAAATAGTGCTAAGAAAGAAAGAAAAAAAAAAAAACAAAAAAACTCTGCACATGTATAGTATAAAAGAAACCTTCACAGGCCTAACCACATAGTACAAGAATGAGAGATGAGGAGTACAAAGCTCAAATGAAAGTGTGTAACACAGCAACAGGCTACAGCACCCCATGCTTAAGCATTGTTTCACCTGTAAGAATTCAGTGTGTACTCATCATACTGTAAATTCAAGTTTTGCTTTTTTGGAACTTTCTGGAATTTGTTTTTCAAATTTTTTCAATCTGTGGTTAGTTCAATATGTGGATATAGAACCCACAGGAAATGAGGGTTGACTGTATTTTTTTAAAAATGTGATTGGTTCTCTGCTGGATAGGTACTCAAATAAATGCTTCTTTAATGAACAACAAAAAAAAATATCAAGAGGGTAGGATGAGATGAAGCGAGGAAAAGAAGGAACATAAAACATGATGACTGATAAAGCCTGATGTGAGCTTAGTCAGAGAGAACAAATGTTGTCTGTCTCTGCCTTGGTTGGGTTTCTAGGTAGGAAACAGTGACCAGCAACATCAGTAGCACTGGGGATGGTATGGGAATAAGCAGGGACCCAAAGGAGTGCTGAAGCAGAGTATCAGCAGACAGAAAGTCTGGAAAGAAGAAGCAACTAACTAAAAATAATCTAAAATTGGTGTTTTACATGCATTTAAAATAATTTCAAGTAATACAAAGAGAGAACAGAGTTGAGTCAGTCAACTTTTAATTCTTTTTTTTTTTTTTTCAGATCACAAGAGCGACCTAGAATTTCAAGGGCTAAAAAGAGAAAGTGAATTGTTCATCCCTCTGTATGCAGCCAGATTTTGGTTCTCCTCCATACAGAATTACAAAACAAGATCAGGGAAGGCTGGCTGCCAGCAAACTAAATAAAAAGTCCGTCAACAGTTAAACTTCTACATCAGTCGGTTTCATAATTTAAGCTTGAAACTCAAAAAAATCTGAGCCTTCCCTTTCCTGATGTTATTATTGCTGGTAATCTGAGTATAGAGAGTAAGAAAATGAAATAAATGAAAGAATTTTTGATCAGAAGGATGGCTTATAGAGGTGACTGGGAAGGAATGGAATGCTCATTTGGGACAATAATACTAACCCATCAATGCACAGAGAATCTGAATGCAAGCTGGAAGTGAGAAAAAACAGAGCAAGAGTGAAATCATTATTCTTCCAAATGCCTCCAAAAGGTCACCACCTCTCAGCAACATTATAGTGGGGACCATGACTTAACATGACTTTTGGTAAGGACAAATCATATTTAAACCATTGCAGGGTACATGTCTTATTCTCTGATGGGTCTCCCAAAACTTGCCCTAGCATATGTCACACTAAGAAGTGAATTAACACACCAGAGAGGAACAGGCTGTCTTGCATTCTACTGGTTCAAAAAGATTCCTGTTTTCGGTTGCAAGGCTATTTGGGCACAGGTAATGAAAGAAAGATCCTCCTGTGGAAACACTGTGAGATCACAGTGAAGACTCCCAGTGGTGGTGGAAGGCTAATCTTGATCAAGAACCTTCTCACCCACACATTACACTGCATGAACATGGGTCATACAGAAACACAAAAATCCAAATCCTGAGCCACAAAAAAATACTTACGTCCAAAAGAATACTGCTTCTAAGGCAGGAAATATTTTGAGTTTATTTTTAAACATTTCTCTTAGTTTTCCAGGATGCTATGGAATTTAAGAACACCACCCAAACAGATGTAAGAGATAAATTCCTGGTCAAACAGCCAGCAAAAGGATATGAGAGCAGGTTGGGAGTGGAATCTTAATTCTTCCTAGGTCAGAAAGGACTTTCTGGGTTTCAAAGCCAAGGATGATGGGGGAAAACTTTGGTGGATTCCCTGAAGGGTTAAAATGTCACAGAGACTTTCTTAATGCCATTTGGCATGGGTCTAACCAGTATGCTTTTATAAGGGAAAGAATCCGAGAATACCCTTGTGTGCCCTTACAGCATTGCTTCAAATATCAGTTCTGTCATTGTGAAATAAAAATATAACATTAAAAGGGGAAAAGAGAAAGCATTCAGCGGGTGGTGTAGAGGAGAGAGGACAGAGATCACCATTGTGGAGTCTTTGGTCCATCAGTTCTGAGCTGTGGCTGTGTGTTCAGCTCCTATAAAGGGGCTCCTCTGTAAGCTGCCTAGAACTCGAGCAATAGAGTCTTAACGTCTTTCATATTTATTTTCCACTACAGGATCTTGCATGTACCTTGACAATAGCAGGTATTCACAATTTGATGAATAGATGAATGGACAGATGAATGAATTATGAAGGCAGCCAAGTCACTTGCTTCCAGATGGAAACAGCAGCACTAAGTTACACAGAGACACTAGACATTCTATCCGCCGCCCCACCTCCCTACAAAAACAATGCTCCTCAAACTTTAAAGCTCTAGTCTACCTATTAATGATCATCCAGTTCTAGATCACACAGACCTCTGGAGATTCTGAGACAGAGAACACTAGAGTACTGGTTCTCGACTTTGGACAAGTTTGTACCCAAGGGATATCTGTCAATGTCTGGAGACATTTTTTTGTTGTGGGGGGAGGATGTGACTGTCATCTATCAGGACATAGTCTGGGATGCTGCTAGGCTTCCTATAATGTACAGGATATTCCCCACAACAAATAATTATGCAGCCCAAAATGTCAACAGTGCAGTTGTTGAGGAATCCTTCTCTATGCCATTCCCTTTGAATTATGATCCTTTCTTAACTATACTCCCTTTCTAAAGTGGAAAGAGCCATTCTAAAACAGGTGTTCATCATATCCAAGGCCTGATGCCACCACCGTGACCATTGATAGGAAAAATCCAAGAAATAATAGGGCATATTTTTCACTTTACAATTTGTAAAAATGCCATCTAATAAATTTTCATTTGCTTCTCTCAAGAACCTACATAGAAATTAGGAAAGGTAACATTACATTCCTTTTAGAGCAAATAAGGAGTCTGGATTAAGCTAACCACAAAGGTCTTTCAGGTGTAAACATCTATGAATTCAGGAGGGAAAAGAAAATGAAGCTCAGAAATGTTAAGTGACTTGTTCAAGATCACATGAATCAGCAGAGTGGCAGAGATATCTCAGATCAGACTTTCTGATAGCTCTGCCCTTCTAAGTGAGCTTTCAAGGAAAACTTATGCACTAATTGCAAACTGGCCTCCCATCACCAAAAGCAAGCTTTCCATGAAATACCAGGACAAAAGGGGAAAAAAAGAACAGAAGAAAGATCAGTGGATAGACAAAGGGGATGGAGGAAAGGGAGGAGGAATGAGGGATGGGATAGGGAAAGACAGTGAAATGAATCTGACGTAACTTTCCTATGTACATGTACGAATACACCACAGTGAATCTCACCATCATGTATGTCCACAAGATACTAATTTAAAAAAAGAGTTTAACAGCAGAAAGATCAGTAGAATAGAGAAAAGGAACAGGCGGTGGGAAGAAGGGAGGTAAAGCACAGGGGAGTGAATTAGAACAAAGTATATCCCATACCTTTATTTTATTTGTTAGTTTGTCGATGGACCTTTATTTTATTTATTTGTATGCGGTGCTGAGAAACAAACTCAGTGTCTCACACATGCTAGGCAAGTGCTCTACCAATGAGCAACAACCCCAGTCCCCATGCTTTTATGTCAAAATTAATCCTATTGTCAACGTGTAACTAAAAAGAGCCAATAAAAAAAAAAAAACCAAAACACCAGGACAACTTCCATTCCCACCAGGTAGGAAATTTTCAGAGAACACAACACAGGGGGGAAGGAAGAAGCCACCAGACCAGGCAGCTCAATGTGTGATGAGCTGAACTAACCCTGGCAGTCAGTGGAGGACAAGCTATAGAGCCACAGGATTCTCACATTCTGCCCTAGGAAAAGGCTTCCACCCACTTTTATTCATTATTAAGGCTGATTGAGACAAAGGTATGCACATAAGAAGCATCAGGCTTCTCTGATGTAATGCTCATCTACAGAGGCCAGTTTTTAGCTTTGCTTTGTTTTTAATTGTGTATTGTAGTACTTAAAGACTAATGAAATGACAGTGAGGATAGTTTAGTGTGTGGGACCTCCTCCAAAAGATATGGGGGGTTCAGACTCTTTGAGATAACTTTGAGTCAACTAAGAGTTTTCAAAGTCTCTATAGGAACATGACATTTGCAGGCCATAGCCTATGTAATTTAACGCTAGTCTTACCAGAGACTTTCACACCCTTTTATCAAAATCAGACATGAAGGAAGAGAGGAGGAGACTTGTTTTGTAATTAATTTGAAACTATGGGGATGTTTTCAGTTTTTTTTTTTTTTTTTAAGGGACTTTAGAAATTGCTTGGGATGAACTGCTGCTGTAGCTCAAAGGAAAAGGAAAGACTTGTACTGTCTTTGAAAATCAGTGGAAACTGGGGACCAAACCCGGTTCTACCACTATTTTGCATTAGGTCTTAGTCATTCTACCTTAGTCATTCTATTCTTAGTCTCTATTTCCCAATCTGTACAAACAGGATAAGATGACCTGACCTCATAGGTTCCTGTGAGGCTTAGATTTTATACAGTACAGGCACAGGACATGAGATTCAAAACATAATATACCAAACTGCTATGTCGCCTATCTTTATTTCCTTGTTATCTTTAATTGGCCAGAATATAGAAGCCCATTCCCCTCACATCCTCTGAATAGTCCACAGGAAGCTGGGACACACTGATGGAAATCCACCACGGGGTCATGAAACATACAATAAGAACTGCTATCTGCAGGGCAGCCAGTCAAATCTGCGTTGTTTAATTAATAAACCGTTTTTAGCCAAGGAAGAGCAATTTGTGTGAGATAAGAAAGAAATTTTGTCCCAGCATACCCACAAACTCCAAGTTATGCTTTTAGTTCTTTTATTTACAAACGTTCTTTAAAAAGCATTTCTATGGTTAGCACCTTCCATTGATTCTAAAAATCAATCATTCTTTTGTTTTTTACAGTTGGGGAAAACAGGAAGTCTCATTACAAGTTACAAAGTGATAGGTGGAAAAGTTCTAGTTAAGTCTTAATTGTCGCCTTCCAACAATTTACTTTGCCACTGACTAACCTTGTAATATTGGATAATTCTTTCTGATATCAAGTTAAGTATGTTTACCTGGGAGATCCTTTCTTGGACTGAAAGCCCCATTTAGGTTTCTATAAAAAAGATCTACTTTCCCCACTCTCCTGAAATTATCTATCTTGGAACTGACAGTTCCCTTACCTTTTATGTGTTCTTTCTCTTTCTATGACACACACATACATACACCTAGCAACCTGTGTTGTACAAAAGAGTAGCCACTGAGAACTTAAAATGTGGCTAGTCTCCAATGAGATATTTCAGTACAATATACATAGCAGATGTTAAAAGACTTTGTAGGAAAAAAATGTAAAATATTCCATGTATAATTTTATATATTGGTCACATGTTAAAATGACACTATTTTAATATATTCAATTACATAAAATATATTAGTAAAATTAATTTCATGTTTCTTTTTTTTAATGTGACTATTAGAAAATTTTAAATCAAATAGCTCATGTTATATTTCTATTGGACAAGTACTGGTCTATGTTAAAGATTCTAGGAAGGACCTTTGTCTCTGTCACTTGCACGGGGACTCCTTTCCCAACTAGCACAATACCTGTTGCCTATTAAGTACACAATCAATATGTGTTAATTAATAAAGTCTCTAAACCTCTCTCTACATATGTTTCTTCATTCTATATTGGAAATGGTGTTTTGTTTATAATACAAAATAATTATAATAGAGAAGAAATTACTCCCTTTGAAAGGTAAAAAAAAAAAATGAATATTGCTGAAAGGTATGGAATTAATTTTGATCCCTTGGGCAATCACTGTATTTCTAAATAAGTCTTTGAATTATAAGATAAAATACTACAAATTAAATACAGAAAGATGTTGATAGGGAACAACCTTAGTGGGAAAAACTCTAGAAACAAACTTATGGAAAGCCGAGGTAGCCCCACAATCAATGGGAAGGTAAATGGATACCTCAAACATGTGATGAATATCTTTACTGTTTTAATTTTAAAAGCAGAAAGCTCATGGTGTTGATAGATTCCGGTGCTAATGGAAACACAATGCAAGTATTTATCCAAGAGAGAAAGAGTGTCTGTTTCCAAACTTGATCACTTGCCAAACAAAGAAGTGTGAATAAAAAATCTAGTCGCCAAAATATCTCAGTGAGTGATATGCAGGCACAAAACACAGTTCTTTCATGAACTGGATCTCCAAGACACAATAGACTTGATGAGGACAGGTGAAAAGGGTCTGGTAGGTACACAGGACTCCATGGGCTACACTTTTCCTTCCCTGTCTTGAGTCCCCACTTCCACATTACCAATGAAAGAACCAAACCACTATTGACCTCAATGCTGAGATAAATAAAAGAGAGAAAAGACAGAAAGCAAGCAAGCCACCTTGTTGTACCCACCAAATATGGAAGCTGAATATTTGAAGATGTGAGTAAGTGGAACACAACGGAGGAAGAAAAACAGAACGTTAGACACTAATTTTACCAAGACCATATCAAAGACCTGGAAAGACGTCCTTGTCCTGTTGAGGGCTTCTTAAAGTCTTGTCAGACTTTCCTTTAAGCCATCAAGTACCAAATCACAAAACCTTTAACCTTGAGACCGACATGAATATACCCAGGTAACTCTTTAAGCAAGAGCTGGAATCTGGCACCTTCGGATGACAGGAAAGAAAAGAGTCACCTGGGAATGGGGTTGTGAGGAAATGGTGAGGACTTGGAAAGAGAAAGCAACACTGATTTTCTAGAAGCATCGGTAAGCACAAGCAGACAGCCAACAGGTTGCCCTTGTAGCAGAAGCCACATCACCTAGGGACAGATCAACTATGAATGTTTTGTCAGCCGTTATTTAAAACCAGCTCATTTTTTAGGCCTTTATCAACTTCTCTGTAGACCAGGAAAAGAAAAAAAGAGAAAGGAAAAAAAAAAAAACCTTATCTGTACATAAGAAAAAAAAATGGGGGGGGGGAGAAAAGAGGAAATTACAGAACAGAGGACACCCATGTACACCAGTTTACGAATGATGTGGGTGGTGAAGCTTCAAGAACCCAATTTGGGAGCGGAGGGGAGGGGAGAAGAAGAAACCACATCCAGTCGGAGCTCAGCTGAGATCTCAGCAGAACAAGTGTCAACGCTTTTAAAGGGCACAGCGTGTTTCAGCCACAAAACGCTTCGGCTGGCGCAGCAGGCGGTGGGGGGCTGCTTACCCGGAAGCCGGCCGCGGGTGGGGTGGGGGAACACCCCAGAAACACCGACGGCGATCGCGTCCCCCACCACGCCCTCCCTCTGCCCGCCACAGGAAAGGTGCGTCTGGTGTTAACGTCGCGGGTCCCGTGAGGCAGGTGGCCAGCGCCCTTCACCTTGGCGGGGACCCCGGCGACCCAAACGCCCGCGGGAAGGGAGGCTGAAAAGTCGAGGCAAAAACAGCACAAACGACGTAAAGACACGTTACCTTGTTCATCCCATTCCCCATGGTGGCTGACTGCGAACTCTAGCACCCTTGGCAATGTGGTCGCAGGCTCACTAATGGCATATTACAACAGGAGGGAGGAGCAGGTAGGGCGGGGGCAGAGGCGCTCGGGAGGGAGTTAGTGCTCGCAGTATAAACAACAATAACAATGACTGTCGTCCGGGACCGCCCGGGACACCCGACGCGCGCTAGGGATCGAGCCTGGATGGAAGGGCTTTCCGCTCAGCCGCCCCGGAACTTCCCAGCGCGAGCAGGGCAGAAGCGCCCGCGGCTTTGCCGGGAAATGGTCTCGCTTTGCCCGTCCCCGCCCCCGTGCGCAGTCGGCTGGCGGAACGCGCGCCCCGCCGCGCGCACCCTGGGACTTGTAGTTGGATTCCCGGCGGCCGCCCCCGCCGACCGCGGCTGCTCAGCGGCGGACCGGGAGGAGCAGGGGAGACTGCTCCGTGGCTGCAGCGCGGAGACCAGCGCGCACGCGCAATCTGAGTCCAAGCTCCGGGAGGCGGTAGCCAAGCTGGCCTGGGGGTATGCGCAGGCGCTGTACGCCGTATGTCAGGAAGGTCACTCTGTGGTCCGGGGTCCCCAAGTCCCCCCTGGCCTTTTCCCCTGGGACAACTTTGAGGGGGCTGTTACCAGCAGTCGCTGCCTTGCCTTGCCTGCCTGGTGAATCAGGTGCTAATCAGAGCCCTAGTCTTCGGGGCTCCCCTATCTGGGGTTTCTGAGTGTGTGACAGATTTAGGCTGGGGCATTCCTGTGGCCCTGCCCCACCCACTACACCGAGAAGGCTAGCCCGCTGGGGAGAGGTGGGCTAGGTGACTCACCTCTGGGGAGGCATGACCTCCCTATTTGGGGGAGCAAATGACCAGGGACCTCATACCTCTAGGCTTTAGATGTGTCTCTTCATCAGTGTAACTTGGCTCTAATAGGCGCCTAGGTATGTTGATATATATGGTTGCTTCCTAGAAGCCCCATCATTGCTGAACAACATAGCATTGGGGTTTTGTCTGGAATGGATTACTTTCTAACCTGTGGAAGAATTGTTTGGGGGTATTTTATCTTACTAAATTATTAATTAAGTTCCTTTCTGGGCATAGAATACTCAAGCTAGGGGTTTCTTGGTTTCATTTTTTATCCTTGCTATGACTACATATAGCAGGTACTTAAAAAATTATTTGATGAGTGAACACTACTATCAAACTAACTAGTTCACTGCTGACTCATTTAATTGGCCCCTCCTTGTTCATGGAGCTGCACGCTCTGGCCTCCTGTGTGTTCCTTAGACCTGTCAGCTTTGATCCTGTCCAGGGATTTGTGTTGTGCTGTACTCTCTACCCAGACATCTTGGTCTCCTGCTCTTTGTGTAGCAGCCTCTTGTCTTTGAGGTCTTAGCCCAAATGTCATCTCATCAAAGAGGCTTTTCCTGACCTCTCAGTTTAAAGGTGAGCCTCCAGTTGTGATCACAGTACTCTATGATATTTTCTTTATAGCATTTAACATGATTAGAAATGATCATATTTGTTTTCTTACTTTTTTATCAGTCACCTCGCACAAAATAGGGAGTAGTAAATATTTGTCAAATAAATTAATGAACTCTTGTGGGCTGAAAAAACAAAAGTGATATTGTGAAGATTGGCAACATTTTTAAGAAAAGCATACAGACTCCATCTGCTTTTTCTTTGCTTGTACACCACATCTCTGGACAACAAAAGGTACAGAACACCATGTGTAGGAAACCCCACTCAATGTGCACTTGCATTGTTTCTAATAGGCCACATGGGACCCAGACCAGGCTGTGCCCTTTCTGCCCCTTACTCTAGGATTGTTCCTTTCCTATCACCTTCACTTCCTGTTTTCCCTCCTGCCTCCCACTCAGCTGAACAGCCTGCCTCTATCCGCTCTGTACCACACCATCATTTTGTGTCTTTATTTTTACCGACCTTTTGCTTAGGGAGAGCACAGCATAGTTAGGAACTACCCAGGAAATCCCAAGGCTCACCTCCATTCCTAACTCTCAGAATAATCTTGGGCAAAATGATCAATTTTCTGAGCCAGCTTTTTCAAATTTTTTAAAATGAGAGCATTGAACTGTGAATTTTTGAAGGTTCTCTACAGCAATCAGCCAACTGCTTTTATTTCCCTCCGCTGTCCTTGGGCTGTTGTTTCCAGTAGAAAGATGAATTTTCAGAGTACCCCCGGTTCATGAGGTGGCACTTGCCCATAAATGACAAATCCATACCCAAGTTTTCTTCTGTCATTCATTTGCAACATTTCTTTTCTTATTCATATTTACCTGATAAACTTATTTCTCCAGCTCAGATCATCTGCTTGACAATTCCTCAGAACCTATCTCCCAGCAGTCAAAATCAGCCCTCAGTATGGCTGCATTCAGTATGGCTCTAGAAGGTCCACATACCCAGAGCTCATCTCAAATTTCCTAATTTTTCTTTTTATTTAAGTGGGAAAAGAGAAGACAATTAATACCAGAAGTTGAAAGAGTCATATTTTTAAACATTTTATTTTTAAATTTAATCTTATTCTTTAATTTTGAGGTATTCTTCTCAAGACTCTCTCTTTGCTCCCTTCCGTCCTAACCCTAGAGCCCAACACCACTTCTCATCACAACACAATATAAACATAAATTTTTCATCTCTTGCTATTCTAAGAATTTTCTCTCTCTAGCTACCGATTATAGAAAGAAGAAAAGGAAGGAAACTGGTAAACAACACTAGCATGTTTCATATCCAAAGTAGAATCTGTTAATTCATTTGTGTTCTCATAAAAAATTCCAAGTGCTACTTCTACTCCATTTACAGATTTTATTTTCCTTTTCTTTCCTGTCATTTCCAGTTTCTCATCACTGCCACCATCACACATATTGCCAATAACTCCCAAACAAAAGTGAAGCTTTCATGTGTATACAATAAACAATGCCCGCAAGTCATGGGAACCAGCTGGGTCCATACTTGCACATGGTTAAGGATAATTGATGAGTAGCATATTTAGTGAGCAATCATTGAACTTTAAGGTAGAGATGAGTAAAAGCCCACAAGCAGAAGTTGAACCATTAGAGTCAGCCAAATCATTAGAGGTGTTAGTGATGATTTCAGAGAATTGAGATAAACCGCTGTTGAAGTGAGAAGTAGTTATGCAATCTTCCTTAGTCTCTTAAATATACTATAATCCAGGGTTTCATTACTTCAGGACTACTGACATTTGGGGTTGGATGACTTTTGATTTGGGGGACTGTCCTGTGCATCATAGAATGTCTAGAAGCATCTCTGGCTTCTACTCACTTCCTTCCAGTAGCACTCCATTGGTTATGACAATCTAGAGGGAAAAATACTCCCCACAACTATCATCTGTATTATAGGCTACAGGGATGGGATGTATTATGAAGGAAATATATTTGCCCCATCTCAAAAAGATTTTTCTCAGCAAAAGAAACAATCTGTGAGGTGAATAGAGAGCCTACATCTTGGGAGCAAATCTTTATTCCTCACCCATTAGAGCACTAATCACTAGGGTATATAAAGAACTCAAAAAGCTAAGCACAAAAAAAAAAAAATCAATAAATGGGCCAAGGACCTGAACAGACACTTCTCAGAAGATGATATACAATCAATCAACAAATATAGGAAAAATGTTCATCATCAGTAGCAATTAGAGAAATGCAAATCAAAAACACTCTAAGATTTCATCTCACTTCAGTCAGAATGGCAGCTATTATGAAGACAAACAACAATAAGTTTTGTCGAGGATGTGGGGAAAAAGGCACACTCATACACTGCTGATGGGACTGCAAATTGGTGCAGCCAATATGGAAAGCAGTATGGAAATTTCTTGGAAAACTGGGAATGGAACACCATTTGACCCAGCTATCCCTCTCCTCAGTGTATACCCAAAGGACTTAAAAACAGCGTGCTACAGGGATACAGCCACATGGATGTTTATAGCAGCACGATTCACAATAGCTAAACTGTGGAACCAACCTAGATGCCCTTCAATAGATGAATGGACAAAAAAATGTGGCATATATACACAATGGAATATTACTTAGCAATAAAAGAAAATAAAATCATGGCATTTGCAGGTAAATGGATGGAGTTAGAGAAGATAATGCTAAGTGAAGTTAGCCCATCTCAAAAAAAAAAAAAGCAAATGTGGAATGTTTTCTTTGATATAAGAAGGCTGATTCATAGTGGGATAAGAAGAGGAAACATGAGAGGAATAGACAAACTCTAGATAGGGCAGAGGGGTGAGAGGGAAAGAGAGGAGGCATGGGGTTATTAATGATGGTGGAATTTGATGACCATTATTATCCAAAGTACAGGTATGAAGACACGAATTAATGTGAATATACTTTGTATACAACCAGAGATATGAAAAATTGTGCTCTATATGTGTAATAAGAACCGTAATGCATTCCGCTGTCATATATAAATTTTAAAAATTACAGTTAAATCTATCCTAATAGATCACATTCATTCTCTGCAGATTTGTAAGGCCACCTTGTGAAATAAGAACAAATTATGAACAAGAAACTACAATGATTGGCCATTACACAAGCCATGATTTTCTCTATGATATTGTGTAGAAAGAAAGAATAAAGACATGGGATATATTAAATAAGCTAAACTCAGAAAGTCAAGAGTCAAATCCCCCGTTATGTATAATTATAGTACATCAATAAAAAATAGCAATGACAAAGGATTTCACAACCAATGCATTAATTTAATGATAAAAGCATTAATTTAATGATAAAAATACATGTTCAGAGGGCATTCTATGTGTATTAAAGATCATTTAAAACACTTTAACTTTTAAACTTGATGAATTATGAATGATGAAGACATACCACTTTGAACTTTCAATGTCAGGGATTTTAACATTGGGTAATCCACTTTTAAATATTTAATAATGATTATTTTTACATTATTTTACAACTTAGTCATTAGTACATGGACAATTATTTCACTTTCAAAACATTTTTTAGTGAATTAAAAATACCATCATGCTCAGTTACTGTATAAATAACAGCTGAATTTACAATATCCCATGACTCTCTCTTAAAACCATTTACATTCTTCAATGATTTTCATGAATAGTACTTATTCCAATTCAATAAAAATGAATTAGAATGAAAAAAGCCAAGAAATTAAAATGAGGAGCTAATCTAGTCAAAGCATGGCTTGAAAGTAAAAGAAAGCTAGATTTATGCTATGTTCAGGTACAAATGTACTGCAAAGAATCCTGATTATATATATAATTATAATATACTAAATAAAATAATGATAACAATAGAAGGGAAATCAATAGATTAGAGCAAGTGGGTTTGGGGAAGGAAGATATTTTCCCTAACTCAAATATCAGGATATTATTAATTCAGCTGTTTTTATATGGTAACTGAGCATGATGGTACTTTAATTCACTAAAATTCCCTTCAAAAGGGAAGGTACTGGGAAAGAAAATTAAGCAAATAATGTGCATTAATGAATATGGCATAACAAATTGCACTATTATATATGAATATAATGTACCAATAAAAATTAATTAATAAAAAGAAAGGTAGATCCCGTAAATTGTGGAAAGTAGAAACAAGGTGGAATCTAGAACCACAGAAGCAAAAACACAAAACATTTTCTCTTTTGCTAGCATTGCCCAGTTAGAAGATATTCAGTTGACTACTGGGCCATGAAGAACAGCCTGATCATGAGTTTGGCCCCTGTGATGTGTGTCCTCAACCTTTAAAAGGCCATCAATTTCCATAACTCTAAGCAGTCGTATAAACTTGGCTTCTACCTTTCACTTTTAAAAAAATTATTTTATTTATTTATTTTTAAAATTATTTTTAAAATTTATATATGACAGTAAAATGCATTACAATTCTTATTATACATACAGAGCACAATTTTTCATATCTCTGGTTGCATACAAAGTATATTCAAGCTTGAGGAACTCAGATCTCAGGGCACAGAGATTGGGAGAGTTGGGGATCAGGGAAGAAGAGCAAGTGGACTAGATATCTAGGTGAGTAAGTAGGGCAGAGAGACAGTGTTGGAGAATCTAGGGGAAGGTAAGTGGAGAGATGCTGTCACACATTTAGTTGGGAGTTTGATCAACTGTTGACGTGTAGGGTTCCTGGGGGGGGGGTTGGCAGAGGCTTACAGGAATAAAAGCATGAGGCAGATTTTAAAACAATATCATGAGCTTGTCACAGGGGCACATGCCTATAATCCCAGTGATCTGGGAGGCCAAGCCAGGAGAATTGCAAGTTCAAGGTTAGTCTCAGCAACTTAACAAGACCCTCAGCAACTTAGTGAGACCCTGTTTCAAAGTAAAAAAATAAAATGGACTGGGCATGTAGCTCAGTGGCAAAGAAACCCCCTCGGTTATAAAATTAGTACCATAAATAAGTAAATAAATAAAGTGTCATGCAAAGACAGAGCCCTTGGTCCTAACCCTGAATAGAAGGTGATATGCTATCCTCCTACATGTCATACAGGTATGCCTGTGTATTGTCAGTACAGCCATGTTTTTGCAAAATATGTAGCTTCATGAATGGAGGGATAATTTTTTAAATATGATTGTTTGTTTTATTGGTTTTGGTACTAGGGCTTGAACTGAGGGCCACATGTGGTAAGCACATGATCTGCCACTGAGCCTCCCCGCCAGCCCTATGGATGAGTTATTATCACTCTTAGCATCTAGCACCTGAGGTAATTCCTAATATGTGAGGAATCAGTTAAATGTTTATTAAGGAATGCAGCACAGCTGGGAGGTTGTTGAATTTTACCATGTATGAGGCCCAAAAGTAATTCATGCTTTTATATGCCAGCTACTCTATCAACTCTGCAGCTATCTTTTATTTTCTAGATCAATATTGCTACCTTCCATGTGGGGTGGCTATGTGATCTAGGAGTGACCAAAGTTCTAGTCTTTCATTTTTGAAACAGTCATGAGAGAAAGAGAGAGAGAGAGGGAGAGAGGGAGAAGGAGGGAGGGAGGAGGGTGAGAGGGAGGTTGGTTGAGAGAGAGAGAGAGGGAGTCTTTGCAAACAGTGCTTTTACATATTGCTGAAATCTGCTGCTTGGTCTGCAGCTGTAGCTGTAGATAGCAGAATCTACTACTTCCTGTGGTTCTGCCCCTTGGCATCATGCTGTTATTTGAGATTTGATTAAGGAACCATGCCTGGTTTATGCACATCCATCTTGTGAATTGCCTGTGGTTATTTTTCTTGTCTGGAATGGTTTGACATGATCCATATTCTTTCCTTTCTCTGTCAAGGAAGGTCTACCCAAGGCAACAAAGTAGATCCTTTAAAACTTTCATGGTTTAAAATACAAACACCCCCAACTAACAAAATCTGAACCCCTCGTATATTCTTAGCCTCAGTAGTATAAACCTCCTTTCCTTAGTATCTGACA
This sequence comes from Marmota monax, assembly GCF_021218885.2. Classification (NCBI taxonomy): domain Eukaryota; kingdom Metazoa; phylum Chordata; class Mammalia; order Rodentia; family Sciuridae; genus Marmota; species Marmota monax. Next base: position 416,038 of record NW_026693024.1, on the reverse strand, counting down.
AGACTGGTGTAAGATCCAATTTGAGTCTTGTTTTTCCACCCTAGCTCACCTGGGCATAAGGAGACACACCCAAGAGCACTTGCCAGCTGCCTTCTCTATAGTACTCTAGTCACATTCTCCAAATCTTCATAAACCCTATGATTATGTGAACTATTGCAGCATAGAATTGGATAGCCCCTAAGTGTCCTTGGTCAGAGGATGTCATCCTTCTATACTTATTGCACCTGCACAGCCAGTTGCTCTCTCTGAGGCTCACTTCTGCTTCTTCAAATGCCTGCAGAGGCCAGGGGGCAACCCAGAAGTCAAGACAGCAAGGGAAGCCCCAGCTCAAAGCAATGACTGGGCAAGGCAAGCCCTCTTCAGTGGTCCTTACTTTGGAGTTACTTTGGAGTTCTTCCCTAGAGGAGAGCTTATTGTTGGTTTTGCTTGATTTTGTTATTCACTTTTCTATGTGAAACCAAAATTGAAATGGAACTGAAGATAATAAAAATGTCTGGATAGGGGCTGGAGGGAGCAGGGGATTTCCTAAGAGAATGGAATGTCCCAAGAGAAACTTTACTACTGTGAGAGGGGAAGTCCATTTAGTATGACATAAAACTGTTGTTATTGAACATTGTGTTGGGTTTTACATTTATTAATAGCTACTGTTATTTTGATTAGTTATTCATCATTAACCCCCCCGTAAATTAAAAGAAAATCATCACACAAATGCTGGACAATGGGACTTGAGCTGGACAGACAACAGGTTCAGGATTATTTTCTTTATTATCTACAACAGGGTGCTCACAGTTTTTCACTCAATACCACTTGGCCTGAAGGAGGAGACCTGCCCCTGGCCCAGATAAGATAACCCCTGCAAGGCAATAGCATAGCACCAATCTATAGTGTTTGCTCAAAGACCATCGACCTTCAAGTGCTGGTAGGCCTATACTTTCACTATCTTTGTCATACCTATGTGTCCTTTCTGCATGTAACTTCAACTCCAGACCCCTATAAACAATGACTAAGACAAGAATGACAGCTGCAAAGATGATATAATAGGATCACACAAGGCTTGGTCAATTTCTCCTTCACCTCTCATATGCCCGCTTCCTCCTAGAACATAGCAAAGATCACCCTCTTTGGTTGACCCACAAGTTCCATTACTGACCAGACTAGAATGATGTCTCAGTCTCTATTTGGCTTAATAAAGACATCAATTTCTTCCTCATCCCATCCCCAAATACAAGATGGCACTTATTTTCTTATTTTATTTCTTATGTAATTGAGTCCATAAAGATGACTTTTCTCAAGTGAAGGTGAGTTTGTCTCAAAAGGTTAGGAGATCTCTGTTTCTGCACACAGAAAACTGTAACTTTTAAGCAGCAGTTCCCCTCCTGCTTGTTGAGGTTTTGTGGGGCAGCCCAAGAGGTGGGCAAGTACAGTGGGTGGTAGAAAGAGAGTTACATAACTTATATATAAAACAATGTAATATGTGGCTATCTTTATTTGCTACAATGCTTTAAAAATATATAAAAATCTCACTATTTTTGTTGCAGTCATTAACCATAATACAAAGGGGACAAGCAACTCTCATCATTACCTTATTCAAGCTGTGGTATGAAACTTCTTTTTTGCCATAAAAGTATGTTTAGTTTCTTCTGAAGTAATAGTAACTTTAGAACTTCAATGTCAGTATAGGTGTTGATCCAGAAGGCTAGAATTGTATATTGAGCCCAATTGCAGATTAAGATGTCTAATCAAGTCTTGAGACAGAACCTTCTGTCTTCTAGGTATTGATTAAATGTAATAGTTTCATAGAAAACAGATAAAAAGAATCCCTTAGCCCTTTCTTCTCATTTCCTTAAAGATACATATTGTTTTAGTTTGCATTAGTTACTTTCTTATTTCTAAGCATTTCTTGTTTCTAAGATGTTTAGGGATAATTTGGTCTTTGACGTAGCATAAGATATCTGTCTGATGGGTGACTGATTTTGTCCTGGTTTGTCCAGGGTTTTCCTGATTTTAAAACTGAAAGTCTAGTGTCCCAGGAATCTTTAGTCCCCAGCAGTTTGGGACAACTGGTTCCCCTACATCTGTGGCATATTTTGGTGAAATAGACATTAGCTTTAAATTGGAAAAATACTCAATTATCATTTAAACATCTTCCTCTTCATTTACATATAATCTCATCTGTGAAATGTGGAAAAGAAGCAACTTCCTCCTGTACTTGGCAGGGCCAGGCATTTTCAGCTTTGAACATATGGCAGAAACATGTTTCTACTTGAGGTTTGTGATGGGCAGTTGATATGTTCCAAAAGGAAAACATTGGCTAGGGAAAATCAATGTCAGTATTGTTTTAGGGAGTGAAATGCATTTTGATATTTCCCCAAACAAATCAGTAAGCATGTTGGGTTCTATCTGATTATTTCCCTAGAAATCATTCCAGAATAACAACAAAAGTCTTGTAGCTTTTCCTTATAATGTTAAATTCAGGGGATCACAGTGATTAAAAGAGTATTTTTAAAAGGAGCAGGACAGTCTCCTAAAAGGTTTTAGAGTTCCATATAGTGGAGGGGTCGGGTGTAATGCATTAATAGCTCATCTCCTTCCTCCTCTGAAGTCCCCTCACTGCCTGCTGTCCCTCAGCCCACTTACTGCCCTCCAGGTGACAGGGTCTCAAATGAACTTGTGCACACTGCTTATCTCAAGCATGGAGGTGCCTTTTTTATTCACTCAATCATTTATTTAGAACCTGCTGTATTCTAGGCACTGTGCCAGAAATAAAAACAAAATTGGTCCCATGTTTAGCTCACATTTATTTATAAACCCGTGAGAAAAGGGAGATATGCATAACTAATTTCCATGCAATGAGGGATACTCTGAGTTTGTAAAAGTTGCTTAGACATGCCTCAGCGGGCTCTGCTTTTCTGTAAAGGGTTGGCATCCTGATATTTCCATACCTCTTGTATGATAGGTTTTCCCAAACCTACACACTTGCTCCTGTGTATTTTAAGCTTAACAATTTTGGTTATTTAGGTCCAGAAAATAAGATTGGCATGTCTTAGTGCCACATTATGAAGCACTTGGTCCATAAATTTTCATTTCCAGAGGAGCCGGGAGGTAGAGAATGAGGCCAGTGTATCATGCCTGGATAGACTGGGGGCTGTGTAGAATGTGTCCTTGCTTATAAGCCAAAACTAATTTGGTTGATTCCCACATTTCATCATTCCTGCCTGTCCTGTCTCTTTCCCTTTCATGGGATTCTCACAGATACCATTTTCAAGGAAACCCTTTGGAAATTAGAGAGGCTACAAATATAGACAATAAAATCAATATAATTACGTAAACACAGGTTTGGGAAATGTTTAGCTTGAGAAAGAGAAACGTTTTCTCCTCCATTTCTGGGGGGAAACCCAGCCTCAAAAGATACATGGTTGGGGCTGGAGGTATGGCTTAGTGGTAGAGCACTTTCTTTGCATGAGTAAGGCCCTGAATTAGTTCCCCAGCACCAAGTGTGTGTGTGTGTGTGTGTGTGAGAGAGAGAGAGAGAGAGAGGTGTGTGTGTGTGTGTGTGTATGAGAGAGAGAGAGAGAGAAAGAGGTGTGTGTGTGTGTGTGTGTGACAGAGAGAGAGAGAGAGAGAGAGAGAGAGAGAGAGAGAGAGAGAGAGAGAGGTGTGTGTGTGTGTGTGTGTGTGTGTGTGTTGGTAGCTGGGTAGTCCTAGTTCCAGCACTCACTCTCAGGATGCTGAGGTGGGAGGATACCTGAGCCCAGGAGTTCATGACTAGCCTGGGCAACCTAGGGAGACCTTGGAGAGGGAAGAAGGAAGGGAGAGAGGTCGAGAGAGAGGGATATATATATATATATCTCATAGTTGGTAAGGAGCTAAAATAAGCAAATCAAATGCATATATTGAAGAAAATTAAGTCAGAGTACTGGAAGGGTCCTTGAAGACCCCTGGATTCTAGTGTAAGTCATCTGGTGAACTGAGGCATGAAGTGGTTTTTCAGAGCCACACAAAGTGAGCAGAATCTGAAAATGTTTGCTGTCCCAAGTTCCCACCTAATTACCCAGCCCTCTTCTCTAGCATCCCCCACATTCTTGTTCTCCAGAAATTAGAGGGTTAATGTCTGGTACGCTTGGAGCCTTCAAGACTTTAAACTCTGCTTCTGTTTGTCAGTACTCATTATATAGTGATATTTTGAACATCACCCCATCACTCAAGGCTGGGTAACAATGGATTCTGGGAGAGAGAGGTGTGTGAGCACAGGGATGATCTGGATAATGGGTAGTGTGGTGAGGAGCAGGTAAGAGCATGAGAAGTTGAAGGCAGGTTGGGACTGAAGGAGGATCCTAGAATGTCATATCTCTGAGTGTCACCTACCAGGGAGATTAACCAGGCATGAGAGGACAGGAGTAGATGGAAGATGGAAGAGGTTGGGACTGGTGAAATCCATTGAGACTCCATTTCCACAGTCCAAGCATGTGCTAGGGAGCTAAAAACAAAAGATACAGCAGAGGAAGTGATGAGCAAGGGGAGCCTTAGTCAATGATGAAACTGTACAGTGAACTTTGAGTGCTCACATACAGCAGATACCTGGGGAGGCCCTAAAGATAAAGTAAAAACATTTTATCCTCAAGGAACTTGTAGCCCCACAGAGAATAAAGGCAAGGAGCTAGATGTATAGCTAAGTGCTGGGAGCAGGCACAGGAAAGTGGCCAAGGAAAATCACATAAAAGGCACTTCACAGTGTTCAGGAAGGAAACTGAACCCAGTCAGAGAGATCAAGTAACTTCAGTGAGGACTTGATTCATGGGTGGTATACCAGCATTGAGAGAACCCAAAGGAGCTGTAGGCGAGGATTCTTATAGGAAGAACAAACAAAATACCCTCAAGTTCATCTTTTTGAAGCCCTAAACTCTCATATCTTGGAATATTACTGAATTCGGAGATATAGCCTTTGAAAAGGTAATTAATGGGTGCACCACCATGCCCAGCATTGCAGGTATCCATGTAGGTGTGCCAATGTTCCAGAGGAAGCTCCTGAGTGGCAAGTTTGGTCCAGCACTAGGGATGCCCCCATGTCCCCAACGTGGCCCTCCAGCCTAGACCAGCATTGCTCATGACTGCTCATGACTCCTGCTAACCTGTTCATCGCCTCTCACCTTCAGAGACTGCAATCCAAGGTCTTTTGATGCTGTGCAAACCTTTTTGCAATGTGTAGGCTATGCCAAATCCTGCATTCATCAGGAAAGACTGAAAAAGTCAAAAGTTCAAAGTGTTCTGCTGTGTGGATTTTTGCTACCATCCAAGAACAGTGATTCTGAGCTCTGGGGAGAAGGTAGGTTACAAAATCCTTTTGAAAATCTGGTAAAATATGCAGGGACTCTAGGAAGAGGTCTCTCGCCAAGCCTTCATGAAATAGCGAACTGGGAGCTGAAACCAACCAGAGACAGACCAGTCCCACCCCTCCCTTCGGACACTCCGGCAAGGAGCCTGGGGCCCGCCATAGCAGAGAGGTGACATCACCAGAGTTCCGCCTACAGAATTCCTTCCCAGCGGAATCCACGTTAGCAGGTGTGTGACTCCCACCCCCTCCAGATACAAGCAGCCAGGAAACCTCGGGAATCTCTCCGGGGGCGTGTCTGTAGGGAAGCAGAGGGGATTCCAGATCCCCACCTCCCCTTAACACCAGCGGCGACACCCAAGATCTTAGCCTCCAGTTTCTGGGGGCGTGCCCACCAAAGGGGTCCGGAAAAATTAAACTGTTGGTTCCCAGATCACCCCACCACGGCACTGGGGCTTAGATGAATGACAGAGAGGGTGTTCATCGTTCGGGATATAGGACACGCGGTGGGGCTGCAAGTGTAATCAGATCCTTGGGGAACCGCCTCTGGTGAACAGGACCTGGCTGGCTGGCTGGGAGGAGGAACAGGGGGAGGGGCCGGATAAGTGAAAGGGCTCTGGACTAACAGGATTGAGAGACTCCCAGGAGCCACCGTACAGGGATTTCTGTCAGTACATAGAGGGCAGAAGCTCGGCTCAGAGGGCACAGCTCCGCCTATTGGAAGAGAAGAAAATGGGATTTAGCCATAGAACAGGGATGCCAGCATGGCAGAGATCTGATGTCATCGGAGAGCGGCTGAGGAGAGAACTTCATCGGTGCCAGTGGCGACGGAAACAGTTGGTCCCCTGGTAGGGAGGGTGAGTCACAGATACCCGAGTCTCTCTCGCTTTGTCGTCGAGCCAGAGGGGAGGAGCGGGGCCGCCACCCGCGCCCGCAAGGTAGGCAGACCTGCGACCAACCTGCAGATCAGGCCCAGCGGTCTGCAGGCGTGGTAGGAGGGGCAGGCAGAGCCGCTGCCCGCGCCGGCAAGGTAAGCAGACCTGCGACAGACCGGCGGATCAGGCCCAGCGGCCTGCCAGCGTGGTACACACTCCACCCCAACTGGAGTAGGGGCAGAGCAGAGCCTTCGCCCACGCCCAAATCAGGCCCAGCGGCCCGCCTGTGTGGTGGTCAAGTGACCCCAATTGGAGTGGGGGCGGAGCGGAACTGACACCCGTGCCCGCAAGGTGGGCAGACCGGCGACCAACCTGCAGATCAGGCCTAGCGGTCCCTGGGCGTGGTAGGAGGGGCAGGGAAGAGCCTTCGCCCCCACCTGCAAGGTACGCAGTCCTGCAACAGAACGGCGGATCAGGCCCAGGGGTCCGCGGGCGTGGTAGACACCTCACACCAATTGGAGGAGGGGCAGAGCAGAGCCCCCGCCCGCACCTGCAAGGGAGACTTTTCAACTATACAAGAGCAATATAAATATATAGGGGGGGAAAAAATTTCAAAAACACAACAGTTTCACCAAGAAGAAAGAAACGCAAGCAGTATGAAAAGACAAGGAAAGAAAGGACTACAAGCAATGCAGGTCAACTCAACTTTAGAAGAGGTAACAGCTGCAGCAGATGGACTGTCAGATAAAGAATTCAGGATATATATGCTTCAGATGATCTGGAGTATCAAGGAAGATATTAGACAGCAAAATCAGACAATGAAAGATCACTTCGACAAGGAATTACACAAACAAATCCAGGAAGCAAAGGATCAACTATACAGGGAGATAGAGGTTATAAAAAACAAACAAACAGAAATCCTAGAAATGCAGGAAGCAATAAACCAACTTAAAAACTCAATTGAGAATACTACCAGAAGAGTAGAACACTTAGAAGATAGAACATCAGACAATGAAGACAAAGTATTTCAACTTGAAAAGAACATAGACAGCTCAGCAAGACTGTTAAGAAACCATGAGCAGAACATCCAAGAAATATGGGATAACATTAAGAGACCAAACTTAAGAGTCATTGGGATACAGGAAGGTATAGAACTCCATACCAAAGGAATGAGCAATTTATTCAATGAAATAATACAAGAAAACTTCCCAGACTTGAAGAATGAGACAGAATACCAAATTCTAGAAGCCTACAGGACGCCGAATGTGCAAAATTATAAGAGATCCACACCTAGACACATTATAATGAAGATGCCCAACATACAGAATAAGGAGAGAATTTTAAAAGCTACAAGAGAAAGGAAGCAGATTACATTTAGGGGCAAGCCAATCAGGATAACAGCTGATCTTTCAACACAGACTCTGAAAGCTAGAAGATCCTGGAATAACGTATTTCAAACACTGAAAGAAAATGGGTTCCAACCAAGAATTGTGTATCCAGCGAAATTAAGCTTCAGGATGGAAGATGAAATTAAAACCTTCCACGACAAACAAAAGTTAAAAGAATATGCAGCTAGAAAACCATCTCTTCAAAACATCCTCGGCAAAACATTACAGGAAGAGGAAATGGAAAATAACAGTGAAAACCAACAGTGGGAGGTAGGACAGTAAAGGGGGGGAATAATCAAAGAGGAAAACAAACCATGTTTAGTAACATAAATAAACAAATATGGCTGGAACACCAACCCATATCTCAATAATAACCCTAAATGTTAATGGCTTAAACTCACCAATTAAGAGACACAGGCTAGTAGAATGGATCACAAAACAAGACCCAACAATATGCTGCCTACAGGAGACGCATTTGATAGGAAAAAACATACATAGGCTGAAGGTGAAAGGTTGGGAAAAATCATATCACTCATATGGACTTCGGAAACAAGCAGGAGTGTCCATACTCATATCAAATAAAATAGATTTCAAGCCAAAGTTAATCAAAAGGGATAAAGAGGGACACTACATACTGCTTAAGGGAACCATACACCAACAAGACATAACAATCATAAATATATATGCCCCAAACAATGGTGCATCTATGTTCATCAAACAAACTCTTCTCAAGTTCAAGAGTCTAATAGACCACCATACAATAATCATGGGAGACTTCAACACACCTCTATCACCACTGGACAGATCTTCCAAACAAAAGTTGAATAAGGAAACTATAGAACTCAATAACACAATTAATAACCTAGACTTAATTGACATATATAGAATATACCACCCAACATCAAGCAGTTACACTTTTTTCTCAGCAGCACATGGATCCTTCTCAAAAATAGATCATATATTAGGTCACAGGGCAACTCTTAGACAATATAAAGGAGTAGAGATAATACCATGCATCCTATCTGATCATAATGGAATGAAACTGAAAATCAACGATAAAAGAAGGAAGGAAAAAGCATACATCACTTGGAGAATGAACAATAGGTTACTGAATGATCAATGGGTTATAGAAGACATCAAGGAGGAAATTAAAAAATTCTTAGAGATTAATGAAAACACAGACACAACATATCGGAATCTATGGGACACATTGAAAGCAGTTCTAAGAGGAAAATTCATTGCTTGGAGTTCATTCCTTAAAAAAAGAAAAAATCAACAAATAAATGATCTCATACTTCATCTCAAAATCCTAGAAAAAGAAGAGCAAAACAACAGCAAAAGAAGTAGAAGGCAAGAAATAATGAAAATCATAGCTGAAATTAATGAAATCGAAACAAAAGAAACAATTGAAAAAATTGACAAAACTAAAAGTTGGTTCTTTGAAAAAATAAACAAAATCGACAGACCCTTAGCCATGCTAGCGAAGAGAAGAAGAGAACTCAAATTACTAGCATACGGGATGAAAAACGCAATATCACAACAGACACTTCAGAAATACAGAAGATAATCAAAAATTATTTTGAATCCTTATACTCCAATAAATTAGAAGATAATGAAGGCATAGATAAATTTCTTAAGTCATATGATCTGCCCAGATTGAGTCAGGAGGATATAGACAACCTAAACAGACCAATATCAATCGAGGAAATAGAAGAAACCATCAAAAGACTACCAACTAAGAAAAGCCCAGGACCGGATGGGTATACAGCAGAATTTTACAAAACCTTTAAAGAGGAACTAATACCAATACTTTTCAAGCTACTTCAGGAAATAGAAAAAGAGGGAGAACTTCCAAATTCATTCTACGAGGCCAACATCACCCTGATACCTAAACCAGACAAAGACACTTCAAAGAAAGAAAACTTCAGACCAATATCTCTAATGAACCTAGATGCAAAAATCCTCAATAAAATTCTGGCGAATCGGATACAAAAACATATCAAAAAAATTGTGCACCATGATCAAGTAGGATTCATCCCTGGGATGCAAGGCTGGTTCAATATACGGAAATCAATAAATGTTATTCACCACATCAATAGACTTAAAAATAAGAACCATATGATCATCTTGATAGATGCGGAAAAAGCATTCGACAAAGTACAGCATCCCTTTATGTTCAAAACTATAGAAAAACTAGGGATAACAGGAACATACCTCAATATTGTAAAAGCAATCTATGCTAAGCCTCAGGCTAGCATCATTCTGAATGGAGAAAAATTGAAGGCATTCCCTCTAAAATCTGGAACAAGACAGGGATGCCCTCTTTCACCACTTCTGTTCAACATAGTTCTCGAAACGCTGGCCAGAGCAATTAGACGAAAGAAATTAAAGGCATAAAAATAGGAAAAGAAGAACTTAAATTATCACTATTTGCAGATGATATGATTCTATACCTAGCAGACCCAAAAGGCTCTACAAAGAAACTATTAGAGCTAATAAATGAATTCAGCAAAGTGGCAGGCTATAAAATCAACACGCATAAATCAAAGGCATTCCTGTATATCAGCGACAAATCCTCTGAAATGGAAATGAGGACAACCACTCCATTCACAATATCTTCAAAAAAAATAAAATACTTGGGAATCAACCTAACAAAAGAGGTGAAAGACTTATACAATGAAAACTACAGAACCCTAAAGAGAGAAATAGAAGAAGATCTTAGAAGATGGAAAAATATACCCTGTTCATGGATAGGCAGAACTAACATCATCAAAATGGCGATATTACCAAAAGTTCTCTATAGGTTTAATGCAATGCCAATCAAAATCCCAATGGCATTTCTTGTAGAAATAGAGAAAGCAATCATGAAATTCATATGGAAAAATAAAAAACCCAGAATAGCAAAAACAATGCTAAGCAGGAAGTGTGAATCAGGCGGTATAGCGATACCAGACTTCAAACTATACTACAGAGCAATAGTAACAAAAACAGCATAGTACTGGTACCAAAACAGGCGGATGGACCAATGGTACAGAATAGAGGACACAGAAACCAATCCACAAAACTACAACTATCTTATATTTGATAAAGGGGCTAAAAGCATGCAATGGAGGAAGGATAGCATCTTCAACAAATGGTGCTGGGAAAACTGGAAATCCATATGCAACAAAATGAAACTGAATCCCTTTCTCTCGCCATGCACAAAAGTGAATTCAAAATGGATCAAGGAGCTTGATATCAAATCAGAGACGTGCCGTCTGATAGAAGAAAAAGTTGGCTACGATCTACATACTGTGGGGTCGGGCTCCAAATTCCTCAATAGGACACCCATAGCACAAAAGTTAATAACTAGAATCAACAAATGGGACTTACTCAAACTAAAAAGTTTTTTCTCAGCTAAAGAAACAATAAGAGAGGTAAATAGAGAGCCTACATCCTGGGAACAAATCTTTACTCCTCACACTTCAGATAGAGCCCTAATATCCAGAGTATACAAAGAACTCCAAAAATTAGACAATAAGATAACAAACAACCCAATCAACAAATGGGCCAAGGACCTGAACAGACACTTCTCAGAGGAGGACATACAATCAATCAACAAGTACATGAGAAAATGCTCACCATCTCTAGCAGTCAGAGAAATGCAAATCAAAACCACCCTAAGATACCATCTCACTCCAGTAAGATTGGCAGCCATTATGAAGTCAAACAACAACAAGTGCTGGCGAGGATGTGGGGAAAAGGGTACACTTGTACATTGTTGGTGGGACTGCAAATTGGCGCAGCCAATTTGGAAAGCAGTATGGAGATTTCTTGGAAAGCTGGGAATGGAGCCACCATTTGACCCAGCTATTCCCCTTCTCGGTCTATTCCCTAAAGACCTAAAAATAGCATGCTACAGGGACACTGCTACATCGATGTTCATAGCAGGTCAATTCACAATAGCAAGACTGTGGAACCAACCCAGATGCCCTTCAATAGACGAATGGATTAAAAAAAATGTGGCATTTATACACAATGGAGTATTACTCTGCATTAAAAAATGACAAAATCATAGAATTTGCAGGGAAATGGATGGCACTAGAGCAGTTTATGCTAAGTGATGCTAGCCAATCCCTAAAAAACAAATGCCAAATGTCTTCTTTGATATAAGGAGAGTAACTAAGAACAGAGTAGGGACGAAGAGCATGAGAAGAAGATTAACATTAAAGAGGGATGAGAGGTGGGAGGGAAAGGGAGAGAAAAGGGAAATTGCATGGAAATGGAAGGAGACCCTCAGGGTTATACAAAAGAACATACAAGAGGAAATGAGGGGAAAGGGAAAAATAATACAAGGGGGAGAAATGAAGGTCAGTAGATGGGGTAGAGAGAGAAGAGGGGAGGGGAGGGGAGGGAGGATAGTAGAGGATAGGAAAGGTAGCAGAACACGACAGTCACTAGTATGGCAATATGTAAATCAAGGGATGTGTAATTGATGTGATTCTGCAATCTGTATATGGGCTAAAAATGGGAGTTCATAACCCACTTGAAGCAAAGTGTGAAAGATGATATATCAAGAACTATGTAATGTTTTGAACAACCAACAATAAAAAAAAGAAAAGGTAATTAATGTACATATACCACATTTTCTTTATCCAGTAATCTGTTGAAGGGCACTAGGTTAGTTACATAGCTTGGCTATTGTGAATTGTGCTGCTATAAACATTGATGTGACTGTATCCCTATAGTATGTTGATTTTAGATCTTCTGGATATCCACCAAGGAGTGGGATAGCTGGTCATATGGTAGTTCCTTTCCTAGTTTTTCGAGGAGTCTTCATACTGCTTTCCAGAATGGTTTTACTAATTTGCAGTTTTACCAATTTGTGGTATATATACACAATGGAATATTAGTCATAACGAATGAAATTATGGCATTTGCTGGTAAGTGGATGGAATGGAAGAGTATCCTGCTAAATGAAATAAACCAGACCCCAAAAGTCAAAGGTAAAATGTTTTCTCTGATATGTGGAAAGTAATCCAAATTAGGGGGATAAGAGAGAGAGAGAAAAAGAGGGAGGGAGGGAGAGACAGAGAGAGATAGAGAAAGAGAAAGAAAGAGAGAGAGAGAGAGAGAAAGAAGGGGAGAGAATTTTCTTGAAATAGAAGCAAGATTGGTGGACTAGATGATGGGAATTGTGGAGGAGGGAGGAGAGATGGGATAAAGGAGGAACAGTGGAATGAATCTGACCTAACTTTCCTATATACATATATGAATACATCACAGTGAATCTCACCATCACACACATCTACAAGACACCAATTAAAAAAAAAAACAAGTAAGTAAATAGTAGACAGATTAGTAGAGGGAACAGAACGGGGGAGGGGGAGGAGGGGTGGGAAAGGGGAAGTACTGGGTACTGGATTAGAGGAAATTACATTTTTTTGCTTTCATATTATGTCAAAATGAATCCTAATGTTATGTGAAACTAAAATGTAATTAAGGTAAAATGAGATTTTTAGGGTGGGCCTTAATGCCTTATGACTATTGACCTTGTACGAAGAAGATGGTAAGACAGACACATAAAGAGGAAAGATCATGTGAGGACGCAGGGTTAAGATGGACATCTACAAGCCAAGTAGAAACCTTGGGAGAAACCAGCCCTGATTAAACCTTACTCTTGGACTCTAAGCCCCTAGAACTGTGAGAAAATAATTTTCTGTTGGTGCTTTGTTATGGTAGTCACAGCAATTAATGCAAAGAGACTCAGCCACTTCCAGGAACATATCTTGATCAGGGACGAGAAGAAATATCCTGGCCTTTCTCATAAACTATTTTCTGTTCTTACTTAAAAACCAAACCTACCTGGAAGACAAATCAGGAGCCCAAGCATTGTGTTTAATTTGTGTCAATCTCCAGGGCACTTTGTAGAGCAGGGAGTGGTGTGATGAATTCAGAGAGGAGGACAGAACATAATCAGTAAAGGCATCCAATCAAGTCTCAAGAAATCAAGGTAGGCTGCATGGGGGAATGTGAGTATTAAACTAAGTGTGGAATAACAAATGTGCCAATATGAGTGAAGGAGTTAGAATACTTCTTGTCCTGTAGTAAGAGCTATTATGTATTTTTTTCACCATCAGACTATTTATATTTATTATTTCTAGTTCTTCCTAGAAATTTCTGGAAGGTTGGTATTGCTTTCTTCTATTTATGTATAAAAAGGTAGGTCCAGCTAGGGTGAGTATATGGCTAAGCTAGCATTCACATAGGCCAAGTTTGCATCCCCTGAGGAAAAGTCCTTAGTCAGATAAGGAAGCCTGAGTAGAGGACAGTTCCAAAAGAGGATAGCATAGGCACAAAGGCCTGTTAGCACAAGGGACTACATACCTTTGAGGACTCCAATGCTGAATGCCAAGAGGGGAGGGGCAGGAAGTGAGTGGAAAGCAGACAGGGACAGATAAAGAACATCCTCAGATGCCATGCCAGGAACTGGGAACTCCTTCCCAGAAACTTGGGAAAGCCTTTGAAGAATGTGGATTTTAGAACGAGGACCTTGAGGGAAGTATGGAGGACATCATGTTCTAGCAAGTGAGACCAAAGGAGGGGAGATCAGTTAGAAGACCATTGCAGAAAGTCAGGTGAAAAATAGTGAGGGCCTTTAATCAAGATGTACTGTAGGTTCAGAGGGAAGGATGTTGCATGAAGAAAATGAATCATGAGATTCACAGGACATAGAAACTATATAAAAGTAGGAAGAAGATGGCAGGAGGATCCAAGGATGGCTTTCAGGTTCTTAGTTTGGAAAACTGCACAGATGGTGGCTTCATTCCTATAGGCAGAGGAACAGGTTCAGTGAGAAAATGATAATTGCTACCTAGACAGCCAACATTCAATGCTGCTGAGTTTTCCAAGCAGGAAATGAATAGCCACGTTACATGAGAAAAATATAACAAACCCAATGACAACTTCAGTTTTGTCAAATATCTTCAGCAAAATCACAATATTTTGATTTATGCAAAAAGTAAGAATTTCCCCAGCTTTGGTATGAGTGATGAGAACATACCACCATGGTTAGGTCACAATTATAAGCATGTTATTTTAGTAATTTTTTACATAAGCAATTATGGAGTTCTGACTTTATATGCAATAAATAAAATAAGTGTTGGGAGATGGGAAGGTTAAGATGGTAGTGGAATCCTAACATGAAGAAAAGGGGTGGCCAGAGAGGATGGAGTGCTGAGTAATCAATGTGGACATGGTGCAGGTGCATTCCAAAGTTCACAACTAAACATTGATATGATAATGAGAGATACTTACAAATTCCATTTGAGTCATATTGTCAGCAGAAGAAAATATGGCAGGCATTGAGACCAGATGACAACAACAGCTCTTAAATCCCAGGGGAGAGCAAATTATGCATGTCATGAAGTACGTTTTTTCCTAACCCATCATTTAAAATTGTTAAATAGGCAACAAATATAGAGGAAGTGAACTATGCAATGCCATACTTTGGAAAAATAAATTTAAAATGCCTGTTAATGCTAAATAATGAACCCGTGACAGTTTTATAAGATCTTGAAATAATTCATCTTATTATCCACTTTAACTTCACTAATTTGATAGTCTGACAACCCTAACTGGTTAACAGATAGCCCTTTGGAACCAAATAGTATAGAAGAAATAGAACCTCATCAAGAGATGGCTCCTAATACTCCTGAAAGTCCCTCTCAATAACATCTATGTGGTTATATTGTTGATCAAAAAATGTTCCTACCAAGATGAGGGAGTTGCAAAATAAGGAATAGATTTTGGAAAACAGAGGAGGATCTCCTTACCTTGAAAATACCCCTTGACTTCCCCCAGAGTGCTGGTGGAGTCAGAAGAGGAAGAGGAGAGGATCAATACCTGCAAGCCAGGTCAGTGGTAATGCAGAAAATGAAACAATAGCAGTGAATGGCTCTGGTGGACAGCTGGCAAGACCAGCCCAGTTGTGTTCCTGCCAACACCATTGTGCACTGTGCACACACCTATGCCAGAGCAGCAAACATCTCTGCCTGTTGCGTAAGCACCAAAGTGCCAAAGTGAATTCTACGGCTGGATTAACTTGGCAAATCCAGCCTATGTTCCTTGACAATTGGACATAGCTGGAAAAGGCCTTTATCACCACTTCAACATAGGATGAAACTGGCAAGGGTTTTTAGTAATCCTAGGTTGTGGCGCTTGTCTTCTGGTTATATGTTGCTGTAGCTTGTACTACTATTGTGGTCTATGGATGCAGGACTCGCCCTCCTCACTAAGGGATGATTGTGGAAGATATTAACTGCATAGATTATATGGTAAGGAATCCTAAACACCTGGATTGTGGGGCAGGCCGAAGTTGGGTAAAGTTAGGATCCCTTGCCAGTGCTTCCAGCCAGCTATATTTTAGTATATAGTCAAGGTCATAAATACCTATATTTAGCACATGAACTCAAGGTCATAAATCTGCTTGTGAGCATGTGCTCACTTAAGTAACCTGTTGGCACTGGGCCTTTGTTTGCTGCTCATATAAAGTAGACCTACTTAAAAATTTTGGGGAAAGGGGGTTGCTGCTGCCTCAAAATAAAGCATGTATACTACTGTCCCCAAAATGTTCCTAATATACATTCAGAGAATAACACAGATAAGGCCCTATGCCTTTTCTTTATTGCAATAGAGAAACTTATCCTTTTGCAAGGCAAATTAAAGAATAATCTAATGCGTACATTTAAGTTTTATTGTTTACACATTATTGAGATTTCCACTTGGAAAGAAATAGGAGTTCTAAATACAGATGATTCTCAAATTACAAGGAGTTGCATCCCAATAAACTCATGACACATTGAATTATCAGAAATTGAAAATGCATTACAAGGATTGTAATGCACATTGCTAGCTTGCTAAAAGATCCAAATTCAAATTTGAAGTATAGTTTCTCCTGAATGTATATTGCTTTTGCACCATGAAAAGTCGAAAAATCATTAAGCTGAATTATTATATTATCTGTATACAGAAATAAAAGAGGGTCCCTCCCACCTTAAAAAGTAAAAGCTTGGTAAACCATATTATCATAACTTTTCTTGAGTCAGTTGGAGATCTGATGCCATAGGATAACAAAATAGCTTCCTTTTAAGGAAAGATAGTCCTTTTCTGGGATAAAAATCTTATGAGCAGTTGTCCTTGTCCAACAGTGGTACATCGTGGGAGGAAGACAATCTTAGATATGAGACAAGAGGAAAGAAGCTATTTTATTTTTTTTAGTGGTAGTCTGACAACCCTAACTGGTTAGCAGATAGCCCTTTGGAACCAAATAGTATAGAAGAAATAGGGCCTCATTAAGATTGCTAGAGGCCAATGTGCTAGTATGAGCTGTCACAGACATAATGGGAATTTGTCTGCAGGTATCCATTCATAAGATTTTTATTTTATAATTTTTTTTAAAGAGAGGAGAGAGAGAGAGGGGGAGAGAGAGAGAGAATAGTTTTTAATATTTATTTTTCAGTTTTCGGTAGACACAACATCTTTATTTTATGTGGTGCTGAGGATCGAACCTAGCGCCCCACACATGCCAGGTGAGCGTGTTACCGCTTGAGCCACATCCCCAGCCCCCATTCATAAGATTTTCAAGAGAGTTTCACACCACTCCATATAAGACCTACCAAGGATCTTCAGGAGCATTTGGCTCCAAGGAAAAGAGGTTGAGTCCCAGGCACATAGGACTTAGTGAGGCTGGACCAATACGACAAAGAATTCTGCCTCCCACTATAGGGATAGCACATGCTAAGTAACCAACAGCAGGAGTCTATCACTGGAGATGGCAGGAGCATGGACAGGGAATCTGTGGTGTGGAAACATCAGGAAAGTCAAAGTTGAGGATGCAGCAAGAGCATTGAGGGAAACACTTCAGGTCCTGTGCACCCATCTAAGTATAATACAACACTACAGGAACTTTAGGCTAGCAGTGCTCTGAAGGTATCCAGAGCAATAACAAAACCCAAATCCAACTCAACTCCTGCCCAGATTGAGCCAACTTCCCACATTAACTATACAGAGGAAAAGTTCATACCCATTTCCAGGAATGGATACTATATACCTGGGTATATGCACAAAAGACTTAAAAGCAAGAACTCAAACAGATGGTTATATTCTGTTAGGGTTTGAATATGTTATGTTCTCCCAAAGCTTCTGTGTTAATGCAGGAATATTCAGGGGTCAAGTGGTTATATAATGAGAGACATATCTAATCAGTCCTTACCAGTTTGAATTGATTGGGTGATAACAATAGACAGGAGGGTGGCTGGAAGAAGTAAGTCACTGGGAGTGAGTCCTAGAAGGGTTCATCTTCCCTGTGCCTCCCACCTTTTTCTGGGTGCCATGAGCAGAGCAGCGCTCCTCTGTCATGTTCTTCTGCCATGATGTTCCTCCTCACCCTGGGCCCAGAGTAATGGAGTTGGTTGAACATGGACTGAACCTCTGAAACTATGAGCCAAGATTAACTTTTCTTTCTCTAAGTGGTTCTTGCCAGGTATTTTGTTCACAGTTACAAAAGGCTGTCTAACACATATACCAATGTCCACACAGCAAAAGGTGCAAGCAACACAAATGTCCATCAACAGAGGAATGGATAGGCAAGGTGTAGTGTGTATATTCAATGGAATAGTAAGCAGTTTTGAAAAGGAATTAAATTATGATATATGGATGAATCTTGAAAACATTATGCTAAGTTAAATAAATCAAGGAGAAAGGGATATGATTTCACTTATATGAGGCACCTAAAGTTGTCAAACTCATAGAGACAGAAGGTAAAACAGACATTACCAGGGACTGGGGAAAAGGAGGAATGAGTTATTATTTGGGGTGATAAAAAGCTATGGAAATAGATGTTGTTGATAGTTTCACCTATTGTGAATATATTGAATGCCATGATGGTAAATTAAATATCTATATCTCCCCAATTTAAAAAAAATTAAAAATAACTTTCAGACTTCTCATTCTCAGGCTTAGTTAATGTCAATGAGAGATTTAACAAACATTAAAGGAAGAAGTAGTACCAATTTTATGCAAACTTAGTATAATAGCATAATTCTTTCAAGGTTTATTCATATATAGGAATTTTATTCCATTATAAATCTTCCAGAAAATTGAAAGACAGCACCTCTCAACTCATTTTGTGAAGACAACATTGACTTGGCCCTAAAACCAGATGTTAAAACAAGAAAAGAAATCTACAGATCAGTTTCCATCATGACTGTAAATGTAAAAAACTTCAACAAAATATTATCAAATCAAACCCAATGATATTTAAAAAGTAAAATAAATCATGACCAAGTAGACTTAATTTCATGAATGCAATGTTGCTTCAAACATTAGGAAATCAAATAATGTAATTCATCATATCAATAGACTAAAAAAATTTAACTAGATCCAGAAAATAAAACCAAAAAAAGCTAGCATCCATTTCTGATTAAATTAAAAAAAAAAACTCTCAGCAAACTAAGCCAACAAGGGAACTTCTTCACTTCCTCAACCTGAGAAAAGAAATCTACAAAAAATCTGCTGCTAACATCAAAAAAGAATACACATTTTGCCTTTATGATCAGGAACAAAGCAAGCATGACAACTCTCACCAGTCCTATTCAACATCATATTAGAAATCCTAGCTGAAAACACCAAGGTGGGACTAGGGGTAATAAAGAATATGGATTGAGAGAATAAATAAAACTGTCTCTATCTGAAGGTGATATGATTACCTACATAAAAATCTCAAATGATATACTAAATATCACTGCTAGAACTAGGATATGAGCTTAGTAGAGATATAGGGTACAAGGCCAATATAAAAATGTCAATATAAAATATCAAATTTTTAAATATAATAGGAGTGAAAAAGTAGAAATTGAAAAAAACTAATGTCTTTATTGGTGCATTATAATTGTACATAATAGTGGGATTCATTGTGACACATTTAAAAATGCACATAACATAATTGATTAATTTCCTAGTACCTTCCTCTTTTCCCTCCCTTTCTCCCTCTGATCCCCTTCCTCTACTGTTCTGCCTTCTATTTTATTTAATTGGAACATTGTAATTATGGATAAAGTGGAATTCATTGTGATATAGTTATCATTTAGATAGCATAATTTCATCTATTTCGTTCCTCAGGACTGTTCATCCTCCCACCCCCTCATCTCCTTCTTCTACTCTATTGGTCTCCCTTCTATTTTTGTGAGATCCCTTTTTTATTAATCTTTTCTCTCTTGCTTCTACATATGAAAGAAAATATTCACTCTTGACTTTCTGAATCTGGCTCATTTCACTTATCATGAGGTTCTTCAGTTCCATCCATTTATGGTCAAGTAGAACTCCATAGTGTATCTTTACCACATTTTCTTTATCCATTTATCTGTTGACAGACACCTAAACTGGTTCCATAACATGGCTGTTGAGATTTATGCTGCTGTAAGTATTGGTATGCACGTATCACTACTATAGTATACTGAGTTTTAGTTCTTTTGAATAAATACCAATGACTGGGATAGCTGAGTCATACAGTGATTTCATTTCTAGCCTTTTGTGGAATCTCCATACTTCCATAATGGTTTTACTAATTTACAATCCCACCAACAGTGTAACTGTTCCTTGTTCCTCACATTCTTGTGAGCATTTATTATTGTTTGTCTTCTTGATGATTGCCATTCTAACTGGAGTAAGATGAAATTGCAGTGTAGTTTTGATTAGCATTTTACTAATTGCTAAAGATGTCAAAGTTTCTTTAATTTATTTATTGGCTCTTTTCATTTTTTCTTTTAAGAAATGTTTGTTTAGTTCATTTGTTCACTTATTGATTGCATTATTTGTTTTTTGGTTGGTATTAAGTTTTTTAAAAATTCTTTGTATATTCTGAATATTAGTCCTGTCTGAAGAGTAGCTGGCAAAGATTTTCTTCCCTTCTGTAGGTGCTGTCTTTATGCTCTTATTTTATTTGCTGTACAGAAACTTTTTAATTTGACTTTATCCTACTTATTGATTCTTGGTTTTATTTATTGAGCTTTAAGACTTTTATTAAGGAAGTCAATGCCTGCACCTATATGTTGGAGTGCTCACCCTAGGTTTTCTTCTAATAGTTGCAGAATTTCTCATCTAATTCCTAGGTCTTTGATCCACTTCGAGTTGACTTTTGTGCAGGGCAAGAGAAATCTGCTAGCATGACTATATAAACCTAACAAGGCTATAGGAAACAAGGTCAACATAAAATATGAATAGTTTTTAAGTATAAATGTAATTTTAAAAAGTAGAAATTAAAAATTTTAAGATAATATCATTAGCAGTAATACCAAAAAATGTGAAAATCATAGGTATAAACCTAATATGTGTAAGGTATGTGTTTAAAAATAATGAAACAGATGAGAGAAATAAAAAAGATTTAAATAAATGGATATATACCACAGTGTCATATTTTTGTGTATGATAATGATGACCAATACAATGTAGTGAAAGCTGTTTTTCAAAATAATATTAGAATATATTAATTAAATTAATGTTCTCATCTCATATAACTTTTGGATTAAAGTGAATGTGATAATGCAAGGACTGTCTATTGATGACTATATCAAGAAATATAATGTATTACTAAGACTTTCGACAACAATCCCTGAAAAGTGTCAAGATTCACTGCTTTCTGTTTATACCACTGAAAATCATTTATCTGCATGGGTGATTCTGAGTAGTGAGTCTGTTGTAGAGACTCTCTTGGTAGGTTGACTGTGGGGCATATGCACAGTGCATTCATTGATTTGTGAACTTGTGCAACAAATCACAGCTTTATCCTACTGGAATATTTTGTTGAAAGAGAATAGAGTTAATTTTGATTTTTGTGTTTTCTTTTTTTATATTTATTTAATTTTATAAAACAAAAGTAAAGTAATATATGAAATACACCGTAAGTTATATATGTATATGTTATATAAGTTATACGTGTGTGTGTGTGTGTGTGTGTATTCAATGCATATATATGGCACATATACACATTCATACATTCTTGATTAAGAAATTTTCTAAAAATACAGGGGAATGTCAAGGAGGATTGTAATATAGGAAGCTCTGAAAATCCACCTCTCCCCTTTGAGAGAAATTATACTGCCAGAATCTATCTTATGTAATGATTTGGGACATTGGAGTCTACTCGAAGGCTTCTGGCTTTCTGGGAAAAGCATGGTTGACATTTAAGATTTAAAACATTAAAAAACCCTCCTTATATGGGGGAATTTACAGTCATTATGCATGCTCAGAAAAAGATGCAGACTCAAAAAATTTCAGAGAAGACCTTAAGTTTATACCTTATGATGATCTCTCAAAACCCTACAACAATTTTTAAAATTAACAAACTCTGGAAAAGGAAGAATATGATTTACATGGTTAAGACATTATAAGATTAAAACAACAACAACAACAAATCCCAAGCATACAAAGAAATAGGAATGTATGGCTTACTTATAGAACAAAATAATTGGACAGAATAAGAACAAAATAAATTGACAGAAACCATCCCAAATGGAATGCTTTCTGGACAAAGATATAAAAACAATGTCTAGAGCATGCTCAAACAATTAAAGGAAGACAGGGAAAAATTCAAGAAAATTATTATGAACAAAATGGAAATGTTGATAAAGACACAGAAAACAAAAAAGAGAAATTATCGAGTTGAAAGTATAATAACAGAAATAGAAACTTTACTAAAAGGATTCAAAAGCAGATATACCTATGCAGAACAAAGAATCAGGATAGAATTTGAAGCTAGGATAATTGAAATTATTGAATCAAGAACAGGAAGAAAAAATGCTGAAGGAAGTTGTAAAGAGCCTAAAGGACATGTGAGATTCCATCATACAGACCAACATATACATGTGGGAGTTGTAGAAGGAAAAGAAGAATAGAAGAGGGAAGAGAGATATTTGAAGAAATAATGGCTAAAATTTCATAAGTTACAAGCAAGATATGGATCTTCAAACCCAAGAAGCTCAAAATGAATCTAAGTAGAATAAATGCAAAGAGACTTGCACCAAGAAAAACCATAATCCAACTGTTGAGAGCCAAAGAGAAACAGAATATTAACAAGAGTAAGAGAGAACTTATTCATCATATATAAGGGATTTTCACTAAGAGTTTCATTATATTTCCCATAAAAATATGGGAGATTAAACACCATGGGTTGAAGTAATCAAATTGCCAGAAGAAAACAGTCTACTAAGGATTTTACATTTGGCAAAACCCTTCTTTAAAACTGAAGGAGAAATTAAGGCATTCCCAGATAAACAAAAGCTGAGAAAGTTTATTAGTATTTGCCTTTCTCTGCAAAAATTTCTAAAGGAAATCCTTCAAGTTGAAATGAAACAATGTTAAGAGGGAACTAAAAGTCATATGAAGAAATAAAGATCTCCGATAAAGGTCATTTACATGGATTATCATCAAGTCTAGTATTATTGTATTTTTGGTTGTAACTCCATTTTTGTTTACTATACAGTCTAAAAGTTACATAGAAAAACAATTCTTAGTGTTTGTTTTTGAACCTGTATAATTTTTGATATCAATAAGTAAAGGGTGGGGACAGAATTGTATAGGAACAGAGATTTTATATACTATCGAATTTAAACTGGCATACATTTAAATAAGACTTTTGCAAATTTGAGACATTCATGGCAATTTCCATTTTAGCTACAAAGAAAATAACTAGTACATACACAAAATAAAATTAAAAGTAATTAAAATGTTTCACTAAAACAAAACAGCATTTAAATAAAAATAATTATAATTTTAAAATAAACATAATGCAAGAAATGAGGGGGGAAAGCTATACATCCTATAGAAAATAAATAAGATATGGTAGAACTGATTTCTTCTTTATCATTAAATTCTTTAAATATTAATGAATTAAACTATCAAATGAAAAGACAGAGATTGGCAGAATGGATTTTTAAAATGATCCAACTATATGTGGTATACAGAAGATTATTTTTAGATCCAAAGACACAAAAATATTAGAAGTAAACAAGTGAAGATATTCCATGCAAATAGTTACCAAAGAAAGCTAGGGAGAATATATTAATATACAAAACAGACTTAAATCAAAATATTTATGAGACAAAAAGGACATTATCTTTGGATAAAAGCTCAACCAAGAAATGTTATATGACAATTGTAGACATTTACACACTTAATAACAGACTCCCAAAAAATGCAAAGCAAAAATGAACTTCTGTGAAGGGAGAAATAGACAGTTCTACAATAGTTGGAGACTTCAAATGTATTCACAGAATACCCAGAAGAAGATAAGTCAGGAAATAGAGGACTTGAACAGCACAGCAAGACAACTACATCAAAAAGACGCACAAAACACTCAACCTAGCAAACTATAATACACACTCTTCTCAAAGGTTCATAGAACATTCTTCAGATGGGCTGTATGTTATGCCACAAAACTAGTCTTAATATAAGTAATTTCTCTGAGCATAAATTGAAGTTAGAAATCAATATCAGAAAGAAAACTGAAAACTTCACAATTATTTGGGAACCAAATAGTACATTCTTATACTACCAATGAGTCAAAGAAAGAAATCACAAGAGAATTTAGAAAAGAAAGATGAATGAACATTAAAACACGATGTGCCAAAATCTACAAGATGCAGTGAAAATACTGCTGAGAGGGAAATTCATAGCTGTAAATGCTTACATTAAAAAAGAAGAAAGATTTCAAATCAACAACCTAAATTTACACTTTAAGGAACTACAAAAAGAAGAACAAACTAACCCGAAAGCTAGAAGAAGGAAGGAAATAATAAAGATTAGGGGTGAGATAAATAAAATAGAGAATAGAAAAACAATAGAGAAAATCACTGAAGCCAAAAGTTGGTTCTTGCAACAGATCAACAAAATCGACCAAATTTTAGCACTATTAACTAAGAATAAAAGGGAGAAGACCCAGGTTATTAAAATCAGAAATGGAAGTGGGGACATTATTGCCATTTCTACAGAAATATAAAAAGTTATAAGAAACTGCTATGAACAACTGAACACCAACAAATTGGATAACCTACACTGAATGGAGAAAACCCTAGAGACACAAAACTTACCAAGAGTGAATCATGCAGAAATAGAAAAAGATTAATAGACCTATAACTTCCAATGAGATCAAATTAGTAATAAAAAAACCCCAAAACATTCCATGGGAAAAAAAAGCCTAGGACCAGATGGTTTTGATATATTCTATGGAATATTTAAAGAAAAAAATAATTATACAAAGTAAAAAAATGATGATGAATTCTAACTCATTCTAAGAAATCAATATTGCATTAATATCACAGCCAGACAACAGAAATACAAGAAAACTGTAAATGAATACATTTTATAAATATTGGTGCAAATATCCTCAACAAAATACCACTAACCCAAATTTAGCAGCATATTAAAAGGATTGTACACTATGACCAAATGGGATCTAGTTCTGCAGTGCAAAGATGGTTCAACACATGATAATCAATTGTGTAATACACATTAACAAATGAAGGGAAAAACCATGATCATTTCAACTGATTAAGGAAAAGCAGTTGACAAAATTCAACACTCTTTCCAGCATAAAAACACCCCCAGGTATCATCACTGTTGGGATCAAGGCCTTAACATATGAATTTGGGGAGGACACAAATATTCAGTCCATAACATAGACAGAGCAATCATTTAAGAAAAAGAAATAAAATACATTTAAACTGAGAAGGAAGTAAAATAATTGCTATTAATAGACAGCATAATCTTATATGTAGAAAACAAACATAGACTTAGAACATACAAATTTGCAGAATATAAAATTAAAATACAGAAATCATTTGTTCTCTATACAACTTAGAATAGTAATCCAAAGTGGAATTAAGTGAACAGTTCCATTTATAATAGCATTGAAAAGAATGAAATACTTAATCATTAACCAAAAGGGTGAAATACTTGTACAAAAGAAACCTAAAAATTTGCTGAAGGAAATTAAAGAAGAACTTAATAAATGGAAAGACATCACATGTTCATGGATTGTGGCAAAACTGTGAAGATATCAATACTGCTTAAAGGAATCCACAGATTGAATGCCATCCCTATTAAAACTCTAACATTGTTTTTTTCAAAAATAGAAATTTTCATCCTAAAATTGATATAGACTCTTAAAATATCCCAAATAGTCAAAAAATCTTGAAAAACAAATGAAAAATTGGATTTATAATTCCTGATTTTGAACTCACTACAAACCTACAATAATCAAAACAGTGTGGTAGTGACATAAAGATTGACTTAAGGACTCATAGAATAGAAAAGGGAGTCCTGAAGTACGTGATCAAATGATTTTTGTCAGATTTCAAAATTATTGAAGGGGAAAGAATATTCTTTTCAACAAATGGTACGAGGAAAACTGGATATCTATGTGGACATAAATAAAATTGGGCTTTACTTAACATCATATTCTAAAGTTAAAGCAAAGATATAAACATAAAAGCTAAAATGATAAATATATTGGAAAACATTTAGAAAAATTTTCATGACATTGGATTTGGAAACTGTCTTTGGTTATGCACTCAAATCACAGGCAATGAAAGAAAGTAATGGACAAGTTGTACTATATCCGAATTAAAAACTTTTGTTGCATCAAAAACACTATTACCACAAACCACAACTCAATGAGAAAAAATATTTGAAAATCAAACCTAGATAAGGATTTAATATCCAGAATACATAAAAAGCTCTTAATACTCCACAGTAACAAAAAGAATTAAAAACTCAATTCCAAAATGGGCAAAGGACTTGAATATATATTTCTCTAAAGAAGATATATGAGTGGTCAATAAGTACATGAAAAGAAGTTCACCATCATTAATTGGTAGAGATCTTCATATTAAAACCACAGTGAGATGCCACTTCATATCCATTAGGAGAGCTACTATTAAAAATATGGAGAATAGCAAGTGTTGGCAATGAGGTAGACAAATTAGAACCTCTTGCGTTACTATTGCTGGTGGGAATAAATATAATGGAGCAACCACTGTGAGAAGTTCCTCCAAAAAATAATAATAAACATAAAATTACCATATGATCTAACAATTCCACAAAAATAATTGAATGCAGAGACTCAAGTAGATGTTTGTACACTCATATTCCCAGCAGCATTGTCCAAAATTAACAAAAAATGTTCATTGACAGATAAATGAGGAAACAAAATGTAGTATACTTATACAATGGAATATTAGTAAACCTTAAAACGAAATGGAATTCTGAATTTTGAAGACATATGCTAAATGAAATAAGCCAGGTCCAAAAGAGTAGATATTGTATGATTCTATAAAAGTGAAATGTCCAGAATAGGCAAATTTATAGAGACAGACAGTAATTTAGTGGTTGCCTCAGGCTGGGGGGCAGGGAATAGGAGTGGGAGTGACTGATAATGAGTACTAGGCTTCTTTTTTAAGTAATAAAAAAGTTCCATAATTAGATTATGATGATGGTTGCATAGCTCCATGAATATACTGCAGTCCATTGAACTGTACAATATAAATAGTGAATATTACGAAATATGAATTATATTCAATAAAAGTGTTGGGAAAAAAACTACTGAGAAGTGATAAATAAGCTTATACCTATATATGTATATATGTGTGTATGCACGTGTGCGCGTGTGCACGCACACACACGGGTCAGTGTATGGTGTTCCTTTCCTGGATCAGATCTGTTCCTCCTGCCCCCGCCCCCACTCCAGTCCCATGTCCCACTTGCTCTTATTTTTTTTTACTTCCCTGAGGCCACAGGGACTCTATCCTTTTTTTCCTCCAGTGGCAGTGGATTTGAAATGTCATTGAGAGGCCTACATGTTGAAAGCTTGCTCATCAGACTGTGGTGCTATTAGGAGGGGGCGGAACCTATGGGAGATGAGGCCTAGTGGAAGGAAGTTAGGTCATTGGGATGTGCCTTTGAAGGAAACATTGGGACTCCAGACCCTTTGCCTCCCAGCTGTCAACACTCCTACTACGATGTGCTGCCTCACCACAGGCCCAAAAAGTAGAGTCAGTTGACCATGAACTGAAAAAATTCTCATCACATATTAAAAAAAATAACTTCTAAGTCTAAAGTTTCTGACTCATTCAACACATTAAAAAAAAATGTGTGGTAGGCAGAATAATGCCCTCAACCCCAAAGAGATGTTTACATCCCAATTCCTGGTACATGTGAATATGTTAGGCACAAAGCAGTTTTCAGGGGAGATCAGCCTGGTCCACTCTAAACATGTGTCCTTGAAAGTGGAAGATGGCAAAAGATGAGTGGGTTAGAGAGATGCACTGTGTGAAGGAGTCAAGTCACCACAGCTTTCAAGATGGAGGAAGGAAACCATGAGCCAAAGAAATTCAGTAACCACTGGAAGCTGAGAATGGCCCTCATCTTACAGTCAGCTGGAATATGTGGGATTAGATCCTACAACCACAGGGAACTGAATTCTGAAATGAAGAGGAAACAGATTCTCTTCTAATATCTCCCGAAAGGAAAGTAGCTTGCTGACACATTGATTTTAGCTCAGCAGAACCCATGTCTGACTTCTGACCTTCAGAACTATAACAATAAACTTCTTTTGTTTTAAGCCACTACATCTGTGACATTTTGTTATGGCAGAAAATAATTGGAAACCCACATAAAGTATGCAAGAGCCCAGGTGAAGGTATGGTGAGGGATAGGGGTAGGGTAGAAGCAGAGGCACGGCCCTCATGAAGTTTATAGTTGGGAAAATAAATACTACGCTAGCTAATCACAACTGCAATCATAAGATATTTTGGGTGCTTTGAATGCAGAGTAGGGAATCTAACCTAGGTTGAAAGTACAGAAATTAACAACATATGAGGGAGACTTCCAAGATGACAACTGGGAATTCCAAGGATTTGTGCCTTAGGTTTTTTTCCTGACACTGAAGCTAATTTACTCATGCTGTCCTTAGGGAAAATCTTATGGTACTTTCCTTCTCAGGCTCCTCTTCCCAACTGGAAGAAACTCTCACTATAACCTGTATTTCTGGGGATCCCCAGAGAAATGCATCAGGTCCCTTCTAGTCCTCTAATGATTCTCTTTGTGAAATTTTGTGCTATCAGATTTAAATTGTGCAGCCTAAGAACTTAGGCCAATAACACTTATAGTTGAGACAACGGAGAAGAAAGTCTTTCTTTTCTTCTCCAATAAGAAATCACTCTGAGACAAACAAATATCAATATGGAATGGATAGAAATTTCCAGTAAATTTTTATTTTAGAATAGGTTTAGGTTTACATAAAAGTTTCAAAGATAGTTCAGAGAGTTTTTCTATATATTCTCTCTATTTTCCAAATTGTTACCAACTTACATATTTTGGGTATTTTTGTCAAATTTTGGAAACCAACATTGCTCCACTACTATTAGCTGACCTACATTTTATTCAGATTTCAATAGCTTTCCCATTAATGTCATTTTTCTATTTCCAGGATCACATCAAGAATACCATCATTACATTTAGCTAACTCTTCTGGCCTTTACCCGTTTTTCAAACTTCCTTTGTTTTTAACAACCTTGACAAGTGTGAGGCATAATGCTTATTTTGTAGAGTATTCCTCTATTTAGGTTTGTCTGACATATTTTCTCATGGTTAATTTAAGCCATTTTACTTTCAACATGACATCATTGATGCTGTTAACCTTAATCACCTGGCTATGGTAGTATTTTCCAGTTTTTCCTATTATAGGTTTTCTTTCCCCTTTCTATATTCTACACTTTGAAAAGGAGCAAAGCCCACACTCTTCATACTGATGCCTCCAATCTAACCCAGGAAGGAAGGAATAAGCACATCTCCAGGGAGGCAGAATATCTCTATATATTATTCATAATTTTTATATGTGAGAGAGTTGTTTATTATTTATTTATTTATTCATTTTTTATATCAGTATAAATTCACAGATGTTAATTTTACACTTTGTATTATAATCCAATACTATGTTACTTGTTGATCAATTATTATTGCTTTGGCCATTGGGAGATCTTCCAAGTTGACTTCTGAGTTCCTTTGTCGTATTCCAATCATTTTGCTTCCTGAGAACTCATTTTATTATTGCTATTATAAGATGCTCCAAGCTCACCTTATATTTTCCCTGTCACAGTCTTACAATGAGCCGTTTTACAAGGATCCCTGGTCCTTTTAGCTGAAAATAGTTAGAAAGGAAGATTTCAGCATTGGGTATGCTCATGGCTACTGTGGTCTCTCACTGCTTCTAGGTCTTCTCAATGGTCAGAGTAGGACATACATGGGTGTACCCTAACCCATGTATGACTATAAATATTTATGTACCTCTATCTGTATTAAGCATTAACAAAGTTCATACTGATGCCTCCATTCTAACTCAGGACCATACTAACCCTCCAAAGTAGTGATAGTTTGAGCTTTTTCCCTCAAAATAAGTAGTGTTTCTACACACACACACACACACACACACACACATACACACACACAAAATCATGTGGTTTACAAACTTTTTTATACTTCTTTGTCTGATTTCACTCAGCATGTTTTGAGATTCTTCCATGTTGTAGGTACCAACATTTGATTTATTTTTATTTTTTGGTAGTATGAATACTACTTTGTATGACGGGAATACCACAATTTGTTTATCTATTCAACTATTGATAGACAATTAGGTGGTTTCTAATTTCTGGCTATGACACATAAAACTGCTGTGAGTGTTCACATACAAGTTTTTGTAGGAACATAAGCTTTCCTTTCTGTTGAGTAAATAACTAAGAGTTTATCTAGTCTGTTTTCTGTTGCTGCAACAGAATACCAAGACTGGGTAGTTTATAAAGAATAGAGGTTTATTAAGCTCACAGCTCTGTAGGCTGGGAAGTCTAAAACCATCGTGTCGGAAACTGCTCAGCATCTTGTGAGCATCTTATTGGCTCCATTATAACATGACAGAGGGCATTATATGGTGAGACAGAATAAGTATGCTGGAGGGTACTTGTTTTTACAACAAAGATGCTCATGCCATAATTAATCCATCAATTAAAAAATGGATTAATCCATTCATGAGGGCTCTTCAAATTGCCTTCCATAAGTTTTAAATATCTAAATACCATTAACATATGATTTGGGGATTGTTTCCAATACTTAAATTTTTGGGGACATACCCAAATCATAGCAGAGTTGAAAGAGTGGATCATGTAGTATGTGTGTGTTTGATTATGTTTGATTTGTAATCCTACCAGTATTGTATGAACATTCTATTGGTTCTACATTGTCACCAATACTTGGTTTGGTTAGTCTGTATAATTTTAGACATTCTAATAAGTGTGATATGGTATCTCATTCCTTGATACCATATGACATTACATATCTTTACAAGGCTTATCCACCCTCTGTATAATCTTTTTCTGAAAAATCTGTAAAATTTGGCCATTTTAAATGGGATTGCATATTTTTTTATTATTGGGCTTTAAAAATTCTGTATATATTCCAGGTGACAAGTCCTTTATCCAATAAGTGATTTGAAAATATTTTCTTACAGATGATTAGGACACCAAAATAAGAATAGAAAGAAATATTCAGAGATGCACACAGGTCATAGTTAAATGGTTGGTTTCTCCACAGCAGATTATAATGGGGCTCCATTCTTCTGTAATAAAGGAACTAAGGGTACCACACAAGTTTTTGGTGACCTACTCAAAGTTGTACAAAATAAAGATATGACCACTGAAATGGAGTGCAGATAAAGTTTGAGTTACAGAAAACTAGAACAGCCAGTCAGAGTGGGAACATTGACTTGATGAAAAATTCTTTGTCTTGTTGAACTAGTAATCCTTAGGTGCCTCTTCTTCTGAGAACAGGTTTAGTAACAAAATATGAGACAGAGCTGCATTCTCAGGTGGGCTTCTGTTAGGAGAGTTCTGTGGTGAGCAGAAATCTGCCTCAGGTAGGACATGGCATTTTTACAGTTAAGTCACATCAAAGCTAATTGAATAGATAAACTTGTCAATATATATTTTGGAAGACCACCTGGAAAGATAAATTAAAATGGATCCCTAACTTACACTGTACCATTGCACATTCTAAAAGAATGTAATAATAGGTAAAAATAAAAGAAAGAAATAATAAAAGGAATAAAAAATTAAAGGTAAAGAGCCTTTCATAAACAAATTTGAATGAAGAATACCTCACAAATTGTTGTATAAAATCATAAAATATTTATAAATTCAGATACATGAAAATCAACCATTTTTGTATGGTAAAAAAAATCATAAGAAAAGTCAAATGACAAAAGATATACTATGAAATGAATATTTGAATAAAATTTTGTAACAAAGAGATGATACATAGCAATAATTTTAAAATAGAAAAAAAGCTAAGATATGAACATGGAGTTTTAAAAAAAGGAGAGAATGACTTTTAATTAAGAAGATACTGACTTGTACTCATAATAAGAAAAATTCAAATGAAGCCGGGACATTGCGGAGACGGAAAAGTTGGATAGCAAGACTTAGGCTGGCAAAAATGTGGGGTTCAATTAATGAATAAAGCTGTAAAAATTATAAACAGGTATACACAATAGGGCCACGAAATATATGAGATAAACATTGACAGAATTGATAGGAAAAATAGTTGTACAACAGTTGGATACTTCAACATCCTACTCTCAATAATGGGTAGTACAACCAAACAGAAGATAAATAGAAATAGAGGACTTGAACAGCACAAAAAACAACCAGATCCAATAGTCATGTGTAGATCACTCCACCCAAGGAAGGTAAATCCATGTTCTTCTCAAGTGTATGTGGCACATTCTCTAGGATAGACCCTGTGTTAAACCATAAAACAAGTCAGTCAATCTTAAAAGATTAAAACAATTAAAAGTATCTACTCCAACCACAAGGGAATGAAATCAGGAACCAAGAACAGAAAGAAAAATTACAAATATGTGGAAATTAAACAATATGCTTTAAAATAACCAGTGCTAGAAATCACAAAGGAAATTAGAAAATACCAGAGATGACTGAAAGTGAAAACACAACAAACCAAAATTTCAGAATGTAGCAAAAGCAGTGCTTAAAGGGAAATGTTCATCTGTGTCTAAATTATAAAATAAGAAAAAAATTCAAGTCAAGAAACTAACTTTACACCTTGAGGATATTAAACAAGAAGAGAAAACTAAACTTCCTTCTGTTGGGCTAGAAGAAGAAAGGAAATAAAAATTAGAATGGCGATCAGTGAAACTGAGAATTGAAAAATAAAATCAATAAGTCCTAAAACTGACTCTTCATTAAAATTGACCCCAAAATAACTTCAACAAAATTGTCATGTCTTTAGCTAGATAAAGTGGGAAAAGGACACAAATATCTTAAAACATTACCAATTACAGAACATTAGTTCTAATTTACAGGAAATAGAAATATTATAAGAAAATACTATGATCAATGTGCACCAACAATTAGATAATATAGATGAAATGGAAATATTTCTAGAAACATAAGAATCACCTAAATTGACTCACTTAAAGATAGAGAACCTCTACAAATCTATAAAAAGATTGAATCAGTAATCAGAATCTCTCAACAAAAATCCAGGACCATATAATTTCACTAGTGAATCTTACCAAATGTTTAAAGAAGAAAACCAAATCAGTAAAATTCTTCAAGAAATGGAGGGAATATATCTTAATTTACTCCAGAAGGCCAGCATTAGAGCTCCTGATACCAAGCTAGGAAAAGACATCACAAGAAGATTACAGACAAAGGAGTGCAAAGGTATTTTTTTTTTAAAAAAAGAATCAATCTAATGGATTGATTTATATTAGTAGAACAAAGGTCAAAGACCACATAATTATCTCAACTGATGTAAAAAAAAAGGACAAAACATTTGGCAATACTCAATATACTTTCAGGATTAAAAATCTCAAAAAAGAAAATCTCTATGAGATAAAGAATACTTATTTAAAAAACTCTATGACTGACGTATTTTCAGTAGTGAAAGGTTGAAATGCTTTCTCCCTGATTCTCTCATTTCCCTCTAGTAACAAAGGTGCACACTTTTACCCCTGCTGTTTAGCATTGTAAATTTTAGGTAGAGAATTAGACAAGTAAAGAAAGAAAAGATATCCAAATTGAAAAAGAAGTAAAATTACCTCTATTGTAGGGAACATAATCTTACAGATAGAAAATTCCAAAGAACCCAGAATAACACAAATCTAGCAAAATTTTAGATAAAAAGATCACCACCAAAAAAATTCAGGTATACAGAAGTATACTATCAAAGAATAATCATAAAAGCAAATTTACAGTTGCATCTGACAAAGTAAATACCCAGGAATAAATTTAACCAAGGAGATGAAAAACATGTACACTGAAAACTATAAAAACTTGCTGAAAGAAATTAAAGAAATAAATAGATATCCTGGCATGGATTAGGAAACAATATTGTTAAGATG
Organism: Marmota monax; assembly: GCF_021218885.2. Taxonomy (NCBI): domain Eukaryota; kingdom Metazoa; phylum Chordata; class Mammalia; order Rodentia; family Sciuridae; genus Marmota; species Marmota monax. The sequence continues at coordinate 381,943 of NW_026693024.1, read as the reverse complement.
TTAATGTTATCCAATCTACAGATTTAATGGAACTCCTTTTAAAATTCCAACAGTCTCTGCTGCAGAAATGGAAAAGCTAATGTTTAAATTTGTAGAGAATTGCAAGGGGTCCAGAATAGCCAAAATAATATTAAAAAGTAAAAATAAACAGGAGGACTACAATTCCTGATTTTAAAATATGTGGTAAAACTACAATAATCAAAACAATATGGTACAAATGTAGAGTTACCAAGGGAATGAATTGAGAGTCCAGAAATAAACCCATATATCCTGGCCAAATGCTTTTTGAAAAAAGTGCCATGTTCATTCAAAGGGGGGAAATAACAGTTCCTTTAATAAATAGTGCAAGGACAATTGGATATCCACATGCAGAGGAATAAAGTTGGACACTTACCTCACACCACATAATAAAAACTATCTCAAAATGGATCCATAAACTAAATGTAAGAGCTAAAGTCATAAGCTCTCGGAAGATACAGAGGATTTTTAGGGCATTGAAAATACTGCATGATCCTGTAATGATGGCTATGTGTAGAATACACAACATCAAAAGTAAATCCTAAGGTGAACCCAGGACTTTGACTGATTTTGTTGTGTTATGTAGGTTTATCAGTTGTACCACTTTGATGAGGGATATTGATCTAAGGGGAGGTAGGGAGTTTATAGGAAATTTTTGTATATTCCACCCAAATTTTCTGCAAACCTAGAACTATTATAAAAAAATAAAGTCTTAAAAAAAACTTTTAGAAGACAACATAGGAATAAATGTTCATGATATTGAATTTGAAAATGGTTCTTAGAATGCCAAGAACACAAGTAACAAAGGAAAAAATGTAGATAGGTTGAACTTCATCAAAATTTTTGTAGGGCTGAGGTTGTGGCTCAGTTGGTAGAGCACTCGCCTAGCATATGCAAGGCCCTGGGTTCGATCCTTAGCACCACATAAAAATAAATTAATTAAAGATATTGTGTCCAACTACAACTAAAAAATAAATATTAAAAAAATTTTGTACCTCAAAGACATTGTCAAAAAAGTGAGAGACAATTACAGAATGATAGAAAATATTTGCAAATCATGTATGTATTGGATAAGGGATTAATATACAGAACATATAATGAACTCCAGGAACTCAACAACAAGAACACAAAAGCAAATCGTCAAATAAATAAAAGGAGCAAAGGACTCGGATAGACATTTTTTCAAAGAAGATGTACAAGTGGTTAATAAGCACATAAATCATGAATTTCAACATCATTAATCACTAGGAAAATGTCAATTAAAACTACAATGAGCTATACTACTATATTTTATAGCTACTAGGATGGCAATAGTAATATTAATATTAACAACAACAACCAAACAAAAACTGAGAAGTGTTGGTGAGGATGTAGAGAAACTGAAGCCCTTGTATATTAATGATGAAAATTAAAAATGGTGCCAGGTGCAGTAGCACATGCCTGTAATCCCAGTGTTTTGGGAGGCTGTGGCAGGAGGATTGCAAGTTTAAAACCAGCCTCAGCAACTTAGGCTCTAAGCACCTTAGCAAGACCCTGTCTCAAAGTAAAAAATAGGCTAGGCATGTGGCTCAGTGGCTAAGAGTCCCTGGGTTCAATCCCCAGTACAAACAAACAAAAAACAAAAACAACAAAGGTGTGGTTATTGTAGAAAACAGTGTGGTGGTTCTTCCAAAGGTTAAATGTGGAATTATCACATGACCCGGCAATTCCATTCATAACAGTTAAATGATGGGACACTTCATGTCTAACAAGAAATGAATAAACAAAATGTGTATATCCATACAATGGGGTATCATTCAGTCTTACAAAGGAATAAAATTCGGATACATGCTACAATATGAAAGAAATTTAAAGAGATTTTTCTAAATTAAATAGGTTCTATATGATCTCCAACTTATTTGTGGTGCCTGGAGTACATAAGCTAGTAGAGACAGAAGTAGAACAGTGGTTATTGGGGGCTGGAATGTGGAGGAAGTAGTTATTGTTTATTGGGTACAGAATTTCAGTTTAGGAAGGTAAAAATGGTTCTAGTGATGGATGGTGGTGATGGTTGTACAGCAATGTGAATTCAATTAATGCTGTTAAACTGTACACTCGAAGATGGTTAAAATAGTAAAGTTAATGTTTTCAACATTTTACCACAATAAGGGAGGGGAGGAAAAGGGGAAGTGCTGAGGATTGAAATGGAACAAATTATGTTACATGTATTTATGAATACATTAAAATGAATTCTACCATTATGTGAGACCATACTACACTAAGAAAAAAATTCAAAAAGATATTTTAAAAAAAATTAAAAATTTGTTCTTTGGCTACAAAGCAGAGATGTAAGTTCACAATTAAAAAGGAAACAGTTTGTAGTGAATAATATGCTTTCTGCGGTGTAGTAAGCTTTAAAATGAAAGTGTTGCACAGCCTGAATGATCAATAAATCAGTCATGTAAATCTGTGTTGGTATCTGATTTGTTATATTATGCCTTCATAAAATAATCAATCATTCCTTGAAGAATTGTCTCAATGACTGTCTTCAAAGTAAGCTGCATTGTGCCTTATTAACAGACTGGTTTATATGGAAACCTGTAAATGGCAAATACACACAGGCGAAATTCTCTCCAGAGATTAATCACATGGTCACTGCTGTTCACGTCTACCAGAATGTAAACCCTATTTTGTTTACTGCTTCCTGCTTAGCAACTAGAATTGCAAATAGCAAGTGATCTGTAAATAACTGTTGAGAGAATTCTAACACTTACTTGAATGAAATCCTTCTGCTTCAGCACCTTAACTGATGTTACAATTTTGATGATTGCAACAAAAGCATGAAAAATTCCTCAAATCAAGAGAGGCAGAGCCAGGTGCGGTGGTGCATGCCTGTAACCCAGCAGCTCAGGAGGCTGAGGCAGGAGGATCTCAAGTTCAAAGCCAGCCTTAGCAATAGCAAGGCACTGTGATATGGCTCAGTGGTTGAGTGACCTTGAGTTCAATCCCTAGTTCCAAAAAAAAAAAAAAAAAAAAAAACCACAAGGTGGGGGGGAGGCAGGAAAAAAGGAGAGGGAGAGAGGAGGAGGAGAAAGCTCCCCACCCCATTTCCACAGAGGAGTATTGGATCTCCAGTCCCATTCATCTTTGCTGGTGCCCAGCCTGGTCTGAGGCCAGAGCTGGGCTAATAATTCTAATGGTGAGGCCATGGTGCTGGTTTACTGAGGAGTTAGGATTTAATGTCTTTCATAGAGTTTTCAGATGAGTATTTAAAACTTTTGCTGGGAGCTCAAATTTTGTGGGAAAAGCCACATTAGGCAAAGTCAAGTTGCAGTTTGGGCCCAGAAGATCATTATTAGTAACCTAGAGAAATGATCAGTCAAGGAAAGATCTATTCCCCTTTCCCCTCTTGTTTCTGCTTCAGCTCAGGAAAAGGAAACTTCTGACCTTTCAGAAGGATTGTACAGAATCTTTATCTTCTCCTCTTTACTCTATCTCATCAGCATAGACAACTAATTCTGCTGCCCGTCAAGGGTTGGGGTCAATATAGGCCACTGCTCCCCTCCCCTCCCTCATTGGTGTGCTCTGTCTCTCTCTTTCTTTCATCATTTTTTTTTTCTGAACTGCCTTCCACAGGATGCACCTGTCCTCCTCCCCTCCATGGGGTAAGCCCAAGAAGCCAGGTGCATCTTTGCTGGGGGGAGGCCCACAGCTGTCCTGACTATGGGTGGGTGGGTGGGTGGATATGGGCAAGTTCAATTGAAGACCATTTGGTCCTTGGATCAAAGCCAAGAGTTTTAACCCGGGCTTACATGGAGCAAAATAAAAATGTTGATTGGTACTTGGTTTTCAGAGTGTGATAACTAAGCATTCTCAAACCCCCAACCACAATAATGTGTTTGATTTTCTCCAAGTTCAGATAAATGGCAGATTAAAACACAACACGATGCTTTAAAACATGTGGCTGATTTTGTAGGAACAAAGGGCAAATCAAAGAAGAACTAAAGTAGATTCAACAAATGTTGGATTTCCATAGTAGATGTATCAAGATTTTAATAAAGCCCTATTTTTAAATAAAAATAAAAGGATGGAAGACTTTTAAAAGTAAACAAGAGAAGACCAGGGAAAACTTTCTCATAATAACTCTCTTAGGGCTTTGGTGAGGCTGAAATTAGATATGTCAGGCTTAGTTTGAGTTTTAGAGAAGTGGAAGATTTGTATCCATTCTTGCCAGAGTTGGGATATATGTGAGAACTTTTTTATTGGCATCTTTATTCCCACTTGAATCTGAAACAAATTCAGAAATAAGACCAATGAGTTGGATAGTTATATAGACATAGTTGCAAGCAAGTGCAGGCCCCATGGGAGATGTCAGAGGCCCTTGTCTTAGTCCATTTTTTTTTTTGTTGCTATCATGGAATACCTGAGACCAGACAATTTGTAGAGGAAAGAGGTTTATTTTAGCTCATGGTTCTGGAAGTCCAAGAACATAAGCCTGTTTAGTTTCTAGTAATTCCCTCAGGGTGCTTTGACTCATGGTGGAAAGCAGAGGGCAAGTGGATACATGCAAAAGGCGGGGTAGCCTTGCTTTGTAACAACCCACTCTTGAGGTAACTAATCCATTTCTGTGAGAACTGATCTAATCTTATTAGGAAGACATTAACCCCTCTTAGCGACCTAATCACCTCTTAAAGGCCCCACTTCCCAATACCACCATATTAACAACCAAATTTTCACATGCATTTTGGTGGGGACAAACCATATTCAAATATAGCAACACCCTGCTCCTGACGGGGGGGGGGGGAGGTTTGCCTTTGCAAGACTCACAGTGGGAACAGTGGAGAACCCCAGCTTTTTAACTGTAACTTGTTCCTAAAGAATGAGAAGAAGGGAGAGAGGGGCATCTTTACTTTCTCCTTTCCAAACAGGTGAGGAGGTGCAGTGGAATATGTGGGAAGCAGCTAGAGCATTCCAGTAATGACATTTCTCCACATGGAAAGAGTGCATACCTATGACAGTGTGAGCAATAATAAAGCATTCCCAGGTCTAACAATAAAAGCGGAGGTGAGGAGTGGCTTAGACCAGTTACCAGTCATCTTTGGGCAACTTTTCAAAAAGTGAGCTGAGTGCCTGTTGGATCGGAGCCAGGAACAAGAGGGAAGGCTGATGGGAAACAGAGAGAGCAGCTTTCCCTACCCTGCTCACGGACTCACTCTGCCTTCTCTACTGGGGTGTAACCTACATGCAGTAAAGGGCACAGTACTTGAGAGTAAAGACATTTTTGGGTCTACACCCCAGCCATGCATCCATGACCTGATCAGGATATAGAATATTTTCAGAGCCATTTTTAAAGCACTTGGCCATAACTTCTGCTTTCTTAAGGGATATCTTAGAGTCCTTCCAAGCACCCAAAATCCAAGCCCATAGATGTATTTTTTTTTAAAGTAAAAAGTTCATTTTACACCAACAATATTCTGTCCCATCATAACACTTTGTTTCTTTTCTAGCATTTAACTTACAAACATAATCATTAAATTGTGCCCCGTTGATAAATTCTGGCAACAGCATTGCTTTTTAAACAATGAAAAAAAAATTTTTTTTAAGCATAAACAATTCTACTTATCAGGAGATGTTATTCTGACATTCTCTTAAGGAAAAATTGGAACTTTTCCCTATGGTGACAACATCAGAAATAGAATTACCTCATCATAAGGACAATTCTCATGATTAGACAACCAAAAACAGTCAGAGGAAGATAAAATTAATTTTAAAAGGGAAACCACTTCTTCAGGAAGTACATGTTTTCTAGAATACCTTTAGTGTTTTAGAGAAAAATGTGTTGACTTCGTATATGCGTATGTTCTACTTTAATAATGTAAGTGGAGTTTTCAAGCTGAAAAATATCTTGAGAACTGTTTTCTTTAAGGAATTTTAGATCTCTGTTAAAAATTCAGATTGTTGATTTAAGATTGTAATCAGTTTAGTGTTTTTAAATGAAATATCAGAGATTCCTTTCCTTTATAAAAGCCCATGAAGCAAAATATAGACAGACTCTATGACAAGTGTATATCTATCGCAAACTATATATATTTGCACAATATTAATATTAAACATAATTTAACATTAAATTATAAAAGTAATTTCATGTAAACACGATATAAATATCTATAAGTATATATTGAATATAATTTAGCATAAAATATTCCAGCTCTCCTACCACTGTGTCTCTGTGCCTTTCAGTGTAAATACTGATCTGTGAACTTCTTCCGGCACCCACTCTGGAGCCAGTAAGGCTCAGGCTCACATAGCCTGGTTTTAATGTGGCACTTGTAGACACAACTGGGAGACTAAGTGTTGTCTGTCAAAAACAAATCAGTTCAAAATATCATCATAGTTCTTTATATATGCTGGAGATGAATGTTCTATCTGAGGTGCAGGTGTAAAGATTTTCTTCCATTCTGTAGGCTCTCTCTTCACACTCCTGATTGTTTCCTTGATGTGAAGAAGGTTTTAAGTTTGATACTATCCTATTTATTGATTCTTGATTTTGCTTCTTGGGCTATAGAAGTCTTGTTGAGGAAGTCAGTTTCCATCTGACATGATGGAAAACTGGGCCTACATTTCTTCTAGCTGGCACAGGGTTTCAGGTCCAATCCCTAGGTCCTTGATCCACTTTGAGTTGAGTCTTGTGCAGGGTGAGAGATAGGACTTAAATTTCATTCTGCTACATATGGATTTCCAGTTTTCCCAGCACCATTTGTTGAAGAGGCTATCTTTCCTCTGGTGGCAACTTTGTCTAGTATGATATAACAGCATTTATGTGGCTTTGTCTCTGTGTCTTCTATTTCATTGGTCTTCATGTCTGTTTTGGTGCCAATACCATGAGTTTTGGTTACGATAGCTCTGTAATATAATTTAAAGTTTGGTATTGTGATGCCTCCTGCTTCACTTTATACCAAACAAATAACTTGATAAATAATTACAAAGCTCAGCTACAGGTATATTCAGATCAGAGATAGCATTAGTAGTCATTAAACTATTAATAGTCCTAATTTATGAATCTGTTCTTGGTTCTGCTCTCAGCTCTTTGTGACAATGCAGCCTTTAGGCATCGTATACATGCAAACATTAGTGGCAATTGAAGATTGAGATTTTCCAGTACACTGACTTGGGGGTTCCCTCTGCCTCAGTTAGTAGCAAGCAGTCGAATAACTTTTGTAAAATAGAAACAAGAATGAGCTGCTGGGTAAGGCTCCCCTGAGCTCTAGAATGCCACTATTTTACATTAGACACTTTCTTCAGAATTTAAGACCATGACAACAAGAAAGCAAATAGAAAATGGGCCTCTCTGTAGGCCTTATCCATTCCTTACTGATGTCAGTATTTTTAAAGGGATGTGAGAAAATATAAGAAAGATCTCTTAAGTCACTGAAAAACGATATCATCTCATTATCACTTCCTTCTTTTTCAATGACTTATAAGAAAATACACACTTGTTCTCAGAGTCATGATCAACTTTTTTCTATTACGTAGTAATAATACATGATTGTAAATTTACAGTGTCTAGGGTCAAGTTTCACTGCCTTCTAGGAACCTCATTTCAAAATTGAGTGGCTTGTTCTCTTCAGATCATATTTTTTTTAGTTTCTTTTTAAACCAAAAGTGGGGTTCACTTGGCAAACCTTTATTTCCCTATAATTTCACTTTTAGTAGCTCACATTCATTTGTGCAATCATTCAGAAAGCATAGACTAAATAGTGCTCATTTAAGTTCTTCTTTTCCTGTACGTATCCCTTTAATTTCTTTCATCTGTCTAATTTGCTCTGACGAGTGTTTCAAGAACTGTGTTGAATAGAAGTGGTGAGAGAGGGCATCCCTGTCTTGTTCCAGTTTTTAGAGGGAATGCCTTCAATTTTTCTCCATTTAGAATGATGTTGGTCTGGGGCTTAGCATAGATAGCCTTTACAATGTTGAGATATGTTCCTGTAATCCCTAGTTTTTCTAGTGTTTTGAACATGAATGGCTGATGTATTTTGTCAAATGCTTTTTCTGCATCTATTGAGATGATCATATGATTCTTATCTTAGAACCTATTGATGTGATGAATTACATTTATTGATTTCCTTATATTGAACCAACTTTGCAATCCCTGGGATGAATCCCACTTGATCATGGTGCACAATCTTTTGATATGTTTTTGTATTTGATTTGCCAGAATTTTATTAAGAATTTTTACATCTATGTTCATTAGAGATATTGGTCTGAAGTTTTCTTTTTTTGATGTGTCTTTGCCTGGTTTTGGAATCAGGGTGATATTGGCCTCATAGAGTGAGTTTGGAAGTGCTCCCTCTTTTTCTATTTCCTGAAATAAATTGAAGACTATTGATATTAGTTATTCTTTAAAGGTCTTGTAGAACTCGGCTGTGTATCCATCTGGTCCTGGGCCTTTCTTGGTTGGTAGGCTTCTGATGATGTCTTCTATTTCATCACTTGATATTGGTCTGTTTAAATTGTGTATATCTTCCTGATTGAATCTGGGCAAATCGTATGACTTAAGAAATTTGTTGATGCCTTCAATAGCTTTTATTTTATTGGAGTATAAGTTTTCAAAATAATTTCTAATTATCCTCTGTATTTCTGTAGTGTCTCTTGTAATATTACCTTTTTCATCATGTATGCTGGTAATTTGAGTTTTCTCTCTCTTTCTCTTCATTAGCATAGCTAAGGGTCTGGGCCAGAGTCAGGCTCAGAAGTCAAGTAAGCCAACATCAATCCTGGGCCCACTGAGAGCTAGAAGCCAGGGTACCTTTCTTAGGCCTGTATCTCCTGTCCCTTTGTGTTTAGATAGATAAGAGACCTCCCCAGCCTCCTCTTCAGCCTGGTTATTGTGGAATGGTTTTGGTATAGGGGAGTGGCCAGTTCAAAACTGGCCCATCATTATTCTTCCCTGGAATTCAAAATTGATACAGAGAGAGGGAGTCTGTCTCTTCCCATAAAAACATTGTCAAAGCTATTTCCTACAAAGTAGCAGTTACTGCAAAAGTGAAGAATAAAGTAGACTGAGATAGAGATAGAAGGAGATGTCTTACTGGGTTCCCTCCCACACTCTAGTTTATTTTTTTAACAGAGCCCCACTTGTATTCCTCTGTGTAACTCTTATGAACTACCAAATGTCCCTGTGTTCTTACAATAAATCTGCGCTTCACTTAAGTTAGCAACAGTGTGCTTTTGTGGTCTTAAAATAGTGTCCTTGTTCTCTTGCAGACAAGTAAGAACTTGGTAAGACAGACTGAAAAACGCACGTACAATATTTCCCAGTGTGAGAGAACTTTTGAGTTTTTGGACCAGGAACTACAGTTCTCATGCATCCCTGCATCCTTGGCACAGTGGAGGAGCTTCATGGAGTCCATGTTGGCTTTACAACAAAATTAGTGAAGGAAGGTCAGTGGGACTTTGGGTAGGTTATTAACCACTCTTTCCCTAGGTTCCTTCTCTGCAAGGACCTGTAGAAATCATTTGGTTTAAGTGTTTATTTTACAGAAGAGGAACTTGAGGCCCAGAGAGGTTAAAAACCATTTGTCCAAGGTCACACAGCTAGTTAGCAGCAGAACTGAAACTACAATTCATGTCTCCAAGTTCTAAATCCAATGCTCTTTCCACTACCTTACAATACCCTCTTCCTTCTGAATCAACTTCCAGTGACCTCAAAAAAGCAAAAAGCCCCCAAAGTCAGCCTCCCCCATTTAAAAATCACCTCAGTACAGGTCCTCAATTCAGTCATCATATCGAACAACTCCCAAAGAGGAAACACATGGTGTTGATCATCACTGGGCTTGGCCAGCCACAGACACTATTCGATAAGAGGAGGAACCACCCAAAGCTAGTGTGTCATGACAAGACCCAGCACAAGGTAACCAAGACAACTCACAAAACTGCTTCTTGGTTTGTTATCCCAGTTGGGATTATTCTTTGTCTTTGCCAATCGTATGACTAAGTGTAGAATTGCTTACCTCAAAACTTAGGAGCAAAAAACATTATCTCAAGAGCAAGGACGTGAAAGACATATGCTTTGGGAAAGAATTAAAAATAAATTAACAACACAACTTGCTGATCAAAAAAATCACAGACAAAAAAGCCTATATCAGAAAGAGAGACAGGGGAATGATAGACACAGGAGTTAGGATAACAGTTACCAATCTAAATGTTAGGTAGAGGGAGGGAAGGCTATCAGATGGAGAAGGGCCAGAACACTGGAGCTCAGTTGTCATGGCCTTTACTTCTGTGTTGGTAGGTTCATAGGTTTTATTTTTTAATCTATTTTTTTAAATTTTCTAATTAGTTTTACATGACAGTACAATGCATTTTGACACATCATACATAAATGGAGTATAACTTCTCATTCTTCTGGTTGTATATGATGTAGACTTATACCTGTCATGTAATCATAATATGCACATAGAGTAATAATGTCTGATTCAGTCTATTGTCCTCCCTACTCCCACACCCCCTCCCCTCCCTTTACTCTCCTCTGTTTAATCCAAAGTACCTCTGTTTTTCCCTATTCCTCCCTTTATTGTGAATTAGCATCTTCATATCAGAGAAAACATTTAGCCTCTGGTTCTTTGGGATTGATTTATTTTGCTTAGCATGATATTCTCCAGCTCCATCCATTTACCTGCAAATGCCATCATTTCATTAAGGTTGAGTAACGTTCCTTTGTGTATGTATACCACACTTTCTTTATCCATTCATCTATTGAAGGGCACCTATGTTGGTTTCATAGTTTAGTTATTGTGTCTCTTAAACATTATTAAAAATAAAAAAATGGATAAATTCACAAAGAAGACCCAATGGAGCAATGGTCAAAGTGTGGTGTGAATCAAGGATTGTGAGTAATCCAATTCTATAAAACTGAGACCCAGAGATGAGAAAGAAAAAGGAAAAGAGAGTAATTATGGTATCAACATATTATCTCTCTCAAACTAGAAAACTTCAAATATTTTTGGGTTTTATTATTATTATTTTTCTTGATTTTTTTCAGTTATGTATGACAGTAGAGAGAATCCAATTTGATATAATTATAAAACACAGAATATATCTTGTTCTAGTTCAGGTCCCAGTACCTCCCTTTCCCCTCCCCTCTCCCCATCCCCTATACCCTCCCCTCTATTGATCTTTTTGCCATTTACTCATAATTATTTTATTTTTAAATTAATTTCTTGTGGATGTACATGATGGTGAGATTCACTATGCTATATTGATATACGTACATGGGAATATTATGTCAGATTCATTTCACTGTCTGGATTTTGTTATTATTTCACTCACTGAGATAACCACACTGTCACTGTTAGGTAGAAAATGAAAGTCTCTTTAATCTCTAAATTAAGGTATGAATGTTGATAAATGAGTATCAGTCTTAATTTATATAATGCTTTATGGAAGGAACAATAATACCAGGCTTAGCATTCTAAAATAAGCTACTGTACACTGAACTTGGGCTTCCTGTGTATGACTTACAATATCAGATTTACATGCTAAGACTTGTTTTAGTTTCAGTTGTGAAATAATTTAAAAACAGACTTTTTCAGGTCCTTCAATGTTTTTTAAATGGACCACAAGTTATGTGTTTAAGCCTTTTGAAACAAGGTTCAAGAAGCAAGCAAAGAAGGAAAACAACCAACTGGTTAAGAAAGTTGATGATGAGTTTTGAATAACAATAAAAAAATTAGCCAGGCACAGGTGTTATACACCTGTAATCCCAGCAGCTCTGGAGGCTGAAGCAGGAGGATCATAAGTTCAAAGCCAGCCTCAGCAACTTAGAAGCCCTAAGCAACTTAGTGAGACCTTGTCTCAAAATTAAAAATATAAAGGGCTGGGGATGTGGCTCAGTGGTAAACTGCCCCTGGGGGTTTAATCCCTGCATGGGGGAAGGGGAGACCAAAAACCAAACTAAAACAAAACAAAAACTGCCTAACTAACTGCATTAGAGTTAGTTGACTGCCTGCCACTGGCTGAAATGACCTAAATCCCATCATCCATCCTAGAGATCACTGCTTTTTTTAAGAGCATTAATATAGATAAGGCCAATCTGGTACAATACTAACATTTGTGAACTCTGTGGAACGGAAAAATAGAAGGCCTTTGTAGTAGTTCAGAAACTTTTATGTATGTTTGACATTATTATAAAATAACAGGTTATAAGTAAATGAATAGGCAAAAACTTAATATAAGCGTTGGAATGACAAAGGAGCAAGACTGGCAATCTGTGTGAAAGGCTCATTTAAAGAATTTATACCAGTTATCAAACATTATTTTTATTGAGGAAATAATAACTGATTTTCAAAGAATGTAAGAAAATTATAGAATTAATTTTAAATTATTATCCCAAGGTTCCAAAGAACACAAGCCCAAAGTCCAGTTTATAGAGAGGCTATTGCTCTTCCTTTAATAATCCAATAGCTATAAGTGGTGAGAAGAGTTTAGAGTGAGTTCAGGCTCAGTGAAATTCTTCAGTGGGAAAAAATTAGAGAATTTCTTTGCAATCAAATATTCCACATTGACTAAAGATAAGCCAGATTCATTTGGCAAAAACAGAAAATCTGGAAACAAAATATCACAGTGCGGGAGTGGATGAGGAATAGTTCAGGGTATTCTTGCTGTTGACTCCCTCCAAATAGCAAAACACTGCTCATGGTCATTGAAAAAACTCAAATCCTGATATGGTACCCTACTAGAAAAATGTTAACTCTGCTAAAATGGCTATTTTCACTACAGTTTGAACACAAGTTGAAAGGGTGTTTTTGTTGTTGAGGGCACTTAGCGTTTGTTATTAAAAAAAATACATTAGAGGAAATATGATTTATCCCTTTCCAAAAAATACAGAATTGAGACTTATGTTGCAAGGATGAAATTATAATTACCTCCTCAATTCAATCACTCCTCACTTTATTCGATCATTTAATTATGATTAAAAATTATAATCTTATATACCTAGTTCTGTGTAAAAGTGATTCTCCATCAATCCATGAGACATTTGATTCAAAAAGAAAGGAAAGAAGCTTGCAATTAACTTTCAGGGAAGAAATAGCATTTCTCTTCTTTTGAACAATTCTAAAGAGGAAGGAAATGTAAAATTTAATGTTCTCAATTCTGCTGAAGTTATGAATCATCACACATTAGCTAACAATTACATACTACAAGGGCTTTGAGATGTTCACATTGGCCAAGTCCTTTGGTGAAGTTAGGTATTTCTCCTTTTTTATGTATGGGACCCTGCAAAAAAGATTCAAATGTCTCCCACTGCTACTCTTTTTTTGTGTGTGTGTTTCTTTATAGTTGAGAAGTTTTTAAAAGGAGGGGTTAGAAGACCAGATATGTAAAAAGAAGACATGATATCGCAAAACCTGAAGGAATCTGCAGTATGTAAACATATTATTTTTGCTTTCTCATTTTTCTTATAGTTTCTGTAAAACAATGAGACTAATTAATAAGCTAAGTAGATGGCAGTGAGGGAGAGAAATTCCAAATTAACCTTTCCCTTTTAACATGCGCACCAGGCAAAAATGGTTTGTGCCTGGTGCACATGTTAAGAAACTAACAGAAGAAGAAATAGAGATCTGAATAGATACATAGCAGATAAGGAGATTGAATTGGTGATCAAACAACTTGCCACAAAGAAAAGCTCAGACTCAGCTGCCTTCACTGGTGAATTGTAAAAGTTTAAAGCAGACTTAGCACCAACTTCTCACAAACTCTTTTTGAGAAAGAGAAGAGAATGAAACACTTTCCAAATTTTTCTGTGAAGTTATTGTTGCCCTGATATCAAAACCAGGCAAAGACATCACAAGAAAAGAAAAATACAAATACACCTCACTAACATAGACACAAAAATCATCAACAAAATACCAATAAACTCAGTCTGACATAGAGAAAGTATTACTTCAAATGGGAGGTTTTTTTTTATTTATTTTTATATTTTTATTTTTTAACTTGTTTTAGTTACTTATACATGATACAATGTACACAAATGGAGCACAACTACTCATTCCTCTGGTTATATATACATTGTGCAGAGTCACACCAGTAGTGTAATCATACATGTATATAGTGTAATAATGTCTGTCTCATTCCACCATCCTTCCCATTCCCACACCCCTTCTCTTCCCCTTATTCCCCTCTGCAAAATCCAAAGTCCCTTCATTCTTCTCCACCCATCCCCATTGTGGATCAGCATCCACTTATCATAGAAAACTTTCAGACTTTGTTTTTTTTGGTATTGGCTTATTCCCTTAGCATGGTATTCTCCAGCTCCATCTATTTACCTGCAAATGCAATAATTTCATTCTTCTTTAAGGCTGAGTAGTATTCCATTGTGTATATATACCACATTTTCTTTATCCATTCATCTGTTGAAGGGCATCTAGGTTGGTTCCATAGTTTAGCTATTGTGAATCAAGCTGTATAAACATTGATGTGGTATGTAGGATTCTGACTTTAAGTCCTTTGGCTATAAACTAAGGAGGGGATGGCTAGGTCAAATGGTTGTTCCATTCCAAGTTTTCTGAGGAATCTCCATACTGCTTTCCAGATTGTCTGTACCAATTTGCAGTCCCACAAGCAATATATGAGTGTGCCTTTTCCCCACATGCTCACCAACACTTATTATTGCTTGTATTCTTGATAATTGCCATTCTAACTGGAGTGGATGAAATCTTAGAGTACTTTTGATTTGCATTTCTATAATTGCTAGAGATGATGAACATTTTTCATACATTTGTTGATTGATTATATTTCTTCTTCTGTGAAATGCCAAGTGGAATTTTTTTCCAAAGTAGATAAAGTTAGCTTGACAATTGAAAAATCAGTTAATAGAATACACACAAAAAAACCCCCACAAGTTACTTTCAAGAGATGGAGAAAAAGTTATTACAAAATATAACAGCCTTTCTTAATAAAATGTACAATACACTAAGAATAGAAAGGAAATTATTTAAATACTCCAACAAGGGTATCTTTTAACAATCCACAGTTGACCTTATACATAGTGAAAGACTGAATGTGTTCACTCTAAGATTAGGAATGAGACAGATACTGACTCTCACCACTTATATTCAAACTTATACTGGAGGATTGAAATTAGACAAAAAGAGAAGTAAAAACCATCAAGTGGGAATGGGAGAAGTAAAACTATCTCTATTTGTAGATGATATGATTTTGTATGTATAAATCTTAATCAATCCACAAAACAAACTGCTAGAATTAATAAGTGAGTTGCAGTCATAAGATCAACATCAAAAGTCAATTGATTTTATATATTAGCAATTAACAACTTGAAGATGAAATTAAGAAAACAATTCTATTTATAATCATGTCACAAAAGAATAAATATTGAGGGATAAATTTAACACAATATAAGGAAGACTTATACACTGAAAAGTACAATGTACATAGAATTAGAGAAGATATAAATTAATGGAAAAACATCTCATGATCATGAATTGAAATGCTTAATAGCTATTGTTAAAATGGAATAAACCCCAAATGAGTCTATAGATTTAGTACAATCCATATCAAAATCCCAGCTTGTTTTTTCTCCCCAAATTTACAAACTAATTCTAAAAATCATATGGACATGAAAGAGACCTAGAATAGCAAGGATAATCTTAAAAAATAAAAATAAAGTTGGAAAACTTCCTGATTTCGAAGCTTACTACAAAGCAGATAGCATGGTGCTGGCATATGACAAGACATATAGATAAGTGGAAGAGAGTTGAGAACACCAAAACAAACTCTTATAGTTGTGTCATTTGATTTTGACATGGGTTCCAATACAATTTAAAGGGGAAACTAATTTTTTCAACAAATGATTAGCACATATTCATTGCTAATATATAGAACCAATTGACTTTTGCATATTGATCTTGTGCTGGGACAAATGAGTATCAATGTGTAAAAGAATGAGATTAGACTTTTTTACATACACATAAATTAGCTCCCTATGAGTCATGAACTTTAAAGTAAAAGCTGAAACTACATATTCTTAAAAGAAACTAAAGGAGTAGATTATCATACACTTAAGTCATATAAAACCCTCCTCAATATAACATCAAAGCGCAAGTTACAAGTGAAAAAATAGATTAATTGGACTTTATCAAAATTAAAATCTTTTGTTCTGCAAAAGATATCAAATGAAAATACAATCCATAGAATGGAAAAATATATGCAAATCAAATGTCTTACAAGGGACTTATATCCAGAATAAATACGGACCTTCTATAACTCAATAATTTTTTTATTGATTTAAAAAATAAATGACAGAATGCATTACAATTATTATTAGACATATACATCACAATTTTTCATATCTCTCTATATAAAGTATGTTGACTTTATATACAAAATTTGTGTCTTCATACATGTACTTTGGATAATAATGTCTATCACATTCCACCATCCTTGCTAATCCCCTGCCCCCTCCTTTTCCCTCTCACCCCTCTTCCCAATCTAGAATTCATCTATTCCTTCTATGTTCCCCTTCCCTATCCCTGATTTAACTCAATATTAAAGTGAAAAATAACCCATTTTGAAACCTGGACAAAGGATCAGAACAGACATTTCTCCAAAGAAGACATATAAATAGCTAATGAGCACATGAAAAGATGCACCAAATCATTAGCCATTAAGGGAAATGAAAATCAAACCCACAATGACATTCTACTTCATACTCATTAAGATGGCTTTAAATAAAAAGTCAAATAATAACAAGTATTTGGAAGGATGTAGAAATATTTGAATACTTAGATAGGGATTTTAAGATAGTACTGCCACTTTGGAAAACAACTTGGAAGTTCCTCACAATATTAAAAAAGAATTCTCATATGACATACAAATTCCACTCCTAGGCATATGCCCCAGAAAAATGAAAACATGTCTATATAAAACTTGTACATGGCTGGGCACGCCTGTAATCCCAGTGGCTCTGGAGGCTGAGGTGGGAGGATCAATTACAAGTTCAAAGCCAGCCTCAGCAACTTAGTGAGGCCTTGTCTAAAAAAAAAAAGAAGGGGGGCTGGGGATGTGGCTCAGTAGTTAAGCACCCCTGGGTTCAATCTTTGGTACAAAACAAACAAACAAACAAACATAAAAACAACTTGTACATGAATGTTCATAGTAGCAACATTTTTCATGATAGAGTAGAAATAACTCAAAAGCCCATCAACTGATGAATTGATAAAATATAATATATCCATGTAATAGAATATTATTCAGCCATAAGAAGAAAAGAAGCTCTGATACATGTTACACCATGGTGAACCTTGAAAACGTTAAGCTAAGTGCAAGAAGCCAGACATAAAAGGCCACATACTGTATAAGACTATGTATGTGCAATGTCTAGAATAGGCAAATCCATAGAATCCACAGAGACAGAAAAGTAAATTAGTAATTGCCAGACACTGGGAAGAGGGGATAGTAGGGAGTGGGTACTGTGGATTCAGTATTTTTTTTTTTGAGGGGTAATAAAACTGTTTTCGATTAAACAGTGACAATTGTTACACAATCCCTTGAATATAATAAAATCCACTGATTTTTGCACTTTAAAAGGGCAATTTATGGTAAATGAACTATATCTCAATAAAGCTGTTACATAAAAAATGTGTATTCTTTCTATTTTATCTATCATCCTGAGCCTTATTGGTATATTTCCTCTATTTCTCTATGTCCCTATAATATCACTACATTAAGAAACATTTTTTAACTTCTAAAATTCAAGTTTCTCTGTGCATGACAATGAACCTCACCAACCATGTCCCATGCCAAGAAGTAATCACTCCTTTCTACCCCTTATGCCCACAGATCTTAATGTGTTAATATATTTCTAAGGACTAGGACTTGGGTTTGAAGGTCACATACGTTGCAGAGAGAAGGTGAGAACATGAAAATGACTCAGCATAACTGGAAAACCAAGAGCACGTGTAATACTACAAATGGGGCCCAGTATCACCCTTCTCCCATATGCATGAGTCATTACCATCATGGTTGGCACCTTCCCCATGATGGACGTGGGACAGTCCATGGACATGGGACCAGTCCACACATGGTTGGTGTGTGGTGGGGGTAATGCATTCTCTGAAATGTAAGAGAGCCAAACTCAGAATCTCTGGAACCCTGATAAGTGGAAACTCAGCCACATTTTTTGTTTGCTTGCCTTTTCTTTTTGGAAAGAAAATAAGAAGTTCATATCAGGAAATTATTTTCTTCAAAACCTGAGAGAAATCAACCAAAAATGAAACAGGGAATTTCAAGAATCTCAATGATGAGACAGAGTAAGTCCTCTCCAAGTGTAAGAAAAATTTACTGAAGTGATGTCTACTAATGGCATGAGTACATTTTAGAGCAAAACTTAGACTACAGGTGTCCTAACTCCTGGCCTCGTAAGTGTCCCTCAATATTGCAGTCTCTACTCATGACATTTCACAAAATTTTCAAAAATGAGAGTTTAAATTAACACATGCACAACGTAATATGTTTTTTGCTTATTCCTAAGTAAGCCCAGAAAATTCTCTTATCACCCAGAGTTTAACACAGTATCAATGGCTATGTGTGTATATATACATATGAATATCATATATGAATATTGTAATTTGTGTATACACATGCATACTAGCTTGGATCATATGAATTTGCTAGTATTTGACCATTTTAGTGTAGAAAAATAGCATATGATTCAGCCCAAAACACCTATATACTTAAGATTTATATAAGGAAATATGTCTATTTGATAACTTCAAATTAGTATACCAAGAAAATTAGGTTCTCAGACTTCTCACATGAAGTTGCTCATGTTACACCATCTATCTGATATCCCTTCCTTTTGCCAGATAGTGAAGGTCTATAATTAAAGGCAAGGATAACAAGAATGTCATCTCCAAAAATGGTTAATTTTTATTTCTGTTAAAAACAGAAGAAAAGTACCCATGTTGATAGTGTACTTTATGAAGGAGAGAAGAGGTATCTCATGAGTAGGGAAAAATGTGATGTCTTTCTTAAAAAGCTAAAATCAGACTCAGACAAATATAAAATCAACACATATTAAACATTTTATTTTACTGATTAATTAAATGAGGGCAATAGTGAGATGTTGCAACCAATTCAAGAGAATTCCAAGAATATATATACACATATGTGGAAAGAATAAGTAATTATAAAATGAATTTATAAATGGTCTTAAATGTGTTCTTTCCCAAGACAAAGATCAATTGCATTCCAATGGAGACAGTTGCACAACTGATTTGTATTTATATATACTGGAGTAACATGCAATCTTATCAGTTTTCTGCAATTTATGAAATAGTAAAATATCTCAAATACAATGAAAGGTGGGGATGACCTTCGAGGATGAGCAGGTAAATATAGAATTATAGACATCAACTTTTTTGTTTTGGTGCTGACAATTTAAACCAGAGGCTCATGCATGTGTTCCACCACTAAGCTATATACCAGTCCTACATTGTTTCCCCGTATTTCAAATCTTTCATAACTTTTCATGATAACTGACTAGATGAGCAAGGTGGACTGCATAATACTACGGAATTCACCACCCTTGGTAATTTTCACCATTAAGTGGACATATATTCCTTCTTGTCTACCAGGGTTAAAGGATCATTTTTATTTAGTGAGTTTTTGAAAAAGATGCTCAAGTGGATTAATCTAGTTCAAAATATATATTGTGCTTGCACAAAAATAGGGGGACATGTGAGAGAGATCCTTTGGAGTGGAGATCACCAGCAGGAATTTTTTGAGCTGTTCTGAATGTGCTGATGAGGGTAGTAAGGGTGTTGTGCAGAGGGAGGAAAGTGATCTGAGGACTGGTGAAACTGGATTTCAGTGATCGCTATTCTAACAACTGATGGTTTGTCTGGGATTATCGAAGAGAGAAAGGGAGGACAAATTGCTGTAGATTCATCTCTGAAAAAGGGAAAGAGGCTGAAGAATGGCTGGGGAGGGACTCTCCTCTTATATGCCTCATGTCTATTCTCACAGAAGACCCAGGGAGAAGTTTGGGGACTATCTTCATTTCTGAGTAAGGAAATAATATTCTAGAAACTCAGGACATCACCAGAGGCAGGATTTGCTGCAGTACATCTGGTTCTGAAAAGGGTCAACTTCTCTAGTAGGCATGGTGCCTGGGGCTCATTATACTTTTTGGAGGATACTCAAAGGACGGTTAATGTTTATTTTTTTAAAATCAGAAGAAAAGTACACATGATAATAGTGAAAAGATAATAAAAACTTCAACCTGGATTGTATTTGTCATTATAGCAATGCAAAGAGGTAAAATAATTTAAAATAATTTTTTAGAGGAAAAACAATGATGTCCTTTGCTACATTTCAGAGAATGTTCATACTTAATCTGGGGTTTTGTTGTGAACCCAGAGCTGATACCTAGTACTTATTTGCCTCCTCTGAGGCCAAAGAAACTCCTTCTGATTCCTTGCTCTGGAAAATACAACTCTTACAATTCATTCCAAGCATGAGAGTAGTTGACCTGTCTCGAATATTATTATTATTATTTTTTAAACTACTAGTCAACTACACATTGGGATAAGAAAAATGGGACTGTGGAGTCCCAAGGCAGAGCAATGAATGACTTTTTACATGACAAACAGTTTTACACCATCAGTCATAACCTTGAGCAGTGAGCATGGTCCCTGAGTTGGATGGTAGAAAGATGATGTTTTTAACTGAAGGTTCACAGGAAAGTTATCCTACTGTGATTTATCCTCTTGCCAGAACCATGAGCTGTACCACCTGTTGCTCACTGATATTTCAGTTCCTATTCTGAGTAGTTGGTCAAGGATCTCAAGGTCCTAGATGACATAAAGGGTAAATATTTCCCAGGAGATGAAATTGTGACCTCAAGTGTACAGTGGAGGTGAAAATATCTCAAATGGAAAAGAGAGAAGTTTTAGATTCTAACCTGGTTCTTACACTGACTTTGTGTTGCATCTTGTAACAGGGGACTTCATTTCTTTGGGTCTCTGTTTTCTTACCTTAAAATGAGGGATAATTCCAGCTCTAATTTCATGATTCTCAGGAAAGAAAATGTGAAAAACAGCCAGGGATTAAAAAAACACTGAAATGAAATGGTCATTTACCCAAATTTACCAATTGCCAACAACAATTCTCCCAAAGAAGATCTTATTTATCAATCCATTTCAGAAAGGCTTTTAGTTGAAATTCTGGTTGCCATAAGCTCATATAATAGCAATACCCTGCATTGGTCCATTATCTAGTTTTAATTTTTCAACAATATAGAGAAAACCACAAGCTACTATTATCCCTTCTCTTGGAAAGATGAGGGCCCAAGCCCCAGAGTGGTCAAGGACTAAACCTAGATTTAGAATCCAGGCACCAGATAAGTCATCCAAGGATGGTGGTTACTTCTCTTGATAATTCCACAATATGAAGATATTTTGAGTACATCAAATGAATTTCAGTCTTAGGGCTGTATGAAAATCAGTCCCAGAAATACTAAAGAAACTGAAATTCTGGTGTTATCTTTACTACCACTTACAATGGTAATGGTAGACCTAAATACATAGCTTCTACCATGGACTAAAGAACAATTTACTCATAAAATTAGAACCTTCACATATACCTTGTTATTTAATTAAAAATTTAAAGTCAACATAATGAAGCATCACAAATCAAACCAAAAATAAAATTAACTTCCCAAGTTAAATAAATGTATTCTCTTTTCTATTTCAATTTTTTAGCACCAAATATTTTTTTCATTTCTGTGAAGTATGTTCTTCAAATATTAATATTAGTTAATATCAACATGTTAACATAATTATAATAAATTATAATATATAGTAAGAACTGCCTCTCCCTTTACAAAGAAATGTCCCAATCTTTAAGATTATGGTGATATATATATATATATATATATATATATATATATATATATATCATAAATATAACAAATACATTTAGTGCTACTTCTGTGTTGTGTTAGCTTTCTGTTATTGTAAGAAAATACTAGACATAATTACCTTAAAAAGAGAAAAGGTTTATTCTGGCTTATAGTTTTGGAAGTTTCAGTCTATGCTTGATTGGTCCTGTTGTTTGGGGCAGCCCTGACCTTTGGCCTTGCTCATTGCAGTATACATGGCATCTCTTTTAGTCTAACTCTCTTCACAGCCAGAAGCTTTTCTAGGCAGACAGTCCATACTCCTGGCATCTATTAATTTCTGGGGTCTCCAGCTTTGGTTTCACCTATACAGGTTTATGCATCACCCTCCCAGAGGCAGCCTACAGGGATTTTAACCCTTGGCCTCCCAGGCTTTCCTCTGAAATCTTGGTGACAGCCTCCATGACCCCTTACCTCCAGCATCTTGCATTCCTGGAGAAACAGCATCACGTGGACCACGCCATGACTGCCACAGCTCACTCAGTACCTGGATCTCCTGGAATTATGACTGCAGTAGCCTCTTAGTGCCTGGGCAGTAGAGCATGCTGAAACAATTCCTTAGCCAACCCCCACCATGATCTCTTCTCAAAGGAATTTTCCCTTTTACCCTGTAGTCTGCAATGGATGTGGTCTTGCAAATTCCTGAGATACCCTAAAGCCATCTTCCAGTCATCCCTGTGCAAAGTACTTATCATCTCTTTAGGAGCTATAATCTCTTCAACAAGCCCATGTTTCTTGGCCCCAACTTTACATGCACCTTTCTGGCTAAATTTCAAGTTTTTAAAATCCTTCAACTCGGCTTTTTTTCCCTAATATTCATAGTAAATCTGGCTAAAATTTGCCAGAAATCTCTGTGCCATTGCCTGAATTCTTTGCTTCCTTGAAATTTCTTGCACTGGATTAACTAGTCCATCACTTTTAAATTCAGCCTCACCCAAAAATCTCAGGACATGGACAAACTATATACAAGTTTTTTTTGCTAGAATATAAAATGAGTTGCCTCTAGTCCAATTCCCAGTAGAATCCTCATTTCACTCTGAAATTTCATGAGCACAGTCAATATTTTTGTCAGCGTTCTGCTCTCTTGAGCTTTAACCAGAATCACATAATGTTGCTTTCAACATTCTAAGGCTTTTCCACCCTATATCTCCAAACCTTTCTAAACTCTTCCCAAAAACCTGCTCCAGAGATTTCTGAACTACAGGGTCAGGTTAACCTAAGCAATGGCCCCATTCCTGGTTCCAATTCCTCTGGTGGTCAGCTTTGTATCACTGTGACCAAATCCCTAACAAGAAAACTTCATGGAGGGAAACTATTTTGGCTTGTGGTTTCAGAGGTTTGGTCCATGGTTAGCCAACTCCATTGTTATGGGCCCAAAATGAGGCATTTTGTCAGATGAAGGGTCATAGAGAAGATGAACCCTTCCAGGGTATGCCCCCAGTGACCCATCTGCTCCAGCCATGCCCCACCTGCCTACACTTACCATCCAATCAGTCCATTCAAATTAGGGAAGACTGATTAGGTTATAGTTCTCCCAACTGGTCATTTCACCTGTGAATATTCCCACATTGAGCACAAGAGATTTTGGAGGATGCTTCATATCCAAACCATAGCAACAAACCAAGCGCCTACGACAAACTTCAGTGGTTGCATATTTCCTCCATCACATCAAAGTGCCTTGCTGTATTTAGACCTCTATTTATAAATTTTTAGATTATTTACCATTATTTACTATTTAAGTAATAACTTTAATAAATATTATACAGATATTTTTAGGTACATATGTAATTTTTTAATATAGATCTAAAATTCTCTGAAGTAGAATTGATGGATACTCAAAAATTTTGTGAGTTTTGATGCCAATCCCACCAAATTTCCCACCACAGGGATGGTATACTAGTGGTATTCCTACCATCAAAAATGAGAGTGACAGCCAGGTGTGGTGACACACATCTGTAATCCTGGCAACTTGGGAGGCTAAGTCAGGAGGATTGCAAGTTCAAGGCCAGGCTCAGCAATTGAGCAAGTCCCTAAGCAACTTAGTGAGACCCTGTCTCAAAATAAAAAAAAAAAATTTAAAAAAAGGACTGGGGATGTGACTCAGTGATTGAGTGTCCCTGGGTCCAATCCTCAGTATCAAAAAAGGAAGAAAAAAAGAATAAGAATAAGAATGAATAAGAACATTGATTCCTATAGCATACCCCACAGTGATGAGTGGACTGAGGCTGTATTTATCAATATAATGAACAAAATTAACAAGAGTAAAAATTTTACTCTTGTTCTGTGCTGAGACTCCAGTTTTTGGTTTAACCTTTGGAATGTGGAAGTAATATGAAATCAGACAAAAATCAAATAGGATGACACAGCCAAATAGGAGCTTCTCCTCCCTTGTAGGATTTTCTATTGTGAACAGCCCCTTTCTGAAGCCTTGAGTACATATTGCCATTGCAGTTGAGAGCTGGGTATGACCACAGGGTCAAAGGGAATTATCAAGAAAGAAAAACTAGAAATAATGTATTTGAGAAGATGGGCCAAGGATGCTCAGTGCTTCTGAGTGTCCAGCATGACACCAGTAGTAGAGGGGTTTCAAGTAGACAGTGCAGGCCTGGAGGTGGTGGGAGGTTGTGGAAAGTGAGCTCAGGTCTCAGGCATGAGCTCAACCCTAGGGTGGAATGGGTGGAGAGCCTGACTTGGCTGAAAGCCAGTTTCTGCCAACAGGAGAAATGGGAGTCAAAGAGACATCAGTTCTATTTAGAGCATCAAGAAATTTCCATTTATTCTCAACATAGGTTTGAGGTTAGAAACGCAAAACTCCTACCTGATTGTAGCAACTCTTGCTGGAACCCTCTTTTTCTCATCAAAATCATACATAAAATTTCACCAGGACTCAGGTTCCCAGGGACATAAGGAGAGGACTATGGGTCATGGTGCTGGGGTATTCCATATGGTTATCCTTTCAATACTTCTGTTTCCTTCAATATTTCAATATTTCTGTTTCCTTCTTGGCCATATAGACCCCAATTTTCTCTTGTCAATCTCAGTGAATACAGATTTGCCCCTTGGTCTCCCCAGGGAGGTTTCTCTCTGTAAAATGATTAACCACACCCCCCACTTCACACTTGTTAGTGTGTAGGTGGATGCCTCCCTCCCTGATGAGTCTATGCAAGGTAAGTTTCTTTTCTGCTCTGTGATGTCTGAAAAACTAGGAAATAAGGCTGAAAGAGAGAGGCGGAGGCAAAGATGCAGAGAGCATACATGAGACAGAGACACAAAGAGCGTGCCAGACAGAAAGAGAGGGGTGGGGGAAACAGAAAGAGTAAAGAAAGTGAGAGTAAGAAAGAAACAATGTGGGGAAAATCAAAGACAAATGAGGGAGAGAGGGAGAGAGGGAGAGGGGAGAGGGAGAGAGAAAGAGGGAGAAGAGAGAAGAGAGAAGAGAGAGGAGAGAGAAACAGAGAGAGAGAGATAGATTGATAGACAGATTGTGGAAATTGAGCTCAGGTCTCAGGCATGAGCTCAACCCTAGAGTAGAAGGGGCAGAGGGTCTGACTTGGCTGAAAGCCAGTCTCTGCCAACAGGAGAAATGGGAGTCAAAGAGAAGTTAGTTCTAATTAGAGCATCAAGAAATATGAGAGAGAGAGAGAGAGAGAGAGAGAGAGAGAGAGAGAGAGAGACAGAGAGAGAGAGAGACTGACTTAATATTAAGACACTGAGGTCTTAATATCATGCCCCCAGGGACCTAAATTTCTTCCATCATTCCCCACCTCCTGAAGGTACCACCATTGCCTCTCAATTGTGCCACAGGTTGCGAACACACATAGGCCTCTGGGAGACATTCCAGATCTGAACCATAGCAGTATTTCTAGGATTAATACGTCTTGGCTGCACAGGGGAGTGATGGGGATTCCATGGAATAAGGACTGCTTTGGGCCAATCTACCTGCAAAATTGCCAAGTTCAAAACTGGAAGAGTCCTGTCCCCCATTCTCTCCTCCCTTGTCCCCTCTGGGTTCTCTTTGCTGGAGCATCAGTGGTTGGGGCATGCTCTCAGCTTCCTCCACTGGTCATCTGGGTTCAGATGAGAAGTGTAGAGAGAAAAAAAAAAGCCTGCTTCTCTTGGACCCAGGAAGACTTCAATTTGAATCCTTCCTGAGTGACTGTGCATGTGTCCAGTTTCACCAGCTTCATTCTCTATATTTATTACCCAGGGCTGTTGGAACAAATGGTCACAAATGGGTGGCTTAAAGACAAATTCATTTTATAACAGTTATGGAGGCCAGAGTCCGAGATCGAGGTGTTGCCAAGTTCATGCTCTCTCCTAGCTTCTGGTCATTGTTGGCAACCTTCTGTGGTCCTTGCAGATGCCACTCCAATCTCTGCCTCTGTCATCACATGATTTCCTCTATGTGTCCATGTCCTCTTCTTAGAAGGGCATTATTCATCACCCTACTTCAGCACGACATCATCTTCACGAATTACATCAGCAATGACGCTATTTCCAAATAAGGTCACATTCTGAGGTATTGGGAGTTAGGGTTTCAGCATGAACTTTTTATAATGTAACACCTGAGGTGATTAAAGAGTAAGTTCCCATTTGATATATTGTAAATGTTCCCTCCACGGTAACCTTTAACATGACTTGAAACATGCTCAAAAGGCACCAAGGAAACACAAATTCTAGACCCAAAATGGAATCATGGGCCCAGGGTATTGGGGAGAATCTGTGCCAGACATGGTTGGTTGACAGAACCTCCACCCTTCTTCTCGTCCTATTTTATTCTAGATATGTGTCAAACATGTTCAGCCTCTCTTGCATCCAGGGATGGACAGGAGACACAGGTCTGGGCATTGAATGTCAAAGGAAATCTCTCATAAATCTCCACGACAGTTCATCCTATTATACTAAAATGGACAGAAAACACTGTTTTTTAAAGCATATTTCTTCTTCCCTTTGGCAGAAAATGCATTGCCTGGGGCTGCAGCATCCATCTTGTAGCCAGGCAGAAAAAAAAAAACAATGAGATTCATAGAAGTGCTGGTTTTGACATTGGTGGTTCATGAACCCACCCTGGATTCAATAATTAAATGATTTTATGGTTGATTTGTGTTTCCACAAAATTCATATGTTGAAGTCCTAACTCGTAGTACATCAGAATCTAACTGTATTTGGAGATAAAATTTCTTAAAAGCTGAGTAAGTAAAAATGAGTCCAGTCAAACTTGACTGGTGACCTTATAAAAAGAAAAAAAAAATTAGGACACAGACACATACAGAAGGAAGACCTTGGTGAGTAAATATTGAGAAGGCAGCCATACAAGCCAAGGAAAGAGGCTTCAGAGGACACCAGCCCTGCTGGCACCTTGGTCTCAGAGTTCTGGTCTCCAGTACTGTGAAAAAATTGATTTCTGATGTTTAAGCCACTCCGGTGGTACCATTGGTAAATTAATACAAATGTCCTATTGCCTAAATTGTTAGTTGTGTTTTGTTTCCTATGAACAAGGGCTTTTCTGATATTATTAAGTTCTTCAGAAACACATGGTAGGAATTTTTAGGACCCAGGAAAGATATTTTTAATTTTCATTGAAACAAATGAAATATTACTGACTCTCATTTCTGATTATGTAGTAGTGAGGTTGCACCATTCAATATCTTTAAAATGTTTTTACAGAAACTTTTTCAACAGCCTTCATAAGACTCCTTCAAAGTATTTCATTGAAAGGAGTAGCATCCTAATTAAATCTAAGGGCACTATCACTACAGTTGAATGAAGTAAAGTGCAGATTTAACTAGGGCCACAATAGCCCATGAAAATCAGGAAAATTGATACCTGTTTCTACGAATGTTTAAGTAGTTATTTAACTGAATTTCTACTTCCTCACTCACCCTTTCATGCTGATGTGTGACCACAGGAAGGATGAGCAGCTGATGGCATTTGACTTTGTCACCTTTTGTAAAGAGCACTGAGGTTCATTTCCAATTGCCAAATGTGTCACAGGAATGTTACCAGAAGTCATTGGCTTTATGAATAAGCAACCCCACCTATAAAAGCAGTGTTATATATTAAAACGTGATAGAAATATATGTTCAAAGAAGGGGGGGTTGACTTAAAAACAACCATGATGAAGGAGGAGATCAGGAATGCCAGAAGTCATGAAGTTTATTGGCAAGTTTTGAAATAAAGAAAAAGTTTAAACAAAACACAAAAAATATACAGAACCAAAAAAGAAACAGTATACCAGGGAAAGTTTTTCAATACAGATGCTTGAGATGCTCAGTCATTGACTTCTTTCTTTTTTGTACAAAGAGCTGTGTCGTATCAGTAAGCAAAAGGTAAACAATTGTATTGAAAAGTGAACAGAGACTATCAACAGCTCGTACATACCTACCAAGCGTGGGACAGAGTTCTCAATTACACTGATGATTAAAGAAATGCAAATCATATGCGTGCTTTGTTTTATATATCAAGTAAAAATTAACTTAATTTTAAAAAGGGATAGAAATTCCAATGCAGTATTACTGGCTGCTTATATAACACTGGAAACAAATAAGGCTGGAGTACATCCAGTGTTGGTGAGATTTACCAAACGGGCCCCTTGAATAACTGATAAGAGGACAAATTTGTGCAATAATTAGTGTGGGCAATCAGGCAATTCCTGTCAAAATGCAACTTTTCCAGGCAATTTATCCTATGGATATGTGTTTTTTCAGGGTGTATGGATGTTAACTGCAGCATTATTTTGCAAAGCTGAAAAATGATGCTGGGGGTGGGGGAAGAAGGACTCTTGTGTCCATAAATAGGAGAGAGACTAGGTAAATATTTTGTGGCTATTAAAATAGAATGCGATGGCATGAGAAAGTTCTGCAAGTCAAATCATTAAATTTTTAATTTGAAGGATTTGTTTTACCTCTGGATGTTGAAAAATAGCTTAAGAGGACAGGGTCTGAAGTAAATGGAGTTCACTTTGAGGTTCAGGGGGCCTTCCATCCCGAATCAGTGCCGAATACCTGTCAGCTCATGGCTCGGGGTCACTGGTTGGGGGGTGGGTTCTGCTGGCCTGTGAGAAGTCCACTGGTTTCAGTTCACATGATTTGAGGTGCGCAGTATTAAAGGGTCAGCCTCTTGTACAACACCAGCTGAAGGGTTTCAATTTGACTTAAAAGGCTTCTAAACCTGAAGGACGAAGCCAACCACACACCCCCAGGTGAGTTTCACTGTCAAACCATTGAAACTGGCTTGGATCCACACCCGCTCTCCCCTTTTAGACATCAAAGGAGGGAGGGGTGCAATCCTGCCACATAGTGCCTTGGTTTTGGTGGCAGAACTTCATCCTGCCTTATTCCCAAAGAGTCATGGAGAAAGGAAGCATCCCAACGTATCCAGAACCAGGTTGTTGGGATGCCCCTGGCACTGCCTGAGATTATGGGGGGCACTTCAACACAGACTTCACACATTCAGGACTGGGGAAAATTAGTCCTTTGAAAAAAATCAAGTCTCCAGGTGCATATTATTTAATTCTGTTCTGGCCCTTGTCAGTTTGCAAAGAAAGTGCTTCTCTTCCTTCCAGAAAGGTGATGAGCTTTCTCCCAAGAGCCAATGAAGGATTAGCCAAAAAAAAGTGTGTGGAGTGAGTCACTTCTGGATGGAAGTGACTCACTTGTTTTATACTGACCCATGGAAAACACAGATTTTTTTTTTTGATATAAAAGTTTGCTTTTCTCAAAAAGTTTGAA
The DNA here is from genome assembly GCF_021218885.2 of Marmota monax. Classification (NCBI taxonomy): domain Eukaryota; kingdom Metazoa; phylum Chordata; class Mammalia; order Rodentia; family Sciuridae; genus Marmota; species Marmota monax. Next base: position 352,240 of record NW_026693024.1, on the reverse strand, counting down.
AACTATTAAGCTGTAGTATGTCATGATGATTAATGAACACAAATCTTAAATAGGGCTTAATTGTAAAGACTATGAGTTTTAAAAAGGATTTGCAACTGGGGATTTGTTTGGTTTGTATCTTTCTGTCTTGTTCACTTCCCTCCCCCTTCCTGCCATCACCTGCTTGCCTTTCCTACCTTTGGCTGACCCATCCTCACTGCCTCTACCTTGACTGTCTCTTGTCTGAGGATACACAGCCACTCCATGTCAAAGACTTGTACCATTTCCACCATCATCCTTCCCAGGACTTTGTTCAGGTAATAAAGTGTCACTCACAATTGGCTGAAGCATCCCAACAAGTTGGGAAGAGCAGCCCTGAGGAGGAACGTTGGCTCTGAAGGGTACTCACATTAGGCAATGAGGATGAGACATGCATACTAGGGGGTCTACAAAGGGCTTGCTGTTCAGAGAAGGGGAAGAAATTTGGTACTACAGGAGGGAGAGCTGGGAAGGTGGGATGAGGACAGATGATGATGGGCTTTGCATGAATGGATGGAAATAGATTACCATTATCATTACTATGAGTTTTAAAAGTTTTAAATGCTCCGGAGCTGTAGTTGTATCCTTTGAATAAAAGGGAATGTGTGCGTGCGTGTGTGTGTGTGTGTGTGTGTGTGTGTAAGAACACTCAGGCTCATAATTCTCACACCCTTTTAGTATAATAAAGAATCTGACTAGTGTTGTCTCCAGTTCTAAGTGGCAGCCTCTAAAGACTTGGAATTTCTCGAATGATGGAGTATCTTTATTACTCCATCAGGTGGCTCATGGTGGAAGCCCTAGATGGCTTCAGGAGGAGGGATGGCCATGCTGGAAAGACCAGCCATGTCATTAGAGGTTGGGGCTTTGAGGTTGACTTCTTTGGAGGGGGCAGACCTAGAGACTGAATTCAACCACGTATCCAGTAGCTCAATTGTGACTAGTAATGAACCCCCATGGAAAGCCCCGGAAAGCTTGATGGAACTGCTTGGTTGGTGAACACACCAAGGTAGTGCCTGCTGATGAATCTTGAGCACACAGAGGAGCTATCTTTGCAACCCCTTCAGACTGTGCCCAATGTCCCTTCATTTGACTAATCCTGATTTCTGTTCTTTATAACAAAACTGTCATCATATGTGCAGTGCTTCCTTGAGTTCTGTGAGTTACTTTAACAAATTATCAAACTTGAAGGGATCACAGGAATTCCCCCAAATTTTCAACCTCTGGATCAGAAATACAGGTGGTCTGGGGACCATGGAGTTTGCAGTTGGCATATTGGCATATGAAGTGAAGGCTTTTTTGGGGGGGGAGGACAGTGCCTTTCACCTTTGAAGTTTGGTCAGACAGTTAATGTCAGAAGTCACTGTCCTGCATATGGCAGGTGCTTCAAAGTAAGGACCAGAGCTGTGGAGGCTAGGATGATGGAGTTATCTTTTTTTTTTATTTAAGAATTTTTTTAGTTGTAGATGAACACAATACCTTTATTTTGTTTATTATTTTTTATGTGATGTTGAGGATCAAATCCAGTGGCTCACACAAGCTAGGTGAGCATTCTACCACTGAGCCACAACCCTAGCTCCTCTTTTTTTTGGGGGGGGGGTACCAGGGATTGAACTCAGGGGCACTCAGTCACTGAGCCACATCCCCAGTCCTATTTTTTGTATTTTATTTAGAGACAGGGTCTCACTGAGTTGCTTAGTGCCTCACTGTTGATGAGGCTGGCTTTGAACTCATGATCTTCCTGTCTCAGACTCCTGAGCCGCTGTGTTACAAGCATGCACCACCGCATCTGGCATTGGAGTTATCAATCCTAGGGAATCGAAAGAGATGCTCTTCTCCTGGAGCCCATAGACTGACTACTGTTTATTTAAAATACTTACTTTTGTTCACAAAGAATCTGAGGGTTGGAAGTAAAAAGAGCTGAGACAATGGAAGAAAATAAAAATCATCCTGAATGGAACCACCATTTGACCCAGCTATCCCACTCCTCAGCATATACCTAAAGGACTTAAAATCAGCCTACTACAATATCAAAGTTTAAAGCAGCTCAATTCACGATAGTTAAGCTGTGGAGCCAAGCTAGATGCCCTTCAACAGATGAATGGATAAATAAAATGTGGTACACCTATACACAATGGAATATCAATCAGCCATAAGAAGGATGAAATTATGGCATTTGCAGGTAAATGGATGGAACTGGAGACTATCGTGCTAAGTAAAATAAGCCAGTCCCCCCAAAACCAAAGGGCAAATGTTTTCTCTGATAGGTGGATGCTAACGCACAATTGGGGGTGGGGGTGGGGGAGAGAAGAATAGAAATTCATTGGATTAGTCAAAGGGAAATAAAGGATAGGGAGGGGGGAATGGGAATAGGAAGGACAGTAGTATGCATGAATCAGACATAACTTTTCTGTGTTCATACACAACCAGAGTAATTCCACATTATGCACAACCACAAGAATGGGAAGTTATACTCCATGTATATATAATATGTCAAAATACATCCTACTGTCATGTATAACTAAAAAGAACAGGTAAAAAAAATTTAAAAATAATAATCCTAGGATGGCACCTCTGGGCAGCTCATTGTTATTACTGTGAGGCCTCATCCCAGCATATGGTACCCAGCCAATGTGCAAATGTGCCTCTTCTGGCTCAAATAAATTTTTTCACAGGCAATCGTAATAGTAACAATTAACTATCGAACAACACTAAGAAAGCTGCCAAGTAAGTTTGTTTTTAAAAACGTGATCTTCATAGTGATCCTCCCTGAAGATATTATTCTCATTTTACAAATGACACAACAGTAAAGGGTGTGGGTCTTAGCTGAGGACCTGACTCTTTGTGTCAGCAGGGCCCAGCACACTTCTCCTTTTACCTGAGACCAAGCAGAGACCCCTCAGGCTTTAGCACTCTTCAGGGGAAGTTACACCCCATTTGCGGGGCTTTGCGAGGTGAGTCACAGAAGATACGAGAGCTGGTGCTCTCTCCTTCCCACCCTCCCTCTCATCTTTCCTTGAGTTACTTCCCGGTGGTGGCTACATTTGCTGGGGTCGGTGTGTGGGGCCAGGGCACTCAGCATCATGAGGCTCAAGCTGGATGGCTCAGGGAGGGACAGAGGAAAGTGGAGAAAAGAATGGTCCTCTTGACACCCAGGGTGCTCTAAAGTCCAGAAAGTTGAGAAGAGAGGGTGGTCATTCTTACCTGACCAGAATATCATTTCCCTAAGAAAGGAAACAGGAGTGTTAGGGTACTACCTAGCAGCAGTGACAGGAAAAGCATATGAGGTGAGCGGATGAAGCTGGGATTTGGGGTTGGATTTCTTGTTTTCCTCAAGTGAAAGAGTTGAAGCAATGATATAGGCAATAAAAGTGAGAAGCCTAAGAGTAGGTGGGCAGGACAAGTTCATTATATAGTATTCCCCTCTTATCCATGGTGGATATGTCCCAAGGACTCAAAGGGATGCCTAAAATCACAGATAGTGCTGAACCATATACATACTATGTTCTCTCCCATATGTACATATATACCTGTGATAAAGTTTAACTCATAAATTTAGCTTTAATTCATAAATTAAGTAATAGATTAACAACATCAACTAACAATAAAATAGAACAAATGTAATGTACCACAATAAAAGTAATTTAAAATTTATAAATTCTTTATTTCTAGACTTTTCCATTTAACATTTTTGGATCATGCTTGAACTCAGGTAACTTAAACCTTGGAAAGGAAAAATACAGATAAGGGTTTTTTTTTGTTGTTTGTTTCTCACTGGGGATTGAACTCAGGGGTGCTTGAACTCAGGGGTACTTTACCTCTGACCCACATCCCCAGCCATTATTATTTTTTATTTTGAAGGAGGCCTTTAAGTTGCTAAGGCTGGCCTTGAACTTGGGGATCCTCCTGCCTCAGTCTCCAGAGTCACTGAATTTACAGGCCTGCACCACCATGCCAGGCTAAAACTGTGGATAAGGGAAGACTACTCTATATGATTGGCACCTGGATTTGTGGCTCATTCTGACCTGTCCTGCTTCCTTTTATATCCTCTTCTGCTTAGTTTCCTAATCTCTAAAATGGAGATAGTAATATTTGCCTCATAGCATAGATGTGAAAACTGGCAATAAGAGCAGTTAAAAAACTTGTACAAGACTTAGCACCAAACTGGCATTTATATGACCACGGTTATTGTTATGTTTAATACTATCCAATACAAAATTGAAAGAAATGTGTGTAAGAAGTTCTTAAAAGCCACAGCATTCAAGACTTTTCATAGTCAGAGGTCTCAGAACAGTGTTTTTTTCCTCATCCAGACCTGAGGTTGTGATCTGGACACTAAGTTTCCCAGGGAGTCAACACCATTCAGCCTCTCGAAGTTCCAACAGGTGTTCAACACTAAGTTTCCCAGGGAGTCAACACCATTCAGCCTGTCGAAGTTCCAACAGGTGGTCAATAGAGCCAAGAGATAGAAATCAGTACCTGAGATTTTACATGATTCATTACTTAGAGAACAAGTCCTTTTCAACCCCTGAGACAGTGTTAGGATGGGAGGATGCTAGTGGCAAGTCCCAGCTAGCAGCGGCCACTCTGCCACTGCCTGGGGACGTGAGGCAGGCATGGGCCCCTGGCCTTCACAGGCAAGGGCTGAATCAGGCTAGTGAAATGACTCAGCCCTCTCTCCCTGAGCCTATTTTTGTGAAAGACCCTGTCAAGATTTTCAGATGCAGGACAAAGACGAGGTACGGTATGAGTGATTTCTGGAAATAACTCTATTTTGCTCTTCTATCCCTCCACAGAGTCAACAATTTTAGAGAAGCCCGATTCACAGATACCAAAGCCAGCAGCCTGTCATACTTCCCTCATTTCAGGCCCTACTGATCTACTCTAGCATGCCTTCAATTAACCCTGCACCATGGAGAAGGCCATCTCCTGGAGCAGAGTGTGCCATGGTGTACCCTCTTCCTTAGCAAAGTGGCAAGTGAGAGTCAACACAAAACTTCATCTGCTGAGATTCCAGGTTGATCTGTCCTAGAAGCCTTTCCCCTGCTGGCTCAGTCCAGTGTCTGCACTACCAGAATGCCGGGGCCCCTGGCATTCCTTGCCTTGCAATGCCTGCCAAGTTGACGCTTGGTCATGTTTCATCAACTCTCTGCCATCGCACTACACAGATGGTGGGTAAAGAGTTCAGGCATTAAGGGTGAGGGTGCAGAGGGATGAGTGGAATATCACTGAAATTTACTGAACACCCATTGTTTTCACGAAATAAATGAGGAGTTGATTTTCTAACCCCAGTTTGATGTATGAGAAAGCCGAGACCCAAAGCAACTGTGTTGAAGTCATTCAGATAAGCTTCCAAAGCAGGGATGAGATCTTTGCCTGATACCAAAGATAGTGGCTTTCACACTGTGAAAGATACACAGCTTCACATCTGATTTCCAAGTGCCCACACCTGCTGGGCATTCTGAGGGCATCCAACAAATGCCCACTCGTACTATGCTGAAAAGAGTGTTTCAATCCTGGATCTCGCACCATTCACCCTCTCTGGGACTCTCCTCCCTTTTCTGAAAAATGAGATTATGAACTCACATACCACAGAGTGTTGAAATGAAAATTTAATGAGCACATGTTATCCATAGTGTCTAATTCAGGGCCTGACAAACAGTTGGCTCCTACTTTAGGTGATATGATGGTTGCACACAGAGGAAAGCACCTTGGTTCCCCAAAGAGGTGTAGCAGTCAGGGTCTGACTTCCAGAAATTTCCCCTCTCCCTCAGCATCCAGACTATGCCTTAGGAGGGATTCACAAATCTCTAGAATCTGGTGGTTAAGCTGTCATTCTCCCACATTGCAAGTGGAGTTCCAGATTAAATAAGATAAGTGGTTCTTAACAGGAAGTAGGTGCCTGAACTAGAAACCTGGCTTCTAGGCTCTTTCCCTAGGGGCAGAAAGAACACCCCCAGAAATTGCTAAGAATGATGTTTTTTTTTTCCTATGAATAAATCACAACCAAGCTTTGAACATGCTTGAGTATTAAGGCACTGCCTTACCTCCTCACACAAGATGCCCAGACTTTTACCAAACTCCAGACATTGGGAACCAGGTTGTGGTCTCCTGTTTGACTCTTGAGGCTCTCATGTCTTCTAGGTAGCAAGTCTGCTGGGTGTCATAACCAGATAAGACAGGAGATACAGAACCTCCTTAGGAGTGAAAAACCTGCTTCCAGAAGCTTCCTGAAGACCTCATCTCATGTTTCAGTGGCTAGGATAGCCACATGCATGTTTTAAAACCAGTCATTGGCAGGAAAGTTGGGATGACTGTGACTGTTTTAGCATAGTGGTTCTTGACTCAAACTGTCCATTAGAATCACATGTCAAGATTCTTAAAAAGAGTGGCCTGGGTTCCACCTCTAGAGATTCAATTTCAATTGGTCTGCAATAGAACATGAGCATTATAGTTTTATAACACCCTGACAGGTATGTTCAATGGCCAAGAGGAAATTCAGGGAGGGATGGATGTTGCCTAAGATGCACACGAGGAAGAAATCAACTCACATCCTTATTATGCAAGATGTTGCTGAATTATTGTGTAAAGTCACAGCTTTACCCTCAATCTAGAGTTGATGAGTAGGTTCTGTGACAGAAAGACTGGCAAGGGCTAAACAAACCCCTCTGACATACTAGCCATGCTGTCCCATGGGGGACTAGAGTCCTCCCACCCCTTCCTAGAGTAAAATTTTTTCTTTTTGCTATGCCAATGCAGGATCTGGAGCAAAACTACTTCCACGAAATTCTGAGATGAGGTATGGGCACCACTGTGCCAACCAAACAAGACAAGTGCCTCAGCTCCTTTCCCCTGTACACATGCCTGCTGGCTTCCAGGTTAGTGGGGAGGCAAGTTGGGGATGTCTGGTTGGACTGAAGCAGTCAGGGTCCTTTTGTCATGGCTGCCTCAGATTTGGCTGTGACAGGTCTTATTTGTTCTTTAATATTTTAAGGTAAGTAAAAGATACTTCATGCTTCTTAGGAAACCAATTGGTTTGACAAAGGAGTCAGGAGGGGTATCAAAGTAGCTGAGAGTGTTTTTTTTTTTTCCTTTCCAATTGGTGATTCCCCATTTCCTATACCTAAATATTCCAAAAAACATTTTGGGTAGCAGTGGTGGAATGTGGTTATATTATCATTAAAATCGGGATCAGGGCTGGGGTTGTGGCCCTGATTTTGACGATAATATTAGAGCACTCGCCTAGCATGTGTGAGGCACTGGATTCAATCCACAGCACCACAAAAATAAATAATAAAAATAAAGGTATTGGGTCCATCTACAACTGAAAAAAAATTTAAATCAGGATCACATGTGCTATATACCCACTGTACTTGGGTGGCCATGCTAGGTACTAAGGAAGGTCTGGTCCCCCTGGGGAAACTTGAACGTTAGTTGTGGAGACAGGACATGGTGACAAAGCAACATAAGATAATGAGTTAAAGACCAAGTAAGTCCAACACAAGTCATGTGTCCAGACTTGCAGGAGAATACTCCCCTGCCAAACCTAACAAAGGATTTGTATTTGAAATGGAAAAATAAATTTGTTCTGGATATTGGATGTCTTGTTTTGCTGTGTGGAGACTAACCTCTTCCCAAAATCATCAGAAACCTTTTGTTGTGATTGTTGAAAAACCCAGTCACCTCAAATATGACACTTTAAGTTAGTAACAAAGCTGTAAGTAGGAATACCATATGCAACTGCATTCCAATGTGCTTTCTACTCAAACACTTTGGTGATGTCTTTCACCAAGAATAAATTATACCACAGAATTTATAAGAAAATGTGCAAGATAAAAATAGCTTCTTTTCACCTTATTTTTATGAGTGCCTTATAAATATACATAACAGTGGGATCAATTGTGCCATATTTGTACATGAAAGAACTAAGGCTGTCAGGCAGCAGAATCTGATTGTGGGATGTGAGGGGGTGAGAGGGAAGGGACTTCTCATGTAAGGCTTTCTTGGAATTTTCACTTCCTGGGCCACATGAGGACATGAAAAATTAAATATGTGACTTGAGACAAATACATTAGAAAATAAAAGATAAGAAATGATATAATTAGGAATGTCATCGTAACATTTTCCAATAGAAAAACAGAAAAAGAGGGTTGGCTATTCAGCTACACCAAAAGAATCTCAGAAACACACACTCACCTCCTACAGTCAAGGTCCATTTGAATTATTGAGATGGATAAAACTGCTTAAGTCTTTACTCGAAACAGATGTGTTAGGTTTGAAAGCTCTTAAAACTGCTTACCTACTTAAAGATGGACTGTTTCTTTCTGGCCATTGTAAAGTACTCTTGACAGCAGTTTGTGCCTTAATAGATGACAACTATTTGTCTTTGCAGCTCACTGCACTTTTTTTTCCCTTTTGATGAAAATTCTGGGACAAATGAAAATAATTATTAAGAAAACAAAGTAGAATCTTTACAGTTGTCAGTGTGCATGTGCCCTTCATTCATTTTTTTTCTTGTTATTGTTAGTCATCTTACACACATAGAACCACAAATTCTTCACTTCCTTTGGTAGTATAGCTCTTTCAGCCCTGGGAATTACAAACACTTTACAATTTTACCAGTTTCAGAAAAAAAATAAGTTTCTATTCTTACCAGAAAATGCATCCTCTCCCCAGGTGCTACCCTTTATATTTAAATAACTAAAATTGAGGACTCTGATCCAGCAGTCATCATTGAAGCTATCTGTTGACTAAGTATTCTATTCTCAATGCCTTTAAATCCCAATGGAGTGTCCCAGTTTTCGAAAGGCAGCATATTACTGATTTCCAATTGAGTATGGCTAACTCTTTAAGGAAGTTCAAAGATCGGAATGTTCCAGGGACCCCTGTTAGAGGTGGTGGCAAGTTAGAGGTGGTGGGACGTCTAACAATTTTGTTAGGTTTTTTTTTTTTTAAACAAAATCATTAATAAATGACCCTGGTGGCATGTTTGTGACCATTTTCAAATTCAGGCATTGGTCCTATCTGTTCTTTCTCTTCTTTTAGTATCACACTACCTCTCCTTACTACTGAGCTGTAGTTTCACATGATAAGCTAAGTGGAGCGTGTGGGGGGTATTTACAGGAAACTAGGGGCATTACTAGCATCTTTGAAGTTCCAAAGCAAATCAGAGCAAACCCCCATAGCACTCATGGAGAAAATATATCCACAGGGCTCTCTGCTTTGTGTCAACTTCAACACCAAAGGTTTCTGTGAAATATAAGTTATGTACTTTTTTATGTCAACAAGATTGACTTGCTTTCTTTTGGTTCCCAGACTTCTCCCAAAGCCAATTTCATGCTGTTGCCTGAGGAGCCCAAAGGATAAGAAGGCACACAGCCTGACTTGAGGTTACAGAATCCATAGGCTGAGACATGAGAAGTTCAATGCCTGCAGAGCAGTGAAATGAAGTCTTGGGGGAATAGGGAGCTTAGGACTTGCATTAGGATAAAGAGAGACTTTGCTGATTCAAGTGAACCAGACTGAAGAAGTGGGATGCTGAATTCTTCAGTAACTGAAACTAGACTGTGAGTGTTCAGTTTTCTCTCATTTCTCACATTTTTCTCTGAATTAAATTACATCTTAAAACTTATGTCAAATCTCCTGAGTGTGATAATATAACTGGTGGTTATGTAGAAGAATGTCCCTGTGGTTAGGAAGTACACACAAAAGTTTTCATAGGGGACATTATAAGACCTGGGCAACTTATTTTCAAATGGTTTGTAAGACAGAGACAGAAAGGAGTCAGTTAGAGTGAGTGAGCACAAATGTGGCAGATATTCATAATTGATCAATCTAGGATAAAAGGTTAACAGATGTTAAATAACAAGGAGATTCTTCAACTCCCTTCAGCTTACTTGTTGGCATTAACTTGCATTATGTTAACTTGCATTATGCTAAGCTCCCTTGTACTATTTTACTTTTTGTGTAGACTTGAAATTATTTCTTTATAAATTGTGGAAAATATTTAAGACTAAATGTAGCAAAATATTGAATAAATAGGAATAAATGCATAAATAATATTTAAAAAATATAATATCAGGCCCTATGTTTGATTCCCAGCACCTGTCATTCTATCTATCTAGAAAAAATTAAAAATACAAAATGCAGTATGAATGCATAAAATTATATATCATTATAGAAGTGAGCAAGTGTGAAAGAATTTTTCTGGTGTTTACGTTAAAAAGATCTCTCTGTATAAATAAGTACAAATATATGTCAACTTAAAAATATCTCACCTGTTTTTTTTATGAATTTAGGACATTAAAGTATAAAAAATAAAATAATGTAGGCCATTCATTCCTTCTTCCACTCCACATTCACCCAGTTACTACTGATTCATCAAGCTGGGGCCTGCGCCCACTCCCCATCTTGTGCCAGACATGGTTAAAATTGATTGACAAGAGAGAAGTGAAAGCAGAGAGGAGGAGCCTAAAAAAGGAACAACACTTTCTTCTTCTCAGGGATGTTGGTTGTCATTCCCACTGCTCTAGGTCAGGAAAGGATGGACTCAGAAGTTGGGGAGGTAGCAATGGAGAGGGTTGTGGCTTTAGATGAAACCATATTTGTATGGCTGCTCTGGGACCCATGAAAGAGCCTCCTCATTTCCAGTGTAACTGTAATGTACTATTCTCCAGTGAGATGAGGCAGGAGTGTGGATTACTGCCAAGAAACATTGCCCTCATTTGGCCATGAACAGGCTGTGTGACCTTACTCATGTTCCTTTACGTCTCTGGGCCTTGGTCTCTTTTCCTGAACAACAAGGAGGGTTGGATTAACTATGCATCTTCCAGGCTGCTTCCATGGCTGATATTCAATCATGTGCTGCCCTGGTAAGCAAAAGAGGCCTGTTTCCTCCAGTCTCATTCTTTCTTTCAGGTTAAACACAGAAGAATATAACTGGATGTTGCAGGGGGGAACTTAAACTCCTTAAATGCTGAAAGTCAGTGCCACTTGTAAATTCCATCTCTGAAGTCAGCCGACCAATACCAAATTGTGGGCCTACCAGCTGAGAAGCCATATCCTTTTCCCACCTTTACAACCCCTGGAACAGGGCGATTCTGCATTCCTTCAGCTTGCTTGTTGGTATTAACAGGCATTTCCCTTTTAAGAGATCAAATTCCCCTACGATAAAGCAGGGGACACACCGTGTCTGATGGGATTTAGAAACCTCACTGCAGTCTCATTTGGCCTCAGTTATTCTGCTTTCTCTAACATATTCAAGCATCAGTTAGACCAGCAGAATTCTTTAGTTCCCATTTCTCCTTTTTGTCCAAAGTCTAGATGCCCAGGGAATGGACAAGAAGAGAGATTTTTTTGATTATCAGATCTTTGCTCTTTTCCTCTTTTTCAGAAGGGAAAATAAAAGGGCAGGAGATGAGGTGTATCTTCAGCTGCAAGGATGAAGGAGGTAGTCCATCAGGAAAGAGCTTGGGGGCTTCTTTGGTTTTAATCTTTGTTCATTCAAGTCATGAGATGATTTTTCCTTCCAATCACCTAAATCCATTAGTTCATATCTTCTTCAAAGGCCAGGACTAGACTGTGAGTTCCTAAGAACTTTGAGTCAACTTGACCTCAAGCACAGAGAATGGGCTTTGGAGGAGTCAGACAAGACTGGATTTGAGGTTTTCTTCCAGCCTTACCTTGGGCAACAATGTGGCTGCTATGAAATTTCTTGGCTTGCTTTGGGCTCTAACCATCATGGATGGCAGCCTTTCCCCGTTGGAGGTCCCCTTCCAGTCCTTAGGGACCTGAATGCAGATGGTTTTGATCAGTGATTTAGAGCATTGCTTCTAGTAGTTTGTATCCCCAGTAACGGCCCAAGGGACGGCAGGGACTGTGAAGGGGTTTTCCTATAACCAAAGAGATGATATCATGTGATGGGTTTTCTATGGGATTAGAAAGGCTACTCCTGCCTTTTGGTCATTTCCCCTCTGACCGCTGTCATTACAGCCAAAGATGAAATCTTCATGCCTCGCCCTTCACATAGGATTGTAATAGTCTCAAGAACTCTACGGACTTAGTATTATTGTTCTTATTTGGCCTCATGGATGAGTGAACTGGGCTCAGGGATATAGTGAGAGGCAGAACTTGAACTTGAGCCTGCAGGCTTGGTTCCTTCAGGACATCATAAGCATATGCAGCAGACAGACAGCCCCTCATTGTCTGACTCCAGCCAGGTCAATCCTGAAGTTGTCAGATTCTGAAAACCCTTCATCATCAGCGATTCTGTCTCTCAGGTATCTGTTCTCATGCTGCCCCCTAGCTGTATAGGGGTTCCTGCTGCAGGACCTCCAAGGCACCCCTCTCCCTTTCTATGCTTACCTAGAAAGCCTCTTCCCTCTCAAATTTAACTATTTCCAATATTTGCTGAGCTCTTTCTGGGTGCTGGACACTGTTCTAGTTTCTGAAAGAAAGACAAGTTCAAAACAATCCCTGGTCAAGAAGCTTGCCACTTAGCCAAAGAGAAGACTCTTAAAACAAGTAGAAAACATGGAGAACACCTTAAAATACTTTAAGGTGCAAAGGGCAGAAGGAGACTGTTATAATAAGTATGTGTGAGATACTTTGTAGGGTGGAAAGTGCTATTAAAGAGACGCTAATAAATGCTTTTGTTGATGGCTGTGTACTAAGCACTTGACATTTTGTGAATTTTAATCATTGTAAGAATCTTTCAAAAGAGGTTCCTATTTTTGATAGTTGAGAAAATCAAATTGTCGTTCCCATACAGCAAACAATGGGCAGAGCTGAAATGAAAATGCGTATCTCTTTGGCTTCCAAGTCAGCCTGATATCCATTATTTCAGGTTATTGCATTTTAATCTCACTTTAGAGCTGATTTCTACATGAGATCCAGCTGCTAAGTGGAAGGTAGAACCTGAGGCTTCAATGTCCTGTCCCTAATCCTCCTCTTCATTCCTTGCACAGAGTTCTCTAGAACAACCCACAGAGACCCTTGTGTAAGTGTGCCCTGGGCAGGTCCTGAAGGATAAAAATTAAGAATTGTGAATGCAGAGAGAAGGAAAGGAACATTTCAAAGGACATAACTTTGCAGGTGGTGATAGGGCAGAAGGACTCAGGGCTTGTCTGGGAAAGAGCACCAGGACCAGAGTTGAAGAAGGTGGTGGGGATTAGAGCCATCATGTGGACAGGCTGCAGGCCAGGTTTAGAGGAGGGAAAACTTCTACATGTTCATAGGAAGGATGAGATCAGAGTGGTAATGATGTGGAGAAGAAATGGACAGAAGTGCAGAGAGACTGGGAGGCCAGACTGGAGGCTGTCAGCACAGGCCACTAACTGAGCCTGGATGCTGATGGTGGGAAGGATGGAGAATGACGGTGTGAGCACTTGAAGGAGAATGAACCCAGGGGAGTGGAAAGCAGAGGAAGGACACTTCAATGGACATTCCAAAGGTAGAATCTATAGGACTGAATAATGGGTTGGATGTGGGAAGAGAAGTTGATGGGAAAAATTAGAACAATTGGTTTTCCAGCCTGGATGATTGAAATATTGTACCAACCCCAATTAAAATAGAACATGCAGAAGAGGACCTGGTCAGCATGAAAGAAAAGAAGCTTGGATTTGAGGCTGTCCAGAGGTATAGCTGGGTGAAAATATTGTAAAACCATATGGAGAGTGAGTTTTGAGCTTGGGAGAGAGAAGAGAGAGTTTTGAGGTCATCTACAAGGGGTGATGGTTAAAGCAGGGAGAATGGAGATAACCACTCTAGGCTGTGGTTATCAAATGTTAGTATGCTTAAGAATCACCCATACAGCACAGTTAGCTAGCATGTAGTAGAGTTTCCTTTCCTAGTAGATAACATTTGCATAGAATCTTAATTCTATATTGAACTAAAGGAAAAAACAACATAAGAATCTTGGGAAACTTAGATGGCATTTCAATTGTTGCTTGTTTGTGTTAAATGAATAGCCATTTGCTACCTTTCAAATCAGACCAGATAGAAACTTATACTTATCCCTGTTAACTATAACATTGAGCCTAACCCTAAACTATATGTGTGAGATCTGCTCAGTCTCCAATGTCCAAGAGTTAAGAATGTGGACTTTGGAACCACAGATCTTGTATTTCCACTTTAGCTGTTACCTATAAAACGTGGTGTTAGGCATTTTACTCAAATGTGGCAGCTTAGCGTCCTCCTCTGTAACGTCCAGATAATGTACCTTGCGCAGCTTTGGTGATGACAGCATAACACAACACTTGACATCTAATAAGTACTTGACACCTAGGACATGGGTAATGACTATTGGTTGTGAGTTTTATCATTGGTTATCCCTTAGCGGGGGGAACTCATCGTGTAGAGAAGCTGCAGTAAGAGGTATTTACTGGTGAGTCAGAAAGTCATAAGCAGTTCTTTGAGTCAGTGTGGGAGCCACATGCCAGCCTGTGCAAAAGCTGAAGGTCATAGTGAGAGTTGGCCTGAAACCCAGCCAGGCAGCTGTAGGTTGGCAAGCAAAGGCCCCTTTCTACCCTTCTGGCCCCATGGGCAAGTTTCCAATTTAGGGAATTGCAATGATCCCTGGGAGGATTCTCCTTCTATCACAGTTGGCCTCTGCACTGGGCAATGGATCATCACTGGTCTGGTTCGGATAAATGTCCCCCAAAGGCCCATATTTTAAAGGATTGGTTCCACCATGGGAGATTGTGGAACCTTTAGAAGGTGGGGCCTAGTGGGTGAAACTTAGGTCCCTGGGAGTGTGCCCTTGAAGGGGACTTTAGGACCCTGGTCCCTTTCTGTCTCTCTCTTTGATTCCTGGCTTCCATAAGGTAAATAGCCTTCCTCTACCACACACACTCCTGCTATGATGTACTGTGCTACCACAGGCCCAGAGTGATGGGGCCAAGTGGTCATGGACTGAAACCTTTAAAATCATAATTCAAAATAAAAATATTCTCTTATTAAGTTAATTATCTTAGATATTTTGTTGCAGTAATGCAAAGTCGGCCAACACTATTAACTATTATTTTCACTGATGGCCAACAGTGGTTTTTGCAGAAAGGTCACTATGTGCTCTTCCTAGAACATATAGGCTAGAACAATCTCTTCAGAGACTACAGTGTCTACTAAACATGCCATTTCAGGCTAAAAAGCTGAAAAAGAAAAAAAAAATCAAGTTAACAGGCAGGCTGCTTTCTGATACACAATACTTCAAATGACTTCCTCAATTGATGCGTGTTCCCTTGCTTGGCTAGGTAGTTATTTCACCAGTTTGATCAATCATGCTTCAAGGTGGGGAGGCAGCCCATACCTTCTTCCTTGATCATCAATTGAAGCATAATTAAAACTCAAATCTAGTGAGACCTTCCCATTTGTCAACAGTGTGTTGAGATTTATGAAATATGGTCTTATTAAATCCTCCCAGCATCATATGGGAGGGTGGTACTATTTTCATTCCTGTTTTCCACATGAGGGAAACGGACACTTGGACCTGTGGTTGTTATTGTCCCAGGACATGCCACTGGTGGTACGTATGTTCTTAGGTGACTTAAAATTCATGAAGATGGTGAAACTTCTTCTTCTGAGCACTTCAAGACCTTTTGGGGACATCTAGATGAATCCATCATTTGCAAGACCTTCCCTACCAGGCCTACGATAGGTCTTCCTCATCTTCTCTCGGTGGTGCTTGTCTCATATCTCAGCCCTGGTTGCCAGGCCATCACCTCTCCCTTTTCCTGGACTATTGATTCCTGATTCACAGATGAGTGCCCAGCTCCCTTTGTTCTTTAACCTTTCCTTCTGTTCCTTGAGTATAGCTCAAATTGTCTCCTCACGATTAATGCACCTCTTAAGGTGGAGAATGTCTTGGGAAGATAACCATGCTGCAAAAAAGAAAGACGAAAAGGAGGACTCTTACTGTGAGTTAAGTTCCGCCACCCAGTCCTATCATGGATCTTGCTTTTTACCTTCTCCCTCCCCAGCCCCTGGCCCACCTTTCTCAAAAATGAAGTCCCTCTCCACCACTCTCTCCTGAGTCCCTGGGCTTCTGCTTTCTATATCTGAACCCCATCATGTGGAGGTATAGAATTTCTTAGCAGAGGTGACTACTGGGCCCATAATTACATGGAGAATGGCTTTTGCACCATTGATCAAAAAAGTGGCTTCTCTGACTCTAAAGACTTTTACATGAGGACTGTGGGAGAAACCTGTTGATACTGATTTATTTTTCTAGACAGTGTCAGGCAGCTTACTGGGTTAGAACAAAATAAATCTAGAGTAAACAAATATGATAGGCCAATGAACTTGATTCTGATTTTGCAAAGTTATCTGGAATGATTTGTGTGGGAATGTTAACCAAGTACAGACAATTAGGAGGGGAGTTGAAGCAGAGAATTAAAGAGAATTTTGTTGGCCCAAATGCCTAACTATGTGACAGACATTGGCTAAGGGTATGCCCAGTGTGTTCTTATGAGGTGGGAAATAAAGTGCCATCTTAGAGTTGAAGACAGGCTTAGAGAGCTTAAAAGTAACTTGTATGTCAGATGAGACAGAATTTTTATGTTCTTTTTCCTATATGAAGCTGTTTCTTATCTTTGAAGATAGCTAAGTTCAAACAGAGATTGGTGGATAAAATGAAATAAAGCATTTGGAATTTTTTTTAAAAAGATGGTGTGTGTGTGTGTGTGTGTGTGTGTTTAAGTGTTTTACAAGTTTTGCATTTGAGATAGGGTCTGGCTACATTGTCCAGGCTGGCCTCAAACTCCTGCACTTGCATAATCCTCTTGCCTCTGCCTTCCAAGCAGCTGGAACTACATGTGTATGTTACCACATGCAGCAAATGTTTGCCATCTGTACAGGAAAATAAACTATAAAAATATCAAGTATCATAATTGGATGGTTTTCCAAAACTCTTTATACTTTAAAAAAAAACTGTGATAAAATGTACATAACATAAAATTTACCACTTTAACCAATTTTAACAGTTCCGGATCCCATTTTTATGCCTTTCTCATTTGTTGCAATTCACACTTTTGGCCCTAGGATGAAATGTGATCAAATGCTACTGACTGCTCATGTCTGTGTCCAGTGTGTGAAAGCTACAAAGTGCAGGGACTTTCCTCAGTTATCTATTCAAAATTGAGGAAAGACTAAGACATACAAAATGATTAAAGAGTACAGGCAACCAGCAGGACCAGTGTGGGAGACCAGAAAGGTGAGATTTGGGACTTGGGTGGACGAAGAAGAGGGAGGAGGACTCCATCATAGAGGGATGGGGAGAAGGACAGGGGAAGGACAGAAGAGGGCTGAGGTTAAGGAAACCCAACAAGCCAAGACTTCCATACTGTGTTAAGATGAATATGGCTAACCAAACGTGACTTTAGGAACAGATCATCTGTCACTGCATTATTAAATAGTCTTTGTGTTCACTTATTGAAGAAAAAAAAACTTTTTGGTGAACTCAAAATGAGCACATATTTCTACATTCTGTATTCTAGAAAGGGGGAAATGATTGATATTATTACCAATGGGAAAATCTCTATTCTTTCCCCACACGAAGAAAAACAGGCGGGGGAGGGGAGAAAGGGAAAACGGAAAATATCAAACGATATACATATCTTTCCATGTTGCTAAAGGGTAAAGCAATTCATTTTAGCAACGGCATTATTGGGTTTTTGATAAGAAGAGGGGGAGTCTGAGTTGAGTAGGGCCTAGGAGGCTGGGAGAGGGGCTTGATGGAGAACTCAGTGGGAGTTGGGGACATGGGGCTATTGCAGAGTAGGGAGAGGAATGGGGTCTCCAAGGGAGGGTGGCTGTAAATACGTAGTAAAAGAGATGAGGGGAATGTGCCAGGTGGCTTCTGACTATTCCTCTTATGATGAACCATCAATATTTTGCAATACACTTCAAATCTTGGACAAAATTTTGGAGTGTAAGATCCACAAAAGATGGATGACTTCCATACTTAGGTCTGGGTAGAGGAGAGAAAGGAGGACAGAATGAGAATTGAGACCCCCAGGGAGCTCTAGTGTGAGAGCCCTGGTGTGGCAGTTATGGTGGCTGAGAAACCATGTCTGAGAGACCCACAGACATCTGAGGCGTGCTGGGCTTCCTGAGGAGTAGACAATATAGGGATGGACCTATTAAAACAATTCAAGAAGGGGATCTCAGTCAGCACTTGGCCCTTCCTATATATTCATGAAGAAATGTCTTTTAATATTCTGTTATTACTCAGGCAAACCCACTGTGGCTTTGGTCTTGCTGTTTTTGCTTATATTAGACTCACTCCGCCTGTTGCCCCCCCCAACAAAAGTCAGTTAGAAACAGATACTCTCGGGGAGTAACTGGTACTTTCATTATTTATGGCTTGGTTTCATGATATATGTTATACCCTTTCCTTTCTCTTTTCACTGATCTCAACATTATTTGAAAATTGGCATGCCCTGAAGCTGTTTACACAGTGGTCAGTGTTGTGATTTCCCCTTTCACACAGAAAGGCTCCCCGAGGGTCTTAAAGCACTTTTCCCATCTCTTCCTTTCCTGTGCTCCCAGGCCCTCCTGGAAGTCTCTCCCAAGTGTTCCCAGTACTTCTCTATTGAGTAAGTCAGGGGTATTACCTTGTTTCCAGGGCACTCCAGTTGGTCAAGTTGTTCACACATGTCTGATGCCCACGTGCCAACATCCACAGGGGACCTCTCTTACCTTTCAGAAGTCAAGGTCTAAAACATGGACCCAACCCCTGTCACAAAGGGCCCAAAGCTGAATTACTCTGAGAACTAATTGTTGATTCAGGTTTCAAATGGGGACACAGTAGAGGAGAAGAGAGCTCTTTTCTCAAAATTCAAAGGAAAGCATCATTCAGCTGGGTTATTATTCCCATTCTACAGGTTAGGAAACTGGAATTCCTGCCTGGGACAAGAGGAAGAAAGACAAACGGTTGGCAGAAGGTAGAGAATTCTGTGAGTGGCCTCTGTAAGTCCTGCCCATGGGAGCCTGCTCTACTGCAGCCACCACGGAATGATGTCTTCCATTGAGAAAAGTACTGTTGTATGAGGAGAACTTGGACTTTCTTTAGAACTCAGCTCTTCCCTTTTTTTTTCTTCTTCCTAGGGGACGCCTAGCAGAGTTCATATACCCAAGCTTCTTTGAAACAGGCTCTGGGTATGGGCTAGGTCAGCTGAAACTATCCAGGTGGGCAACCTATGCCGGTGCATGAAGGGTACTCAGGGATGCAGGGACAGGAGTGCCTGCTATACAGGAAGTGCTTAGAAAATGTGTGGGACAATCAGTGAACTCCTGTTGTCCATCTAGTAGTAGTTAAGCTCACCAAAGAAAGATGCAGTCAGTGAATGTGGTGATTCCCAGGGGGCCTTTGATTTCCGTTTGTTACCTTGCTTAATTTTCCGATAACAAACAAAACACATAGCCATTTGTCACTCTTCTAGCATGCTTATACTTTTAAGGCATTTTAGATCCCAAAGAAGGAATATAGTATATACAAAAAAGAAACAAAATTTGGTATGGTATTAAGGGATATTGTTTGAGTGCTTGATTTGTGTGAGCAAGAGATCTTCTACCTTAATTAATTAATTAATTAATTATTTGCAGGGTTGGGGTGGATCCCAGGGCTTTGCTCAGGCTAGGCAAGTCCTCTACTGCTAAGCTACATGCCTAACCCATTACCCACCCTTGTTGATCTAATCTTTACACCTATAAAACAGGAACTAAGCTCTGTACCTCACAGAAGTGACTGTGTGGATCACATTGGATCCTAAAAAACACTTGAGAGCTGCAAAACAGGTATGAAATAATCTTAACTGCCAAGGATTGGAGCTCAGACCACTGAGCCAGTCTGAGGCATGGCTGAGAAGTTCAACTGCAACTTCCCTTTTCTGAAAATCTGCTCCCACTCATTGGCTTCTCCTGCCCACCTCAGGCACCAAGTGTCTGGATATCTTGCCTACCATTCTGCCCACCAAGAAAATATCAGACAACATTATTCCAATGTTCTATCAGTGCAGAAAGAGATTTTCAATCCTGAGCTGGAGTATCTTTTCTGGGGTGAATATATAATTACTGGATACTTAAGGGATATTTCCCCAAAATATCCTTTTTAGTCCATGATAAATCATTTTAGATGTTTTTGTATTTGATTACACTTGGACATTTCCAGAATAAAATGCAGAGCTCATTAGACTTTTTAAATATAAAAAAGAGGAACCTAGAAGAAATGCTTTCACTAAAGACAAATAGGCATTTCAAATTATTGTCCCAAGCTCAGAAGATGTATAATTTTGGGTTCAGCCTCCTCTTTTTATGCTCTCAAGAAGGAAACTGAGGCTCAGGAAAATGAGAAGACTCACTAACCTCCTTTTTCTCTCCTCTACAAGGGAGCACAGACATTGCTGTCCTCTTTGTTCTTCTGGGTCCCAAATGCCCAGAAAAGTGTCTTGAAAGAATCATTGCTACTCTCTAAGTAGTTATTTTATCATCATCATCATCATCATCATTATCACAGGGCTGGGTACGGAACCCAGGGCCTCATGTGTGCTAGGCAAGTGCTCTACCACTGAATGACATCCTCAGCCTTCCATTAATTTTAAGGGGCCTAAGGACTCAGAATGCCTCTGAGTTGACTCAGAGATGTCCACATTAACTCAAAGGACAGGATGGGATACTTCCTGGGGGAATAAGAAGATGTTTTTTGACATTCAGGGACTGGAACTATAAGATGAGAAAAATCTTGCCCTGGGATAAAGCTGAAAAGCCCTTTATTTCCTGGAAAATTTTCTCTGAGCAACAGAAAATACACTGAAAATCACAGTGTATTTATAAGGATATCACACGTTTCATCTCCTATTTAAGAAAACATTTTTTTTTTCTAATTTTATAACAATAAGCTTGTTTTATTTACAAAATAAGAATTAGTAACTTCAGAGCACTTTATTCATGTCACCAACAGTGAGCATTAATAAAGGCATGCACTGTTTGCTGTCTTCAGTGCCAGAATGAGACACATGTTGGCATCCTCAGGAACACATGCAGGAGCTCACTGACACATGAGTTTCTCAGGGGCTCTCACATCAGCCCTGATGGCTGGCCCTGCCTGCATGTGTGGCTTTTACAGTGTCTCCAATTCTCCAAAGTTTGGCTAGAAAAGAACCACTTGGCTAATACACAGCCAAGCAGCAAGAGCCATTTGAAAATAGACTCAACAATGGTCACATTCCTTCCTCCTCAGGCACTTTGTCCAGCTCAGTAACTGGACACAAGAGCTCTTCTTGCCCTGACTTCTGCTCTCTGTCTCAGCTGGTAACATTGCCATTCATGGCTTTCTGTTTACTAGAGCTCAGAGCTCTGTCCTGTTGAGTGACATGAATAAAAGGCGCCATAGTCTCTTTTAGGGGGGAGAACTGCCTTTGCTTAGGGTCAGACCATTCTTTATGCTTGGAATAGAATAGGTAAAGCCCAAGGGATGGTTGGCTGCTCAGCAGAAGTTTAGAGAATTGGAAGATGGGGGAAAGGAAGGATTTGAGGATAGTGAAGAAAAGCACACAAGGTGCAGAGTTACCTAGAAAAGGCAGAAGCACAGAGTGAGAATTTCCTCCACTAGAGTTGCTGAATGACTTCTAAAAGTAGAGTTCAAAAGAATTTAAGGCTGTCAATTACTTAATTCTTATCTCTGTGCTTCTCTTTGAAGACTTCTGCACATATAATTGCCCTAGGGAAGCAGGACAATGATTCATGTGGCAGGTAGGACTGCTGAATGTCTGGCAGAGGAGGAGGCAGAGGAAAGGAAAACTCAGGAGCAGACGCCTAAAGCCTGAAATTATATCTTGACACAGAGCTTCCCAAAGAGTTCTGGTGCAAAAATTGATTTTTCCCACTGTGCGCAGGAAGGAGATTGAGCTTAGTTTTACTTTGACCCAAGGTGATATTTGAGTTCTAGTACCAGGCATATTCCTCACAAAAAGCAGAATTTAATTTCTGTGGAAATTTTAGAACTTCCTTTTTACATGTAAACAGATTCCTCTTTTTTATATCCTGACATAAGAGGAGGCAGTAAATTTAAGCAACTTTATGTGGCACAGGAAGCTTAACATGTATTTATACACATGAACGTGTGCACAAGCCTACAGAAAAATAAATCTTCCAGTTTTCAATGGCCTTAGAACCTATTTGAGGATATGGGAAAAAACAAATGCAGGATTTGGGTGATATTTACTCAAGTGTTAGTTTGTTAGGGAGACATCTAGGTTTAAAAGAAAGATCTGGTAGACTAGAGAGACCCTGGAAAAGTTTCAGAAAGGAGGTGGGACTTGAAGAAAAGTTTCAGTATCCACTATTAGTGATGAGAACTGGTGGCCATTCTGCTCAGGAAGGCACTGTATTGGTGGCAGTAATACACCTCTCTCTGGTATCAATGACCTGATTTCATATTGGGGAGAGTAAGAGCGATATTCAGATGGGCACAAAAAATAAAAATAAACCAGTTTGTAAGGAATCATGAGCATCAATCTGAAAATTAATATTTACTCTACTCAATTATACATTTTGTGTCCATTCTTGATATTTCCAAAAGAATAGTTCAATAGAGAGGTGTCCAATCAGATACAAGGAATCATCCTGACTTGGAGATTATGGATACTCCTGAAGCCTATGATTTTGACATTAGAGTTATCATTTTGTGGGTTTACTCAAGTTCCAGAGAAGGGATTCCATTGTTTATATCAGACCCTCAGAAAGCTGAATCTTGGGTTTAGGTTGAATACAAACAGGAAAGACAGTATCAGTGAGTGTTTTACTAAAACAATACTCCTACCCATTTATCCTTCTAATCTCTGCCTCTACTTTCGTCAAGCAAACATTCATTCCACAAATGTTCATTAAGTAACTGCTATGTGACAAGTACCATGCCAGGTATTGGCACTGCAGGGAAGGATGGACCTCGTCACATGGCCCCCAAGGAAACCACAGGTGAGAGGCAAGGAGACATTCAGATATCTAATGAAGCATAGCATGGGTGAATACAGAGGATCACAGAACCATGAAGTCCTTATATGAGGGCACCCAAGTGCTGTCTTACCAGTAGCTATTACCATTCATAAAGCATCTGAGCTCAAGAGGAGCCCATACTCAAAGGTGGTAGAGGAAGTGAGAGAGAGGAAAGAGCTAATCTGAGAGTTGGTGAGAAGAACGCCCGTCATCAACATCATGACTTAGTGACAAATCACACACAGGGTAAAGAGGATTGAGAGGTGGGTAAGGAAGACTGAGAGGTGGGTGAGTCAAAGAGCTATTCAGGAGGCCTGGAGACAATATTGACTGTTGTTGGCAGGCAGAGGTGGGCAACGTGTTGAGTGGGATGATGATGAATTTTGTTTCATGACATATTGAGTTGGAGGCAATGAGAGGATGTCAGAAGAGTCAGAAGATACCTTGAGAGGAACTGGAAATATAGGACTTAATCTGAGAAGGGAGTAAGAAAGAGGTGGGCAAAAAGGAAGGGGATCTGTTTTCTCAGGTGACAGTAAGGGGACCCTGAAGCCAGCCTTCCACAGTTCTAGTTTTTCCAGGTACTCTCTTTTTCTTCCTTCCTTCCTTCCTTCCTTCCTTCCTTCCTTCCTTTCTTGTAACTCACAGGATTGTTTTGTGGGTAGAAAAGAAAAATCTCAGGATGGCAACATTAAAATTTCTGATTCCAGATTTTCATACATAGTTGAATGTTAAGTATTGTTGGTTTTCTGGAGTAATAAGGGGAAAGGGATGTTAAGGAATGAGGAGGGAAGGGCAGACTGGAACACCTAGTTTATCTTACACAAATTCATAGACACGTTTGCAGCTATGCCATAGCAAAGGTGGAGTGGGTGAGGACCTGAGAGGTGATGGGGCCATGAGAGTCTTGAGCTAGGCCTCTATTCCAATTGCTTGGTAAGAGAGGGGTTCCAAGGCTGTGGGTGCAGCTCAGTGGCAGAATGCTTGCATAGCAGGTGCCTGGGCCCTGGGTTCCATCCCCCATACTGTGCTACATACCAAAAAGAGAAGGTATTCTGAAATATGGCTCTCATGTCCAGTAAGTCAGTTTCTCTCACCTGCTCAGTCCACTGTAGGCAAAACAATGACTCTGGCAAAGTCCCTTTCATCCCATTGGAATCCAACTGGGTCAAGAAACATGACTTAGTGGGCAACAAGACAATAGGAAGATACGAGCTGCCCTCAAAGAGTACAGAGTATTATAGAACAGTCTAGAAGTGATTACAAGGTGCAATGAGACTATCCATGGCATTGGGAGTAGGCAGCTGGGCAGAAGCTTGAGTGGTCCTTAGGTAAAGGAAGAAGAGAAGGATATCAATTCAGATAGAAGGAATGGCAAGAGGCAAGCTCTGTGGTAAAGGACAACTTGGTGTGGTGGAGGATAAATAGAGATGAAGGAAACAGGAAGATGCTCCACATATTAGGAAATAGTTATGAAGCAAATGGCCCTGTGACCAGAGTGGTTTTCAAAATGCTTAATAGCTGGTGATAGCAAAGGAACTGACCCATGAGAATTGTGGTGGCCCAGGGAAAAGAACAAAGGCTATGTAAACATGAGACCTCTCTCAGACCACCCTGGGGGACATTCAAGATAGACACTGTCCATCTCAAATATTTAAATAGTATATGAGCAGATGATTTGTGTTGCAGGATTTCCTTCTAGACACAAGAATGAAATTCTATATATAAAATTATATGCATTTTCTCTTTTTCTGCAGCATGCCTACTAATGAGCAAAATGGCTATACTAGAATTTATTTAATTATTTACTTTTGATGGAAATTTAAGTTCCTAATTTTCACTGCTGCATTGATGCTATGCCCATGTTTTTATATGCTTTTGTAAACTCTTATGAGTGCATCTATGTAATAAATTCCTGAAAGTGGATTTCCCTGTAAAAGTACATGGACTTTCTGCATTTTAACCCATATTCCCAATTATCCTCCAGAATATGGTATAAATCTACACTTGTACTAATAATTATGAGAGCCAACAAATTTTGTGTCCGTGAGAACCACCGAGAGCTTGTTACAGAAAGCCTGGCCCCATCTCCCTGGAGATTTTAATTGTCAGGTTGAAAGTGGGCTTGTATGTTTTTTGTTTGTTTGCTGTTCACACAGTAAATTTGGCTTTCAGGTGATGGGGGTGAAACATGCAGTTTCTACAAATTCTAACACAGGTAGTGAATTTGTGTAATCACCACAATAGATGCGGAAAAATTCTATCCGTCTAGCAAGCTACCAATTTTACTCACACTCTTCCCTTAACTCACACCCTAGTAAACACTGGCCTTTTCTGTTACTATTTTTTTTTTTAATTTCCAAGCCTGGAATTGTACAGTATGAAACCCCTTGAGTTTGGCTTTTTAAATTCAGAATAATGCCTTCAGGATTCATACAAATCATTGTTTCAATAGTTCATTCCTTTGGTGAAAGTTGTCAGATTCCAAACACAGTTACTTATGTCAAATCCTGGCAAGATGCAGCTGGAGAAGACCATAAAGGAAGGGCTACCATGAATGATTTGCCCGATAACAGGAGTTATCACAAGAAAGTTTTCAGCTGACTATATGAGTAATGGTTTTAGTCAGTTTTTTCTTTTTTCTTTTTTTTTTTTTTGCTGCTATGGGCAAAAGACCTGATTAAGATAAAATTAGAAGAGGAAAAGTTTATTTTAGGGCTCATAGTTTCAGGGTTCTCAGTCCATAGATAGCTGGCTTCATTCTTCTTGGCCTGAGATGAGATAGAACGTTATGGCAGAAAGGTGTAGTGAAGGAAAGTAGCTCAGAACATGGCACCAGGAAACAGAGAGATATCCTTTCCATGGACAAAATGTAAACCCCAAAGGCATGCCCCCATATGACCTAACTCCTGCAGCCACGCCCTTCCTGCCCTCAGGTACCACCTAGTTAATTCCTATCAAGAGATAAATTCACTAATCAGGTGAAAGCTCTCATAACCCAATGATTTCACCTCTAAACTTTCTTACATTGTCTTGCATAACAGCTTTTGGGGGGCACTTCATATCTAAACTATAATAGTAACACAAGGAAAGTTAACAGCACGAGGACATCTGTATACTTCTACAAGGCCCTTTTTGCTAATGCATGGGTCTCAAAAGCTCAATCCAATGAAACAGCTTGCTATGACTTTAAGACAAATTTTATCTAGTAACTGCAGCCACACTATCTAGTAGTGCAGCCACACTAATCAATTAGCTTGCCAGCACTCCACTGTCAAGGAGTGTTTCTTTCCAAACACCTTACATAGTTTTTTCTCTCCCAATAAATCTTCAACTGTTCATTTGTTCCTCAGACATACCAGAGTACATCCTATCTTGCATGTGTTTCTTGGATTGTAATACTATTCTGTGTAAATCCTAAATAAAACCCATTCCCCCCTCCCCATTTCAGTTTCTGGGAACGTTTGTTTGACTTTGGCACATCTTATGCTGAATAGTATTCCATGATGTGACCTTGTCAGCTGCCCCCCCCCCCCCCACTGAAGGACACCTGTCTGGTTTTCAGGTTTTGGTAATTGGGATGTGACTTTTAAGTAAGTCCACCAAACGATTCTGATAAAAAGGTCCCAGATTATACTTGGAGAAATAATGCCCTCTATCCCCCACAAAAGTGGATATTATAAATCTTTATAACTTTTGCTGATCTGATACATGGAAATGGTGTCTTGTGATCAGACTGCATTTTCTGCTGGGTGGAGGAGTAGGTTTGAAAATCTTTTAAAATGTTTATGAGCCACTTATATTTCTTCTGGGTATTGTCAATTCATTTCCTTTGCCTTGTATTTTTTTTTTTTTTGGTTTTCCTATTTACTTTCAGGAGCTTGTATATTAGAGATTTTAACCATGATCTGTTGAGCAACAACCAGCACAGTCCAAACTGACAAAAATTCTTTTAGTCTGAGAACCACAACCCTCAGGTTGAGATTTCTGCAATGGCTTGAAAGTAGCATCATGCATTTGAATGCCTAAAAGAACCATTTTGAAACATAACTACTTTGAAGCATACCTATCCTGTTATTGATTTTTCTACTTTCTCCTGCTACTCAAAGATCAACTAAACCTGAGAAGTGCAAGCTACTTTCAGCTCTATTAGTTTTGGTTCTGTCCTTTGCTTTTGCTTGTTACAGCTGTTTTCCTGTGGTGGGTATAGCTAAAGACTATTTTCAACCCAAAAATTAAGACATAAAAAAAAACCCTCCATAGGTAAGTATATCCTAATAGTAGATTGGAAGACTTATCCTAATTCAGAGTCTTAACTTTATTTTTTGTAGTTGGCTGCTAAAATAACCTTCCATCTGGATGACATGATAATAATAACTTATTCATCTGTTATTTGTTTTGTGTGTGTATGTGTGATAGTGAGGATGGAAACCAGGTTTCACACACACACGGCAATTGCTTTACTATTGAGGTACATTTCCAGGGCTTCAGAGCATTTTTTAATTAACAGAAACATCTTGCCTTTAGAAATAATGTATTTTAAAAAAAATTTAATTAATTTAGGTGGGTATTCTTTCTAAGGTGTTGTGAATACTCTTCTTACAGAGGATATGAAAAATCATTTCTTTTTTTCCTAAAGCTAAAGATCATTTTTAATTGTGAATATTCATTGTAACAGGTCACTGACCTGTGTTCACCTCTGGCTGCCAGTTCACCTTCTATCTACACTGCCTTTACCAGTAGATGCCTTGTATCCTGTGTACTTCTGCTTTTGAAAATAAATTTTCTCTTCCCCATTTTCTTCCTCATCAGTCATTGCTTGCCCAGAATTTTCTGCTATATATGGTACTGTGGCTCATAGCTGCTGCTCCATGATTGGCTCTTCTGTGGGCTCCAGCCCCACAGCTTAGAGACCCTGGGATTAGGCAGCGGAGATAATAAATCTCCACCCCAGCACAGAAGGGACTGTCTCTCTCTACTAACTATCCTTCACTAGGAAAGGATATCATAATCCATTTATTGTTGCATTTGCCCCCCAAAAGGTACATTTTCTACCTCATCCCAGGCAGTAGGTGCTGGGGATACAGTGGGGATCTGACCTTGCCCTCAGTGATCTAGAAAGAACAGATGCCAAAATCATGAGAATGCTCTTAACCCTGGCCTCATAGCAAATCAGATTTCTCTGGCCTTATAAAAGCAGGTGGTATCCCTCTATCCTCTCATATAAAACATTCCCAGACTACTGCATTTTTTACTTTTTCCAGAAGCCCATCATCTGTGTAGGAAATCAGGCAAAGGCCCTGGTCTTAAGGGAGATTCAGTCTTCATCCAATAGTACTGGGTTTTGGCGCAGAACAGCAGTAGCTCAGGGAGCATTGTCAACTTCTAAATTATTCTATTTGTAATTGTCATGTGGCTTTCCCATGTTTAAAAGAGAACAGTGACTCTAGAATTGTTTTCCATTATGCTTTTTTCAACAAAATATAATTGTAGTTATATTATGGAGCTCATTGATACCTACAGGAGCTATGTGGAAATGAAACTGTTATTTATACCATTATATCTAAAGGAAGTTTACTGAGCCTTCCAAACATCAAGCCAGATGTTCTAGGAAGAATACCACACACTAGGAGATCAGAGAGTATGTGAAGTGAACTTTACTGTAATAAAATAGTATTTTGAGGAGCATGACAGTATAAGATTGGTTGCTTTAGTAGTAAATTACCTTTGACTGTTCTGACAGTCTATTCTTTTGACTTCTGTCTAATATTTTAAAGCAGTTTTTATGTAGTTGCTTACTTCCAGATGCCTAGCAGCATTTCTTTCTCTTTGAATTGTCATCTTTTCATTTTTAGCCAGGAAGCAAGAATATCATGCTTATTAGAGATTTAAGGAAGTGTAAATTAACTGAAGTAAAGGTGGAGATCACTTATGCTCAGTGCCCAGACTCAGATGCATCATTTTAAAAAATTTATTAATTTAAAAAAAATAAATGACAGTGGAATGCATTACAATTCTTATTATACATACACAGCACAATTTTTCATGTCTATGGCTGTATATAAAGTGAGTTGACACCAATTCGTGTCTTCATACACGTACTTTGGATAATGATGTCCATCACATTTCACCATCCTTGCTAACCCCCTGCCTCCTCACTTTCCCTCCCATCCCTATCTAGAGTTTTTCCTATCCCTCCCATGCTTCCCCTCTCTACCCCACTAATTTTTATGTTTAGAGACCTTTTTATTTTTACTACTAAATTTTCAACTGAGTTTCAGAAATTGTTGCTAAATCCACCCTTAAAGGTTTTATTTTGTAGGCAGTCCCAATTCATTTTATTAATAATTTCCTACACATATTTGATGTAGTTCTTTGTGAGATACCATTACCTTTGACATTTTTTTGAATTTTCCCTTTTAAAGAGAGATTAACATCAGGAGCTGCTGCATAATCTTCTACTTGGAAGCAGAAAAGGATACTACTCCATCCCTTTGGATTAGGAGAGAGTGTGGGGCCCACCACTGATTATATTTTCTTTTTGGATTTTCCTCTGATCACATTATTTTTTCTCTTTGACCAAACTGTAAATTCATTTTAAGCAAAAATTTGTGGCACCTGGTACATTCAGTTCTCAATTAACTCTTGTTGAGTTTAATTATAAGCAATCATCTCTTAATGCTTGATAATGTTGGTTTCTTCCCTAGTAGAAATTGGATCAGACTCCTATCGGATCTGATGAGATGACAGTGAGACAAGTCCAATAGGAGCCTGTGTGAAATTTCCATTGCTATGACAAAATATCTGAGATAGAGCAACTTAAAGGAGGGAAGATTTATTTTGGTTCACAGCTTCAGAAGTTTCAGTCTGAGGTATGTTGGCTTCATTGTTTCTAGGCCTGTGATGAGGCAGGACATCATGGAGGGGAGCATGGGTGGATCAAGGCTGCTCACCTCGTAGTGGTCAGGGAAGAAACGTCAGAGAAAGAGTTCACTTTTCTAGGAATATTCATTTCCCCCAAACCCACTAAGCTATAAATCCATAAATGGATGAATTTACTTGTGAGATCAGAGCCTTCCCGGTCCCAAAAGCCCCACCTCTGAATACTGCTGTATTGAGGATGAAGCATTAAATTTTGGAGGACATTTAGTTTCCAGACTATAACAGCCTTACCCTCATGTTACTAACCATGTAATAAAATGATCCTAAAACTTAACTTTCTTTGCCCTTGATGAGGATTCCCTATAAACTTTCCTCTATCTGAGAAGGGAAGCAAATGGACAGCTACACAGGGGCAGAGGCCCCTAGACTGTGAGGAAGAAGGTCTTCCACCTGGACCCCTGGGGTTAGTGCAGGAGGCCTTGGAATCACATCGCCACAGGGCTAAAACTTGATTAGTTCATTCCAGTTGCCTGTCTTGATGGAAACATATGTGTGAACTTTGTGGACTAATATATATTGTTTAGTAGATGAATCCTCCAAGCTGGGCTTACTTGATGTTTTTGTTAATGTTGTTTTTATTAGTGAGTGACCTTGTGGGTTTTATAGGGATGGAGGCAAATCAGAGAAGAGCTCAATACCTGTGTTCATCACTTCAATAAAGCCCCCAAACTGAACTACAGGCTAATGAGAGTCAACTGTTCACCCATCTACCCACCTATCCATTCACCTTCCACTTACCCATCCAACCATCCATCCATTCATTCATCTCTATGCACATAAATACATTTATTGCTGCTCAATAGCTACTCAATATATTTTTATTTTATATCTATCAAAAGTTAACAAAGCAGATGTGGTCCAGCCCTCTATCTTGCAGTCAATCTTATATTCAGATAGAGAAACGATGGCGAATAAAATCTACTCAATAGAGCAAGTTAGGCCTCAGGACCACATAGAGGAGTGGAGAACTGTTCTGACTCAACCTCAGAAGCACTTGGTTATGAGAGGTTAAACATTGCAGTGTCCCCTGAACTTGGGTCAAAGCAGTTCCTCCCCCACAGGCCTCTGCTCCAGAAGGAAGTCATATATCATTTCCTATAATGAAGCCAGTGTCTGCCCACCTACACCCATTACATGAATCCTTTATGTGATCATAAACTTGAATAGTACAATTAAAAATAACTTTAATAACTACAACTTATGTGGTTTGGGGTTTTCTGAAATAAGACAACAGGTACAGACCTAGATTTTGCAAGGTATTGTGGTTCTAGAAAACACGTGTGGAGGAGCCAAGGGCGGGCGGGGGGAGGGGGAAGAAAAGACATGCTCTTGATGTCAGAAGCTTTCTTTCCCCTACACTGCAGCAGGTGACTCATGAAGTACAGTTTTCTTTTTCTGTTTTCTTTTCAGCATCCTGCATGAGATGATACAAGACTTTCTAGTACACTTCTGAGGCTTGCTAATATACAAGGGGCAACATTCTTCATTCTAAGGCCACTCTTATGAGACAGATGAGACAGGCCACTAAGCCTGTTTCTGGAGTCTTACTCATGGAACCTAAATTGTTATTGAGTTCACTGCCTTACTACAATTCTTTCCTATGATGGACCCCAGAGGATGGTCTTGTGAAGAGGTAGGAGGAGGAGCCTTCTAATGACATAGAAAAATATTAATTAAACAATGCTAGTGTCAAAAAGCTGGTTATAAACATTCCATATACAGTCTCATATGATTTTATATGAGTAGGTTACTACAAAGATTCTTCATTTTGCATTTGGATATACAATTATTGGCCTAGCATGCATAAGACCTGGAATTGGATCCCCAGTACCACAAAGGCAAA
The DNA here is from genome assembly GCF_021218885.2 of Marmota monax. NCBI lineage: Eukaryota > Metazoa > Chordata > Mammalia > Rodentia > Sciuridae > Marmota > Marmota monax. The sequence continues at coordinate 320,454 of NW_026693024.1, read as the reverse complement.
ACAAAAGCATATACAATTATTCTAGCACTGTTTTGTTGAAAAGACTGCCCTTTTCCCATCAATTTGTTTCTGAGTCTATGTGAAAAGCGAACCACCTTTTTGTGATTCTACTTCCATACTCTGTTTTCCAATCTATTTATTGGTTTATTTATCTATCTTAAGTAAATACCAGAAGTTCTTAATTGCTGAAGCTTTATAGTAATTCTTGAAATCAGGTATGTGAGTCCTCCAATCTTTTTCTTTCTCTGTGTTTATTTTAGTCTTGTTAAAATATTTTAGCCATTAGGTGTTTACAGACATTATGACATTTCTCTCCTTTTATTTACTTATGCTTTGATATCACTATAATCCTTAACAACAGTCATAATAGTTCCTTATTGCCTCCAATTCTTAGTTTCTCCTTATATTTCTAAAAGTGATTATCTTTGAATTTCCTTATTCCTCCTTCCCATTGAAATCCCTACCACAGTTTTGAAGAAAACAATACAACAAAACAGAGTGACTGTTATCCTGGATACTTTTTCTTACTATTTCTCATCACATATTACTAGTGCATCACCAAAAGGCTAAGCAAGGTATATACCCTACATCCCAGAATAAGAATTTAGTTTGATATACATGAACTTTATTTCTACTGTAACAAAATAGCTCAATTATCTTCTCTTTTGCTTTTGTATGAAAGTCAATATATTAGAATTTTGGAAATCAAATCTCAATTTTGTTCCTGAATTGCTTTGTGGTCTTCAGACATTCACTGAGCATCCAATAACGGTTATTATGACAATTAGACTTCTTCTGAATCCTGGTTCTCAGATAATAAGCAGCAAAAAGTACCCCAAAGATTGCAAGTTAATGATAGATGCCCATTAATCTAACTGTGCTTTAGGAGAAAGGTAGTTCTACAATTAACCACAGTCTGTTTCTGGTGTCATAGTAAGTCCCATAGAACAAACACACAGAGGTAGGTCCCTAAAACGTCAAAAAACCCCCCACATATCCAGAATAAAATAATGATTAGAAGTATGCTGAATCACGTTGCAGATAAAAGATACTGGGGGAATTTTCTCAACCTTGTTAATATGCTTAAGAGGTTAAAAGTCAGATGAGAAAAAGGAAACAAAGAGGAGAGGAAGGAAAACCCAGTAGATGCAGATGTGCATTAGGGAAGTTACTTTTTGAAACGTGCAAGGTGCTGAGTGTTCAGGGATATGGAAGACTGATTGCAACGTTCTAGGGAAATTGACTTCTGTGTGTAGGAGGCATCCTTCAGTGGGAATGCCCCAAAATGCTGCTGCACTTTTTAAAATTCAAAAGGTAGCAATTACTGACACAGTTGTGCAATACTTCTACCTCCAGAGCTATCTCAGACAATAATTTGACTTAGGAAATGTGTCCTATAGTAATAACAATTTAACTCAAATCATTACAGGTGATATTTGTCAAGTATTTACTACGTTTCCTACATCAGTGAACAATGCATGTATGTATGAAACATTCATGGTCCAGTTGTGCTAGGAGAGTGGGATGGTAGGAAGACACCTGGAAATCAAATATGAGATGCAAAGTTTGTTGAAAAATGTTTACAAGGAAGATCTAGTGGTGATGAGCTGGAATTTTGCTGCTCCACACTCCCTCTAAGGCCTCACCAGAAAGTAGTACCTTCTATGGCCTGGACTAGCATTTTCCTTTCCAGAGTAATCCAATCCACACCATTTACTACAGGGAGGGTGGTTTGACGAGAAAGGCTACAGAAGAATTGACATCATTAATTTGCTTAGTTTGACTTGTCTCTTGTATGACCGGCATCCCAAGGAGCAGCTGTTTTGGAATGTGAGTAAGAAAGCAGCTTTCTACAGAGCACTAGCTTGCCCTAATTGCCAGCATACATGAGAGAATGACAGTGTCCTTCAAAATAATAGGTATCTTGACATTACAGCCCAGTCTCACCTTCAGTATTCCTTGACTTGGCCAGGTTTTAGCAGAAAGGGGCATTCAGGCACTGGTGTTTTATTGTCCCACTTTTCTTTAAGGATGACACACTGAATTGATCCATATGATCCTCACATAAACAACCCGAAAAATGTGAATACAATCATGATCCCCACTTTATAGAAGAAAAAAACGAGGCCTCAAATTTTGTCAAAGTTATCCAGCCGTAAAGTGACAGCTGTCTGGTTCTAAAGCCAGAGCACACAACTGTGATAAAATGCCACCATCGTTGCTCCTAGTTTTCAGGCATCCTCCATCATAAAATGATCAGATTCTACACACACACACACACACACACACACACACACACAGACAGCATCCCTCAGGATACAGAGTAATATTGACATTAACTTAATCCATTGTAATTTTCTTCCTCTGACTCTCTGGTTATCCTCCACTCAAGGTTGCCAGCTCTGTCCTACAGCACCTCCCATGTTCATTCCCACCTTGTGTACTTGGACTATCTCTCCCTCCTCCCATGGGTTCACTCCCCTCTTAAGATCTACTTCTTTCAAGACCCAACTACAGATCCATGTTCACTAAGCACCTTTCCTCCTAGATCCCTGTCTCAGCATTTGAAAGATTCCCTTCTTTCCCTGGAAAATATTCACTACAAGTCACTGTTTCAAACAAAAATTGAGTCCTGATGCTAGAGTTTTTATTTTTTGTTAAGAACATTTTTTGTTGTTGCATATAACACAAATACAGAATCTACATTGAAAAAGTTCACAATGCATTTTAAAAGCTAGACATCTTAGTTACCATCCAAGAGGAAGATGGGGTACTAAAGATGAAATGTATTATAAATATTGCTTTAGAGGTACTTGCAGGTGCTCTAAGCCTGGGTGTGTGACCAGGCCAGAGGGAGCAGCTTACATTGAATGGTGTACTACCTGATGAATACAGGGCTAGCTTCATAGGTGTGAGATTGACCCAAAGCCCTGCACTCAGAAGGGCTCATGCTTTGTTTAATGCTTTGCCCTTCTGTCCTGCATTCTTAATAATTTTTGAATAAGGGTCCCTCATTTCCATCATGTACTGGTCTCCACAGATAATGCAGTTGGACCTGGTCAGACCTACATTTGGGGCAGAAGTTACCTGTTTGGAGGCTGGCTTTCCTCCTCTGCTGTTCTTTTAGTGGTCTATTCTGTTGGTGCAAACCTTCTTCCTTTGCCAGGTCTGTTGCTAACACAAACACAAGCCTCTCTTCAGAATGAGAGACACCTCTATATATCCTTCCTGCCTTCTGCCCAGGCCCGCATATCAATAGTCTCCTGAAGGCTTCTCCCACACCATCACATATTCCAGGGCTTCCAGAATGAGATAAGAGAAGCCAGGGAAGCTCTCTCATGTAGAGACTTTAAAATGCCTTTCCACTTTGCTTACATTTTCAATGCAAGGTAGCATCTATGTCTGGCCTGGTGAGGGATGCAGGCATTCAAGTAGAACTGGCCATTGTCTGAGGGCTTCTGTGAAGGGTACATGGATAGCCACTGATCCCTGGCCTCAAAGGTCACTCTGGCCAATGTTCTTTCCAGTTGTTAAAGGTAATCAGGAAGTCAATCTGTTAGGGTATTTTGTTGTTGCTGCTGTTGTTCTAATTAGTTATACATGAAAGTAGAATCCATTTTGACACATCATACATAAATGGAGTATAATTTCTTTCTTTTGGTTGTACATGATATAGAATTACACTGGTCATGTAATCATGTACGTACAAAGGGTAATAATATCCAATTCATTCTACTATCCCTCCTATTCCCATATCCCCTCCTCTCCCTTCACTCTCCTCTTCCTAATCCAAAATACCTCTATTTCCCCACCCCTTATTGTGATTTAGTATACACATATCAAAGAAAACATTTAGGCCTTTGGGTTTTTTTTTTGGATTGGCTTATTTCTCTTAGCATGATATTCTCCAGCTCCATCCATTTACCTGCAAATGCCATAATTTCATTCTTCCTTAAGACTAAGTAGTATTCCATTGTGTATATATTCCACATTGTCTGTATCCATTCATCTGTTGAAGGGCATCTAGGTTGGTTGAGCAACTATGGATAGTTTGGCTATTGTGAATTGAGCTGCTATAAACATTAATGTGGCTGTGTCACTGTAGTATGCTGATTTTAAGTCCTTTGGGTATAAACTGAGGAATGGAATATCTGGGTCAAATGGTGGTTCCATTCCAGGTTTTCTGTGTTAGGGTATTCTTGAGTCATATTTTCATAGTACCTTCAATATTGGTCAGGATCCTTGCCCTTTGGGTAGTTTATTGAGAAGAAACTGGATCATTCCTTTGTAAGGGGCTTAGGAGAGTCACACTCTATGGATCGTGACCAAATCTACCCAGGCACTTCTAATAACTGCACCAATCCTGCCCTAAGAGATCTAAATCACTCTTCCTGGATAAGTAAAGAAAGTGATATCCTGAAAAGCACTTCAAGATGCTGGGCATAAGGTGCTATGTGTGGTGGTGTGCGACCTTCTAGGGCTCTCTTCATTCCCTGGTGAGCTATAGAACACTTCTATGGCCATCTCAACCCTCCAAGTAAAGGGAAAGCCAGATGTAGCCATCAAAGCAGAATTGAGAATCCCAGTGGGCTCCAAATCCTGCCCTTAGCATCATCATCCATTCATACAATTATTAGTTCTGTCAACGGATCACAGGCTCATTCAACATACATGAATGAATCTCTTACACATCCCAGTCACATGTGGATGGAGAAGAGGATACAGGCAAAGTGCCAGGCATGGCCTTCCCAGTAGACAGCTCACAGCCTGCTTGGAGGAACCACACACATGAAAAGGCAAAACCCACCAAGAATAGGGCTGTAAAGCATTGGCCTGGAAGAAGCTGTCATATGGAGTCCCTGAGAATCATTCAGCTTCCCCAAGTATGACCACCTACCAGGGAGGCAGAGGCAGGTTTAGTCCAGGAAGAGCCTTCTGATTTGATTGCAGAAGAACTAGTGAGCCATGGTCTGTCTTAAGCAACCAGAGCAATGTAACAAAATTAGTACTTAATGATTTTAGGACTCTAGCAGTTTGTAAAGGACTACTGGAGGAGATGAGTCAGGGTACAGAGGTAACCTGGATATAAAGGCTTACATGAAGACATGGGTGTGGGAAGACTCAAGAAATCTTGACCAAAGTTTGGAGTGGGAAGACACTGATCTAACTCTCAGGTTTCTAGTTTGGACATTGTAAGGGGTTGAACTGTCTCCAAGAAAAAAAAATTGTATTGAAATCTAAACCTCCAGAACCTCAGAATGTGACCATAATTGGAGAAATGGTCTTTATATAGGTAATCAAGTAAAGATGAGGTCATTAGGGTGGACCTCAGCACAATATGAATGGTGTCCTTATAGAATGGAGAAACTGGGGGACATAGCTGAAAACAGAAGAATGAGGACAAAGCTAGAGGTCAGGAACACCAAAGATTGCCAGGAAATCCTAAGAAACCCTCAGAAAGAAACAACTCCTGATAGTACCTTAATCTCAGATTCTTGGCTTCCGGGACCAGGAGAGAATAAAATTCTGCTGTCTGAAGCCACCCAGTTTGTGGGAGTTTGTTAAAATAGTTCTGAGAAACTAACATAGGTCTATAAAAGGATGATGATTCCAGAGAGCTAAGACACCTGAGAGGCAGACCAGTTTGAAGAGAAAGGGGATTTGTGCAGTTAGGTAGTTGTTGATAACGTTTCAGGGCTTTGGCCAATTGGGAATGTGGAACATGGTCCAGAGGTATCAACTGGAGTCAAGCTTTTCCTGTATGACACCATGAATAGCCAGAAAGTCTTGAAAGAGGCTTAACTGGGACCAATAAGGGGAAGAATCACCAAAGGTGGCAGGAAACAAAGGTAGGAAAGAACTAAGAAAACAGTCACAGAAGTTAAGAGAAAAGATTTCAGGAGGAAAAGTGTGGCCCACAGTAGCAAACACCTAGACACAGAGAAGAGTAGAATGATGGTCAGCATCCCGATGCATTCTGTGGATCTTCCTAGCAAAGGTCTTCCTCCTTTGAAGCAATGAGGGGGCCACTTGAGAGGAAAGAAGGGGCCTCCAATGTCAAAGGAGTGACTTAGCTATTTCGAATGTCAGCCATTGTCACAAGGCCAAGGTCTGTTCCTGGAGCTTTATGTAGAGTCTCAGTTTAAACCCGGCCCCTGAGCTTAAGAGAACAAGATGTACTTTTTCGCTTTCTCTCTTTTACTCTTAGAAACTTCGTGACAATCAACCACACCTCACATTTGGGTCACCAAATCTATGGACCACGAAGGATTTTCTGTGACACATTCACATTCTTAGTCATTTATAGAGTCACACTTGTATCAGTCTGGGAACCAGTCGCCAAGTGGAAGATGAGGGCAATTCTGGTAGGCCTGTTTTCAATGCCATTTTCTCACAGGGCCTCTTCATTTTAAACCACCTTTCCTTGAACCACACCAAGGGAAGAAAAAAAAAACAACTAAGTTCCAAAATAACAAGAATTCAAAGGTAGTTCTCAAAGATCTCTTTTGTCGTTCTCAAAACACCTTCAAAGATACTGCTGAGCCTATGTGAGAACCAGCATTTAAATAAGAAAAGGACCTTACACATCATGAAGCCTCTCATGTTAAATTTTACAGAAAGTTCTGCATCCCACAGTCAGAAACTATCAGCAGGCACAGGTTTTATTTCTACAGCAGGTAATAGAAATTAATAAGTTGTTTCGAAAGAGAAAAAAAATCCTATTTGTAGGAACACCAACGACACACATGCAATGATTTGGGAATTGGGAACAATTCTGATTTAAGCAAAAAATGTTTTGCAATCAAAGCCTTGGCCAGACACACACACCAGAGATTGACTTAAGTTTGGTTCTCCTCAGTCCTCTGGCTCCCTCTAGAGGAGTCTAGACACTCAAAAGTGAGGGACAAATTGGTTTTGCCCACATTAGCGAACCTGTATTTGTGTTCATTCCTGCTTAGAGCTGTGGGGAAGATATCATAGATATCCCCTATGGACTGAAATTCAGGCAAAATTCTCACTTCAAATGCTACCACCTTTGGGAAGTCTTCCTGGGTCTCCCCAAGTGGTTTATCACTTTCTCATGTGTGTTGATGCATTATGGCACTCAATTAACTCATGATCCAGACAAATCTGTCTTTGTCTGTAGACCAGAAACTACTTGAATGTATATATTTTTTCTTATTAATTTTTGTCTTCTTAGCACTTAGACACTGTACCTGGCACACAATAATTGTTAAAAAAATAAATATTTGTTGACTTAATGTGAATGAAATGCTAGCTAATTCAGGCTCCTAAGTACCTACACCAAGAAACAATTTTCATTTCCAAGGTTAATATCCCATATATGAGCCTCTTACCTCCAAGGATGTGGATTTTGGTGGAAATTAGCCTTTTACAATAGGCTTGGTAGGTCTGATGTGTTGGGGTTCCTTGTTTGGGATTGGGACCCTGATGACTTCATGGCTGTGGCATGCTTGGTGCTTGGGAAAGCAAAGGCATAGGATGCCCGGTTGCTATGGTAATGCTCTCCATGCTAGAGTCTTATCAGCTTCAACCTTAATCTTAGGCACATAATTCCTGGGAATAAAGAAACTTGCTTGCTTGATAACTACAATTTTTCACTAAGCTCCTGGAGCTGCCTGCCTAAAAGTAACTTCAAACAATGAACCTTCTTGAGAATTGCACAAAGCTCCTAACATTGCATATTGTAACTATGGAAATGTAATTACAGAATAAGCAACCTTACTGATACTCCAAATAATAATGTGGTTATGGTACTAATGACCTAATGTAACCTATTGTTATAAATAAACATGGCTGCTTGGACAAAGAGCAGCTCTGCTACCTTCCCTGCCTCTGCACCTTGTCTCGGTGTCTCTCTTTATTATTATTTCCTTACACTGCTGGGGACTGAAAAAGCTTGTGTTCTCCAAAGAGCCACAAATGTGTGCCATGAGGAAATGATGCAATAGATGAGCCATGAGAAGCAGAGGGAAGACTTCAGAGGCTACCTGGTATAGCCTTCTCACTGATGAAAATGTTCCTAGAGGGGAAGTGACTGACTCTGAGTCACACAGAGACAGGGACAGAATACAGGCCCCAGCTTGTTCCTTGTGACCCAGAGCCTCTGTCTCTGATTCATACCTTCAGATTTGGGAGCACCAATGTGAGAACCTTTCACTCTTTTGTGCTGTAGTGACCAGCCCTCTTTATGTGTCCAGAAATTCTATCTAAAATTTGCATGAGGACTTGGTTCAGAGGGAGGCAAGTTTGTCAGTGGCAGGCAGAATTGGCCAGAGTGGCCAGAAACCTAAGGGGACCAAGCTGGAAGGTCCTCAGACCACAGGGGCAGGTCAAAGAAGTCTTTTTTGGTTGGTTATGTCTATTGGATCGAGGTTTTCATTTCAGGTCTGAACAATGTCCATAACTGAACTGGGTTGAGTCATAGCAGACCTAGCTCTGCTATTGATTAAGGGATGATCTTGACAGAGTGACTTACCTCATTCATTTCTTTTTCCTCTTTGAAACAAAACAGCATAGCAGTTATTAGCACTGGCCTGGAGTACGACTGCACATTTTTATTCCAACATTGTCACCCAGAGGAGGGTAATCACGGGTCAGTTAACCTCTTTCTTTGTGCTTTTATTTCCCCAGCAGTAAAATGGGGGCAATAAAGTTACTTATAGAGTAGCTGTGATATTAATCAGGGCAATACATTCATCTATTCATTATGTATGGTTAGCTGTTTCTTGCCATCGTAATTATCTACACACTAGGGTTAATAGCTCTGTCTTACATAATACACAGAGTTGTGGTGAACATCAAATGTGTGTGAAAGCACCTTATGACTTGAAAAATGGAGGAATGAACACTTAAATGTGATAACTTAATCAATCATCCAGAAGAGGGACTTTGCCTGTAGGGATTCAATTAGTTTTTGTGTTCTTGTTATGAAAAGTAGAGAAATATAATTTCAAAGGGTCATTCTGATCTTCAAAGTACATTTTCAGGTTTGGGTTTCTTCTAAGAACATGATCCTTATGTACCTCTTTCCCTTCAATTTACCCAACAAGGAATATCTGTCAAACCTTGTTCTGTGTCAGACTCCCCTGTGGTGCTGGGAAAGTAGTGGTGCTCTAAAAGCAGACCTGATTGTTATTCCCTAATGTCTATAGTCTCGTGGAAAAAAAGAAATATTATACAAATAACTTCAAATTGTTTTTGCAATAATATTGATGACTTGGTTTGGGATTTTGTGCTTTCTTACAAGCAGCCTGCTACTGTTTTACAGATGCTGGAAGAAGATAGGAGAGTCTTGAGTCAGAAACAAAGGACATTGTTACACCCACCACAATAAGCAGCATATTCACCAGCATGGTTATGTCAGTTCCATTAAGGTGATGCAGTGGACTCAGCTGGATGCTATGCATGCACTGGAATATGGAGCTTAGGAAATCCACTGCTTTTATAACAAGTAGTAAATATACATGCTCTTTGTCTGGAGGATTAGAAGAAAAGGTGCAATATTATCTCATCATCAAGGATACCAGCTACACAATCCTGGAAAATGACTTAAAATGGCATAGAAATATTCCCAAAGGAAGAGTCAAAGCCTTGCATTCTTGTTATGTTTGGCAAGCAACCCAAGGAGAACTCTCTTTTCCAACAAAGACATAAAAGGCAAAACCAAAAACCAAATACCCAGATGCTATATATATCCATATTACCCAGAGTTATAATCATGGTATATATACTACTTAATGTTCCACTCTATTCACTTTGTATGATAAAAATTTCCCCATGTTTCTTCACATTGAACAATTATCCTGCACATTTGACTATGCTGATGGACCAGTAGCTTCTGCCCTTGGAAACCCAGCTGGGGAAAAAGGTTGATGAGGGTATGTGCATTCACCTATTTTAGCTCATCTTTCCCAGTTACTTTTGAGCCTGTAGATTGCTTCCACTTTTATTCTTTGCCTGTCATTTTAAGAAAAGCAAGGGCAGTTCAACAAAGAGGAAGAAAATAACATTCAGGGTGGGCAAAGAAGACCCCATCTGCCTTGTTTCCTTTGTAGATTTGCCTACTACCTTTGGGATTCTCTTCTGAAGCTTTAAAGTGTCTTCTTCCTAGAGAATAAAATACCTGGTTCACTCCATCTTGTGATGGTGACTTCATATTTGTCTAAGGTCCATTCTAAAAAAATCAAGGATAGTAAATAGCAAAACCAAAATCTCTTGTTGTGGGTAAACCCTTTCAAATGAAGACTCAAGGGACATAAGAGTTGGTTTGATGGTATATTTATGTTCATGCTGGGGCTATTTGGGATCTTTCAGTAACATTCTTTATCCAATTCTTCATCTCTCTGAAATCCCTAATTTGTATCAACAACATTACATATTAATATATTCTTTTTTCTTATATGACTATCTATTTAATAAGATAATTTACCAGCAGAAAAGAGATGTTTTACTCAAATGAGGACAGGATTTACTAAAAGGTTTTGATTAGAAAGGTGTGGGCATGGTGTATGGAACCAACAAGGGCTGTGGAGTTTTACTCCTGCCCTTGTGATATGGAGGCCCTTACCACTCCTCACTGCATCAAGAGCCCAGAACCTAAAAGAGAGGGGAGTAGAATGGGTCACATGGAGAGGAGAAGACATCCAGGGTTCAGGTAGCATTAGTATGGCTGGGCTGGAGATGGTTCCCCTTCCCATCTGGTCTCCTCCAGGGATCCCTTTCAGCTGAACCTTCCTAGAAGCCAAAGGGCAGAGGCCACTGTATTCACTCAGGCTCATCTCCCAGGGAACCTACCAGGGTGGGAAAGGATGAAGAGCAGTCTGGATGGATAAAGGGAAGAAACATGGCAGATAATTCTTAAGAAGACAGCAATATTCCCAAAAGGCAAAGATCATATCCTAAATTCACATCTTGCTAGAATTAGACAGGAATGTAAAAATATTTCTCATCTTTAAATGGGAATGATAGACTGAGTCAGATGAAATAGAAATTGACTCCAAAACCATAAATACAAAAAAAGACAACCCGAAGAGATTGAGCTGTTGAGTACTGAAAGGATGCGTGGGTGATGTAGAGGTGCTTTCCCTAAGTGGTACTCCCCCTAATTCACCTTGCTTGATGGTTGAGGCTCAATTTTAGTAGCTTCTGCCCTTGGAAACCTAGCTGGGGCAAAAAGGTTGATGAGGATATGTGCATTCACCTATTTTAGCTCATCTTTCCCAGTTACTTTTGACCAGTTCCTCTTATTTTGTAGTTCTTGGAAACACATTTTTCTCCACAGGTTTGCAGTGGGCAATAAGGAGATCTTGAGCTTCTTCAGAGGTTACCCAGCACCTGTTTGCTCAGTGTACCCTTCAGCTATGGGCCATCTGGGAAAGAAAAAGTACAAAAACAAGACAAAGGACATCCTTCCTCCTCCACCCTTGACCCTGGCGTGTGGATTCCCCAGCTTCTTGCTCTTTCTTAACTGAACCTTCAGACAAAAATGGAGGGTAGTTGGATTTCAGACCAACCCCTTCTGGAAGCAGAGAGTTGAGTTGCAAAAGGAAAGCCAGTGATTGAGGAGTATAGGAAGTTTCCTCCCCAATAATAGGTTCTCCAGGTTGGACACCTATGCCACATCAAAATTCTGTAGCTAGAGTCCACATGGGAGGAGTGGGTAGAACTGGAGTTGGGTGGAGGGCCAAGGAATGCAAGCTCCAGCTTATCCCCCTTGTCAGTAGGACACTCTGCCTATGCACCTTTTTGTGAGTTGAATGGATAGAAATATACAATTACAAATTTCCCTCAATTTCAGTTGTACCCAATTTCAAAAAGGTGTGTAATGAAGGAGGTAGGATAGTGGAAGAATTTCTGAGCTATTTAGCATCTGGAAGTAAGGCCAGGGTCACTCTTCAGCAGCCCTTCAGGAGACAGGCTTCCCTTCAACTCCACAGCTTCCTTAGAAAAATTCTTATCAACCTTTTAGGAAGAATATCTGTCACTTCCAGTGAAGCAAACTCCTTACCTTCCGTAGTGCCTTACTGCTGAATAGTTGAAAGAGTATAATGGAATGTTCATTTCCAAATAAACTTCCCTATGTCATTAAGTGAAATAAAAAACTTATTAACCTCAGATATCTTGAGTTCAACCTTGATTAAAATCAAGCTGAAGTTTGGTGGCACAAACTTCAGTAACAGGAAGCTGGGAGGGCTCAGTTGCTTTTGAGATTTTTGAACACAGAGTTACCCACTAACTTTTCCTTTCAAAGTCAAGAATATCCACATATCCTCTACCATAAATTTTAATGTAAGTCTACAACTATTTTGCATGCTGTTGTTTAAAAAAATGAGTATACCACTCTGTTTATATACTTTCAGATAATATGGGAAGGTTTATCATTTTTTAAAATTGTCCCACCTCAAGATGATAAATGTTTATCATAGTAAATCGTATATTTGTTAGAGTGTTTGTTGTAGAAAACTATGGTGTTCATTTCAACTTGTGACATAACTCTGCCTCTAATTTCATCTAATTGCGTAATCTTGCAATGACTACCAGTCTATTATCAGTCAGATGATCACTAGGTGATCTAAATACAAGAGTCAAAAAAGACAGCAGAATCTGTATAGGTAAATCATTCTAAAACTTCTAACACAGCCAAGAACTTTCCCCTAGGAAAATATTTTATAAACAGTAGGATCTTAGTTCAAAGTCAGCTTCAGCAAAAGTGAGTTGCTAAGCAACTCAGTGAGACCCTGTCTCTAAATAAAATACAAAATAGGTCTTGAGATGTGGCTTAGTGGTCTAGTGCCCCTGGGTTCAATCCTTGGTGCCAAAATAAATAAATAAAGTAGCAATTAAAGACTAACCTCATAATATAACACAGAATCTGAATTTATCTATTTAATCTAATCTATTTTTAATTTTTAATTTTTTAAAATTAGAGCTTAGAATCTAAATTTAACTCAGCAAATACTAATGTATTTACATTTCAATGTATTTAAATTAGCCAATACTTGGTAGTAAAGCCCATGCAACTTATTATAGCACACTTGCATTTTTAATTGAGTTCTGCATAGGTGTACACCTTCTCAGATGCTGTTGAGTGCTGACCTTTTTCCTGGTAAACATTCCATCTGTGTTTGGAATTTCATTTCATAAAATGCTGAAACCACATGATATTTCATCAGACATGACATAATATCATTGACTGTTAATGATGACTATTTTTTCATTTGAAATAAATGCTAATAAATATTGTGTCTTTGCTATTAAGTGGCAATTAGGCCAAACACCCTGAGATTCTGCTTTCTGATACCAAGGTTAAACTTTGATGAGATTACTGTTTCACTCACAAAAAATACCTTAAGAATACACGAGGGTTTTTTTTTCTTCTTTAAATAAATTAAGAAATGTAGCTTTCATAAAGGAAATGAAAGAAACATGGAAATTGAAACACTATTCTTTCAGGTGTCTCTCCAGACTGCTGTGGATCAACTGCATTCTAAGCAAGCTTTGTTATATAGTTCACATTTTTTTTTCTGAATTTGTTTGGGCTAAGAGATCTTATGCCATTATAAAGAGGATTTTTAAAACTGACCTTGTACACAGAAAAAAGGAAACCACAGTTCTTTTTGCCTATAAGACAGGGGGACTGTTTCAGGTATACCTCATGTACATCTCATCAAGCATAGCAAGTCATTTCTTCACCCTTGCAGTCTGAAGCTTCTTTCTCCCACAAGGAACATCTTGCATTTTTCTTATAGGCAAATTGATTTTAAAGTTAACTTTCAAATAACATGACCCCTGCCCCCAAGGCTTTAACTCCTTCTTCTATATGGATCTCTCCTGAAAGGGTCTAATCCCTAAATAATAATCAGTTGAGAGTTTTCCTGTCCATAGGCTAGCTCCCTTTGAGCTTCTTCAAATCCTTTTGAACTCAACTACATGTGAACACATCTTCCCTCAGGAGCTCACCTTCACCATACCATCTCCCAGATGCATCCTTTGGCTGCCTTGTCTGGAGTCCTTCCACTCACGCAATCCCCATTATTTGTAATTTCCTGGCAAAGGCTGAACAATGGCACAACCCATCAGGAATTTGTGGGATGAGTATGGACTATTTAAGGCCTCTACCAACATCTGGGATCTAAGAGTGCCTTCTTTGTACTTTTAACACCCTATAAATCATTTCCATATACATGGCTTTTTTACAAGTGAAACCCATATTAAACTTTATTCTCTAACCATAATCCAAGCTTCCTACAAAAATTGATATTACCCTTTCCATACCTCTATATATGAACCTAGTGTGAATTAATCTATATACACGAATATGAAATGTAAAGTGTATTTTGACTTCTAATTTCAAGTTTCAATGTTAAATATGCATACATATCACAGTATATATAGAAATCATACTGTATTAGCTATATTTACAAAATATATATTCATAAAACTCACACTTCACTCATCCTTGTGTAAGATCCTGTATATTTCTGTTTTCACACATAATTTCACAAGTACATTCTTATGAATATTCATATTTCCCCACATATATCTTAATTCTCTAATCCTAACCCTACCTCAGTACAACTTTTTATACTAACCTTTCCATACCTCTTTATATAAACCTAGGCTCACATAAATCCATGTACACAAATGTGAATTTTAAAATATATTTTTACTTCAGCTTTAAATGTTAAATGTTAAAGTTGCATACATATCACAATATATATAGGATTCATCCATGCATTCCCAATTTACAAAATATATATTTATAGGACTAACATGTACTTCTCTTTGTGTATGATCCTGAATATTTTCATGTTTTCAAAAGTGCATTGTTATGAATATCGATATTTCCCAATAATAATCTTGCTTCTATAAGTATAAAATTTAATAATATCCTTTCCATACCTCTACATCTAAAACTAATGTTACTTAAATCTTTGTATAAGAATATGAATTTGAAAGTGTATACTGAATTCTGTTTTTAACTGTCAATGATAAATTTGCATAGATATCACCATATACCATGTATAGAATTCACACTGCATCCCCATATTCACAAAATATATATTCAAAGGACTCACTCATTACTCTTCCCTGTATCAGATCCTGTATATTTATTTATGTTTCAAACATATTTTTACAGGTACATTCTTAAGAATATTCATATTTCCCCATGTAAAGTTTAATTCCCTAACCCTAATCCTATCTAAGTACGAAATTTGATATTATCCTTACAATACTTTTCTCTATAAAACTAATGTGGGTTATATCCATATACATGAATGTGAATTTTAAAGTGTATTTTGACATTTATTTTCTATTTTATTTATTTATTTTTATTTTTATTTGATTTTTAAAAAAATAAATGACAGTGGAATGCATTACAATTCTTATTAAACATATACAGCACAATTTTCATATCTCTGGTTGTATATAAAGTATGTTGACACCAATTTGTGTCTTCATACATGTACTTTGGATAATGATGTCCATCACATTCCACCATCCTTGCTAATCCCCTGCCCCTCCCTTTCCCTCCCACCCCTCTTCCCTATCTAGAATTCATCTATTTTTCACATGCTGTCCCCTCCCTACTCCACTATGAGTCAGCCTCCTTATATCAGAGAAAACATTTGGCATTTGTTTTTTGGGAGGATTGTCTAACTTCAATTAGCATTATCGTCTCTAACGCCAACCATTTACCTGCAAACGCCATGATTTTATTCTCTTTTATTGCTCTGTAAAATTCCATTGTATATATGTGCCACATTTTTTTTTATCCATTCATCTACTGAAGGGCATCTAGGTTGGTTCCACAGTTTAGCTATTGTGAATTGTGCTGCTATAAACATTGATGTGACTGTGTCCCTGTAGTATGCTGATTTTAAGTCCTTTGGGTATAGACCGAGGAGTGGGATAGCTGGGTCAAATGTTGGTTCCATTCCAAGATTTTCAAGGAATCTCCATACTGCTTTCCATAATGGCTGCACCAATTTGTAGTCCCACCAGAAATGTATGAGTGTACCTTTTCCCCCACATCCTTGCCAACACTTCATGTTATTTGTCTTCATAATAGCTGCCATTCTGACTGGAGTGATATGATAGAGTAGTTTTGATTTGCATTTCTCTAATTGCTAGAGATGATTAACATTTTTTCCATATATTTGTTGATTGATTGTATATAATCTTCTGAGAAGTGTCTGTTCAGGTCCTTGGTCCATTTATTGATTGGGTTATTTGTTTTTTTTGGTGTTTAGCTTTTTGAGTCTTTATATACCATTGAGATTAGTGCTCTATCTAATGGGTGAGGGGTAAAAATTTGATCCTAAGATGTAGGCTCTCTGTTCACCTCACAGATTGTTTCTTTTGCTGAGAAGAAAATTTTTAGTTTGAATCCACCTCACTTATTGATTCTTGGTTTTAATTCTTGAACTATAGGAGTCTTATTAAGGAAGTTAGGTCCTAATCCCCCATGATGAAGATTAGGGCCTATTTTTTTCTATTAGATGCAGAGAATCTGGTTTAATTCCTAGGTCCTTGAGTTTTTTGCATGGTGAGAGATAGGGGTTTAATTTCATTTTGTTGCATATGGATTTCCAGTTTTCCCAGCATCATTTGTTGAAGAGAATATCTTTTATCTAATGCATGTTTTTGGCAACTCTGTCTAATATAAGATAATTGTAATTTTCTGGGTTAGTCTTTGTGTCTTCTATTGTGAACCATTGGCCAACCAGTCTCTTTTGGTGCCAATACCAAGCTGTTTTTGTTACTATTGCTCTGTAGTATAGTTTAAGGTCTGGTATAGTGATGCCACCTGCTTTACTCTTCCTGCTAAGGATTGCTTTAGCTATTCTGAGCCTCTTATTTTTACAGATGAATTTAGTGATTGCTTTTTATATTTCTATAAGAAATACCATTGTTATTTTGATCAGAATTGCATCAAATCATTATAATGGTTTTGGTAGTAGGGTCATTTTGATAATATTAATTCTGCCTATCCAAGAGTAAGGTAGATCTTTCCATCTTCTAAGGTCTTCTTTCTTTTCTTTGATTTATTTCTTTAGGATCCTGTAGTGTTCATTGTATAGATCTTTCACCTCTTTCATTAAATTGGTTCTCAAGTATTTTATTTTATTTTTTGAGGCTATTGTAAATGGGGGAGTTTTCCTCACTTCCCTCTCAGGGGATTTGTCACTGATGTACAGAAATGTGTTTGATTTATGGGTGTTGATTTTATAACTGGCTACTTTGCTGAATTCATTTACTAGTTCTAGAAGTTTTCTGGTGGAGCTTTTTGGGTCCTCTAAGTATAGAATTATATCATCAGCAAATAGTGCCAATTTGAGTTCTTCTTTTTCTATGTTTATCTCTTTAATTTCTTTCATTTGTCTGATTTCTCTGGCCAGTGTTTCAAGAACTATGTTAAATAGAAGTGGTGAAAGAGGCATCTCTGTCTTGTTCCAGTTTTTAGAGGGAATGCCTTCAATTTTTCTCCATTTAGAATGATGTTGGTCTGGGGCTTAGCATAGATAGCCTTTATGATGTTAAGATATGTTCCTGCTATCCCTAGTTTTTCTAGTGTTTTCAACATGAAGGAATGGTGTATTTTGTCAAATTCTTTTTCTGCTTCTTGACATAATCATATGATTCTTATCTTTGAGTCTATTGATGTGATGAATTACGTTTATTGATTTTCTTATGTTGAACCAACCTTGCATACCTGGGATGAATCTCACTTGATCATGGTGCACAATCTTTTTGATGTTTTTGTATTTGATTTGCCAGAATTTTATTGAGAATTTTTGCATCTATGTTCATTAGAGACATTGGTTTAAAGTTTTCTTTCTTTGATGTGTCTTTGCCTGGTTTTGGAATTAGTGTGATATTGGCCTCATAGAATGAGTTTATAAATGCTGCCCCTTGTTCTATTTTCTGAAATAAGTTGAAGAGTATTGGTATTAGTCCTCCTTTAAAGGTCTTGTAGAACTCAACTCTGTAACATCTGGTATTGGGCTTTTCTTGGTTGGTAGGCTTCTCATGGTGTCTTCTATTTCATCACTTGATATTGGTCTACTTAAATTGTGTATATCTTCCTGATTCAGTCTGGGCAAATTGTATGTATTAAGAAGTTCATTAACGCCTTCAATATATTCTACTTTATTGGAGTATAGGTTTTCAAAATAATTTTTAATTATCCTTTGTATTTCTGTATTGTGTGTTGTGATATTATCTTATTCATCATGTATGCTGGTAATTTGAGTTTTCTCTCTCCTTCTCTTTGTTAGCATAGCTAAGGGCCTTTCAATTTTATTTATTTTTTTTCCAAAGAACAAACTTTTTGTTTTGTCAATTTTTAAAATTTTTTTTTGTTCTGATTTTGTTGATTTCAGCTCTAATTTTAATTATTTCTTGCCTCTTACTCTTTTCCTATTGATTTGTTCTTCTTTTCCTAGGGCTTTGAGATGTAAAGTGAGGTCATTTATTTGTTGACTTTTTCTTCTTTCAAGGAATGAACTCCATTTGATGAACTTTCCTCTTAGAACTGCTTTCATAGTGTCCTAGAGATTTCAATATGTTGTGTCTATGATCTCATTTATCTCTAAGAATTTTAAAATTTCCTCCTTGATGTCTTCTGCAACCCATTGTTCATTCAGTAGCATATTGTTTAGTTTCCAGGTGTTGGAGTACTTTTTATTTTTTATTTTGTCATTGATTTCCAATTTCATTCCATTATGATCTGATAAAATACATAGTAGTGTCTCTGCTTTTTTGTATTTGCTGAGAATTGCTTTGTGGCATAGTATATGGTCTATTTTAGAGAAGGATCCATGTGTTGCTGAAAAGAAAGTGTATCTGCTTGATGCAGGTTGAAATATTCTATATATGTCAGTTAAATCTAAGTTATTGATTATATTATTGAGTTCTCTAGTTTCTTTATTCAATTTTTTTTGAAAGATATATCCAGTGGTGAGAGAGGTGTGTTAAAGTCACCCAAGATTTTTGTGTTGTGATCAATTTGACTCTTGAACTTGAGAAGAATTTGTTTGATAAACATAGCTGCACCATTGTTTGGGGCATATATATTTATGATTGTTATGCCTTGTTGGTGTATGGTTCCCTTGAGCAGTATGTAATGTCCATCTTTGTTCTTTTTGATTAACTTTGGCTTGAAGTCTACTTTATTTGATATGAGGATGGAAACCCCTGCTTTCTTTCGCAGTCCATGTGAGTGATATAATTTGTTCCAACCTTTCACCTTTAGTCTGTGTATGTCTTCTCCTTTCAGATGATTCTCCTGGAGGAAGAATATTGTTGGGTCTTTTTAAAAAATTTAATCTGCTAGATTATGTCTTTTGATTGGTGAGTTTAAGCCATTAACATTCATGGTTACTATTGAGACATGGTTTTTATTCACAGCCATATTTGTCAATTTTTATTATTTAACATTTCTTGGTTTTCTTCTTTGATTAGTTTTTCCTTTAGTGTACTACCTCCCTCTTAAGATTTTCATTGTCGTTTTTTGTTTCCTCTTCATAGAGTATTTTGCCAAGGATGTTTTGTAGTGCCAGTTTTCTAGCTATAAATTCTTTTAACTTTTTTTTTTATCATGGAATATTTTTATTTAATCTTCAAATCTAAAGCTTAGTTTTGCTGGATACAAGATTTTTGGTTGGCACACATTTTATTTCAGAGCTTTATATATGTTGTTCCAGGATCTTCTCGCTTTCAGGGTCTGTGTTGAAAAATCTGCCATTATCCTTATTGGTTTCCCCTATATGTAATCTGATTCCTTTCTCTTGTGTCTTTTTTTTTTTTTTAATTTTTTATTGTTGGCTGTTCAAAACATTACATAGTTCTTAATATATCATATTTCACAATTTGATTCAAGTGGGTTATGAGCTCCCATTTTTACCCCATATACAGATTGCAGAATCACATCAGTTACACATCCATTGATTTACATATTGCCATACTAGTGTCTGTTGTATTCTGCTGCCTTTCCTATCCTCTACTATCCCCCCTCCCCTCCCCTCCCCTCCCCTCCCCTCCCCTCCCCTCTTCTCTCTCTGCTCCCTCTACTGACATTCGTTTGTCCCCCTTATATTATTTTTCCCCTTCCCCTCACTTCCTCTTGTATGTACTTTTGTATAACTCTGAGGGTCTCCTTCCATTTCCATGCATTTTCCCTTCTCTCTCCCTTTCCCTCCCACCTCTCATCCCTGTTTAATGTTAATCTTCTTCTCATGCTCTTCGACCCTACTCTGTTCTTAGTTACTCTCCTTATATCAAAGAAGACATTTGGCATTTGTTTTTTAGGGATTGGCTAGCTTCACTTAGCATAATCTGCTCTAATGCCATCCATTTCCCTGTGAATTCTATGATTTTGTCATTTTTTAATGCAGAGTAATACTCCATTGTGTATAAATGCCACATTTTTTTTATCCATTCATCCATTGAAGGGCATCTAGGTTGGTTCCACAGTCTAGCTATTGTGAATTGTGCTGCTATGAACATCGATGTAGCAGTGTCCCTGTAGCATGCTCTTTTTAGGTCTTTAGGGAATAGACCGAGAAGGGGAATAGCTGGGTCAAATGGTGGCTCCATTCCCAGCTTTCCAAGAAATCTCCATACTGCTTTCCAAATTGGCTGCACCAATTTGCAGTCCCTTTTCCCCACATCCTCTCCAGCACTTGTTGTTGTTTGACTTCATAATGGCTGCCAATCTAACTGGAGTGAGATGGTATCTTAGGGTGGTTTTGATTTGCATTTCTCTGACTGCTAGAGATGGTGAGCATTTTTTCATGTACTTGTTGATTGATTGTATGTCCTCCTCTGAGAAGTGTCTGTTCAGGTCCTTGGCCCATTTGTTGATTGGGTTGTTTGTTCTCTTATTGTCTAATTTTTTGAGTTCTTTGTATACTCTGGATATTAGGGCTCTATCTGAAGTGTGAGGAGTAAAGATTTGTTCCCAGGATGTAGGCTCTCTATTTACCTCTCTTATTGTATCTTTTGCTGAGAAAAAACTTTTTAGTTTGAGTAAGTCCCATTTGTTGATTCTAGTTATTAACTTTTGTGCTATGGGTGTCCTATTGAGGAATTTGGAGCCCGACCCCACAGTATGTAGATCGTAGCCAACTTTTTCTTCTATCAGACGGCGTGTCTCTGATTTGATATCAAGCTCCTTGATCCATTTTGAATTCACTTTTGTGCATGGCGAGAGAAAGGGATTCAGTTTCATTTTGTTGCATATGGATTTCCAGTTTTCCCAGCACCATTTGTTGAAGATGCTATCCTTCCTCCATTGCATGCTTTTAGCCCCTTTATCAAATATAAGGTAGTTGTAGTTTTGTGGATTGGTTTCTGTGTCCTCTATTCTGTACCATTGGTCCACCCGCCTGTTTTGGTACCAGTACCATGCTGTTTTTGTTACTATTGCTCTGTAGTATAGTTTGAAGTCTGGTATCGCTATACCGCCTGATTCACACTTCCTGCTTAGCATTGTTTTTGCTATTCTGGGTCTTTTGTTTTTCCATATGAATTTCATGATTGCTTTCTCTATTTCTACAAGAAATGCCGTTGGGATTTTGATTGGCATTGCATTAAACCTATAGAGAACTTTTGGTAATATCGCCATTTTGATGATGTTAGTTCTGCCTATCCATGAACAGGGTATATTTTTCCATCTTCTAAGATCTTCTTCTATTTCTCTCTTTAGGGTTCTGTAGTTTTCATTGTATAAGTCTTTCACCTCTTTTGTTAGGTTTATTCCCAAGTATTTTATTTTTTTGAAGATATTGTGAATGGAGTGGTTGTCCTCATTTCCATTTCAGAGGATTTGTCGCTGATATACAGGAATGCCTTTGATTTATGCGTGTTGATTTTATATCCTGCCACTTTGCTGAATTCATTTATTAGCTCTAATAGTTTCTTTGTAGACCCTTTTGGGTCTGCTAGGTATAGAATCATGTCATCCGCAAATAGTGATAATTTAAGTTCTTCTTTTCCTATTTTGATGCCTTTAATTTCTTTCGTCTGTCTAATTGCTCTGGCCAGTGTTTCGAGAACTATGTTGAACAGAAGTGGTGAGAGAGGGCATCCCTGTCTTGTTCCAGATTTTAGAGGGAATGCCTTCAATTTTTCTCCATTCAGAATGATGCTAGCCTGAGGCTTAGCATAGATTGCTTTTACAATATTGAGGTATGTTCCTGTTATCCCTAGTTTTTCTAGAGTTTTGAACATAAAGGGATGCTGTACTTTGTCGAATGCTTTTTCTGCATCTATCGAGATGATCATATGATTCTTATTTTTAAGTCTATTGATGTGGTGAATAACATTTATTGATTTCCTTATATTGAACCAGCCTTGCATCCCAGGGATGAATCCTACTTGATCATGGTGCACAATTTTTTTGATAAGTTTTTGTATCCGAGTGGCCAGAATTTTATTGAGGATTTTTGCATCTAGGTTCATTAGAGATATTGGTCTGTAGTTTTCTTTCTTTGAAGTGTCTTTGTCTGGTTTAGGTATCAGGGTGATGTTGGCCTCGTAGAATGAATTTGGAAGTTCTCCCTCTTTTTCTATTTCCCGAAGTAGCTTGAAAAGTATTGGTATTAGTTCCTCTTTAAAGGTTTTGTAAAACTCTGCTGTATACCCATCCGGTCCTGGGCTTTTCTTAGTTGGTAGTCTTTTTATGGTTTCTTCTATTTCCTCAATTGATATTGGTCTGTTTAGGTTGTCTATATCCTCCTGACTCAATCTGGGCAGATCATATGACTTAAGAAATTTATCTATGCCTTCACTATCTTCTAATTTATTGGAGTATAAGGATTCAAAATAATTTTTGATTATCTTCTGTATTTCTGAAGTGTCTGTTGTGATATTGCCTTTTTCATCCCGTATGCTAGTAATTTGAGTTCTCTCTCTTCTTCTCTTCGCTAGCATGGCTAAGGGTCTGTCGATTTTGTTTATTTTTTCAAAGAACCAACTTTTAGTTTTGTCAATTTTTTCAATTGTTTCTTTTGTTTTGATTTCATTAATTTCAGCTCTGATTTTAATTATTTCTTGCCTTCTACTTCTTTTGCTGTTGTTTTGCTCTTCTTTTTCTAGGGTTTTGAGATGAAGTATGAGATCATTTATTTGTTGGTTTTTTCTTTTTTTAAGGAATGAACTCCAAGCAATGAATTTTCCTCTTAGAACTGCTTTCAATGTGTCCCATAGATTCCGATATGTTGTGTCTGTGTTTTCATTAATCTCTAAGAATTTTTTAATTTCTTCCTTGATGTCTTCTATAACCCATTGATCATTCAGTAACCTATTGTTCATTCTCCAAGTGATGTATTCTTTTCCCTTCCTTCTTTTATCATTGATTTTCAGTTCCATTCCATTATGATCAGATAGGATGCATGGTATTATCTCTACTCCTTTATATTGTCTAAGAGTTTCCCTGTGACATAATATATGATCTATTTTTGAGAAGAATCCATGTGCTGCTGAGAAAAAAGTGTAACTGCTTGATGTTGGGTGGTATATTCTATATATGTCAATTAAGTCTAGGTTATTAATTGTGTTATTGAGTTCTATAGTTTCCTTATTCAACTTTTGTTTGGAAGATCTGTCCAGTGGTGATAGAGGTGTGTTGAAGTCTCCCATGATTATTGTATGGTGGTCTATTAGACTCTTGAACTTGAGAAGAGTTTGTTTGATGAACATAGCTGCACCATTGTTTGGGGCATATATATTTATGATTGTTATGTCTTGTTGGTGTATGGTTCCCTTGAGCAGTATGTAGTGTCCCTCTTTATCCCTTTTGATTAACTTTGGCTTGAAATCTATTTTATTTGATATGAGTATGGATACTCCTGCTTGTTTCCGAAGTCCATATGAGTGATATGATTTTTCCCAACCTTTCACCTTCAGCCTATGTATGTCTTTTCCTATCAAATGCGTCTCCTGTAGGCAGCATATTGTTGGGTCTTGTTTTGTGATCCATTCTACTAGCCTGTGTCTCTTGATTGGTGAGTTTAAGCCATTAATATTTAGGGTTATTATTGAGATATGGGTTGTTCTTCCAGCCATATTTGTTTATTTATGTTACTAAACATGGTTTGTTTTCCTCTTTGATTATTTTCCCCCCTTTAGTGTCCTACCTCCCACTGTTGGTTTTCTTGTTATTTTCCATTTCCTCTTCCTGTAATGTTTTGCCAAGGATGTTTTGAAGAGATGGTTTTCTAGCTGCAAATTCTTTTAACTTTTGTTTATCATGGAAGGTTTTTAATTTCATCTTCCATCCTGAAGCTTAATTTCGCTGGAAACACAATTCTTGGTTGGAAACCATTTTCTTTCAGTGTTTGAAATATGTTATTCCAGGATCTTCTAGCTTTCAGAGTCTGTGTTGAAAGATCAGCTGTTATCCTGATTGGCTTACCCCTAAATGTGATCTGCTTCCTTTCTCTTGTAGCTTTTAAAATTCTCTCCTTATTCTGTATGTTGGGCATCTTCATTATAATGTGTCTAGGTGTGGGTCTCTTATGATTTTGCACATTCGGCGTCCTGTAGGCTTCTAGGATTTGGGGTTCTGTCTCATTCTTCAAGTCTGGAAAGTTTTCTCGTATTATTTCATTGAATAGATTGCTCATTCCTTTGGTTTGAAACTCTGTCCCTTCCTGTATCCCAATGACTCTTAAATTTGGTCTCTTGATGTTATCCCATATTTCTTGGATGTTCTGATCATGGTTTCTTAACAGTCTTGCTGAGCTGTCTATGTTCTTTTCAAGTTGAAATACTTTATCTTCATTGTCTGATGTCCTGTCTTCTAAGTGTTCTACTCTGCTGGTAGTATTCTCAATTGAGTTTTTAAGTTGGCTTATTGCTTCCTGCATTTCTAGGATTTCTGTTTGTTTGTTTTTTATAACCTCTATTTCCCTGTATAGTTGATCTTTTGCTTCTTGGATTTGTTTATGTAATTCATTGTTGAAGTGATCTTTCATTGTCTGATTTTGCTGTCTGATGTCTTCCTTGAGACTCCAGATCATCTGAAGCATGTATATCCTGAATTCTTTATCTGACATTCCATCTGCTGCAGCTGTTACCTCTTCTAACGTTGAGTTGACCTGCAATGCTTGTGGTCCTTTCTTTCCTTGTCTCTTCATACTGTTCGCGTTCCTTTCTACTTGGTGAAACTGTTGTGCTATTGAATTTTCCCCTTATATATTTATATTGGTCTTGTATAGTTGCAAAGTCTCCCTTGCAGGCGCGGGTGGCGGCTCTGTCCCTCTGCGGGCCGCTAGGCTTGTTCTGTCGGTGGTCACAGTTCTGTCTACTCTGCAGGCGCAGGCAGCGGCACTGCCCCTCTGCAGGCCTCTGGGGCTGTACTGCCAATGGGTCGCAGGTGCGCCTACCTTGCAGGCGCGGGGGGGGGGGCGGCTCTACCCTTCCTCAGGCCACTGGGCCTGTTCTGTCTCTTGGTTGCAGGTCTGGCCTGCTCTGATGGTGGTCACAGTTCCGTCTACCTTGCAGGCGCTGGGGGGAGGGGGCGGCTCTGCCTCTCAGCAGGTCGCTGCTCCTCTTCTGCCGGTGGGTTGCAGGCCCGCCTACCTTGCAGGAGTGATTGGAAGCTCTGTCCCGCTGCGGGCCACTGGGCCTTTTCTGTCGGTGGTCACAGTTCCCCTACCTGGCAGACGCGGGGGGTGTGAGGCGGCTCTGCCCCTCAGCAGGCCGCTGGGCCTGCTCCGTGCATGGTCACAGTTCCCTCTACTTTGCCGGCGCAGGGGGAGGGGGCGGCTCAGCCTCTCAGCAGGCCGCTGCTCCTCTTCTGCCGGTGGGTCACAGGCCCGCCTACCTTGCAGGAGTGATTGGAAGCTCTGTCCCGCCGCGGGCCACTGGGCCTTTTCTGTCGGTGGTCACCGTTCCACCTACCTGGGAGGCGCGGGGGGTGGGGGGCGGCTCTGCCCCTCAGCAGGCCGCTGGGCCTGCTCTGTGCGTGGTCACAGTTCCCTCTACCTTGCCGGCGCAGGGGGAGGGGGCGGCTCAGCCTCTCAGCAGGCCGCTGCTCCTCTTCTGCTGGTGGGTCGCAGGCCCGCCTACCTTGCAGGAGTGATTGGAAGCTCTGTCCCGCCGCGGGCCCCTGGGCCTTTTCTGTCCGTGGTCACAGTTCCACCTACCTGGCAGGCGCGGGTGGTGGGGGGCAGCTCTGCCCCTCAGCAGGCCGCTGGGCCTGCTCTGTGCGTGGTCACAGTTCCCTCTACTTTGCCGGCGCAGGGGGAGGGGGCGGCTCAGCCTCTCAGCAGGACGCTGCTCCTATTCTGCCGGTGGGTCGTAGGCCCGCCTACCTTGCAGGAGTGATTGGAAGCTCTGTCCCACCGCGGGCCACTGGGCCTTTTCTGTTGTTGGTCACCTGGCAGGCGCGGGGGGTGGGGGGTGGCTCTGCCCCTCAGCAGGCCGCTGGGCCTGCTCTGTGCGTGGTCACAGTTCCCTCTACCTTGCCGGTGCAGGGGGAGGGGGCGGCTCTGCCTCTCAGCAGGTCGCTGCTCCTCTTCTGCCAGTGGGTCGCAGGCCCGCCTACCTTGCAGGAGTGATTGGAAGCTCTGTCCCACCGCGGGCCACTGGGCCTTTTCTGTCCGTGGTCACAGTTCCACCTACCTGGCAGGCGCGGGGGGTGGGGGTCGGTTCTGCCCCTCAGCAGGCCGCTGGGCCTGCTCTGTGCGTGGTCACAGTTCCCTCTACCTTGCCGGTGCAGGGGATCATAAGTGTTTTATAACACTATCCTCTTCCTGAGTTCACTGTAGTTTGCCTTGACCTATATCTATCCCATTGGATATAATTCCCAACATTCCTGACATAGAGATTGGAACTCCAGATCTCTTAAATCCTCAATCTTGCTTTGGTCAAAACTCCTATCTGGTTACTTGTGAGGTGCTGTAGATGGACATGAGATTTCAGAGAATTCCTTGGAGTTCTAGTCCTTGGTCTTCTTTAATATGCTAAAAGCACTCAGACTACCTGCTGGCACTTCACCCTTTTTGATGCACGTTGTCCCAAATTTTTCCAATAGAATTCCATTCTTAAGGGAATTCAGTGTTTTGTGGCATAGTTTACGTAGTTATAAGCATCATGGAATAGCAAATCCTCATTGTTTTATGCTGCCCGAGAAAGCTGAAGGGACGAATAGACCCGGAAGCTGGGGTAAACTTGTCTCTTGTGTCTTTTAAAATTCCCTCCTTATTCTGTGTGTTGGGCATTTTCATTACAATGTGCCTTGGTGTGGATCTGTTGGGCTTTGGTACATTCGGCGTCCTGTTCATTCTTCATGTTTGGAAAATTTTCTGATATTATTTCATTGAATGGGTTGTTCATTACTTTGCTTTGGAGCTTTGTGCCTTCCTCTATCCCAATAACTTTTAAATTTGGTCTTTTTATCCCATATTTCTTGAATGTTCTGCTCGTGGCTTCTTACCATTATCACTGTGTGGTCTATATTCTTTTCAAGATTATATATTTGGTGTTCACTGTCTGGTGTCCTGTCTTTTAAGTGATCTACTCTTTTGGTGATTTGAGCTTTTAATTTGGTTTATTATTTCTTTCATTTCAAGAATTTCTGTTTTTTTTTTTCTTTTTTAGAACCTCTATCTCCCTGTTGAGGAAGTCTTTTGCTTCCTGTGTTTGTTTATGTAGCTCCTTGTCAAAGTGATCTTTCACTGCCTGTATTTGCTCTCTTATACCATCCTTGAGCTCACAGCATTTCAACCATGTACACCCTAAACTCCTTCTTTGTCATTTTTTTCTGTTGTTGCTGCCAATGATTCTAATGATGTGGTGTCTTGATTTGTTTGGGGCACTTTCTTCCCTTGTCTTTTCATGTTGCTCATGTGTCTTCTTTTCCAGCTCTGTGGGTCTATATTTTTATTGTTTTTACCCTATAGTGCTCTCATAGGGTTCCAAGACCTCTCCTTTGTGGGGAATGACAATGTTAACAGATCCCCCAATATACCAAACAATATACCACATATGAACAATTTGTTTTTATTAAGATGTTTATAGTTTAGTCTCAATGTACAGAAATGTTGAATTCAATTATTATCTAAAATATAATCAGTAGTTTTGTAAAATGGTTTACAGTTTCTGATGGTAGACAATAAACTGGGGGTGGGACAATATGCTAAGGAGGTAGGATGTGATATAGGATATAGAGTTATATATCTTAGGAATATATAGAGTTAATATATCTTAGGAAGTGTGAAGAAGAAATCTAATGAAGAGGGGTAGTAGCAAGAGAATAGACAGGAAGTAGTTTAGGGTAGGCAAGTATGTGGGATGACAGTAGAGTTCATAAAACAAACACACATACGTATTTATAAAAATACAAATGTTAAAACAGTAAAATTTGGAGGGAGAAAATGAAATAATAAAAAGTAAAAGGAAAAAAGGGCATATACAACACTTCTATATTACATTATTCAAATGACTCAGTCCTATTTCATGCAAAGTTCTTGGTTTTGCATATGTGGGGATGTGAGGGCTGAAGGATAGAGAGGTAGAAAACAAACAAACAAAAAACTCAAAGGAAGAAACCAGGGTTGTAGCTGGCTTTAGCGGTCATATCTTTTCTGCTTCTCTTCTCATCCAATAGGTGGAATTGCTTGTTGTAAGCTGGTGTCTCTGCCCTCAGGTTGGTGGAGGCAACCAGTGTGGGAAGACTGGTCCTGGCACAGGGTGCCTGGATGTGGGGAGTCACACCCGCCAGTCCCTGCAGAAAAACTGTTCCTCACGGGTCTCTTTTTGGGATTGCTAGAATGACTGAGCGTCTGGTACTATCTCCCTCTCTTGCCTGAAGATATCCCAGTTCTTGGTCTCTCTGTTAGACTCCAGGCTTTATCCCCATCTCCCTCTCCCCTAGCAGTTCTCAATTGAGGAAACTCTCACCCTGGGGCTCCCGAGGGCGGCTCCCTGGTTGCACTGCACACCTGTGATGGGCAGCACCTGTGTTGGGTTATTGCCACTGGTGGGGGTGGGGGGAAGGTTGGAAACCTAGTATCTGGCTGCTGGAGTTTCATCTGGGAACTGCCCCCAGCTAATATGGTGATAATGTTGAGTCAAGATGGTGGTGGTCTGCTTTCAGTGCAGGGGTGTCTGGTGAGGTGGGGGAGCCTGGCGATTGTGTTGTGCTGTGGGTAGATAGCAGTTGAGTGACTTGCATGAGAGCAGAACAAAGTTTTGGTGATCTGCAGATGTGTTGATAGGTGATTCTGCTAAGGCAATCACCAAGTCTTGTGTGGGCTAGAACTTTGGGCTTTGGGTCCTACTCAAATGCTGAGGCCTGAAGCCCTGCGTGGGGTCACAGTGCTGGTGATTTCTGTGGAGAGCAGATGTATAAGGGTCCTCTAACACTCTCAGAGATGGAGTATTCTGACTAGGTGAGATCTGCAGGCACAGTGGTGCAGGGCAAAGGGCACCAGGCAGCTCACTTCCTTCCCACCACCATGTTCCTCTCTCCCTCTCTATACCTTTATATGCTAATGTAACATGTCTTAAATAAATGAATCAGAATATTAATGCTAATATTTATTTTGACTTCTGTTTGCAATTTCCAATGTTATGTTTGCATACAGATCAAAATATATAATATATAGAATTCATTTATGCCTTCCAATATTTTCAATACATATATCTATAGGAGTCCCATTTTATGTGCCCCTATTTCAGATCCTGTATATTTATATAAGTTTTAATGCATAATTTCATGTCTTTCTTGTGAATATTTTCATTTCCTCTTATTAATCTTAATTCTCTAATACTAATCCTTTATCAATATTATACTTTCTGTATGTTTTTATATAAACATAATGTGAATTTTATACATGTACAACAATATAAAATTTGAATAATTTTGACATTTATTTTCTCTTTTCAATGTTAAATTTCAATGCATTTCAAAATATCTCACATATGTTTCATTCATGCATCCCTGAATTTACAAAATATACATTCAAAGAACTCACAATTTACTCTTACTTCTTTCAGATTCTGTATGTTTGTATGTTTTCACACATAATTTTGAAAGTACATTCTTATGAATATTTGTATTTTCCATGTTAACCTGATTTCTCTAACCCCAACCCTAGCTCAGTATAATATTTCCATACCTCTGTATATAAAAATAATGTGAATTATATTTTATACATGAATATAAATTGAAAAGTATATTTTGATATATATTTTCTATTTTTAATGTTAAATTTACATACATATCACAATCTATCACAGATAAGATTTATTCTTGTTTCCCCTATATACAAAATGTATATTCAATGGGCCACACTTTACTCTTCCCTGTACCTGAACACATGTTTTCAAAAGCACATTCTTATAAATATTTGTATTTCCCTATATTAATCTTAATTCTATAACCCTAACCTTAGCTCGGTACAAAATTTGATAGTAACAATCAAATACCTCTGCATATAAACATAATGTAACTTAAATTCATATACACAAATATGAAATTTAAAGTGTATTTTGACTCTGTTTTCAATTCTCAAAGATAAATTGGCATGCACTTCACAATATTTCAAATTCAGGATTCATCAATGCATCCCCATATTTGCAAAATATATACTTATAGGACTCACACTTTATTCTCCCATGTGTCAGTCTCAAAAATTTATATATGCTTTTATACATAATTTCAAAACTATATTTTTATGAATATTCGTATTTTCCTATATCAATCTTAATTTACTAACACTAGCCCCAGTTCAGTGCATAATTTTATATTACCTCATCATACCTCTGTATATAAATGTAATGTGATTTCTATCCATTGCAGGAATATAAATTTTAAAGTGCATTTTAACATTTATTTTCTATTTTTAATGTTAAATTTGCAAACATACCACACTATATTACATATAGGATTCATCCATGTGTCCCTATAATTACAAAATATATATTCATAAAACTTACACTTTTCCTTGTGTCAGATTTTGTATATTTATATATGTTTTGACACATATTTTCACAAGCACATTCTTATGTGTATTTTCTTTTTCCCATATTAATTTTAATATTCAAGCCCTAACCCTAGCTAAGTACAAAATTTGCTATTACCTGTTCTATACCTCTACATCTAAATCTAATGTGACTTAAATCAATGTACACAAATAAGAATTTTAAAGATATTTTGATTTCTATTTTCAGTTATCAAGTTCAATTTGCATACATATCACAATATATCATATATAGGATTCATCCAGGTGTACTCATATTTACAAAAATATATTTACAAGATTCTCATTTTAATATTCCCTGTTTCAGATCTTCTATATTTATATGTATTTACACACATATTTTCATACATACTTCCTAATAAATAATCATGTTTCCCCATATCTATCTTAATTATCTACCCTTATCCCTAGCTTTTTAGAAAATTTATATTACGCTTTTCATATTATATCCAAACCTAATGTGACTCAAATTGATATACATGAATATAAAATTTAAAGTGTATTTTGACTTCAGTTTTTTATTTTCAATGTTATGTTTGCTTACATATCAAAATATATCATATATAGTATTCAATCATGCCTTCCCATATTTTTAAATATATATATATATATTTATAGGAGTCACACTTTATGTTTCCTGGTGTTAGATCCTGTATATTAATAGAGGTTTTTATGCATAGTTTATAAGTGAATATATACATTCTTGTGAATATTCACATTTTTCCCATATTAACCTTAATTCTCTAATCTTATCTCTAGTTCAGTATAATATTTTATATTATGATTTTCATACCTCTTTATATAAACCTAATGTGAATTAAATCCACATACATGAATATAAAATTTAAAGTGTATTTTTGACTTCTGTTTTCAATTTTCAATGTTAAATTTGCACACATATCTCAATATTTCACATATAGGATTCATCAATGAATCCCCATAGTTACAAAATATGTATTTATAGGACTCACACTTTACTCTTTCCTGTGCAAGATCCTCTATGTTTTCACAAGTACATTTTTAAGAATGTTTATATTTTTCCATATTAATTTTAATTTTCTAAGTTAACCTTGGTTCCATTATAAAATTTGATATTACACTTACCATACCTCAGTATATAAACCAAATGTGATTTATAACCATATGAAAGAATATGAAATTTAAAGTGTATTTTGACTACTAATTTCAAATTTTAATGTTAAATTTGCATATATATCATAATATATCACATATAGTATTCATCCTAGCATCCTTACATTTGCTAAACATATTAATAATACTCTCACTTCATTCTTTCTTGAGTTAGATCTTATCTATTTGTATATGTTTTTACACATATTTTCACAAGCACATTCATATGTATATTTAGATTTTCCATATTAATCTTAATTATTAATCCTAGCTCAGTTGAAAATTTGATATTACCCTTTTCATACAAAATATCTAAACCTAATGTGACTTAAACCAATGTACACAATTATGTATTTTAAAGTGTACTTTTGACTGGCATTTTTAGGTATCAAAGTTAACTTTACAAACATGTTACAGTATATCATACATAGAATTTATACATGTATCCATATAATATATATTTATTTATATATATTTATATCCATATAATATATATATATTCTGTAAATATATATATATATTCTCTCTCTCTCTCTCTCTCTCTATATATATATATATATATATATATATATTTACAGAATTCATAATTTAATTTTCCCTGTTTTTGATCTTATATAATATATATGTTTTCCCACATATTTTCCCTCATATTTCCTTATGAATATCTTATTTACTCATATTAATCTTAATTATATAACTCTAACCCTAGTTTAGTACAAAATTTGATATTACCTTTTCCATACCTTTATATCCAAATGTAGTGTGACTTAAATATATGTCCATGAATATAAATTTTTAAGTGTATTTTGAATTTTGTTTTCAATTTTCAATATTAAGTTTGCATACATATCACAATATGTCCTAGTGTTTTGGACCAGGCTATATGGGCAATGACCAAACAGACTCCATTTTACTTTTAGACTCCATATTATGTAAGAAATGCTTCTCCCATGGGAAAACCCCACCACAAAACCCTGCCACTGTACCCACTAATAGTTACCTAGCATAACATACTTGGCAACACAAAATAGGAATTCTTATACAATGTAAAATGTTCTCTTTGCTTTCCATTTTTCTTGGGCAATGTACCTTGTCAGAGAGTGATTGTGTGTGTAGATGTTAGTAACCATTCTCTAACTTGTACTCAACTAGGATAATTTTGACTCACTTCCCTTCTGCTTGCTTGCTGCTTTGCCAACCTGGAAACTCCTGTGGAAAATACTAATGTACTCATTGCATTGTCTTGCTTACTGCCCAGTCCAGCTTCTGTACCTGCTTGCTTACAGCTACATCAACCTACATGTAGTTTTTGCCTTTAAATATCCTAAGATGTTCAGGCTTGGGGCTGTTCCTTGCAGAGACAGTTATGGATCCTGTAGGGAGTGGTTACTGGCTGGCTGGCTAAATAGACTCTTCAATTTGAAATTGGACAAAACTGGGACTTGGTGTGTTTTCTGAGTAACTTGCCTCACAACAATAGATAGGATTCATTTCTGCCTCCCCGTACTTACAACATGTATATTTAAAGAACTTTACTTTACTCTTCCTTGTGTCAGGCCTTGTATATTTATTTATATACATTTTTGCACATATGTTCACAAGCACATTCTTATGTATTATTTATTTTTTTCCATATTTAATCTTAATTTTTGAATCATAACCCTAGCTCAGTACAAAATTTCATATTAACTCTTCAATACATCTCCATCTAAAGCTAATGTGAATTAAATTAATGTATACAAATATGAAGATTAAAGTGTATTATGACTTCTACTTTCAGTTATCAAAGTTAATTTTTTATACATATCACAATGTATCATATATAGGATTCATCCATATGTCCCCATATTTACTATATATATATATATATATATATATATATATATATATATATATATATATATATATATTTTAATCTTCCCTGTTCCAGATTTTGTATATTTATATATGTTTTCCCATATATTTTTACAAATTCTTACTTATAAGTATTTACATAATTTTATATTAATCTTAATATCTAACCCTAAACCCAGCTAAGTACAAAATTTATATTATCATTTTCATATCATTATATCCAGAGATAATGTGACTGAAATCCATATGCATGTATGTAAAATTTAATTGTATTCTGACTTCTGTTTAAAATTTTCAATATTATGTTTGTATACATATAAAAATATATCATATATAGAATTCATTCCTGCCTTCCCATATTTTCAATATATATATTTATAGTTGCCACACTTTATGTGGCCCAGTATCTGATCATGTATATTTATTTATATATATTTTCAGACATAATTCCACAGGTGCATTCTTGTAAATTTTCACATTTCCCCATATTATTCTTAATTCTCTAATTCTAATTTTAGTTCAGTATATTATTTCATGCTGGGGTCATGCCCTAGCGGGGTCCAGGGAGTCCTGAAGGATAAGTTGCATTGGCAAAAAAGATGAGACAGGAGTCTTTCCATTGGAGCAATCGAGAGAGAGAGAGAGAGAGAGAGAGAGAGAGAGAAAGAGAGAAGAGAGAGTGCTAGCTCTAATGCAGCTTTCTCTGAGTCATCTTTTATTGCAATTTTTCTCATTATTCAGAATATGTCATTGATTATACAATTTCAAAACTTTGCCAAGACATGACATTTCCTTAACCATCATTAGGGATATAGAAAAATGTAACATCAATTTGCATTTTTTTCAGGATGTGACCTTTTGTTATCAATTATTAAGGGTACAGAATCATTAATAAAATGTGTCACTAATTTACATTTTTTAGATTTTCCCAAGATGTACTATTTTTCCCAAGATATGCTATTTTCTTATTAACTAATGCCAAACTACATCACCAGAATCTAAGTCTGCTAACCTATCATTAACCTTTAAGTTTAAAGTACACCTGCACTTTATTTCTTATCTAAAATTCCCATCTAAAAAAGTCCCCTTAAATCTTATACTTAAAATATCCTAAAATTTACAAACCATTCTTAAAGCATATCAGAAACCCATATAACTAAAAACTTAAGAATTCTAAACCCAAGAATCTAAATAAAATAATATTTCTAACATTATTCTAAAAATATGTCTTATAAAGCTACATTTATTCTACATTAATTCCTACATTTATTCTCTTAAAACTGGTTGAGCTGCTTTCTCAAAGAGTTCCTTTGTTTCTTAGTCAAGGTGCACTAGTTCTTATATCTTTGTAATCTCTCTCAGTAAAAAGCAAGTTCTAAACATCAGTCCACTTACCGCCAATATTAACTATACTCATCATAAATCCCTATGTGAAGTAAAAGAAGGTTTATAGAAAAGAGGAGAATGTATCTTTGTATGTATTCTTTCCTAAGTGTATAACATAACTTTCCTTAATCAAAAATGAAACTACATATGGTGGGCTTTGTACAATAAGCATAATGATTAGGCTTTCTAAGAGGCCAGAAATATGGGCTTGGGTTCTTAGTTGATATAATCAATGTGGTGCCTAAAATTCTCGTGATCTTTCAGAGAATGATTGCTGTCCAGTATCAGTTTTGTCCTAAATGTACTGAGATAGAGGAGCAGCCTTCTATTTTATCCTTAATATGCTGAGGGGTAGTAGAACAGCCTTCAAGGCATGAACTATATGTTACATTCTAGCCATCTGAAATTTAATTTGGTTTAGCATTTAACATACTCATTCCTCCTGTCAGGAACATGAGCTTGAAAATGAAAAGTCTCAGTTACATAAAAAAGGGTCTTATGGTTTCAGTTTCCCACCAACCAGCACGGCTTTGCCAGCATTCATTCTCACTGTGACCTTGTCAAGACAGTGAGAGAGCAGCTTTGCCAGCACTTATCTTCACTGTGACCTTGTCAAGATAGGAGAGGGGGATTGCATTCACAAATTTCATATAACACTTTTCATACCTCTGTTTATAAACCCAAAGTGACTTAAATCCATAAACACAAATATGAAATTGAAGGTGTATTTTGACATCTGTTTTTAATTTTCAAAAATATTAAATTTTTATACATATCACAATATTTCATATAGAATTAATCTATGTATCTGCATATTTACAAAATTTATATTGATAAGACTCACACTTTTCTCTTTCCTGTGTCAGATTCTAAAGGTTTTCACATAAATTTTCACTAGTACATTCTTATGATGATGATTATGAAATGAAGAAGTCTCTGGACATGGGTGACCTACCCAAGTTGAACCAAGAAGAAAAAAAAACACAACAAAACAAACCTGAAGGATTGTTCAACATACACAAATCAATAAAAATATCCACTTCCAGAAGAACAAAAATTATATGAGGCAAGAGAAAGAAAGAACACCAAATTTGAAAAGGAAGGAATTATCCATGTTTACAAATGATGGTATTCTGTAAGCAAAAAACCTAAATATGTTATTAAAAATGTATTAGAACTAAAAAGTAAAGTTGTAGAACAAAAATGCACAAAATATAATTTATATATATCATAAAGGACTTGCTAAAAAAGAAATTAAGAAAACAAGTCTATTTACAAACTATCAAATATATAAAGCACTTGATAATAAACCAAGCAAGAAAGTGAAAGGTCTGTATAAAATATTATATAGAACATTGATGTAAAAACTATAAAACCCACAAAAATAATATACCCATGTTCATAGGTTGAAAGAATTTAATATTGCTAAAATAATCATACTACAAAAATTAATCTGTTTTTTTCACCAAATATATACATTAATCTGAAAAATCACAGGGAACAACAAAAGACCCATAATAGCCAAAGTGGAGGAAACCTGGAGGCATCAGACTTCAAAATTGACTTCAGAG
Source organism: Marmota monax (assembly GCF_021218885.2). Taxonomy (NCBI): domain Eukaryota; kingdom Metazoa; phylum Chordata; class Mammalia; order Rodentia; family Sciuridae; genus Marmota; species Marmota monax. Next base: position 283,490 of record NW_026693024.1, on the reverse strand, counting down.
CTATAGAAAAAAGAGCAACATGGTATTGTGATCAAAACACTCACTGAGACCAGGAACAGAATAGAGAACCCAGAAGTTATTGAATCCTCCTAAGCCAACAAATTTTTCACAAAAGCATCAAGAATATGCAATAGATGAATGATAACCTCAGCTGATTCTTAACAATAAGTAGAAACAAAAGTCAGTTTGACTCGCTTCATCTTAAACACCTAGCAAAAACAGTTAAAACCAAAACATAGCCATTCCTGGGCATTTAAAAGATAAATCATAGTAGTTAAATATAACTCAAAATATATACTTATATTAGCCCCCCAAATAAGTAAGACTAGAGGCTACAAAGAGAGATTCTTAGAAAGGAATGCCTGATAACTATCAAGTGAAGCTTGCCAAGTCAAAAGTTTTGGTCTGTTTAAGGTCATAGGTCTTCCCAAACTCATAAACAGGTAGAATAAACAATTGCTAATATAATTTATTATCTAACCCTAAGTAACAGAAATAAAGGGTTCTCTACTAGACACAGAGATCATACCAGTAAAAATTTTACAAGATCAGATGACATTAAGTAGCTTAACTACATCTCATGGGAGTGGACATCTGCAACATTAAAAATTAAATGTTGTTTTTACATTCCTGATAATTCTAAAAATGTTAATGATTTACATCCCTATATAAAGGCTTTCTCCACTCTAGCCTTATTATGGTGAAAGCTTCTCAGTCCTCACACCTCCTGGTGAGAAAATATTAACTTCTTTCATTTTCATGACATGTCCAGAGGCTGAAATATTTTTTTAGTACACATGTTTTTTTTTTGTTGTTGTTTGTTTCTCTCTCATAGAAGCACCCATCCCCAGAGGACTTTACAACCTGCTCTTCCCCAACAAGACTTCAATCCAACCTGACTTCTAAAAGGAACAACAAACTTCTTGCCATTTCTCACATCCACTCCCTCTCAGCTCTGAAGCAGCCAGAACAGACATCATCCCTTCTCCTTACAGTAGTAGAAAGTTTCCAAAATTAGAAAGGGTGGAATTAAACATGAATTAGATGGACAGACAGTATAGATAGGTAAATTGAATCAGGTTGGATCAAGGAGGCCAATTTTGAGTAATTCTGGAAATTTAGAGACTGTTCCCTGAGGGATTAAAATTTTTTCAATCTATCAAAGATTTGAAAGGGACACACAAGAAAAGGGGTGAATGATGAACCCAGCCTAATTTTATTATAAGATTGGGAGCCATCTTGTCACAAAATCATGAAAAGTTCATTTCTGTTTTATTATGAAATACTGATATTTCTCAACTTGTTTGGAATTTCTGCCTGTCTCTTTAACTCACCCATGCCTGGCTTTCCCTGACCAGATAATAACCCTCTCTAAAATCTTAGTGGTGCCTCATAAATCCTGGCTCCCCTTGACCAGATAACAACCCTCTCTGAAACCTTAGCAGTGCCTCAAAAATCCTGGCTCCCCTTGATCAGATAACAACCCTCTCTAAAACCTCAGTGGTACCTCATAAATTCTGATGTTGGGATCTGAATTTACTCCCTACCTTAAAATATCATGCCATGTAGATCATTAACTTACTATTGGACTTTGTATTATGCTAATAAAAATCCTGTTATCTCTAAGTTCTCAAGACACCTCCATTTGCAACTTTTTGTGCTATGAAATCTTTTTCCTGGAGAGCTGGGGGGATGTTTTCTGGCCCAGGTTTCAGGTGAGACAGTCACTGGCCAGATTTTATGTACACAATACCAGCTTCCTTTAATATGATTTAAAATTGAAGTTGGTGGTCTTTTCTTATGTCATAGTTCAACATTAGGAATTATAATATATATGATTTTGTAAGATATACAGAGGGACAAATAAGAAAATAATTTTGAATATATTTTTATCATGTGGTTAATCAGATTCTGAATATTTTGAGAGAGAGAGAGAGAGAGAGAGAGAGAGAGAGAGAGAGAGAGAGAACATTCTATTTGTATACACTCTGAATCTTGTAGATACTAAATACTAAAATTGCCCAGCAGTGGACATTGGACTTAATGGAGTCAATAGTTCAGATAATGATGGGCCTGAGGGAGAATCTCAGCCAATGCTTTGGAGAGGTGTCTAATTGTCTCAGAGTAACTTGATAGAGTGTTAGAGACTTTACTTTTTAAATACAGCCTTTGCTGCACTATGACTCATTTTAAAGTGAACCCATTTCTTTTCTCTCCTTTCCTTTCCTTTCCTTTCCTCTTTCTTTCTTTCTTTCTTTCTTTCTTTCTTTCTTTCTTTCTTTCTTTCTTTCTTTCTTTCTTTCTTTCTTTCTTTCTCTTCTCCCTCTCTACCTCCCTAACCTGTGGGCAGGGAATCATGGAACAGGGTTACATAGCTTTCCCCATCTTAGGCCCAGCTATGTCTGTGTTTGAGCACACACTGATCATAGAAGCCAAGTAATTCAGCCTTCAGGGATGTTTCCAGAGGAGTGGCTATCTCCCAAATTAACAAATAAGGCAACACCCCCCCCCATGGGAAACACCTGAAATACATCACTTCTTCAAAAGTCCTCTTTTCTTCTGGAAGGGCAGAATCTCAGACTTTGGACAAGAGTCCTGTGCATGTCTCCTTTGTGGTTATGGAAAATAATATTCCTACAAAACAGCACCTCCCATAAAACAGAGAATGTGCAGCTCATGATGATTGAGTGGAAACAAGTCAAGAAGTAATAATCAGTTAATTCCTTACCAATAACAATGGGCCCTGAAGGAAAGGAGTGGATACTGAATGTTTGGCTATGAACTTTGACATTCCCCCATTGCAAATTAGTCTTAAATGGACCCTGTAAATATTGAAACTCCTGGAGACAACAAACTCCAGAGAAGGAAAATTTAAGTACTAATTCCTTGGTATCTGTTCTCTCATCTCTCCAAGTAACAATGAGATTCAACCTTTTAAAAACTGCTTTCATGAGTTAAAGTTTTAACCTACAAAATTAGCCCCTGACTGTCTTGAGGGGCATGACCAGAGTTTCCAATGATTACTCCATCTTCATTGTATATTATAAACCAAAAATCCTCTCTTGATCGATGGCCATTTTTTCATCCAGAAAATGAGACTTTATGGTGCCCAAGTCTGCAAATAAATAAATGTTTTCCCTGTAGATCTGCATCCATCATTTGTGCTTACAATTATTTTCCCAGAGCAAAGACAAAAATACATCCAAATCTGAGGTGATTCAGATCAAACCTATCAGTTATGCTAGTGGTTTCTGGCCATCTGAGGTGTTCTTGGCCATTTTTGCAAAAACAGCAGTACAAAAATTTTGCACACAAGTCCCAAAAGGTGGGAACAGAATTATGTATTTCATACTTTTTCTGAAGTTGTTGAGCAAGAACCTTGAGTACCCTTTCCACTAACGGGTTCAGTGGATTTTTTAATATTGAAACCAGAATTAGACAGTCAGTCAGTACAGACAGATAAATTGAGTCAGTTCGGATCAAGGAGGCCAATTTTGAGCGAGTTATATAAGTTGGAGACTGTCCCCTGAGGGATTGAAATGTTCAATCCTTCAGAGCCCTTCCTCCAACTTTTTCAAGAACCTGTCCCTGCTTCAACCTGTTGCTAAGGTAACTTGTCCCAGGAATTGCCCCTCCTTTCATGGAGCTATAAGGATGTTAATTAATGTGTCCTGAGCTGCTCCATCTGGCCCTTCTCCTTTCAACCCAACTGTTTCCCACATTTTGGCCATCCCACTGAGCATTCCTAGGCCTAGTCACGTATGAAGAAAGGAGAGAGATGAGGGAAAGAGGACAGGAGAAAAAGGAAGCCTAGAATATATAAAAAGGACAGAACACCTCTCTTCTTGGGATACCAGGATACGAGGATATCCCTTTTTAAATAAACCCTGCTTTATATGCATGCCTCAGTGTGCTTCTCTAATGTTTAAACTTCAACATGTGAGAAAGCAGAACACATCACCAATAACTGGTGGTATCAATATCAACCATTTTCTTGAAAAACTCTATGAAAATAACTTCCTGATATGATAAGCCATTCCACTTACAGCTGAAGTTCTGCTTGACCTCCTGAGCTCTTGGTGTTTCTACCTGGGTTCAGGTATTGCTTTCTTGCCGCAGTCTGGCTGGGCACAAATCACTGAGCCACAACAAAGCACTTGTATCTTCAAACAGGAAACTTTATTGCCTGAACTCCAACAGCACTCCACGCACACTCCCTGGGAACTCTCCTGAACGCCACCCATGCAGCTCCTCTCCGGCACACCACACCAACCAGAACTCCCCCAGAACTCTCCCAGAACACCACCAGGCTTTGCGTGCACTCACTCTAGGAACCCCGTGAGAACTCAACGGGAACTCCAAAGTAGCAGGCACCCGAGGTGGACAGCAGGGGTCTATATACAATTGAATCAATCCAGCATCATCTTAATGGCTCGCCTCTCAACCATTACTTCTGGCAAAAGGCCAGGGGCCATTCCAACTTGGCTGTGGCTCTCAACATCTCCCCCCTTCTGTTTAATTAAACAACAAGCAATGTAGCTTAGAGACCATGCCTGTCTTAGGTTGTCCAATACTACATATGGTCCTTACCCGTCATCAGATGAGCTGACCTCAAGGCATCAACCTCCTGTCTTAGGTTGGTACCATTGCAATTGGATCTTACCTGTCATTGACTACCAGTCCAGCATAATGCCATACTTGTGGATAGGCCTTTGCACCAGTGGGCAGGTGAGGTTCTTTGCCTCACCACTGTTGGCCCCCAAATTTGGCCTTTGCACCAGTGGGGGGGTGAGGTTCTTTGCCTCACCTCTGTTGGCCCCCAAATTTGGCCTTGGTGCCAGTGGGGGGTGAGGTTCTTTTTTTTAAAGAGAGTGAGAGAGGGAGAGAGAGAGAGAGAGAGAGAGAGAGAGAGAGAGAATTTTAATATTTATTTACTTTTTAGTTATCGGCAGACACAACATCTTTTGTTTTGTATGTGATGCTGAGGATCGAACCTGGGCTGCACGCATGCCAGTCGAGCACGCTACTGCTTGAGCCACATTCCCAGCCCCAGGGTGAGGTTTTTTGTCTCACCTCTGTTGGCCCCCAAATTTTAGACCATCACAAGCAGAAGGGAGGAGGATGCAAAATGCCACGACACCAAGCCAAATGACAGTTCCTTTTGACACCATCAGCAAAGATGCCCCAGCACTACCACAATTCACTGCACCAACAGATAGTTCACAATGCATACAAGTGATACATAGTCCAAGCAAGTTCTGCAAGCAGTTCAAAGCAGAGGAATCCCTCAATATGTCCATTTCCTCCCAAAGTAAATTGACTCCTTGATTGAGCATTACTTGTTGAGTTATTATTCATTGATGCATCAGTTTATACAGTTTACTGTGATAGCTATCAAAGAAGCTGTAGTTTGGTTTTATCTTTGTCTTCACTGGCACTGGGATGAAGATAGGAATTCTGGCAATGATGGCTAAAAAAAAAATTATGTAACATTCCAGGAGGCACTAAGAAAACACTTTTCTGAACAATTTACATTATCCTGAACAGAATTATTAAATAGAATGAAAAGGGAAGGTGAAAGTAAACAAACAGATCTGTTAACCACCTTTAAGAACAATCCTCAACAGCTGTTTACCTAATTTAAATTAAACCATTTAAATCATGTGAATAAAAAAATATTTGGATCTATTTTTTCATGAGCGCTCCTCATATATGATATATGGACATACGCACATACAGACATACAACACAAAACAGAAGAGTGCACACATAACACAATACATACAACACATAACATAATAGTAAAGGCCTTGTAGCTTTTCACAGGTGAAATCTCCATTGCAATGTTTAAAAACTCCACAGTCAAAAAATAGAACTGATCAGAAAAATATTAACCTAGGTCTGTATGAGCTCAAAAAATAAAATAGAACTTCACAATGTGGGAAAAGGCAATAATAAAATAGATATTGAAAAAAGCATCCTGATTACCACCTGGGTTTGACTCTTCTTTGGATATCCCATCCTTTTTCCTGTAATTTGCATATGGGTCTGAAGGTATTCCCACAAGGAAGCCCCAAGGTTTTTTACATTTGAAATAGGCTCTAATGGTGTTCATTATTCATTAACCTCCAGGTGTGGGAAAACCACTGTTGCAGATGTAAGGATATCAGCTGTTATGCATTTAAGCCAAGTCATCTTCTTTTTGGTCTGTAGAAATCACTTTAGTTAGTCTCTCTGGAATCCAAATCGGCTGCTGTTCTCCCTGTGGAAACACACAAACAGACCCCTGATTCCAGATAATCACTGGGTCAGGACATTTCCATTGTCCTGTTAGAATATCATTCCAAAGTACCTTAGGCTTATGTACATTATTTGGACACATATGCCTTTCCACAGCACTAAGCCCTGATGAATCCAAATTTAAAAAGTTTAGAGGAAAAAGGATTATTTTAAGTTTATCTTTGGGAGATATATATACCCTTTCCCAATTCCCTCTTTTTGCTTTAATAAGTACATTTGAATAGTTTGATAAGCTCTTTCAACTATGCCTTGTCCCTGTGGATTGTATGGGATTCCTGTTATATGAGTAATGCCAAATGATGAGCAAAATTGCTTACAAGAGGTAGAAGTATAGCCAGGACCATTATCTGTTTTTAACTGTTTTGGAATGCTCACAGTGGCAAAATTTTATAAGCAATGATCTATAATATCTTTAGTTTTTCTCCGGCATGAAGGGAGCCCATCAAATATCTGGAAGAAGTATCAACGGTAACACGCAAATATTTTAATTTTCCAAATTCTGGAAGTGTGTGATGTCCATCTGCCAAATATTGTTACGTATTAGTCCTCTGGAATTGACTCCAAGATTAACTTGTGGTAAAAATGTCACACAATTTTGACATTGTTTTGTTATTTGTCTAGATTGTTCCTTAGTTATTTTAAAATGCTTTTAAAAAGTATTTGCATTGACATGGAAGGATTTATGAAAATTTGTAGCTTCTTCTAGTGTAGAAAAAATAAGTATGTCATGTGTAGTTTTATCTGCTAAATCATTGCCCAAACTAAGGGCTCCAGGCAATCCTGTATGTGCTCTGATATGTCCTATAAAGAATGGATCTTTTCTGTCCCAGATTAGACTTTGTATAGTGGAAAACAAAGAGAAAACAGTAGAGGAAGGTGAAATCCTACCAGCATCTTCAAGGGATATTGTAGCATTAACTATATATTGACAGTCAGAAAATAAATTAAATACAGAATCTTTAAACATCACAAAAGCTTGTAATACTACATTAAGCTCTACCTTTTGAGCTGATTGTTTGGGTACTAAAAATGTAAAAGTTTGATCAGGGGTAACTACTGCTGCTGTACCATTATTTGACCCATCAGTGAATATATTTGGAGCATTCATGATAGGTGTTTTTCTTGTCATTTTTGGAAAAACTACAGGATGCGAAGACCAAAAAGACAACAAAGAGTTAGATGGTAAGTGATTATCAAATGAAACATTAGATTTGCATGATTATTGCCCAAGTATTTAACTCATTAGCTAACTCATCAATTTGACCCATAGTAAATGGAGTAATAATTTTATTGAGAGAAATTCCAAACACTCCCTTTGCTGCTTTTATTCCTTTGAGTATTAATTGTCCTACAGCCTCAGGATACCTAGTAAGAATAGTGTTAGGAGAATAAGATAAATGTATCCATAATAATGGACCCTCTTGCCAAAATACCCCTGTAGGAATATTTTTTGTTGGTTTTACAATAAATAATAAAGGCAAACTTATATCAATTCTATCCAAATGCATATTTTCCATATATGTTTCGATGATTTTTAATGCCTTTCTTGCTTCAGGCGTTAACATGCGGGGTGAATTTGTATCTGATGGATCTTTTAGGATATCAAATAAAGATCCCAACTCTCCTGTTGGTATGCCTTGAAAGGCCTTATCCAATTTATCTCCTAATAACTTTTGAAAGTCCTTAAGTGATTTGAGTTGATCTACTCGTATTTGAATTTTTGATGGACGTCCATGGTTGAGGATAATAGAACTCCTAAATAATTAATTGGAAAATTTAATTGTACTTTATTTATTGCTATCTCTAGATTATAATTTTTTAATAAGTTTGTAAGTGTGGCATAACATTCTAGCAATGTGTTTTTATCTTTGTGTGCTAATAATACATCATCCATATAGTGAAATATTTATAGTTCAGGATTTTGATTTCTAAGTGGCTGGATTGCTTTGTTAACATCAATTTGTCACATAGTTGGGCTGTTAGCCATTGCTTGAGGGAGTACTTTCCATTTGTATCTCTGATCAGGACCTTCATGATTCAACGCAGGGACAGTAATGCAAAACGTGGACTATCCTCAGGGTGAATTGGAATTGAAAAAAAACAATTTTTAATATATATAGCTAAAATATACAAGGTTTTTAGCAAAGCAGACAATTGGGGAATCCCCAATTGAGCAGGTCCTATAATAACCATCTCATTATTAATGGCTCTTAAATCTTGCAATAATCTCCATTTATCAGATTTCTTTTTAATGACAAAAATGGGAGTATTATGGGGAGATATGGAAGGTTGTATATTTTCCTCTGCTAATTGTTGTTTGACTAGGTCATGGGCTGCTTGTATCTTTTCTTTAGTCAGAGGCCACTGAGGAACCCATACTGGTCTTTTTGATTTCCAAGTAATTTTTATTGTCTCAGTGACCCTTTCTGAAAACCCAATCCATGTCTATTTATTCCTTGATCTATTTGAATTGGTGCTGCTATACCTTGTTCTTGTTCTCCTAATCTTTTTTCTTTCCTAAAACCTTGTCTAGCCCTAATAGTGGGTGCATTTGAATTGATGTTATTTGTTAATGTCACACCTAATTGATCTAGGACATCTTGTCCCCATAAATTTATAGGAAGATGATCCAATACATATGGCTGTATAGTTCCTTCACATCCTTCAGGATCCTTCCATTCTAATATCATTGCACTTGTATGGGGATTAGTTGCCACTCCTAGGCCTCAAAGCGTTTGAGTGGCTTGTTGTAATGGCTAATGTTTTGGCCATTCTTGATGAGAGATGATGCTAAGGTCTGCACCTGTATCCAATAGCCCATTAAATTCATGTCCTTGAATATTTAGTTTTAGCATGGGTGAGAAGCTAAATTTAAAAAAAGCATAGCACAATCTACACCTGTGGAGCCTAATCCCCTGGAACCTCTTTCTATAGTACTACTGGAAAATTTATCATGTAGGCTGGGTATTATGAATAACTGTGCTATTCTATCTCCTGGTGAAATTACTGATATACCTCTTGGAGAACTACCTATAATTTTTATTTCACCTTCATAATCATGATCAATTACCCCAGGACTTATCATAAGTCCTTTTAGAGTAGAAGAACTGCATCCTAACAATAAGCCTACTGTTCCTTGGGAAGAGGTCCTTTTACTCCTGTGGGAATGATTTGAACTCCCATCTCTGGAGTTAGTACTGCTCTTGCGGAGGTGCAGATGTCCAACCCTGCACTCCCTCTGGTTAGTCTGATGAGAGATCTGATGGGTAATGTGTCCTGGGCACTACCCTGATGGTGTTGCTGAGTTCCTCAGTATATTTGTAGTCGTGGGCCCCGGAGCATTGGGCCCCCCATTTTTTGGCAATGGAGCCTGATGCCTTTCTCCATGATATCGTGTGTAAACACCTGGTCCTTGTTCGTTTTTTTGATAATGGAGTACCCTCTATGGTGGTTTGAGAATGGCATTCATTAGCCCAATGTCTCCCTTTATGGCATCATGGGCAAATACCCAGTATTCTACCCCTTTGATACCTAATTTTGTTAAACTCTTCTCCTATGGGGCAACTCATTTTAAAATGTCCTGTTTGTTTACAATTGTAGCATGTTTTTGGCCTGGCATCTAAAGCCTGTTGTACTGCAGCTGCCAAGACTTGCCCTTGTTCATTAATGTCTCTACATAATTTAATATATGTGTTTAAATCTTCGTGTTTCCATGGTCTAATGACCTCTCTGCACCAACGATTTGCTTGCTCATAAGCCAGTTGTTTTATTAATGGCATTGCTTGTTCTGTATCCCTCAAAACTCTGGTAGCTGTTTGAATAAGCCTATCTACAAATTCAACATAAGGTTCATTAGCTGTATTATCTTAGATATTTGACCTTGTAAATCTCCATGTCCTTGTAGTCTTCCATACCCTAACTGCATCTGCAACAATTTGTGAGTATATGGCAGGGTCATATCTAATTTGTTCCTGCTGATCCTCATAAGGTCCTTTTCCTAACAACATATCTAGATTTCTCTGAAGATAACCAGCTACTGCATATCGCCTAGCCGTCTCCGTGCAAAATTCCTCATTGGCAACCTTCCATAACAAATACTGCCCTCCATTTCACACAGCTTTACATACTAGCCCAATCTGCTGGCATCATGTCCAAGTTGGTAATGGATTTGACCATGCTTAAGTGAAGGGTGCTTGGGGACCATAGGTTGTTACAGCCTCCTTTAACTGCTTCACTGTTTTGAAATCTAAAGCAAGGTGAATTCGCTGACCTCCTGCCTGCTCAAGTACAGGGCATGCTAATCTCTGAGGTCCTGTCTCAGGATCCCATCTATCAACTACGGGGGTTGGGGGCCCCATAGGTGGAGCTGCTGGTTGGACACTTACGCCCTCTGGTGATAGAAAGGTGTTATTAGCAGCCTCCTGTTGTAACTTTTTCCCTCCTGATGGCCCTTCTTCCTTTAAATTTTCTTCCTCTGTCTGAGTAGCTCGAGATACCTTCTCTTTTGCTTGATCTAACATGTTTTCTACCATAGTCTGGACCTCTAACAATTTACTTAACACTCTTTTGGTTTGTTTTTTACTAATTTCTGATCCCTTATTTCTAGTATAAAGATAACACAAAACAAAACCAAAACAGAGTGAAACCAAAACGGAACAAAAGTGCATCGTATCAATTTTCCTATTTTCTTGAAATGTATTTTCTTGGTCTATCTTTATCTCTTCCTCAGGGCTGAACAACTTCAAACCTTGAGCCAACAATTTTTCCCAGTTTGCCTGAGAAATTTCTAGGGACAGGCAGCTTGAAACAAATACAAAACAAATCAAAACAAGAACACATTATTTTTTGAGATTGTCACCCATTCTCTTGTCTTCCCTCAGGGGCGAGCAATTTCACTTACCTCCAAGCTTCAGGCATTCCCCGCACGGGCCACCAAATGCCGTAGTCTGGCTGGACACAAATCACCGAGCCACAACAAAGCACTTGTATCTTCAAACAGGAAACTTTATTGCCTGAATTCCAACAGCACTCCACGCACAGTCCCCGGGAACTCTCCCGAACACCACCCACGTGGCTCCTCTCCGGCACACCACACCAACCAGAACTCCCCCAGAACACCACCAGGCTTTGCGTGCACTCACTCTAGGAACCCCGTGAGAACTCAATGGGAACTCCAAAGTAGCAGGCGCCCAAGGCGGACAGCAGGGGTCTATGTACAATTGAATCAATCCAGCATCGTCTTAATGGCTCGCCTCTCAACCATTACTTCTGGCAAAATGCCAGGGGCCATTCCAACTTGGCTGTGGCTCTCAACACTTTCTAAAGATTCCTTCTCTTAAAACTTATTCAAATTCCTCATTGCAATGTACTCCTCTACTGTCCCCGTACCTCCTGCCATGCAGGTACACAGCTGCTGCCCTTTTACTATGATAATGGCCACTGTGTGCTCATTCCCCAAATTGGAGAACCTATTCAGGTTTTTGCATGTCAATTCTGCGGATAACACCTTATTTATTGAGAGAAACTCCACAAAAGGCTCCACTGACAGTGAGAGGCATCAGTTACTGAGAGACACAGGAATGAGGCACACTTGGGTGGACATTCCCAAGTTTCCCTGGATCAGAAATCTCTTTTTGGGTTGGGGTTGTAGAGAGTGTGCCCAGCACATTGTAGGCACTGTGTTTCATCTTCAGCACAACATAAGAATCAACCAACCAATAAATTAATAAACACAACAAAAATATCTAAAAATCTCTTTCTCAGCACAGATTATTCAGGGAAAGAAATACACCACCATCAAATGCACCTATTTTGTCATACCTTAATATTATCATCTGATATATGAAGATAATAATTACTCTGTAAGCAGCTATTTAACTGCATTTTAAATGACATCTGCTGTCTCCTTTGTCTTCAATCATATATTCTTAGGGGAAAGTTTTGCTTTTATTTATAAGTTGTGATAGATGGGAATACAACTCTAAAAAACCCCAGCATTACTATTAGCTACTAAAACTGCTGATAAAATGCAAACATTTTCTAGTTATCATATATAGGAATCATAAATTATAAACCATTCATTTAGAAAATTAATAGCAATACTTTTTTGTTAGCTGTGTGGGAGACCTTGCCTTTTGATTTTATTTCCCTCCATAAGGCTTCTACCCAATCCAGATCCAGTTAAGTTTCCATCTCACAAGAAAAACATCAGGTAATCCTCTACCCCTCCTCCTCCTCTTGGAAGGGTGCCAAGCTGAAGGGTGCCAAAATCAAAAGTTTTCTCAACCAATCCCTGTGGACACAATGCTTATCCTTCCTGAGTAACCCTGCCATTCAGCACCTGCCAAGTTGCCAAGCAACCCTTCTTAAGCTGAAGGTTGCAAGCTCATGCTCTCTGCTCCCTTCCTCTCCTTTCTGCTGTTCTCTGCTTCTCCTTTTCTTCTCTCTTCCTCTCTTTTTTTCCTCTTTGGGTACCCTTCCCCCCCCAGTAAATTTCTTGGTCTCAGGTGAATCACTTGCCTTTCAATTTTTACAAAATATTCCTATTTTTGCCACGTAAATAAGGCTCCAACATGGCTTAGATGGCACTGGCCTGTCCTCAGCTCACTGATTTCAGCCACCTGTATCTGGTGGTACATTTGAAGCAAGGATGAAAGACAGGCTATCAGTGTAGGTAAGTAATTGGGATGATTGCAAAAATGCAGGCTGGTTTAGGTCTGGGAAGTTGGAGACTACCCCTGGGAGATTGAAATGTTAATGCCTCCAGAGCCTTTTTTTTCATCCTTTCCTAGATAACTTGCTCTGGCTCCAACCTGTTGCTAAGGTAATCTGTCCCAGGTCTACTTCTGGAAAATCCTTAGAAGCACTGAAATCCTTTTCTCTTTTTCCTCCTTTACCCAATAGAATAAAAACAATTTATTTAATGATATATAATTTAAGGTAAAGATTGTTTGCATAGACATAAACAAATTATCCATAACATTCTTTGTTATTGGAACAGAAATCTCTTTATAAACTGTGTGTATTTTATTTTCTAAGAAGTAATGCTAGGTGTGGTGGTGCACTCCTGTAATCCCAGCAATTAGGGAAATGAGGCAGGAAGATCACAAGTGTGATTTCAGTCTCAGCAACTTATTGAGGCCCTAAGAAATTTAGTAACACCATCTCAAAATGAAAAATAAAAAGGGCTGTGGATGAGGGCAGTGGTTATGCACCTCAAGAATCAATCCCTTGTATCTCCCATGATTTTTTTAAAACACAGAACTAGAATATTAGGTCAATCTTATTTTGATTTCTTATTTATATAAATTGATCAAAAAGGATTTTCAGAAAAGTGTAATATTGGTTAAGCTTAAAGAACATCTGGAAAATTTAAGTTTTAGAAATAATTTGACAGGCATTCAGATGCAGATTTTATATTGGTCTCATAGAGAAGATATGATTTTTATCTACCTGAGGATGGCTAAACCACAAGTGCCCTCCTTTCTTGAAATTTTTAAAAAAAAAGTTATTTTTCTTACCATGAAATACAGGATAGAAGTCATTTCACATGTTAAACCTCAGAGTGGCTTTTATGTTGTTGTCCAATAATACAATTATTTGAACAAGATCAATGAAAACAAGTAGCTGTGGTTTTGTCAAAAAAAATTCTGTACTCTGGTTTCTCTTCAGATCGTATAAATCTTTCGCCTTTTACAAAAAAAAAAAAAAAATTCTGCATAGGCCATGAAAGGCACTGCAGACAATTAGCAGCAAAGACTTTCACAGTATGATCCTTTTAACATGAGACATCAAAAGGTCAGTTCTATTTGAACAGACTTCAGTGGAATGCAAAATATTACCAGACTTTCTTTTTCTTTTAATCTCACTAATTTACTTTAGGCCTGGCTTAAGTTGCTGAGGCTGGCTTTGAACTTGCAATCCTTTTGCCTCAGCTCCTGGGTGCTGGTATTGCAGGAGTGGGTCAACACACCTGGCTCCCAGCCCTTATTTTTTGTATTTTATATGGAGACAGAGGTGTCACAAAGTTGCATAGGGCCTAACTATGTTGCTGAGGCTGGCTTTGAACTCATGATCTCATGCTTCAGATTTGAAAACTGTTTGGATTACAGGCATGGACCACTGTGCCCAGCCTCTATCTTTATACCTTTTACAAGTGTTTTTTTAAAAAGTGCTTAAAAACAAAAACACTTTAATACAATTTCAGAAAAGCTTAATGAAATATCAGTGACACTTATTCTTTATTTTTATTTTATGTTTTGTTTTGAAATGAGGTCTCAATCTGTTGCCCAGGCTGCCTCAAATTTGTAATTCTCCCTTCTGATTAGCTAGGATTACAGACAGATATCGTAATCCTCAGCCAGCTTAATTTTTTTTCAAAATACCTTTATGAAAGGAAATAAATAAATAAATATTTAATATACAAATTAGAACATATTACATAATAACATTAATGTCCAAATGCAATACTTGAACGTGGCCTGTAACTTGTCAGAGAATTAGAGGAAAAACATAAATATATAAAGCATTTACTGAGTGCCCAATCCAGTGGCACATACCTGTAATCCCAGCAGCTTGGGAGGCTGAGGCAGGAGGATCAAGAGTTCAAAGCCAGCCTTAGAAACTTGGTGAGACCCTGTCTTTAAATAAAGTATAAAAGGGATAGGGATGTGGCTCAGTGGTTAAACTCCTCTGAATTCAATGACCAACACAAAACAAAGTAAGCATTCCCTGGAAACGTACTGACCCCTATAGTGCATTTACTTATTTGATTCATAAAACATCAAAATTTCCTAATTAAAATTATTACTCTTATTTAACAGATGAGAACACAGAACTGAGAGGTTTAATTTTCTTCCCAGTGCCACACAGTAAGAAAAACTAATTGAGATTGAAATTGAGCTAGTCTGTTTCCAGAACTCACATTCCACACCATCATTCCTTGGAGTTTAATGTACAGATCAGGAACTCTTGAAAAAATCTGATCCTGATTCAGTAGGCCTGAGGATTGAACCTGAGATTCTGCATGTCTGATGATTCCCCAGGTTACAGTATGCTGCTGGTCCATGCAGCACACTTGGAATAACAAAAATCTACAACACTAATCTGGGCATAGTGGTCCATGCCTGTAATGCCAGTGGCCCTTGAGGCTGAGGCAAGAGGATTGTGAGTTCAAAACCAGCCTCAGCAATTGAAGAGGTTCTAAGCAACTCAGTGAGACCCTGTCTCTAAATAAAACATTTAAATTTGGGCTGGGACTGTGACTCAGTAGTTAAACACCCCTGGGTTTAATACCTGGAATAATTTTTTTTTAAAAAAATTATTCCATCTTCTAAGATCTTCTTCTATTTCTCTCTTTAGGGTTCTGTAGTTTTCATTGTATAAGTCTTTCACCTCTTTTGTTAGGTTGATTCCCAAGTATTTTATTTTTTTTGAAGATATTGTGAATGGAGTGGTTGTCCTCATTTCCATTTCAGAGGATTTGTCACTGATATACAGGAATGCCTTTGATTTATGCATGTTGATTTTATATCCTGCCACTTTGCTGAATTCATTTATTAGCGCTAATAGTTTCTTTGTAGACCCTTTTGGGTCTGCTAGGTATAGAATCATGTCATCCGCAAATAGTGATAATTTAAGTTCTTCTTTTCCTATTTTGATGCCTTTAATTTCTTTCGTCTGTCTAATTGCTCTGGCCAGCGTTTCAAGAACTATGTTGAACAGAAGTGGTGAGAGAGGGCATCCCTGTCTTGTTCCAGATTTTAGAGGGAATGCCTTCAATTTTTCTCCATTCAGAATGATGCTAGCCTGAGGCTTAGCATAGATTGCTTTTACAATATTGAGGTATGTTCCTGTTATCCCAGTTTTTCTATAGTTTTGAACATAAAGGGATGCTGTACTTTGTCGAATGCTTTTTCCACATCTATCGAGATGATCATATGGTTCTTATTTTTAAGTCTATTGATGTGGTGAATAACATTTATTGATTTCCGTATATTGAACCAGCCTTGCATCCCAGGGATGAATCCTACTTGATCATGGTGCACAATTTTTTTGATATGTTTTTGTATCCGAGTGGCCAGAATTTTATTGAGGATTTTTGCATCTAGGTTCATTAGAGATATTGGTCTGTAGTTTTCTTTCTTTGAAGTGTCTTTGGTTTAGGAATCAGGGTGATGTTGGCCTCGTAGAATGAATTTGGAAGTTCTCCCTCTTTTTCTATTTCCTGAAGTAGCTTGAAAAGTATTGGTATTAGTTCCTCTTTAAAGGTTTTGTAAAACTCTGCTGTATACCCATCTGGTCCTGGGCTTTTCTTAGTTTGTAGTCTTTGGATGGTTTCTTCTATTTCCTCAATTGATATTGGTCTGTTTAGGTTGTCTATATCCTCCTGACTCAATCTGGGCAGATCATATGACTTAAGAAATTTATCTATGCCTTCACTATCTTCTAATTTATTGGAGTATAAGGATTCAAAATAATTTTTGATTATCTTCTGTATTTCTGAAGTGTCTGTTGTGATATTGCCTTTTTCATCCTGTATGCTAGTAATTTGAGTTCTCTCTCTTCTTCTCTTCGCTAGCATGGCTAAGGGTCTGTCGATTTTGTTTATTTTTTCAAAGAACCAACTTTTAGTTTTGTCAATTATTTCAATTGTTTCTTTTGTTTCAATTTCATTAATTTCAGCTCTGATTTTCATTATTTCTTGCCTTCTACTTCTTTTGCTGTTGTTTTGCTCTTCTTTTTCTAGGATTTTGAGATGAAGTATGAGATCATTTATTTGTTGGTTTTTTCTTTTTTTAAGGAATGAACTCCAAGCAATGAATTTTCCTCTTAGAACTGCTTTCAATTTGTCCCATAGATTCCAATATGTTGTGTCTGTGTTTTCATTAATCTCTAAGAATTTTTTAATTTCCTCCTTGATGTCTTCTATAACCCATTGATCATTCAGTAACCTATTGTTCATTCTCCAAGTGATGTATTCTTTTTCCTTCCTTCTTTTATCGTTGATTTTCAGTTCCATTCCATTATGATCAGATAGGATGCATGGTATTATCTCTACTCCTTTATATTGTCTAAGAGTTTCCCTGTTACATAATATATGATCTATTTTTGAGAAGAATCCATGTGCTGCTGAGAAAAAAGTGTAACTGCTTGATGTTGGGTGGTATATTCTATATATGTCAATTAAGTCTAGGTTATTAATTGTGTTATTGAGTTCTATAGTTTCCTTATTCAACTTTTGTTTGTAAGATCTGTCCAGTGGCGAGAGAGGTGTGTTGAAGTCTCCCATGATTATTGTATGGTGGTCTATTAGACTCTTGAACTTGAGAAGAGTTTGTTTGATGAACATAGCTGCACCATTGTTTGGGGCATATATATTTATGATTGTTATGTCTTGTTGGTGTATGGTTCCCTTGAGCAGTATGTAGTGTCCCTCTTTATCCCTTTTGATTAACTTTGGCTTGAAATCTATTTTATTTGATATGAGTATGGACACTCCTGCTTGTTTCCGAAGTCCATATGAGTGATATGATTTTTCCCAACCTTTCACCTTCAGCCTATGTATGTCTTTTCCTATCAAATGCGTCTCCTGTAGACAGCATATTGTTGGGTCTTGTTTTGTGATCCATTCTACTAGCCTGTGTCTCTTGATGGGTGAGTTTAAGCCATTAACATTTAGGGTTATTATTGAGATATGGGTTGTTCTTCCAGCCATATTTGTTTATTTCTGTTACTAAACATGGTTTGTTTTCCTCTTTGATTATTTTCCCCCCTTTACTGTCCTACCTCCCACTGTTGGTTTTCATTGTTATTTTCCATTTCCTCTTCCTGTAATGTTTTGCCAAGGATGTTTTGAAGAGATGGTTTTCTAGCTGCAAATTCTTTTAACTTTTGTTTATCGTGGAAGGTTTTAATTTCATCTTCCATCCTGAAGCTTAATTTTGCTGGAAACACAATTCTTGGTTGGAAACCATTTTCTTTCAGTGTTTGAAATATGTTATTCCAAGATCTTCTAGCTTTCAGAGTCTGTGTTGAAAGATCAGCTGTTATCCTGATTGGCTTACCCCTAAATGTGATCTGCTTCCTTTCTCTTGTAGCTTTTAAAATTCTCTCCTTATTCTGTGTGTTGGGCATCTTCATTATAATGTGTCTAGGTGTGGGTCTCTTATGGTTTTGCACATTTGGCGTCCTGTAGGCTTCTAGGATTTGGGGTTCTGTCTCATTCTTCAAGTCTGGGAAGTTTTCTCGTATTATTTCATTGAATAGATTTCTCATTCCTTTGGTTTGAAACTCGGTCCCTTCCTGTATCCCAATGACTCTTAAATTTGGTCTCTTGATGTTATCCCATACTTCTTGGATGTTCTGCTCATGGTTTCTTAACAGTCTTGCTGAGCTGTCTATGTTCTTTTCAAGTTGAAATACTTTGTCATCATTGTCTGATGTTCTATCTTCTAAGTGTTCTACTCTGCTGGTAGTATTCTCAATTGAGTTTTTAAGTTGGCTTATTGCTTCCTGCATTTCTAGGATTTCTGTTTGTTTGTTTTTTATAACCTCTATCTCCCTGTATAGTTGATCTTTTGCTTCTTGGATTTATTTATGTAATTCATTGTTGAAGTGATCTTTCATTGTTTGATTTTGCTGTCTGATGTCTTCCTTGAGACTCCAGA
Source organism: Marmota monax (assembly GCF_021218885.2). Taxonomy (NCBI): domain Eukaryota; kingdom Metazoa; phylum Chordata; class Mammalia; order Rodentia; family Sciuridae; genus Marmota; species Marmota monax. Next base: position 264,522 of record NW_026693024.1, on the reverse strand, counting down.
TCATCTGAAGCATGTATATCCTGAATTCTTTATCTGACATTCCATCTGCTGCAGCTATTACCTCTTCTAACGTTGAGTTGACCTGCATTGCTTGTGGTCCTTTCTTTCCTTGTCTCTTCATACTGTTCGCGTTCCTTTCTACTTGGTGAAACTGTTGTGCTATTGAATTTTCCCCCTATATATTTATATTGGTCTTGTATAGTTGCAAAGTCTCCCTCGCAGGCGCGGGTGGTGGCTCTGCCCCTCCTCCAGTTGGGGCAATGTGCCTACCATGCCGGCAGGCCGCTGGGCCTGCTCTGCCGGTCGGTATCAGGTCCGCCTACATTGCAGGCACTGGCGGTGGCTCTGATTTATACAATGAAAACTACAGAACCCTAAAAAGATAAATAGAAGATCATTTTAGAAGATGAAAAAATATACCCTGTTCATGGATAGGCAGAACTGACATCATCAAAATGGCGATATTACCAAAAGTTCTCTATAGGTTTAATGCAATGCCAATCAAAATCCCAACGACATTTCTTGTAGAAATAGAGAAAGCAATCATGAAACTCATATGGAAAAATAAATGACCCAGAATAGCAAAAACAATGCTAAGCAGGAAATGTGAATCAGGTGGTATAGCGATACCAGACTTCAAACTATACTACAGAGCAATAGTAACAAAAACAGCATAGTACTGGTACCAAAACAGGCGGGTGGACCAATGGTACAGAATAGAGGACACAGAAACCAATCCACAAAACTACAACTATCTTATATTTGATAAAGGGGCTAAAAGCATGCAATGGAGGAAGGATAGCATGTTCAACAAATGGTGCTGGGAAAACTGGAAATCCATATGCAACAAAATGAAACTGAATCCCTTTCTCTCGCCATGCACAAAAGTGAATTCAAAATGGATCAAGGAGCTTGATATCAAATCAGAGACGTGCCGTCTGATAGAAGAAAAAGTTGGCTATGATCTACATACTGTGGGGTCGGGCTCCAAATTCCTCAATAGGACACCCATAGCACAAAAGTTAATAACTAGAATCAACAAATGGGACTTACTCAAACTAAAAAGTTTTTTCTCAGCAAAAGAAACAATAAGAGAGGTAAAGAGAGAGCCTACATCCTGGGAACAAATCTTTACTCCTCACACTTCAGATAGAGCCCTAATATCCAGAGTATACAAAGAACTCAAAAAATTAGACAATAAGAGAACAAACAACCCTATCAACAAATGGGCCAAGGACCTGAACAGACACTTCTCAGAGGAGGACATACAATCAATCAACAAGTACATGAGAAAATGCTCACCATCTCTAGCAGTCAGAGAAATGCAAATCAAAACCACCCTAAGATACCATCTCACTCCAGTTAGATTGGCAGCCATTATGAAGTCAAACAACAACAAGTGCTGGAGAGGATGTGGGGAAAAGGGTACACTTGTACATTGCTGGTGGGACTGCAAATTGGTGCAGCCAATTTGGAAAGCAGTATGGAGATTTCTTGGAAAGCTGGGAATGGAACCACCATTTGACCCAGCTATTCCCCTTCTCGGTCTATTCCCTAAAGACCTCAAAAGAGCATGCTACAGGGACACTGCTACATCGATGTTCATAGCAGCACAATTCACAATAGTAAGACTGTGGAACCAACCTAGATGCCCTTCAATAGATGAATGGATAAAAAAATGTGCCATTTATACACAATGGAGTATTACTGTGCATTAATAAATGACAAAATCATAGAATTTACAGGGAAATGGATGGCATTAGAGCAGATTATGCTAAATGAAGCTAGCCAATCCCTAAAAAAACAAATGCCAAATGTCTTCTTTGATATAAGGAGAGTAACTAAGAACAGAGTAGGGATGAAGAGCATGAGAAGTAGATTAACATTAAACAGGGTTGAGAGGTGGGAGGGAAAGGGAGAGAGAAGGGAAATTGCATGGAAATGGAAGGAGACCCTCAGAGTTATACAAAAGTACATACAAGAGGAAGTGAGGGGAAAGGGAAAAATAATACAAGGGGGACAAATGAATGTCAGTAGAGGGGGCAGAGAGAGAAGAGGGGAGGGGAGGGGAGGGGGATAGTAAAGGATAGGAAAGGCAGCAGAACACAACAGACACTAGTATGGCAATATGTAAATCAATGGATGTGTAACTGATGTGATTCTGCAATCTGTATATGGGGTAAAAATGGGAGCTCATAACCCACTTGAATCAAAGTGTGAAATATGATATATCAAGAACTATGTAATGTTTTGAACAGTCAACAATAAAAAATTAAAAAAAAAGAAAAAAAATTATTCCAAGAGATTTACTTTTATTGTCAGATTGATGTGTTCTCATGTGTGATTTAAAATGTATTTAAATGTACCTAAAACAGTTTGCAAGCATTTTCTAATTCAGTGAATGACACCACAAGTACATTCCATGGGGTTTGGTTATTTGAATAATGATGAGAATGTCACCCATAAAATAACCCAACTGTAAAATATTTTCTAGATGGTCCTCTCAGCAGGTTATAGTGCTTGACTCAATCATGTCACAGGTGCCATTTAATTTATGTAAGGCAGAAGCTTGCCACTTCATCCTCAGTTTAAGAACTTGGCACTGAATTTGAAGATAAGATCACTAATCATTTTGGATTGTCTTTTAAATGAAAGTCTTCTTTTTCCAACATTTTATCTTTAATAATAAATCAGCAAAATATCAATTTACAGAAAGAATAGTGGATGAAATTTCTTCAACTTTCAGTCAAACAATAAAGTAAGTAAAGATAGTTTGCCTTTTAGGAGATTGCCTTTTAAATGGACATCATGCCTTTCATTTCTATACTATACATTTATGGGCACCTTTATTGGATAAAAGCTGGATAAAACTGGGCTCTACCTGGCACAAATGTAGTAATCTTCATTCACTTTTACAAGAGGAAATTATTTACCATAATCGTAGAGAGATTTGCATAATATCAGTGGCCATTAGATGGAAGAGCTAGTGTCATTTACATAAGATATCACTAGAACACTACACATTATCTTGAATTGAAAGGAATCAATGACTGGTTCAATATAGCAGATTTTTTACCCTTTTATGCTGTCAATTGTACCCTGGGGAGATTTACCACTGAGACACATACCAAGCCCTTTTTATTTTTGCTGGGGCCACCTTTGAATGTAGGATCCTCTGCAGGCTTCCAAGTCTTTGGGATTATGTTAGCACATCACTGCACCTAGCCAAAGCAAATGCTATAAAACTGCCCCCCACAACAGTTTTTTTTTTTTTTAAATTCAAGATTCTGAGAGGTTTTAGTTCATTTGCCTTAAATGGAGGGAAATCCAGAATCTTTAATGTTGTAATCCATGTCTATTTTGACTTCTATTTTCAATTTTAAATTGTTAAATTTGCATACATATAACAATTTATCATATATACTATTCATCCATGGGATGTCATATTTACAAAATATAAATTCAAAGTACTCACATTTACTCTTCCCTGTGTCTGATTGTCTATATTCACATATGCTTTAACACATGCTGTCACATGTACATTCTCATGGATATTTATATTTCCCCATATTAATCTTAATTCTCTAACCCTAACCCTAGATCTGTACAAAAGTTGATATTACCATTACCAAAACTGTATATCTAAAACTAATGTGAGAAGATGGTGGTGAGAAGGGAGTGAGCACCCCCCTGACCTACACTGCTGTGCCAGCAGGGTGTGAGTTCAGAACAGCTGGATGCTGTCTTGTCAGGAATATTTAGCGAAGTTGGTCTACATAGATCCTGAGGCAAAAGTTTGAGCATCTGGCGGGCACAGACGTGGCTCAGACGCAATAGAACCTGAGCCATCTCATGCACAGAGGTACTGGCCAGCTGAACAGTAACCCTCCGCAGCTAGAGATTGAGTGTGGTGTGACCTGGAAGCAGAAAGAAATGGAACTTTGGATCCTGTGAAGATCTGCCAACCATGCCTCCACAGGGTACCAGACCAAGAACTGAAGTTGGGACTTAGTGGAGAAATGGCCCAGGTCCACCCTCCTCACCTGACACCCTGGTGCAGAAAAGGGCGGCCACCATATTGGAGAATTGACATCATCAGCGTTAGGCTGATCAGATCCCAAGGCAGCGAGTTTGGTGACAGATCAGGTGTGTGACCCTCAGACCCCCCTCCACACAGCTGGGATAACACAAAGAATCTTTCCCCAGCTCTCCTTGGGCATGAATATCAGAGCCAAGGGAGGCTGAGGGAGCACCTGACCTCCAACTCCTCCTCCCCCCAGTGGCAAAAACCCTAAACCTTTCTTGCCTGCTCTCGGGGGGGTGTGGCTATCAGAAGGAATAAGACAGAACAGGTTGCCAGTTTCCAATGCCCTCTCTCCACAGCCATGATGACTGGGTGAATAACAAACAAAGAGAGTGCTCAGTTGTCCAAGAGGGCAGGGCATCCAGGAAACTGTATGCCCAGAGTGAAACTAGAACTGTGGAGAAGAGCCCCAGTAAGTGGGGCCTGACGGTCAGGAGAAGCAAGGGGGTAGAGACCAGGAGCAACCCAAAGAGACAGGGCTTAGACACCCAGCTGGGGAGGGAGGGCCACCCCACAAGGATTGCTTCCTACATCCTGAGGGCAGACACTTAGCCTGGAAAGCACAGCTCCACCTACTGGAAGAGAAGAAAATAGAACTCTAAGAGTGCATTTTTTGTTATTGTTTCTTTCTTTTATATAGACATCTTTCTTTCCTCTTTCTCCTTTTTTCTTTTCTTTCTTTCTTTTTCTTTTTTTCCTTTCCTTTCCTAATCCTCTTCTCCCAAGCATTACTACTTCTACTACATGTAATTTACTAAATGCAAATAGGTGAATGTTTTGAGGCTTTCTATAGTGCTCCTAAGTACTTAGCTACCCCCAATACTCCTGTCTATTCTTCTCTTAATTCCCCCCTTCATTAGAGCTATCCTCCAAAGTAGGTAAGATATACTAACCCCAATGACATCACATCTTTCTACCTAAACATAAAGTCCTAAGACCAAACCTCAGTTCTCTATATGCCATCAGAATCTAATGAAACTAATGAATTTCCTTTAAATTACAAATAAACCCAACATCTCTAGACATTGTCTCCCATCACAAAGGAGAGATCTCAGAGCTATAAAAAACCAAAACAAATTTATAGGAGAAAATAATAACACAGCAGTCACACAGAGCTGGAAAGAAATGTGAGCATCATGAAAAACAAGGAAGAAAAGGAACACAAACAATGCAGAACAGCTCAACATTACAGGAGATGCTAGACACAGCAAAGAGAAGGTCAGACAAAGATTTCAAAAAATACTTGCTTCACTTGGTATGGAGTCTTAAAGAAGACATTAGACAGCAAATGCAAACAATGAAAGATCATTTTGACAATGAATTACATAAACAAATCCAAGAAGCAAAAGAACAACTCTACAGGGAGATAGAGGTTATACAAAAAAATCAAACAGAAATCCTGGAAATGAAGAACATTATAAACCAAATTAAAAACTCAAATGATAGTATTACCAGTAGAGTAGACCAAGTAGAAGTCAGAATATCAGACAACAAAGACAAAATATATCATCTCAAAAAGAGTCTAGTGAACTCAGAAAGGCTGGTAAGACACCACGAGCAAAACATCCAAGAGATATGGGATATCATAAAAAAACAAACATAACAGTCATTGGGATTGAGGAAGGTATAGAGGTCCAAATCAAAGGAATGAGCAATCTGTTAAATGAAATAATTAAAAAAAAAACTTTCCAGACATGAAGAATGAAATGAAAATCCAAATCCTAGAAGCCTACAGGACACCAAATATACAAAACCACAAGAGAACCACACAAAGACACATTATAATGAAGATATTCTTGTTGGATACCTTCATTATAATGTGAGAGAACAAGGAAAGAATATTAAAAGCCACAAGAGAAAGGAGACAGATTACATTTAGGGGTAAACCAATTAGGTTAATGGTTGATTTTTCATCACAGACACTGAAAGCAAGAAGATCCTGGAACAAAGTATTTCAAAAGCTGAAAGATAATGGGTGCCAACCAAGAACATTTTATCCAGCAAAATTAAGCTTCAGGTTTGACAATGAAATAAAAACTTTCCACAATAAACAAAAGTTAAAAGAATTTGTGGCCAGAAAACAGCACTGCAAAGCATTTTGGGCAAAATACTACATGAAAAGGAAATAAAAACAACAATGAAAATCAACAGTGGGAAGTAGCTCAGTAAAGGAAAAAACTAATCAAAGAGGAAAAACAAATCAAGTTAAATAACAAAAATAAACAAACATGACTGGAAGTACAAACCATATATCGATAGTAACCCTAAATATGAATGGCTTAAACTCACCAATTAAGTGACATAGGATAGTAACCTGGATTAAAAAAAAAAAGATCCAATAATATGTTGCCTACAGGAGACTCATCTGATAGGAAAAGACATACACAGGCTGAAGGTGAAAGGTTGGTAAAAAGCATACCACTCACATGGAACTTGGAAGCAAGCAGGGTTTGCCATACTCACATCAAATAAAATTGACTTCAAGCCAAAGTTAATCAAAAGGGATCAAGAAGGACCCTATATACTGATAAAGGGAACCATTCACCAACAAGAAATAACAATCATCAATATATATGCCCCAAACAATGGTGCTGCTATGTTCATAAAACAAACTCTCCTCAAGTTCAAAAGACAGATAGATCACAACACAATAATTTTGGGTGACTTTAACACACCTCTCTCACCACTGGACAGATCTTCCAAACAAAAGTTGTATAAAGAAACTATAGAACTCAGTAACACAACAAATAACCTAGACTTAGCTTACATATATAGATTATATATAAACTATCATCAAGCAGATATACTTTTTTTCTTAGCAGCATATGGATCCTTCTCAAAAATAGACCATATATTATGCCATAGGGCAACTTTTAGCAAATATAAAGGAGTAGAGATAATACCACGCATTTTATCTGATCATAATGGAATGAAACTGGAAATCAACGATAAAAGAAGGAAGAAAATCTCCTACATCACTTGGAGAATGAATGATATGCTACTGAATGAACAATGGGTTACAGAAGACATCAAGGAAGAAATTAAAAAATTCTTAGAGATAAATGAAAACACAGACACAACATATTGCAATCTATGGGATACTATGAAAGAGGAAAATTCATTGCTTGGAGTTCATTCCTCAAAAACAAACAAACAAACAAACAAACACCCAACAAATAAATGATATCACACTTCATCTAAAAGCCCTAGAAAAGGAAGAGCAAAACAACAGCAAATGCAGTAGAAGGCAATAAATAATTAAAATCAGAGCTGAAATCAATGAAATCGAAATAAAATAAACAATTGAAAAAGTGACAAAACTAAAAGTTTGTTCTTTGAAAAAATAAATAAGATCGACAGACCCTTAGTCATGCTAATGATGAGAAGAAGAGAGAGAACTCACATTACTAGCATATGGGATGAAAAAGGCAATATCACAATAGACACTGCAGAAATACAGAAGATAATTAGAAATTATTTTGAAATCTTGTACACAAATAAAATAGAAGATAGTGAAGGCATAAATAAATTTCTTAAGTCAGATGATCTGCCCAGATTGAGTCAGGAGGATATACACAACTTAAACAGACCATTATCAAGTGAGAAAATAGAAGAAGCCATCAAAATCTACCAACTAAGAAAAGCCCAGGACTGGATGAGTATACAGCAGAGTTTTACAGAACCTTTAAAGAAGAACTAGTCCCAATACTCTTCAAGTTATTTCAGGAAATAGAAAAATAGGGAGTGCTTCCAAATTCATTCTACAAGGCCAACATCACCCTGATTCCAAAACCAGACAAAGACACTTCAAAGAAATAAAACTACAGACCAATATCTCTAATGAACATAGACGCAAAAATCCTCAATAAAATTCTGGCAAATTGGATACAAAAACATATCAAAAAGATTGTGTACCATGATCAAGTGGGATTCAAGGCTGGTTCAATATACGAAAATCAATAAATGTAATTCACCACATCAATAGACTTAAAGATAAGAACCATATGATCATCTCAATAGACGCAGAAACAGCATTTGACAAAATACAGCATCACTTTATGTTCAAACCACTAGAAAAACTAGGGATAACAGGAACTTACCTCAACATCGTAAAAGCTATTTATGCTAAGCCTCAGGCCAGCATCATTCTAAATGGAGAAAAAATGAAAGCATTCCCTCTAAAATCTGGAACAAGACAGGGATGCCCTCTCTCACCACTTCTATTCAATAGATCTTGAAATACTGGCCAGAGCAATTAGATAGATGAAAGAAATTAAAGGCATAAAGACAGGAAAAGAAGAACTTAAATTAGCACTATTTGCTGATAATATGATCCTATACCTAGCAGACCCAAAATATTCTACTAAGAAACTTCTAGAACTAGTAAATGAATTCAGCAAAGTGGCAGGATAAAAAAATCAACATGCATAAATCAAAGTCATTCCTGTATATCAGTGACAAATCCTCTGAAATGGAAATTAGGACAACTACCCCATTCACAATATCCTTAAAAAATACTTGGGAATCAACCTAATAAAAGAGGTGAAAGATTTATACAATGAAAACTACAGAACCCTAAAGAGAGAAATAGAAGAAGACCTTAGAAGATGGAAATATATACCTTGCTCATGGGTAGGCAGAATTAATATCATTAAAATGGACATATTAACAAAAGCACTTTAGAGGTTCAATGCAATTCCAATAAAAATTCCAATGGCATTCCTTGCAGAAATAGAAAAAGCAATCATGAAATTCATCTGGAAAAATAAGAGACTCAGAATAGCTAAAGCAATTCTAAGCAGGAAGAGTGAAACAGGTGGTATAGCGATACCAGATTTTAAACTATACTACAGAGCAATAGTAACAAAAATAGCATGGTTCTGGCACCAAAACAGGTGGGTAGACCAATGGTACAGAATAGAGGACACAGAGACCAATCCACAAAATTACAACTACCTTATATTAGACAAAGGTGCTAAAAGCAAGCAATGGAGATAGGATAGCATCTTCAACAAATGGTGCTGGGAGAACTGGAAATCCATATGCAACAAATTGAAATTGAATCCCTTGCTCTCACCATGCACAAAAGTTAACTCAAGATGGATCAAGGAGCTAGGAATCAAACCAGAGAGTCTGCGTCTAATAGAAGAAAAAGTTGGCCCTAATCTCCATCATGTGGAGTTGGGCCCCAAATTCCCTAATAGGACACCTATAGCACAAGAGTTAAAAACAAGAATCAACAATGGGACGAATTCAAACTAAAGTTTTTTCTCAGCAAGAGAAATAATATGTGAGGTAAATAGGGAGCCTACATTCTGGGAACAAATTTTTACCCCTCACAGTTCAAACAGAGCTCTAATCTCTAGAGTATACAAAGAACTCAAAAAGTTAAACAACAACAACAACAAAATAAATAACCCAATCAACAAATGGGCCAAGAGCCTGAATAGAGACTTCTCAGAGGAGGACATACAATCAATCAACAAGTACACACAAAAATGCTCACCATCTCTAGCAATCAGAGAAATGCAAATTAAAACTACTCTAAGATACCATCTCATTCCAGTAAGAATGGAAGCCATTATGAAGTCAAACAATAACAAGTGCTGTAGAGGATGTAGGGAAAATGTACACTCATACATTGCTGGTGGGACTGCAAATTAGTGCAGCTAATTTGGAAAGCAGTATAGGAGATTCCTTGGAAAGCTGGGAATGGAACCACCATTTGACCCAGCTATTCCCTTTCTTGGACTATTCCCTGAAGACCTTAAAAGAGCATATTACAGGGACACAGCTACATCAATGTTCATAGCAGCACAATAAGGGGGGGTGACTCAAAACAGAGCAGGAAGGAAGAGCATGAGAAGAAGATTACCATTAAATAGGGATGAGAGATGCATGGGAATGGGAGAGAGAAGGGGAATTGCAAGGAAGATGGAAGGAGACCCTCATTGTTATGCAAAATTACATATAAGATGGTGTGAGGGGGGAGAAAAAAAGAGAGATAGAGAAAAGTGTCATAGAAGAGTGGGTAGAGAAAGGTGATGGGAGGGGAGAGGAGAGGAGGGGGGATAGGAAGGGTAGCAGAATACAATAGACACTAGTATGGCTGTATGTATAAATGTGGCTGTAAAACCAATGTGATACTGCAATCTGTACATGTGGAAAAATAAGAATTTATACCCCATTTGAATCAAATATATGATATGTTAAGATCATTGTAATGTTTTGAACAACTAATAAAATTTTTTTAAAAAGATTAATATGTGGAAATATGAATACTCATAAGAACGTACTTGTAAAATTATATCTGAAAACATATATTAATATTCAGGTTCTTACATAAGGAAGAGTGAATTTTGAGTCTTATGAGTATACTTTTGTTAATATAAAAAGACACGAATAAAAAAAGACATGAATGAATTCTATAAATGATACATTGAGATATGCATACAAATTTAGCATTGATAATTGAAAATTGAACTCAAAATACACTTTTAAAATTCAAATTCATGTAAATGGACATAGTCACATTAGTTTTATATGTAGAGATATGGAAAGTATAATATTAAATATTGCACTGATTAGGGTTAGGATTAGCGAATTGAGATTAACATGGGCGGGCTGGAGTAGTGGTTCAGTGGTAAAATGCTTGTGTGGCATGTATGAGGCTCTGGGTTTGATCCTCAGCACTGCACATACATAAATAAAATAAAATGAAAGACTCATTGACACCTATATAATATGTATATATGTTTAAAATAAACTAATATGGGGAAATAAGAATATTCATGAGAATATACTTGTAAGAATGTGTTTGAAAATGTGTAAAAATATATAGGATCTGACAGCAAGAAAAATAAAATGTGACTCTTATGAATATCCTTTTATAAATATGGGGATGCATGGATGAATCCTATATATGGTAGGTAGTATTATGTATAAAATTTAATGTTCAAAATTGAACAGAAAAGTCAAAATACATGTTAAAATTCATATTAATGAACATGGTTACAAGTAACATTATGTTTAATTATAGAGATATGGAAAAGGTAATATCAAATTTTGTAATGAGGTAGAGTTAGGGTTATAGAATTAAGATTAACATGAAGAAATATCAATATTCATGAGAATGTAATTGTGGAAATATCTGTTAAAATATATTTAAACAGAGAATCTGACACAGAGAAAAGCTAATTGTGTGCCTTATGATTATACTTTTGTAAATGTGGGGACACATGGATGAGGCCTACATGATATTTTATGATATGTATGCAAAATTAACACTGAGAATTTAAAAATATAAGTGAAAATTCACTTTAAAATTCATATTCATGTACATGGATACAAGTCATATTAGTTTGAGAGACAGAGGCATGGAAAGTGTATAATATCAAATTTTGAATTGATTTAGGGATAGGGTTAATAATTTATGATTAATATGGGAATATATGAATATTCATAAGAATATAGTTGAGAAAATGTATTTGAAAGGTTATATGAATATACAGGATTTTATATGTGAACGGTAAAGTGTGATCCTGATAAATTTACTTTTGTAATAATTGAGAGGCAAAAATGAATTCTATATATGACATATTGTGATATGTATGCAAATTTTACATTTTTAATTTGAAAATTAAAAATAGAAGGGAAAGTACATTTCATAATTCATTTTTTATTAGTTGTTCAAAACATTACAAACCTCTTGACATATCATATTTCATACATTTGATTCAAGCAGATGAACTCCCATTTTTACCCCATATACATATTGCAGATTCACATCGGTTCCACATCCAATTTTTTACATACTGCCATACTAGTGTCTGTTGTATTCTGCTGCCCTTCCTATCCTCTACTATCCCCCCTCCCCTCCTCTCTCCTCTCCTCCCATCTTCTCTCTCTACCCCACCTACTGTAATTCATTTCTCTCTCTTGTTTTTTTCCCCCTTTCCCCTCACTTCCTCTTATATGTAATTTTGTATAACAATGAGGGTCTCTTTCCTTTACCATGCAATTTCCCTTCTCTCTCTCTTTCACTCCCCCCTCTGGACCCTGTTTAATGGTGATCTTCTTCTCATGCTCTTCCTCCCTATTCTGTTCTTAGTTGCTCTCCTTATATCAAGGATGACATTTGGCATTTGTTTTTTAGGGATTAGCTAGCTTCACTTAGCATAATCTGCTCTAGTGCCATCCATTTCCCTGCAAAATCCATGATTTTGTCATTTTTTAGTGCTGCGTAATACTCCATTGTGAATAAATGCCACTTTCTTAAATCCATTCATCGATTGAAGGGCATCTAGGTTGGTTCCAGAGTCTAGCTATTGTGAATTGTGCTGCTATGAACATCGATGTAGCAGTATCCCTATAGTACACTCTTTTAAGGTCTTCAGGGAATAGTCCAAGAAGGGCATTAGCTGGGTCTAATGGTGGTTCCATACCCAGCTTTCCCAGGAATATCCATATTGCTTTCCAAATTGGCCGCACCAATTTGCAGTCCTACCAGCAATGTACAAGTGTACCCTTTCCCCCACATCCTCGCCAGCACTTGTTGTTGTTTGACTTCATAATGGCTGCCAATCTTACTGGAGTGAGATGGTATCTTAGGGTGGTTTTGATTTGCATTTCTCTGACTGCTAGAGATGGTGAGCATTTTTTCATGTACTTGTTGATTGATTGTATGTCCTCCTCTGAGAAGTGTCTGTTCAGGTCCTTGGCCCATTTGTTGATTGGGGTATAAGTTATCTTATTGTTTAATTTTTTGAGTTCTTTGTATACTCTGGATATTAGGGCTCTATCTGAAGTGAGGAGTAAGAATTTGTTCCCAGGATGTAGGCTCCCTATTTACCTCTCTTATTGTTTCTCTTGCTGAGAAAAAACATTTTAGTTTGAGTAAGTCCCATTTGTTGATTCTTGTTTTTAACTCTTGTGCTATGGGTGTCCTATTAAGGAATTTGGAGCCCAACCCAACAATATGTAGATCAGAGCCAACTTTTTCTTCTCTCAGATGCAGAGTCTCTGATTTGATATCAAGTTCCTTGATTCATTTTGAGTTAACTTTTGTGCATGGCGAGAGAAGGGGATTCAGTTTCATTTTGTTGCATATGGATTTCCAGTTTTCCCATCACCATTTGTTGAAGATGCTATCCTTCCTCCATTGCATGCTTTTAGCCCCTTTATCAAATATAAGATAGTTGTAGCTTTGTGGATTAGTCTCTGAATCCTCTATTCTGTACCATTGGTCCACCCGCCTGTTTTGGTACCAGTACCATGCTGTTTTTGTTACTATTGCTCTGTAGTATAGTTTGAAATCTGGAATCGCTATGCTGCCTGATTCACACTTCCTGCTTAGAGTTGCTTTTGCTTTTCTGGGTCTTTTATTTTTCCATATGAATTTCATGATTGCTTTATCTATTTCTACAAGAAATGCGATTGGGATTTTGATTGGCATTGCATTAAACCTATAGAGAACTTTTGATAATATCGCCATTTTGATGATGTTAGTTCTGCCTATCCATGAACAGGGTATATTTTTCCATCTTCTAAGATCTTCTTCTATTTCTCTCTTTAGGGTTCTGTAGTTTTCATTGTGTAAATCTTTCACCTCTTTTGTTAGGTTGATTCCCAAGTATTTTTTTTTTTGAGGATATTGTGAATGGGGTGTTTTTCCTTATTTCCATTTCAGAAGTTTTGTCACTGATATACAGAAATGCCTTTGATTTATGCGTGTTGATTTTATATCCTGCCACTTTGCTGAATTCATTTATTAGTTCTAGTAGTTTCTTTGTAGACCCTTTTGGGTCTGCTAGGTATAGGATCATGTCATCCACAAATAGTGATAATTTAAGTTCTTATTTTCCTATTTTTATGCCTTTCATTTGTTTTGTCTGTCTAATTTCTCTGGCCAGTGTTTCGAGAACTATATTGAATAGAAGTGGTGAGAGAGGGCATCCCTGTCTTGTTCCAGATTTTAGAGGGAATGCCTTCAATTTTTCTCCATTCAGAATGATGCTAGCCTGAGGCTTAGCATAGATAGCTTTTACAATGTTGAGGTAAGTTCCTATTATCCCTAGTTTTTCTAATGTTTTGAATATAAAGGGATGCTGTACTTTGTCAAATGCTTTTTCTGCGTTTATCGAGATGATCATATGCTTCTTATCTTTAAGTCTACTGATTTGGTAAATAGCATTTATTGACTTCCGTATATTGAACCAGCCTTGCATCCCAGGGATGAATCCTACTTGATCATGGTGCACAATTTTTTTGATATGTTTTTGTATCCGATTTGCCAGAATTTTATTGAGGATTTTTGCATCTAGGTTCATTAGAGATATTGGTCTGTAGTTTTCTTTGAAGTGTCTTTGTGTGGTTTCGGAATAAGGGTGATGTTGGCCCCATAGAATGAATTTGGAGGAGCTCCCTCTTTTTCTATTTCCTGAAATAACTTGAAAAGTATTGGTATTAATTCTTCTTTAAAAGTTTTGTAAAACTCTGCTGTATACCCATCAGATCCTGGGCTTTTCTTGGTTGGTAGTCTTTTGATTTCTTCTTCTATTTCATCCATTGATATTGGTCTGTTTAAATTGTGTGTATCCTTCTGACTGAGTCTCGGCAAATCATATGACTTAAGAAACTTATTGATGTCTTCACTATCTTCTATTTTATTGGAATATAGGGTTTCAAAATAATTTCTAATTTTCTTCTGTATTTCTGTAGCATCTGTTGTGATATTGCCTTTTTCATCCCGTATGTTAGTAATTTAAATTCTCTCTCTTCTTTTCGTTAGCATGGCTAAGGGTCTGTCGATCTTATTTATTTTTTTGAAGAAGCAACTTTTAGTTTTGCCAATTTTTTCAATAGTTTCTTTTGTTTCAATTTCGTTGATTTCTGCTCTGATTTTAATTATTTCTTGCCTTCTGGTACATTTGCTTTTGTTTTGCTCTTCCTTTTCTAGGGCTTTAAGATGAAGTGTGAGCTCATTTATTTGTTGTTTTTTTTTCTTTTTTTGAGGAATGACCTCCAGGTGATGAATTTCCCTCTTAAAACTGCTTTCATTGTGTCCCATAGATTCCGATATGTTGTGTCTGTATTTTCATTTATCCCTAAGAATTTTTTGATTTCCTCCTTTATGTCTTCTGTAACCCATTGATCATTCAGTAACATATTGTTAATTTTCCATGTGATGTAGGATTTTTCCTTCCTTCTTTTATCATTGATTTCCAGTTTCATTCCATTATGATCAGATAAAATGCATGGTATTATCTCCACCCCTTTACATTTACTGAGGGTTGCCCTATGGCATAATATATGGTCTATTTTTGAGAAGGATCCATGTGCTACTAAGAAAAAAGTATATCCACTTGATGATGGTTGATATATTCTATATATGTCAGTTAAGTCTAGGTTATTGATTTTGATATTGAGTTCTATAATTTCTTTATTCAACTTTTGTTTAGAGGATCTGTCCAATGGTGAGAGAGGTGTGTTGAAGTCACCCATAATTATTGTGTTGTGGTCTATTTGATTCTTGAACTTGAGGAGAGTTTGTTTTATGAACATCGCAGCACCCTTATTTGGTGCATAAATATTGATAATTGTTATGTCTTGTTGGTGAATGGTTCTTTTTAACAGTATATAATGTCCTTCCTTATCCCTTTTGATCATTTCTTAATTCATATTTGTGTACATGGATTTGAGTCACATTAGTGTTTGATTTGAAGGTATGAAAAGGGAAATATCAAATTTTGTACTGAAATTGGTTTAGAGTTACAGAATAAAGATTAACATGGAATAATGTGAATATTCATAAGAATATGCTTGTAAAAATATGTGAGAAAACAATATACAGGATCTGATACAGGTAAAGTTAAGTGTGATTCTTATGAATATACTTTTGTAAATATGGGGATGCATGAATGAAACATGTACATGATATATTGTGATATATATGCAAATTTAACATTGAAAATTTAAAATACACTAAAACTCATATGTATGTACATGGATTTAAGTCATATAGGATTATATATAGGGGTATTAAAAAGGCTATTATCAAATGTTGTACTGAGCTAGGGTTAAGATTACAGAATCAACATTAACATGGAAAAATATTGGTGTTCATAAGAATGTATTTGTGAAACATGTATAAATGATCAGAAACAGGGAAGAGTAAATTGTTAGTCATATATATATATATATATATATATATATATATATATATATATATATAGTAAATTGAGGATGCCAGGATGAATCTTATATATGATATACTGTAATTTGTATGAAAATTTAAAATTTAAAATAAAAAATAAATGTCAAAATAAAATTTAAAATTTATATTAATGTAGATGGATTTAAGTCACATTACATTTATAATATAGATGTATGGAAAGGCGAATTTTAAATTATGTGCTCTCCTATGGTTAGTGTTACAGAATCAAAAATATTTTTCAGCATTATGTACATTCATATAAATATACTTGGAAAAATATGTGTAGAAACAACACACACATGTTTATACAGGATATGACACATGAAATATTAAATTGTGAGTCCTATGAATATATATGATCTTCAAAATGAGAATGCATGGATAAATCCTACATATGACATATTGTGATACATACAAAAATTTAACATTGAAAGTTAAAAATGGATGTCAAATAAGCTTTAAAATTGATATTTGTGTACATGGATTTAAGTCATATTAGTTATTGATATAAATGTATGGAAAGGGTAATCTCAAATTTTCAATTGAGCTAAGATTAGGGTGAAAGAATTAAAGTTAATATATAAAAACAAATATTCATAAAAAGGAACTTGGGAAAATACATGAAAACAAATATAAATATATAGAAGCTGACATATATAAGAGTAAAGTGTGAGTCCTAAGGGGAAAAAAAAAAAAAAAAATATATATATATATATATATATATATATATATATATATATATATATATAAAGTGTAGGAAGACATGAATAAATCCTATATAGGACATATTTTGATATGTACACAAATTTAATATTGAAAGTAGAAAATATATGTCAAAATTCACTTTCAAATTCAAATTTTTGTACATGGATTTTAGTCACATTAGGTTAAGATATAGAAATATGGAAATAATTTTGAATTTTGTACTGAGCTAGAATGAGATTTAAAGAATTAAGATTAATATGGGGAAATAAGTATATTTGCTGATAGCAGGCCCGCCCTGGCCCCTGGGGACTCAACCCCCAGTTCTTTGTTATGCATGTCAATGTGGCCAGCTCACAAGGCCATGACGCGGGCTTGCGGTTCCCTGTTTATCTGCCTCGCACATATGTGTCTCGGGAACATCTTGACCTGTTTGAGCCTCCTGATAGGGGACGGTGACGTGATGGTAACCCAAGGACGCAGTTATTACTCTTCCCTCCTCACTTTTGAGTAATTTTCCGCAGCTGTTAAAAAGATATATAAGGGGAACAAATCTGGCAATAAAGCGCGCATATGCTCCCTCCTGGATGAAGAACCTTGGTGTCCTGTGTATTTTTAACCCCGCCGTCCCTCGCCGGACTCGGCTCCGTTAGCTGGCATCTGGAGGTTCCCACCGAGATCCGGAAAGTAGGGGTAAGCGGACGGGGCTCACCTTCTAAAGGTAGAAGGGGGAGGATTGGTTTAAAGGTAATTTAAAGAGACAGGGTACGTACCATGGGTAACTCAACAGCGAAGGTTCGTCTGGCCAACGAACTAAAAGAGCTGTTAAATACACAAGGAACAGGAATAAAAACTAAGACTACAACCGAATTCGTTGAAGTTATAGCCCAGGCTTGTCCTTGGTTTCTGACAGGAGGCTTTCTCAATAACAATGATTGGGATTTGGTTTGGCAACTGCTTCGCAGGGCTGTGTTGTCCGGAGGGGATTTTTTTGTTGTGGAAAAGTGAAAATCAAGAGAGGTGTCGCGAGCTAGCCCGAGTCAATCAGGACGCCGGCTTCCCACGGCGTAACCTCGAAATGTTAACAGGCTCGGGACAATATGCTGTCATAAATCAGCAAATTAATTATGATCCTGGGGGTCTATGCTCAGATAGCCTCAGCTGCGGTCCATGCCTGGAAAGCCCTGCCCGTTTCTAAGACTGAAGCAAAAATTTCCAAGATCTCTCAAGGGCCCTCTGAACCTTATTCGGACTTTATAGCCCACCTAATGCAGGCGGCTGGAAAAATATTCCCTAATCTGGAACAGGCTATGCCACTTATTAGACAACTGGCATATGAAAACGCTAACACTTACTGCCAAAATGCTATTAAGTCCTCCCGGGCCAAAAGTATAGATGACATGATTCGAGCATGCAAAGATATAGATGGGCCTCATATTACTGGTCAGGTTTTGGCTGCTGCCCTTAAGACTGGAATGCAAAAATCTGATAACAGGGGAACCCGCTCTAAGGGGTGTTTTAAGTGTGGGAAAGAGGGACATATAAGGAGAAACTGCCCAGAAAGGGGCGAGGGTGCTGGCAGAGGGATGCTTGGAATTTATCCTCCATGTCATAAAGGAAATCATTGGAGTAGTGAGTGCAGGTCAAAATTTGACATCCAGGGTAACCCAATACCGTCGGGAAACGGGAGCAGGGGCCCGCCCCGGGCCCCGGAAGCCAAAGTGTACGGGGCAGTGCAGGGACGAAACAGTGCCCCGGGGAGTGGGCGTCTCCGCCGCCTCCCCCTGACCAACCCCTTTCTATCCGGGAACTCCCCAGGGGAACACCGGGAAGTGCAGGATTGGACCTCAGTTCCACCTCCCGAGCAGTACTGACTCCGCAGATGGGTCCCCAGACCCTGCCAACTGGAGTCTTTGGCCCTTTGCCGGAGGGAATTGTGGGACTGATACTGGGAAGAGGCAGCACTCTGCATAAAGGGCTCAGAATTCTTACAGGTGTGGTTGATGGTGATTACCACGGGGAGTTAAAAATTGTTGCCGAGGCTACCCAAGGGATAGTTATTATTCCTCCCGGAGAACGCATAGCACAATTATTGCTGCTGTCAGCGGTGTCTCTACCCAGCTGCGCCCTACAGGCAGCCTGGGGTAATGGCAGTTTTGGTTCCACCGGCACCCCTCAAACCTTTTGGGTAGCACACTTGGACTCCCGACCACAGTTAACCATTAAAATACAGGATAAAATCTTCAAGGGGATATTAGATTCAGGAGCTGATGTCTCTGTTATCTCTAAGAAACAATGGCCATCTGCTTGGCCTCTCCAAGATCCCTCAGCTGTATTACAGGGGATTGGGCAGACGAGACCAGAAAAAAGTGCCTCCTTTCTAAAATGGAGAGATGAGGAAGGACACAGTGGTTATTTTCAGCCTTACGTAGTGGCTGGACTCCCCACAAACCTTTGGGGAAGGGACCTACTTCAACAAATGGGAGCTATCCTCACCACTCAGACCCTAAAAGGGAGTAATAAATTTGTTAATGACATGATGTTAGATATGGGATGGCTTCCCGGAAAAGGACTGGGGAAAAGACATGAGGGAAGGGCAACGCCTGTGGACCCTACAAAAGAAATTACCAGAAGTGGAGGAGATCGGAGGGGGCTAGGAAATTTATCCTAGGGGCCACTGAAATGCGGCCACGTCCTCTATCTATTATTTGGTTATCAGATGACCCTGTGTGGATAGAACAGTGGCCCCTAACTAAGGACAAATTGCAGGCCGCGACCCTTCTGGTTCAGGAACAGCTTAGGGTGGGGCATATACTGCCTTCCACTTCCCCCTGGAACACTCCTCCTATTTTTGTCATAAGAAAGGGGTCTGGAAAATGGAGGCTTCTCCAAGACCTGCGGGCTATTAATAATACCATGCAGCCCATGGGAACTTTACAGCCAGGACTACCCTTCCCCACGGCTATCCCTAAAGATTGGCATCTTATTATTTTGGACCTAAAAGATTGCTTCTTTTCTATTCCCCTGGCCCCCCAGGATTGTAAACGTTTTGTTTTCTCTTTACCTTCAATAAATTTTAGCGAACCCTATCAGCGGTTTGAATGGACTGTCTTACCTCAAGGAATGGCCAATAGCCCTACTATGTGTCAGTACTTTATAGCAAAAATTCTGCAACCCTTTAGGCAACAATTCCCAAACTTTTACCTCGTCCATTATATGGATGATGTATTGTTGGCAGGCCCTGATAGGAAAGCACTTTTCCGGTCTTATGAAGTCCTCCAGTCCCTGTTAAAGGGGGCCGGACTGATTATAGCCCCAGAGAAGGTGCAGATTCAATATCCTTATAACTACCTAGGATATACTATTAACAAGGTAGGGATCACTCCCCAGAGGCCTCAATTTCAGGTGAACCAGCTCAAAACCCTGCACCAATGGCAGACATTTCTGGGGGAAATCCAATGGCTGCGGCCTTCCCTCCATGTCCCTACTGGTGAACTTAAACCCCTGTATGACCTTTTGAGAGGAGACCCCTCACCCACCTCCCCTCGAAAACCTACTCCAGAAGCCTTGAAGGCGCTTAGATTGATAGAGACAGCCTTACAAGAGATGCAGGTGATGCAGGTGGACTACTTCCAGTCCTTGTTATTCATTGTTCTGCCATCAAAACTCACCCCGACTGGAGTCTTTTGGCAGACTGGTCCAATTTATTGGGTTCACTTACCTGCATCCCCCTCCCGGGTCTTGATACCTTTCCATGATCTGGTAATACAATTAGTTTGGAAAGCAAAATATCTAGGAGATGCCCTGTTTGGGAAAACCTTTGATGTTCTCATATTACCATATAATCAAGACATTCTTTCTAAATTAAGACAGGAACATGATCTCTGGTGTCTTTTCTTCTGTAGTTTCATGGGACAGGTTGACAATCACTACCCTAAAAGCAGGCTCCTTGAAAGTCTAAAGACATGTCCAATAATTTTCCCAAAGATCCTAAAAAAGGATCCTCTCCCAGGCGCACAAACCGTCTTCACTGACGGGGCCAAAAATGGGTTTGCTGTCGTTTCAGATGGGACCCAAGTCATCCGCAAGAAAGTGGCCAATTGTTCGGCCCAAAAAGTGGAGGTTGCAGCCTTAATATTGGCCTTACAGACCTATAGCTCGGAGCCCCTTAATGTTTTCACAGACAGTCTCTATATCGCCAGGCTCGCCTCCGCGATTGAGACGGCACCTTATATTGGAAAACAATCCACTATCATGGATCAACTACAAACAGTGCAGCTTCTTATATGGGCTAGGGCAGACCCCCTCTTCATAGGTCACATTAGAAGTCATTCCGGACTTCCAGGTCCTCTGGCAGCGGGCAACACCATGGCAGACGCTGCCACACGTGCCACTAATTTTATATATACAATAACTGAGTATGATAAGGCCCTACAACTTCATAATAAATTTCACCTAAACGCACAAACTTTGCGCTTCCGCTCAGGATGTTCCCGGGATCAAGCTTTAAAACTTGTCTCCCTATGTCCTACTTGTGCACCTTTTATCCATTCCCCTTCTCTGGGAGTCAACCCAAGGGGCCTTCAGCCAAACGACATCTGGCAAACTGATGTAACTCATATTCCTAGTTTTGGAAAACTGTCTTTTGTGCATGTCAGTATAGACACGTTCTCTGGTTTTATCTCCGCTACTTTACATTCAGGAG
The DNA here is from genome assembly GCF_021218885.2 of Marmota monax. NCBI lineage: Eukaryota > Metazoa > Chordata > Mammalia > Rodentia > Sciuridae > Marmota > Marmota monax. The sequence goes on along the minus strand of NW_026693024.1, from coordinate 242,817 downwards.
AAAAGGCTAAGGACGTGATACAGCACTATGTTAAAACCTTTTCCTTTATGGGAACCCCTCGATGTATAAAAACAGATAATGGCCCAGCTTATATTAGTTAAACCTTCCAAAAATTTTGCTCACAGTGGGATATTATACACAAAACAGGAATCCCATATAACCCCCAAGGACAGGCCATTGTTGAACGGGCCCATCAACATCTTAAAACCTATTTGCAAAAAACAAAAGAGGGGGAGATATACCAAAATTGTCAGGGACCACAAGCACTCCTAAGCATAACTCTATTCACTTTAAATTTTTTGCTCACTGACGCCGAAGGCCGTACAGCGGCGCAGCGTCACTTTTCCCCTCCCACCATACAAAAAGCACAGATAAGATGGAAGGATCTGGCTACAGGGAAGTGGCAACCCCCTGCTCCATTCTTGGCTAGAGTGAGAGGAGCTGTATGTGTCTTCCCTCCAGGGACGGAAAAACCCATTTGGATCCCGGAGTGCTGCACCAGACCGGTGAATGAAAATTCAAGACAAAATGAAGTTCCCAAGATGGCTGATCCTGCCGCTGTTGTTCCCACCCCTTCAAATGAGTGCCGAGACACACCTCATGAGCTGGACCCCACTTGTGGCATTCCTTCTGGACAGGTTTGTTGAAGGAGGGCTTGACCCTCCACCTGGGAATATTCATGAATATCTTTTTGGAGCCCCTTGTGAGTGTAAGGGAGGGCCCCGGCACTCGGCCCCCTCTGGTTATACTCAGAGCGTTGATTGTGGGACTAAAGTAGCCTACATGGCGGCTGAACTCAATCAAAACATCGGAGGATTTGAGCAACCAAAATGGGTATGTGTCAATAAGCCCGGACTTAATGTCCCCAGTTCGACTGAGACTCTTGGAAGCTGTTCCGCCACTTGTCATTACACCCCGGCAATGCACATCTCCTGTTATACATCAGCCTCAATTTGTGTTAATAATCAAGAAAACAGTATTTTGAGGCCATCCTAACTAACACCCGTGGAGAAGGGGGGACTACTTATAATTTTATTCCTTTTCTTGGTGACCGGGGAGGAGAAGGCATCACGACTCGGTTAACGGAGGCAGGATGTGAGGGCGTCATGGGTAAACCCTCCTGCTGGCCCATGCAGGCCCCCATTGGAGTCTCTGATGGAGGGGGTCCCACTGATGCTATCAAACACCTTCAGGTGATTAAGCTTTTAAAACCGGAGATCCCTAAGCCTACATACCACCCCTTGATATTGCCCAAATCCCAGCTTCCTGATTTAGATGCCAATACATTAGATATCCTAGAAACTACCTTTTCTTTACTTAACAGTTCCAATCCTACCCTTGCTGGTGATTGCTGGCTCTGCATGACAGCAGGTGCAGTCATGCCATTGGAAGTCCCCATTAATTATACCATTGATGATGACAACACATGTCAATCTGGGCTACCCTTTAAGGTGCAGCCTCTAGGTGGTTTTATGTCTTGCCTTCTGGGCATGATGCAAAATAATACCTATGATGTTGATGTTGGAGTCTCTTCCTTTGGGAACTGCTCATTAGTAAAGAATTATTCTTCACATACTCCGCCCATTTGTCCCCCTAATGGTACAGTTTTTATGTGTGGTGGAAATTTAGCTTTTCCCAGGCTCCCAGCAAATTGGACTGGCGGTTGTGTTCTGGCATTACTGCTTCCTGATATCATGATTATTTCAGGAGATGAACCCCTACCCATTCCTAGCCTAGACACCCTAGTTAGAAGACACAAGAGAGCTGTTCAGGCCTTACCACTCCTTGTTGGCCTTGGAATAACCGCTGCTGTGGGCACAGGCACAGCTGGACTAGGTACGGCTATACATTCTTATCCGTCTATCTCAGCAGGTTATAGATGATGTGCAGACCCTATCTGGCACTATTAGGGACCTACAAGACCAAATTGACTCTTTGGCAGAAGTGGTCCTCCAAAATAGGCGAGGCCTAGACTTACTGACTGCCAATCAGGGGGGAATCTGTTTAGCCTTAGGAGAAAGGTGCTGTTTCTATGCCAATAAATCAGGCATAGTTTGCACTAAAATCAAGGAGCTTCAAGAAGACCTAGAGAAAAGGAGAAAAGAATTATTCCAGAACCCTCTTTGGACTGGGATGAATGGGTTCCTGCCCTACCTTCTTCCCCTCCTGGGGCCCTTTCTGGGTCTTCTTTTGATTGCAACCTTGGGACCTTGTGTTGCAAATAGGATAACTCAATTCATTAAGGACAAGATTAACATTTTAACCTCCAAGCCAATACAGGTTCACTACCAACGCCTGGAGATGGATGACTCCGCCCACGAGGTGTACTTACGACCCATCCGGAGATGAGATGTAACTGGACAGGAGCCAATACCCGAGCCCTCCTATGTATGCCTGCTTTTGCCCAGGTCCCTAATTACCCTGCCGACTTGGTGCCGTCATCCCAGACCCTTACGTTCAGAAAGCTCCCTGGTCATAGCTATCCCACTGGCAAAGATGATGACTGGGATCCGCAGTTGTGTCCTGCTGGCCATAACATCCTAACTGAAAAGTGTCCGTTTACATAGGACAAGAGCTGATCTTGTAGTACCCAGTGACGGGCAACTTCCACGCTTGCACTGCAACCTAAGCCAGGGGAATGGGGCCTCCCCAGAGATGGGTAAGCAGTGCAGGGGCGGTGGACGACCTAAGACAGGGGCTACTTGATTCCCATTGACATGCAAAAAACAAAAAAGGGGGACTTGCTGATAGCAGGCCCGCCCTGGCCCCTGGGGACTCAACCCCCAGTTCTTTGTTATGCATGTCAATGTGGCCAGCTCACAAGGCCATGACGCGGGCTTGCAGTTCCCTGTTTATCTGCCTCGCACATATGTGTCTCGGGAACATCTTGACCTGTTCGAGCCTCCTGATAGGGGACGGTGACATGACGGTAACCCAAGGTCGCAGTTATTACTCTTCCCTCCTCACTTTTGAGTAATTTTCCGCAGCTGTTAAAAAGATATATAAAGGGAACAAATCTGGCAATAAAGCGCGCACATGCTCCCTCCTGGATGAAGAACCTTGGCGTCCTGTGTATTTTTAACCCCACCGTCCCTCGCCGGACTCGGCTCCGTTAGCCGGCATCATTTATATGAATGTATTTGTGCAAATATGAATGAAAACACATGAACATATGGGAGCTGACACAGGGGAGAAAAAGACAATTCAATTAATTTATTTTTGTAAACATAGTGCTGCATGGAGAATTCATAGATGGTATATTGTGATACATATACAAGTTTAACATTGAAAATTTAAAATAAAATTCAAAATACATTTTAAAAACATATTCATACTTGGGTTTAGGTCACATTTGTTTTAGATATAGATGTATGTTAAGGATAATATCAAATTTTGTACTGAGTTAGTGTTACTGTGAGAGAATTAAGATTAAAGTGGGGAAATATAAATATTCATAAGAATGCATTTGTTAATATATATGTATATATTTGTGAAAATGTATATATATTTGTGAAAAAAAAATATAGAAACTGACCAAGGGAAGAGTAAATCATGAGTCCTATGAAAATACATTGCAAATTGGAGAGGCTTGGAAGAATTCTAAGATATATTGTGATATGTATGCAAATTTTACATTGAAAATAAAAATATATGTAAAAAAAACTTCAAATTCATATTTGTGTACATAAATTTAAGTCAAATTCTTTTCAGATATCAATATATGGAAAGGGTAATATAACATTTTTTGAAGAACTGGGGTTAAGCATAGAGAAATATGGGTAATATGGGGAAATATGAATATTCATAAAAAACTATTTGTGAAAATATGCTTGAGAAGAAATATAAATATGCAGGAACTGACACAGGTAAGAGTGAAATGTGAGTCTTAAAATAAATATTTTGTAAATATAGGCACTCAGATGAATTCTTTATATGATATATTCTGATATGTATGAAAAATTAACATTTAAAATATAAAATAAATGCCAAAATGCACTTTAAAAATTATATTCTTGTGCATGGGTTTAAGTCAAATTCAGTTTATATTTAGAGATATAGAAACTATAATATCAAAGTTTGTACTGAGCTAGGGTTAGGGTTATAGGTTAAAATTAATATGAGGAAATATGAATATTATTAAAATGTATTCATGAAAAAATGGGTAAAAATGCATATACATGTACAGATCAGACACAGGAAAACATAAAGAGTTAGAACAATAAATATATACTTTGTAAATTTGGGACACATGTTTGATTCCTATATATGATATATTGTGATATATATATATATATATATATATATATATATATATATATATATATATATATATATATGCAAAATTAATATCGGAAATTGAGAACAGAAGTCAAAATACACTTTCAAATTTATATTTGTTTACAAGATTTAAGTCATATTAGGTTAATACATAGAGGTATGAAAAATGTAATATCAAATTTTATAATGAGCTAGAGTTATTGTTAGAGAATAAAGATTAATATGAGAAAATATGAGTATTCAAAAGAATGTACATGTGGCAATATATGTGAACACATATAAATATACAAGATCTGACACAAGAAAAAGTTAAATGTGAGTGCTATAAATATAAATATTGTAAATATGAGGAGTTAAGAATGAATCCTATATATTATATATTCTGATATTTACACAAATGTAATATAGAAAATTGAAAATAGATATCAAAATGGACTTTAAAATTCGTATTTGTGTACATTTATTGAAGTCACATTAGGTTTAGATATAAAGTTATTGAAAGAGTAATATCAAATTTATACTGAGCTAGGGTTATGGTTAGATTATTAAGATGAATGTGGGGGAAATATGAATACTCTTAAGAAAGTATTTGTGAAAATATATGTGAACACTCATATAAATATACAAGATATGAAACAGGGAAGATTAAAATGTGAATCCTACAAATAAGTATTTTGTAAATATAGGGGCACATGGTGATATATATAGAAATTTAACATTGAACATAGAAAATAAATATCAAAATATACTCTACATTTTATATTTGTGCACATGGATTTAAGACACATTTTATTCACATTTAGAGCAATGGAAAGCATAATATAATATTGTTCTGAGCTAGGGTAGGGTTAGGGATTAAGATTAATATTGGGTAATATGAATATTCATTAGAATGTATTTGTGAAAATATGCATAAAACATATGTAAATATAATGGGTCTGAAACAGGGAAGATAAAATGTTAGTCCTATTAATTTACCTTTGTAAACATAGGGATGCATGGAGGAGTCCTATATATGCTATATTGTGATATATATGCAAATTTAACATTGAACATTGAAAATAGAAGCAAAAATACACTTTAAATTTATATTCACATACATGGATTTAAGTCACATTAGGGTTAAATATACATGTAAGGAAAGGGAGATATCAAATTTTGTACTGAGCTAGGTTTAGGATGAGAGAATTAAAAGTGAAGAAATATAAATATTCATAAGAATGTAATTGTAAAAATATGTGTGAAAACATATAAATATACAGACTCTTACATAAAAAAAGACTAAAGTGTTAGGCTACAAAATACATATATTGCAAAGATGGGGAGGTATCAAAGATTCCTGTATAAGATACATTGTGATATGAATTCAATCACATACATTGAAATATTGAAAATAGAAAATATATATCAAAATAAAAATTCAAATTTATATTTGTGTACACGGATTTCAGTCACATTAGGATTAAATGTAGAGTTATGGAAAGAGTAATATCAAATTTTGTAATGAGCTTGGGTTATAGTTAAATAATTAACATTTATGTGGGAAAATGTTTATATACACAAGAGTCTACTTGTGAAAATATGTGTGAAGACATATATAACATAAAAAAAATTGACACAGGGAAAAGTAAAGCATGAATCTAACATACTTCTGTAAAATTTGAGATGAAATGATGAATCCTATTTATATATTAATAGTGAAAATAAAAAATGAATGTCAATGTACATTTTAAAATTCATATTTTTGTACATAGATTTAAGTCACATAAGGTTTAGATATATAAGTAGGAATAGTGTATTATCATATTATCAACTGAACTAGGGGTTGAATTAGAGAATTAAGATTAATATGGAAAAATATGAATAATCATTGGAATGTACTGATGAATATATGTTTGAAAAATATATAAAGAATCTGACAAAGAAAGAGTAAAGTGTGAGTTCTATGGGTATATATTGGGAAATCATGGATGAATACTATATATATATATATATATATATATATATATATATATATATATATATATATATATATTATATAGTATTATATATATAATACTATATATATATTATATGTATATATAGTATGTATGTGTGTGTATGTGTATATATATATAGTATTATATATATATATCATAGTATTATATATATATATATACACATACACACATACATACTATATATATATATATACTGTGTAATACATGCAAATGTAACAATGAAAATTGAAAATAAAAGTCTAAATAGACTTTAAAATTTGTATTTCTGTAATTAGATTTTACTCAAATTTGGTCTATATATAGAGGTATGCAAAAGTAATATCAAATTATGATTTGAGATAGGGTAAGCATTAGAATATTAAGATTAATATGGGTAAATATTAACATATATAGGAATGTACATTTAATAATATGTACAAAAGCATATATAAGAATATAAAATCTGATACAGAGAAAATTAAAGCATGAGTCATATGAGTATACTTTTGTAAATATGGGAATGCAAGGATGAATCCTATATATAATATGCAGTAATACGTATGAAAATTTAACACAGAAAATTGAAAAGGGAATCAAAATACAATTTAAAATTTATATTGGTGAACATGGATGTACCTCAAATTACATTTAAAGATATATTTATTGAAAGTGTCCATTTGATTCAAATGTATTATATGTCAAGATCATTGTATTGTCATGTGCAACTAATAAAAAAAGAAAAAAAAAGAGAAAAGGTTAGATCAAATTTTGTATTGAGCTAGGACTATTTTTTAGAGAATTAAGATGAATATGGGGTAATATGAATATTCATGATAATGTACTTGTAAAATATGTTTAAAGCATATAAGAATATACAGAATTTGACACAGGGAATCTAAATTGTGAGCCTTATGAATATACATTTTGTAGATATAGGGACTCATGGATGAATAGTACATTTGATAAATTGTTATATGTATGCAAATGTAACATTGAAATTTGAAAATATAAGTCAAAATACCCTTTAAAATTTATATTGTTGTACGTAGACTTAAGTAAATTATGTTTAGATATAGAATTATGAAAAAGGTAATTTCAATTTATGTTTATCATTAGGGATAAAGTTAGAGATTTAAGCTTAATATAGGGAATTATAAATATTTATAAGAATGCAATTGTGAAAATATGTGTGGAAACATAAAATATTTAGGATATAACAGAGGGCAGAGTAAATTATGAGTCTTTAGAATATACTTTTGTGAATATGGGGACACATGGATGAATTCTACATATGATAGATTGTGATATGTATGCAAATTTAACATTGAAAATTGAAAACAGAAGTAAAAATACACATTAAAATTCATATTCATGCACATGGATTTAAATCATATTAGGTTTAGATATAGAGGTATGAAAACTTAATATTAAGTTTTGCATTTAACTAGAGATAGGGTTAGAGAATTAATATTAATATAAGGAAAGGTTAGGGTTATATTCATCAGAATGTACTTGTGAAAATATGTGTGAAAAAATATAAAAATATATATTATCTGACACAGGAAATAGGAAATATGAATCCTATGAATATATATTTTGTGAACAAGGGATGTATGGATGAATCTTATATATGATGTCGTTTGATATGTATGCAAATTGAATGTTAAAAATAGAAAATAAATGTCAAAATACACTTTAAGTTCATATTCATGTACATTAATTTAAATCACCTTAGTTTTAGGTATGGAGGTTTGGAAAGGATAATATTGAATTTTCTACTGAGCTATGATTAGGGTAGGATAATTAAGATTAATATGGGGAAATATGAATGTTCATAATAATGTGCTTGTGAAAATATGTGTGAAAACATATAAGAATACAGAGGATGAGACACAGGGAAGAGTACAAAGTGAGTCCTATGAATATGCATTTTGTAAATATTGGGGCACCTGGATGGATCCTATAGATGACATATTGTGATATTTATGCATATTTAACATTGAAAATAAACAATAGAAGTCAAAATACATTTTCAAATTTATATTGTGTACATGGATTTTAGTCACAATGAGTTTAGAGAAAGACGTGAGGAAAGGGTAATATCAAATTTTGCTCTAGCTAGGATTATGTTAGATAATTAGGATTAATATGGATACATATGAATATTCATAATAATGTACTTGTGACAATATGTGGAAAAATATAAACACACAGGGTGTGACACAGGAAAGAGTAAATATAAGTCCTATGAATGTATATTTTGTTAACAAGGGCATGCTTGAATGAATCCTAAATATGATATATTGTGATATGAATGCATCTTTAACATTGAAAATTTATAATAGTGGACTAAATCCACTTTAAAATGCATATTAGTGTATGTAGATTTATGTGAAATTAGGTTTAGCTATAGAGTATCAAAAATGTCAACTTATGTTTTGATATACAGTTAGAATTAGAGAATTAAGATTAATATGGGGAAATATGAAAATTCATAAGAATGCACTTGTGAACATATGTGTGAAAACATACATAAATATACAGGGACTGACAGGAATGAGTAAATTGTGAGGCTTATGAATATATATTTTGTAAATATGTGATGCATGGATGAAACCTATAGGTGATATACTATGATATGTACAATAATTTAACTTTGAAAACACAAAGCAAATGTCAAAATACACTTTAAATTTTATACTGTGTACATGGATTTATGTCAAATTAGGTTTATATAGAGAGTTATGGAAAAGGTAATATCAAATTTTGTACTAAGCTAGTATTAGGGTTAGAGAATTAAGATTAATATGGGTAAATATGAATATTCATAAGAGTGTATTTGTCAAAAATAACTGGAAAAACATATACAAAGACATAGGGTGTTATTAATATACATTTTAAAATATAGAGACATATGGATGAATCCTATCTATGATATATTGTGATATGTATACAAACTTGACATTGAAATTAAAAATAGAACTCAAAATACACATAAATATCTGTATTCATATACATTGACATAATCACATTAAATTTAGATATAGAGGTATGGAAAGGTTACTATCAAATTTTATACTGATCTAGGGTTAAGTTTAGAGAATTAAGATTAATATAGGGAAATATGAATATTCATGATAATGTACTTATAAACATATGTGTAAAAACGTCTAAATATACAGGGACTGACAGGAAAGAGTAAATTGTGAGGTCTAAAAATGTATATTTTTTTAAATATGGAGATGCCTGGATGAATTATATATATGATATGTTTGATGTGTATTTAAATTTAATTTTGAAAATAGAAAATAAATGTCAATATACACTTTAAAATTTATATTTGTGTGCATGGATTTACATCACATTAAGTTTAGATATAGAGGTATGTAAATTGTAATATCATTTTGAACTGAGATAGGGTTAGTGTAACAGAATTAAGATTAATTTGGAGAAATATGAATATTTATTATAATGTACTTGTGAATATATTAGTGAAAAAATGTATATATACATATATAAAGTATCTGACAAAGAGAAGAATGAAGTTTGAGTTCTATGGATATATATTTTGTAAAGGTGGGGACGCATGGATGAATCCTATATACAATATATTGTGTAATGCATGCAAATTTAACATTGAATATTGAAAAGAGAAGTCAATATACACTTTAACATTTATATTCATGTACATGGATTTAAGTCAAATTAGGTCTAGATATAGAGGTATGGTATAGGTTATATCAAATTATGTTTTGAGATAGACAGATTTACAAGATTAATATTAATATGAGGAAATATGAATATTCATATGAATGTACTTTTGAAAATATATGTGAAAAATATGTAAGTATTACAAAATATGACACACAGTAGATTAATGTGTTAGTCCTATGAATATACTTTTGTAAATATGGGGATGCAAGGATGAATCCTATATATGATATATAGTGATATGTATAAAAATTACATTGAAAATTGAAAATAGAAGTCAAAATACAATTCAAAATTCATATTCATGTTCATCAATTTTAAGTCACATTAAGTTTAGATATACAGGTTTGGAAACAGTAATATCAACTTTTGTACTGAGTAGGGTAAGCATTAGAGAATTAAGATTAATATTCATGAGAATGTACTTGTGAAAATATATATTAAAGTCTATATAAATATAGACAATCAGACACAGGGAAGAGTAAATGTGAGTCCCATGAATTTATATTTTGTAAATAGGGGTACACATGGATAAATGATATATATGAAAATTGTTATGTGTATGCAAATTTAACATTAAAAATTGAAAATAGTTGTTAAAATAGGCATGAATTACAACATTCAAGATTCTGGATTTCTCTCCATTTTAGACAAATGATCTGAAATCCTCTCATAACCTTGAATTTAAAGGAAAAAAAAACCTGTTATGGTGGGACAAGTTTTAAAAGAAGTTGCATTGGCCAGGTGCAATGATGTGCTAACATAATCCCAAAGACTTGGGAACCTGCAGAGGATCATAAATTCAAGGGTGGGCCCAGAAAAATAAAAAGAGTTAGGGATGTGGCTATCTCAGTGGTAAATTACCCCAGGGATCAATTTCCAGCATTAAAAACAAAAAAGCAAGAAAAAGCTGCTATATTGAACCAATCATTGGTTCCTTTCAATTCAAGGTAGTATAGAGTCTTCTAGTGATATCTCATGTAAAATGACACTAGCTCTTCAATCTATTGGCCACTGATATTAGGCAAGTCCTTCTATCATAATGATAAATCATTTTCTTTTGTAAAGTGAATAGGGATTACTACATTTGTGCCAGGTAGAGCACAGTTTTATTCAGCTTTTGTCCAGTAAATGTGCCTGTAAATTCCACAGCTGTATAGTATAGAAATGAAAGGCATGATATCATTTTAAAAGGCCATCTTCTAAAAGGCAAACTATCTTTACTTACTTTATTGTTAGACTGAAAGATGAAGGATTTTTATCCACTATTGTTTCTATAAATCGGTATTTTTCTGATTTATTATTATAGAAAGAAATTTGGAGAAAGAAAAGTTTTATTTTAAAAAGAATATGAAATAAGTGATCTCATCTTTAAATTCAATGTCAAGTTCTTAAACTTGAAGTGGATGAATTGGCAAGCTTCTGTCTTGACATGATTGAGTCAAGCACTATAACCTGCTAAGAGGACTATCTAGAAAATATTTTACAGTTGGGTTATTTTATTGGTGATTAATAACTATTAATAACCACATCCATGGAAGATGCTTGTGGTGCCATTCACTGAATTAGAAAATGCTTGCAAACTGTTTTGGGTACATTTAAATATATTTCAAGTCACACATGAGAGTATATCAATCTGACAATGCAAAAAGTAGATCTCTTGAAATTAAAAAAATTCATTACAGGTATGAAACCCAGCCCAAATTTAAATATTTTATTTAGAGACAGGGTCTCACTGAGTTGTTTAGAACCTCTTCAATTGCTGAGGCTGGCTTTGAACTCACAATCCTCTTGGCTCAGCCTCTGGCATTACAGGCATGGACCACCTTGCCCACCTTTGTGGTGTAGATTTTTGTTATTCCAAGTGTGCTGCATGGGCCAACAGCATACTGTAATCTGGGGGATCATCAGACATACAGAATCTCAGGTTCAATCCTCAAGTCTACTGAATCAGGATAAGATTTTTTCAAGAGTTCCTGATTTGTACATTAAACTCCAAGGAATGCTGGTGTGGAATATGTAATTTCTAGAAACAGACTCAAACTCAATTATTTTTCTTACTGTGTGGCACTGAGCAGGAAATTAAATCTCTTAGTGCTATTTTCTCATCTGTCAAATGTGAATAATAGTAGTAATTAGAACGTATGGATTTCTTATGAATCAAGTAAATAAATGCAAATGGGGTCAGTATGTTGCCAGGTACCTGGTAGCACTCAGTTAATGCTTCTTTTGTTTTTGTGTTGGGCATTGAGTTCAGAGGAGTTTAACCACTGAGCCACATCCCTATCCATTTTTATACTTTATTTAGAGACAGGGTCTCACCAAATTGCTGAGGCTGGCTTTGAAGTTGTGATCCTCCTTCCTGAGCCTCCCAAACTTCTGGGATTACAGGTCCATGCCACTACATTGGGCACTCAGTAAATGCTTTATATATTTATGTTTTTTGCTCTAATTCTCTGACAAGATACAAGCCATATTCTGCCGCAGTCTGGCTGGGCACAATCAGGAGCCACTTGTCAAAAGAAACTAACTTTATTTTTAGAACCACACATGCCAAACAAAACAGCTCCTCAGGAAAAACCCTCAGAGCCCCAACTGCCACCACCGGCTTCCCACAAGCCTCTCCCTCAACCACAAGCCTCTCCACCCCCCCATCCTCCTGCTCTTGAGGCCGATTGGCTGGGTTGTGTGGGCGGAGCCAAAAAAGTCCCCCAATGAGCAGCTCTGTGGTCTGAAAGGGCAGGGAAACAGCCCAATGAGCATCACCGCAGAGGAGCCAATCTGAAAGGGCGGGGAAACAGCTCAATGAGCATCTCCAATGAGCATCACTGCAGAGGAGCCAATCAGCTAGATGTTGCTGGGGCCACTGTGAGCCAATCATCAGCTGGCAGCTGGAAGTTTGCTGGCAGCTGGAAGTTTGCTGGGGCCCCTTCGGCTGTGGCTCTCAACATCTCCCCCTCTCTGTTTAAACAACAAGCATGTGGCTTAGGGACCGTGCCTGCCTTAGGTTGTCCAATAGTACATATGGTCCTTACCCGTTAGGTTGGCACCATTGCAATTGGATCTTACCCATCACTGACTACTGGTCCAGTATACAGCCACACCTGTGGAGAGGTCTTTGTAGCTGAACGATCATGACAAGCAGAAGGGAGGAAGATACACCAAGCCAATTGACGGCTCCTTTTGGAAAAATTGTACCACCGATGACATCATCAGCAAAAATACCCCAACACTACCACAAGTCGCTGCACCAACAGATAGTTCACAATGCATACAGGTGAGTTCACAATGTGTCCAGGCAAGTTCTGCAAGCAGTTCAGTGATGGTTATTGCAGAAGCTGTAGATTGGTTTTATCTTTGTCTTCACCAGCACTGGGATGAAGATAGGAATACTGGCAATAATGGCTAAAGAAAAAATTATGTAACATTCCAGAAGGCACTAAAAGAAAACAATTTTCTTAATAATTTACATTGTCTTCACCAGCACTGGGATGAAGATAGGAATTCTGGCAATAATGGCTAAAGAAAAAAATATGTAACATTCCAGAAGGCACTAAAAGAAAACAATTTTCTTAATAATTTACATTGTCTTTAAGAGAATTATTAAATATAATGAAAAGGAAAGGTGAAAGTAAACAAACAGATCTGTTAACCTCCTTTTTTGTTTACATATTAAAACAATCCTTAACAGTTGTTTACCCAATTTAAATTAAACCATTTAAATCACGTGAATAAAAAAAATATATCTGGATCCATTTTTTCATGAGCGCTCATCATATATGATATATGGACATACGTACATTCAAACATATAACACAAAACACAAGTGTGCACACCTAATATAATACATACAACACATAACCTAATAGTAAAGGCCTTATAACTTTTTACAGGTGAAATCTCCATTGCAATGTTTAAAAACTCTATAGTCAAAAAATAGAACTGAGCAGCAAAACATTAACCTAGGTCTGTATGAGCTCAAAAAACAAAATAGAATGTGGGAAAGGGCAATAATAAAATAGATATTGAAAAAAAGCATCCTGGTTCTATCGCAGATGTAAGGATAGCCAAACTGGAGTTTTGGATATCAGCTGTTATGGACTTGAGTCAAATCATCTTTTTTTGGTCTGTAGAAATCGCTTTAGTTAATCTCTCTGGAATCCAAATCGGCTGCTGTTCTCCCTGTGGATACACACAAACAGGCCCCTGACTCCAGACAATTACTGGGTCAGGACCTTTCCATTGTCCTGTTAGAATATCCTTCCAAAGTACCTTGGGCTTATGCACATTGTTTGGACACATATGCCTTTCCACAGCACTAAGTCCTGATGAATCCAAATTTAAAAAGTTTAGAGTAAAAAGGGTTATTTTAAGTTTATCTTTGGGGAATATATACCCCTTCCCAATTCCGTCTTTTTGCTTTAATAAGTACATTTTAATAGTTTGATGAGCTCTTTCAGCTATGCCTTGTCCCTGTGGCTTGTATGGGATTCCTGTTATATGAGTAATGCCAAATGATGAGCAAAATAGTTTAAAAGAGGTAGAAGTATAACCAGGGGCATTATCTGTTTTTAACTGTTTTGGAACACCCACAGTGGCAAAATTTTGTAAGCAATGAGCTATAACATCTTTAGTTTTTTCTCCGGCACGAAGGGAGCCCATCAAAAATCCAGAGGAAGTATCAACTGTAACATGCAAATATTTTAATTTTCCAAATTCTGGCAAGTGTGTGACGTCCATTTGCCAAATATGGTTAGGTATCAATCCTCTAGGATTGACTCCAAGATTAACTTGTGGTAAAGAGGTCATACAATTTTGACATTGTTTTATTATTTGTCTAGATTGTTCCTTAGTTATTTTAAAATGCTTTTGTAAAGTATTAGCATTGACATGGAACCTTTTATGAAAATTTATAGCTTCTTCTAGTGTAGAGAAAATATGTATGTCATGTGTAGTTTTATCTGCTAAATCATTGCCCAAACTAAGGGCTCCAGGCAATCCTGTATGTGCCCTGATATGTCCTATAAAGAATGGATCTTTTCTGTCCCAGATTAGACTTTGTATAGTGGAAAGCAAAGAGAAAACAGTAGAGGAAGGTTAAATCCTACCAGCATCTTCAAGGGATACTATAGCGTTAACTATATACTGACTATCGGAAAATAAATTAAATACAGAATCTTTAAACATCACAAAAGCTTGTAATACTGAATTAAGCTCTACCTTTTGAGCGGATTGTTTGGGTACTAAAAATGTAAAAGTTTGATCAGGTGTAACTATTGCTGCTGTACCATTATTTGATCCATCAGTGAATATATTTGGAGCATTCATGATAGGTGTTTTTCTTGTCATTTTTGGAAAAATTACAGGATGCAATGACCAAAAAGACAATAAAGGATTAGATGGTAAGTGGTTATCAAATGAAACATTAGATTTGCACATGATTATTGCCAAAGTATTTAACTCATTAGCTAACTCATCAATTTGATTCATAGTATATGGAGTAATAATTTTATTGGGAGAAATTCCAACACTCCCTTTGCTGCTTTTATTCCTTTGAGTATTAATTGTCCTACAGCCTCAGGATACCTAGTAAGGATAGTGTTAGGAGAATAAGATAAATGTATCCATAATAATGGACCTTCTTGCCAAAATACTCCTGTAGGAATATTTTATGTTGGTAGTACAATAAATAATAAAGGCAAACATATCAATTCTATCCAAATGCATATTTTCCATATATGTTTCAATGATTTTTAATGCCTTTCTTGCTTCAGGCGTTAACATTCAGGGTGAATTTGGATCTGATGGACCTTTTAGGATATCAAATAAAGGTCCCAACTCTCCTGTTGGTATACCTAAATAAGGCCTTATCCAATTTATGTCTCCTAATAACTTTTGAAATTCGTTAAGTGATTTGAGTTGATCTACTCGTATTTGAATTTTTGGTGGAGGGACCATGGTTGAGGATAATAGAACTCCTAAATAATTAATTGGAAAATTTAATTGTACTTTATCTATTGCTATCTCTAGATTATAATTTTTTAATAAGTTTGTAAGTGTGGCATAACATTCTAGCAATGTGTTTTTAGCTTTGTGTGCTAATAATACATCATCCATATAGTGAGATATTTGTAGTTCAGCATTTTGATTTCTAAGTGGCTGGATTACTTTGTTAACATAAATTTGACACATAGTTGGGCTGTTAGCCATCCCTTGAGGGAGTACTTTCCATTCATATCTCTGATCAGGACCTTCATGATTCAGTGTAGGGATAGTAAATGCAAAACGTGGACTATCCTCAGGATGAATTGGAATTGAAAAAAAAAACCAATCTTTAATATCTATAACTAAAACATACCAGGTTTTTGGCAAAGCAGACAATTGAGGAATCCCTGATTGAGCAGGTCCCATAATAACCATCTCATTATTAATGTCTCTTAAATCTTGCAATAATCTCCATTTACCAGATTTCTTTTTGATGACAAAAATGGGAGTATTATGGGGAGATACAGAAGGTTGTATATGTCCTTCTGCTAATTGTTGTTTGACCAGGTCATGGGCTGCTTGTATCTTTTCTTTAGTCAGGGGCCACTGAGGAACCCATACTGGTCTTTCTGATTTCCAAGTAATTTTTATTGTCTCAGTGGCCCTTTCTGAAAATCCAACCCATGTCTCTCTGTTCCTTGATCTATTTGTATTGGCGCTGCTATACCCTGTTCTTGTTTTTCTAGTCTTTTTCCTTTCCTAAAACCTTGTCTAGTCATAATAGTGGGTGCATTTTGGTTGATGTTATTTGTTAATGTCAAACCTAATTGATCTAGGACATCTCGTCCCCATAAATTTATGGGAAGATGATCCAATACATATGGCTGTATAGTTCCTTCACATCCTTCAGGATACTTCCAATCTAATACCATTGCACTTCTATGGGGATTAGTTGCCACTCCTAGGCCTCGAAGCATTTGAGTGGCTTGTTGTAATGGCCAATGTTTTGGCCATTCTTGATGAGAGATGATGCTAAGGTCTGCACCTGTATCCAATAGCCCATTAAATTCATGTCCTTGAATATTTAGTTTTAGCATGGGGCGAGAATCTAAATTTAAAGAAAGCATAGCCCAATCTACACCTGTGGAGCCTAATCCCTTGGAACCTCTTTCTACAGTACAACTGGAAAATTTATCATGTAGGCTGGGTATTATTAGTAACTGTGCTATTCTATCTCCTGGTGAAATTACTGATATACCCTTTGGAGAACTGGCTATAATTTTTATTTCACCTTCATATTCAGGATCAATTACCCCAGGACTTATCATAAGTCCTTTTAGAATAGAAGAGCTGTGTACCAATAATAAGCCTACTGTTCCTTTGGGAAGAGGTAATTTTACCCCTGTGGGAATGATTTGAACTCCCATCTCTGGAGTTAGTACTGATCTGGCGGAGGCGCAGATGTCCAACCCTGTGCTCCCTCTGGTTTGTCTGATGAGGGATCTGATGGACAATGTGTCCTGGGCACTACCCTGATGGGGTTGCTGGGTTCCTCCAGTGCTCTGTATATTTGTGGTTTTGGGCCCCGGATCATTGGGCCCACCTGTCCATTTTTTTGGCAACAGAGCCTGATGCCTTTCTCCACGATATCGTGGATAAACACCTGGTCCTTGTTCATTTTTTGATAATGGAGTACCCCCTATGGTAAATTGACTTGTGGTCCCTTACAGGGAAGCAGGAGAAGAATACTAAGGGCATTTGAGGCTAAATTTTGGCTAACATTACCTCCAAACATCTAAGGCAGATCAGAACTTGGGACACTGTATACTCAGGTCAATGGCTTTCTGGGCCTGGACAGAAAAGTAGGAAATGGCCTTGGTAGGCAGAGCCCAACATGCCTGCTCTTTATTGAATGGTTATTGAGAGCTACCTGGGCCAGGAAACCTTTCACCCAAATTTGAAGAGTTGCAAATGCACTAGCTTCATTTAAGTAGCCATTGGGTGCTCATATCATCCTCCAGAAAGAAAGAAAGCAGCATGGAGATACCTGTAGTGAGAGTATAAAGAGGAGCTGAAGGAAGGGGGGGGTAGGGATCCTCCTGAAAGTTTTGCTATGCTCATGCATTAGAGGCAGCACCTTTGCATTCAACTCAGTTTTTGACTGTTAAGACTCCTTATTAATTATTTTATCTCTGACAAACAAACTTTTAGCTGCAAGATTGTACAATGCTTCCAAAACATATTCAGATACCAGATTGTTACAGTAAAACAGCAGTAACAAAGACACATTTACATCTATATGTTGCCCATTCAGCCAAGATCATTCCCAAGAAACAATCTATAATACCAACACATTATTGCCCATGTCTTAAAGGTCCAGAAACA
The DNA here is from genome assembly GCF_021218885.2 of Marmota monax. Taxonomy (NCBI): domain Eukaryota; kingdom Metazoa; phylum Chordata; class Mammalia; order Rodentia; family Sciuridae; genus Marmota; species Marmota monax. Next base: position 224,479 of record NW_026693024.1, on the reverse strand, counting down.
GATGTAAACAAAGACACAATGACAGACAGAAAGGAGCTCCAAACTATGGCTGACAGACAGAAACCTTTAAAAGAGACAGATCAGATAAGGGAAAAATCTCCCCAAGTTATGAAGTCACATTTAATTATGATTTCTACACAAGTGGCACCATAGATGTCCCCACGAGTGGACCAGATGTTCTCACAGAGGGGCAAACTGAAGTGTAAAATCAAGGGTCTTGGTGTGGTGACTTTACTGCTTTCAGTTTCCCCCTTTGTAAAGTAGACAGAGATGAAGCAATCCTTACAGTGTAGGGAAGGAAGGTGGGAGTTCCCCCAAAGAAAAGGGGGCTTCAGTAGCTGCTGGGAGACCAGCTCCTCTGGTTCAGTTCGACCCCAGGCAGGCTCACGTATCTCCTAAATTTCCAGTAGTCAATTCTCAAAAAGTTCATCTTATATCCTTGGCATGCAGTTGCTTGGAGTACTAGGCTTCCCCAAGAAAGCAGAGTGAGGGCTTCTCTGGAGTCCCCTCTGGGGTATCAAAATGTGTAACTGAAAGTTTGGTTGCAGTCCTCAAAGCCAATTAATGCCAAATTAATAATGAGGACAAGATTTTGAGAAAAAGGAAGAAGGAGGTTTATTGCTTTGCTAACAAAGGAGAAACACAGGGTCTCCCATCCCAAAGGTTGAGACTCTCTTGATCTGGAGGGATAAGGGGGTTTAAAGAAATTTTTCAAGAGTTAATTTTAGTAGGGGTTCCCAGGGTGCCTGAGGCCCGGTTAGGATTCACTTGTTAATTTGGGAGATATTCATTTTCTAGATCTCCAGCAGGCATTTTTCCTTGCAGTGGGTGTACTCAAGGAAGCCAACTAGGGGAATAAAAGTAAATGTTGCTTTCCTAATCCTAGTTAACACAGGAGAGTAAAGTTTATCAAGGTTTCTTGAAACACAGCTCAAAGTGGTGTCAGGTGTCATGACTTCGTGACAAGATGGTTCCCAATATTAAGAGGGAATTAGTCTGGGTTTATCAGATTCACTTGTTAATTTGGCAGGTATTCACTTCCCAGATCCTCAGCAGGAATCTTCTTCCAGTAGTGGGTGCTGTTCAAGGGCAATTAACTAAGGGAAGAAAAGATAACAGTGTCTTCCCAATCTTGTTAGGAGGGGAGAGAGGAAAAGAGAAAAAACAAACCCATTTATTTAAAGTAAGCCTTAGAACAAAGAGGGCTACATTCAGAAGGTGAAAGGACCACTGTTGAAGAGTATCAAGATGCACAATGGAAATGTCTCTGTCTTTGCTCTGGGAAGATAATTGTAAGCAGAAACAATGGATGCAGATCTCAACAGATTCAGTGAAGCCGTTCACTCATTCACACACTCTGGCACCATAGGGGCTTATATTCTGAATGCAAAAATGGCCATTGGTTACAGAGGGGATTTTTCATTTATAGGGTATAATGAAGGTTTTATAATCATTGGAAACTGTGGTTGTGCCATTTGGACAGTCAGGGGCTAGATGTGTAGGTTAAAACTTTAACTCAGAAAAGCAGTTTTAAAAAGGTTGAAACTCATTATTACTTGGAGAGATGGGAGACCAGATCCTGAGGAATGAGTACTTAATTTTTTCCCATTGGTTTTCTTTCCCTGGGATTTATTATCTCCAGGAGTTTCAATATTTTCTGTGTCTCCATTTAGGAATAATTTGCAATGGGGGAAGGTCAAAGGCCAGAACCTAGCATTCAGTATCTGCCTCTTTCCTTCAGGGAACATTTTTTTAGGGAAAGAATTTACTGGTAGGTTAATACTTAGCTTGTTTCACCTTCCTCCTCTAAAGCTGCACATTCTCTCTGCTTTTCTATTGGGGCTGTTCTGTAGGAATATTAATGTCCATAACACTTGAATAATGCCAACTGTTCTTTGACTGAGACTTGGCCTACATGACTGGCTATTTAATTCTGCAGTCTGTCTCCAGATATTATTACCAAAAGCTTGGTCCATGTTCTTGATGCCAAATTAACAGGTAGGATACAAGTTTGAAAACAAGGAACAAGAAGGTTTATTGTTTTTCTAGCAAAGGAGAAATGCAGAGAACTCTGGTTCAAAGTCTGTGATTCTGCCCCTCCAGGAGAACAGAGGGCTTTTTAAGAAGTGATGTATTTCAGGCATTTCTCATAGAGGTTGTGATTTATTTGTTAATTTGGGAGATAGCAATTCTTCTGGGGCCATCCCTGAAGGCTGAATTTCTTGGTTCCTGAAATAGGTCTGTGCTTAAACACCAGTAGTTGAGCCTAAGATGAGCAAAACAATATAATCCTGTACCCTGTCCCCAGATTAGGGATGGGGAGAAAGAAAAGAAGAAAACAAAAACATGTTCACTTTACAATGAGCCATATTGCAGCAAAGGCTGTATTTAAAAGGTGAAGAGGAGCACTGTTAAAGTATCTTATGCCCCCTTATATCATGTTACTTTGAGATAATTAGATATCTCACCAAGCACAGGCTTCTGAGGTTCTACCTCAGGCCAATCATCCTCTGAATTAGTGACTCCATTATGTCCAATGTCCAATGCTAGGGAATTTTAGTATGCAGTAGCTACAAGATTTAGAGTGTATGCAAATAGAATGTCTCCTTTTGTGTTTTTTGGAAATTATTCAGAATCTGATTCACTATAGCATAAATAAATATTTAAAATTATTTTCTTATTTGTCCCTACTGTATATAAAACAAAAAATCATATATATTGTTATTCCTACTTATAGATATAAAAATTTAATTTGAGAAAAGTTATCATTTCTGGAAACACAATTCTTGAGTGCCACAGCCATTACATAGGTGACTGTCCAGTGAAGAAATTATTACCAAAAGTTTGATCCTAACCCAGATGCCAATCCTATAAGGATATCAGGGTTTTGAGAAAAAACTAAAACAAAAAACTTTTATTGGTGTGCTAGCAAAAGAGAAACACAAGGGACTTTTGTTCCAGAGTCTGTGGTTCTGCCCTTCTGGGAAGAGAGGGCATTTAAAGAAGCAAATTCAAGACTTTATTCCAGGGGTTCCCCCAGAGGGGGTCCCAAGTGTTCCATGAAGATGTGTTAATTTGACTTTTTCTTCCTGTGGAGGACAGATAATTTAAGTTAATATGCTCTCGGCCCCCAGGTTTGGAAGAGGGAGATGGAGAAGAGGAAAAGAAAAAAAAAAACAGGACCCTTTTACAATAAGAAGCAAAATAATTTCTAATTAACTTCTGTATTTCTGTAGTGTCTGTTGTGATATTGCCTTTTTCATCCCATATACTAGTAATTTGGGCTCTCTCTTCTTCATTAGCATGGCTAAGGGTCTGTCAATCATTTATTTTTTCAAAGAACCAACTTTTAGTTTTGTCAATTTTTTCAATTGTTTCTTTTGTTTTATTTAATTGGTTTCTTGTCTGATTTTAATTATTTCTTGCCTTCTACTGCATTTGCTGCTGGTTTGTTCTTCTTTTTTTAGGGCTTTGAGATTTAGTGTGAGGTAATTTATTTGTTGGCTTTTTCTTCTTTTAAGGAATGAACTCCATGAAGTGAATTTTCCTCTTAGTACTGCTTTCATAGTGTCCCAGAGATTTCGATATGTTGTATCTGTTTTCTCATTTACCTCTAAGAATTTTTAAATTTCCTCCTTGTTGTCTTCTGTAACCCATTGTTCATCCAGTAGCATATAGTTCATTCTCCATGTGATGTAGGATTTTTTCCCTTATTTTATCATTGATATCCAATTTCATTCCATTATGATTGAATAAAATGCATGATGGTATCTCTACTCCTTTGTATTTGCTAAGAGTTGCCCTGAGGCATAATATGTGGTCTATTTTTGAGAAGGATCTATGTGCTGCTGAGAAGAAAGTGTATCCACTTGATGTTGGTTGATATATTCTATATATGTCAATTAAGTCTAAGTTATTAATTGTGTTATTAAGTTCTATGGTTTCTTTATTCAACTTTTGTTTGGAAGATCTGTCCAGTGGTAAGAGAGTTCTGCTAAAATCACCCCATGATTATTGTGTTGTGGTCTATTTGACTCTTGAACTTGAGAAGAGTTTGTTTGATGAACATATCTGCACTATTGTTTGGGGCATATATATTAATAATTGTTATGTCTTGTTTGTGTATGGTTCCCTTGAGCAATATGTAGTGTTCTTCTTTATCACTTTTGATTAACTTTGGCTTGAAGTCTACTTTATTTGATATGAGTATGGACACGCCTGCTTGCTTCTGTGGCCCATGTGAGTGGTATGATTTTTCCCAACCCTTCACCCTCAGTATGTGTCTTTTCCTATCAATGAGTCTCCTGTAGGCATAATATTGTTGGATCTTATTTTTTTTTAAATCCAGTCTACTAGCCTATGTCTTTTAAATGGTGAGTTTAAGCCATTAACATTTAGGGTTACTATTGAGATATAGTGTGTATTTCTGGTCATATTTGTTTATTTTTGTTATTTAACTTGACTTGATTTTCCTCTTTGATTAGTTTTTCCTTTAGTGTAGTACCTCCCACTGTTGGTTTTCATTGTTATTTTTCATTTTCTCTTCATAAAATGTTTTGCCAAGGATGTTTTGAAGCACCAGTTTTCTATCTGCAAATTCTTTTAAATTTTGTTTATCATGGAAGATTTTTATTTTATCTTCAAACCTGAAGCTTAATTTTGCTGGATAGAAGATTCTTGGTTGAAACCCATTATCTTTCAGCATTTGAAATATGTGGTTCCAGGATCTTCTAGCTTTCAGGGTCTGTGTTGAAAGATCAGCCATTATCCTAATTGGTTTACCCCTATATGTAATCTGCTTCCTTTCTCTTGTGGATTTTAAAATTTTCTTCTTGTTCTGTATGTTGGGCATTTTCATTATAATGTGTCTTGGTGTTGATCTTTTATGATTTTACATTTGGCATCCTATAGGCTTCTAGGATTTTGATTTCTATTTCATTCTTCATTTCTGGAATGTTTTCTAATATTATTTCATTGAACAGATTGCTCATTCCTTTGGTTTGGACCTCTATGCCTTCCTCTATCCCAATAACTCTTAATTTGTCTCTTTATGCTATCCCATATATCTTGGATGATCTATTCATGTCTTCTTATCAGTCTTGCTGTGCTGTCTACATTCTTTTTGAGACAATATACTGTGTCTTTGTTGTCTAATGTCCTATCTTCTAAGTGCTCTACTCTCCTGGTGGTACTCTCATTTGAGTATTTAATTTGGTTTATCATTTCTTTCATTTCTAGGATTTTTTTGTATAACCTCTATCTGCCTGTTGAGTTGATCTTTTGCTTTTTGGATTTATTTATGAATTCATTGTCAAAGAGATCTTTCATTGTCTGCATTCATTGTCTAATGTCTTCCCTGAGACTCCAGAACATCTGAACCATGCATATCCTAAAATATTTATCTGAATTTTTTTTTCTGCTGTAGATGTTACCTCTTCTAATATTGTATTGTCTTGCATTGTTTGTGGTCCTTTCTTTGCTTATCTTTTCATGTTTCTCACGTTTCTTTCCAGCTCTGTGAGACAGTTGTGTTATTGTTTTTGCCCTATAAACTTATATTGCTCTTGTATAGTTCTGAAATCTCTCCTTTGCTGGGAAAAACAATGTTACCAGTTCCCAATATCAACAATACATCATCTATGTGCAAGTTTTCATTACATTTATAGTTAGTCTCTATGTCTAGATATGTTGGATTCAATTATTATTTAAAATATAGTTATTAGTTTCATAAAAGGCATACAGTTTCTGCTGGCATATAGAGGACTGAGGGTTGGGCATAGGACATTATGTTAAGGGGGAAAGGTGTGAGGTATGGGGTTAATCTATCTTAGCAACTTTGGAGGATAACTCTAATGAATAGACAGGAGGTAGTTTAGGGAAGAATGCATAAAATCAAACACCTGTATGTATTTAAAAAATTATCCAAAGTAAAAATAGTAAAATTAGAAGGTTGAAAGTGGGAGAGAGGAAGGAAGAGAAATAAAAAGGAAAGAAAGAAAGAGAAAAAAGAGAGAGGGAGAAAGAAAATAAAAAAGAAAAAGAAAAAAGGGGGGTGGGCTTTTGTAATTCCTCTATATTATATTATTCTGGTGATTCCATTCTTAAAGTCTTATTTCATGCACAGTTCTTGGTTTCACAAATATTGGGGTTGTGAGGATCAGAGGGGGAAGGGTAGAGGAGAATAGATGATAAGAGGAAAAAAAAAACTCTTAGAATTCTGTTTTCTTTTCTTCCAGTAGGTGGCATTCTATTCAAAGCTTCAGTCTCTGCCCTCAGGGTGGTGGAGGTAACCAGTGTGAGAAGGCTTGAGCTTCTGCCTGGAGCCTCCCTGTTCTTAGTCTCTCTGAGTTGGAAACTAGGTGCCTGTATAGTTGCAGTTCCTTGTTGATAGCCACGCCCCCCAGAAGATTGTGAGAAAGGTTTTGAGTTATCACAGCTGGAAGTGGGGGAGTTGGGAACCAGGTATCTGATAAGCTGCAGAACTGTGCTGGTGATCACGCCCACCAAGAGATGGAGAGGTTTTCCAAGATGGATTCTGTTTCCCATGCTGGGTATTTGGTGAGGTGGGGGTGCTGGGGTGACCTTGTGATGTGGTTAGAACTCTGGTGACCTGCATGGGAGCGGAGAGTAATCTGGTGATCTACAGTACTGTAGAGTTGCTGATTTTGTACTTCTGATCTGTTGCTTGTCATTTAAGCATGTGTTCAGACTGCGGGATTTGGGTCTGGCATCTAGAGTCTTACAGGCAAGCAAAGCCTCTGTATTCTGCGCTATGTTCACAGCTCCGGTTGGATTCTAGAGGTCTTGATTAGTGACTCAGCAGTCACACTCTCCTCTACTCTGTTCTATGGATCTCCTTGCTGGAAGAGGGAGATCCCATGCAGCTCCAGGCCCAGGTTTTCCTGCCCAGTAGCACAACATCCAAAATAAACAAAAATAAAAGGTCAATGGGACAAGGCACAGTGGCTCATGCCTATATATCTAGTTATTTGAGAGAATGAGGCAGAAGCATTGCAAGTTCAATGACAGCCTGAGCAACTTAGACTCTACCTAAAAATAAAACTAATAATAATAATAATAATAATAATAATAATAATAATAAAAATAGCAGCTTAGGATATAGCTCTTGGGTTGAGTGCCCCTGGGTTCAATCCCTAGCAGTATTCAAGAAAGAGAGGCAAAAAGAAAAAGTGAATCAAATAGGCTGCTCATTCATTAATTTAGTATATACTAACAGCTTGTTAATATTGTACTTTATTCAGAAGATAATAGAGGAATTGCATGCTATTTAACATTGATAATTGCATAAATCACTGTGTATTTTGAGAGAGTACTTTATGAACTCCTAAAAAAGCCTCTTACTTTCATTGAACTGCTCTATGTTATGCCTGTTCCTTGGCCACCCAGAATTGGTGGCTTTTCTAGTGAAGAAGAAATGCAATATCCACCTCTGTGACTATGATTGCAACACTCCATTGATGAAGAAAGATGTAACCAAGGGTTTCTGTAGGAAAAAAATGATAGAAATTCTTAGAAGTCAAAATTTATTAATTCCATTTAAGTTCAACTAATTAGTAAAACATATAAAATGTTTTTCTTGGATTCTCAAAATTTGCAGTGTATTTCTTGGTATAAAACCAACAGGCCCTACAATACTGGAAAAGAAATGTGAAACCATCCTTCTAGAAAATGGTGCCAATCCAAATGCTCACAACAACAGAAATGAAACTCCTTTTCATTTTGCTCTCTATTTGAAGGAAACATCAATAGCAGAAAAACTACTTTCACTCAATGCAAATATAGAAGCCAAAACCTTGTATACACCAAACATGATTATTTCCAAAATATTTAAAATATGTTTATTTTAAGTGTGATATTTTTCAACAAATGTGGATATTTAAGCAGGGTTTTCTTGATCACAATAGTAACAGTTGTTGAAATTTCTCTCCATCTTCTTTATCATTTTTATCTCATAAAAATATTTAGTTTACCTCTAAACATTATGTACATGTTTAAAATTAAGGCAGCTCATGCAGAAATCTGGAATTCAAGCTTCTTTAAAAAAATGTGGTCCCCTTTGAGACATTTTACTGTGTGGTGTGATGTGCAGAGAGTACCTCCTGCATTCCAAAGATGAGTATACTAGTTGTTCCTGGTGGAGGTCTAGTTCTTGCTGAATGACTAAAATAGCATTTATTTAAGTAATTTTGAACAACAAACGCTTATGCCATGGCAGTAGACAAATTGCTTACAGTCTGAGCAGTCTGGATACTCTGAGTGAGTGAAGCAGCAGCATGGCTGTGGTGACAATGGTGGCTACCAGGGCAATAATTCCAGCAATGATGAGGTTAACTTCATGCCTTGTCTGATGTAGGATCTCATTCAGAAGATTCTGCATCTCCATATACCATGGACTCCTTCACTCTCTGGACAGGTTCAATGGAAGCCAGATTGCCAGGGGCACTCTGAAAATAAATGTAAGTTTAGCTTTCATAGCAGGAGTTAGTCAATTTGTGAGCCAGCAGGATGTATTGATTGTACAAGGGATCTGTATGAGTGACATTTATACTATAAGTATCATTGATTATTAGCATAGCAAAGGGTGGCATAACACAAGCTTGTGCATAGTGGGTATGGGTACAATTTGGCACAAAGGCAAATCCATTGTCAGGGTCTGGACTTAATATAGATCCATTCATCCTGCCTGCTGCTTCCCATCTGATGAATCTAGCAGCTAGCAATATTGGCATGATATCCATCATGCCATACTTATTTCCTGCATAATGGTTGTTAACAGCTTTTCCTGTGTAGCTGGCACTCCAGTAGCTTGTGTGATTTTTGGTCACATCAGCTACATTCCAAGGAGCTGCATCCATCCAGGCACATACTTGTTGTTCTTCCCCAGAGAAATTCCTCTTATCAAGGAGATAAGGTATGGCAATAACAAATTGATTCCATGGAATGCTATCATTATCTGAGGGTTTTTTTTTTTTTCAAAAAGCATTGTTGGGCATGTTGGCATCAAGGGTTTCTTGCATTTTCCATGGGGAAGTCTATGACTATAGGTAGCATTAACTATAACTATAATGTCAGTGAGAGATATCTCAACATATGACTTATTATAGTCATCTACAATAGTTTTATTTGCAAGAGCAAAACAGAGAGACTGCCTGGATTATAGGTCTCCTTATCTACCACAGAAAAACAAATAGGCAGAGTGGGTATGGAAATGCTGGTATTACAGGGTACAGTTAACTCTTGGATGGATAACTCAGGATCAATAAGGTTTGAATTATTGGAAAAGAGCTTAGGTAAAGCCCCTTCCCAATTAGCAACAGCTATAAGGTGTGGTGTAGTGACAAGGTACCAATTTACCTGGGCCTTGGCACTGTTGATGGTTAGAGATGTGTATAAGAGTAGAAAGAAGACCTGTCCAGGAGCATTAGAATCATGACATTGGCTTTCTGCAAAATCATTGGCCTGCTCTATTAGCTTTTTCACATCACCCCATGTGATGCTGTGATAGGGTCTCCTCTGGTGTCCTCTTGCCCTCTTGCCTTTTTTGCTTCCTCTTGTCTTGGAGTGTGCAATGTGCCATCATGGTGGGCAGGTTTCCAGGGCCAAACATGCCAGGCTGGAATCCAGATAAGCTGTGTGCTGGGAGCCATTAGCCAAGTAGGTATGACAATTTCCTTGCTAGCGTACCCCATGTTGCAGTGACATTGAATGTAGGTGACCTTGCTCAAGGACCAAGGCGGATTAGGGCGTTCCTGGTTTAGGTTCCAGGTTTAAGGTTTAAGATTTTTCCTCCTGGGAATAGGGCGTATCCTGCTGCCTGAGTTCCCCTTGAGTTCTCATGGGATTCAGACAGTATATTTTGGAGACAGAAGCCCAGTGGAGGTGAATTTGGGCGGAGAACGTGGATTTCCCCAGAACGTGATTGTAGATGGCTTGTGTGAGTTTGGGAATAAAGAGTTGCTGTTTGAATCTACAAGCTGTGTGGTGGCTCGTGATTGTGTGCCCAGCCAGACTGTGGCAGGTTTCCAGGGCCAAACATGCCAGGCTGGAATCCAGATAAGCTGTGGACTCTTCTCTGGGAAGACACAAGCAAAACCCCTACCCAACACCAGGAGCAGCAAGGGTCCGACCACTGATTGGTTAAGGGATATTTATACTGAAGTAGGGGTAAATGGGATGGCCTCATCAAGGAGGCCCAATTCTTGAAGGCAGGTTTATAGACATCGCACTTAGGCACTGTTAAAAAATTTAAAGTAAAGAGGATAGTATTAAGAATATCATGGGGAGACCACAGGGAGGTGCTGTCTTCCCCCTTTTGTTTTAGAATAGTGGACTTTAGCTCTTTGTGAGCTCTTTCCACTATCCCTTGCCCCTGGGGATTTAAGTAATACCAGTGGTATGATTAACATTCCACTTGGAACAGAACTCCTTAAAGGCTGTACTGGCTTATGGGGGGCAATTGTTTCTGCTTTTTTCATATGAGAGTCCCATGGTTTTAAAACAGCACAAGAGGTGAGAACAGACATGTTTGGATTTCTCTCCTGAGGCTTCCATTGCTAGGAGGAGCCCTGAGTAGGTGTCTATGCATACATGCACATATTTTAAATGTCCAAAGGATGGCACATGAGTGATAAATATCCATTTTCCATAGGGCATTGGACTTTAGACCTCTAGGATTAACACCTTGAAGTTGTAAATGTTATATGGGCAAGAAGGAAGCACATTTAGTGCACTGTATAGTAATCAGATTGCAATTTTCTTTTGTTAATTGAGGGAAGAGTTTGTGAAAGCTATGGGCTGATTGATGGAACTTGCTGTGCAGCCTGATTGCCTACTCAGGCAAGGAGGTTTCATAGGCTTCACGGGTCAGGTTATCAGCCTTTTCATTTAGTTGTGACAAAGGCCCAGGCTATCTGAATGGACTCAGATATGTTGAATGTAAAGAGGATTAGTCCTTCCTTCTAGGAGGATTTGAAAAGATTTTAGAAGCAGGTTAACCACATTGGTATCATTTTTTATGGAAGCAAAAAGCAGTCTAGAAATAGCCATGGCACAGTATTGACTATCAGTCACAACATTAATAGGTTCAGAGAATTGTTAGAAGACCACGTTTATACCACACAATTCTAGTGCTTGGGGAGATGCATGGGAATAATTATATTGGAAGATGCTTTTTACCCAAGTAGCACTGTGAAAATAGATTATGCCAAATTTTCCTGTAAAGGTGGCATCTATGAACACTAAGGGTGCACCAAGAATAGGCTGGACCACTATTATCTTTGGTTGCTTTAGAGGCACAAAGAAAGTGGTTTTCAGGAGTCTTGATGAAGTCATATGACAGTCAATGAGCCCAGTAAAATTAGCCATGGCTGCTTGGAAATTAGGGCTAAGCATCATGAGATTATTTACCTCTAAAATTGTGAGAGGAATTATGAGCTTATCTGGTTCTTTCCCCAGTGCTCACAATAGGAACCTTCTCAATGAGGTGATCATTTGTGAGATGCCCTCCACTTGACTTTGGACTTTTCTTTGTGCACTGGAGTAAGAGTGCACCCATGACATGATATTGTCTGGCTCTTTCCAGATGACTCTAGTAGGAAACCCAAGAGTTAGTCATACTATTGCCCAGACATACTTCTTAGGGTCATATTGATTTACCTCCATGTTGTTTAGGGATGTACTAACCAATTCCAAAGCCACAAGAGCTTCTGGGCTAACCTGTCAGGGGAAGTTTAAATGTGGGTCTCTCTTTAGTAAATCAAATAAGGGCCTCATTTGTTGAGTAGTGATCTTTAAAGAAGGTCTAAGCCAATTCAAATGCCCCAGGATAGTCTGCAATTGGTTCAAGGTAGAATTTTCAGGGAGAATGATATGAGGAGCTGCTTGCATAACAACTCCTGGACAGATGCAATGTCCTAAAATTTAAAAAGGGGTTCCTTTTGGATCTTTTCTGGGGCAATGGTCAATCCCAATTCATTGAGGTTATCAATCAAAGCTGTGAAAGCCTGTTGCAGTATAGCTTCTTTCTCACATGTTATGAGTAGGTCATCCATGTGGTGCACCAAAACAAGATCTTTATATTGTTCAAGGACTCTTAGGGCTTGAAAAGCAAACAACTGAAAAATACTAGGGCTGTTTTTCATGCCTTGTAGTAACACTTTCTGCTGAAAATGTTGTGTGGGCACCGAGTTGTTAATGACAAATACCATAAATGCAAAATGTTGTCTATCAGCTGGATTCAGTGAAATGGAGAAGAAGCAGTCCTTTATGTCTGCTATGCAAATTTTGTAGCCTTTTGGAACACATTGAGTCAATGGAAGCCTGAGCTGAGTGGTGCTCATCTTTTACATAGTCTCATTTATGCCCTGCAAATCCTGGAGTAATCTCCATTTACCTTTTGCCTTTTTTTTTTTTGAATACAAAAGATGGGGATATTCCATAACTATTAGAGGTCTCAATATTACTCAAAGCCAATTGCTCTTTTATCAATTCCTAGATATGCTGTAACTTTTTTTGGGAAAGTAGCCACTGTTCCTCCACCCATAGTGGTTCATCAGAGAACCATTGCAACCATATGGGTGTAGGTGCTGTAATACAAAGAGTGGCCTTTAATATTGGGGGTGGCATCTGAAATCCTCCTTTTAAGATTGGGTCTTTTAAATCTGTGTCTAATATGTCATAGAAGGCCTGATCATCAGTAGTGAGCACTGCTCCCATGGAGCCTAAGATATCTCAGCAAAATAGGTTGTTATGTATTCCTTCCATCACTAGGGGGCAGACGGTTCTTTGGTTGTCCTTCATCTCCTTCCATGTCCAGCTCTTTGCTGCTGCCAAGAGGGGGTTAGCCCTCTGATGTCTGTAACATTGGGTGCTGGTTTAGTGGCCCATGACTCGTGTACCTCCTCCAACCTCAGCAACGTTAAGTCAGCCCCTGTGTCCATCAACACCTTGAAATTTTTTTTCTTTATCTCTAGCATTTCCCTGGGTTTGTTGTCCTCACTAATAGAGATTGTCCACCATATTTTAGGACCCCCAATATCCATCTGATTGATTGTTTGGCTTTGTTTTTGTTTCCCTCCGTTTGGGAAACAAAAACTCCCTTGGTCATGGGGCTGGGGGGGCGTGCCCCAAGAGGTGTTTAAAGGCTTTCCCACACAGTCTCACTTGACCAACAGTCTCTAGCCCAGTGCTGTCCCTTTTTACACCATTGGTAAAGGCCTGGCTTGTCCCCTCCTCTCTGAGAAGGGCAATCTCGAGAGAGATGCCCTTTTCCTCCACAGTTCCAGCATCCATCTGCTCTATGTGATTCATGGACAGAGCTGAAAATGCCAATGCCATCAACATGGCCTGTTGGCCTGGTATCTCTATATCTTCTGTGGCCAAAATCCAGTCATCAAGTGTACCATTGCGTACTGGCACCACTGCTACTCTGTGTTCCTTATTTAGTCTGTCCCAGATCAACTCCTTGGCTAAGGCCGCCCTGGCTCCTTCATGAGACACCTTCCCTTCTACTACTTGTTTCCTCTGTCAATAGTCCTCAGTGGCTTTCTGCCTTAAGTCCTGTATAGAAACTGTACCTCCTCCAGCTGGCAACTTTCTCCAGGCTCTCAGACAACAGAGCTGCTCCTGATTGAAATAATTTGGTAGGCCTGTATCCTGTATCACAGGAGAACTGTAGATTCCTTCTCCCTGCAGGCATTCAGCTGGGAGGTGAACATTTGTGGTGTGGTTATGATCATAGAAAAATGCCTTCCATTTTATAAATGTTTGTGGGCTATAGAGCTATTCTCCAGTCTTGAGAGCAATTAAGTTCAAGACTGAGTGATTTAAGCAGTTGCTCTGCAAATGGCCTCCAGGGCCCATCCTATTTTACTGCCTCCTTTTTTTTTCCCCAGCAATATTGACAAGTAATTCCTTTTTTTTATTTTGTAAATTTTTTAAAATAACTTACAGCAGGATGCATTACAATTCTTGTTACACATATAGAGTACAATTTTTCATATCTCTGGTTGTATATAAAGTATGTTCACATCAGTTCGTGTCTGCATACATGTACTTTGGATAATGATGTCCGTCACATTCCACCATTTTGTTAACCCCTTTCTCCCTCCCTTTCTCTCCCACCCCTCTGCCCTATCTAGAGTTTGTTTATTCCTTCCATGATACCCATTCCTACTGCAATATGAATCAGTCACCTTATATCAGAGAAAACAATGGGCATTTTTTTGGGGGGGTGGGATTGGCTCACTTCACTTAGCATTATCTTCTCCAACACCATCAATTTACCTGAAAATGCAATAAAAATACTTTTATTATTGCAGTGTAATATTCCATTGTGTATATATGCCACATTTTTTATCCATTCATCTACTGAAGGACATATAGGTTTGCTTCACAGTTTAGCTATTGTGAATTGTACTGCTATAAAAATTGATGTGGCTCTGTCCCTGTATGTAGTATTCTGTTTTTAAGTACTTTGGGTATAGACCAAGGAGAGGGATAGCTAGGTCAAATTATGGTTCCATTTCCAGTTTTCCAAATAATTTCCATACTGCTTTCCATATTGGTTGCACTAATTTGCAGTCCCACCAGCAATGTATGAGTGTACCTTTTCCCCACATCCTCACCAACAATCATTGTTGTTTGTTTTCATAATAAGTGCCATTCTGACTGGTGAGATGATATCTTAGAGTAACTTTGATTTGCATTTCTCTAACTGGTAGAGATGAAAAACATTTTTTTCCATATATTTGTTGATTGATTGTATATCCTCTTCTGAGAAGTGTCTATTTAGGTTCTTGGACCATTTATTAATTGGGTTATTTTTTTGTGTGTGTTTAGTTTTTTGAATTCTTTATATACCCTAGAGATTAGTGCTCTATCTGATGTGTGAGTGGAAACATTTGCTACTAAGATGTAGGCTCTCTGTTCACCTCACAGATTGTTTCTGTTGCTGAAAAGCTTTTTAGGTTGAATTTATCACATTTATTGATTCTTGGTTTTAATTCTTGCACTATAGGAGTCTTATTAAGAAAGTTGGGGCCTAATTTCACATGATGAAGATTAGGGCCTACTTTTTCTTCTATTAGACACAGAGTCTCTGGTTATTTAATTCCTAGGTCCTTGGTCCACTTTGAATTGAGTTTTGTGCATGATGAGATACAGGGGTTTAATTTTATTTTGTTGCATATGGATTTCCAGTTTTCCCAGGACAATTTGTTGAAGAGGCTATACTTTCTCCAATGTATGTTGTTGGCTTCTTTTTATAATATAAGATAATTATAGTTTTGTGGGTTAGTCTCTGTTTTCTCTGCTCTGTACCATTGTTCTTCCAGCCTGTTGTGGTGCCAATACCATGCTGTTTTTTTTTTTTACTTTTGCCCTGTAGTATAGTTTAAGGTCTGGTATAGTGATGCCACCTGCTTCATTCTTTCTGCTAAGGATTGCTTTCTGGGTCTGTTATTTTTCCAGTTGAATTTCATGATTGCTTTTTATATTTCTATGAGGTATTTTGATTAGAATTGAATTAAATCTGTATAGTGCTTTTGGTAATATAATCATTTTGATAATATTAATTTTGCCTATGCAAGACAAAGGTAGATCTTTCCATCTTCTAAGGTATTCTTTGATTTCTTTCTTTAGGGTTCTGTAATTTTCATTGTATAGATCTTTCACCTATTTTGTTGATTTCCCATTTTTTGAGGCTATTTATAAATGGGGTAGTTTTCCTCATTTCCATTTCTGAGGATTTATCACTGATATGCAGAAAAGCCTTTGATTTATAGGTGTTGATTTTATATCCTGCTACTTTGCTGAATTCATTTACTAGTTCTAGAAGTTTTCTGGTGGAAATTTTTGGATCTTCTAGGTATAGAATCATATCATCAGCAAATAGTGTCAATTTGACTTTTTCTTTTTCTATGTGTATCCCTTTAATTTCTTTCATCTATCTAATTGCTCTGGCCAGTGTTTCAAGAACTATGTTAAATAGAAGTGGTGAAAGAGGGCATTCCTATCTTGTTCCAGTTTTTAGAGGGAATGTCTTCAATTTTTCTACGTTTAAAATGATGTTGGCTGCCGCGTCCGGCTAACGGAGCCGAGTCCGGCGAGGGACGGCGGGGTTAAAAATACACAGGACACCAAGGTTCTTCATCCAGGAGGGAGCGTGTGCGCGCTTTATTGCCAAATTTGTTCCCCTTATATATCTTTTTAACAGCTGTGGGAAATTACTCAAAAGTGAGGAGGGGAGAGTAATAACTGCGTCCTTGGGTTACCGTCACATCACCGTCCGCTATCAGGAGGCTCAAACAGGTCAAGATGTTCCCGAGAGACACATATGCTCCAGGCAGATAAACAGGGAACCGCAAGCCCTGGTCACGGCCTTGTGAGCTGGCCACATTGACATGCATAACAAAGAACTGGGGGTTGAGTCCCCAGGGGCCAGGGCGGGCCTGCTACCAGCAGTTGGCCTGGGGCTTAGTGTAGATAGCCTTTATGATGTTGAGGTATGTTCTAGTTATCTCTAGTTTTTCTAGTGTTTTGAACATGAAGGGGTGTTACCGCTGTTGACCGGTGACGAGTTCTTGCTTCCCCAATGTTGAAGAATAACACCAAAGAAGCACGCCGAGGCAAGGTCAGAGTAGAAATTAGAAGTTTATTAAAGGACAGCAGAAAAGACTTCTCCCGGAGGAAGAAGGGGACCCAAGAGGTGGAATCCATGGAAGGGATGTTGTCTCCCCTTTTTATAGTTCTTTCAGTGATGGAATGTAGGTGGGAAGGCCCGAGGGGTGGGACACAGGTGGGCCAAAGAAGTAATCTGGTCAGGAAGGACTTCTGAGTCAGCACCTTTTAGCTGGGGGCTGTTCATTAACATTTCTTTGAGGTGGACTTTGGCCTAGGGCCTTTTCGGGACTTCATTAACATTCCATGAGTTGTCCTGCGTTTCCCGGAATCATTGCCAGCATGGCCTCCATTTTAGATTTCACTCGATATTAGACCCGATTTATCTAACTACACTGACTACCTAACTTTAAATCTGGCTTCATTCCCCCCTCTAAGTTGGGAACTCCTTACTGCTGTAAGGAAGGGGGGCGAATAAGATCTTTCTGGCTTCTTCAGGCTGAAAAGGGAAGGTGTGGGGCAAGCAGTTTGGAGTCCCCCTTTAAAATCAAATCGGGTCTATCGAGTGGTCCATGATAAAAGTCCAATTGAGAAGTAATAGGCTGGAGGGCTATCTGAGTGTGGATTGTCTATAAGAGAAACAAGAATTCATTAGTACTGGAACCATATTGATGCAGCAATAAACGCCATAGCACAGGAATATGCCAATGAGTATGATGGCAAAGACAAAGACTAACAATGTTTTCCACCAGGAAGTACCAAGAACCAGGAGCTAAGATATTGTTTCCATGACAAAGTTGCTGAGGACATGGCTTCTATCCGAGCATGTAAATCTTTAAGGACATTTGTCACATTGCCAGAAATGTCAGGGATGTAAACACAACATTTAACGGTTACAGAGTTCTTTCCCTTAAGATATAGTTTAATAATTTAATGTCATCTGGTCTTGCAAAATCCTTTTACTAGTATGACCTCTGTGTCTAATAGAGAAATCTTTATACTGAGGGCTGGATAACCATACTTGCAAACACTAAGCCTACCTGTGTAGGTTAGAAATAAAGGCCTTAAACTAAAAACTACTCTGGCAGTTCCTTTTGATAGTTATCAGGCATTCCTGTCTGAGAATCTCTTTTGTAGCCTCCAGTTTACTTATTTTTGGAAGTTACATTTAACTATTATTATTATTTAAAATGTCCAGGAACAGCTGTGCTTTGGCTTTGACTGTCTTTGCTAAGTGTTTAAGATGAAGCAAGTCAAACTGACTTTTGTTTCTATCTATTGTTAACAGTCAGCTGTCCTTTAATAAACTTATAATTTCTACTCTGACCTTGCCTCGGCGTGCTCTCTGGTGTTATTCTTCAACATGGGGAAGCAAGGACTCGTCACCGGTCAACAGCGATAACAATATGAGATTCTTATCTTTAAATCTATGATGTGATGAATTACATTTATTGATTTTCGTATGTTGAACAAACCTTGCATCCCTGGATGAATCCCACTTGATCATGATTCATGATGTTTGTGATATGTTTTTGTTTTCAATTTGTCAGAATTTTATTGAGAACTTTTGCATCTAGGTTCATTAGGGATATTGGTCTGAAGAGTTCTTTTTTTTTGATGTGTCTTTGCCTGGTTTTGGAATCAGAGGGATATTTGCATCATAGAATGAGTTTGCAAGTGCTGTCTCTTTTTCTGTTTCTTGAAATAAATTGTAGAGTATTAGCATTAGTTTTTCTTTAAAGGCTTATAGAACTTGGCTGTGATTCCTCTGGTCCTGATTCAATTGGGGGCAAATTATATGATTCTATAAATTTGCTGATGCTTTTGATATTTTCTATTTTACTGTAGTATAAGTTTTCAAAATAATTTCTAATTATCTTCTATATTTCTATGGTGTCTGTTGTGATATTTATTTTTTCATCAGGTATGTTAGTGATTTGATTTTCTCTCTCCTTTTCATTAACATGGCTAAGGGTATGCCAATTTTATATATTTTTTCATAGAACAAACTTTTTGTTCTGTCAATTTTTTTCAATTGTTTCAATTTCAATGATTTCACCTTTGTTTTTTATTTTTTTCTGTCTTATGCTGCTTTTAGTGTTTGTTTGTTCTTCTTTTTAATAGGGCTTTGAGATGTAATGTTAAGTCATTTATTCATTGACTTTTTCTTATTTTAAGGAATGAACTCTATGCAACAAACTTTCCTCTTAGAAGTGCTTTCATAGTTTCCCAGAGATTTAAATATGTTGTATCTGTGTTCTCATTCACCTCTAAATTTTTAAATCTCCTCCTTGATGTCTTCTGCAACCCATTGTTTATTCAGTAACATATTATTTAGTCTTCAGATGTTGGAGTGGATTTTCTTTTTTAGTTTTTCATTGATTTCTAATTTCATTTCAGCATGGTCTGATAGAATGCAGGGTAGTGTCTTGACTTTATTATATTTGCTAAGAGTTGCTTTGTGGCATTGTGTATGGTGTATTTTAGAGAAGGATCCATGTGCTGCTGAGAATAAATTGTATTCTCTTTTTGCAGGATGAAATATTCTATATATGTCAGTTAAGTCTGAATTATTGATTGTATTGTTGATTTCTATCATTTATTTGTTCAGATTTTGTTTGGAAGATGAAAGAGGTTTGTTAAAGTCATGCAAAATTATTGTGTTGTGTTCTATAAGACTCTTGAACTTGAGAAGAGTTTGTTTGATAAACAAAGCTGCTCCATTGTTTGGGGACATATATATTTATAATTGTTAAGTCTTGTTGGTGTATGATTCCTTTGTGCAGTATGTAGTGTCCTTCTTTATCCTTTTTGACTGACTTTAGTTTGAAGTCTGCTTTATTTGATATGAGGATGGAAACTCCTACTTACTACCACAGTGAATGTGAGTGATATGATTTTTCCAAATTCCTCACCTTCAGTCTGTGGATTTTTTTTTCCCTATGAAATGAGTCTCTTGGAGGCCGCATATTGTTGAGTCTTTTTTTTTTTGTTTGATCCAAGCTGCTATTCCATGTCTTTTGATTGGTAAGTTTAGGCCATTAACATTCAGGGTATTACTGAGATATGATTTGTATTCCCAGCCATTTTTATTTAATTTGGTATTTAACATCACTCGGTTTCTCCTCTAATTTTCCTTTAGTGTAAGCCCTCCCTATGCTGGTTTTCATCATTGTTTTTCATTTCTTCTTGAAATATTTTGCTGAGTATATTCTCTAGTGGAGACTTTCTAGTTTTAAATTTTTTTAACGTTGTTTATTATGGAGTCTTTTGCTTTCATCATCAAATATAAGGCTTAATTTTGCTGTATATGATTCTTGGTTGGCATCCATTTTATTTCAGAGCTTGGTGTATGTTGTTCTACAATCTCTTGGCCTTGAGGGTCTGATTTGAAAAATCTGTTGAGATACGACTTTTTTATCTCCCTATATGTGATCTGATTCCTCTCTCTTGCAGCTTTTAATATTCTATCTATATTCTGGATGCTAGAAATTTTCTTTATAATATGCCTTGGTGTAGATCTGTTGTAATTTTGTACATTTGGCATCCTGTAAGCCTCCTATGTTTCGTTTTTCAACTCATTCTTCATGCTTGGGTATTTTTCTGATATTATCTCATTGAAGAGAATGTTCATTCCTTTGGTTTAAAACTCTGTGCCTTCCTCTATACCAATGACTTTTAGATTTGGTCTTTTGATGTAGTCCCATAATTCTTGGATGTTCTCTTTATGATTTCTAAATATCTTCACTATGTCATCAACTTTGCTTTCCAGGTTGAATGAATTTGGACCTAAAAATAAAAAATGCTTTGTTTCTTTGCTTGCAAAGATACATTTTCATTACCTGACATTCTTTCCTCCAAGTGACTTGGCAGAATTTGTTTTTCATCCATTTCACATTGATCCCTAAATTTGGTTCTCTTAAATTCAAGAGTTTGCTTGCACAAATGCATTTTCATTATCTGACATTCTTTCTTCCAAGTGATCTAGTCTGTTGGTTGTGCTTTCTATTGAGTTTTTTATTTGATTTATTGTATCCTTCATTTCAAGGATTTCTGGCTGTTTTTTTCCCCCAGAGTTTCTATCTCTCTCTTAAAGTAATCTTTTGCTACCTGTATTTGCTCTCTTATCTTATTGTTGAAGTGATCAATTTTTGCCCATGTTTGCTCATTTAGTTTATTCTTTAATTCACAGATCATTTTAATTATGAAACTTCTGAACTCCTTTTCTGACATTTCATTAATTTAGCTGTTTGTGGGTTCTGTTGTTATAGTGTTCTAGTTTGGGGCAATTTCCTCCCTTGTTCTTTCATGTTGTCTATGTGTCTTTCTTTCTTGCAGTATGAATCTGAGATATTGCAATTTCTTCCTTATATTCTTGTAATTCCCATGCAGAATATATGTACCTCATCTTGATGTTGGGCTTCCAGACTGTGTTGGTGTCCTTCATTGAATATGACTGCCTCCTGGATCTGGGTTCTGCACAAATTGGTGTGAGTGGATCTGGGCCACTGTTCTTGACTTCCCACAGTAGTCCACTGGTCAGAAGAGGCTAGGCATTGATGGGTGTCTTCCCCAATGAGGAAGGGATAAACCAGGCCTACTGAATCTGTGGGTCCCAAGAAGCCTTGTGTGGGTAGTCTGGGCTGGATCTTGGCTTCCACAGTAGTCTCTTGGTTGGAAGGGGTGGTCCTGCACCAGAAGCTAGGCTCTGGCAGGTGTCTGCCCTGTAGGGGAAGGGGTGGACTGAGCTGCTTTGCACTTGGGACCTGCACAGGCTGGTGTGGGTCAATCTGGACTGCTAGGCTTCACCTCCCTCTGTAGTATGCTGGCCAGAAGGGGTGGTCCTATGCCAGAGACTAGGCTCTGGTGGGTGTCTGCCCTGCCAGGAGAGTGCTGAACTGGGCCTATCATGAGCGTGGGGCCCATGAGGGTTGATGTGGGCAGTTTATCTCCAAGAATTTAAGGAAGATTTTATTGAAATGTTTCAGAATTGATCCTGTCTCCATTCTCACATGGTTTACCAAATTTTGTTCTTTAAGGTACAAGGGTTCACTTGTAAGAACACTTTTAATTTTTATGTTTCACTCTGCTTTGAGCTGTCTGGATGAATGTAAGGATTTGAACCTGGAAATAAAAACCAATTTCTATAGCTGCTTGAAATTTCCCAGACTCAATGAGTTCTTAGTGAGCACACTCTGCTTTGTTTCTGGTTGAAGTAGCCCTAAGCAGAAGTAGATCTCAGCCCACATGCAAAAAACCCTTCTTTTTAGATAACTTTCATAGCTAGCTGGACATTATCAATTTACTGAAATCTCCTCTCTATATTTTTAGACAGATGTTATTGGTACATGGTAAAAATGATATTTTTACCAGTCCCATATTGCTCCACAAATTTGATACTACTAGGCTCAAGGGTTCACTTGCTAGGACTCTTTACATTTTTAGATTACACTGCATTTTGCCCTGTCTGCATGAATGAAGTTGGACTTGGAAATCCTAAAAGGTTTGTTCCAGCTGCTTGAAATTTCCAAAAGCAATCAATTCTTTGTGTGCATGCTCTGTGTTCTTTCTGGTTGTAGCAGCCTTAACCAGAATCAGTTCTGAGCCCACATGGAGGAACATTTTCTCTTGGGGGCACATTAGCTTCTAACAGGACATTACCAACTTACTGAAATTTCTCCACAATATTTTCAGACAGATTTCTATGAAACTTGACAGTATTGTTTTTTCACCAGTCCCACAATGACCAGCAAATTTGTTTCTCTTAAATTTAATAGTTTGCTTGCTAAGAGACTTAATTTGTAATTTTCACTGCATTTTGACCTGTCTGGAAGAATGAATGGATTTGCACCTTAAAATAAAAAAAATGATTTGTTCTAGCTTATTGAAATTTTACAATTTAATTAAACTTTAGTCAGTACAATCTGCATTGTTTCTTGTTGAAGTGGCCCTAAGCAGTAGTAGTTCTCAGCCCACATGCATGAACATATTCTTTTGGTGTGTTTTAGCTGCTTGGAAGACATTAACAATTTTCTGAATATTCTCTGTAAGATTTTCATCAGGATGTTGTTTAAATTTGGAAGAATTGAATTTTCCCCAGTCCCCCATTGCTCCACAAATTTCATTCTATGCCCTTTGGGAATAAATGCATGAAATTGGACCTGTAAATCCAAAATGGTTTATGCTAATTGTTCACAAACTCAATTAGTTCTTTGTGTGCACACTCTGCTTTGTTTCTGGTTGACATAGTCCTATAGGATACTTTTAATTTTTAGGTTACAAAGCATTTTGCCTTGTCTGGATGAATGAAAGGAATTGCACTTGGAAATTAAAAAAAAGTTTTGTGCTAGCTTATTGAAATTTCAGAAACTCAATCAGTTCTTAGTGTGTATGTTCTGCTTTCTTTCTGGTTGTAGTAGCCCTAAGCAGAAGAGTTTCTGTGTCCACATGCATTAACACTTTATCTTGGGGGCACTTTAGCTCCTAGCAGGTCATTACCAATTTACTGAAATTTCTCCCTAATATTTTCAGAAAGATTTCTATTAAATTTGGCAGAGTTGGTCTTTTAACCAGTCCCACATTGCTCCCCAAATTTGGTTTTCTGGTTTAATTAGCCCTAAGGAAAAGCAGTTCACCAGACACATGCAGAAACACTTTATTTCTGGTAGAAGTAGCCATATGAAAAAGCAGTTCTCAGCCCCACATGCAGTGACAACATCTTTTGGTAGCATTTTACCTGCTATCAGCATAATACCAAGTAACTGGATTTACTCCTCAAGAAGTTTAGATGGATTATATTGACACTGGACAGAAAATAACACTTCATGACTCCCACATTGCTTTTTATATTTGGTTTATTTAGGTTCAATAATTAGCCTGCAAGCACATAAGATTTTAGGTTTCACTGTATTTAGATCTATAGGGATGAATAAATGGAAATAGAACTGGAAATAAAAAAAGTATTTGTGCTAATTTTTAAAAATTTCATAACTCAAACTGTTTTTAATGAGTGCACTCTGCTTTATTTCTGGTTTAAGTAACGTTAAGCAGAAGCAGTTCTCAGCCCACATGTAGAAACATCTTGTTTTAGGAGCACATTTATTGCTAGCATGACATCACCAATTTACTAGAATTTCAAACCTTTAAGATGAATTTCTTTGAAACTGGGCTGAGTACATTCTTTTCCTACATTGTTCCCCAAATTTTTCCCTTTAGGTCCTTGGTTTGTTGCCTCTTTGTACCTGAGAGCCTCAGTGCTGAAGATGCATTGCCACTAGCAACTTGCCAGTACATCTCATACATGGCTGGCCTATGATCTTCAGCTAGTTCCAAAATGATGAAATACTCAATGGAATTTATCTGATGGACTCACTCTCATAGAACTTGAACTCTGGTATGGAGGGGCTGGGGATGGAAGGGAGGATTGATGGAGTGAGACATGGGTATTCTTCTGTCTTCCAGTTGCATTCTTATTTTCTGCCTTAATCAGCTTTCTATTGCTATGACAGCAAAACTAGAATGTTTACACTTCTGCTGGTAGGTGGGGTCTGCACAAATTGCAGGCCTCTAATCTGAGAAGTGTTGCACTTTTTAATGGTGGGCCATGCCCTCCCATGCTGCAGCAGACCCCAGCCTCAAATTGTCCATTTCTACTGCTTTCTGCATTCTTATCTTCTAAATTGAAAAATAAAATCCACAGACAAGTATAAGTGAGGGTAAGAATAGGATTTATTGAATAATAGAAACAAAAATGGTACTCTCCACTTGTGAGAGGGGAACCAGTGAAAGGTTTTCTGTCCCCCTGTGCTAGTGTAGGGGAGTGTACAGCACTTGGGTCATTGCTATTGTTCCATACTTATGCCAATTAGAGTTTGAACAAAATGGCAATTCTGTTCTTCCAAACTTATGGAAATTAGGGTTAGGAAAAGTACTAATGCTATTGCTTAGCCCTAAATCCCATTCATGTTTTCCTGACTTCCATTTTCTCTCAGCCTTTTCTCCTGGCAAGAGGTTGAGGTAGTGAATCCCATAGGCTCAGTGGGTGGGGCAGGGGGTACTGAGGTTCTGTATCTGCAGCCCTGCCTAAAGCAGGGGTCTGCACTGGGCCAGTTGGAGTTGGTTATTGTTGGCATTACAGATCAGTGTGCCTTGGCTTTCATGCAGGGCTGGCCCCCTGTGTCTCATGCCCGCACTCACCAGTGGTTTCCAACCCACCTGGGGCTGCCATTCTACCACTGTTTCTCCATTCCACTTCTAGGCTGCAACTTCCCTGCAGGGACCATGGGTCTGAGTGCACAGCTTGGTGGCTGGGGACACATGTCAATGGTCACCTTAGATAAATGACATAGATGGAGTGTAGACTAACAGATAGAAGATGGTGGAATGAAAGAAATCTGCATTCTAGGCTGTGATGTGCCTCAGGACCCAAGTAATGATGTGAAGCTTCTCAGCATGGTCTGTGAAGACAGGATTTTATTAACATTTCATATCAGACACTCAAGGTGGATTAAGGACTCAGAAATTTTGGTACAATAATAAAAAATGAGGGACTACATCAGTGATGTTCTGGCTGCCCTGTGAGTGCCTCTGGTGCTAATTCACCACAAACAGAGGGAGGGGGAACAGAGTTTGGGTTCAGAAAAGCCTGAGATGGTAAAAATGCTGCCTGATCTTAGCTGATGCAGAGACTTCAGTGTGTGCTGGAGCTTGAAAAGTATGCTCTGTATCTCAGGTGGCCTCTGGGAACTGAAGCAGGAGCCATCTCTGGGTGAGATCACTGCCCTGGTTACTGGTGGTCTTAGGATATTTGGGAAAAAATAAGACCACAGCTGCAATATCTCAGCTGACACCTATAGAGTGACCAAGGAGTGGCCAATTGAGTGAATTGGGCACAGAGTGGGCTTCACCCTGTTTGATTGAAGTAATAAGGGAAAAGGGGAGCTGAACTCATTTGTCTTTTGTGTCTGGTGGCTCATGTGACCAGCTGAAGTGGGCTGGGAGACTGAGATGGCAGGGTGAACACCTCAGGGGCTAAACCCATGAATGCTGTGCTCATGGGCAGCAGTCAGTAGAGGATTGGCCCCTCTGCCCCACAATTGGTTTTCTAGGGAACCTCCTGAGGACCAGACACACATCAGAGATGAGCTACTGTCTACCCTAATCTTAGTTAATCTAGTGCCTTCCAAGGTGGCACCAAACAAAGCCCATTAGGTCTGATTAGACCTAAGCTTGACATGCTGGAACTCCTCTCACAGAGTGCTGTAGAAGTGGTACCCTGAGCATATCCAAACTGAGTACCATAACTGTGTACCAGTGTACCAAACTGGGGTGAGTGGAGAAAATTTTACAGACATTACTAAATAACTCCTCCCACTTCATACTAATGAGAAGGAAACTGAGTCATGTATCAAAACTCAATCTCAAGCTGTTCCAACTGGCAACTCAGAGAGCAACACAAAGACAGAATGGTATTAACACCTCCTACCCCTTGCTCTGTCAGTACTTAACTCAAGAAGAAATGGAAAGAAAGACACTAGGGCATAAAAAGTGACCAATCAACTATTTTGACAACCTCAGTGAAGATAGTTTCTTCATTCTACACTAAGATGTTGGGATTTCTAAATTTTCATTTCTTTTTATTTTTCATTTGTTTTTTTTTTTCTCACACACACACAAATAGTGGTGGGAACATATGTGCATTCTCATGTGAATTCTGGCTATGCTGATTGGTTCAAGGACATATATACATACATTTATTTCTTCTCTAATTTTTAGCATTTTTAAATGTACCTATTGTTTCCTAACACTCTCATAGGTATTTGGGTTTTTGTATTATGTATTTTGGTTTTATTTTCTACCAGCATCCTTTGTTTGTTTTTTCCTCTTGTTTCTCTTTGTCTCTTCTTATACTAAGGACCAAATTCTGTTGCTCTTTCCCTCTTTCTCAATACCTTGCTTATTCTATTTCCCCCCTTCTTCCATAGAAAGAGAATATGCTGTATCTCTTTTGCATTGTCTGTTCACATTTTGAAATTGAAGACTCTTTCCTAACTTCTTAAAATGTTTTCTTTTTATGTAATCAACTGTATATTTACCATCCTTCAGAACTACTGGGATTATATCACCATTGACCATACCATTAATGCTAATACAGTCATTATTATTGTGGATGATATAGTTGACACCTGTGGTTTGCTTTACTAAAGCCAGGTCTAGTTCATGGTTATTGTTTTTATTGTTGATAATTGCTGAATCCACCATTCCAGTTTATTGGTGGTTATTAATTTTCCAGAGTTCTCCATTTAGACAGTTGGTAGAAACTCTTGGGAATCTTTGGATGAACAGTGACAGAGAAATGAGTTCAAATTGTTTTGGCATAGTAGGCAGAGAATGCAGGGAGAATGATCTAAGAAAGAAAGAAGTCCAGTGGCAGGTGGCCTGAGGCAAAGCTGCATCTGGTTGCTGGTGAGGTCAGCAGGAGTGATCTCTCCTGACCTGCTTGCTGACTTCTGATTGAGGGTCATTTTTTTGAGGGCTATGCCTTTATAGTGACAGATTGGACACCAACTCCCTCTGATGGTTCTACCTTGAGTCCTGACCTATACAGCCTGACTGGTCCCAGACCATTGTCAATCAGTGTGTCCTGGGAGGATGGTTTCTTCTGATTGGACAGATTGCAGTCAAGTGATCTTCTACCTCCCAGATGCCTTTGGAACATCTCACCATTTTTCCTGGTGGAGAGATGCCTGTAAGCAGGGTTCAGGTTGGAGACGCTGTATCTTGTGTGCTGTGCCCATTTCTGCTGACATCCCACAGCCCCTGTCTCCTGTTCACAGAGGAATTCATGGCAGCACTTCTTCCCTTCATACATGTGTTTCACCACCACAGTGTAGTAAGATTTCCTGTGGGAAGGTTGAATTTGGCTTTTGCTCCTGGCTCCTAGGCCTCCTCCTTGTGTTATGTGACATTAGTTATTCAGTCAACAAATATTCATTGAGCACTTGTTCTTTGTAAGGTAACCATTAGTTCCTGGATCCAGGAATCCTGAGGAATGATGATGTTCCTTCTCTCAAGGTACTGAGACGTTAGTGGGACTACTACAAATTTTGGAAGTCAAAGGCAGATGTGTGAGTCCGTGTCAGAAAAGGGTGTAAATAATCTAAGAGCATATATAGAAGTGCAGGGGGATGGACTGATACAGAGCCTATGAGGAGGCCACAATGGGAAATAAGGGACAGGTCATGTGTCCATCAGAGGAAGAGTGTCCCAGGTGGAGGCCAGCTATTCCAATGCTCTTGATACAGGAACAAACACAGTATTCCCAGAAAACAGGTGGTCAACTCTTTCTTTTCAAAAGCTAGATGGTAAATATTATAGCTTTTGAGGGCCATATGCTCTTTGTGGCAACTGCTCAACTCTGTCACTGTCATTGAAAATCAGGCATTAATAACCCCTAAGTGACCAGGTATGAATGTGCTCCAACATGATTTTTTTAAAGGACACTGAATTAGAAATTTTATATCATTTCTCTTGTCATCATTTAGTGTTCCTTTTAGGTGATTTTAAGTAGAAAATCTTAGCTGGAAGGCCTGAAAATACCAGTGGAAAGCCCCATTTGGCCCAAAGCCTGTGATGTGCACACTCCTATTTGCAGAGATGTGGTAAGGTGGCTGGTGAGGTAGTAGGCCAGTAGGGAGGAAAGCAGCTGTAGATGTGCTCAGCAAGAGAAACAGGGCACACCCATATGGTCTTGGAGGCCATTCTGGAGCTGTTAGTATTCCAAAATCCCCTGAAAAGGCCTGCATAAATTTTCAGAACTTACAGTGATTCTGGGCAGCAGATGTCACCCACTGAGTTTTCCAGGAAATAAGCTGTGTCTGAGCAAGGAGCAGAAGGGTGATTCCAGACCTCATCTAAAGTTCACCATGTGCCTTGAGGGAATCCCTTTCCTTCTCTGGTACCTTCTTTCTCATCAACACTGGGTCACTGGGGGAAGGTGATCTCCAGTAAGCCTCTTGGCTCTGACTGGCTGTCATTGGTCTTTGCACATTTCTTTCCAGCTCAGTCTGACCTCTAGCACCCCATCGTGCTGACAGCGATCTGATGCTCCCAGGATGATGCTGTCCTGAGCTGAGTTCACAATCAGACAATATTGGGTCTGGATCTTCCCCCCATGCTGGCTTCTGAGGACACACAGGGAAGAAGATTTGAGCAGTGTCTGTGAGTAATATCCAGGACTCTGTGTTCCTGTGGGGTAACCAACTGCTACTCTTGCTCCCACCAGAAATCTCCTTTGAGCTGCTTGTGACCCCAGCTCTCCCACCTGTGCCAGTTATGATTTGGCCTCTGATAGGGAAGTACTGGAGGCTCCATGGATGGAGGAGAGGGGGATGTGAAGACTCATTGAGCCCATCTACCTCCTGCCTTCCTCTCACACCTCTTCTCAACCTCCTTCAACCACTCTTCATCTTCTCCAGGTGAAATGGGCAGTGGCTCCC
Organism: Marmota monax; assembly: GCF_021218885.2. Lineage (NCBI taxonomy): Eukaryota > Metazoa > Chordata > Mammalia > Rodentia > Sciuridae > Marmota > Marmota monax. Next base: position 195,344 of record NW_026693024.1, on the reverse strand, counting down.
AGGCAGCATTGATAGCATGTTGTGATGCTAGGGCACCATGGGATAATTTTGAAGCAGGTCTAATGGGGAGGGCTTTCATTCTCTTCAGTGTGGGCCCTGTTCCTCTTCATATGGGAACATTTGGTTTCATGAGTTCATTCCCATGGTCACCATCACTGACTTGTCAGTTTACTCAGGTACTACACACATTCTGAATTTATTTTACCTCCTTCCTCCAATATGTGATCACCAGGGAGAAGAGCTGTTCGTGGACTTTCTTCCTTTGATGACACCCCCAAACCAACTGAGAGGCAGGCAGGGTCAAAATGATGACTTCAATGTGGAGAAGAGATTATCAGCCTCCACTCTGTAAGTCACATCATAGCCATCTTCATTGGGTTTTAATGTTCATCAAATTTTAGTTTATGCTGATTTGTGGAGGCTCATGTCTAGCCTTGACTCTCTTCTTCCTTCCTTCTAAATGAATGAACTCCTGAAATTATACCCCACATCATACTTCTTTATGTCACCATGAAAGCCTAATCATTGGATTATCATTCAAAAAAACTATGATCTTGGTAATACGTGATGACATAAAAAGCAACAACAGTATATGAGCTTGCTTTTAAAACTAAATGGTCTCTGTTTGAATGCTGTCTCAGTTTAAACACCACTGAGTTTGTGTTCTGCCACATTATCATAGGGAGATATACACTGACTTCTTGAAATACTCTAGTGCAGATAACACTGAAGAAAAAAAAGGGAATACAACTTTTAGTAACTCTTAATATGGGCTCAAATTTACAAATTATGAAAGTAATTAGACCTTTCTCATAATCATTGTCAAGCAGCAGGAAATTGTAATATCCAGTCCTGGATATTACAAAAAGGAGAAGCAGGATTAAAAGGTAGAGATGTATAGTGAAGTAATTCACTACTTGATGTGATTAGAAGAAAACAATCACTTAACTAGAGCTTACATTTGGATAGTAGTGTGGCTTGTGTTTTTAACTGATCTACCCCAAATAATTGTTTTCTGTTTTACACTTGGAATGTATTTAAGAGTTTGAAAAAACTCTCTGATCTTTGTGTCTAACCTAAAGGCAGCTATGATACTGAAGGCAAATTGAATGACAGCATAGCAGTGTTAAAACCAAAGCTTAACTGACATGATTTCATAGGTACCCCCTACATCTGCATTATGGCTATGTTGCTAATAGTTTTATGATGACTATAGATAACATTCACTGCTCCATGCTTAGTAAAGTATAGAAAGGTCTAAAACCTTCCAGTCTTTTACTGAAATTTCAAAATAAATTTGGCTCATCTTGCCAGTCATGATAGAACATACCTATAATTTCAGTGTCTCTTGGAGTTGAGGCAGGAGTATTACAAATTTGAGTCCAAACTGTGAAATATAGAAAAACCCTGTCTCACAATAAGATTTAAAGGAGGCTGGGGATATAGGTTGGTGGCATAGCACTTGCCTAGCATGTGAGAAGCCCTGGAACCCCCAGTACTGAGCTAGTCACTGAGCTAGTGACTACACACTAGTCTTTGAGCAGAGTGAGTGGGTGAGAGTATGTTTGCCATCCTCACTGTCAGGACTTGGTGGAGGGTTTAGGGGATACCCCACAATAGGACTTTTTACCCCAGTTTATACCACTATCTTACAAAGTCAACTTGATGTTAATGGTTTTGAACAGCTGCTGTATTTAATGAGAACTAAAGCTCTTTACAAATACGAATTCATTAATGGATTTTTTTGTTCAAGATCTGATGTCATTTTTAATTTTATTATTAGTTGTTCAAAACATTACAAAGCTCTTGACATATCATATTTCATACATTTGATTCAAGTGTGTTATGAACTCCCATTTTTACCCCAAATACAGATTGCACAATCACATCGGTTACACATCCATGTTTTTACATACTGCCATACTAGTGTCTGTTGTATTCTGCTGCCCTTCCTATCCTCTACTATCCCCCCTCCTCTCCCCTCCCCTCCCAACTTATCTCTCTACCCCATCTACTGTAATTCATTTCTCTCCCTTGTTTTTTTCCCTTTCCCCTCACATCCTCTTATATGTAATTTTGTATAACAATGAGGGTCTCCTTCCATTTCCATGCAATTTCCCTTCTCTCTCACTTTCCCTCCCACCTCTCATCCCAGTTTAATGGTAATCTTCTTCTCATGCTCTTCCTCCCTGCTCTGTTCTTAGTTGCCCTCCTTATATCAAAGATGACATTTGGCATTTGTTTTTAGGGATTGGCTAGCTTCACTTAGCATAATCTGCTCTAATGCCATCCATTTCCTTGCAAATGCCATGATTTTGTCATTTTTTAGTGCTGAGTAATATTCCATTGTGTATAAATGCCACATTTTTTTTATCCATTCATCTATTGAAGGGCATCTAGGCTGGTTCCACAGTCTAGCTATTGTGAATTGTGCTGCTATGAACATCAATGTAGCAGTATCCCTATAGTATGCTCTTTTAAGGTCTTTGGGGAATAGTCCAAGAAGGGCAATAGCTGGGTCAAATGGTGGTTCCATTCCACAGCTTTCCAAGGAATCTCCATACTGCTTTCCAAATTGGCTGCACCAATTTGCAGTCCCACCAGCAATGTACAAGTGTACCCTTTTCCCAACATCCTTGCCAGCACTTGTTGTTGTTTGACTTCGTAATGGCTGCCATTCTTACTGGAGTGAGATGGTATCTTAGGGTGGTTTTAATTTGTATTTCTCTGACTACTAGAGATGGTGAGCATTTTTTCATGTACTTGTTGATTGATTGATCATATGTCCTCCTCTGAGAAGTGTCTGTTCAGGTCCTTGGCCCATTTGTTGATTGGGTTATTTGTTTTCTTATTGTTTAATTTTTTGAGTTTTTTGTATACTCTGGATATTAGGGTTCTATCTGAAGTGTGAGTAGTAAAAATTTGTTCCCAGGATGTAGGCTCCCTATTTACCTCTCTTATTGTTTCTCTTGCTGAGAAAAAACTTTTTAGTTTGAGTAAGTCCCATTTGTTGATTCTTGTTTTTAACTCTTGTGCTATAGGTGTCCTATTAAGGAATTTGGAGCCCGACCCCACAGTATGTAGATTAGAGCCAACTTTTTCTTCTATCAGATGTAGAGTCTCTGTTTTAATATCAAACTCCTTGATCCATTTTGAGTTAACTTCTGTGCATGGTGAGAGAAAGGGATTCAGTTTCATATTTTTGCATATGGATTTCCAGTTTTCCCAGCACCATTTTTTGAAGATGCTATCCTTTCTCCATTGCATGCTTTTAGCACCTTTGTCAAGTATAAGATAGTTGTAATTTTGTGGATTGGTCTCTGTCCAATTGGTCCACCCACCTGTTTTGGTACCAGTACCATGATGTTTTTGTTACTATTGCTCTGTAATATAGTTTGAAGTCTGGTATCGCTATACCACCTGTTTCACTCTTCCTGCTTCGAATTGTTTTTGCTATTCTGAGTCTTTTGTTTTTCCATATGAATTTCATGATTGCTTTATCTATTTCTACAAGAAATGCCATTGGGATTTTGATTGGCATTGCATTAAACCTATAGAGAACTTTTGGTAATATAGCGATTTTGATGATGTTAGTTCTGCCTATCCATGAACAGTGTATGTTTTTTCATCTTCTAAAATGATCTTCTATTTATCTTTTTAGGGTTCTGTAGTTTTCTTTGTATAAATCTTTCACCTCTTTTGTTAGGTTGATTCCCAAATATTTTATTTTTTTGAGGATATTGTGAATGGGGTGGTTGTCCTCATTTCCATTTCAGAAGATTTGTCACTGATATACAGGAATGCCTTTGATTTATGCATGTTGATTTTATATCCTGACATTTTGCTGAATTCATTCATTAGCTCTAGTAGTTTCTTTGTAGAACCTTTTGGGTCTGCTAGGTATAGGATCACGTCATCCACAAATAGTGATAATTTAAGTTCTTATTTTCCTGTCTTTATGCCTTTAATTTCTTTCATCTATCTAATTGCTCTGGCCAGTATTTCAAGATCTATTGAATAGAAGTGGTGAGAGAGTGCATCCCTGTCTTGTTCCAGGTTTTAGAGGGAATGCCTTCAATTTTTCTCTATTTAGAATGATGCTAGCCTGAGGCTTAGCATAGATAGCTTTTACAGTGTTGAGGTAAGTTCCTGTTATCCCTAGTTTTTCTAATGTTTTGAACATAAAGGGATGCTGTACTTTGTCAAATGCTTTTTCTGCGTTTATCGAGATGATCATATGGTTCTTATCTTTAAGTCTATTGATGTGGTGAATAACATTTATTGATTTCCATATATTGAACCAGCCTTGCATCCCGGGGATGAATCCTACTTGATCATGGTGCACAATTTTTTTGATATGTTTTTGTATCTGATTCGCCAGAATTTTATTGAGGATTTTTGCATTTAGGTTCATTAGAGATATTGGTCTGTAGTTTTCTTTCTTTGAGGTGTCTTTGTCTGGTTTTGGGATCAGGGTAATGTTGGCCTCATAGAATTAATTTTGAAGAGCTCCCTCTTTTTCTATTTCCTGAAATAACTTGAAAAGTATTGGTATTAATTCTTCTTTAAAGGTTTTGTAAAACTCCACTCTATACCCATCCAGTCCTGGGATTTTCTTGGTTGGTAGTCTTTTGATGGCTTCTTCTATTTCCTCCATTGATATTGGTCTGTTTAAATTGTGTGTATCCTCCTGACTCAATCTGGGCAAATCATATGACTTAAGAAATTTATCGATATCTTCACTATTTTCTATTTTATTGGAATTTAGGGTTTCAAATTAATTTCTAATTATATTCTGTATTTCTGTAGCATCTGTTGTGATATTTCCTTTTTCATCCCGTATGTTAGTAATTTGAGTTCTCTCTCTTCTTCTCTTCATTAGCATGGCTAAGGGTCTGTCTATCTTATTTATGTTTTCTAAGAACCAACTTTTAGTTTTTTGTCAATTTTTCCAATAGTTTCTTTTCTTTCTATTTCATTGATTTTCTCTCTGATTTTTATTATTTCTTGCCTTCTGCTACATTTGCTGTTGTTTGCTCTTCCTTTTCTAGGGTTTTGAGATGAAGCGTGAGCTCATTTATTTGTTATTTTTTTTTCTTTTTTTGAGGAATGAACTCCAGGCAATGAATTTCCCTCTTAAAACTGCTTTCATTGTGTCCCATAGATTTCTGATATGTTGTGTCTGTATTTTCATTTTTCTCTAAAAATTTTTTGATTTCCTCCTTTATGTCTTCTGTAACCCATTGATCATTCAGTAACATATTGTTCATTTTCCAAGTGATGTAGGATTTTTTATTAATGCATTTCATCAGTACTTAATATTTAGTCTCATCACTGAATCAGATATTTATTAGGTGTCCATTAAAGCAGAAAGGTTTATTCACATTACCTTTAAAATACATCTACACTTCTCTGATGAATCATTATAAATTGATTTTGAATATTTTTCTATCAAACGTAAGAACAATTCTTTATTTCAGTGTTTAGGAATGCTACTTCCTGGAAGATAAACATTCCTAGGATTTAGTTGTGATTATATACAAAGTTTCTGAGAGCCTTTGCCAAGTAGGAATGACGCATGGCAATTTCTTTGTCAGCCTACCCAATGTTGCTTAGAGGGAGGACTCTCCATTGTGGAAATGGGCTTGCCTTGGACCCAGGTCATTTTCAGTGACATTGCATGAATGTTTGAGAAAGGTGACCCTGCTCAAGGACGAGGGTGGATCCAGGTTTAGGGAGGATCCTGCTGGATTAGGGTGGGTCCAGGTTTAGGGTGTACCCGCTGGGAATAGGGAGTATCCTGCTGCCTCAGGCACCCACCTGCTCCTGGAGTTCCAGTTGAGTTCTCGTGGGATTCAGAGAGTATTTTGGGATGCAGAGCCCGATGGAGGCGTGGATTTTCCCAGAACGTGCGTGTAGAGTGCCGGTGAGAGGTCAGGAATAAAGAATTGCTGTTTGAATCTACAAGGCTGTGAGTGGCTCGTGATTTTGTGCCCAGCCAGGCTGTGGCATTTGGTGGCTTGTACAGGGAATACCTGAAACTTGGAGGTCAGTGAATTACTCGCCCCTGAAGGAGAGAGAAAGAATGGATGACCATTTCAAAAAACAATGTGTTCTTGTTTTGATTTATTTTGTTTTTATTTCAAGTTGCCTGTCCCTAGAACTTTCTCAGGCAAACTGGGGAAAATGGTTGACTCAAGGTTTGAAGTTGTTCGCCTCCGAGGAAGAGAAATTGTTAGAGGAAGGAGGCACCCCAGTAAGACCAAGAACAATAAGGGCATATGTTGATACAATATAAAAATGTAGCCCATGGCTTTTTACAGACAAGTTATTAAGTATATCGTTGGGACCATCATGGTATCCTGAAGAAGGATTTTTCTTCAACAAGAAAGAGATGGATAGTTCTGTTTACTACACTTGTTTAAGATCTTGGTTTTTCCAGACATCTGATTAATTTACAAAGCTAAAGTGTTGAAATATCAACCACTAAATATAAAATCAAGTACTCTTTACTTATTAAGTTCCATAAGGTAATATATTTAAACATTATGTGTGTTTTCATAAATTGGTAAATGGAAAAAAGGTTTAATATTGCTTTGGTCTGTGTCTTTGCTGAAACAAGGTTACTAAGTGTTAAGATTCTATCAGGTGTAATTTATATACAAAGAGTATAAGAAGTTTCAGTTGGGTTTCAATTATAGTATTATAGTACCATAAAAAAACATGAAAGTATTTCATCTTATTAAAGTGGAGTAATTTATTTTTATGTGGTGCTGAGGTTTGAATCCAGTGCCTCTCATGTGAGGGGAAAGTGCTCTACCACTGAGCTATAACCCAGCCCTGATAATGGTATTTGTTGAACAAAGATTTAAAGGGGAAGCTGTTGTATTGTTGTAAAATAAACATGCCAGTTTACCATCAATCCAAAAACTTTTTCTTGAATGTACTGATCTGAATTTAGAAAGCATCCTTGACTTTGGTAAAATTAATTAAAGATAAATATCAAATTAAGTGCTTAGTGAATATTAGTATTCTCATTGCACTGATCTCTTTTGTAATAAATGTAAATACAATGACTATCATTGAAGTTCAAAGAGGTACAAGATCATCTAAGAGATCAAGTACTCAAAAATATTTTTCTGTGATATGGTGTTCATAATTATTTTTGTGCTTGACTTACATTTTGAGCTATTTTAATTTCAAGTGGCATATTATTGTGTCACATGTGAATTTTATTTATATTAGGGGTCAAACCCAGGGACACTCTACCACTAAGCTACATCCCCACACTTATTTTTTATTTTGAGACAGGATCTCTCTATGATGCCTATGCTGCCCTGAACTTTCCATTATCTCTCCCCAGCCTCCAAATTAAATAACTGGGATTGTAGTATTATATATGTGTTAAACTTCACCCAGTTGATTTTTTTTTTTTTTGGTAATGATAATTTACCCCAAGGATCCTTTACCACAGAGCCATATCTCCAGCCCTTATTCTTTTTCCTTTCCTTTTTTTAAAAAAATTTGGGACATAGACTCACTAAATTGCATAGGGCATCATTAAGTTGCTGCAGGTGACTTTATATTTGTAATTCTACTATTTTAGCTTCCCAAGTCATTGGGATTACAGGCATGTGTCACTGTCCCTAGCAAAACGAGAAATTTTAATGATCATTGCACTAAAATATTTTGCAGTCTGAAATATGTTTCATATAGATATTGAATTTTGAAAATATTTTGTTTATTTTTTATTTTTTTGTAGTTGAATAAAATATCTTTATTTTATTTATTTTTATGTGGTGCTAAGGATCCAACCCAGGGCCTTGCATGTGCTAGGCGAGCACTCTATCACTGAGCCACAATCCTAGCCCAAGTTTTCAAAATATTTAACTTAAATCCATTTCCCTCTCTTTTTATAGGGCTAGAGATTGAGCCCAGGCCCTTGAACATACTGAAAAGTGCTCAACATTGCTAGGCACGGTGGGGAGTCCATGTAATTCCAGCAGCTCAGGGAGGCTGAGGCAGGAGTATCCCAAGTTCAAAGCCAATCTTAGAAAAAACGAGGCACTAATCAACTCAGTGAGACTCTTTCTCTAAATAAAATACAAAACAGGGCTGGGGATGTGGCTCAGTGGTTGAATGCCCCTGAGTTCAATCCCCAGTACCAAAAAAAAAAAGCTTCACATTCATACATATTCACCACTCCACTTGAATTTTGTATGTATTACTATTTTCACTGTAGGTTTTTCTGAAATACAGGTCCAAGAACTATTTATCATTGGGAAGTCCCTTAGTCGCACTTCTCATAATTCTTTTATTACATGGTGTATTCATTTTGTTAATTACATACAAATTACTCTATACAGCTATTAGTTATTGTTAATTTAGATTTGAATAAAAATATGTTAAAGTGATGTTATTTACAGTCTCAAGGTCTTTTTCTAAAATAATTTGTGGAAATCAGATGTGCTACTCATTTCTTAAAACTTTGTCAAATTACATTAAATTAGGTTTGGCCTGAGGACAACTCCACCCTTGAGTCTGGGATCTGCCAATGAAGGTTGTGAAAGCGTAGTGCAGAAGACACTACTAACATGGTGGAGTCTCAGAAATGGCAGTGCTGAGCCTGCAAATTGGAATGGGGTTCTGTGTGACCTGGGAAGCTGTTTTCAGCCTCACTGTTCCTCTTCATCAGTGCTGCCCTGCCACGTGGGATGCATAAGTGCTGTGAAGCTGTTCCAGTCCTGAGGCTGACAAGTAAGTGAGTAATTTTCTTTCCATTCTCATTTCCTTGCTTAAGAAACTCCACTAAATGTAACTTGTCTAAGGGGGTTTCCTTTAGCCTTAAAGTATGGGGTGGAAACTAAAAGTTTATTAATTGTCACACAATTATGAGTCTGTGATATTTACATTTAAGACCTATTCACATCTTGAAGAAATCTAATATTTAAAATAAAATGGTGTTTCTTATTAATGTTTGTGAATCCTAGTATGGTCTCTGAGCTATGACATGTAAAACTGTTATGAAATTTTGAACAAAAATTAAAATACAAATACAATTGTGAGCATACTTATGTACATAAAATATGTTTCAGAGAAATAAAGTTTGCATGATGCTCTAACTCAAATTATACAAAAAATAGAAATCACACTCTTTGTCTTTGCAAAATTTGAGAGGAAAAGTGAGTGGAGAGAGGATCACTTCTGCCAAGGAGTGGATCCTGTTAGAAATGAAGCAGAAAGTTATGTGCACAAAGATGAATGGGTGATCAGTTCTCAGAGATGAGCAGGTGCAGGGTATATAGTTATCTCTTATAGAGTTCTGAATGTGTGGGTAGGAGGGCTCCAAGTGCCATACTAGAAGGAAAGATCCCTTCAGGGTCTTGGAGAGGTTCACACAGAAAGCCAATCAAGAGGGGCCTAGTTCACTGGCTGCCCACTCCTCCCTGTGCCAACCCAAACCTGTGTCCTGCCTCAACGGAATCAATTCAGAAGACTCAATCCACTTCCCTCACCATAAAAATTGGGGTCCAAAATGTCAAGGCCCCTACCCATACAATCAATAACTGATTGCATCATGGATGGATTAGAACAGAATGTGCTCCTGTGCCCCTTTGGATGACATCCTAGGAAGAGACCTGTGTGGTAGACAGCTGGAGCTATGCACTTGAGGGCACTAACAGTCCATTTTGGGTTCAATGTGCCTGGGTCTCTGGCCAGTCTAGATGGACATGTGCTTTGTCAAGTAGAAACTAGGGTATCATATGGAAGAAGTGCTAATCTATCATGTGGACACAGAGGGATGGGCATGAGTGGTCAATGGAAGTGGAGTCCTCAGAGCCCGAGGCCCATAGACAGCACAGCATCTGGAATGACAGGCTGTACCTATACCTGCAGGTGGGCACTGTACAGTGAGCTGGGAAGGATGGAGAGAACAAACTTGTTACCAAGGGGGCTCTCATGGCTTCTTATCCTGAAGAGCAAATCATGAATGAGTTTTGGCAGAAAACCCTTTTATGTGTTGTCAATATTATGATACGCTAAGGCATCACCAAGAATGCATGGGCATGTCAATGATGAAGAACCTTTTCAACAAAGGATTCTGGGAGAACAGATAAACACATAGGAACGAATGGAGTCAGACTCCCTCCCTCACTTCATACACAGACAGACAGACAGACACACACACTCATACACACACACAAACACACACCCTAAAAATATATCACAGAACTCAATACAAAATTACAACTACAAACTCTTAGGAAAAAAAAAACATAGAAATACATTGTTTTGGCCTTACATTTAGTAGTGGTTACTAATATAAGGCACCAGCTAAGCAACAAAGGAGTAGTGAGTAAGTTGAACTTTGTTGAAAATAAAAGCTTTTGAGCATCAAAGAATGCACTAAGGAATTGAATTGATAACTCACAGAATGGAAGAATATATTTGCAAATCACGGATTATAACTCAGAAATGACTTACCCCAAATATAGAAAAAACTGTTACAGCCAAACTACAAAGAAAATCCAATAAAAAAGTGTTCAAAGACTTGAATATGCACTTCTCTAAAGATCATTATGTTTGCAAAACAGTTGTCATTTATCATTTATCATTAAGGAATTGCAAATCAAAGTCATAACAAGAGACCACTTTATGGTTAGAAGGATGGCTACAATCAAAGACATGGACAATAGCATAAGTTCTCAGGTATAAGGACAAACGGAGACCTGGGGAAGAAAATGTAAAGGATGTGCCTGCTTTCTTGCAGTCTGGCAACTCCTTCCATGTTAGACACAGAGTTACTAAATGACCCAGCAATCCAACTCCTAGGTGTACACCCAAGAGAAACAAAGGTATACATGCACACAGAAGTTTGGATATGAGTGTTCACAGCAGTGTTATTCAAATAGCCAAAAAGTACAAGTGACTCAGTCAACTAACAAAATAGATTAATAAATATGGCATATCCATCTAATGGAATGTAGTTCTGTAATAGAAAGGAATGGAATACTGATAACATGCTATGACACAAGTGAACCTTAAAAATGTTAGTCCAACTCAAAGAAGCCAGTCACAAAAAGACACAGTCTCACTAAGTTGCCTAAGGCCCCGATTTTATCCTTGATGAAGGAAGGGCCACTTGGCACTTTGTCTGATGTGCAGACAACCACACACGTGTCCAGGCACAGTTAGAGACAAGCTTACTTAAAAGTTCCTAGGAGAAGCCAGGTTTCACAGCATGCTTTCCATGGTTCCTCCCCCAAGTTCCCGGGGGCCACAATTTCTTTCAACACCTGTTCCTCCAGCAGGTCCTCCAGACAGAAGGCAGCATCTCCCAGAATATTCCTTGACATGCCATGCCATTGCTCTGCCCAGACTTCTCCATTTCTGCCTCACCAGAGAGCCACTTTCAAGGTTGTTCAGGGCAGAACTCAGTGCTCTCAGGCAGCAGGCCCTGCAACCTTTAGGAGGTACTGTCCTTAGAGGCATGGGCTAATGGAAGAGAGGGGACTCAGGAAAAAGTACATCATGTAATTTATATCTCAAAATTTTTCTATAGGTATATAAAGTATATTCATGTTTTGAATAGAGGTTTACATGTCCCAAAGGAATTTGTCATTTCTTATTTCCATAAATCTGTCACTTTAAAACACTCTAAAAATAGGAGACCACATTTGTCATATTTTTGACATTCATAAAATTGTATGTTGAAAAAAAAAGACAAAAAAATAAAGTTGTATGTTTTCCTGTGACCCAATATTAATATAGCTCGTGGCATAATGACTCATTACACCAAAATTTCAGGCAAGGATTTAGGAACAGCATGCCATCACCAACCAAGCCCTCTCAAATTAATCTTCAAATGTTCACTTCAACAGACTGGATATCAAAGGATGTGGCGACATCTAAAACAACTATTGAAATTGGGCCACCTGCCATCCTCACTGAGAACCCACCTGTCTGTTCCTTTAGACTCACAGCTCCCTCACTGACACCCCTCAGTTGTTTGTTTTCCATTTTATTGTGGTTAAAATATACATGACTTGAAATTTGCCATGTTAGCCATTTTTTAAAAAATATTTTTTAGTTGTAGATAGACACAATACTTTTATTAATCTATATGTGGTGCTGAGGATCAAACCCAGGACATTGCAGGTTCTAAGTGAGCACTCTGAGTCACAACCCCAGACCTCAAATGTCTTTTAAACACAATCCTTTTACTCAATATCAATACTCTCATGTCCATAGCATATTTGAGAAATATTAATATCCCTGAAAATATGAATTTAATTCATTTCATCAAAATTCTTCCATGCATATTTCCACTATTGTAGAAGAGTAGATGCTGGCCAAGTGCTAGGAAATATTTCAGGCCTTTGGTAAAATCACTATAGAATCAAAGAACCCCTGTAATGAATAAAACATTAGCAAATAATTAAGGTCTAATTGTTGGTGGTTATCTATTTTTGGCTTGTATTTCTTTGATAATGGAGATATACTTATTTTCTTTTTACATTATTATTAGTGGTTATTAAAACATAATCATGGGCAGGGGTTATGGCTCAGTGGCAGAGCTCCTGCTTAGCATGTGTGAGGCACTGTGTTTTATTCTCTATACTACATATAAATAAATGAATAAAGTAAAGGTCAATCATCAAGTAAAAAATGTTTATAAATAAAACATTTAATCATATACCTATTAGTTTTATTCATTCATGCTATATGTAAAAAAGACTATTACTTTAATTATACCAGCTCAAATATCAGGGGGATTCTTCTTTAGTTGTGGGAATTTTGATTTTTATGATAGCCCAATTATTTAAGTAAAGTGCATATAAATATATACTGTATACACGACTTCATTTTTGGACTCAATACTTCCTTATTTTTATACAAATTGCTAATTTATAATATTTTTTATTTTATGTAACTGTTATTCATTTTCAGGGCTGTAAACAAAGTTGGAACCTGATTCAATAAATGGTGTCATATTTAGAAGGGCCTTTCAGATGTTTCTTCTGAAGCTATAACTTTTTATAAGACTGTATCTTGGTATTTAGGCATTTCAGTTCTATTTTCAACCTGAAATTACCTTATTTCCAGTTTCTTGGTGTAAAACATGAAATATACTAGCAACTATTCTCCCATAGTAGGTAGGGTAGAAGTAGTTCTGAATTAATATCAGTGGGGGATCACCAGTCCATTTTATACAGGCCATGGATGTAGACTGCCATCTACTTATTTAAAGTGAGGAACATTTTATGCTGGAAAGTGAAAATTATTTATAGGATTGATTTAACAACCAGTGTAACTCTTGAAGGAAAACAGATTCAATTTGTTGAACTTGTAGAGTTTCTTTTTCAAGGCCCAACTTTTTCTCATATAATTAATCCTAGGCTCAAGTATCATTGAAAGTCTTCACTGGCCATCAATTGTTATAATGCTGCTGCTTATATTTAAGAAGAAAGTTATATTACAACATTTATTTTAGACTTAAATGTATACTCTTCAAAAAATGAAGAACATATTTAACACTTGATAAAAGCTTTAACAACTAATTCTTAATTAGGGTATTTTTAATAAATGTTCTTTCTTGGTCTCTCTCAGTGAGACATTGTTTGAAGTGTCCTCTCTGGACTGGTGCAGTTTTGTAAATCATTACTTATTTGCAATGATATAGAAATTGAGAGTAAGAACTTTAAACATTTTATAGTACTTTAGCAGAGTCATTTCATGACTATTGAATCTAACAATAACAAAATTTGGAGTTACGTCTTTGTTTCTTAATTTCAGTGTCCTAATGATTCATTTGTATTTTACAAAAGTCTCCTTGAAGACAAAACAAAGACTAGGACACTCCCCATATCAGTGAACCACAGCAGAATGGGTATAAAATAAAGATGATGTAAGGGAAAACAGGGACAGAGTGAACTTAAATTATGGTTTCCAAATTCTTACAAGTTTTCTGAGAACGGAAACCTTTTTTTTTGAAGTCTCACATTTTCATGATATGTTTAGTTGTGTTTTCTGGTTTACTCTTAATATTCTCTAGATATTATTTTTTATGGAAAAACTAGCTGATTTTATTATCATTATCAATGCCAAACAAGACTTTAAATCAACTAAAATCTTTCATTAAGCATGAAGTTACTAAGCTGGGAATGGAACCACCATTTGACCCAGCTATTCCCCTTCTTGGACTATTCCCTAAAGACCTTAAAAGAGCGTACTATAGGGATACTGCTACATCAATGTTCATAGCAGCACAATTCACAATAGCTAGACTATGGAACCAACCTAGATGCCCTTTAATAGGTGAATGGATAAAAAAATGTGGCATTCATACACAATGGAGTACTACTCAGCACTAAAAAATGACAAAATCATGGCATTTGCAGGGAAATGGATGGCACTAGAGCAGATTATGCTAAGTGAAGCTAGCCAATCCCTAAAAAACAAATGCCAAATGTCATCTTTGATATAAGGAGAGCAACTAAGAACAGAGCAGGGAGGAAGAGCATGAGAAGAAGACTAACATTAAGGAGGGATGAGAGGTGGGAGGGAAAGTGAGAGAGAAGGGAAATTGCATGGAAATGGAAGGAGACCCTCATCGTTATACAAAATTACATATAAGAGGAGGTGAAAGGAAAGGGGGAAAAAACAAGGGAGAGAAATGAAGTACAGTAGATGGGGTAGAGAGAGAAGATGGGAGGGGAGGGGAGGGGAGGGGAGGGGGGTAGCAGAGGATAGGAAAGGCAGCAGAATACAACAGACATTAGTATGGCAGTATGTAAAAACATGGATGTGTAACCGATGTGATTGTGCAATCTGTATTTGGGGTAAAAATGGGAGTTCATAACACACTTGAATCAAATGTATGAAATATGATATGTCAAGAGCTTTGTAATGTTTTGAACAACTAATAAAAAAAAGCATGAAGTTACTTTCACATTTGCTACAATCACAGTAAATAAGTTTCTTTGTATAAAGGTACATCTTTTGTTTGGAGTTTAAAATATCCCCAACTACAAGATTACATATATAAAACTCTGGTTGTTGCTCATATAATAATACATTATTCAAATTAAATGTTATACTCTCTAGAAGAAGATAAAATGGAAATAATTTACTCATAAGATTCATATTTAAACCATCTTTATTTACAAAATATATCCTAAGAATTATCATTCTATTGAGCTTCAATTGGAGCAAACATATAATCACCTAAAAGCAGTTACTTAAAATAAAACTGAGAGATATATTACTTTTAATGGCAGATAAAAACTATTGTCAAGTTTCTTATACTTCTGAATGTTCAGTAGCAGGCTCATTTGAAGGTGGAATCAACTCTGAAGGGAACTCACTTATACTTTCAGAATTCAGAGGTGGGAGTCAGGGGAAGAAATCCAGCTCTTTGGAGGAGATAATGAGGAAAACACTACGGTTCCATTGGAAATGGAGGGGGTGTTGGGCCTGGTGGAAGAAATTCTTGAGATGCTCCAAACATGTTTCCTGGAGGAGGTGAAGGGAAAGGGGCCCTCTCATGAACTGACTCCTTGGATCCACTGGAAACAATGGACCTCTGACTGGAGGGAAAGGTGAGAAAGCAAAGCCAGAGCCAATTTATTGGTTTTCAGCAGGGAGAGATGAATCAGGCACATTGGAATCACCAAGATCGACTTTGGTTTCATTTTTACTGGATTTTATTTCTGAAGATGTAGGCCCATCCATTTTACCCAAAGGCGGCATAGTGGAACTTCTGAGTTCTGCTGATCCAGGGGATCTACAATACTTAGAACAACATCTATCTTGCCTTTGTAGAGGAAGTTGTGGATCAGAATATGGTTGGCCTGGTGGAGGGATCATTATCCTATGGGCCTCTTCCCATGGAGGTGCCAGGGGCCCAGTGCTAGAAGGTGCTCTCTGAGGCTCAGTTAACTTGTCACAGTTTGATTCTTTTCTTTCATTGCTAGTTGGATGGTCCAGAGAATCCTTGAGCCTTGAGCCTCTATCTCCTCCCACTGCCACCAAAGGTGAGAGTATGAATGGACCCTTATTTTCTGAATGAGAAGGACTTGTTTCACATGAACCTTGACCCAAAGGGGAATTCACTCTGCCAAAGGCTGTATTTGAAGCATCAGGCACAGAAGGACCTTTTTCTACAAGTTTAATTTTGAACTCCATTTCAGTTAATTTTTGCCTGTTGTGAGAATTTTGTTTCCTTAAATCATTGAGGTATCTTTCAGCACTCTGAGCTGCCAACTCATTACCATGTGCTTTTTTCTCATAGTATATAATACGCCCCTGATAAAAATGAATGGTTCAAAAAAAAAAAAAAAAAAAAAAAAAAAAAAAAAAAAAAAAAAAAAAATGAATGGTTCTCTTTAATTATTCTTCAAGATCTCTGGCTCGCTTTCTATAGGACTCCAATGGTTTAGTTGTATGGCTGATCTTTTCTTCCACTTTGGAAAGTTTCTCCTCTCGCTCTACCCGGTGATAATCCTCTCCTATTAATTTCCTTTGGAGTTCCATTATAATTTCTTTTTGATATAGTTCCATCATTAACTTTCAGCTGAAGATTCAGATTCTCACTTTCAAACTGTGTATTTTCTGCTTGCAAAGATGCTTGTTCTGTCTTAAGATTTTTAATATGTTGTACAACGTCTTCCTTTGTTTCAATTACTTCAGATAATAAAGTAAAAATTTGATTTCTTTCTCTTTCTAAGATTGTAAAAGAGGCCTTTAACTTAGCAACATAAACCAGTTTCTTCAAAGGCCTTTTTGGCTGATCTTCTAAGTGAGCACCAATTTCTGATTCATTCTCCATTTCCAACTCCAAGTTACCTTCATCTGTTAGGACTTCTCCAACCACAGGAGCCCATTTTTTTTATCTTCAGCATGTGTTCAGTCAGAGACTTAATGTGACTTTCTTTATCTCTTAGAACTTGTTCTGCATGTATTTTAGAGTGTTCAAATATCATTTTTTTTTTTGTTTTTTAAAGCCATTCACTTTTTCTTTCCATACCTCAACTTCTTTTAAGAGCTGTTTCTGACTTTCCTGAAGTTGGAAATTTTCATTCCAAGCCTCTTTTATTGCTACTGTAACTTCTTCTTCATTCATCTGAAATAGTCTCAAGGCATTTTTAGCTTCAGGTATTTGTGATTTGAGGGATTTTGATTCATCTTCTAGGAACTTAATCCTTTTTGATATAACCCCTTCAATTCAACTTGTTGAAAAGGTTTAGTTTTCCCTTCTTTTAGTTCTTTTTCTAGAAAGAGTATTTCATCCTCAAGTTTAGATATGGACCTATCAGATTTCATACATTGCCTCCAAATTTTCTGCTTCTATTGACTCCTTCACCAAAATGGCATCTTTTAAAGGTGACTCCAAGCCTTTATACTGTTTTTAAACAAGGCTAACTTTTCCAAGTAGTTCAAATTTTCCCCCAATTAGTCCAGAAAGATTTAGAGCAAGCTTTTTTCTCTTCTCATATAATGCCTGCTTCTCACAGATTGATAACTTCACCATAAAAACAAGAGAACAACAAAAAATCCAATAGCTGTATGTATCACCAACTCCCAAGGACAGCCATAAGGACTAGGGTGTGTTTCCATGTCTTCAGACAATGCACACCACAACCCTGCTTACTTCTTCCAGTATCACCTGCAACTAGGGCTGAGGGGCAGCCACTGCCCCTCCAACATGCTAAGGCTACTTTGGCTATTCCCTCCACAACCACACCATGCCCAGCCACGCCAAAACACCTGTGGACACTCAGGCCTTTGGTTAGGAACAAACATGCACCAGGCAATGGAGTAGACCATTCTGAATCATCAGGTGTGTGGGGGGCTGCAGGTATGGGCATGGAGAGCCCTGGTCATGGGCTCCCAGGGGCCTAGCACACTCATGCTCCCTGTCAGAGAAGTCTTGGCTCCTTCACTATGATGTGCATCCTGAAGCAGCACAGGTTCAAGCCTATCCCAATCAAGTAAGAGAGGAGTCATCTCCAGGTCACTCACCCATTAGTTTGGTCTAGGCCAGGCCAAGGCATAACTCTATAGAGTCATAATGTCACCCAGTTTGATGTCACTAAAATTCTAAAGCGCTGTAAAATTTTTAAAGAGCTAGTACATTATATATTTATATTTGCACCACTTGCCCTTTTGTTTTAATGATTCATTCCTTTCTGTCCCCTCCTGCCCCTCTTTCCTTCCTTCCTTCCTTCCTTCCTTCCTTCCTTCCTTCCTTCTCCCTTTCCTTTTCTTGCAGTGTTGGTGGTTAAATTTCAAGGCCTAGTACATGCTGGGCAAGCTCTCTAGCACTGAACTACAACTCCAGCCCTGTTGAGAGTTTCTATACAAGCCATGTGAATTCTTGCCATAGAAAAACTCTTGCATTAGACTATTTTAAGAGCAATTTTAGAAGAGTTGCAAACATGGGCACAAATCAGTTTGAATAAATTATTTTTAAGCTTTACAGCATATCTAATGTTTCTAAAGAAGGAGCTTAAAACTTGAGTTGGTTTTCATGTCAGTTTTTGAAGACTACTCTTTATTTAAGAGTCTTCAAAATCATTTTTCAGATGTTCACTTCTGATAGGATGTAAACACTTCTAAGCAATCTGGTCATTATAAATATATAGCAATGAGAAGGATAAGATAAGTGAGATCCTGCCTCAAACAAAACAAAATAAAATGTTGCATGGGATTCTCACATAGACAGGAGACACCAGGGTATTCAGCAGGAAGCAGTGTTTATTTGTGTCCATCCAGGCTCAGTGGATTCTTATCCAAAGGCTGAGCATTTAGTGTAGGGAGTGATCCCTTATATAGTCTGTTTAGTTTCCTATTACATACTATCTTTGTCTTCATATGAGGTAATACACATTCTTGTTTGAGCATTATATTTCTATTCTACAAAGTAGCAAGAATGTTCAAAACTGATTTCCCAAGGGCTCACAATGATACAGATGGCATCATGTTCTCTTTCCTTTCTTCTGAGAAATCTCTACCACAAAATGGTAAAACCTTCCTGGCTTCTATTCCCAGTACCAAATCAAACTAAGGGCAGATGCACTTCATTTAGAGCAGAGAATTTAGCATTATAATGAGTTAGAGTGAGCAAAGTTTGCCCTAGGTCCCTTAGAAGAGGAGCTCTGTATCTTTGACTGGTTTAAGCTGGTTCTTCCTGGCCTTTTCTAAAGAGCAGTTTCTGAAACAAAGAAACAACTTCAAGTGATGTTAGTAGTGAGCAGCTCTCTATCTGCAATCACAAGTAGAATTCCTGCCTGGCAGCTGACTACTTTGCAGACTATTTCATGGTGGGGAGAAAAGTCTGAAGGGGGCAGAACTTGACATCTGGATCTCTTGAGGAAACCCCTTCCTCATAGGCTATTCTATCCAACTCCCTGGCAGCACCTCTAGTATCTGAGATGCAGAGAGTTTGAATGGCCTCCGAAGCTAGGACTCTGATCCCCAATCCCAGGCCTTGACCTCACTCCACATCCCTGGATTGTGGTTGCTTTCTGGGACAACTCAAGGCCCAGATTTTGGAGGATTTCACTTCCATCCCACCACTATTCCTTCCAGTTCACTGAGGGCTTCAATTGTAGTACCTGGAATTGGGGAGGTTCTCCAGGCAGGTGATTCAGTTTTCCTAGCAGTCTGTCTTGACCTTGACCCTACAGAACACAGTGCCCTTGGGGCTACCCAGTAGACCACCTTTGAGCTGTTACTTAGGTTGAGTCTTATCAGTTGTTGCCAGGCAGACATTTCTCCCTTGTGCCCAGGATCTCCCTCCCTGAGGTGGTATTTACCCTTTGATGGAGGCTGAGGGCTCTCTAGGTGCCAGCCACTCACTTTTCTCACTTGCTCTACCCACTGGTATCAGAATCAGCTTTCTCTCTCACAGCCCATTGCTCAAGGCCCAAGTGACCCAGGATGCTTTAAAGGCTAGTTGTGTGGTAGTGGGTGGAGCCACTCTGCATTCTGCAAAGGGACATCCTTGTTCTGAGAGGCTGCAGTGAGAGGAATCACTGCACATTTTCTTCTAAACTCTCTTGACAGTGGGGATGGATGCAGTCAGGAATTCCTTTAAATCAGCTGTCATTTGTGGCTAGAGATGGACCCAGAAGTAGTCCTGGGCTATAGAGGAGAAAACATTTTTGGGCACATTGTACAGGAGAGAAATTGCTGGTTAGGGGAACAAAGGGTGTGGGGAAGCTTGAAAATGCCTCTGAAGACCTTCCTGGGACACTTGGTGAGAGGTGTCAAGAGGACAGGCAGGGCTCCTGACCCACCAGCTCATGAGCCATCCCTGCTCAATAGCCATAGATTCAAAGCCACATCTTCATGCAATGCTGACTGTCAAGTGGTAACTGAAGTACAGAAGGCCAGAGCAGTTCAGGTCTTGATGGGATGATTTCAGGGTCCAGCAGTGATGGCAGCCTTGCTGGGCACTCACTGGTAGGAATCAAGAGATGGTAGCTAAGCTCTCCAGGCCATGAGTGAGAGTTAGCGCAGAGATACAACCTGATACAAAAAGCTCCTTCATGTTGTGGGACTTCTGACCTTTTCTGAGTATCTAAGCTAGATTGTGGCATGAACAGAATCATATGTAATAATTCTATGTAATAGAAGAGAAACTGTCACCAAGAGAGGACTTGTGAATTGCCCAGGTCACACATCTCAGGAGTGGCTCAACCCAGGTTAAATTCAGGCATTTTCTCTTGACTCAGTCCCTCACACACAGCTCAGGGAGCTGCTGCCAGGGGTGGGTCAGCAGGTCTAGGGGATGGTCCTGGTGACCACTGTGTGCTGTCCAAGTGGCAGGATTTTGCACTCACTGTGCTCTGCCATCCTCATAAGGACCTTGGATAAAGGTGATCTGCATGGTGTAGGAGAGAAAATAGAAGCCTAAAGGTGTGCTGGGATTTGGCAATGAGCACACAATTAGTAAGCAGCAAAAAGGGCCTAGACCAGGACATCTACAAGCTCTTTGTTCATGGGCCTGGTCTCATGACTTCTTATTGATGAGGAAGCTCATGGAAATCAGGACTAGACCTGACTGTGTGGGAGGAAGATGGAGATGGAAAGTGGACTCTTACCCACTTCCTATGTCTGTAGCACCTGTGAGGTTGGCTTTGACTGCCCTGGGTCATGTCCTGGGGCCAGATGGGGAATCCAGTATATGTTTTCCTTTCCCCTTTGATATAACCATAATAAGAGGTTGCTTAAAATTAAATTTTTAGTAAATGTTTAAAATATTTATTTATTGGTGCTGGGTCCAGATCCAAGGTCTTTGTGCATGCTATGTGCACACTCACTACTGAGCTACTTCCCTAGCTCCTGATCAGATTTAGGAAAAAGTTTTCCTATTTCCAGAGGTTAGCCAAGATGAACTTAATGAATATTGTCAATTTCTGAGACTTGTGGGAAAAGTATTTGTCAGAGTAAGATGTGTAAGTTTCCTCTATCACTGCCAATTTCTGTCTTCAAAAGGCTAGTGTTGATATACATCACGGCAGTGTTAGTGTAGAAGAAGCCCTCTTGAGTGCTGTTAATGAGCCAGAAGGAGTGTCTGTTCCTAATGTCTTGCTTCAGGGAACACCCAGTTGCTGTGTAGTGACAAGAAATCTCATCCAGGTTTTCTCCTCTCTCCAGGCTGAAGGATGACTTTTAAGCCTGTCCAAACTGTTGCACACCAACACTGGTGTCACATACAATGGAAGTGAGTAACTAAGGAAATGAAGTGGAAGAGCTTAGGACACACTTATACCAAGCCTGTGGGCAATCTGCTGGATGGTGTGGCCATGAGAGATGCAGTAGAGGATCCTAGGTGTTCAGCATGGTCCTCTTTGCTGAGCACTTATGAAGCACTCATGGTTGTGGAGCAGCAGCACCTCAGCCCCCAGGTGGAGGTGCAACCCTAGCCTATGTGAGTCCCAATATGCTGTCAGCCAGGCCTCAGACAGGTGGCTGTCCATCCAGCCTCCTGGACAGGTACCTGATATAAGGTTCACCACAGCCCTTTTCCAACACCAAGGGCCCAAGAGCTCTGTTTATATGCATGTCTTCTTTCTTATTTGCCCTGATAAAAATTAAAACTGAGAAATTTAAACAATACTGTGTTCATTTATGACTTCATTTGAAGGTAATATAAACTTGTTAATACTAACATAAACAATATCTTTTTTATTAATTAATTCATTTTTTTAAATTAGGTATATATGAGAGCAGAATGCATTTGATTCCTTCTATACGATTGTAGCACAGCTTTTCATTTCTCTGGTTGTACCCAAGGTAGCATTGCAACATAAGTGCAGTCATACATGTACCTAGGTTAATGATGTCCATCTCATTCTACCATCTTTCCTTTCCTCATGCTCCCTCCCCTCCTCCCTCCACTTTGTGCCATGTACCCTCCTTTGTGCCTCCCCCCCCTCATTATGGACCAGCATCCACTTATCAGAGAGAACACTCAGCCTTTGATTTTTTGGAATTGGTTTACTTTGCTTAGCATAATATTCTCCAGCTCCATCCATTTACCTACAAATGCCATAATTTTATTTTTTCTCTTTTAAAGCTGAGTAATATTCCATTGTGTGTATGGATATATATCACAGTTTCATTATCCATTCATCTATTGAAGGACATCTAGGATGCTTCCACAGTTTAGCTATTATGAATTGAACTGCTATAAACATTGGCTGCATTACTAAGCCAAAAACTCAGCCCACATTAACTTTTTATAAGTCACATAGAATTCAGAAGTGCTCAGTAATTCACTATCACCACCATCTGTTGCTAGACTTCATCTTTATAACAGAAACTCTGTACCCATAAAATAATGTCATCCCACTGCCCCTCATCCAGTCCCCTGCTATCTGTTTCTGTGGGTGTGATGACTCTAGATACATCATCTTCAGAATTACATACTAAGTGTCTTTTTGTGATTGTGTGACTACACTTAACATAATGTGGGGTGAATTATATTCCATTGTGTGGATGGACAACTTGTTTATCCATTCCTCCATGAATGGATGCTTGCATTGCTTCCTCTCTTCAGTTCTGGGGAACTCCTTCTTGGCATTTCTGGAAGCTTGAGCATTAGATGAGATGGGGAATCCACAGGAAATGAGCTGTAGTTGGGATTTCATGGGACCATGACTTCTACCTCAATGTAATCTGTAGGCAAGAGGAGACATGAGCTGATCCAGATGAGGGCACCTGCAGTTAGCACAGATGCTACAGGCAAGGCCAGAACAACCTCTTGACTCTAAAGGAAGAGAGGAAATAATGAAACTCAAATACACCCTTGACAAGAGGGCCCACACCTATGGAAAGTGGAAGTAGAGCCACACAAAGAAAACTTAGAAGTAATGAATGTGAGTGAAGGATGAGCAAAGCCCAGGTATACCCTTCTTCCCAACATCACAGGTTGCACCTGCCATCCTTTGTTGATCAATGGATGAGCAGAAGGCACACCAGTTTTCAAGATGTCTGTTACCTGCACCATTTAAAAAAGGGATACCTTTTACAGACTTTCCTTTTAAGGACTTAGAAATTCCTTGAGTAAAATTGCTGAGTCTAATCTTTGCATGTCTCAAGGTGCCTGATGCATAGTCAGCACTGGGCCTTTCTGCAGTGTCAGACTGCAGGCAGGGGTCAGGCCCTAGAAGCAAGATTTAGGAATCCATCATTTGAAAGAAGATGCAAGGCACTGTGGGAATATTGGTCATCTATTATTCAGAGGTGGCAATAGCCCCCAAGGCCATTTCCATATTCCTTTTTATTATAAGGGACAAACTAAGAAGGCACATTGTCAACAAGCTGGTGCATCCTCACAAGCAAATGTTTATGACCTTGATTACATATGCTGCATCACCATGTTTCTGACCTTGACTACACACTGACCATAAAATAGCCCATTCATAGCCTCAGTCACTCACTAAAAGCATAACAGCTTACTGGAAGTCTGTCAAGAGTGCCATTTTGGCCCTGCCCCCAAACATGGCTTCAGCTTGAACACAGATCTCCTGCACACTGTTCCCCAGGTTCCACACACAGAGACAAGGATACACTGTGCTTTCCTCTTTAGGAGCAGACAGCACTGACAGAGAGGACACAGCAACAACAAGTCACTGGGACTAGCACCTTGAGGGCAGTTTTACCATTATGAGGAGAGAGAGAGGCTGAGTTCCTGCTCACTCTGAGAGAGGAAGGGCCTTGAGAATTGTGCTGGTCGTGAGAATGAGTTTTAAGACGGGACAAAACAACAATAAAAGCAAATGGATTTTTTGCCTGCAGAGATGGTCAGAGGTTTTGATAATAAAATAAGAAACAATAATTATTTAAAAGTCAGCTGACTGTTCTCCGGTGAGATCTTTCAGGGCTTGCTCAGGGGTATTTACTATAAGCAGGCAACCTTCTTCTTCCCTGATTATTAAGGCATCTTGAAAGCAAGACAAGGAAGGTCAATGAAACATAAATATTAGCTGTGTGGCATTTCTTTTGAGATGATGAAGATTTGGGGCGGAAAACAGAAACATAGTCATAATTCAATATAAATATGTCAGAGAAAAAGAGATAAGACTGGAAGATTCTCAGTTTCCTTTAGTGTCCAAAACCTCTGTTTCCTTTCTACAATCAGTAGCAGTTTGAAGTAAAAACCACTTTTGTTTGATCCAGTATTCTATCGCCTTTTTAGTCCAAATTTCACTTTGAAGGGAAAAATTACAATCATTTTATAAACACCACAAAGAAGTACATAGTTGCTATACAAGCATAAAGTAAAGGACATTTGGAGACAATGGAGTGTCCAATATGCAGGCAAGACAGAACACAAAGCGATGACTTGTTTTTACTCTTTAAAGGGCTGCATCCCAGCCACATGGTATGGTGAGTCACTGAAACTGGGCTGACCATAGATGACTGCACTATCCCAAATAAATATAAAATTAAAATAAACATAAAATATAAAATTATATAGTCATGGGGGAACCTAAATCTATGTATCACACTGATAGTATAACCACAATGATGAAGGGGGAAAAAAGAATTAATATAAGTAACTTTATAACCAAGGACTCTAGCAGGATATTACTGGTGAGATTTATTTAAAAAATATATAAATAAGCAACCTTGAACTGAACTTAAAGACTTGTCTATGCAGTGTTAGGAAGTATAAGTCCCATGTGTACATAGGGTTCAGGAGATGATATTCTAATCAACCAGGATTCTCACTGTGGGAGAAACAAATGCAATGTGGAGTGGGACTGAATTGGACTCAAAGTCACCAAATAAACTCTCAGACAGTTGATTGATCATGCCATCAGTAGATAAGTCATTCTACCAGCTCTGCCCACTGAAAGGGCCTAGAGGCAAATACAACCCAGTAGCCATGACCACATGACTGTTCCTCTATCATTTTGTTTCCAAATGCCATCCACCATGCAAGATAAGGCTCCTTGGAGAAATGGTTGATTCTTCCAGGGCTGGAGCAAGGAAAGCACAAGCTAACCCTGCAGCATCCTGCTGAAGAAGAAAGTAAGCATATTCATCAACCCATAGGATATATCCAAAGGACTTGGGAACTGCTTCAATGGTCCCACTTGCAAATTATGAATACGTTGAACATCAAAAGGAATGTTGACAAGAATGGGTGAAACCATATTGAATAAAAAGTCATACCATGAGACCAATGGTAACAAGCAGTACAAAGCCACAGGAGAAGTAAAGGAAAGCTTTACAAGGTAAAGGAAAGCTCTCCCTTATGGAAGAATACCACATGACAAAGAGGAAGAGAAAACTAAACATGGAAAATTATATTATACAACCACCATTGTAATAATTATTTTAGGCAAGAATGTTTATTTATGTTGCAACTATTGAGTGAAAGACTATTGGGAACACAATATATGCAGACTCAGGTTTTGCTTCACAGAGGGCTTACTAAATACAGAGGGGAAGACAGGTACCTTTGCAAATCAGATGATATCTGGGTGACACCAGAATTTCAGTGGACACACTGAACAGCACTAGGAATGGGCTAGGCAGGGGGAGGGGGAAGGACAATATCAAGTCCCTCTGAGGTGGTACACAGGACACAGCATTTCTCTAGTGGGAAAATGACCAAAAAATGCATAACCATGCCTCCAGTCTCAAAGGGATCAATCAGAAGTGTACATGTTAATACCTTCTGCAAAACAACTGTCAATGCCACAAGAGAACACAGAAAGGTAAAGAGAACTTTTTCTATAACAAGAGCTAACCAAGCAACCAGAAGCCACGAATGATCTCTGACTGAATCTCAGATCCAGGAAAACAAAAATCCCAGTCAAATAGAATATTGTCAGGGAAATTTGTACAAGAACTCTCCATTAGACACAGAGTGTCAGTCCCTAACTTCACTACAGAGCCCCTAAGCCTCCTTCACGTGGTACATGACATGTGCTACTCAGGTCTGCCCATCCTTGTCTGCTAACCTTATCAGGGTTGAGATCAGTCTACCTTCCTCTGCTGTTCCCAGTAAACCCAGAACACCTGGCACTTGGTTGACTGCTGCCATGAACATTAGTTCTGTCCCACAGATGCTCCAGCACTTCTTGGGGCACAGTTGGGACTGCAGTCTTCTCTCTTGAGGTCAGGTGTGTCATGTGGCTTGCCCTGATCTCAATGTATGAATGAAAAGCTCATCTGCCACTTCCAGGCAAAAGGTCAAGAGTCAGTTCATGAAGCCACTCTCTCTGCCTCTGCCATCCTGTCTGGCAAGGATCAGCTAGGATCAGGTGAGGATGATAGAGCAGCGAACCCAAAGTGGAGCTTCAATCAGTCTGTGTCCCTACAGGCCTACAATGAGCTTAACCTCCTTCTAATGATGTCCCCCAAGCCCCCTGACCACACTTGACATGTAGCCTGAATAAGAGTAAAGTCAGAGAGATGCTGAGTTGGCTGTTATATTAGCCCACACAGCTTATCTCAGGTGATACATGTGTGTTCAACTCTGAGTGCAAATTCAAATAGCCAAATAGGTTACCTAAATATCAAATAAGTCAGAGAGTTTACCTTTATATGTGGTGACACACCACATGGACATAAGAGCTCCCTAGAGCCAGGAGTTCTGTCAAGTGGGAAAATAAGATTGCACACCCAGGAAGAGCTGAATATGTGCCATATTCTGAAGCCCCCAGACAGTTTATCACTGTGTCCATCAGCCAAGAAGGCCCTGCTCTCCAGTACAAGGACATGGGAAACATGAGCCCCTGTGTGAGGGAGGAGGAAGGTGCCATCCTCCTACCCCTTCCTACCTGGGGAATTCACTGAGTACTTGTATCTTTGATTATTTTGATTGCTTTGTAGTGCTGGATATTCTGCAATCCAGGTTAATTTTTTGTGTTTCTGAGAGCAGGAATAGAATCTGGGTGCCTGTCACCACAATGCTTGCCCATGTTTCTTACTCAGGGTAGGGAAACCCTAAAGACAAATGGGACACTGGGTGACAAAAGTGCTATATGATCAAACCTGGGACCATCACATGCAAACGTCCACTCATCTGTGTACACAATGTTATGGGATGAGAACACAGGGGGCTATGCAGAGGCTGCCCACCAAGGGGCACACTGGGACAAACATGGCAGGGAAATTCACTTTCTGCCCCCTGCTCTTGTGCACACTGTCAGTGTTGTGTGTCTTCCTGCCCATGTATGCCAATACAAGCACATGCTGGGAAATGACCTGGGAGAGTTGGGAAGGCTTGGTGGGTAAGAACTTCAGCTGCTTGGTGAGGGCATGGCTGCCTGTGCATCCACAAACATGTTAATCAACCTTTCTGTGTCAGTTTTATCAGCTTGAAAATGGAATAGGGACAGGGCCTCCCCAGGGCATGATGAGGATGTGATGGTACAAAGGCACCTGCCTCATGTGTACTCAATAGGCATTATCTGTTGTTGTTATTGGTTCCAGTAATAATAGTAAAATAATACAATTTCTGGGACAAATGGTGAAGATCCATTAGAAAAAATGAAATCTAGCACCATGAAGAGCCACTCCATATTTTGCTTTCATAGGGAGCAAGAAGTGACTCAGGGCAAATAAAATGGGAATGAGCCTGGGTGATAATTAGAGCTTATCATTTGAGGGATTAAAGTCAGAAAACAATAATCACCTGCAAGTACCTAGTACCATGCAAAAGAGATCAAACTGAGTGAGTTGTGTCTCCAGTTAAATCAAAATGATAGGGCTCGAGAGCATTGAAGAGTACAGGAAACATGGTTTATCCCAGGAAAGCACTACCCAACCCCTAACCAGTGGCTAAGGGGAATCTCAGGACCTCAGGATCTCAGACACAGTTCCAGCTGCCAGGAATCTAGTGGTGAATCTATTGGTGAACTACAACAGAAAGGAAACTGACCCTATTGTTTAGGGTGTTTCACACAACCTCCCAATGCAGCAGGGGCTGGGCCCTCTGTGGAAGATACAGAAACACAAGCTGAGCACAGAGACCCTACTGAAGATGTGCCTGGACTATTAGGAGGGTGAGAGTACATGGGAGGGATTTTGTGGAAGAGTGGACTCATCACTCACAGGAGGTGGCATCAGCATGAGAAGAGTGAAGATGAGTGCCCTGTTGACTGTGGGTGAAATCCCTCATCAAAGTGTGTACTTCAGAAAAGTGGATACCTGCATAGAGCTGGCCCTTTGCACCCACATTCAAGTAGTCATCTAAAGCAGGGCATTTTAGGACAACTGCCATAGATGGCATTTACCCCAAATCCAGCTGGTGATCTGCACTTCTTGTGGAGGCCCATGAACCAGGGAACAATGTCTTTTCGGCATTGCCAGGCTGTGTACTCTTCACCTCAAACCCCAATCTACTTCATGCAAGGTAGGGCAGGAGGAGGGGTTGCCATGTTCCAGTGAATAACAGGAAAAGTGCAAAGGGTCAGGAATATCAATGTGAGAGTAAATGAAGGCCTAGAGATGGAAGGCCCAGATAATGAGGTTCTGGGAGTCCAAGGAGTAAAAAAAATGTGGACCACGGGATTCAACTACATCAAGAGGCTTTCTGACAGAGAAAATGAATATAAATGCTAATAATGACCAAGATGAGAGGCAATACTTTTGGAAACAGCAACACATCGAGCAGTTGGTCAAAATAACATTGAGTGGAACAGGCTAGACTTGCTACATAAGGGTGTGCAGGTAGTATCCTACACAGAGGCCTGCGGATGCTGCAGTCAAACATGCTAGCAAAGGATAACTTTTGGTGGAACCTTCCTTTCCATAATTCACACAAAGGCATCTGCTATAGTTTAAAAGTCCTTGAAAGACCCATGTGCTTAAGACTTGGTCACCAGCCTGTGGTGCTACTGGGAGATAGTGGAAATTATAGGAACTGGAGCATGGTAGAAGAAAGTTAGATCACCAGGGAAATGCCCTCAAAAGGAATATTGGGAGTCCAGTCTGACCTCTCTCTTTTGCTTCCTGGCTGCCATGATATGAGCAGCCTCTTTGGCCATGGGCTGTGGCCATGATGTGCTGCCTTGTCTCAGGCCCAGAGCAACAGAGCCAACAGACCAGGAACTGAAACTCTGAAACCATGATCCATCTTAAATATTCAATCCTTTAAGCTGATTTTTCTCAGTTGTTTTTGACAGCAATGGAAATTTGACATCTATGAGAAGTGGGGTGGAAGGAAGAATGGCCAAAGAAATGCAGGACCTAAGCAGAGGTGCTACTGCTGCAGAATAAGGGAGTGGCTGCAGTCTATCATGGAAGAGCCATCAACTAAGTGTGAAAATAAACATTAGCCTGCCCAGGACTTGCTGTATGTCCAAGGCTATGCTAGGACTTGACAGAGTATCCTATTTAATTAGAATTATAGCAATTAGAAATAAAGGGGTTCTTACCAAGGAAATTTCCTATGGAAAAATTCCAGAAGTTCTTCTGTTCCCATCTCTTAAGAATCATGATACCTCCCACACACACCAGCTTTCTGTCTTGAGATAGACCTGGGTCTGTAGTGCCTTCCTACTCTTCCACCTACCCTAAGTGCTGAGGGCCTCACCATGTGCAGCAGCAGCAGCAGCAGGAACAGTCCCAGGTAGAGACTGCAGCTGTTGGAGAAACTTTCTCTACTGGTGGTGGTGGTACCAGCCCCTGTTGAGTGGGGCCCACATGGGAGAGCAGCTGTTGCCCATGGGACACCGCACCATAAGTGTACCCTGGGGGTTCCCAGCACTCTTTCAAGTTCCTGCGTGTTCTTTTGGCCTCACATGCTCCACACAGGTTGCATACTGCCACTTCTGCACCTTCCTCCCCAGGACTGAAATTCCATTTCATCTTCTGCCTGTACCTGTGGACTGCAGCACTAGTGCCCACAGCTACCGCCAACTAACAGGGTGCCACATCTAAGGGAGGAAAGATTTTCTCCTTGTACTCTGCTGTGGGTGTTTAGAGGATACTCCAAGGCTCCTCTCCATGCTCTGCCTGCACAGACCTTAAACCAAGAGGTAATTTTGTTGCTTGAGGATCCATATTGCTCAAGAGCAAGACCTCATCCTCAGTCCGCATTCAGCCCTGGACCCCAGGGAGCCCTGCTCACTAACTTTATTCCCCAAGGCCTCTCAGTATAAGCAGATGAGTGAAATCACACCTGGTATAGAAATGTGTCATTTAGAAAATTTATCACAGACCTTTAAGTCTAGAGATCCTCATTCATAATTCTGAACAAAAAGTAAAAAAATTATTAATATAATTAAGTCTGAGCCCTGTGGTATGCTGCCTATAATTCCATTGACTCTGGAAGCTGAGACAGGAGGAATCTAAGTTGAAAGCAAGGATCATAAACTTAATGAGGCCCTAAACAAGTAAGAGAGACCCTGTCTCTATTAATAATAATATTAAAGGGGATGTGGCACATTTTTAAGTGTGCCTGGATTCAATCTCAGGAACAACAAAAAAAGTTTGAAAGCTAAAACCCTGAGAAAATGACCCCCATGAATGATAAATAAGAAAAGCAAAAGAGATGCTTAAAAATTATAGTGGTTTGTCTTCCTAAGATTTAAAGGACTGTTCCTTTGTTTGAAAGTAGAATAACAGGTCATTATTACAGAGGAGAAGCTGTTAAGTGGAAGAGAATTGAGGCTTTTAACAGAGCTGTGATTCTCATCTGCAAACATTTTCAGAAAATAGGGAAGAAAGAACACTTGCCAACTCATTCTACAAGGCAAATATTCTCTTTTACAAAATCAAGAGCAAACATGACAAAAAAACCACAGACCACTTATTGTCCTTCCTTAAGAAAAGCAAAAATACTAGTCATCTGAATGGATCAACACTGAAAAGGAGTATATAATATGAACAGATAAAATTTGTCCCCAAATTCCAGGTTGGTTTAATATCCCAAAACCAGTCAGGCACTAAGTATGACCCTCATTTGCACCACAGAGGGCATCACAGGCGTGCTGTACACCTTTCATTTTCCCTCAGAGCTGCTAGAAAACCTACTGCATGAAAAGGAGACAATACTTTTGAGAAGAAGAAGTCTGGGATCAAGGATCAATCTGTGGAAACAGGAAAAAGAAATTTCAAAAAATTCACTGAACAACAACTCACAAAGTGTAGGCCTAGAGAACAACTACTCCATGAGAGGCAAGCAGATAGATTTTTAATGCAGTATCTTTAATGATTTTAGCCCATTTGAATATTTACTTTGTCTTTTGGTAAATGCATTTTTCTAGGAATTTGTCCACTTTACAGGAATTGCCTGCTATGGTGCTATAAAAGTTTTCATCAACATATTTTTCTAGAAATTTGTCCACTTCATCTGAGAGTCCTACTGTATGGATATAAAGTTTTCCAAACTGTCCTCTTGTGGACTTTTAAAATGTCTGTGAGCCAGGCGATGGTGTAAGTCTTTTCATCCTACAACAGACTCTTGCCCTTCTCAGTTGCCCAAGATCAATCATCAGGGATCCATCCCCTGCTTACTCTTTCTCTGGCAAAAACCTTTTGGCTTTGTAGACCTCCTCCATTAAGGATTGTTTTCTATTTGTTAATTTGTGTTCTTTGTGTTTCCCGACCTGCCACCATGTCTGAGCTCCATTGTTCCTCTTTTTCTTACTTCTTGAGACAGGTGCTTCTCATCTGGGTTTGCTCCCTCTGTCCACCCTGTGTACACAGGCAAACCTGTATGTTTTCCCCTAACAGTGGCATTAGGTGCAGCCTGCAAATTTTGAGAGCCTTTCTTATAGTTTAGTTCAAAATAATATCTATATTCTATTGGGATTCTTTATATCCCTATGTTATTTAGAAGTATATTGCTTCTAAATAGGCACAAGTATACGGGAGCATTTTCTAAAAATGTATAATTCCTCATTGAATTACAAAGAACAAACTCTGAGTGATTGATGAAAATCTATGATGAAGAATATGATAAGTTATGAAAATGTGCTTAAAAGGAATGGTTTATATGCCCTGAAAAGTTGCATTATTCTCTAAGTGAATGTACATTGGTTAAATATGCTAAAATTTGTTCCATTATTTATTTATACCAATTTTTTCCACATGTATGTGTCCATGTGCATGTGTGCATATCATATGTGTACTGCTGAAGGTGGAACCCAGGACCCTATGCCTGTTGGAAAGTGTTCTACCATTGAGCTACATCCTTAGACCTTCTTTTCTAGCAGACAAAACTTTTAGGGCTGGGATTGTGGCTTAGCGGTAGAGCACTTGCTTAGCAACTACAAAACTGAGGCACTGGGTTTGATCCTCAGCACCACATAAAAATAAAATGAAGATGATCTTCACCTACAACTAAAAAACAAATATTTTAAAATAAAACTGGGCTGGGGCTGTAGCTCAGGAGTACAGCACTTGCCTAGCATGTGTGAGGCACTGGCTTGGATCCTCAGCACCACATAAAAATAAACAAATGCAGGCATTCTGTCCATCTACAACTTTTTAAAAATATATATATATTTTTGTAGTTGAACACAACATCTTTATTTCACCTATTTATCTTTATGTGGTGCTGAGGATTGAACCCAGGTTCTCACATGTGCGAGGTGAGTACTCTACTACTGAGCCACAACCCCAGCCCATCTACAACTTTTTTATTTTAAATTTTAAATATGAGAAAATCATCATACCCATAATAGGTTTCTATAAAAATATACACATATACATACATGCACACCAGGTTATTAGGTGTAACCAAATAATTATTAAAAAAAATCTTCCAAATAAATGAGCCTTCAGTGATCATGCAGCATCTCTCCAGTATTATTTGTATTTAAATTCTATTTTATGTGATATTATGCAGTCACACCACTGGTTTTAGGTTAGTATTTGTATGGCTTATCTTTCTGCATCATTTTCTTTTCTTTTTCTTTTTATGAAATGACTTTTTAAATTTATTTACTTACTCAAATTTGTTATGCATGACAACAGAATGCATTTCAATTCATAGTACATATATAGAGCACAATTTTTCATGTCTCTGGTTGTTCACAAAGTAGAGTCATACCATTTGTGTCTTCATACATGTACTTAGGCTGATGATGTCCATCTCAATCCACCATCTTTCCTACCCCCATGACCCCTCCTTTTCCCTCCCTACCCTTTGCCTTATCTAATGTTCCTCCATTCTTCCCATGCCCCCCATACCCACTATGGATCAACATCCACATATCAGAGAAAACATTCGGCCTTTGGATTTTGGGGATTGGCTTACTTCACTTAGCATAATATTCTCCAACTCCATCCATTTACCTGCAAATGCCATGATTTTATTCTCTTTTAATGGTAAGTAATATTCCATTGTATATGTATACCACAGTTATGATATATATACCATCCATTCACCTACTGAAGGGCTTGTAGGTTGGTTCCACAATTTATTGTGAATTATGCTGCTATAAACATTGATGTGGCTGTGTCACTGTAGTATGCTGTTTTTAAGTCCTTTGGGTATAAACGGAAGAGTGGGATAGCTAGGTCAAATGGTGGTTTCATTCCAAGTTTTCCAAGAAATCTCCATACTGCTTTCCAAATTGGCTGCACCAATTTGCAGTCCCACCAGCAATGTATGAGTGTGTCTTTTTCCCCACATCCTTGCCAACACAATGTTTATTTTTTTTTGTATTTTAATAGCTGCCATTCTGACTGGAGTGAGATGACATCTTAAGAGTAGTTTTGATTTGCATTTCTCTAAATGCTAGAGATATTGAGAACATTTTTTTCATATATTTGTTGATTGACTGTATATCATCTTCTGAGAAGTATCTGTTCAGTTCCTTGGCCCATTTACTGATTGGGTTGGTTGTTTCTTTGGTGTTAAGTTTTTTGTTTTTTTTTTTTTAATTTTTTAATTTTTTTATTGTTGGTTGTTCAAAATATTACATAGTTCTTGATATATCATATTTCACACTTTGATTCAAGTGGGTTATGAACTCCCATTTTTACCCCGTATACAAATTGCAGAATCACATCAGTTACACATCCATTGATTTACATATTGCTATACTAGTGTCTGTTGTATTCTGCTGCCTTTCCTATCCTCTACTATGCCCCCTCCCCTCCCCTCCCCTCTTTTCTCTCTACCCCCTCTACTGTCATTCATTTCTCCCCCTTGTATTATTTTCCCCTTTCCCCTCACTTCCTCTTGTATGAAATTTTGTATAACCCTGAGGGTCTCCTTCCATTTCCATGCAATTTCCCTTCTCTCTCCCTTTCCCTCCCACCTCTCATCCCAGTTTAATGTTAATCTTCTTCTCATGCTCTTCGTCCCTACTCTGTTCTTAGTTACTCTCCTTATATCAAAGAAGACATTTGGCATTTGTTTTTTAGGGATTGGCAAGCTTCACTTAGCATAATCTGCTCTAATGCCATCAATTTCCCTGCAAATTCTATGATTTTGTCATTTTTTAATGCAGAGTAATACTCCACTGTGTATAAATGCCACATTTTTTAAATCCATTCGTCTATTGAAGGGCATCTAGTTTGGTTCCACAGTCTTACTATTGTGAATTGTGCTGCTATGAACATCGATGTAGCAGTGTCCCTGTAGCATGCTCTTTTTAGGTCTTTAGGGAATAGACCAAGAAGGGGAATAGCTGGGTCAAATGGTGGCTCCATTCCCAGCTTTCCAAGAAATCTCCATTCTGCTTTCCAAATTGGCTGCACCAATTTGCAGTCCCACCAGCAATGTACAAGTGTACACTTTTCCCCACATCCTCGCCAGCACTTGTTGTTGTTTGACTTCATAATGGCTGCCAATCTTACTGGAGTGAGATGGTATCTTAGGGTGGTTTTGATTTGCATTTCTCTGACTGCTAAAGATGGTGAGCATTTTTTCATGTACTTGTTGATTGATTGTATGTCCTCCTCTGAGAAGTGTCTGTTCAGGTCCTTGGCCCATTTGTTGATTGGGTTATTTGTTATCTTATTGTCTAATTTTTTGAGTTCTTTGTATACTCTGGATATTAGGGCTCTATCTGAAGTGTGAGGAGTAAAGATTTGTTACCAGGATGTAGGCTCCCTATTTACCTCTCTTATTGTTTCTTTTGCTGAGAAAAAACTCTTTAGTTTGAGTAAGTCCCATTTGTTGATTCTAGTTATTAACTTTTGTGCAATGGGTGTCCTATTGAGGAATTTGGAGCCCGACCCCACAGTATGTAGATCGTAGCCAACTTTTTCTTCTATCAGATGCCGTGTCTCTGATTTGATATCAAGCTCCTTGATCCATTTTGAATTCACTTTTGTGCATGGCGAGAGAAAGGGATTCAGTTTCATTTTGTTGCATATGGATTTCCAGTTTTCCCAGCACCATTTGTTGAAGATGCTATCCTTCCTCCATTGCATGCTTTTAG
Source organism: Marmota monax (assembly GCF_021218885.2). Classification (NCBI taxonomy): domain Eukaryota; kingdom Metazoa; phylum Chordata; class Mammalia; order Rodentia; family Sciuridae; genus Marmota; species Marmota monax. The sequence continues at coordinate 159,465 of NW_026693024.1, read as the reverse complement.
CCCCTTTATCAAAAATAAGATAGTTGTACTTTTGTGGATTGGTTTCTGTGTCCTCTATTCTGTACCATTTCTCCACCCGCCTGTTTTGGTACCAGTACCATGCTGTTTTTGTTACTATTGCTCTGTAGTATAGTTTGAAGTCTGGTATCGCTATACCACCTGATTCACACTTCTTGCTTAGCATTGTTTTTGCTATTCTGGGTCATTTATTTTTCCATATGAGTTTCATGATTGCTTTCTCTATTTCTACAAGAAATGCCGTTGGGATTTTGATTGGCATTGCATTAAACCTATAGAGAACTTTTGGTAATATCGCCATTTTGATGATGTTAGTTCTGCCTATCCATGAACAGGGTATATTTTTCCATCTTCTAAGATCTTCTTCTATTTCTCTCTTTAGGGTTCTGTAGTTTTCATTGTATAAGTCTTTCACCTCTTTTGTTAGGTTGATTCCCAAGTATTTTATTTTATTTTTTTTGAGGATATTGTGAATGGAGTGGTTGTCCTCATTTCCATTTCAGAGGATTTGTCGCTGATATACAGGAATGCCTTTGATTTATGCATGTTGATTTTATAGCCTGCCACTTTGCTGAATTCATTTATTAGCTCTAATAGTTTCTTTGTAGACCCTTTTGGGTCTGCTAGGTATAGAATCCTGTCATCTGCTAATAGTGATAATTTAAATTCTTCTTTTCCTATTTTTATGCCTTTAATTTCTTTCATCTGTCTAATTGCTCTGGCCAGCGTTTCGAGAACTATGTTGAACAGAAGTGGTGAGAGAGGGCATCCCTGTCTTGTTCCAGATTTTAGAGGGAATGACTTCAGTTTTTCTCCATTCAGAATGATGCTAGCCTGAGGCTTAGCATAGATTGCTTTTACAATATTGAGGTATGTTCCTGTTATCCCTAGTTTTTCTAGAGTTTAGAACACAAAGGGATGCTGTACTTTGTTGAATGCTTTCTCCGCATCTATCGAGATGATCATATGGTTCTTATTTTTAAGTCTATTGATGTGGTGAATAACATTTATTGATTTCCATATATTGAACCAGCCTTGCATCCCAGGGATGAATCCTACTTGATCATGGTGCACAATTTTTTTGATATGCTTTTGTATCCGATTTGCCAGAATTTTATTGAGGATTTTTGCATCTAGGTTCATTAGAGATATTGGTCTGTAGTTTTCTTTCTTTGAAGTGTCTTTGTCTGGTTTAGGAATCAGGGTGATGTTGGCCTCGTAGAATGAATTTGGAAGTTCTCCCTCTTTTTCTATTTCCTGAAGTAGCTTGAAAAGTATTGGTATTAGTTCCTCTTTAAAGGTTTTGTAAAACTCTGCTGTATACCCATCTGGTCCTGGGCTTTTCTTAGTTGGTAGTCTTTGGATGGTTTCTTCTATTTCCTCAATTGATATTGGTCTTTTTAGGTTGTCTATATCCTCCTGACTCAATCTGGGCAGATCATATAACTTAAGAAATTTATCGATGCCTTCACTATCTTCTAATTTATTGGAGTATAAGGATTCAAAATAATTTCTAATTATCTTCTGTATTTCTGAAGTGTCTGTTGTGATATTGCCTTTTTCATCCCGTATGCTAGTAATTTGAGTTCTCTCTCTTCTTCTCTTCGTTAGCATGGCTAAGGGTCTGTCAATTTTGTTTATTTTTTCAAAGAACCAACTTTTAGTTTTGTCAATTTTTTCAATTGTTTCTTTTGTTTCAATTTATTAATTTCAGCTCTGATTTTCATTATTTCTTGCCTTCTACTTCTTTTGCTGTTGTTTTGCTCTTCCTTTTCTAGGATTTTGAGATGAAGTATGAGATCATTTATTTATTGGTTTTTCCTTTTTTTAAGGAATGAACTCCAAGCAATGAATTTTCCTCTTAGAACTGCTTTCAATGTGTCCCATAGATTCTGATATGTTGTGTCTGTGTTTTCATTTATCTCTAAGAATTTTTTTAATTTCCTCCTTGATGTCTTCTATAACCCATTGATCATTCAGTAACCTATTGTTCATTCTCCAAGTGATGCATGATTTTTCCTTCCTTCTTTTATCATTGATTTTCAGTTTCATTCCATTATGATCAGATAAGATGCATGGTATTATCTCTACTCCTTTATATTGTCTAAGAGTTGCCCAGTGATGTAATATATGATCTATTTTTGAGAAGGATCCATGTGCTGCTGAGAAAAAAGTGTAATTGCCTGATGTTGGGTAGTATATTCTATATATGTCAATTAAGTCTAGGTTATTAATTGTGTTATTGAGTTCTATAGTTTCCTTATTCAACTTTTGTTTGGAAGATCTGTCCATTGGTGAGAGATGTGTGTTGAAGTCTCCCATGATTATTGTATGGTTTTCTATTAGACTCTTGAACTTGAGAAGAGTTTGTTTGATAAACATAGCTGCACCATTGTTTGGGGCATATATATTTATGATTGTTATGTCTTGTTGGTGTGTGGTTCCCTTGAGCAGTATGTAGTGTCCCTCTTTATCCATTTTGATTAACTTGGGCTTGAAATCTATCTTATTTGATATGAGTATGGACACTCCTACTTGTTTCCGAAGTCCATATGGGTGATATGATTTTTCCCAACCTTTCACCTTCAGCCTATATATGTCTTTTCCTATCAAATGCGTCTCCTGTAGGCAGCATATTGTTGGGTCTTGTTTTGTGATCGATTCTACTAGCCTGTGTCTCTTAATTGGTGAGTTTAAGCCATTAACATTTAGGGTTATTATTGAGATATGGGTTGTTCTTCCAGCCATATTTGTTTATTTATGTTACTAAACATGGTTTGTTTTCCTCTTTGATTATTTTTCCCCCCTTTACTGTCCTACCTCCCACTGTTGGTTTTCATTGTTATTTTCCATTTCCTCTTCCTGTAATGTTTTGCCGAGGATGTTTTGAAGAGATGGTTTTCTAGCTGCAAATTCTTTTAACTTTTGTTTATCGTGGAAGGTTTTAATTTCATCTTCCATCCTGAAGCTTAATTTCGCTTGATACACAATTCTTGGTTGGAACCCATTTTCTTTCAGTGTTTGAAATATGTTATTCCAGGATCTTCTAGCTTTCAGAGTCTGTGTTGACAGATCAGCTGTTATCCTGATTGGCTTACCCCTAAATGTAATCTGCTTCCTTTCTCTTGTAGCTTTTAAAATTCTCTCCTTATTCTGTGTGTTGGGCATCTTCATTATAATGTGTCTAGGTGTGGATCTCTTATGATTTTGCACATTCGGCGTCCTGTAGGCTTCTAGGATTTGGGATTCTGTCTCATTCTTCAAGTCTGGGAAGTTTTCTCATATTATTTCATTGAATAGATTGCTCATTCCTTTGGTTTGAACCTCTATCCCTTCCTGTATCCCAATGACTCTTAAGTTTGGTCTCTTGATGTTATCCCATATTTCTTGGATGTTCTGCTCATGGTTTCTTAACAGTCTTGCTGAGCTGTCTATATTCTTTTCAAGTTGAAATACTTTGTCTTCATTGTCTGATGTTCTATCTTCTAAGTGTTCTACTCTGCTGGTAGTATTCTCAATTGAGTTTTTAAGTTGGTTTATTGCTTCCTGCATTTCTAGGATTTCTGTTTGTTTGTTTTTTATAACCTCTATCTCCCTGTATAGTTGATCTTTTGCTTCTTGGATTTGTTTATGTAATTCATTGTTGAAGTGATCTTTCATTGTCTGATTTTGCTGTCTGATGTCTTCCTTGAGACTCCAGATCATCTGAAGCATGTATATCCTGAATTCTTTATCTGACATTCCATCTGCTTCAGATATTACCTCTTCTAACGTTGAGTTGACCAGCATTGCTTGTGGTCCTTTCTTTCCTTGTCCCTTCATACTGTTCGCGTTTCTTTCTGCTTGGTGAAACTCTTGTGCTATTGAATTTTCCCCCTATATATTTATATTGGTCTTGTATAGTTGCAAAGTCTCCCTCGCAGGTGTGGGCGGTGTCTCTGCCCCTCCTCCAATTGGGGCAATGCGCCTACCATGCCAGCAGGCTGCTGGGCCTGTTCTGCCGGTGGGTCGCAGGCCTGCCTACCTTGCAGGCACAGCGGGCGTGTGGCTCTACCCTTCTGCAGGCTGCTGGGCCTGTTCTGTCTGTCGGTTGCAGGTCTGGCCTGTTCTGTTGGTGGTCGCAGGTCCACCTACCTTGCAGGCACATGGGGCAGCTCTTCCCCTCCACAGGATGCTTGGCCTGTTCAGTTGGTGGTCACAGTTCCGCCTACCTTGCAGGCACAGGGGTAGGGGGCGGCTCTGCCCCTCAGCAGGCCGCTGAGCCTGTTCTGCCGGTGGGTCGCAGGCCTGCCTACCTTGCAGGCATGGTTGGCAGCTCTGCCCCTCCGCGGGCCACTGGGCCTGTTCTGTGGGTGGTCACAGTTCTGCCTACCTTGCAGGCACGGGGGGAGGGGGCAGCTCTCCATCATTTTCTTTTCAATTTTCTGTTCCTTATGTTCTAGGATGTTTTTTATAAGAAACATGAGTTTTTATTTTGTCTGATTTTATGGCTCTTAATTAGAATATTTACCCTACTACATTTAGCATAGCTCTTTTTTGACATCATGAACAATTGATATGGTTTAATAGTGATTGTTTTTCTTCTTACAGAGGATAATGTATTGAAGTATAATTATCCTTACAGAGGATAATGTATTGAACTCTTATCTGTCTTAATCATCTTATCTGTTTTTTTAAATTTTTTTATTAGTTGCTCAAAACATTACAACGATCTTGACATATCATACAGTGTATTCAAATGGGGTATATAATCTTATTTTTCCATGTGTACAGAAGAATTCTGGATTTAATTATATCATTTTGTCATCTCATCCTTCTTTTTCTTTGCTCTCTTTTGGCTTCTTTTCAATGGATTATTTTTTAATTTTTCAATTTTCTTTCCATCAGCTTGAAAGTCAGAAACCCTAAAACCTTTGTTAAAGGATCAGGAACAGAAAGTGATGTGTTCTTCATAGGCAGAGAGCTGGAAGAGAATGGAAGTGTGCCACTTCTGAAGCTGCCCATAAATTGGCAGCTCCAGGGAACTCAGGCAGGGGTCCTGCTCTCCCCCACCTCAGCTGCAGGTGAAGCAAGGATGGTGCATCATGATGGGAGTCTCATGGGGACAACAGAAAAAATAACATGGAGGGAACAGGGAACCTTGGGCTAATCTCAGTCAGTAGGTATAAAGAGAAATGAAAAATAGGACAGGAAGACTATGGGAATTCCTAATGTGTGACTAGTTTAACTTAGAAAATATTGACTTAGAAAATTATTACAGGAGAAAGGAAGAGTGTGAGGAGGAGGAGTTGAGGGAATAGTTAGTAAAGTTAGTCAATCCCAACAAAACAAATGCCAAATGTTTTCTCTGATATAAGGAGGCTGGCTCATAGTGGGGTAGGTGGGGGGAGCACAGGAGGAATACCCAAATTCTAGATAGGGCAAAGGGGTGAAAGGGGAAGAGAGGTGGCATGCGGTTAGAAATGATGGTGGAATATGATGAACATCATTATCCAAAGTGCATGTATAAAGACACAAATTGGTGTGAACATACTTTATATACAACCAGAGATGAAAAGTGTGCTGTATATGTGTAGTAAGAATTGTAATGCATTCTGCTGTCATGTGTTTTTTTAAAAAATAATAAAAAAGGGAAAGCTAAAAGGAAGTGGCCTTTACTCATTAGTAGCACTAGAGGGTGCCAGAACACTGGAATTCAGTAACAGAAAGCCCATGATCTGCATTGAAAAGAAAAGGACTTCAAACAGGGTGAATTCAATACTGCACAAAACTTGTCCCTGCCAAAGGACAGCTTGGCTTTTAACCCAGTTAGTTTGCTCACATCTTGTGAATTCTGTGTCTTTTCTTGGGGATTTTATTATTGACTTTTTAGGATTTTTTTTCTAAAACTTCTATACAAGTGTTCCTGAAACACAGTATAGAAATAACAGAACTCAAGAAATACTCTGTTTTACAATTAAAGAACATATGGAGAAATAAAAGAGGGTTTTACCTAGTTATTAAAAGGGCACTTCATGTCCCCACCCCCAAAGTGACAAAAACAGATGAACCAAAAACATTAAAATACATCCTAAGGGGATTGGGTTGTAGTTCAGTGGTAGAGCACTTACCTAGCATGTGTGAGACACTGGTCTCAATTCTCAGCACGGCATATAACTAAATGAATAAAGTAAAGCTTCATCAACAGCTAATTTGTTTTAATGCATCCCAGGGCAATGGTCATCTGTAAACAGAGAACAAGGACCTGATAGACACATGCTGTCCCACAAGTGAAACAACTACAATCAGCCATTTCTGAACTGTGAAATTAACTGAAGCCATGGAAGAGATGAGCATTGTATATCCAAGATAAAGTAATGGAGGTAAGACAGTGGTGTCTGTTACATCTTCACAGGGGCTGTCCCCTGTCCTCTCCATCTCAAGACCAGTAACCTGCCCTACAAAGTTATGAAAGAGTGTCCCTTAAAATTAAAGGACACTACACATAACTCAAATCCACATGGGGAAATAAAAAGCAGCAGCTAAGGCAGTTGTGCTCTGTGAAATATGGAACAGGATGCACACATCATGCCTATAACTCCTTTCTTCCAATATTTGTTTTAAAAGGCAACTGCAGAAAGCAGGAGTTCCAAAGTTGTATTGAAGGACTTAAAATGAACAAAGAGAAGACTTGTTTTACAAAATAACCCAAAGAAAGTGGGAGGAAATGGAGTTATATTGGAGTCCAGTTTTTGTACAATATTGAACTTAATATTAATCTGAATCAGATTGTTTTTAAAAGCTCATACTACTTCCTAGGACAATTACTAAGAAGTTGAATTTTAAAATTCAATAAAAGAAACAAGAAGAGACTTAAAATAGTACACTAGAATGTACCCACTTAGCAGTAAAGAAGGCATAAGAGGGGCTGGAATTGTGGCTAGTAGAGCACTTGCCTAGCACATGTGAGGCACTGGGTTCTATCCTCAGCTCCACACAAAATGAAAGGTTAAAAGAAAAAAAGAAAAAGGCATAAGTGGAGAAACAGAAACATCACACACATACCATGTCAAATCATGAACCAGAAGTAAATTCTACCTCCTCAGTAATCACACCAAATGGAAATAGACTAAACACTAAAATCAAAAGGTATAGATCACCAGAGTGGATTGAAAACAGAATACAAATAGGTGCAAAGAAATAGGGAGGAAGAAGACATGGCAAATAAGCAAAGTTGGCTTGACTCCACTGACACAGAATAATAGACTTTGGAGCATAATTGGTTACAAAGAAAGAGAAGGACATATTATGACAAATGGTCAATTTATTAAGAACATAAGAAAGTATAAACAAACCATGCATAAAACAGCAGAGCCCCATTAGGAAGGAAAAGTAACAAAATTAAGGGAGCAACAAATCATTCCATGTTAACAGTGGAGACTTTGACATCCCACCCTAAGTAAGGGAGAGAACAACCAGGAAGATCCAGGAGGAGTAGAATCCTGAGCAACAGCATGTGGGCATCTACAGCAACAGCATGGACCCTGTCCAGAACCTAGCTGGGCTGTGAAGCCCTGTGACTAGGTAACAATAATGCAGGTGCCATCACTGCACCCTTGGGGGAGGGACCACCAGTCCAGAGGTCCTCAAAGGTTTGGAGGGCACAGAGGTGTGTCCTTGTGGCAAGGAAGTGTGTGCTTTCAGTGGTGATTTGTATGCTGTGCTGTTTAAAACACAAAAGCAATCCAATATGATGCTTGAAGATATGACAAACTTCACATGATAGTGAAGAATTAAACAGCTTAGATCTTTTTAATATTTATTTTTTAATTGTAGTTGGACACAATACCTTCATTTTATTTATTTTTATGTGGTGCTGAGGATTGAACCCAGGGCCTTGCACATGCTAGGCCAGACCTCTACCGCTGAGCCACAACCCCAGCCCAACAGCTTAGATTTTTGAGTTTTGATTTTCCTGGGGGTGTTCACCAAATCTACTAGAGGCAGGTCTACTAACTTGTGATTTGAAGTCCATGTGGGGGATTCTGGAATACGAAGATGTCCGCTAACTTTTCCTGGGTCCCAATTACAAGGATCTGTGTTTTATAACAAGTCATTAAGCTGCATGTGTAGTGATATGCATTTTTCTCCATAAGTGCTCTACCTGGAAAAAAATCATGACTTTTGAAAGGGATCGGCTGATTCTGATGAAGTTATCAAAATTCCAAAGAATTTGTTGGAAAACCAAAGAAGAAATAAAGTCACCTATAAAAGGAAAATAATTGATTGGCCTGAGAATTTTCTTCAGAATTATATCATGTTGGCGGGATTCTGCTTCAAGTCTCCTGTGAAAGATTAAGGTAGGCTTTTGCTCCTATCACAGTGGGGGCTGGGTTTCTGAGATAGTAAAGCCTGTGCAATAGTTCATTTTCAGCCAATCTTGTAAGCATTTCATGTCTATAGCCCTTTTAAGTCCACAAAACACTCTTGGATGTGGGAGCTCTGATTATCCTCATTTTAAAAATGAGAAAAGAGGCACAAAAGCGTTCAATAAATTGTGTGAGGGAAAAGGGTAGAAGCCAGTTCTGAACCCCAGCAGAACCACCAGAGAGCCCAGTTCCAGAGCTGTGTGAGCACAAACAACACATAGAAACTCAAATGCCCTTTACACAAGTCATCTTGGAAAGATTACTGAAGGATGAACTTCTGCTATTAAAAAAATGAAGTGATAATTATAATAAGAACCCTGAAGTGAGAAGGGTTCCTTATGTGTGATCTTGACTAGAATAGATTCATGGCTTATGGGTATAGAACAGAATGAACATGATATCAATTCCACAGGAAAAGAAATGCCATAACTAAGTACAATTAGCAAAACAGAATTAAAACATATTTAAATGATGACATCAAGTAATGGATGTATAAATATATTTAAAGTGATTACAGTGAAACCTAAGAAAAATAAACTTGGAACAATTAGGTATGGGGAAGAAAAAATAAAAGAATTTAAAAAGAAATATTATCAATCCCCTGCATTGCAAGTGACCAACAGAAAACATCTAAAGAATAGATTCAATGAAAATGTTCTTTTAATTAAAGATAATTCTAAAACCCCTAACTAAAATCCTTTCATTATCAAAAGGTACACAAAGCATAATTTTAAAAAATACAGAAAAAGATTTTTGTAAGTAAAAGAAACAAGTGAATCAAATTACAATGCATGGGCTGGGGTTGCAGCTCATTGGTAGAGCACCTGCCTCGCACATGTGAGGCACTGGGTTGGATCCTCAGCACCACATAAAAATAAACAGGGATATTGTGTCTAAATACCACTAAAAAATTTAAAAAAAAAAACAATGCAAAAGTGGCATCAAATACGTTGATCACATCTGCAGTATAAGTAGCTTTAACTTGCCTATTACAGGCAAAAAGACTCAGTGTGGATCAGAAAGTAAAATCCAGGCATTTGTTATTTACACACTCAAGAAAGATCATCTCAGGAAGGCTGAGATAATAGGACGAACAAAGAACTCCAGCCATATGGAAAAACACAGTGGGTAGAGTGAGGCAGGCCTGTCACATGAAACCACTGAAATAATACCATTAAATGAGATAAATTAGCTTCAGTTTAAAAATCAATGCCCCCCAAAATTTTGAAGCTCTGAATTTCTATGTTCAAAAGAAGAGAACATCAGAGTTCATCAGTTAAAACCTTTGGAATAAAAAAGGAGAAAGCAAAAGAAGGTTCAGTTCTCCTTTCTGTACCCATTACAGATTACATAAGTACAAAATTATTACCTAATATGAAATAACTACACACACACACACACACACACACACACATATGTGAACAGTGTACCGATTTACATAGAATGTTACATCACTTCAAACATTCTCAAGGATTCACAAAATCAGGTCATACACTCCAAAAAAGCAAATTTCAACTCACAAGTGAAGAAACAATACAAATACTATGTGCTGATCAAAATTTAATAAAAGTAGAAGCTAATAGTCCAACTAGAAAATAAAACTGTTGTTCAAAAAAACTTTTAAACTCAATAAAAACCTAGTATTTTTTTAAAAAAGTGCTAAAGATTAAAATAATGGAACATCTAGAAAATAATGTATGCAGTCTAACAGAACAAATGAGATATAAGAAAAAAATGGTTTCAAGGAAAATGTGCAGTCCCCAAAGACATACATTAGTAAAAATGTTCAGAAGACAGCACTACCTGTCCACTAAAAGCCACTCTACCCTTATTCATGAAGAACAGTATGTGCTCCATCCCCCAGAACTTGTGGTTTGGCTGTGATGGGTGACTAAGCTAGGGAATGCCAGTGGACGAACTTGGTGCCATCTCAGGGATGTACTGCCAGCTTCTGGGTATTCCTTAAAGTCCTCTGCTGGTTTAGCGCATGCAATAGCAGGGCAGCTTTGGAGCCCAGGATGGGACCAGCCTGGTTCTCTGATGTTGGGAAGTGGCCAAACTGACCCAACTTTCTAACAAGCCAGATTAAATTTTTATTTTTTATTTTCAGATAATATCATGCTCAGCTGTCCAGTCTGCCTTATGATCTTTCTGCTCCCAGCTACTGTGTAGCTGGGGTTAAAGGCTTGCCACCTTGCTCTGCAGTGTTTTTCTCTTTGCTTTTCAATTTTGGGGGATTTCTATTAATATATACTCAAGTTTCCTGAAATTTCCATTAGTTGCAGCTGGCCTACTAACAATCCCCTCAAAGGCATTATTTATTTGTTTTGTTTTTACTGTCTAATATTTCTTTTTTGCTTTTTCTTTTAATATGTATATTATACTTATATAAAACATCTGTTCTGTCATGTTGTCTGATTTTTCCTGTAGTGTCTTTACAAATTATAGTTGTTTTAATTTTCTGGCTTGATCATTTTGACATCCTGCCTTATCTGAATCTGGCTCTGACACTTCTCTGTCTCTGCCTTCTCTGCTTGCCTTTTAGTATTCTTGATAATGCTGGGCATGACTTCAGGTCAAGGAATTCAGGCAGAGAGATATTGATGTGGTTAGTGACATGATTGTGAGGTTTGGGTTGAGGGGAGGCACTGTTCATTTCAGTGATGAAATTGTGTGCTATTAGTGAACCTGTGTCCCAAAGTTTGTCTCTTAAAAGAACTCCTCTGTTTTGCCTGCCCCTCAAGTGGAACAGGAAGGATCAAGTGGACTGGAGTTGAGCATTTCCTTCTCCAGGTTGGTGTTTCCCTGATTAAACCCAGTCAGGCGGGGTCAGTCCAAATACTTTCTCTTGATGGCAGGCCTCATTGAGAAGCAACAAATGTTCTAGAAGTATTTGAAAACAGTTGATCACCCTGATTTCAATAAGCATAAGGGTTTGTTCTCCAAACTTCACTCTGAGGACATGGTAGGCTTCTGCAGATGACCTGAAAAGGTGTGGGACCTCTTCTCAGTGTAAGCAGCCTGAAGATTTTAACTCTGAGACTTATCACCTTTGAGACTCCAGCAATTTGTCTATTATAGTTTTCCTATCCTTGTAGAAACTCCACCCAGGCTTGTGCTTATGTATTATGGATGTGGTGACTTGTAATTCTCCCCATCAATGTGTCTTTCTAGAGTTCACCTATGGCTTCATGTATGCTATGCACCCACTCTACCACTAGCTACAGACTCAGCCCTGTATCCACCATTTTTTGGCCAACAGTTTGCACTGAGATCTCAATTCTTTTATGGATGTAAGAAGAGTGGATAATTTGGGGTTAGTTCAGTGTTTGACTTTTTACAAGGGTGGACAACTTCCAATCTTCTTTTAGGTAGAACCAGAATCTGGGAGTCTTTTTGTGTCTTCTTTTCTTCCTTTATTCAACTGTCAAAGTTCTGTTTCTGATTGTTTTTAATTGCATAATGCTTGTTCATTTCATTTCTCATCCAGCATAGATGATTTTTTGGTAATAATTTGAATTTGAATTTGCAATTCACTCAAGTTTATTTTTCTCTTGTCTGACATAGTTGAACAGTGAATCCATTCAATGCTTCCTGCTGTGGAAGGGCATGTGGGCTGACCAGAAGATTCTTGGCTGACAGATTTGTCTCTCATCACTTTGAATATTTCAACCTACTGTCTCCTGTGTTCCAGGGTTTCTGAGGAAAATTGTGATGATGACCTTATGAGGAAGTGATAACTAAGTACCCTTCCTCTCAGCCCCATAGATGTGAACAACATGGCCTTTGGTGCCTTAGAGAATGGAGCATTTGTGCCAGTGTCAGGATGTGAATAATGCACTACCATCCTTTGGACACCAATTGTTTTGATTTGGAAGAGAATGAAATTGCACACCTTGAGTTTAGCTATGATCACTTCTTCTTTAAAAGTCAAAAGTCATTATGGATTTTCAGACTTGGAATGGAAGAGCCATTGAAGTCTCTTACAGATCTTAATTTCTAAATGGGTAAATATCAGCCTCCATAACCCACTGAAGCCAGAAACTTCTGATGTCCTTCCTTAAACTTATAAAGTGAAAAAGGTCTTAAAGGCCAATGTTTGAGGAAACCACTGTGAGTTAGACCCAGGAAAGGGAGCCCTGGTTCTATAATATGTATAATATATAATACATAGTGTTTAGTCTCTTGATTATGTATTTTGGGTAAGAAAAGCCTACTGGAGATATTCTCATCATTTATTGGAGAACACATGCAGTTAACACGGCTCATCACATGTGAGAATAAGCTTGTTCACAGGTTTCTCTGCTGTGAAATTACTTTCCCCACTTCTTTCCACACTCCTCAGAAGCAGGTCATTCCCAAGACAGTGAATGAAGTGAGCCCCAGCTCCCCAGGGAGGGAGTAGCCACACACATGATCTGGAGTTCAGCCTCAAGTATGTTTAAAACTAGCTCATCTGAACTCCTCAGGAGCCTTTTCCACCCTTTCTTTTCAGTTAGATGATTTACACAATGCAAGATAACCTGCTTTTCTTTGCTTAAGCTTTGCCAGTTAAATGAGATAATAAACTAAATGGGAGATGGTTTCTTTGCCATTATAAATTTGTGACTTGTCCAAGTCACATGTGCCAGTTCTGACAAGCTAGGGAGTCTTATGAAATTATGTACTGACTTCTATGTATTTTATCGACTCTAAAGGGAGACATTTGGATTGTGTTCAATTCTTGAACAGCCTTCTTATTATGGTTTATTTGAACGTCAGTTCTGTGAACTTAAAGCTATATTTCTCAATATATGCTAAAGTGTATGTACAGGACTCTATACTATAGCTTTATTTTCCTTGTTTTTGAGGTACTTAAGATCTAACTCATGGCTCATGCATTGTAGACAACCACCCTAATAGTAAGCTACATCCTCACCCCTTTTTATTTTGAGATAAGGTCTTGCTAACATCAAACTTGTGACCCTCCTACCTCAGTCTCCCAAGTAACTGGGAATATTGTTGTGTGCCACCAAACCTGGCTTATGGCATTGTTTCTAGTGACCAAATACACAAACATACAAAAATAACAAAATAAAATCCTGATAAAGCATCAGTGTCCATTAATAGAAAATTAGTTAAATAAATCATGGAACATAGCTACTATTAGATATGATGCTACTTCTTAAATATGAATGACACAATGGAATATTACTCAGCAATAAAAGAGAATAAAATCATGGCATTTGCAGGTAAATGAATGGAGTGGGAGAAGAGAATGCTAAGTGAAGTCTGCCAATCCCCAAAAAACAAATGGCAAACGTTTTCTCTGATATAAGGTGACTGACTCATAGTGGGTAGGGAGGAGGAGCATGGGAAGAATAGAAGAACTCTAGATAGGGCACAGGGGTGGGAGAGAAAGGGAGGGGGCAGGGGGTTAGTAAGGATGGTGGAATGTGATGGACATCATTATCCAAAGTCCATGTATGAAGACACACATTGATGCGAACATACTTTATATACAAATAGAGATATGAAAATTTGTGCTCTATATGTGTAATAAGAATTGTAATGCATTCTGCTTTCATGTATTTAAAAAATAAAATCAATTAAAAAAATCAATGAAATCTGCATGGACAGGGAGGGCCACAGTCTATGTTATACAATCAAGTACGGGAGCAAATTGTCACATGAAATCATAGTATGCTCCTATTTGTGCAAAAGATGAAAAGGATACACACACGCATACACATGAATACAATAGAAGTTCATATAAAAATTCACAATGATGTGGAAGATACACAAAGACATCAGAATATAAAAAACTGGCAACAAAGGCTTCCTTTGTGAAAATTAACTGGGGTTGTGGAAGTAGGTATGGTATCTTTTGAGTTTCATGATTTTTAAATATGTTTTCTTGTCACATACATGTTTATGTGTTAGAGTCTGTAAACAAGTCAAAATAACACCTGGCATTTTGCCAGGGGAATTTTAGAGTTCGTAAACAAGTCTGGATGGTGCCTGGCAAAATGCCAGAGGGAGTGGTTTGAGAAGTAACAAAAGCGAGCCATTAAGTGTGGAGATTCCTGATTGGTTGACTGCTGTATCTAGTTTATGTTAATTAGATAAGCTGTGTGGAATGTATAAATACCGCTCCTGTCCTACAATAAACGGCTCCCTCTCCTGCTGTATCAACATACACAAGTTGTTCGTCACCCCCCGGTTATTTTGCTGCAGCCAGACTGCGGCATTTATGTCAGAATGAAAATATGTTTTCTATCGTTTACTTTAAAGAATTAATGAAAATAGGGATTTCCTCAGGTCCCATCTCTAGGCAGACTTATTTGGAAGTGAGCCAGGACTGTTGTCCAGGGGACAAGGATTGACCTCCTAAGAGCTTATCAGCTGGACCCTGCACACACTCAGGTGCCTGCTAAAGGTGTTTCCTCTTGACATCACCATTCATACCAATCCCTACATCTACATACATTCACAAGTAAGATCAGCCTAAAATTTCTGGTATTTTCTAATCTTTTCACATTTAGGTATGATTGTTATAGCTACTGCATGAAAAGAATGTGGAATATTACCTTCTTTTTCTGTGCCCTGGAGAATTCAAGTACCATTGAATTCTCAAAGTCCGTTGAGAGTTCCAAATAATTTTCCTATGAAATCATCTGAGCCCAGTGTACATTTGTATGGAGATACTTCTTCAATAACTGTATTCTATTTAAAATTATGAATTTAAATTTTCTATTTTTACTGAGGACAATTTTATTAAATCATTTCTTTTAAAGATATGCAGACTTTATATAAATTTCCAAATGCTTTGCATAGAGTATTGCAAATCAGTCTCCTGTGATTGATTAGTCCTATTTCCTAATGCATAAACATAGTTTCTTATTTATTATTTTCTCCATTCTACATTTTCCCATGTAATTTATTTTTCTATATCTATGAATTGAGCTATTTAATTCACTTATTTTCCTTTTTGACATATCTTCCTAAAGGTGTGACTTTTCCTCTGATTAGTACTTTAATTGTATCATGTAAATTCTGACATATAGTAAGTTTTTAAATCACTTTTAAATGTCCTATAATTAATTTTGTGGTTTTGTTGTTGTTTTTGTTTCATCCAAGTGTTAACAATGTTTTTATGAAATTAGAAAGAAGCCCTTTAAAAGAAAATCTGATGTTCATGTTTCTGATTTATAGTTGTATTATTTGGTTCCTATCTCTTTTATTCCTGCCCTTTCTTTCCACTTAAATATTTTTCATCTCTGTGTCAGGGAAAGTATTTTTTTTGTCATTTTGAAAAAACATTCATCTTTATATTTGGTTTCTTTCCAATATTCTGTCACATCTTTGTGCAATTGTCTATTTCTATTTAGAATTTTAAAATCCAAAGTTACAGTTTTGTTTGATTTAATTTAATTCATATTGGGGTATTTTCTAACTTTTTATAAATCTTTTATTAACTGCTTTCATTAGCTGATTTAGACTCTGCGTGCTGTGTGTCAGTTTATTTCTGCTCCTGATGGGGTGTGGATTTTCTTAACCAGCAGTCACAGGTGGCTCAGCCCCTGGGGCTGAGGTGGCTGGTTTCAGAGTGCCCTCTTCTGTTGCTCAAGTGAAGTGCAGTTTTAAAAAAACTGTTCCTGTGGGTGAGGGATTCAGAATTCTTGGAATTCTTGATATTTTCTATTTCTGTGGGACTCTTATTTTCAGCCCCTCTCTATTTTCCCTACCAAACCTCCAAGAGACATTTTCCCTTTCCACAGTGTCCCTCTCTGACCTGAAAAAAGGTCTTTCCAGCCCTAGGCCTCTGTCCCCCAAGCTTTCCAAGTCCTCTCCTGTCTATCGTCACCCTTGCTCTAACAGCAGGTCTCACATGAGCTCATTGCTGCCATTGGAAGAAGAGAGTCCTATAATTCATGCATGAATGTACTTTTTCAAAACAATCGGAAGTACTTTTATAGGTTTTTTAGTCAAGCTAATGTTTAATATATACATTAGAGGCCATTGCTTCAAACAATTTTTCAAACAATGGATATATGAAAATGTACAATACCACAACTCCGACCGTGGCCACTGCTCCCCTTAAGGAGTACAGCAGTCCCAATGTATGTGAAGACTCCATGTCCCCAGTGACACCCTCTGTCTCCACTTTTGGGCTAAGTTTCCCAAGCTGGCATCAAAAATTCAATCATCCTGTCTCATCCTCCCCAGTGGCTAGGATTATCATCATGTGCCACTGTGGCCAGTTACTCTTGTTTTCATAAGTGTGCAAACTCTTTGTTGTGATGTTCATATTCTTCTCCTGGGATGGATGGATGGATGAATGGACGGATAGATAGATTTTTTTTTTTTTAACTCAGGGGCACTTTACCACTGATAGCTATATCCTCTGACCTTTTTATTTTGTATTTTTATTATTTTTAATTTTATTAGAGCATTATAATTATACATAGTATTAGGGTTCATTTTGAAAAAAATAATTGTGCAAGGAATTTGATTAAAATCCCCATTCCCCTCACCCTTTTCCTTCCCTCCTCCTTCTCCCTATTCTCTTTCTTCTCCTTTATTGATCTTCCTTTCACTCCTTTATTTAATTTTACATGGTATTTTCCACACGTACATACAGGTAAAATTCTTTTTGTTACATTGCTATATGCATATAACATGATATTGTTGAATTCATTTCATATTTCTATCCCATTCCCTTTTTTCTTCCATCCCTCTTATTCTTCTCCTCCACTGATCGACCCTATATCTTCATGATATCTTATCCCCTCCCCCACCACTTTTTTTCCCTTATTTGCCCTAGCTTCCACATATGCGAGAAAACACTGGGCTCTTGATTTTCTGAGTCTGACATATTTTGGTTAGCATGAATTTCTACACTTCCTTCCATTACCTGCAAATACCATAATTACATTCTTCTTTATGGCTGAGTAAAACTTCATTGTATGGATATATCTATATCTATATATCTCTCTATATATGCATATATATGTGTGTGTGTATATATATATATATATATATATATGTATATATATATATATATATATATATATATATATATATATATATATATATTTTCTTGACTCATTCATTTGTTGATGGGCATCCAGGTGGATTCCACAATTTGGCTATTGTAAACTGTGCTGATCTAAACAGTGAAGTGGCTGTATAGCTATAGTGTGCTGATTTTAGTTCTTTTAGACACATATCAAGGAGTGAGATACTTGAGTCATAATTGTGCTTCCATTCCTAGATTTTTTTGTGTCTTTTTTTTTGTTTATTTGAGGACTCTCCACACTTCTTTCCACAGTGGTTGTACTAATTTTTAGTTTGTATTTTAAGACAGTGTCTCACTAAGTTGCTGGGGGTCTCACTAATTTCTGAGCCTGGCCTCAACCTTCTTGCCTCAGCCTCCCAAGTCACTGGGGTTACAGGTGTGCACAGCTGCATCCAGCCTCTTATTGTCAAGTCTTTTGTGTTGTTGTTCTGATACTAATTACAGCCATTCCCATTTCTTTTATTATTGTTTGCATGGTTTATCTTATCCCATTCTTGTACTTTGTCTCTGGGATTTATACTTAAAATGTGTCCCTTGTTGATAGCATGTAGATAGATTTTGCTTTGTAAATCAGTTTAGTCATCTTTGCCTTTCAGCTGCAGTATTGGAATTTATCATGTCATTTTAATTATTAATATGGTTACATTTAAGTCTACCATCTTGCAATTTGTTTTAAATTTGTCCCATGGTTTTATTTTTCCTTTCACCTTCTCTTTTCTTATGGATTAATTTTTAATTTTTTAAAAAATTTTATTCCATCATTGGGTTGTCAGCTATAGATCATTGCTTTGTTCCTTAGGTATTTATTTAGAATCCAAAACATGCATCTTTAAGTTACCTCAATCTACTTCAATTTATTTTACCACTTTATTTTTAATAAAAGTACCTTACAAGAGGGAAAAGAATGTCACTTCATTCCTTATTTTGAACTTTGTGCTTTCATAATATACAAATTCCTACATATTGTTTCTGTGTAGTCAGTGGTGTTTTATGGTGACTTAAAAATTAGAAAAATCCTTTTATATTTATATAAATCATTTTCTGTTCAAGTAGATTCAAATTTTATCTGATATTTTTCTTCTGCCTAAAAGAAGTTCTTTTTAATATTTAAGAGCAAGTCTGATGCATTGAATTCTCTTGGATTTTGTGTCTAAAAATGCCTTTGACTTTCACTTTAGAAATAGATTCACAAGTTACAGAATTCCAGCTTGACAATTGTCCTCCCCCCCCATATTGTCCTCTGTTTTTTTAAACTGTATTTTTAGCAATTTGATTATAACCTGCTTTCATGTATTTTTCACTGCTTATTCTGTTTGGGTTTCTTGAGCTCCTTGGATGTGTGACTTTATAATTTTTTGTCAAATTTGAAAATATTCAGCCATATTTCTTTAAATGTCTTTCTATTTTGTTCTTCTCTACTGTCCTGGGACTTGAGCTACACTTATGTTAAACTGAATGGTATTATATACCCACAGGACACAATTTTCTGTTTGTTTATTTGTTTGGGTTTTGACCATGTTCCCACTATGCTTAATTTTAGCTGGTTTCATTTTCAATATGCTCCAAGTTCACTATCATTGTCCCCAACCTCTGTTAAAACTCTATCTCCTTTTAGAGCCTCTTTGTGCACTCCTCTTTGTTCTCTCAGATGCACTCCACTTCCTTAGGGAGACCCACCTTCATCCTAGCCTGTCCCCACTCCTGTCCCATGCTCTCCAATCACCTAGCTTGGTAGTACGTCTATCTCTCTTCAGTTGTCTGATTATTTCATTCACATCTCTCTCCCCAGCCAGTCTGTCAGATGTAGGAGGGTGGGGCCTGTATTTGTTTATTTGCAGGTCCCCTGCATCCAGAATCCTGCTCAGTAAATGCATCTGTGCTGTCATGGTAAAATGGAGATCGAACCCACTCTTGTTCTTTACATGAGACCTTCACTGGGCCACAGAGAGAGCTGGGAGGATTCAGGAAGGTCATATCTGGGCTACAGTAGCCAACAGCACTCATTGAAACAAGCCTCACTCTGACCCTGGGCCCCCCAGCACCATCCTGCTACCAGCTATACATTCTAGAACTTAGATGAGGTTGGAAAATGGCCTGGATAACAGTGAGTCTCAGGCAGTTTCTGATAGAAAGAAATACCCTAGTGAAAAAATGTTTTCACTGTTGGAAGAGCAAAAGGTGAGGCCTCCTGTTTCATGTCAGTGATGCTATTAATAGGAAGAGGTTCTGGGGTGTTAACTAGCTCTTTCTTGCTTATAGCTCTTACACACCCTCTAAGGCTGTTCTTTCTTGTGACTTAACATGCTTTATTGTATCTAAAGACCTGGAAAAGGATGTAACAGGGGAAATTACTTTTGTAGTTTTGAGTATTTATTAAAATGTGTGTTTTATGGTTTTCAGCAAATGTCAACTAATAGTTACTGCCATGAATAGAAAGTTCATCCCATTTTTATGTAGTGTGAGTGGAGACATACTGATCTCATGTAAAATGGGAGAACACAAGTAATACCACTGTATACTGGTAGGTCTTAGAGAATTTAAAGATATAGGACACAAAAAACCTGACACCTTGAAAGTAACTCTATCACTTGGTATCAGCTCTTAGAGAAATGATATGAGGAAATAAGTCCTTAGTTGTACTAGTAAATATAATTTATTATCAAATAAAATTTTATTTTAGTCTGTACAGATATAACTAGTGGAAATGTGGATACTCATGTGCTGGATACTCATGTGCTGTCAGGAGATCACTTTTATCTTCTGGAACTTGACAAGGAAAACTTCATCAAGAACTACATAACCAAGTGTCTAGAACTATCATTGCTTGCCAACTTTTAGGCATTTTTTCCTTTTTTTAAGAGAGAGAGAGAGAGAGAGAGAGAGAGAGAGAGAGAGAGAGAGAGAATTTTAATTTTTTTTTTTTTAGTTTTTGGTGGACACAACATCTTTGTTTGTATGTGGTGCTGAGGATCAAACCCAGGCCGCACGCATGCCAGGCAAGCATGCTACCACTTGAGCCACATCCCCAGCCCAAGGCATTTTTCCTTTTGGACTTACAATAGTCTTCTTGTTTATACAGACATAGCTCAGCAGTTTTAGAGATTGGGAGTCACACATTTTCTACTGTCAGGGTGATTTATTACATATGAATAAATGTATTTTTCCATGGATTATTTTTGTATCTGTATAATTTCATGTAGAGCATAATATTATTTTTAAAATTCACAATGGATCAAAAAGGACAGATAATTTTTTTTTTATCCTGGGAAAGACTGGCTGCTATGTGGTTCTTTCTGTCCTGGTTCTTCTCACATGGGTGCCTGGTGGCTGCCAACCTTCTGCTCCTTGGAGACTATGATCAAAGGTGGATTCTTTATCTCTCCTGGTCTCTGCTTCAGCTGGTGGTCCTCAACTGATGCTCCCCACTCCAGTTTCTTCTCTATCTTGACCAGGTCTTCTTCTCTGTCTCTCTGTGTCCTCTCCTTTACTTACAAGGTTGCTAATCTTTTATTTGGGGTACACCCTTAATCTTGATGCTTCACCTTATGATCCTTAATGAGCTACATCTGCAAATACCATGAACCTCACATTCTAAAGTTCAAGGTGAACATGAATTGGGGAGCACATCACCCAACACACTATAAAGACCAAGGAAAATAAATTAATAAAGGCACATGCTCCAAATATAATTCTTGCTTCAAATGAAGAAGGACATGGGTTAAACACAGGCCACACTTGAGAGAACTCTAAAACAACACTGACCCCCCAACCCCCCCCCCCACACACATGTTGTTTAACTTTTCCAAAACAACCAAATCAATTCTGATGTGATCTGTGTACCAACTACCCATAAATCTAAAGATGTACTCATCAATATGAGTACTGAAAACCTTCATGCTTTTACACTGTTCCAGGTATATTCACTTGTACAAGAAACTGTGCCTTCACAAGAATCAAGTTCAACAGAAAATAATCTCATTCACCTTCAAATTGGCAAACAGAAACTTGGACAAAGCACTAGCATAGTATTTGTAGGTGTAATTATAAAATATGCTGTAGGTGTACTATTCTTTTTGAAGTCATGTGTGTGTGTGTGTGTGTGTGTGTGCATGTGCACGTGGAAGTGGGTGGATGGATAGATAGATATTGAGATACACTGGACAGAATCAAGATGGACAGCTGGGTGGGTCTCTTGGGTCCTGCCATCTCTTCCTGGCACATCTCCCTTTGCAGTTGGGCTGGGTGCATGTAACTGAGTCCTCACAGTAGATTGGACAGATCATCTCCCTCACTTTCAGGCATAGAGCAAATTCCTCCAGTTTCTCTCTTCTGTGGAGAACACACCGCCATGCACTGTAGGTGGCTGCAGTGCCAGACAGAACCAGTGTGTATCCCTGGGTCAGCATTGGCAGAGAGACCACAGAGCCACTAGACTCACAACCAGGATGGGAGTGAGAAACAGCCATGCTTGTCCATTTCTGGAACCTTTAAGTGTCTTTCCTTGCTATAATCTGGGTATTGACAGATCTTCCAAGGCCCATTTACTAAGGCCTTGTTCACTGGGTGGTGCTACTGGGAAGAGGTGGAACCTTTGACAGGTGGGACTAGTGGGAGGTCCTGTGGCCCCTGGGGTGTGCCCTTTAAGAGGAGTGTGGGACCCTAACCATTCCCTCCTCCCCTTTGTCTTCCTGGCTGATGACAGGAGCAGTTCTTTGCTACTCCTTTTCACCATGATGGGTCACCTCACCACAGTTCCAGAGCAACAGTACCAACCCATCATGGACTGGAATCTCTAGAACTATGGGCCCAAAGAAACCCTTTCTATTCATAAGCTGATTAGCTCGTGTATTTGTGACAGTGAAAGAAAGTAGACTAACAGAATTATCAGCTTTCTAGAGACTCTGAAGCAGTCATACACGTCCTCCTCTTTGCTCTTATAGCCCAGCCTCCACAGTGCCCCCTTACAGCATTCCTGGGTCTGTGCATGGCCTGTTTCCCCTGTAGACCGAGCTCTTTCATGAGGCTGGATCCTCTGCCTTAATTGTTGTTATTTCCCAGCCCCAAGCCTAATGAGCACACGACTTTCTGATTTGTCTTTCTGGATGAAAGAGGAAAAATTTGTCAAAATGTCATTTATAAGAAATTTTCAAGAAGAATTTATTATAAAAGTAGACATTTCCATTATTACCACTGAAGTCTCACACCTGAGTTATCAATGGCTCAGCTAGGACATGAGCCCCTGATGATGCACTGTCTGCACTGGTTTCCAGTCACCTCCTCTCTGTGCTTCCCCATCCCAATTCCAGCCTTCCAACTTCTCTGGGCAGACATCTTCCCATTTCCCAGGAATAAAGGTGACCTTCTGGGAATGGCCCGTTCCCATTTTGGCACACACAGTTGTAGGTAGCTACACTCCTGTTCACATCACTTCCTACAGCTTCAAGAATTCCACCTCCTTTCTTTACCAGTGGCCTCTGCTCTGTAGAGTCTCTTGCTTGCCTGTTTCTCCCTGCAGTGCATAAACATTCTCAAGATTTCCATTTCTTAAAGCAAAAACTCCCCCTCTGGATCCTCCTGGTGACAGGAAGGACAGGGGAGCTACGCTTTCCCCAGCCCTCAGACAACCTCCTGGGTACCAGGAAAACCTCATGGTACCCATTTTGGCTGGGTCCTCTTTTCCAGAAGGATGCTGTTTAGCAGATGGAGGAGACTAGTGGACTCTCTTTAGAAGAGGTTTCTACCATCACTAGATTGACCATAGTCAGTGAGACTGACAACACCCAGAAAGTTTCTGAAGCTCACAGGCTCAAATTACACCTTGTGTTCACAAAAACCTTCCTACTTCTGCACAGCCCATTCCCTAATGGTGGAGCTGCAAGGAGAGTGGAAGGTAAGACAGGCAGCCTCCAGCCAGGCCCTCTGCCTAGCTGTCACAAAGCCTAGCCCTGCTCTTCATGGCCCTCACTCCTGAGGTCAGAGTGCACACAGCTCTGCTGCTGTATTCTGGCCAAGGTTAATCCACCTCTGCAGTTTACTTGGATTCAGTAGCTCCATTTCTTTTTCCTGCCAGCTACATTTTGTATTTTACTCCTGGGCAATCAATTACCCTCTTGAAAAGGCTTTGATAAACATGGTATCCCAACATGGTCTCACCACCAAAGGGCCTTGCCAAAAGCCTAGCATGCCCTTCTCTGGTCTGCCTCCCTCCTTGGAATGTGATACCCCTGAGCTGGGTGCACCAATATACTAGGTTCCCCATGAATTTTTGGTAAGTAAGTGAATGAGTGGAAGGAACAAAATTACTCCCCTTTTATCCCCACAGCTTGTCACTGAGTTTGATCCATTCTGTTTCCTCAACAATGCTCATGTCCATCAGCTCCTTTCCCTGCCTTCCTGGAGTGAGTTAGCCCAGGCCTCATTTATTCCTGCTGAGCTTGGAGCACAGCTCCTGCTACACCTGTCACTCAGCATCCCACCCTCCTTCTCAACACCACTCCAGACGGCCTGGGACGTACTGCACATCACAATGCTCTGCCCCTCAGAGCCTCTGCACAGCTGCCCATGTCCACACTGGGAAGAGCATGAGGCTGAGGCAGGCCATGAGGCCCTGCATGACGGCATCCACTCCTATTAACAGTGTCTCCCACATCACCTCCCACTCACTGTCCCTGCCAGCCAAATGAAAGTATCTCCTGAGCCCCATGCCCAGGCTTCTTTTCTGAAGACAAACTTTTAGTTTTAGCAAAGTTTTAGTTTATCAAAAAACTGAAAAGACAGTGCAGAAGGCTAACGATACCTCTCATCTAGTTCCACCAAATGTTAGCATAGACATGGCTTTGAATGTCTGTCACAATCAATGAATCTACACTGACATATTGACTAATGTTGGTGCATTACTCACTCTGTAGTTGTCCCTTAATGTCTTTCATCTGTCTGCAGATCCCACCCAGGATGCTATGTTATGGGGCATGGTCATGTTGTGTGGGCTCCTCTGGGCAGTCTTGGTATCTCAGTCTTCCCTGGGTTTTGAGGACCTTCCCAGAAGCATTGAGAGGTGCTGATCAGGGGTTTGTAGAACATCCTCAACTGCTCTGCTTTGAAGCCATTTCCCAGCCTAGGATCTTGGGCTTTTTCTCTGTTCAGAAGACAGAAATTAATTCACAAAAAATAATTTCTGTAGTATTGAAATAATTAATGCTAATCACAATTTTCTCAACCTAATGATTCTGAGAGTTATTTAAAAGAAAGAATGAACTTCAAGAGCAGTTAGAATTCGAACTAACAGCTAATCCTCCAACTGCCAGTTTAGAATCCAGGAGAAGTGCAATTTCTAATACAAAAAAGAAAAAAAAAACAAACAGGAAGGAAGGAAAGCAAGGAGGCTGTGAGAGGGAAGGAGGAAGAGGAGGAGGAGAGAGAAAAAGGAGGTGCACCACCTCCATTGAACGTTAGAGTTTGCAATTTGGAAAGAACAAGAAGAATAAGGATTTGGTAATAATAGTCCACCTGTTCCCATGATTTTAAGGAGACTTCTAAGTACAAAGAGAGCAGTTTGTTATGACAAGTGGAAATCCATCCAGAAGGGCCTTCATCCATAGATAAACATGGGGCCTTTGAAACTGCATAAAGATGAGTAGGAAAAAACAGGGAGTTTGCTATGCTGCAGAGGCAATGAAACAATCAGAGGTCTCCTCTCAGGCCTGGCTGGAAGTCATCTTACCTTGGACTCTGGTTCTTGCAGCCCCACACTGGGCACACACTCTGGTGACATTGCACTTGCTTCTACCTTGCCAGGTTGGGATGGGCACAAGAATAAAGGTTTGCTCTTCTATCATCTTCAAACCTTGGGATGTTATTTTTTGAACTATCAATGTAAGTGATGATTGCAATTCATCCTCTCCAGAAAGGCAGTTTGTCATCCAGGAACACAATCAACAAGGATATTACTCAGAGAAAAGGTAGATGCATAAGAAAATTTATGAGAAAATCAAAGAATCTCCCAGATGACCCCAGACATCTGTCAAGTTGGGATATGTGTTGAGGAGTGTTCACAGAATTGAACTCTGGCCAGTGATCAAGTTTCTGTTCATATGACTGTGTCTCCTGGCCAAGCAGGACAGAGAGGTCAGCTGGATGATGTGGGGATCTCCACCTGGGCTCAGCAATATGTTCACAATGTCACCTGTCTTCTGCAGCTTGCCAGTGGCATGTCTGTCTTATCTTCCCAGCACCCAGTGCTATGACTCCCGGGAGATGGAAGATAGCTTGTGGTCTTTGTAGCCACTGTTCTACTTCAAGCCAGACCCTTGCAAATGGCAAAAAGATATGGAATAAAGGAAAGGAAAAGAGAAAGTATAGGAGAAAAGTGGGGTATGGTTGGTGCAGAGCAACCTGGAGATTGATTTCTGTTTCCCATGCTCCCCTGGGGCATCCTGAAGAACTGCCAGATTGAAGGAAGGCCTTGCAATGCCCTGTCCTTCAGTGCCTTTCTGATGAGAGCAATGGCAAGAGTGAACATTTTCCAGAAGTTACCACCTTAGATGAACCAATCTTCGTTATTCACATTCTGTATTTGCAAGTTTACTGCTTGATAAAACTTACTTGTAACCCACAAATCAGCGCTCATGTGCACAGAGCCTCCTGATAGCTATGCACCAGCTGAGGCTGAATGAGGCCCCTGCCTTCCTTTTTGTTATTACACTGTAAACAAGTGTATTTTTCTCCACATGCCCAAGGCCCTGTTTAAAACACCCTCCACATATCATGCTGAAGTGCTCTTGCATTCCTGAGCAAAGGAAGGCTGAGATGGCCTCAGGGAGAACACACACATCACAGATTCTCCCTTCCAGCACAAGCTGTGGCACTGCTGGCCCTGTTTCATGCTAACCAACTAGCAGCATGTATCAATTAGTGTGTCTCAAACAGAAACACATATACCACAAGGTGACATATTGGTGGGTGGCTGCAAGCAAGTGCTACCAGAGGATGGCAGGCACCTGGCCCTGTTGCACTTAGGATCAGCACCCCAACATTCCCTGGCTCAGGGTTTGAGGTGACTTTGCAGAGCAAAACTGCCATGGGTAACAATAACTATTATGCAGCTGACTACTGATTTGGGGCATCCTGATCCTGGCCGGGCACTGGATCCCATGGGCAGCAGCTCAGTTCTCACAGGGATTTGATGGAGCAGAGGCATCCTGAGTAAAGGTCAAGTGCTTCCCACATTGTTCTGTATAACTCTCCCAGGCAATTCTGAAAAGTACACTCTGTTGTTGCTCAGGAACTGAGTGGGGTTTATGGGTTTAAGTGACTTGCCAAAGGTAATCACAGAAGCAGTGACTGCTGGATCCAGAAGTCCAGCCCTGGCAGGAAGATCATGGAGCCCTGGGTGCAACCTGTGTGATATTGCCCATTCACCTGCCCTTCCTGCCTGTGCAGAGTTGTGGGTATTGGGGGACTAAGACAGTAGGTACACAGAAACTCTGGACTGATGCTCCCATGCAAATGACATGTGAACCCTTGGGGACATACTTGACCCACAGCACCTGGTGTACTTAGGCTCACTTCTTTTTGTGTTTTGTGATTCTGAGGTAGATTTTTGCTTTGTGGTTACCATAGCTTATATAAAATTCTTTGACTATTTTATGCAGATAACAACTTAATCTCAATCATACACAACTCTGTGTTTTGACTATCTACTTAAAACATACACTTTATGCTTTTGATATCAACATTTTCATCATTTTGTACCAAGTATCTTGACAATGTGTTTGATCTATAGTTGTCTTAAATATTTTTCTCTCTCCACATACTGGAGAGAAATATTGACTCAGTATTACCTACAGTATTGGTGTCTGTGTTTTCATATGTTTTATGTTGCAAATTAGTGATTTTGTTTGTCTGTTTCAACTTCACTCCCTTCAGCAGTTCTAGGGACAGACTTTGTGGTGAGGAACTTGGCTTTTCTTTGGGAGAGTCATCACCTACTTTCTCCTCATTTCCAAAGGACAGTTTTGCTGGACAAAGTATTCTTGGATGATGAGTTTTTCATTTTTTTTACTTTTAGCACATTGAATGTATCCTCCTGCTTTTGTCTAGCCTACATGGGTTCTGTAAAAACAAGTCCTTGAATGCCACCTTGAGGCTCCTTTGTCTGGGATAAAGAGGGACTTTTTAAAGCACCACAATTTCTGTGCATTGCAGACAAGCATAGTCTCAAAGAGTAACAGGGTTCTTTCTGTACCTGAACCCTGCCAGGTAAGGACTGTGCAGGAGCTGCAGGAGTCTTGTGTGGAGCAGGGCAGACATTATGGCTCAGCAGAGCTGAGTGAGGTTGTTGGGCTATTCCCTCCAATATGGAGGCAGGAAATGCATTCTCTCTCACTGGTGCACTCTCTCTGCCTTTTTTTTTTTTTTTTAAAAAAAATTGCTCTGATCTTAGTCTGGGAAAAGCAAAATTTAAAAAAAATTGTAGTTGGAAGGAACCCTATGTGATGCCATTCCTCAAGCTAGTGGGAGACAGCCACAAATTTAATGGAATTAGGAGCATTGTGGTTGAATCAATTTAAACTTGAAATAAATTTGTAGCATGTATCCAAGAAAATTCAGTCCCACAAGAATCTTCACACAGAGTTGCCAGAGGCACCCAGTATAGGCCTCTGCGATGCTTCCTAAAACATCTGAAAGTCAAAAAAAAAAAAAAGGAGAAAAGGAATCTGACACTGGTTCCTGCTTCAAGGCCTCATTTTATTTAAGAAAGTCTATCAAATGGTCTAGTCTGCTTTTGTCAGTAGACAGAAATTTTAGGAAACACATAAAAAGACATCCACTGTGATTCTGGTTAACTTTTAAGCACATCACAAAAGCATGGTTACCTAAAAAATGAAGAAAAATACTTTTTTAGAATATTAGAATATTTATTTTATTTAAGCAATGTGATGATATGTGCTGTGGCTGCAGGGACTGTGGCTGCTTTGAAGCAGCAGCAGAAGGGCTGAGGGTTGTGGTAGAGATGCAGGGGTCACAAAACAAAAACAAAATTCAAAACATGGTTTTATCCTTTATGCACATGCACCCCACTTCTTAATAAAAGGGGTGAGAAACCTGGGGATCAGTCTGCAAACTAAAGGAAGATTTTTGATTCTCTATTGCCCTCAAAACTGGGAACAGCTATCAACAAGGCAGCATCCAGAAATCTAAGGTCAGTTTAGGGCTGACCAAGAAAAGGTGAGACAGAAGGTCCTGAGGGGTAGGCTGGTAGCCTGCAGTGGCTGAAGAAGCAAGAGCTGTCCTAAGGAACATGAGCAGGACAGAGCCAAGACAACACTCCTCCTCTGCCTGCGGCTACTGCCCTCAGAGCCCAAGGCTGGCTGTCTCTCTCCAAGGCTTTTCCAAGTGTCACATTCTAAGCCTCTTAAAATTGCACAGCTCATTCGCCCCACACCCCAAATCATCAAAAACGTGTTTGCTCAATCATGTGTTCCAAGTGCTGAGCAAATAGTTGAGGCAGGAATGGATGAATGGTGCCTTCAGGCCAAAGGTGTTCTGTTTTCTAGCTTTAAAAGAGAGAGAGGTGGGGGAACCTGAGTTACCACATCCCATACTAGAATTGCACATGGAATACAGAAAGTTTTGTGCACCAGCAGTGAAACCTTTATGTCTCTACTGATTAAGAAAACACTGATGTTCATGAGAATTTTTCTCATTCTTTAAGTTCGAGAACCACAGGAATAAGGGGTCAGTAGAGCAGGTTTATGAGGTTTGCTCTTGAGAACTGGGAAGCTGGAGAAACCACCCAAGTCCCCACTTCTCCTGGATTCCTCAGGAGTCTCAGTTCCAGTCCTCTCCCAGAGGTAGAGGTGCACTTACAGATTTCTGTAGCTTGGTTCACAGGTCATGTTTTCCAGGGGAAAGAGGTTCCAGAAAGCCAGGTCACTGTCCCCAGCCTCCACCAGAGGAGGGGAGGAGCTGGGGCAATATGCTCAAGTCTTGGTTACTCAAAATCCAAGCAGAGGAATGTCCTGACTCCATTTCTGCTAGAGGACTGAGGATACCTCTTTAATTTCTTGCTTAAGATTTCTTCCTTACAGTCCTCTTAAATAAGTCCCTTTTATCTGAAGATTATTGCTTTTATAGTCAATGCATTTTCATCTTAATGCATACTGAAAAAGTGGTGAATCTGCAGGCAAGAGGATGAATCAGGAAGCAGAAGCGAGAAAAGCCATTTGAAAAGGATCAAAAAATGAAAACCATAGTGATCCCTGTACTAAGGGCATGAAAGGTGTGTTTAGCAGAAAATGACCTGACTTCTAAACACAAAGGCTATTTTCTCCTCAGCAATCAATGGAAGCTCTTGGAATTTTGGCAAATATGATTAGAAAAAACAATTTGCCTTTGTTAAGAGCTAAATTTTTTTGGTTTTTTCTTTTTCTGAGGTATCTGTAAAATATTTCTTTCTTTTTTCAAAATTAATGTTTAGGGATGGGGTTGTAGCTCAGTGGTAGAGTGCTTACTTGCTTTGCATGTCTAATGCCCTGGGATTGATCCTCAGCACCACATAAAAATAAATAAATGAATTTTTAATTTTACTATCAATAAGGGGAATCCATTCTTCTTACTGCAGATTAGATCATCGTAATGTATGATATTCTGCATTTTACAAACTTCCTCCCTCAAACATCCCCAATTATTACCATTACTACAGTATCTTGAGTGTTTTTACCCACCTTAAAAATACTTTATAACCACATGGATATACATATAGAAAATACTTTCCATTATTCCATGTTTTATCACACAGAGCAATAATAATTTATAATCCTCTGCTTGCTTCATTCCACACTTTTTTTTTTCAGCAGAAGGATTTTTAAGAGAGATTCATTTTGTAAAGCAGATAGAAAAGAGATGAAAGGATACACTTTATTCATTCTTTTTGAAGCTGTTTAGTTCCTCTCCAAAGCATCTGCTACTTGTTGTCCATTCATCCTTCCCCTGATGCGCCCTGGGTCTTAGGGCTTCTTGCTGTTGTAATGTAGAGAATTCTTACTTGTCATATGCACATGAGTCCTGCATGCATTCCTCCAGGACCGACTTGTAGAATTTGAGGGGGAAGCACAATCATGGTGGGTTTGGCTCTATGAGTTGCCCTCACCTAGATCCCAGTCACTCATCCCAACAGCAGTGTGCATGAGTGCTGATCCTTGGTTGCATGGTGGCTTCTCCCACAGCACCTGCCATGACAGCGTGAGGCCTGTGCAATCCTACCTTGCTGGTGCTGGGGTAGGGGGTACCCAAGGCTTTGTGAGGTGGAATGTCACTCAGTTGATTGGCTGTTCTGACTTTCCTTTTTACCTACTGAATGCTCACAATTTCTCATTTTCTATTTTTTGGTCTATTTACTGTTATTGTAGGAATTCTTTGTGTACCATCCTCCCAACTTAGGGCTGGATTCCTGTCCTTTGTCATGCAAGTTCAGACTTGCTGGTGTGGTTATATTTAACTATAGATTCCCTTTTATGAATTTTGATTTTGATGAATCTACTTGAAAGGGTGGCTCTCCTCACATGCTTTTCCAGTAAATGTAACATTTCCCTCTTTAGATTGGGCCTCTAGTTCACTGGACTGTGGGTTGTGGAACAAGCACAGGCTCACTACTCAGGTAAGCCCTACTATGGAAGAATCTGATCTTTCTCAACTATGTAAAAAGCTGGCAATCACATTGTGCAATATTGTGTCTGATGGCATAAAATCATAAGCTCTGCTCTTTGGTGACTTTGTAAAAGTAGCATGAACCCTCAGCCTGCCTGTGGACTGAGACCCAACTTGATTTGATGCTGATCTCTGTGACCCCTAGAAGCCCAAGTAGATTAAAAGACACACATTACCATATGTCACCTGTATCTTTTCCATTTCCTAAAAATACCTACTTGCTAAAAATGGGGATTCACCATATCTCATTCTCCAATCTCACTCTTCAATAAGAGGAATCAGACTCCCTGGTGTGATAGCTGACTGTGGGGCAAGGGCAAGAAATAAACAAGGTGTCCCCAGAGCCTCTGGTGGAGACAGAAGTCAGGAAGCACTAAAAGAAAACCAAGAACACAGAGCCCTGCAAAGTGATGAAAAGTGTCAAGGGACACAGCAGCACCCCCCAAAAAAGCCTGGGGACAAAATTGGAGCAAAGGGGCAAGGTGACACAGTTGAGGGTCAAAAATATCCAGGTCAATATCCACTCTAAGACAAGTATCCAGGAGTAATACTACATAAGCAGGTAGGTGGGGCATGTAGAGGGTCCCCTCTCCTGGAAGCAATCTGAGTGACCAGCAGGCAGTCCACCCTCAAGGAGGAGGCTCCACTCCTGCTCCTTGCTCCTCCAGGGTGGGCCCTGCATGGCACCTACTCCAGTGTGCACAGTATGGAAGGGAAAAGGGTGAAGGAGGACCTGCAGAAGGCACTGACTGGATTGAGCTCCTGTCCCAGGCCTGATGGACCACATGGTTAAGATGTCCCATATCTGTGGCTGATGTCAGTCAGAGGAGGCACTAACAGAGTGGACACTCTGTTCTGACTCCCTGCTCCAGTTTCCACACACCCTGCCTGGTCACACTGCTGGCTGACCTCTTCTTGTTCCTGAGGCTTCCTGATTTACAATAATTTTTGTTTTGCTAAAAAAAACAAAACAAAACAAAAAAAAAAAAAACAAAAAACCCACAAAACTCAGTTTAAGCTTGTCCAGGGGTTTTCCCTTTTAACAAGAGTCACCCATGTCCTGGAGAACCCTGACTCATGCTGCCTTAGCGGGGTGACGGAGGCCGACAGCAGCAGTGTAGTCAAGGTGGTGGCAGGCAGTGCCGCAGTTCTGCTGCAGCAAAATAACCGGGGAGGTGACAAGCAACTTGTGTACATTGATACAGCAGGAGTGGGAGCCGTTTATTGTAGGACCGGAGCGGTATATATACATTCCACATAGCTTATTTTAATTAACATAAACTCGATACAGCAGTCAACCAATAAGGAATCTCCACACTTAATGGCTTGCTGGAGTTACTTCACAAACCACTCCCTCTGGCAAAATGCCAGGCGCCATCCTGACTTGTTTACAGACTCTAACAATTCCCCCTTTTGTTTAATTTAAATAATGACCATAGTGGTTTTTACACAAACACCATAAATAATCTGCTACAAGCAGAAAGGGAGGATACAAAATGCCACAATACCAAGCCAGTTGATGGCTCCATGCAAGAAGCCCTTGGAAAAATTATACCAGCAATGACACCGTTAGCAAAGATACCGAGTTACAATTTGTTGTAGATTACAGTTTGTTGTCTCAGTCCAGGTAAAGCAGTGTCTCAATAGATTAACTCACAGTCCAGGTAAATCACAGTCCAGGTAAGTTCTGCAGGCAGCTATCTTAAATCACATTTCAGGTAAGTTCTGTAGGCAGCTAGCTTAATCCGAAGTCTCGTCCGATTCTCAGCAACACTGGAAATTCTTCCACCCTCGTCCTCACCAGCACTGGGATGAAGCAGGAACTCTGGATGGCTAAAGAAAATCCTGTAGTATTCCAGCAGGCACTAAGAAAACAACCTTCTGAACAATTTAGTACATTATCTCAAGGTTTTTTTTACATTTGAAATAGGCCTTAATAGTGCTCATTACTCATTAGCTTCCAGGTGTGGGAGAACCATTGTAGTTACAGGCATTGGAAATGATCAAACTTCAGGGACGCCTGTAGCGTCTTCTGCCGGTTGTAGCATCCTGGGAAGCCCCAGATGGCCCTGGGGAGTGTCCTGGACTCAAACTGCTTCCAGGCACAGGTTTGGATTTGGGCTCTTGCAGTGGCGTCCGGCTCCCTGGGCAGGGGGCGGGGAAGAGCCGGTTGCTGCTGCTTGGAAAGCCCTTGCTGCGGCATGACCAGCTCGTGCACGTGGCAGCTGCCACCGCGCCCACCCTCCGGTAATGAAAAGTATTTTGTAGTAGCCTTTTGCAATTTCTTTCTTGATAATCCTTTCTCCTCTGAACTTTTTTCTTCTTTCTGACTAGAGTTCCTGGGCTTCCATCAACACATGCCCTAACTATTCTTGGTTCCACTGGGGTGCCTACTTCCCTTAATAATTTACTTCTCACCCCTTCCATATTTTTGTCACAAAGATAATACAACATTTCAAGACAAAACAAGACACAAACATACTGTATCAATCTTCTCCATTTTCTCGAAATGGCCATTTTTCCTCTCGTCCTATCTGCCTAGGGACGAACAGATTTGCTCCCGTCCTATCTATGGACGGGCAGCTTTTTTTTTCGTCACTTACCCCCAAGTGTCCCGGGGCTCCCCGTAATGGGCCACCATCTGCCGCAGTCTGGCTGCAGCAAAATAACCGGGGGGGGGGGGGGGATGAGCAACTTGTGTACATTGATACAGCAGGAGTGGGAGCCATTTATTGTAGGACTGGAGCAGTATATATACATTCCACACAGCTTATCTTAATTAACATAAACTCGATACAGCAGTCAACCAATAAGGAATCTCCACACTTAATGGCTCGCTGGAGTTACTTCACAAACCACTCCCTCTGGCAAAATGCCAGGCGCCATCCTGACTTGTTTACAGACTCTAATAAGGCAGCCTCAAAACCAGAGCATGAGAAGGGTCTCTGCAATCGTTTGCCCCAATCACCAACAGGAATGTGTTCAAGAGAAAACCATCAGGTAAATCCCAGCCAAGGGACAGTATACAACATGCTTGATCAGCATTCCTCAAAACCATCCAGGTCATCCAAAACAAGGAATGTCCAGGACACAGTGGAGCTGGCTGATAATCCCACCTGGGGATCAGGCAGGAGGATCACAAGTTCATCAAAAGCACATCAAAAGCAGCCTCAGCAACTTGGTGAGATCCTGTCTCAAAATAAAAACCAGAAAGGGGTTGGGATGTAGCTTGAAGCTAGAGCACCCCTGGGTTCAATCCCCAGGAATAAACCAAACAGAAAATTAACAAAACACAAAAACTAGGAAACTGCCACAGTCCCAAGGAGCATAAGGAGGCATGGTGGATCCTGGATGTGGTCCTGGGACACAGAAAGACCTAAGGTAAGTAAGGACACCTGGATTAAACAAGCACCTACCTGGATACTAATGCTTCCACATGGGTTCAGCATTGTGAAAAATGTACCCACTCATGTGTGATGGGAACCTGGTGTTGGGGGATATGGGAATTCTCTGTACTGCATGCAGATCCAAAATAAAATTATCAAATAAAAAAGCCTCCTTAAAAAAAACAAAAAGGTGCAGGACTGTATCCTCATGCCATTAACAACTTGACAGCCAGACTGGAAGCTTCATGCAAGGAGCACAGCTGGCCCTGGGCACAGGCTGGCTCCCTGCAGGCCAGAGGTGAGGGCTCCCAACAGCTTGGACAAGGGGAGAACCTCCCTCCTATTCCCAAGCCTGCAGCACCAGGAGGGCTTGATGAGGTCAGCCAGCCAAAAAGATGCTGGTACTCCAAAACCAAAAGAGGACACCACGGGTGCTCACTTCCCCAAGAAGAGGAACAGGAGAGTCATTCAGGGGACTCAAAGGTGCACAGCATTGTGTAGATTATGCCATCCATCTGCAGTCCTGCATTCTTCCTTGCTGGACTCTCCTTATGCACTGACTGGGGAAAGATTCTCTAGCTTTAGTACCTAGAAACAGTTGGCTCCCAACTATAAGACTCTCACCATGGTCTCAGTAACAACTCAAGAAATTCTGCTACCCTAGTCTTCTCAAGTTTAAAATGAGAGTAACAACCCCAGACCCCACCAGTGTTATGACTTCCAGAGTGAATATCTAGGCAAAGTACTTGAAGTTTTACAAAAGCACAATACAAATGAAAACTTTCATCAGCATGGCTGGTAATAATGACGATGCAGCCATTCACTCAATATAGGAAATTCAATACCGGACACTTATCTAGGAACAAGGTGAACAGCAAGTGCCAATAACCTCATTCACATTTTCCACAACATACTCACTGAGTGTTGCTTGTTTATCAAGTGCTGTTTAAAGGGACAGATACCACATTGCACTACTGGCTTTCCCAGTCAATGAGAAATGTTCACATGCTAATCCAAGGTCTTTATACATCACAAAGCCTGAGAACATCACCAAATGTGCAAGTACTCTGAGGTTTGCTGATAGTTTCCCTGCTGCTCCTCTTGGCCCATTTCAGGTACCACACCTCAGAAAAAACGGCTTTCACCAGGGTTTGCTGTGCAGCCACAGAGAGCATGGGACCAGCCCTCTCTGATCTTGGCTCCTTTCCATTTGCCCATTTCTGCAACGATGCTATTCTCTTTATTCTCCTTCTGAAGTTATATTCCTTCTCTTTGTCTCATCATAAATTAAAGTATAAACCCCCAGGGGAATGTCATTCTCACTGTCAAGCAGTAGTACCCATCCTCCCTTGATGCAAAAACAGCAAAGACAACCAGAGGAAGGAGATCTCACCATGAATAAAAACATTAGCTGCCCAAGAGCTCCATGCCCCTCCTGGCCCATTCCCTGCAGCTCTGACAAAGGCCCCACTGCACATCTCACCCACAAGCTTGATAATGTGCTAATGTAGTTTTCCACTATAGAAACCAGAAACAGCTGGATTTTAAGATTTCCATTTGTAGTCAATTCAGACCCTTCTTAGCTTCTGTTCCATTATCATTTTTGGTTACAGAGCAGCACTCAACAGTTGCTTTTGTAGTTTAATCCAGTAATCAACAGCACTCCCTGTACACAGAGATTATCAAACCTTCTCTTGTGTTGTGATGGGTGTCGGCACATCTTTCTTCATAAGCTCTGTGTAACCTCATGCAGGGTCACACCATCAGAATGTCTGATAAAGACATTTCTGACAGCTCTGCTAACCAGCAATCTGTCCCCATCTCACTGCCCCAAATTGGAAACAAAAGCAGGTTGCTTTCTTAGAAATGTCAACACTGCACCTAAATCTGAAGCAAATTGAAAGTGAAGTCAACAAGGTAAATGTCACTTTAAATTCTGCCTTGGGCTGCAAGCTTAACACAGTGCATACATGCTCAGTGAAGCAGGAGCTGATGCTGTCTTTCACCAACAACAGGAGGAACAGCCCATGTTTCCAAGTGTTGGCTTGCAGGAATCATGTGTGGGGGCTGTGCTCTCCACAGTGGCCATCCTCACTTGGCAAATACTTAAAAGTGCTTGTTACACAGGGACCTGCAATTTTGTGAAGAAGAGATACATTCTGTGGTTTCATACACAAAAAAACTTTCTGTGAGTTTCTAGGGTCCTTCTCATTAGGAAAGGACCCTGCTCTAGAAGGACCCAGATCCTGACACTGAGAGGCTGCTGTTAACTTCCTCACTTGTTTTAACAAACCTTCAACTTCTGCCATGCTTGGTTTGGTGGTGCTCTGGGGACACAGATACTCAGACACCACCCCTTTCTTCATGGGTTTTAAAGTATAGATAGAAAACCCCTGGACACAAGCATTCTGCAAGATAGCCAGCCATGGCCTGGGGCAGAAACAGGTGTGGGCATAGTGAGGAGGCTGGGCCTTCTCTACATGGAGGCCCAGCCTCATCAGTGAGCACTGGGGTCACAGCTCTGGAAGGAAGGACATCCAGGAGACATGGCCACCTGGCTAGGGCAGGAAAATAGGATGAGGCATTGTGGATGGGAAGGGCAACCTTCCCCCCTGTGTGGGGGAGCTGAGCACTTGCTAGACCCCAATGGCAAGGGCACAGGGGAGCAGGTCCCCATAATGGTGAGGAAAACACTGACTGACTAGATGCACCCAGGTCCAAGGAAGTGGGTTTTAA
The DNA here is from genome assembly GCF_021218885.2 of Marmota monax. Taxonomy (NCBI): domain Eukaryota; kingdom Metazoa; phylum Chordata; class Mammalia; order Rodentia; family Sciuridae; genus Marmota; species Marmota monax. The sequence goes on along the minus strand of NW_026693024.1, from coordinate 122,149 downwards.
CCTCCAGGAAAGAGGGAACCCTGGAGGAGCTGGGCAGCAATGCAGCAAGACCATAGCTGGGCTTTGGGCAGCGGCTCCTGTGATCTGCTGAATCAAAGAGGGATCCAGTGGGCAGCCAGACACAGAGCACAAGTCCTGAAACCTTTTAAGAAGGCCAAAAAAGAGTGAGGTGCTCAGACCATCATTCAGGGTGTTAAAACATCTGGCGCTATCAGCCAGTGGGCAGCACTACTCAAGCTGGAATGTAATTACACGATGTTGTATTGTAACCCTTACGTTGAAGCACTAACCAAACAGGGCAGAGGAAGATATCTACCCAAGACAGAGGAGGATGACTGCAGTGTGGAATCAGGACCATGCCACAGGGGTAGATGGAGCCAGAACTACCCATCACACGTACAACACAACACAGCACATCACAGCACAGAAGGGGTTGCAAAATCAGACACTGAGGGAAAAAATGAACCATGGAATAGTGTTTATAGCATGAACCATAAAAATGCAAATTGTGTGTGTTATTTGAGTGCTATTTATGGATGCATATGTCTATTTAGAAGGCTTTTGTTCTTAAATTAAACTACACATAAAGCAAATGATAACCCATTAGTGTGTTTATTAGCAATTGGAACATTGTATTTTTCAAAACAAAAGAAAGAAGTAAAGGAACACAGAGAAATGGGGGGGAAAAGGATCAGTTTTATGGTGCAAAATGGAATGAGGCCCATTCAGGTAAAGAAGGAGGAAGTGGATCTGGAGGACAGGAGGAACTAGAAAGAAGAAGGTGGAACTGGAGACAATATTTGCCCAACCTAAAAATGGCATCAGAAAAGTCACCACGTGTCATTAGCCATCAAAGACACGCAAATCACCCCATAAGAGAGACCACCTCCTGCCTGTTATGATGGCTTCTATCAGAGGGCAGAGAAAAGGCAACCCTGCCTCTGTAGCTGGTGGAGATCAGGGCAAATGGCATAAGAGTCTCAAAATCAATCACAACTACAAGATGACCTGGCAAGTCCCCTACTACACTCTTATCCACAGAAAGGGAAACCAGAACCTCATAGAACACCACACCACATATCAGTGCAGCAGTATTTACTGGACCCGGGGCACATTGCCCCCTGTTCACACAGGTGTCCCCATCCTCTCTGCATACTTCCATGAGCTCCAGAAGGCCCACCCTGGCCACCCAGGTGATTTATTCCATGCCTCCCCTTAGGCATGTCCTTCAGCATTAGGGAAGGATCACCTTCTGGGTTTGTCTGGTCTTGGTTCTCCTCCTTCAGGGCCTTCATACCTGTGGGGTTCTCTCACTGGCACTGTGTTTCACCAGAGCTCAGTCATTCTATACTCAACTCTGGTCCCATGCACCTGGCTCTCCTGCCACCCTCTGCCCACCAGACTACTCTCCCCTCTTGCCTACAAACACTGGGCAGAAATCCTTACCCCACAAACAACTAGGCCTCTGTGCCTGGCTCTGCCCCATGGTAAAATGCATCTATCAGTATTTTATCAGAGAGATGTCTTAGGTGTATCCTTCATGGTGAGCTCTAGAAAACATTTATCCTACCTTGCCCATAACAATCATTGTGTTAGTCAGATGTCATCATCATGACCAAAATACCTGACAGGATCCACTTAGAGGAGAAAAAGTTTATTTTGAGCTCATGGTTTCTGAGATTCTGTCCATGTTTGATGCAGTCCACTGCTCCAGGTCTGAGGTGAGGCAGAACATCAGGGCAGAAGGGTGTCATGGAGGATAGTTACTGGACTGGGGAATATAGCTCAGTTGGGAAAGTGCTGCCTCCTGTGCACCAGGCCCTAGGTTCAATCTGCAGCCCCACCAAAAGCAAACAGAGAGAGAGAAAGAGAGAGAGAGAGAAAGAGAGAGAGAGAGAGAGAGAGAGAGAGAGAGAGAGAGAGAGAGAGAGAGAGAGAGAGAGAGAGAGAAAAGATAAAAAGAGAGAATGGGGGGGCAGGGACAGATATCATCCAAGGCCACATGCATAGTGACCTACTTCCTCCAGCCACACTCACCTAAGTTACAACCCAGTAGTTCTTTCCAATTATTAATCCATCAGACAGACCAGCCCACCTATGAGTTATAGCCCTCCTCATCTAAGCATCTCACCTGTGAACCTCCTGCATGGCCTCATGAGGAAAGCTGTGTGGCTGGGACTGCATGTCCCGCCCATTCTGTTTCCTTAACCCTCCCAAGGGCCCACAGAAGGAAGTGCAGCATTCTATTTATACAAACATGAGATCTGAGGCTTATGGAGATTAACTTAATGAGATTCACACAGGAGGCCAAAGTGCTAGGATTCAAACCTTGGCAAGCTGCCTCCATGGCCTGCAATCTTGGTGTTGGATTACCATGTCACTTCCAATGTTCACATACCCTGGGGTGGAGGGGTGATTTTTAGACCTAGAGGAACCCTAGAAATTACCATACAAGTCTTCCACTTTTGGAGATGAGGAAAGGAAGCCACAGAAACCACCTGTTCCAAGGTCACCTGGGAGTCCCTGGCTGAGCCTGGGCCAACTTGGCTGCCTGAGATCCATTAAAGGCTATCACTCCACAAGCCCATCTGCACAGCTACCTGCCTCCCCTGTGGAATGAGCACAGGAGGACACAGAGGCCTCACAGCCCCCTGGGCTCTGTGGACCCCTCAATGAAGTTGAGCATGTCTTGCCTGGATCCCAGCTTCACAAGACCCTGCTGTTCTGTCGCATAGGCCAGCCTTTCCTGGGTCAGTTCACTGATACAGTTTTTGCTCCACCATCTTTGTGGAGCCACTGGAGGTCCTGTCACCAGCTACAAGCAGCTAGGTGAACTGAGGATGCCAGCACACTCCATGCATACTTGCCAGGCTGCCCTCTGTGCTGTGCTTTGTCCTCAGTCTCCTCATATGGAGAATGTGGACAATAGAAGTGTATATTTCAGAAGGCTCTGGTAAAGTTTCACAAATCACACACTGAGTACCTGCCTACTCCCCAGCATAGGCTCATGAAGCTTTTGTATTAATCCATTGATACTTTTCTCCACTGTCCTGTCCACCTGGGCCATGAAGGGGTGAGAGGATTCCCTCACTGGAAGTTACAAAAGCTTGCATGTTCCAGCAACTTGGCTGGTGGCTCCACTCCTCTGGCATCATGTTGACAGTGAAATGTCCCTCCTTCAGGGCTACACAGAGCCCTGTCCCTCATGGTTCTCACTCTGGTAACCAGACAACTGGCAGTAATCTCACTCAAGGAGAATGCTCTGTGGGCTCCACCTGCCATTGCAGCAGGGTCAAGGGCATAGCTCACTCTCGAAGAGCTATGCCCTTGACCTGCCACCACTCCAGAAAATTGTGTTATCTTTTCTTTCATTTGAAGTTACTCCCAGGCTTTGATAAGCTAAGAACTCCCTAAGTAAATAGCAAACTGAGCATTAGGCCAGGTGCAGGCATTTTAAGTGTTTTTGAATGGCAGTGTGTCCCAGAAGTCTCTGCAGCAGGAGGGAAAGTGTGGGGTGGATGTTTCTCAGGAGCTGCTCAGGGGTCCTGAAGAGCACCCTCTCAGGCACCTCTTTCTGCCTTCTCACACCAGCCCCACCCTAGAGGTCAGGCTAAAATGCCCATGGAACCCAGGGCCTCACACAGAGCCTGGAGAGGAACTCTTTTAAAACTACTTACACATCTGGATTGTTAAAAATTTTACATTGCTGATAGGAACGCAAATTGGTGCAGCCAATTTGGAAAGCAGTATGGAGATTCCTCAGAAAGCTGGGAATGGAACCACCATTTGACCCAGCTATTCCCCTTCTCAGACTATTCCCCAAAGACCTTAAAAGAGTGTATTATAGGGATACAGCTACATTGATGTTCATAGCAGCACAATTCACAATAGCTAGACTCTGGAACCAACCTAGATGCCCTTCAATAGATGAATGCATAAAAAAATGTGGCATTTATACACAATGGAGTATTACTCAGCTCTAAAAAATGACAAAACCATGGCATTTGCAGGGAAATGGATGGCATTAGAGCACATTATGCTAAGTGAAGCTAGCCAATCCCTAAAAAACAAATGCCAAATATCTCCTTTGATATAAGGAGGGTAACTAAGAACAGAGCAGGGAGGAAGAGCAGGAGAAGAAGATTACCATTAAACAGGGAGGAGAGGTGGGAGGGAAAGGGAGAGAGAAGGGAGGGAAATTGCATGGAAATGGAATGAAACCCTCATTGTTATACAAAATTACATTAAGAGGAAGTGAGGGGAAAGGGAAAAAAACAAGGGAGAGAAATGAATTACAGTAGATGGGGTAGAGAGAGAAGATGGGAGGGGAGGGGAGGGGAGGGGAAGGGAGGGGGATAGTAGAGGATAGGAAAGGCAGCAGAATACAATAGACAGTAGTATGGCAGTATGTAAAAACGTGGATGTTTAACCGATGTGATTCTGCAATCTGTATATGGGGTAAAAATGGGAGTTCAAAATCCACTTGAATCAAGCATATGAAATATGATATGTCAAGAGCTTTGTAATGTTTTGAACAACAACTAATAATAATAATAATAATAATAATAATAATAATAATAATAATAAAGTCATCTTGGGAAAAAAAGGACTCCTATCCCAAACACAATCTTAGTTCCACATTGCACTTATTCAATGTGATGAACCAGATGATATCCAAGGAGATAAGTGGTGGAGGAGGGGTCCCTCCTGCCCCACCCATGAGCCTAGTGGTCCCACACCCTTGTCCACAGAATACCAGGGCCCTCTGGGGCTGGAGGGTCACTCACTGTGGCTCAGGTCCTGTGTTTGCTTCCACAGTATTCCTATTTCTCTTCAGTACAATGGAAGCTTTGGTAAATAGCCAACATTCAAAGGAAAAGAGAGTGATTTCTCTTCTAGTAAATTAACTGACTTACCTCTTAATTTTATTTAACCCAGTTCTAAAAGAGAAGTCATGGCATTTCATAAAGATATATAATTCAGTAACATAAAATTATAATGACAGAAATTCAGACAAGTAGAAAATAATAAAAATAATGATTATGAAGAATAGCTAGAGACCCTCTAATCATCAAATATTAGTCAATGGGTCCTAGTGGCCAGAGCAAAGAAGAAAATAGAATTAAAAAGTTCTCAGAGCCTCTAGGTAGGAAACAAATCAGTGCAGCACATCCTTAAAGCCAGACTGAGGAGCCACCCAAGGAGGCCATAGCCAGCAGGAGGTCCAAAGTTTTCTGACAAGAGGGAGCAGAGTGGAGCCAGCTAAGAGCACAGGAGGTGCTGAGCATGCAGTGAGTCAGAGGGCTGTGGGTTCCAGCTCTTCTTCTCACCAAGGCAGCAACTTCTTGGAGAGCCATTGGGTGTTCTGAGGCTCAGTTACCAGGGACAACAGGGAGAGCCAGGGCTGGCTCCATGCCCTTGTCACCTTTCTTGGACCCGCCACCAGCATCATTTGACAGCCTGGCTTCTGCTAAGTGGGACATGGGGAATGTTAGGTACTCTTCTAGGAAACCACCTGCAATAGGGACATGCTCCTGCACCACACTGGAAGGCTGGCAGGCCAAATTGTTGCCCTTGACCCTGGCAACAGCCCTGTTTCAGAATTACACAGGCACTAGATATGGAGCAGTAAATATTTTCTTGACATTTAGAGACATTACATTTAGAGACATTTTCTTGACATTTAGAGACATTACAAAGTTTTTTTGTTCAGCTTCACCGAGACATAATTGATAAATGGTGTATATTCAAGGGGTACAAAATGATGTTGATATAAGTGTACACACTGTGAGATGACTTCCAGTCAAGCAATGAGCATATCCATCACCTGACATGGTTACCTTCACATGTGTGGTGAGAATCACTAGTGAAACTGGAGTTTTAAGATGAAACTCAATTCACTTCTTCCACTGGCAAGTAGAGTGTGCACAAGCTGCAGTCCTCCAGCCTAGAAATATCGCAATCCTTAAAGGTGGACCATGCCCTCCAATGTTGCACAAACCCCAGCAGATCACCCTCAATTTCTTCTTCCTAGGTGCTGGTCTCCAAACTTCAAAGAATGTACTCCTTAGAGAAAGGTTGAGCATTAATCTCTAGGACATATAAAGAACTCAAAAAAAATTAACACCAAACCCCCCAAATAACCCAATCAATAAATGGGCTAAGGAACTGAACAGACACTTCACAGAAGAAGAAATATAATGGATCCATACATGAAAAAGTGTTCAATTACTCTAGAAATTAGAGAAGTACAAATCAAATATTTCCATCTCACTCCTGTCAGAATGGCAATCATCAAGAATACAGGCAACAATAAATGTTGCCGAGGATGTGGTGAAAAAGGTACACTCATACACTGCTGGTAGGACTGAAAATTGGTACAACCACTATGGAAAGCAGCATGGAGATTTCTCAGAAAATTAGGAATGGAACCACCATTTGACCCAGCTATCCCACTCCTTGGTTTATATCCAAAGGACATAAAATCAGCATACTGTAGTGATGCAGCCACATCAGTGTTTGGAGCACCTCAATTCACAACAGATAGACTAGAAATCCAACCTAGGTGTCTCTCAATAGATGAATGGATGAGGAAATGTGGAATATATAAATATGCAGCTTAAAGAAGAGTAAAATTATGGAATTTGCCAGTAAATGGTTGAAGTTGGAAAATATCATGCTAAGCAAAATAAGCCAATCCCAAAAAACCAAACACCTATTTTTTTCTAATATGCAGATACTAATTCACAATAAGGCTGGGGGGCAATAGGGAAGAATAGCTTTACCTTAGATTAGGTAGAGGGAACTGATGGGAGGAGAGGGGAGGGGATGTGGGGATAGAAAAGATAGTAGAATGAAACAGACAATTTTAATGTATGTATATATGTGACTGCATGACCAATATGATTCTGCAACATGTACACTCAGAAAAATGAGAAATTATATCCTATATATTTATGATATATCAAACTGCATAAATGCATTCTACTTTCATATATAACTGAAACAAACAAACAAAAAAGAACTAGAGCAGAGCTTACAGACTATAATTCCATTTTCCCTTCCTCCTTCATAACCCTCTGAAAATGACCCTTTTAGAAATATAGGAATGCATTTCTTTGTGTCCATTTTATATTTTATGTATATGGAATTATATAGTAAAAGAAATAACTTCTTAACTTCATCATTGTTTGTAAGAATCCACATGTCCCACTGCATAAAGCCCAAGTCTCTTAATCTCCTTTTGATAGTCTCCAATTGTGTTTTTTTTCCCATGAATATTTTATGCCTTGAAGAGTTTTACCAACTGTGGGCATTTGTGTTGCTTCCTCTTTGGAATTATGAAGAAGCATTCTCCTATGATTGCTGCTGTAAGTGTGTTTGGGTAAATTGCATGTAAGTATTTTTGTTATTTATATCCTAAGAGTAAATTTCTGGATCATCAGTTAAACATATTTGAAATTTAGTATATATTACCAAATGATTTCCAAAACAACTGTATGAATTCAATCCACTAGTAACATGGGGACATTCTAATCTATATATATCCTCACTTAATTATTTTAGTCTGTCTTTTGTTATCTTAGTGATTCATCTGGGTGGGCAAATGTGACATATTGTGTTTTAATTTGTATGTCACCAGTGACTAATAAACTTCTACATTTAAATAATTTTTTTAAAATTTCTAGATGGCCAGAAAATAAAGTCTTTTTTTCTAAAAAATGTTTAAAATGTTACATAATGTCCACTGGTTCTTAAATTTTTCTTCAACAGAGAAGAGATGATTAGTACTATTAATCACATTTTCTGATATTGTTATTTTACAATTAAAATAAGTAAACTAAATTTAACATAATTGGGATTAATCTCCATAAGTATGGTTACTTAAATGAATAAATTAGAAATTGCAACTGACCAACCAACTACTTTTTCCCTTTTTTTTCAGTTGTTAAAAACGCAACAGAATCCTGCCTAAAATCTCTCCACAGCAAGCTGAATTAACCTCCATTATCATTGCACTGAGATTATTTTCTTACTTTAAACATTCTGAATATATAGCTAAACTTGTTCCTCATATTTCTGTAGCTGTGTTATCCCCTTGTTTGAATTCAAATTTACTATCTCTCTCTTTTTTTTAACCCTAAAGAATCTTTTTCCAGCATCAAAAGTCCCCCATCTTCCTTGCTCATATTCACAGCCACACAAGATTCCTGGACCTCTGACAGAGAATAATGCCAACACAGATACAGCTGTGACGTCCCTAATCTTTTATTGTCAGATGCTGTAAAACTCATGGATTTTCTCAAAAAAAAATAATAAATTTTCTGCTCATGAATGAATATGTTTTCTATTTCTTCCCCAAAATCTCAGGCCACTGTCAATAACTGTTCTCACTGTACACCCTTTTGGGCCCCTATGTGGGAATCTGTAAACCTACAAGGACTACATTCTAATGCACTTACACCATGGGTGTTAAGCCATTTCCCTTCTTTTCATCCTTATTCCTTTCTTCATATTTACACTAATATCATTCTGGGTTTATTTGGCCTACTGCAGATTGACCTAAAAATTTACCTGCTTACAATTCTCATTTATTACTCTGCTTTGCCATTATAGACAAACCTACTTATTTAAAAACAGATAACACCCCTGCATATATACCTGTGGTTTTGCTCAATTTGCTACTCATTGGAATATAATTTTAACCCATGGAATTACTCATATTCTGACCAAAAAATCTTGCTTGAACAAGCACATTTTACCCTTATGACTTGCCATTTAATTAAAAAATAAAAAGGGTACATAACCCCACAGTAGAATACAATTCTTAATTTTATGAAAATGGGCATCAGATAAAGGATATAAAGGACAATGAGGATCAAGTAAACTTAAGTGGTGGTTTATAATTCCTAAAAGTTTTCCTTGGAACTGGAAATTTCTCATATTTGAAATCTCCTGTTTACATGATAGTCATGTTTTCTTGTTTACACTTAATATGCTCTGGTTATTCTAATTTATGGAAAAATGAGCTGATTTTTATTATCATCAATGCAAAACAAGGCTTCAAATCAATTAAAATTTTTCATTAAGCATAAAGTTAATTTCAAATATGCTGCAATCATAATAAGTACATTTCTTTGTAAATGCATATGCTTTGTTTGGAATTTAAAATATCCCCGACTGCAAGATTTTGTATACAAAACTCTCATTGTTGGTTATGTAACAGTAAATTAATCAAGTTAAGTTACACTACCTAGAACAAAATAAAATGGAAATAATTTACTCATAAGATTCATTTTTAAATCATCTTTATTTAAAAAAACACTATCCTAAGAATTATAATCCCATTAAACTTCAACTGGAGCAAAAGTATAATCACTTCCTTAAGTAAAAACACATACTTAAACTAAAAATGAGAGATAAGTCAAATTACTTTTGAAGAGAGATCAGAAACATCAGGTTTCTTGTTGTTGTTCTGGATGTTCAGTAGCTGTCTAATTTGAAGGTGGAATCAACCCTAAAGAAAATTCAGTTCTACTTTGAGAATGTAGAGGTGGGAGAGGAATGTAGCTCTTGGGGTAAGATAATGAGAAAAACACCTCAGTGACTATACATTTCCCAATGGGAATGCAGGGCTTGGTAGACACACCCAGTGGAAAACGATCTCCAGATGCTTCATACATGTTTTCTGGAGGAGGTGGAAGAAAAAAAGCTCCTCTTCTCATGAACTGACTCCTTGGGTCCACTGGAAACAATGCACATCTGACTGGAGGGAAAGATGTAAAAACAAATCTAGGAGCCAGTTGCTTGGTTTTCAGCAGGGAGTGATGAATCAGGCACATTGGAATTATCAAGATTTACTTTAGTATCATTTTTACTAGATTCCATTTCTGAAGACAGAGGCCCATCCACTTTATACAAAGAAGGCATATTAAAATGTCTATTTTCTGTGGTCCATATAATCTACAATAATTAGAATAATATATATACATCATGCCTTTTGTAGAGGAAGATGTGGATCAGAATGTGGTTGGCCTGGTGGAGGGATCATCATCCTACAAGCCTTTTCCCATAGAGGTGACAGGGGCCCAGAATTATAAGGCACTCACTGGGGATCAATTAGCCCATCAAAGCCTGATTTTCTCCTTTCATTGATAATCTGAGGTCCTTGGGTTTTCTCTCAGCCTCTTGAGCCTCTTTCTCCTCCCAATGGCACCAAATATGAGAATATTGGTGGATCCTTCTTTTCCAAAAGAGGACCTCTAATTTCAGATGAAGGTTGATCCAATAGTGAGGGACCATTTGGGGAATGTTCTCTGGCAAAGGCTGTATTTGAATCATCAAGTGCATAAGGATCTTTTCCTAAAAGTTTAAATTTAACCTCATTTTCAGTTAATTTGTGTCTATTGTGGGCATGTTGTTTCATTAAATCTTGAGGTATCTTTCAGCACTCTGAGCTTCCAGCTCATTATCATGTGCTTTTTCTCATAGTACATAATCTGCCCCTGATAAGAATGAATGGTTCTCTCTAATTCTTCTTCAAGATCTTTGACTTCCTTTCTATAGTTCTCCAGCTGTTCAGTTGTATGGCTGATGTTTTCATCCACTTTGGAAAGTTTCTCCTCTCACTCTACCCAGTAAATTTCCTCTCCTATTAATAATCTTTGGAGTTTCATTACAATTTTTGATATATTTCAATCATAACATTAAATTTCTGCTGAAGATTCTGATTCTGTCTTTTAAATTGTGTATTTTGACTGCAAAGATGCTTGCTCTGTCTTAAGATTTTTAATATTTTCTACCTACTTAAGATAATAAAGTAAACATTTTATTTCTTTCTCCTTCTAAGGTTTTAAAAGGGGCATTTAACTTAGCACCATAAACCTGTTCCTTCAAAGCTCATTTTGGCTGATCATCTAAGTGAGCACCAATTTCTGATTTACTCGTCATTTTCAATTCCAAGATACCATCATCTTTTAGGTCTTCTCCAAGCACAGAAGCCCAATCTTTCATCTGCACCAAGTGTTCAATCAGAGACTTAATATGCTTTCCTTTATCTCTTAGAACTTGTTCTGCAAATACCATAGAGTGTCTTCAAATGTTATTTTCTGTATATTAATGTCATTCACTTTTTCTTTCCATACTTCAGCTTCTTGTAAAAGTTACTTCTGACTATTCTGAAGTTGGAAATTTTATTTCAACACCTCTTTTATTGCTACCTTAAATCCTTCTGCATCATTTGAAATATTCTCAAGGTTGTTTCACCTTTTGCTGTTAGTAACTTGAGGGGTTTAGATTCATATTCTAGGAACTTAATTCTTCTTGATATATTTGCCAAAAATTCATGCTGTTGAGAATGTTTAGTTTTTAGCTTTTTTCTAGAAAGAGTATTTCATCCCCAAGTTTAGATTTAGACCTATCCAGCATTTCATATATTGTCTCCAATTTTTTTGCTTCTATTGATTCTTCTACAAAATGGAATCCTCTAAACATGACTCTAAGCCTTTATACTCTTTTGGAACAAGGCTAACTTTTTCAAGTAGTTGAAATTTTTCTTCAATTAGTCCAGAAAGTCTTTGAGCAAGCTTTTTTCCTCTTCTCACATAACACCTGCTTCTAGCACATTGACAACATCTCCACATAAACAAGAGAACAGCAAAAAATCCAATATCTGCATACATTACCACCTCCCAAGGATATCCATAAGGATGAGGGCCTGGTTTCATATCTACAGACAATGATTAAAAAAAACCTTGTGTACTTCTTCTGGGATCAGCCCCATAGACACCTGAGGGGCAACCCTTGGCCCCTCCATGATGCTAAAGCTGCTTTGCTTACTGATACTGCAGCCACAGCTTGTCCAGCCACACCCAAACAGGCTGTGGACACTCAGGTCTTAGGTCAGTAACTCAAACCTGCACCAGGCAATGGAGCATACCATTGTGAAGCAGATGTAGGGGTAGGGAGGTGGAGCTGTGGGCATGGGCATGGGATGCCACATTCATAGGCTCCCAGGGGCCTAGCACACTCAAGTGCCTGTCAGGGAAGTCATGGCCCCTTCACTATGCTGTGCATCCTGAAGCAGTGCAGGTTCAAATCTGTCCCAATTGAGCCGAGAGGACTCCTCTTTTGTTTTTTATTATTGGTTGTTCAAAACATTACAAAGCTCTTGACATATCATATTTCATACATTTGATTCAAGGGGGTTATGAACTCTCATTTTTACCCCATATACAGATTGCAGAATCACATCGGTTACACATTCACATATTTACATAATGCCACACTAGTGACTATTGTATTCTGCTACCTTTCCTATCCTCTACAATCCCCCCTCGCCTCCCCTCCCATCTTCCCTCTCTACCCCATCTACTGTAATTCATTTCTCTCGTTTTTTTCCCTTTCCCCTCACATCCTCTTATATGTAATTTTGTATAACAATGAGGGTCTCCTTCCATTTCCATGCAATTTCACTTCTCTCTCCCTTTCCCTCCCACATCTCGTCCCTGTTTAATGTTAATCTTTTTCTCATGCTCTTCCTCCCTGCTCTGTTCTTAGTTGCCCTCCTTATATCAGAGAAAACATTTGGCATTTGTTTTTTAGGGATTGGCTAGCTTCACTTAGCATAATCTGCTCTAATGCCATCTATTTCCCTGCAAATGCCATGATTTTGTCATTCTTTAGTGCTGAGTAATTCTCCATTGTGTATAAATGCCACATTTTTTTATGCATTCATCTATTGAAGGGCATCTAGGTTGGTTCCAGAGTCTAGCTATTGTGAATTGTGCTGCTGTGAACATCAATGTAGCTGTATCCCTATAATACACTCTTTTAAGGTCTTTGGGGAATAGTCTGAGAAGGGCAATAGCTGGGTAAAATGGTGGTTCTATTCCCAGCTTTCCCAGGAATCTCCATACTGCTTTCCAAATTGGCCGCACCAATTTGCCATCCCACCAGCAATGTACAAGTGTACCCTTTTCCCAACATCCTTGCCAGCACTTGTTGTTGTTTGACTTCATAATGACTGCCAATCTTACTGGAGTGAGATGATATCTTAGGGTGGTTTTGATTTGCATTTCTGTGACTGCTGGATATGGTGAGCATTTTTTCATGTACTTGTTGATTAATTGTATGTCCTCCTCTGAGAAGTGTCTGTTCAGTTCCTTGGCCCATTTGTTGATTGGGTTATTTGTTTTCATATTGTTTAATTTTTTTGAGTTCTTTGTATACTCTGGATATTAGGGCTCTATCTGAAATGTGAGGAGTAAAAATTTGTTCCCAGGATATAGGCTCCCTATTTACCTCTCTTATTGTATCTTTTGCTGAGAAAAAAACATTTTAGTTTGAGTAAGTCCCATTTGTTGATTCTTGTTTTTAACTCTTGTGCTATGGGTGTCCTATTAAGGAATTTGGAGCCCGACCCCACAATATGTTGATCGGAGCCAACTTTTTCTTCTATCAGACGCAGTCTCTGATATCATATCAAGCTCCTTGATCCATTTTGACTTAACTTTTGTGCATGGTGAGAGAAAGGGATTCAGTTTCATATTTTTGCATATGGATTTCCAGTTTTCCCAGCACCATTTGTTGAAAATGCTATCCTTCCTCCATTGCATGCTTTTAGCCCCTTTATCAAATATAAGATAGTTGTAATTTTGTGCATTGGTCTCTGTGTCCTCTATTCTGTACCATTGGTCCACCCGCCTGTTTTGGTACCAGGACCATGCTGTATTTGTTACTATTGCTCTGTAGTACAGTTTGAAATCTGGTATCGCTAAACCTCCTGATTCACACTTCCTGTTCTGAATTGCTTTTGCTATTCTGGGTCTTTTATTTTTCCATATGAATTTCATGATTGCTTTATCTATTTTTAAAGAAATGCTGTTGGGATTTTGATTGGCATGGCATTAAACCTATAGAGAACTTTTGGTAATATCGCCATTTTGATGATGTTAGTTCTGCCTATCCATGAACAGGGTATATTTTTCCATTTTCTAAGATCTTCTATTTCTCTCTTTAGGGTTCTGTAGTTTTCATTGTATAAATCTTTCATCTCTTTTGTTAGGTTGATTCCAATATATTTTTTTGAGGATATTGTGAATGGGGTGTTTTTTCTCATTTCCATTTCAGATTTGTCACTGATATACAGGAATGCCTTTGATTTATGCGTGTTGATTTTATATCCTGCCACTTTGCTGAATTCATTTATTAGCTCTAGTAGTTTCTTTGTAGACCCTTTTGGGTCTTCTAGGTATAGAATCATATCGCCCACAAATAGTGATAATTTAAGTTCTTCTTTTTCTATCTTTATGCCTTTAATTTCGTTTGTCTGTCTAATTGCTCTGGCAAGTATTTCAAGAACTATATTGAATAGAAGTGGTGAGAGAGGGCATCCCTGTCTTGTTCCAGATTTTAGAGGAAATGGCTTCAGTTTTTCTCTATTTAGAATGATGTTAGTCTGAAGCTTAGCATAGATAGCTTTTACAATGTTGAGGTAAGTTCCTGTTATCCCTAGTTTTTCTAATGTTTTGAACATAAAGAGATGCTGTACTTTGTCGAATGCTTTTTCTGCATCTATTGAGATGATCATATAGTTCTTATCTTTAAGTCTATTGATGTGGTGAATAACGTTTATTGATTTCCGTATATTGAACCAGCCTTGCATCCCAGGGATGAATCCTACTTGATCATGGTGTACAATTTTTTGATATGCTTTTGTACCCAATTCACCAGAATTTTATTGAGGATTTTTGCATCTAGGTTCATTAGAGATACTGGTCTTTAATTTTCTTTCTTTGAAGTGTCTTTGTCTGGTTTCGGGATCAGGGTGATGTTGGCCTCATAGAATGAATTTGGAAGAGCTCCTTCTTTTTCTATTTCCTGAAATAACTTGAAAAGTATTGGTATTAACTCTTCTTTAAAGGTTTTGTAAAACTCTGCTGTATACCCATCCAGTCCCACCTTTTCTTGGTTGGAAATATTTTGATGGGTTCTTCTATTTCCTCCTTTGTTATTAGTCTGTTTAAATTTTGTGTATCGTCCTGACTCAATCTGGACAAATCATATGACTTAATAAATTCATCGATATCTTCACTATCTTCTATTTTATTGGAATATAGTGTTTCAAAGTAATTTCTAATTATCTTCTGTATTTCTGTAGTGTCTGCTGTGATATTGCCCTTTTCATCCCATATGTTAGTAATTTGAGTTCTCTCTCTTTTTCTCTTTGTTAGCATGGCTAAGGGTCTGTCGAATTTATTTAATTTTTCAAAGAACCAACTTTCAGTTTTTCAATTTTTTCAATGGTTTCTTTTGTTTCAATTTCGTTGATTTTTGCTCTGATTTTAATTATTTCTCACCTTCTGCTACCTTTGCTGTTGTTTTGCTCTTCCTTTTCTAGGGTTTTGAGGTGAAGTGTGAGCTCATTTATTTGTTTTTTTTTTTTTTTTTTTGTAAGGAATGAACTCCACACAATGAATTTTCCTCTTAAAACTGCTTTCATTGTGTCCCATAGATTCCGATATGTTGTGTCTGTATTTTCATTTATCCCTAAGAATTTTTTGATTTCCTCCTTTATGTCTTCTGTAGCCCATTGATCATTCAGTAACATATTGTTCATATTCCAGGTGATGCAGGATTTTTCCTTCCTTCCTTTATCATTGATTTCCAGTTTCATTCCATTATGATCAGATAAGATGCATGGTATTATCTCCACACCTTTATATTTACTAAGAGTTACCCTATGGCATAATATATGGTCTATCTTTGAGAAGGATCCATGTGCTGCTGAGAAGAACGTATACCCACTTGATGATGGTTGATATATTCTATATATGTTGGTTAAGTCTAGATTATTGATTGTGATATTGAGTTCTATAGTTTCTTTATTCAGCTTTTGTTTGGAGGATCTGTCCAATGGTGAGAGTGGTGTGTTGAAGTCACCCATAATTATTGTGTTGTGGTCTATTTGATTCTTGAACTTGAGGAAAGTTTGTTTTATGAATGTTGCAGCACCTTTATTTGGTGCATACATATTGATAATTGTTATGTCTTGTTGTTGAAATGTTCCTTTTAATGGTATATAATGTCCTTCTTTATCTCTTTTGATTAACTTAGGTTTGAAGTTGATTTTATTTGATATGAGTATGGCTACTTCTGCTTATTTATGAGGACCATATGAGTGGTATGATTTTTCCCAACCTTTCACCTTCAGCCTGTGTATGTCTTTTCCTCTCAGGTGAGTCTCCTGAAGGCAGCAAACTGTTGGGTCTTTTTTTTTTTATTCCAAGTTACTAGCCTATGTCTCTTGATTGGTGAGTTTAAGCCATTAACGTTTAGGGTTACTATTGAAATATGGTTTGTACTTCCAGTCATGTTTATTTATTTATTTATTTTAATTTGGCTTGTTTTTCCTCTTTGGTTATTTTTCACCCCCTTTACTGAGTTACCTCCCACTGTTAGTTTTGGGTGCTGTTTATCATTTCCTCTTCTTGTAGTATTTTGCTCAAAATGCTTTTCAGTGCTGGTTTTCTGGTTGTGAATTCTTTTAACTTTTGTTTATCATGAAGTATTTTAATTTCATTGTCAAACCTGAAGCTCAATTTTGCTGGATACAATATTCTTGGTTGGAATCCATTATTTTTCAGCGTTTGAAATACGTTGTTCCAGGATCTTGTCGCTTTCAATGTCTGTGATGAAAAATCAGCTGTTAACCTAATTGGTTTACCCCTGAATGTAATCTGCCTCCTTTCTGTTGTAGCTTTTAACATTCTCTCCTTGTTCTGTATGTTGGATATCTTCATAATAATGTGTTTTGGAGTTAGTCTATTATGGTTTTGTATGTTTGGGGTCCTGTAGGCTTCCAGAATTTAGCATTCCATTCCATCTTTCATTTCTGGAAAGTTTTCTAAGTTTATTTCTTTCAATAGGTTGTTCATTCCTTTGGTTTGGACCACTATACCTTCTTCTATCCCAATGACTCTTAAGTTTTTTTGTTTTTTTTTTTTTTTTTTTTTTTTATGACATCCCATATCTCTTGGATGTTTTGCTCTTGGTTTCTTACCAGCCTTTCTGCATTGACTATGCACTTTTTGAGTTGATATACTTTGTCTTCATATTCTGATGTTTTGACTTTTACTTGATCTAGTCTACTTATAATATTCTCATTTGAGTTTTTGATTTGGTTTATGGTTTCCTGCATTTCTAGGATTACTGTTTGATTTTTTAAAAAACTCTATCTCCTTGTAGAGTTCATTTTTTGCCTCTTGAATCTGCTTATATAATTCATTTTCAAAGTATTCTTTCATTGTTTGGACTTGCTGTCTAATGACTTCTTTAAGATTCCATTCCATCTGAGTCAGGTATGACTTGAGTTTTTTCTCTTTCCATTTTTCTGATGCCTCTAGGTTCTCCTGTAAATTTAAGTTGTCCTACATTGTTTGTAATCCTTTTTTCCCTTGTTTTTTCATGATTCTCATGTTACTTTCCAACTCTGTTTGACTGCTGTGTTTCTGTTTTCTCCTATAAATTTGTTTTGGTTTTGTATAGCTCCAAGATCTCTCCTTTGTGTTGGGAGACAATGTTTAGAGAAGTTGGATTTAATTGTAATTTAAGGTAAATTCATTAGTTTCATTAGAGTCCTACAGATTTTGATGACATATAGAGAATTGAGGTTTTAACTTAGGATTTTATGTTAAGGTCGGGAGATTTGATGGTATGGAGGTTAGTATATCTTAGCTTCTTTGGGGGTTTGCTCAAATGCAGGTAGATATTAACAAGAGAATAGACAGGAGTACTTGGTGGTAGTTAAGGGCTTAGGTGGACTATCAACCATCTCATAATATTCATCTATTTGCATTTAGTAAATTACATGTAATTGGAGTGGTCATGCTTGGGACGAAAGATAAAGAAAAGGTAGGGAAGCAAACCAAGAAAGAGAGAGGAAGATAAGAAAGAAAGAAAAAAAATAGAAAAGAAAAAGAAGAAATGATAAAAATAATAAAATAAAGTAAAATAAAAATTACAATTAAAAAAAAAAAAAAAGCACTGTTAGGCTTCTATTTTCTTTGCTTCCAGTATGTGGAGTTGTGCCTTCCAGACCAAGATTTTGCCCTTGGGCTGTAGGAAACAATACTTACGAGGCCGCTCCCTCCTCCCCGACCTGGTGTCTCTCCAATCCTGTTCACTTAGGTTTATTCCTGGCCTCTAGTCTCCTCGCTTCTCCCGCCAGACAGGCCTTCCCCAGTGTGATACCTCTCCGCAGCACAAGCTACACTCTGGGCCTGCAGTTTCCTGGATGTGGAGCATGGCTATTGGGAACCGGCCCCCTATTGTTTCGATTCCCTCCGATAGCCACTCCTCCTAGAGCTGGCGAGATATGTTTTGTTTTTGCCGCTGGTGGGAGGGGGGAATTGGAGGTCAGGTGCCTTTACCTTTCCCCATGCCTCTATTCACGCTCACTATGATAATCACGCCCCCGGAAAGCCAGGGAGAGATTTTATGCAATTTCCCCGCTGTATGGGAGAAGGGCTAAATGTCACACACCTATTCTATCGCTGAACTTGCTGTGATGGGGTTGGATCTGTTGGAAACTGGCGATGGTGACATCAGCTCTCCAAGATGGTGGCCACTGGCTTCCTCAGTGGGGTGTCTGGTGTGGAGGGCAGATCTGGACTGTTTCACTCCCCCTTCTCAAACCCAGAACTCAGCCTGGAGCACTGTGAGAGCACAGTTGGCAGGACCCTACAGAATCCGTAGCACCGTTTCTCTGCATTGCTGGCACGTTGGTACACAGGCTCCGGCTGCAGGGCGGGCCGCTGATCAATCAGCCTGAATCTCCAGGCGCACGGTTCACTTGTGATTGAGCCGCAGTAACCGATCCTCGGGTGTTGAAATCATTCCTCTAGGTTTCAGTGCACCCCAATTTTGCTGGAAATTCCTAACAAGATAGTTTCTGGCCATTCTAAACTTGCTAATCACCTGCGCAGTGACGTGGTACACGTGGGTGACGCACTCTATTCGCCGCCATCTTCCAAGTGTCGAGAGGACTCCTCTTCATGCCACCCACCCCTTGGTTTAGTTTTAACCAGGCCAAGGTAGAGCTTATCATATATTTATATTTGTACCACTTGCCCTTTTATTGTAATGACTCATTCATTTTCCTCCACTCCTGTCCACTCCTTTTTTCCCCTTCTTTCCTTATTTCTCCCTTCTCTCCCTTTCCTTTCCTTCCAATGTTGAGAGTTAAACTCCAAGGCCTTCTCCATGCTAGGCGAGCACTGTAATACTGAGCTACATCCGCAGCCTGTTGACACTTAGTATAGAAGTAATCTGATTTATTTCTATAGAAAAACTCTCATGTTAGACTATTTCAAAAGTAATTTTAGAAGAGTTGCTAACATGGACACAAATCAGTTATGACAAGTTGCTTTTAAAAAGTACAGCATATGTAATATTTCTGAAAAGAAGGAACTTGAAACTTGAGTTGGTTTTCATGTCAGTTGGTTTTCATCACCAGTATCAAGCATCCAGGCCCCATCTACCTTGGTGTCTATCCTTCAGCTGCTTCACAGAAAAAGTGAAGGTCCTTGCTACCTCTGCACTGTCAGCTGCCCATCACCACAAGACACTGTCATTACTGCTCTTGTTTCATACATTATTAAACTCAGGGTAACAAGTGCTGCCATGCCTGGAGTGTGTATCCTGACATGCACTGCATTGGTTCTTTGTCTATAGAGCCTGTGGTTCCCTACGACAGGGACTAATACTTCCACCAGAGAAAAAGAAAGCAGAGAAGTTAGGTCACTTTTCCAAAGTCACACAGTCATAAAATATTCAAGACAGGATTGAAATTTGGACTACTCCATCTCTCATGTATTGGTTTCTAACCTATCAAGTATTCTGTTGATTTAAAAAATAAAATTTAAGGCTGCTTAAGTGGGAAGCAGTGGCACCTGTATAATGTGTCTGTGCAGAGAGTGGGGAAGCCGAGAGGAGTCTTCAGGGGCCACTGCACCTGCATCAGAGAATTAGGTAGCAGCATGCAAGGCTGGGTGAAATCTGCATTGGCCATGACCACCAATATGGGGACCAAGAACAAGGAGGAGGAGTCAAGGTGCAAGAGCAAAGTCTGAAATGGGTGTTACATGAATCATTTTAAGAGCTGCACAAAACTATGAATATTTCTAAGGAATTTTCTCATTAAAGTACATCAAGATGAATGAATCTGCCTCCTTGGATCTTTTGGAGTGTATTGGGTGCTTCTGCAAAAGTCTTGCCTTGCCACCACAAATTTTGCAAAGCATGTTTGCTGGGATCGTAGGTTCCCTCAGTTGTCCCGAGTGGAGGACCCTTGTTGTCTCCCATGATGAGCTTCCAGGTAACATGCTGCTTGTCAGGTTTCTGGATGGCATCAAGCAGAGGCCTTGGAAACCAAGCCAGCGGGTGCAGTGGGATTAAGGGTTTAGGGCACCACTATGTCTAATAGTAGTGCAAAAGATCTGTAGAGCTCCTGGTGTGGATGGCAGACTCAGGTGCAAGCCTGGAGGCCCCAGTGAGGGGTACACTTGTTACCATGTCCTAAAGCATTACACAATTGTGAAGAAAAAGAACCTGGAGATTTTAAATTCAGCAAATGTCACATCATCATTTTTTGACCTCACATTGATAAAAGTTGGCTCCACAGAGTAAGTCAATAGGATCCATGTTTTTTTCCCAACCAACTTAGTTCAGTTTATTAAACCATTGCCTCAGCCCCCACCCCAGTGCAAAGCATTTTATGACTTTAAAGTGAAAGATAAGGAAGCACATATTGACCACCTTCCATTTGTTAAGGATGATGTTCTGACTGTGATCCAAAGAGTGGACGTAAGCTGTGGTGAAGGAATGTTGGCAGACAAAATAGGAATATTTCTGATTTCCTATGTTGAGTTTAACTTGGCTGCTAAGCAGCTGACAGAATGTGGTAAGCCTCCCATGCCAAGAGTTGATGCTGAAACATGTACCTCAGCAGCAGCCCAGAGCAGCACTGCCCCAAAGCACACACAACACCAAACACAAAAAAGCAGCACTCCTTCACTTCCTTCCTCATAGTATGCATGTCCTTTCATGCATACCAGAACTGCCACTCCATGGAGATCAGCCCTCCTGTCCTCATCAGCTCCAGCAACCCTCATCTGCCACAAGGGTCAGAGAATTTCCTGGGCTTTCCTTCAATGCCTATTCACAGATTCATGTGAGTGCTGCTGCATTCATTGTAATCCCACACCCAAGCAGCCCAGTGACACCTGGCCCTTCGTTGACCTTCCTGTTGGATATCCCCTCTCCAGGTGCCCATGGAACTATGAATCATTCCTTTCCAGCACCCCCTCTCCTGGCTGTCACTGTCCTCACCTCCATCCTGCCAGGTGCTGTGCTGCTTCTGCTGGAATGGTATCAAGTCTCATGGCAGAATCCATTGCTCACAGGTTAGAAGATTGAATATTATGAAGATTTTGGTTCTCCCCAAATTTATCTACAGTTTTGATGCCATCTCATTACTAAATGTATATATTAATTCCAAATATATATATTAATTAACATATATTAATTCCAAAATTTAAGCAGGTACAGATAATCTTGTAAGCTGGGATTATTGTATTGTAAAAGTACTTAAGAAGTGATGAAATTTGAGTATCAATTATTTCTGATTTTTATATGATCTACATAATTTTTAATAATGTTTGGGTTAAACAATGATTTGCAAAATTTATAAAAACCACTCTTATAAATAAATGTGAGCTGACTTTAGCAAACCAATGATTCCAGGTATCAAGAGAAATTTAGGTATCTATGATTTTCTTTGCAGCCATTCTTAAATACTGCAAGAATATTAGCTGAAGTAAAAAAAAAGAAAGGAAAAATAAAATGAAAGAAAGTTCAGCCCCTGTGCCAGAATATGTAATTTGATTTTCAAGAGTAAGCAGGTTTTTAATGTTATAAATAGGTCAATTTTTTTCTACTACAAGGCTGGCTTTTCTTACAGATTATAGGTAAAGTCTATGGATTTAGATCTGAAGAAAACTTCATATAATATTCTGCAAGCCATTTAAGAAAAAGAGGGTCATGAAATGTTCATGCTTCCTTTAAAACAATATACATTTTGCCCAAAGTCTACTCCTCTGGCCACAAATTGTAAGTTGACCATTGAAGTTGCAAATTGCAGACAAAGATGATGTATAATTAAAGTAATCCCAAAAGACTAGAAGTTTGTTTACCCATTACATCACAGCAAGTCCAGAACCCTTTTATCTATCAAATAAATGTTGATTCATGAATGAAAACTAACAAGCCATTGGTTTTCAATATGCCTTCATGAGAGCCCTAGAAATGTAACTGTGCTGCATTCTTGCAGGTTTCCTTCCACCTATTATTCTCTATTTTAAATATGACACTAGAACAAATTCCTTAAATTTTAATTGGTAGACAGCAGCCTGTGTCTTGTGCATTGTGTAGGTGCCAGTGTTTGAGGTGTGAGATTATACATATGGAAAGAAAAGCCCTCTGGCTAACAAAGGGCAGTAAGAGCTATTTTGTTCAATGAATATTTTTGGACATGGAATATATGAAGAAAGATGATCTGACTGAAGATGGATTTAGAAGTAGCAGTATATAAAAAAGAAAAAGTCTAATGAAAAATGATGAAGATCTCACTGCTCTGAACCATTAAAGAAATGAAAACTATTTTAAACTAAAGATAATACTGTGAACAGATTTTATGTTGATATGAATCTATAGTTTGCTTCTTGCATGCACTTGACTTCACCACATTTACAGAACACATCTGCTGTGTTGTGTAACCTTCCAGCTGAGTCCTGATTCCTCAAGTTTCCAGATCTGACATACATGTAACACCCTGAGTTATTGAGGTCAACCTGAGGATCCTAAGTCCATGAAAATGAATCTCTTCTTTACATTCTGCAATTAAACAAGTTAAAAGAAAGGGATTCATAACATAGGGTAACTACTTTTTGAAAAGTCAAAAGACTGTGCTACATGATTTTAATTTTAAACCATCATCTTGATATGTTTGGGGCTTTAATTTATGGAACGATCAGGCAATCTTTATATTTAACATTAAATACCTGAATATTATAAATCACCTTAGATGAACATTTATGGGGGAATTTCAGTGAAACTTCTGAACAACTTATCACTTTTATTGTACAGCAATGATTTGTAAAAATGATATGCTGAGTACTCCTAGAGTATAATTTAGGGACACAAAAACAGCTGTCAAGAAATAGGCAGAGAAGATGGCGGCGAGGGGAGTGCATTACCCCCGTGTGCTGCTTCACTGTGTGGGAGTATGACAAGTCAGGACGGCTAAAGGATATCTTGTTAGGAATTTCCAGCAATAGTGGGGTGCGCCGGAACCTGGAGGAAGGATTTCCATCGCATGAGGATCGGCTACGGGGACTCAAACGCGAGAGGTTTGTCGCACGGAGGGTAACACTGCTTATTCAGCAAATCGCCCCGCGGCTAGAGTCTGCAAGGCGCGCTGGGATAGAGACGCAGGGTTACAGCGCTGCAGTTTCTGCCAGACGCGCAAGCACCGCACTCAGGGCTGAATTCTGGGTTCGAGACGGGGAAGGAAGCGGTCCATCTCGGTTCTCCACACCGGTCAGACCACAGAGGAGGCCAGCAGCCACCATGTTGGTAAACTGACGTCACCACACCTGTTTTTGACTGACCGCAGCTCATTCAGCCATAGAACAGGTAATTTCAGGCTGCAATTCGCCTGCGGCTTGCAGACAGATTGCTAGGGTTCAGCGCCTGGGGGCTTCTTAAAATCTGATCTTATCGGAGTGAACACGGAGCGCGGGGCGGCCGAGTCCCGGCTCCCGGAACCGTCCCGGAACCGCCCTGGCTCCGGGCTGCGGAGCCTGCAGAGGCTGCTTCTTGGACCCTGCTAATATCAGAGCAAACACGAAACACCAAGAAGCCGAATTCCAGCTCCCGGAACTGAGCCCGCGGGGACTGCTTCTTGGAGCTTACACTTATAGGAGCTTACACCGAGCACAGAGCGGCCGAGTTCCGGCTCCCGGAACCGTCCCGGAACCGCCCTGGCTCAGGGCTGCGGAGCCCGCGGAGGCTGCTTCTTGGACCCTGCTACTATCAGAGCATACACCAAACACTAAGCGGCCGAATTCCGGCTCCCGGAACTGAGCCCGCGGGGGCTGCTTCTTGGAGCCTACACTTATAGGAGCTTACACCGAGCACGGAGCGGCCGAGTTCCGGCTCCCGGAACTTCCCTGGACCGGGGCTAGGAGCCCGCGGAAACTGTGTCTCCGTCCGGGTCCTGCTGAGGGCAGGTCAGGACTCACCCATTGCTTGGGTTGCCTGGCAAGGGGAACGAAATGCTGCCATTCGCATAGGATACCAACATGGCAGAGATCTGATGTCAGCAGAAAGCGGTGGAGGAGAGATCTTCATCAATACCAGCGGTGACATAAGCAGTTGGTCTCCTGGTAAGGGGGGTGAGGCTCAGTCACCCGAGTCTCCTCAATTTGTCCTCGAGCCAGAGGGAAGGAGCCGGGCCGCCGCCAGCCCCCGGAGCAGGCCCAGCGGCTCGCCAGCGTGGTGACCGCGTGACCCCAATTGGAGAGGGGGCGGAGCGGAGCCGCCACCCACACCCGCCAGGTGGGCAGACCCACGACCCAGTAGTACATGGGCGTGGTAGGAGGGGCAGGGCAGAGCCGCCCTTCGCGCTTGCAAGGTAAACAGACCTGTGACAGCCTGGCGGGTCAGGCCCAGTGGCCTGCCAGTGTGGTACACACGTCACCCCAACTCGAGTAGGGGCAGAGCAGATCCTTATCCCACGCCCGGATCAGGCCCTGCCGGTGTGGTGGTCACGTGACCCCAATTGGAGTGGGGGTGGAGCGGAACCGCCACCCGTGCCCGCAGGGTGAGCAGACCAGTGATCAACCTGCAGATCAGGCCCAGGGGTCTGCAGGCGTGGTAGGAGGGGCAGGGCAGATCCGCCGCCCGCGCCTTCAAGGTAGGCAGACCTACAACAGACCGGCGGATCAGGCCCAGGAGCCTGCTGGCGGGGTACAAACACCACCCTAATTGGAGTAGTGACAGAGCAGAGTCGCCTCCCTTGCCAGGAACAGACCCAGCATCCTGCAGGTGGGGTAGTCACGACACCCCAGTTGGAGTAGGGGCAAAGCAGAGCCTCCACTCGTGCCCGAAAGGTGGGCAGATCTGCGACCGACCAGCAGGACAGGCCCAGTGGCCTGCTGGTACGACAGACACGTCACCCCAATTGGAGTAGGGGCAGAACAGAGCCGCCACCAGCTCCCAGAACAGGCCCAGTGACCTGCCGGCGTGGTAGCCACGACACCCCAATTGGAATAAGGAGAGAGCAGAGCCGCCGCCCGCACCTGCAGGAAAGATACGCAAGCAGTATGAAAAGACAAGGAAAGAAAGGACCACAAGCAATGCAGGTCAACGCAACTTTAGAAGAGGTAACAGCTGCAGCAGATGGAATGTCAGATAAAGAATTCAGGATATACATGCTTCAGATGATCTGGAGTATCAAGGAAGACATTAAACAGCAAAATCAGACAATGAAAGATCACTTCGACAACGAATTACGCAAACAAATCCAGGAAGCAAAGGATCAACTATACAGGGAGATAGAGGTTATAAAAAACAAGCAATCAGAAATCCTAGAAATGCAGGAAGCAATAAACCAACTTAAAAACTCAATGGAGAATACTACCAACAGAGTAGAACACTTAGAAGATAGAACATCAGACAATGAAGACAAAGTATTTCAACTGGAAAAGAACATAGACAGCTCAGCAAGACTGTTAAGAAACCATGAGCAGAACATCCAAGAAATATGGGATAACATTAAGAGACCAAACTTAAGAGTCATTGGGATACAGGAAGGTACAGAGCTCCAAACCAAAGGAATGAGCAGTCTATTCCATGAAATAATACAAGAAAACTTCCCAGACTTGAAGAATGAGACAGAATCCCAAATCCTAGAAGCCTACAGGACGCCGAATGTGCAAAATCATAAGAGATCCACACCTAGACACATTATAATGAAGATGCCCAACATACAGAATAAGGAGAGAATTTTAAAAGCTACAAGAGAAAGGAAGCAGATTACATTTAGGGGCAAGCCAATCAGGATAACAGCTGATCTTTCAACACAGACTCTGAAAGCTAGAAGATCCTGGAATAACATATTTCAAACACTGAAAGATAATGGGTTCCAACCAAGAATTGTGTATCCAGCGAAATTAAGCTTCAGGATGGAGAATGAAATTAAAACCTTCCACGATAAACAAAAGTTTAAAGAATTCGCAGCTAGAAAACCATCTCTTCAAAACATCCTAGCCAAAGTATTACAGGAAGAGGAAATGGAAAATAACAATGAAAACCAACAGTGGGAGGTAGGACAGTAAAGGGGGGGGGAAACAATCAAAGAGGAAAACAAACAATGTTTAGTAACAGAAATAAACAAATATGGCTGGAAGAACAACCCATATCTCAATAATAACCCTAAATGTTAATGGCTTAAACTCACCAATTAAGAGACACAGGCTAGTAGAATGGATCACAAAACAAGACCCAACAATATGCTGCCTACAGGAGACGCATTTGATAGGAAAAGACATACATAGGCTGAAGGTGAAAGGTTGGGAAAAATCATATCACTCATATGGACTTCGGAAACAAGCAGGCGTGTCCATACTCATATCAAATAAAATAGATTTCAAGCCAAAGTTAATCAAAAGAGATAAAGAGGGACACTACATACTGCTTAAGGGAACCATACACCAACAAGACATAACAATCATAAATATTTATGCCCCAAACAATGGTGCAGCTATGTTCGTCAAACAAACTCTTCTCAAGTTCAAGAGTCTAATAGACCACCACACCATAATCATGGGAGACTTCAACACACCTCTCTCGCCACTGGACAGATCTTCCAAACAAAAGTTGAATAAGGAAACTATAGAACTCAATAACACTATTAATAACCTAGACCTAATTGACATATATAGAGTATACCACCCAACATCAAGCAGTTACACTTTTTTCTCAGCAGCACATGGATCCTTCTCAAAAATAGATCATATATTATGTCACAGGGCAACTCTTAGACAATATAAAGGAGTAGAGATATTACCATGCATCTTATCTGATCATAATGGAATGAAACTGAAAATCAACGATAAAAGAAGGAAGGAAAAAGCATACATCAATTGGAGAATGAACAATAGGTTACTGAATGATCAATGGGTTATAGAAGACATCAAGGAGGAAATTAAAAAATTCTTAGAGATAAATGAAAACACAGACACAACATATCGGAATCTATGGGACACATTGAAAGCAGTTCTAAGAGGAAAATTCATTGCTTGGAGTTCATTCCTTAAAAAAAGAAAAAACCAACAAATAAATGATCTCATACTTCATCTCAAAATCCTTGAAAAAGAAGAGCAAAACAACAGCAAAAGAAGTAGAAGGCAAGAAATAATTAAAATCAGAGCTGAAATTAATGAAATCGAAACAAAAGAAACAATTGAAAAAATTGACAAAACTAAAAGTTGGTTCTTTGAAAAAATAAACAAAATCGACAGACCCTTAGCGATGCTAGTGAAGAGAAGAAGAGAGAGAACTCAAATTACTAGCATACGGGATGAAAAAGGCAATATCACAACAGACACTTCAGAAATACAGAAGATAATCAAAAACTATTTTGAATCCTTATACTCCAATAAATTAGAAGATAGTGAAGGCATAGATAAATTTCTTAAGTCATATGATCTGCCCAGATTGAGTCAGGAGGATATAGAAAACCTAAACAGACCAATATCAATTGAGGAGATAGAAGAAACCATCAAAAGACTACCAACTAAGAAAAGCCCAGGTCCCGATGGGTATACAGCAGAATTTTACAAAACCTTTAAAGAAGAACTAATACCAATACTTTTCAAGCTACTTCAGGAAATAGAAAAGGAGGGAGAACTTCCAAATTCATTCTATGAGGCCAACATCACCCTGATACCTAAACCAGACAAAGACACTTCAAAGAAAGAAAACTACAGACCAATATCTCTACTGAACCTAGATGCAAAAATCCTCAATAAAATTCTGGCGAATCGGATACAAAAACATATCAAAAAAATTGTACACCATGATCAAGTAGGATTCATCCCTGGGATGCAAGGCTGGTTCAATATACGGAAATCAATAAATGTTATTCACCACATCAATAGACTTAAAAATAAGAACCATATGATCATCTCGATAGATGCGGAAAAAGCATTTGACAAAGTACAGCATCCCTTTATGTTCAAAACTCTAGAAAAACTAGGGATAACAGGAACATACCTCAATATTGTAAAAGCAATCTATGCTAAGCCTCAGGCTAGCATTATTCTGAATGGAGAAAAACTGAAGGCATTCCCTCTAAAATCTGGAACAAGACAGGGATGCCCTCTCTCTCCACTTCTCTTCAACATAGTTCTCGAAACACTGGCCAGAGCAATTAGACAGACGAAAGAAATTAAAGGCATAAAAATAGGAAAAGAAGAAATTAAATTATCACTATTTGCAGATGATATGATTCTATATCTAGCAGACCCAAAAGGCTCTACAAAGAAACTATTAGAGCTAATAAATGAATTCAGCAAAGTGGCAGGATTTAAAATCAACACGCATAAATCAAAGGCATTCCTGTATATCAGCGACAAATCCTCTGAAATGGAAATGAGGACAACCACTCCATTCAAAATATCTTCAAAAAAAATAAAATACTTGGGAATCAACCTAACAAAAGAGGTGAAAGACTTATACAATGAAAACTACAGAACCCTAAAGAGAGAAATAGAAGAAGATCTTAGAAGATGGAAAAATATACCCTGTTCATGGATAGGCAGACCTAACATCATCAAAATGGCGATATTACCAAAAGTTCTCTATAGGTTTAATGCAATGCCAATCAAACTCCCAATGGCATTTCTTGTAGAAATAGAGAAAGCAATCATGAAATTCATATGGAAAAATAAAAGACCCAGAATAGCAAAAACAATGCTAAGCAAGAAGTGTGAATCAGGCGGTATAGCGATACCAGACTTCAAACTATACTACAGAGCAATAGTAACAAAAACAGCATGGTACTGGTACCAAAACAGGCGTGTGGACCAATGGTACAGAATAGAGGACACAGAAACCAATCCACAAAACTACAACTATCTTATATTTGATAAAGGGGCTAAAAGCATGCAATGGAGGAAGGATAGCATCTTCAACAAATGGTGCTGGGAAAACTGGAAATCCATATGCAACAAAATGAAACTGAATCCCTTTCTCTCGCCATGCACAAAAGTGAATTCAAAATGGATCAAGGAACTTGATATCAAATCAGAGACGCGCCGTCTGATAGAAGAAAAAGTTGGCTACGATCTACAGTCGGTGGGGTCGGGCTCCAAATTCCTCAATAGGACACCCATAGCACAAAAGTTAATAACTAGAATCAACAAATGGGACTTACTCAAACTAAGAAGTTTTTTCTCAGCAAAAGAAACAATAAGAGAGGTAAATAGGGAGCCTACATCCTGGGAACAAATCTTTACTCCTCACACTTCAGATAGAGCCCTAATATCCAGAGTATACAAAGAACTCAAAAAATTAGACAATAAGAGAACAAACAACCCAATCAACAAATGGGCCAAGGACCTGAACAGACACTTCACAGAGGAGGACATACAGTCAATCAACAAGTACATGAAAAAATGCTCAACATCTCTAGCTGTCAGAGAAATGCAAATTAAAACCACCCTAAGATACCATCTCACTCCAGTAAGATTGGCAGCCATTAGGAAGTCAAACAACAACAAGTGCTGGCGAGGATGTGGGGAAAAGGGTACACTTGTACATTGCTGGTGGGACTGCAGATTGGTGCAGCCAATTTGGAAAGCAGTATGGAGATTTCTTGGAAAGCTGGGAATGGAGCCACCATTTGACCCAGCTATTCCCCTTCTTGGTCTATTCCCTAAAGACCTAAAAAGAGCATGCTACAGGGACACTGCTACATCGATGTTCATAGCAGCACAGTTCACAATAGCAAGACTGTGGAACCAACCTAGATGCCCTTCAATAGACGAATGGATAAAAAAAATGTGGCATTTATACACAATGGAGTATTACTCTGCATTAAAAAATGACAAAATCATAGAATTTACAGGGAAATGGATGGCATTAGAGCAGATTATGCTAAGTGAAGCTAGCCAATCCCTAAAAAACAAATGCCAAATGTCTTCTTTGATATAAGGAAAGTAACTAAGAACAGAGTAGGGACGAAGAACAGGAGAAGAAGATTAACATTTAACAGGGATGAGAGGTGGGAGGGAAAGGGAGAGAGAAGGGAAATTGCACGGTAATGGAAGGAGACCCTCAGGGTTATACAGTGGAGGGGGTAGAGAGAGAGGAGGGGAGGGGAGGGGAGAGGTGGGGAGGGGGGAGGGTGGATGATGGGAAAGGCAGCGGAGCACAACAGACACTAGTATGGCAATTTGTAAATCAATGGATGTGTAACTGATGTGAATCTGCAATCTGTGTATGGGGTGAAGGTGGGAGTTCATAACCCACTAGAATCAAAGTGTGGAATATGATATGTCAAGAAATTTGTAATGTTTTGAACAACCCACAATAAAAAATTAAAAAAAAAAAAAAAAAAAAAAAAAAAAGAAATAGGCAGAGATTATGTTTCATCAGTCTTTGCACACTAAAGTAATAAGTATTAAATTAATAAACACAGCTTAATTGAAGCTCTATGTGTAACATATTTTTTATTAGACTTGCTATTAAAGGACCTTTAAATGCTACCACAACTTGAACTCTGGGTTGTTAAATGTAGATAATGAGCCACTATTGCCACACACACAAAAAAAAGAACAAAAACTATTTTAATAGCCCTTTGTTTTTATGGGCCTCTTCCTGTTGTACAGAGTGAAGACACAGAGGACTCCCTCCTTCCTCCCCAGGGTTATCTACATGATTGGCAAGATATCATGTTGAAGGCTGCTGAAATAACTAAAGCAAAATCCTGAAAAAAGTAAAAGTGCATTAGCTAATACTGGAAATGATAAAAGAATTTTAAATGTCTTCAAAGACATTGTTTTCAAATCTGTGCTTCTTGTGTTTTTTTTTTTATCTAAATGTCACAGTAACATACAATCATGTGCCACCTAACATTTTGGTAAACCACAGACCACATATATAATAGCATGTACCACACAGTCCAGCACGCAGTAGGCTATACTATGTAAGTTCCGAAATTGTGCACAATGATGAAACCACCTAAGGTACCTTTTTCAGAGGTATCGCTGCTGTTAAATGCATGACTGTATATTTAAAAATTCTCTGGTTTATGGTGGTACAGACTTTGCATGAACATATCTCCCAAACACTTCAGCATTCCCTTCTTGGTTTCATTTTATCTTTTTTTTTCTCTTTTCCAGCTTTGTTCTTTTTCCTATCAGTATGATCCCCTTTCTCTTGGTTCCCATTCATTTTTCTCTCCAGAGAATTCAAGGGCTGATCACTGGCTGTGGATCCAGAGTCTTTTCCTGATTGTGAACTTTATTCTGTGTCTTCTTCCACTGAATAGTAAAATAAAATAAAGACAAAAAATGTGGTGAATCTCAGCCACAAAAAATAAGTATGCAAAAATGTTTGAGGACTTTACTTTTCTACATTTTCTACAGCAGAATGGTCCTGCCCTCAACTTGGATGGCAACACTCTTTAATGTTGAGTAGAATTGGAAGGAAATATGTGATGTGGATAAGTCCCATGCACACATGTCTGCTACGTGAATAGGATGCACCAATAGCAAGACAGAAGCATCTTGCTGGCTAGATAGCTAGATGCTTCTGTATGCACAGTAACATTCTGGTTGCTACACAACATGTATGAGGGGAGGACTTCAACTCTCCTTGCAGAGCACAGACCTCTCAGGGTCTTTACACTATAGTGGCAAGATGAAAAGAAAGAAAACAAGTTTCCTTCCCCAAGTGCTTTCTTTCTTCTTGGTTAAGGCAGTGTAGACACATCCTGGTCTCTCAATAATTTGGTAAACTGTACCACTCACTATAAGCATACCACAGTTGGCACAGTACTTCTTACCTCAGGTTCCAAATAGGTCCATTTATGATTTGGGAACACAAAGGAGTGGGCTTTTTGGTTTATAACAACAAATCCTCAAGGGCTCTGTAAAGTTTCTTTATATTGTTAATGCCAACATGATTAGTAAATGCTAACCTAACATTAACTTTACTCACTACTCAACAGGTACTCTCCTCTGAGGGTAAGTCCAAAGGAAGCATTAGTAAATATTTGTTGACTAGATGACCATTTTTTTTTTTTTAAAAAGAGCTGAAGAGAATATACAATCAATCATCAAGTACATGAAAAAATGTTCACCATCTTTAGCAGTCAGAGAAATGCAAATCAAAACAATCCTAAGATACCATCTCACTCCGGTAAGATTGGCAGCCATTATGAAGTCAAACAACAACAAGTGCTGGCGAGGATGTGGGGAAAAGTGTACACTTGTACATTGCTGGTGGGACTGCAAATTGGTGCGGCCAATTTGGAAGGCGGTATGGAGATTTCTTGGAAAGCTGGGAATGGAACCACCATTTGACTCAGCTATCCCCCTTCTCAATCTATTCCCTAAAGACCTAAAAAGAGCATACTACAGGGACACTGCTACATCGATGTTCATAGCAGCACAATTCACAATAGCTAGACTGTGGAACCAACCTAGATGCCCTTCAATAGATGAATGCATAAAAATTGTGTCATTTATACACAATGGAGTATTACTTTGCACTAAAGAATGACAAAATCGTGGAATTTGCAGGGAAATGGATGGCATTAGAGCAGATTATGCTAAGTGAAGCTAGCTAATCCCTAAAAAACAAGTGCCAAATGTCTTCTTTGATATAAGGAGAGCAACTAAGAACAGAGTAGGGAGGAAGAGCATGAGAAGATTAACATTAAACAGGGATGAGAGGGGGGAGGGAAAGGGAGAGAGAAGGGTAATTGCATGGAAATGGAAGGAGACCCTCATTGTTATACAAAATTATATACAAGAGGAAGTGAGGGGAAAGGGGAGAAAAAAAACAAGGGGGAGAAATGAATTACAGTAGATGGGGTAGAGAGAGAAGATGGGAGAGGAGGGGAGGGGAGGGGGGATAGTAGAGGATAGGAAAGGCAGCAGAATACAACATACACTAGTATGGCAATATGTAAAACAGTGGATGTGTAACCAATGTGATTCTGCAATCTGTATACAGGGTAAAAATGGGAGTTCATAACCCACTTGAATCAAATGTGTGAAATATGATATGTCAAGAACTATGTAATGTTTTGAACAACCAATAATAAAAATTAAAAAAATAAAAATAAAAAAGAAAAAAGAAACAAAAAAAGAGCTGAAAATATGAAAAGCTATCTTTTTTGCTTTCTTTTTATAAAGAATTCTCTACAAATTTTAAAACTATATTGGAAGAAACAGATTCTTTAGTAATTTGGTATTTTCATTGGAAAAGCAAAAAAATAAATGTGAAAACTCTACACAGGATGACTCACAGTCCTCACAAGGCACCATTTTAAAATGTCACGTAAAGTGGCTTAAATAAATAAAACATTAATACTGGAAGATTTCACTAAACTCAACAAATCTCCTGACCACCACCAACTTTGATCAATTAATGATAGGTAAATAGCAATGTAATAAAAATTGATGAACATGAACTTCTGGGTATGCAAAGTTCTACATAGGATCTGAGCATGTTGGGTACATAAATATTGCTTTTTTATTTCTTATTTTAGTTAATTATTTTGACTTTGGAAAAGGAAAAAAGATGTAGGAAATGAACATCCAGCGATTCAGATGGTGTAGAATAACAGGATCAGCTGCTCTGGCCACTGATTTTTAACACAAAATGTTAAACTCTTGGCAAGGGAAACAGGTTTTTCTGAAAAACAAATGTAATAATAATAATAAGATGATGAAGACAAAGACAAGAAGTAACTAGCATGAAACATAAAAACTTGAGAACCTTTTATACTAATATCATAGGATGGGAATAATAATTAATATGATAAAGAACCAAGTGTATGACCATGAATGAAGATCGAGAAGGAAAAATCAGTTGATATCTAATAGAGTACTACAGAAGGGGTTTCAAAATAGGAGAAAAATTCAAATTCATGACCCCTAAGACAGTCTACTCTAAAACAGACTTATTTAATTTTAAAATCATCTCTCAGTACTTATGGGTAGAGATACAAAAATACTAGGATTATTCTTTCACTGTTCACTTTCATTCTGCATTCTAAACTTATCTCTAATCCAGGCTCTCATATGAATTGGGTAAAAAGCTCCCAAAGGTAATGGTAGTGTGTCACCTGCATCATTCCCCTCTTCCAACACAATGCTGCAGAATAGGAACACACACTCAGTTTTATGAAGCCTTGCATATTTGCTTTTGGTTCCCAAATGATATTGACATTTAAATGATGGTACATGATGGATGTTTTCTGCCCAGTGGGATAATGTATGAAATGTAATGAAAGCTTTCCTTTCAAGAGATAAGACCAAATGGAATGTCCATAATAATAAAAATGAGAATACCCATAACTCTACTGATGGTGTAAAAAGTGTACAATGCAGGGCTGGGGTTGTAGCTCAGCAGTAAGGTGCTCACCTAGCATTTCAGCACCACATAAAAATAAATAAATAAAATTAAGATATTAAAAATAATTTTTTAAAAAAGTTTAAAATCCTGAGGCCATGTACATGGGGGCTGTTAGAAGATATACTCATGAAAAGTATGTGGTGTAAGCCAGAAGGAGCACCCCTAGGACTGCGGTTGTGGCTCAGTGGTAGAATGCTCATGTAGCACATGCAGGGTGCTGGGTTCAATCCTCAGCACCAAATAAGTATAAAATAAAGGCATTGTGTCCAACTACAACTAAAACTATCTATCTATCTATCTATCTATTTTATAAGTGACCTTCTTGCCACCAACATTGCTACTTGCCTTTCCTTCCTCCAATGACCCATTTCAAATCCATGGTCACAAAAATCATAATTCTTTTACTTGAAATTCTTCAAAAACTTGTAAAAGTCCTTAGAATAAAATGTAAACTATTTACCTTAGACTATGATCCTCTCTCTACATCCATCTGAAACTCATTCCTCACTATGATCCTACAGATACTGTATACAACATCCTAACAGAGTTTGGAACTACAGAAATCTATAGATGGTCTCCATTCCACATGATATATATAGCTCCTCTTCACCCAGTTGAAGGCTCTCAAACAGTAGTGCTGGACTGAAGCAATATCTCTCTGGGAAACCTTCTCCACTTCTGCATCTACTTTTTTCTCCAACTGAATTCCACACAGGCTGGGTGGGTTGTCGACACTTTGATGCCATAACAACCTGTACACTACCATTACACTCAACCACACAGCTTATCAGGAGTTGGTTACAACTGGGTTGGATTGCTCCTGGACCCTTAGGAACTTACAGCCAAAATATCAGACTATAAGTGCCCAGTCTCATTAATACATGCTTAAACACCTAAGTAATATTTGTATAATGGGATATCTCATTTGGAAGATTGTTCAAGTATTCCAGAAAATCACATGATTGTACATCAAAAAAGATGTATTCTAAATGTGATTTGGTCAAATATTTAAATATTTTCCTCTTACAAAATGGTTATAATAAGAATTCTATAATTCACACACTTTAGATATGATTCTCACTGCACTTTTGCTGGAGTTACTTTTAATCTGGAAAAAAGAAATTTAAGGAAGAGCTTTTGCTAATTCACAAACACACATCCATGCTGAATTCAGAAACTTCCTAAAACAAATCAAAGCTCCTTTTCTTACACTGAAGTCTTAATGTTTAAAAATACAAGTTAGCAAAAAATGATTTATTTTTTGTACTGGGGATTGAACTCAGGGGGTACTCAACCACTGAGACACATCCCAGCCCTATTTTGTATTATATTCAGAGACAAGGTCTCACTGAGTTGCTTAGAGCCTCACCACTGCTGAGGCTGGCTTTGAACTCAGGATCTCCTGACTCAGCCTGCATAGCTGCTGGGATTATAGGCATGGGCCATCTTCCTGACTCCTATATTGTATGTTTTTGTTGTTGTTGTTTTGTATTTTTTAAGCATTTCAGAACATTCAACTGACTATTAAATGGATTAACTAAAGGAAGCAATTCACAAGGTACTCTGACATTGGAATGTATATCTTGAATTCTTTTGTAGTTGTTTTATTTTAATATAAATAGATTCTGGTTTTGATAAAATTAAACTTAGTATGTATTGTTTTTCCTCAAATGCATAATGACAAAAGGGGTCAGCATTCTGTGAAGTAAAAAAAAATAATAATAATAAATAAAAATCCTAAGTTATCAAATGCAATGTGCTATTATTTAGGTAATGAAATAACAAAATTCCCCCAGAAGTTCTCATATTATCAAAGTAAATTTAGTTTCTTCTAATCTCATATTGCAAAGCTCAATTATGTGTGTTTTAGAGCAATATTATTTTACCACCTAAGAGAACTGTATGAAAAAAAGGCAAGTTGCTAAAAAAAATTGTCCATCTTTGCAAGACAAAGTTATTCACATTTAAACTTCTAAGTATGATGTATCTTAAAATCAGTGTTTAAAATTAATAGGAGATATTTGGTTCTGTTATGTTTCATCAAATCAAATCCAAAAAATTTACTAATTTTTGGCAATTTTTAATTATGAAAAATAATTAAATTATATATATATATATATATATATATATATATATAGAGAGAGAGAGAGAGAGAGAGAGAGAGAGAAACAAATCAACATTATTGCATGCATTTTCTTATTTGCAACAGAACTGATTGTGGTTGATACAGAAGCTTCTTGCTGAGAGCCAGGCTGGGTGTATAATTTGCATAGAAGGAGGAGCAGATTGTACATGTGCTGAACTGTGAAACACAGGTAGGGCTTCAGAGATAAGGGGTCCTAGAATACAAACTCCATTTCAATCCAGACAGACCTATACAACATGGAGAGGCCAGATAGATTAAATGATATGCAAATGCTGGCTTCTGCCATCTCTGCAGGAAGAACTAAGTGCTACAAAAGATGACAGATACAAGATAACACATGGATCCCACCCCAGTCTCTTGGCCCCCAGTGTGGTGCCTCTGCCATAATTTCAACACTATGGAGAAGAGGCAAGCCTGTTCAGCACCATGAAATGCAATCACTGGGGACATGCTCAACCCACTTGACAAGAAAAATCAATTATGCCTCTGTGTGCATCTCTCTAGTAAAGAAGAAACATACCAGTAGAAAACAAGAGACTGAATCAGTCTGGGACTTTCTGCTTCTCACCAAATGTCCTCCACTACCTGTTAATAGCTTTTTATAAATAGTCCACTCTCCATGACAGCATTTTCAGGATGCACTGCATCCTTGAAGATGTCTTCTCTTTTGGTTAGACAGACGTTCTCAGATGATTGTCCTCTTTTCATAACTGTGGTGATACATCATTTTATCTTCAACAAGTGACCAGAACTGAGTCACAGCACGGAACAAGAACCTTCTGGCCCAGTATCTCACAGAGTACAAACAGTGGAGGGCAAGTTTCTTAGGCATAGGCCTGAAAAAGTGAGATTTCAAGAGCAGGGTCCAGTGATGGAGAGGGACAGGCCAGGTGGCAAAATCCTGAGAAACATGAAAAGGATGACACTTGGGACAATGGAGGAGGAGCTAATGGAGCCTGCTGGCCTTGCTCACAACCCTCAGGCATAAAAGGCATTTTTGTCTCTCATTGTCATGACCACCAGCAATGAGGGCACACTTGATTACTTGTTTGCTTGTTTGTTCTTAGGAAAAAGAAAGTTTGCTAAAATGCAAGGCCCAGTGTAGGATACAACATGTTTAGTGATATGTCACTGATGACCTATTACAATATACTGAAAATCTTTCTCTGTCCCTTCCCTTTCTTACACATTGGCAGTACTTAGCCCAGAGCTCACTCACTGATTTGCCCAGCCCTGGGCCTGGGATTGTGGGATTACAACATATCTCATAGATTGTATGAGGGGTTATCAGGCAGAATGTATGTTATCATGCAGGTAAGAAAATGGGTATAGATAACCAGGGAATGTTAAACTAGAAGCAACCTCAAAAACAATCAAACTGCCTGAGCCAGAACTTTTTAACCTTTTTCCTAAAAATTGTAAAACATAGATTTTCAAACCCAAAATTTAAAAAGAATCCGGATGCATAAAAGCAAATCAAAGGAACTGTGCAGGCAGAAAAGAGTAACAGCAGGTAGTAGTATAAAGCTCAGAGCCTCCTTCAGGCCCCCAAACTAGGAAGTACCTCTCCTGACTAGAGTTCACAGCACACAGTTTGAAAATCAGTGACTTTATAGTCAAACTAGAGGGGGGTGATGGCTAAGACCTTTGGGGCTGTGCACAGGATGCATACCCTGAGGTGGGAGAGAGGATTGCTTTAAAAGGGTGCATTTAATGATGTGTGAGCTAAATAAAAAAAGTATCTAAGAATGTATCATGACCTGAGTTTACACACATGTCTTTTGTCACACGCTGAGCATCACTAGGTCAGTTGCCCAAGGTTAGGTATGCAGGCCCTTGCTCACCAGGCTTCTTATGAATTTTCAAGGGCTGATGTGACTCCATTGGATTTCACCTTAGAGTAGCTGCAGAGACACATGCCCCATGGATGACACCCAGCCACAGCCCTCAGATGCTGGCCAGGAATAAGACAATCATAGCCAATGAAGACAAACATTGATGGTACATTCTGTGCAGACATGGGCTCTGGTGGCTCTGGGCAGGGCCAACTTTCTCCTTTTTCCCCCCCAAAATACCCACACATTAGTGGCTCAGGATTCCCAGGACTACCCTGGAACTTCTTACTGATGTGATCAGAAGATTTAAAATGAATTTGAACTGATTATGGTCTGCCTCACTCTTAGGCCCAGAGCAATAGAGCTGGGGCAACCATGGACTGAGACCTGTGAACCCATGAGCCCAAAAAAAGTTTTCCTCTTGTAAATTGTTATTTTGGGGGCATTTTTGTCACTGTGATGAATAGCAGATGAACACAGGTTCTTGAAAACAGCCAACTCCTTCATCTGGACTCAGCTTGGAAAGGCTGATGCCTATTCCTCCCTGAGAGATGACACACCTCAACACACTGAGCTCTACCAGTGATGTGGAACAAACCCCATTTCTGTCTTCTAAGCCATTTGTAGAACACAGTCATCACTGTGCTCTAGGAAGGCTCAAGTTCTGGCTCACAGATATGGATCCCTTACAGCATACTTGCCTCCTTCCAAAGGATCTGAAGCCTTCACTTATTAATCGTCAAGATGGCCCAGGAAGGCACATGTTCTCACCCATGCTCCACACCCAAGGACATGGAGGTATAGGGAAATTAATTAAATCTCCCATGATTGCACAGTTGGCAAGAAGGTCAGCCAAGATGTGAATTCCAGGGATGCTTTTCTAAGCCATTCTCAGGACCAGCCTGCTGAGTAGATAGGACACACTGTCCCCACTGCTGCCTGAGGAGGCTGAACCTGGATCCTGGCCTCCATGGATGCAGGGAAGCCTCTGGAAAATTTCAGGGACCTGAGTGAGCATAGAAGCACCTCACAAGCATTGGTGAGGATATGAAGTGATGGGAACCCACCAACTCCATGGAGCATGTAGGTGAGGCCAGGTCTGTGAAGAGCAGTTTGTCTAATGTAATTGAAGTTATGGAGATTCTGGGTTCCAGCAATGCACATTTGGTGTATCCTCAGCAAAAATGCCAAGGGGACACATGTTCAAGGTCTCCACTACAGTGCCATGGCATGGGGAAGAGTCCCTGGGCCTGATGATGACCCAAGCAGAACCTTGCAGCAGACAGATGACCACCTTGGCATGTCCACCCAAAGGCACACTATCCACCATGACTGACAGGATGAAGCCACATCCAGCAAAATCAGACATGGAAGAATGTACATTAAATCTGAATCAGGTAAAACTCAGATGTGACATTAGTGAGCAGCACTGGGCAGTGTGGAAACAGAGTGACACAGGAAGCCACTGCCTGAGTCAGTAAGTGAAGACTTTAGAGACTGTGGTCAGGCAAGGGGACAGAAGCCTTCCAGGAGTGCCTGCAACCTAATGTGGCACATGACTGTTCACTTCAACTTTCTGTTAATGATCATAAGGGCATGTGCTCTTTCTAGAAGGTTTTTCTATTGACAGTTTTAATAAAATACAGAAAAGTAAGGGTTCCACCAACCTGAGTAACAGTGCCCTAGCCCACCTAGTGGGATCATTAATTTACCTCCAACTGTCCATAAGACCCCCTCTATTCCCAAGTGACTTTGGGCCACTTTGTCCAAAATGTCAAGTTGCTTTTTTAGATCTGCTTCTCCTTCA
The DNA here is from genome assembly GCF_021218885.2 of Marmota monax. Taxonomy (NCBI): domain Eukaryota; kingdom Metazoa; phylum Chordata; class Mammalia; order Rodentia; family Sciuridae; genus Marmota; species Marmota monax. The sequence continues at coordinate 81,585 of NW_026693024.1, read as the reverse complement.
CACACCACCACTCCACCTGACTCCAGCTTTATTTTAAAAATATGCATGTGTGAATCTGGCTTTGAATTTCTGCCTCAGCCTCCATGTGATAGGACACCAGGCTCAAGCATACTATTCTGAACATATAAGACTCCCGTTATCTTTGTCTTCATTCCAGAATCAACACCAAGTCTGGTGGAGGGAGCTCTTCCTAAACGTCCTAACTTTCCTTAAACTCCTAGGGTTCCTTTACTGTCCTCCTGTTCATACTGTTCTTTTACTGACAGACTGAGCCCCAGCATACCTGTGGGATTCTGCACAAAATTATATGATCTGACACTTGTAGCTGATTCTGTGTACAGTAATGATCTGCTGATTCTCTGTCCACATCCCTATCCTTTCTGTCCCACCAAGCATTCAACCATTTGTCGTGTACTGCCCTTTGGCATGTCCCCATCACAATCCTGAGTGTCACCTGATGCCTCTTTCTGTGCAACAGTGACATGCTTGTGTCTTGGCTTCACATTTCTATCTAAAGGTTCTGAGTTGCCCACACCACAGTCAATCACTCTGATGTCATCTGATGAGAAAGCTCATGGAGGGGGAAGAACCAGCAGCTGAGGTCTTCCTCTGGGGTACTGAGACACTTCTGAATACAGATGTGCTCCTGACTATCTTTCAGAGTAGGGAGAATCTGGAATTTGGCTACAGAATCAGTGGGTCCTGGGGAAGAACAAGTCTTAAGTACACTCCCAGTGTTCCAAGTGTTGCTCCGAGGCATAATGCTCCTTGGGTCCTCAGCATTATCTGATGGAATGGCACAGTTTTGCATCCATTTTTTCATATAAAACTTCTAAACAGAGAGAACTCACTCAACCAAGATGACACAGATAGAAAATGACAGAAGGAGTATTCCAGCCAAGGGAGTGTGCAGGTTCCCATCACAGAATTGGAAGCTGCTAATTATGTTGGCACAAATGAGGAGGAAGCCTGGCATCTCTGCCTTCCTTTTTTATTTGTCTTCAGATTCCTGCTCAGCTCTACATAAAGGTGTGTTCTCCTTTAAGGAGTGCTCTTCTAAAACCTGGTAGCATGAGGTTTATTTGCCCTGATTTACCAAGTCTTGAAGAGGGACATGATGATGAGATGAGAATACCTAAGAGACTTCCAAGGTTTTCAGGGATATTCAGTGTTAGCTTTCACATCATCCTGTTCCATAGCCCTGGAGTGGCCTAGAAGTCTCCAGTCATTGCCATGCCCATCCCAAGAATACAGGAACCTTGCAGCAGAGATCACCTGGTGACAAGGTTGTCCCCACCAAGCAGATGCATGTGTCCAGTTGGAACTAAATTGACCCCTTCTGGACCTATAGTCCAATAGACATGAAGCCCCTCCTAGGAGCACCAGGGAGATGATGACCTGATCGGTTTGCCCAAGGCTGCATCCTTGTTCAGCACTCTCATTCTGTCTCAATCCCTCCTCTACTTAACCTGAAGGCTCAAGAGAGCATCCATTGGACAGGACCAAGACCCTGCAACTCACTTTGCTTTCTGACATGGCCATGTCAGAGTAGATCTGGCTCCAAGGCCCAATTCATCCCTGGTTCTGAAAAAATGGGCAACTCTGTTACTCACTCTCCCCACAACTGTTCCTGCTTTAAATTCACTAGATGTAGATATTTTAAAAGAGAGACGGGTTAGCAGACCAAGGGTCCTCCCAGGCCTCCTCCGCACCCTTGAACTCTGACTCATCATGAGGCCTGTCCTTCCTGATCCACTGTACTAACCCTGCATCCTACATCTCCATGCCCTTCTCCTCCTACTTGCACAGATTCTATCTCTCCTGCAGGCCACTCTGCTGATGTACAGGTTCTTAGAGAGTGTGGTGACAGCTGTATTTGGAATATTGAAAACTGCAAAGAAAAAAAAAAGAAAAAAAGGCACAGAAGAAGAGAAAGAAAATATCCTATGAGGAATGGGCTGTGGTGGTACAATTACAAGGGATGTGGTTTATTTTCCTGCCAGGGCTTGGAAGTGCAGAAACACAGCCAGGCCCTGATCTCTCCAACTCTTAACAGCAATATCTGAAAACATGGAGAACAATTAGTCCCTGTTTACCAAGAATCCCTGATCACTTGCTGGATTCCTCTCCTGTGACATAACCCACAGCCTTGGGCCAGGGTTCTGCCTGCATCCTCATAGGCTGTTGCCTCTGTCTCAAGACCCAGACCTTGACATTAACTGTCAACATACCCCATGGAAGATTCTAACAAGGTTTTCTTTTTCTTTACCCACCCCCAGTACAGCTCCTCCCCCAGCTTCCCATACCTCTCGAGACTCCATGGCCAGGTGTGTTGCCACCTCAGAAAGTCCAGTTGTCTCTGGCACTGTGATGGGGATGCTTTGGGTTACAAAGAATCACATTCCCAACTAAGTAAGTTCTGAAAATGCTGAGAAGTTTAGATCAAAACCTGGAAGGATGACACCAGGCATTACCTACCCCAAGTTTGCCAAGAACAAAGGGAAAATGGCCATTTAGGAAGCAGCCTCTTTATACTCCTAGTTTGACAACATATAAGACCATTCCTAGGACTCCACTGGCCAGAGTGAGGTCATGGGCATCCCTCACAAAAGGAAGCCCTGAGGCATCTGACCAAGTGACTGGGAGAGCCAGGACTGGTTTTGACAGCTCACCATTCCTTTCCATTTCTCCTAGAAAAACCACGCAGCAGGCAGAGAAGTGGGCACGATCAAGAGGCAGAACTCGGCTTCCCCACTCACTCTCTTCTCTGCCAGCTTCCTGCCTAGGCTGTAGCCTCATCATTTCCTCCCCTCAGGTGTACCCCTGGAACTGCCTCTTCCTAGACCTGCCTCAGATCATCTGTCTCCCCAAAGAATGACAGATGCTGATCCCTCAAGCATGATGCTCAGCTGAGCACTCCAGTACACAAATTTCCTGGTTGCTCTCTTATCCACTCTGTTAGTTGGCTTTCCATCACTGTCACCAAAATACCCAAGAAAATACCTGGAGGAGGAAAAACTTGTTTCAGCTCATGGTTTCAGTGCTTCAGTCCATGCCTGGCCCACTCCATCACTCTGGGCCTGAGGTGAGGCAGAACATCATGGTGGAAGTTGGAGAAATGCTTCTCAGCTCATGGCCACCAGGAGAGAGAGGGATAGAGGGAGCTTCACTGGCCAGGGACAAAAATATAAACAAACGGGTACACCTCCAATGACCTGCATACATCCTACTCACCTATAATTATCACCAATTAACCCCTTCAAATTATTAACCCACTAAATTAATTAATCCACTGATTATGTTACAGCTCTCATGATATAAACATTTCACCTCTGACCGTATTGTCTCACACATGAGCTTTTGGAAGATTCCTCCTATCTAAATATCATGTAGCTTACTAGGTATAAACCTCCTCTCACTGAAACTCAAAGCCTTCAGCAAAATGCCCATGGATAAAATAAAACCAGTGCTGTTTTCATCTAGACCCTGAGAGGAACTGAGAAAGGGAAATGAATTTCCTGACAATAGGTGGCTCGTCCATGATCTCCCCAAGTCAACACAAGCACTGCTAATAGAATGAAAACCTCAGGCAGGACCACATGATTGTCAAATGGAAATCTATGTGGAGACTGACTCTGAGGCCACAAGAATCACTGAGTTCATCCTTTTTCTAACATGACTGACAGCTGCCTCTTTACCAACATGGACTGTTACTCTCCAGTAATCTTCCCACCCCTGAGACAAAAGTAGTTCAGATGCCCAATCACCAAGCTGACTCATTTCTTGACCCTGTCCTGATTCACATCTTGGAGTCATTGAATAGAAGCCAGAATCCACTAAGGGGCACTGCTCCATGAGTCTTTCTGAGATGCTTCTGTGTGGCTGTGGAGCCACCAGAAATCTAAATAAACTAACTTTGACCACAGGTGACACCCTGGTGAGTTTCAATTGGTGGACATCAGCATTGTGATTTTGTTTCTAATGTTATTTCTCTCAGGTCCCAATATATACATTAAAATTCAGAACATTTTTCAGAATCACAGGTCACTCTTAATGGGTCTCTACATCTAGCTGCCATTTTGCAAGAGATATGAAGGCAAGAGAAAGAAAGGGTGGACTATATTCTAAATATGAATTAGCAGAATCCAGAGGTGAGGACCTCCATTTGTCACAGGACCTGCCACTGTAACAAAGAGAGTCCAAGGAAAAGACACACATGGTGGGGAATCTTTAGACCAAGACTTGCACCAAGACATACCAAGTGGTGTCTGGGGTGTTTTAGTCTTTGAGTATGTGGGCCATGGGTCTGGTTACTTCTAGAGGGAGGAGAGACTAGGGCTAGGATGCAACCATGTGAGATGCTGGCAAAGTGCTGTTCCTGACTTGGTTCTATGGTGTTTCACACAATTTTTCATTGTTACACTTTTTTCACTGTGGTCCCCTCCCCTGCTTTGTACTTGCATTGCTTTCCATTACTGTGACAAATATCTGAGATAATCAGCTTAGAAAGACAAAGGTATATTCTGGCTGACTGTTTGCAGACTTCAGTCCACGGTTGGTTGACCTGTTGCTCTTGGGCATGTGGTGAAAACACATATCACTCTGGGAGTGCATGTGGGCAAGTGACTCACTTCATGGTGTCTGGGAAGCAGAGAGTGGGAAATGAAGTGGCCAGGGTTCTTCAGTCCCCTTAAACAGGCCCCTAACAGGAAACCCTTCACTAGCCCCCACCCCTTAAAGATCCCACATCCCAATAGCAACTGTGGTTGTGACCAAAGCTTTCCCACCTGGGCTTGTAGGGGTCATTCCAGATTCAAGCTTTAGTAGTGGCAGTGCTTAATTTAAAAAGGAAAGGATTGGAAGTATACCCTCCACTTGTCTTTTCCTACAGATAGGAGTCTATAGATGGGAGAAGCCAGGAGCCCTCCTAGCAACCAGGAGAGACAACATCTTGGCCAGGGAGGCCAGAGCAATGGAGGAATGGAGTGGAGGCCACGTTCTGGATGCACTGGAAGTAAGAACCAGCACAGCTACTGACAATTGAATGGTGCATAAAGAAAGAGAAGATGTCACCAGGGTAGAGCTCAGGGGCAGAGCACTTGCCTGGCATGTGTGAGGCCCAGGATTCCATCCCAGCAGCACAAGAGAATTTTTAAAAGAAAAAAATAGGAGACACAAGGTTAGGCCTGTGCTTCTCCTTCCTTTGTTGCACAACCAGACAATAACAAACTTTTTCACCTTAGGTTGGTATTGGTCACCCCTGGGGAAAAACAGCAATATGCAGGTAAATGTCAGGGAAATCTGCTTTGCAACAATGAGAGTCTCAGTTTCCCTGGCTTACATTCTTGTCCCTGCCAGCAACTTTGTTTCTGTTCTCCCAGTAGCTGAGGGTGCCTGGCCAGGTCCCAGCAGATAATGCAGGCACAGGCAGCATTTACCTGGTCTAGGGTCTCTGTCAGTCTAGACCCCAGGAGAGTCCTGGTGTCCCCTGTGTCAACAGATCATCCACTGTGAAGGTGCTCTTGGTAGCATTGCTGCCTGCAGTTTCAGTTGCTACAGGGTGGGGCCTAAGGAGTCTGTAGCCACCTGCCTTTGGAGTGAGGGAACTGACCCAGTGATGAATGCACTGTCTCCACCCCCAACTCACATTGTTAGTTGATTGATGATCCCAGAAATCTACTGCTTTGGGAGAAGAGGGAAAGCAAAATAGTTTCTACTTTAAGAAACCCCTGAGTCCCAGTTATCTTATTTGTTAAGAAAAATAGATTTTATTTTCTATGTGTTTCCTCATTTAAATCTACACCCAGAGCCAAGGAAAAGAGTAGCACAGATGGGGATCAACACTTTACCTTGACCTTTATCACAGAAGACTTGCCCCTGAGTAGAAAATCTCCTGTCCTTCAGGGGCAGCTGTCATGGTTTTCCCAGCTCCAAGTAACATACTGTATGCACTCAATAAAATTAATTTTTCATGAGTGAATGAAGGAATAATCCAACATTATTTCTGAAGTATCCTTATAGTCAATATGTAGCCTGTGCCTCATGATGCTTTTCTTACACAATCACTCTCACTTGCAGATCACCTGGCAGAATTCCTTATCTTTAACCACCAGATCCACATTTTAGAGTTGTAGGTAGTTTTGCATTTACTCACACAAGCATTTATATTGTACCTACTATTTGCCAACCACTACTTCACGTATCTTAGGACACATCAATAAATAAGAAAAATAATCTCCTGTCTTATGGGTGTCATTCTGATGAAGAGAAGTGGACAATAAATAATAAATACAATAAAGAATCCATTAATTCAAAAAAAGTAGATCTATGGGGTGGGGTGCAGAGTATCACAAGGGATCTGATGCAGGGATAGGGACTGACTGTGTCATCCAAACATCTTATCATAGGAACACAAGTTCCAGAACCTGTCTTGTGTGTCTGCTGAAGAGCAAACTTGACTCTGATTTTCATTTAATAGTGTGCCAAAATATATTAAACAAGAATACCAAAACCCTAGAAAAAATACAGAAGTACTACTGAAGCTACAGAAAGTGAAATAAAAATGAGAATGCCTAGGATTCTGAGAAGTTATTGATTCATAAATAACTTTTTAATCATTTTTTGTTTATAAAACTTCAGAGAATTTGGAAAATATTTTAAATTGGTCACTAACTGATATATAAAATGTAAAAATGGTACGCATGTATAGAGTACCATGTAATGTTTTCATACACCAAATAAGGCACAATGGTTAAATTAAGTTAAAGACACCTACCTCTTTAAACATTTCCCCCTTTATATATGGTGAAAACATGTGGGGCCTTTTCTTCCAGCTTGTTGAAATATACCATATATAACTGTTAACAATACTCACCACCCTACTGTGCAGCAGCATTCCAGAAAATGTTTGCTGTTGTTTTTTATTTATTTGCTTGCCAATGTGCCTTCATTTCATTTATTTATTTAAAAGTGGTTCTGAGATTTTAACCCAGTACCTCACACAAGCTAGGCAAGTGCTCCAGCCCTGTTTGCTGTTGTTCTGCTTTACTTATTTTTGCAGCACCAGGAACTGAACCCCAGGGCATTTCACAGTGGGTAAGTGCTCCACCATAGAGCTACACACACAACCCAGCAGAAAGCATTTTGGGAATGAGTGAGAGGATGAACTGAATCCTCCCATGAAAGGAAAAAAATTGGACTATTTCCATTCCTTTTTTTCTAGTTGGTCTCATGTCTTTTCAATTCAAAACCATGCATACTCTTTGAATAAAAGCAAAGAGCCATACTGCACAGAGGTGTATCAAATAAGTCTAAAGTCCTCAGAGGACTGAGAAGAGTTATCTTATTTTGATTTTCCAAAAGTATAAGTGTGTTAAGACATATCCTTTTTGTTTCAAAAACATGGAAATGCATATCTCCTTAACAAATGTCCAATTCAGCACAATTCCGTATGAGCAGGGAAATGAAGGAAGTTTTCATTCTCTACTTTTTGTTTGAATGTTGACATTGAGTACCTTACTTGTGTATACTTAAAAACTGATTAAAATGAGAGACATGTGGTGATATTTTATAAACTAACCAGTGCAAAATATGATAATTAACACTCAGTGAGCTGAATAGTAAGTACAAGTTTTCCCCTCCAAACTCATGGAAGAATAGAGTTTGAAACCTAGCTTGAATATCCAACTAATTACATGGGGATTGCCATTAGGAAAAATTCACACTTCCTCCCTCTATCAAAATGTCGAGAAGAAAACACTTTATCCTGACTCTACCCACAAGGACATTGCTCTAATGCATCTTCCATGGTGTCTCATACAATCATTCAATCCAACCCCAGCCAGGCTCTCCACCATCCCCAAGTCCTCACCTGTGGGGTCCTCATGCAGGCCAATATCAAAAGCCAGCTTATCAGTTAAAGACCACCAGGTGGAGAGGCAGAACAGATACTAAAAACACAGAACCAGAAGTGATCACTCAACATTTATAGTCACTGTGGAGTTCTGTTCTGACAAATGATTTGTTGTCTCTCTGCTGCTTAGCCTTTTTCTAAGAATCTGGATCCCTCTGCACAAAGCCCAGGTTTTTAATGGCTGAGGCAGAACAGCCTTAGCACAGCATACATTAGGAGCAATATTTAAAGGAAATGTGTAATTTTTCTCTCATAAAAGACTAAGGAAATGTGCTGTGTCACAACAAGATAAGTAACTGGCGATGTGTTTGTACATCTCTCACTTCATGTGATATTCATGATCCCCAGCAAGAGCACAGTGTGATCTGACAGTAAGAACTGGCTCCCAAGCAGAAATTCAAAAACTATTCAATTTTATCTTCTGGTTCTGTTTTCCCCTCATTTTTTAACTCTCTGAAATCCATCCAGAATTGCTTGATTTTGGTGTGCAGTATATTGTTTTACTAAAATGAAGTTTGAGTGTGCATGTGCTTCCCTAGGAGGAATTGGTTTCTCTTCATACTATCATCGCCTACCACCCCTGGGTTTTTCTAACTGTATGATCATAAAGTTTATGGTTATTTTTCAGACCAACTCCCAGCACCTTGTTAAGTGCTAAGGAAGAGGACACAAAATAAATGTAGTATGAGCTTACAGTACACCACCATCTACACAAATCACGCTCACAGCCAGTAATAACAGGACCATGTGAAGAGGACACAGATAGTTCTGGGGATTAGGAAAAGCCAGGTCCCTATCCAAAAGCTCTGGACAATTAAGGCAAAGGCTATAAAATTCCCATTATGGAACAGGGCCCATTCAGCTAAATAATTCATATGAATTTTGTGTGCAATTCATATGAAAATCCCAAAGACAATTCTTCACAGAAATAGAAAAAGCACCCATGATATTCAAGTGGAAAAATAAGAGACACAGAATACCCAAAGCAATCCTTAGCAAGAAGAGTGAAGTAAGACACATAAAAGTATAGCTTAAACTGTACTACAGAGCCACAGTAACAAAAACAGCATTGTATCATCATCAAAATGACACATAGACCAATGAGTGGTACAGAATTGAAGACACAGAAACATACACAAAAAACACAGTTATCTCATACTAGACAAAGGCGCCAAAAACATTCATTAAAGAAAAATAAAAGCCTATTCAACAAATGGTGCAGGGCAAATATTGGAAAGCCACATAAAATAAAAAGAAAGTAAAGCCCTTTCTCTCACTCTGCACAAAACTCAACCGAAAATGGATCAAAACTTAGGCACTAGAACAGAGACCCTGTGCCTAATAGAAGAAAAAGCAGGCCCAAATCTTCACTACATCAGCCTAAGATTTGACTTCCTTAAGGAGACTCCTACATTCCAAGAAGTAAATTCAAGAATCAATAAACAGGACGGATTCAAATTAAAAAGCATCTTCTCAGCTTTCTCACCTCTCTTCCCTCCATGGAGCCTCCTGCACTTCCCTTCCAGAGGCCAAATCATAACTGAAAGGGATGGGAGAGCAGGGGTCACAAGCAGCTCAAAGGATATTGATGGTGGGAGCAAGGGTAGCAGTGGGGTATGCCACAGGAACACAGAGTTCTGGATATTACTCACAGACACAGCTCAGATCTTCTGCCCTGTGTTTCCTCAGAAGCCAGCATGGGGGAAGGATCCAGACCCAATATTGTCTGATTGTGTACTCAGATCAGGACAGCAGCATCCTGGGAGCATCAGATTGCTGTCAGCACAATGGAGTGCTGGAGGTCACACTGAGCTGGAAAGAAATGTGCAAAGACCAATGACAGCCAGTCAGAGCCAAGAGGCTTACTGGAGATCACCTTCCCCCAGTGACCCAGTGTTGATGAGAAAGCAGAAGCCCAGAGAAGGGAAGGGATTCCCTCAAGGCCCATAGTAAACTTTAGGTTAGGCCTGGAATCTCGCTTCTGCTCCTTGCTCAGACAGAGCTAATTCCCTGGAAAACTCAGTGGGTGACACCTACTGTCCAGAATCACTGTAGGTTCTGAAAATCCATGCAGGCCTTTTCAGGGTGTGCCATGTTTCTCTTGCTGAGCACATCTCCAGCTGCTTTCCTCCCTACTGCTCTGCTATTTCACCTGCCACCTTACCACACCTCTGCAAACAGGAGTGTGCACATCACAGGCTTTGGGCCAAAATGGGCTTTCCACTGGTATTTTCAGGCCTTCCAGCTAAGATTTTCTACTTAAAATCACCAAAAGGAACACTAAATGATGATAAGATAAATGATATGAAATTTCTAATTCAGTGTCCTTTAAAAAAAATCATTGTTGGAGCACATTCATACCTAGGGGTTTTCAATGCCTGTTTTTCAATGACAGTGACAGAGTTGAGCAATTGCCACAAAGAGCATATGGCCCTCAAAAGCTTCAATATTTACCATCTGGCTTTTTAAAAGAAAGAATTTTCTGGGAAGACTGTATTTGTTTCTGTATCTGGAGCATTGAAATAGCTGGCTTCTGCCTGGGACGCTCTTCCTCTGATGGACATATGACCTGTCCCTTACTTCCCATTGTGACCTCCTCATAGTCTCTGACTTGATCTACCTCTGTGCACTTATATATATGCTCTTAGATTATTTATGACCTTTATTCACATGGACTCACCCATCTGCTTTTGACTCCCCAAATCTGTAGTAGTCCCACTAAGGTCTCAGTTCCTTGAGAGGACGGACATCATCATTCCTCAGGATTCCTGAATCCAGGAAGTAATGATGAATTACAAAGAACAAGTGCTCAATGATTATTTGTTGACTGAATAACTAATGTCACATAACACAAGGTGGAGGCCTTTGAGCCAGGAGCAAAAGCCAAATTCAACCTTCCCACAGGAAATATTACTACACTGTGGTGGTGAAACACATGTATGAAGGGAAGAAGTGCTGCCATGAATTGCTCTGTGAACAGGAGACAGTGGAGTGTGGGATGTCAGCAGGAATGGGCACAGCACAGAGGATACAGCATCTCCACCCTGAACCCTGCTCAAGGCATCTCCACCAGAAAAAAATGGTGAGATGTTCCAAAGGCATGTGGGAGGTAGAAGGTCACATGACTGAAATCTGGCCAATCAGAAGAAACCATCCTCCCAGGACACACTGATTGACTATGGTCTATGACCAGTCAGGCTGCATAGGTCAGAACTCAAGGTCAAACCATCAGGGAGTATTGCAGAGGGAGTTAGTGTCCATCCTGTCAATATGAAGTCATATCCCTAAAAAAATGACACCCTATTAGAAGTCAGCAAGCAAGTCAGGAGAGATCACTCCTGCTGACCTCACCAGCAACCAGATGCAGCTTTGCCTCAGGCCACCTGCCACTGGACTTCTTTCTTTCTTAGATCATTCTCCCTGGATTCTTTGCCTACTCTACCATAACAATTTGAACTCATTTCTCTATCACTGTTCATCCAAAGATTCCTGAGAGTTCCTACCAGCTGTCTAAATGGAGAACTCTGGAACATTAATTACAACCAATATACCGGAATGGTGGATTCAGCAATTATGAACCATAAAATAAATCACCATGAACTACACCTGGGTTTAGTAAAGCAAACCACAGGTTTCAACTATATCATCCCACTAGTAATGACTGTATTATCATTAATAGTGGGGTCATTGGTGATATAATTCCATTAGTTCTGAAGGATGGTAAATATACAGTTGATTATATGAAAATAAATCATTTTAGGAAGTTACAAAGAGTCTTCATTTTCAAAATGTGAACAGAGAATTCAGAAGAGATACAGCATATTCTCTTTCTATGGAAGGAGGGGGAAAATAGAATAAGCAAGATATTGAGAAAGAGGGAAAGAGCAACAGAATTTGGTCCTTAGTATAAGAAGAGACAAACAGAAACAAGAGGAAAAAACAAAAACAAAGATCACTAGTACAAAAGTAAACCAAAATATATAATCCAAAAACCCAAGAACCTACAGGAGAATGCTAGGAAACAATAGGTACATTTAAAAATGCTAAAAATGAGGGAAGAAATAAGTGTATGTCCTTGAACCAATCGGCATAGCCAGAATTCACATGAGAATGCACACATGTACCCACTACTATTTTTGTGTGTGAGAGAGAAAAAAAAAAACAAATGAAAAATAATGAAAATTTAGAAATCTCAACATCTTAGTGTAGAATGAAGAAACTATCTTCACTGAGGTGGTTAAAATATTTGATTGGAATCGGTGGTCAATTTTCTATGCCCTAGTGTCTTTGTTTCCATTTCTTCTTGAGTTAAGTACTGGCAGAGCAAGGAGTGGGAGGTGTTAACACCATTCTGTCTTTGTGTTGCTCTCTGAGTTGCCAGGTGTAATGGATTGAGATTGAGGTGTTTTGATACACAACTCAGCTTTCCTTCTCATTAGTATGAGGTGGGTGGAGTTATTTAGTACTGTCAGTAGAATTTTCTCCATTCACCTCAGTTTGGAACACTGGTATGCAGTTGGTGTACTCAATTTGGATATGCTCAGGGTACCACTTCTAAAGCACTCTGTGAGAGGAGTTCCATTAGGTGAAGCTGGATCAGACCTAATGGGCTTTGTTTTAGTGGTGCCACCTGGGAGGGATTAGATTGACTAAGACCTAGGGTAGACAGTAGCTCATCTCTGATGTGGGTCTGGTCCTCAGGAGAAAACCAATTGTGGGGCAGAGGGGCCAATCCTCCACTGACTGCTGCCCATGAGCACAGCATTCATGGGTTTAGCCCCTGAGGTGTTCACCCTGCCAGCTCAGACTCCCAGCCCACTTCAGCTGGTCACATGAACCACCAGACACAAAAGACAAATGAGTTGATCTCCTCTTTTCCCTTCTTACTTCAATCAAACAGGGTGAAGTACACTCTGTGCCTATTTTGCTCAATTGACCTCTCCTTGGTCACTCTATATGTGTCAGCTGAGATATTGCAGCTATATTCTTATTTTTTCCCCAAGTATCCTAAGACCTATACTAACCAGGGCAGTGATCTCACCCAGAGATGGCTCCTGCTTCTGTTCCCAGAGGCCATCTGAGACACAGAGCATACTTTTCAAGCTCCAGCACACACTGAAGTCTCTGCATGAGCTAAGATCAGGCAGCATTTTTTACCATCTCAGGCTTTTCTGAACCCAAACTCTGTTCCCCCTCCCTCTATTTGTGGTGAATTAGCACTAGAGGCACTCATAGGGCAGCCAGGTCATCACTGATTTAGTCCCTCATTTTTTCTTATTGTACCAAAATTTCTGAGTCCTTAAGCCATTTTGAGTGTCTGATATGAAATGTTAATAGAATCTCTTCTTCGCAGACCATCCTGAGAAGCTGTACACCATTACTTTGGTCCTGAGGCACATCACAGCCTAGAATGCAGTTTTATTCCATTCCACCATTTTCCATCTCCTAGTCTACACTCCATCTACATCATTTATATAAGGTGACCATTGACATGGGTCCGCGGCTGCCAAGCTGTGCACTCACACCCATGGTCCCTGCAGGGAAGCTGCAGCCTAGCAGTGAAATGGAGAAACAGTGATAGAATGGCAGCACTAGGTGGGTTGAAACCATTGGTGAGTATAGCATGGGCACAGTTGGCTAGCCCCACAGGAGAGCCAAGGCACACTGACCTGTCATCCCAGCAACAACCAACTCAAACTGGCCCAGGGCAGATCCCTCTTTAGGCAGGGATGCAGGTACAGAACCTCAGCACCCCCTGCCCCACCCACTGAGTCTATGGGATTCACTATCTCAACCTCTTGCCAGGAGAAGAGGCCAAGAGAAAATGGAAGTAAGGAAAACATGAATGGGATTTAGGGCTAAGCAATAACATTAGTACTTTTTCTAACCCTAGTTACTGTAAGTTTGGAAGAACAGAACTGATATTTTGTCCAAACCCTAATTGGCATAAGTATGGAACCATAGCATTGACCCAAGTGTTGTACACTCCCCTACACTAGCACAGGGGGACAGAAAACCTTTCACTGGTTCCCCTCTCACAAGTGGTTGAGTACCATTCTTGTTTCTATTCTTCAATAAATCCTATTCATCCTTGTATGTGGATTTGATTTTTCAATTCAGAAAACAAGAATGTAGAAAGCAGTAGAAATGGATAGTGTGAGGCTGTGGTCTGCTGCAGCATGGGAGGGCATGGCCCACCATTAAGAAGTGCAATAATTCTCAGCTTAGAGGCCTGCAACTTGTGCAGACTCCACCTGCCAGCAGAAGTGTAAATATTCCAGTTTCACTGTCACAGCAATAGAAAGCTGATTAAGGCAGAAAATAAGAATGCAACTGGCAGACAGAAGAACATCCATATATCACTCCTTCAATCCTCCCTTTAATCCCCAGCCCCTCTCTGCTAGAGTTCAAGTTCTATGCGTGTGAGTCCATCAGATAAATTCCATTGAGTAGTGCATCATTTGGGGACCAGCTGAAGATCACACACCAGCCAAGTATGAGATATACTAGCAAATGGCTGGTGGCAATGCACATTCAGCACGAGGCTCTCAGGCACAAGGAGGCAACAAACCAAGGACCTAGAGGAACAAGAACAAGGATCAGAATGTGCAGGAGTCAGGGGGAGAGAATGTATAGTTCACAGTTTATTTCTATGTATTGTGAAGTGACACTTCAGAGAAGTGGTACCATAAACAGTCACCAAAGGGCAGAGTGCAAGTGTCCACACAAGTACAGGTTCAGTGGTATCCATAGCTAATTTCACCCCCAAGATAATACTGTGTCAGGAAATGATCCACTGTTTAGTGCAACCACATTAAATACAAATATAGATGTCTTTAAAATTCTAACTCACTAATTTTTCTAGATGGCCAGAAAATAAAATCTTTATTTCTAAAAAATGTCTATAATGTAATATAATATCCATTGTTTCTAAAATTTTTCAACAGAGAAGAGATAATTAATACTGCTAATCACATTTTTCTTATATTCTTATTTTATGATTAAATAAGTAAATTAAATTTAAAATAATGGGGATTAATCTTCACCAATATATTTTTTAATAAATAAATTAGAAATTACAATTGATGCCCAAATACTTTCTCCTTATTTTTCCAATTGTTAAAGAAACAACAGAATCCTGCCTCAAATCTCTCCTCACAAAGCTGAATTACCCACCATTATCTAGCACTGAGAATATTTTCTACTCCTTTAAACATTGTTACAGATTCTTAATATATAGCTAAACCTGTTCCATATATTTCTATAGCTGTGTTATCCCCTCATTTGGATTCCAATTTAATATCTCTTTTTATTAACCCTTCAAATCTTTCACAGCATCATATGTCCCCCATCTTCCTTGCTCATATGTATACCCAAACCAAGATTCCTGGACCTCTGATAGATAATATTGCCCACACAGATACAGCTGTGAGATCCCTTTATCTTTTATTTTCAAGTGCTGTAAAATCTCATGGATATTTTTTCCATCAAAATGCACAATCATTAATGAAGATTTTTCCATTTCTTCCCAATAAGCTCATGTCAATGTCATTAAATGTTCTCACTGTACACCCTTCTTGGCCCCTATGTGGGAATCTGAAAATCCTTGAGGCCTACATTCTAATGCACTTTGGCAAATGCATGTTACCCATTTCCCTCATTTCATCCCTACTTCTTTCTTCATATTTTCACTGATACTCATTCTGAGTTTATGTGGCTACTGCCTGTTGATCTAAAAATGTATCTGCTTACATTTCTCATTTATTACTCTGTTTTGCCACTATGGACAAGCCTACTTATTTAAAGACAGATAAGTCCCTGCATATACAACCTGTGCTTTTGTACCATTTTGTCCTTATTGGAATATAATTTTAACCCACGGAGTTTCCCATTCTACCACACAAGTCTTCTCTGAATGAGCACATCATACCCTCTAGACATGCCTCTCAATACAAAAATAAAAAAGGGGACCTAGCCCAAAGCAGAATACAATTTTTAATTTTATGAAAATGGGCATAAAATAAAGGGTATACGGGACAATGGGGACTGAGTGAACTTAAAATGTGGTTTCCATTTCAAAAATTTTTCTGAGAACTAGAATCTTTTTTATATTTGAAGTCTCCTGTTTACATGACATAGTTGTGTTTTCTTGTATATTCTTAGTATGCTATAGTTATTCTTCTTTTACGATAAAATTAGTTGATTTCTATTACTATCATCATCAATCCAAACAAGACTTTAAATCAATTAAAATCTTTCGCTAAGCATAAAGTTATTTTCACATTTACTACAATCATAATAAGTATATTTAGTTGTATAAAGGCACAAGCTTTGTTTAGATTTTAAAATATCCTGACAAAAATATTATGTATATAATATTCCCATTGTTGCTTATGTAAATTAATCAAATTAAGTTACACTATCTAGAATAAAATACAATGGAAATAACTGACTCATAAGATTCATATTTAAGCTATCTTTATTTACAAAATACTATTCTAAGAATTGTAATTCCATTAAGTTTCAATTGGAGCAAAAGTGTAATCACTTGAGTAAAAGCAGTTAGTTAAACTAAAAACGAGGGATACATTATTTTTGAAGGCAGATAAAAAATATTGTCAGGATTCTTGTTGTGCTTCTGTATGTTCAGTAGCAGGCTTATTTGAAGGTGGAATCAACGCTGAAGGGAAGTCACTTCTACTTTCAGAATGCAGGGGTGGGAGTCAGGGGAAGAAATCCAGCTCTTGGGGGGAGATAATGAGGAAAACACCACAGTCCCATTGGGAATGGAAGGGTTGGTGGGCCTGGTGGAAAGTGTTCTCAAGATGTTCCACACATGTTTTCTGGAGGAGATGGAGAAAAAAAGGTCCTCTTCTCATGAACTGACTCCTTGGATCCACTGGAAACAATGGACCTCTGATTGGAGGGAAAGGTGAGAAAGCAAAGCCAGAGGCAGTTGCTTCATTTTCAACAGGGACAGATGAATCAGGCACATGGGAATTACCAAGATCAACTTTGGTATCATTTCTACTGTATTCCATTTCTGGAGACATAGGTCCATCCATTTTATCCAAAGGCAGCATAGTAGAACTTCTGAATTCATCTGGTCGAGATGGTCCACCATAATTACAATAACATACATCTTGCCATGGTAGAGGAAGACGTGGATCAGAATATGGTTGGCCTGGTGGAGCCATCATCATCTTAGGGTTCTGTTCCCATGGAAGTAACAGGGGCCCAATGTTATAAGGCACTCTCTGAGGATCAGTTATCCCATCATAGTCTGAGTCTCTTCTTTAATTGATAATCTTTCATTGATAATCTCCTTTCATTGGTAATCTTCTTTCACTGATAATCTCTGGGCTTCTTGAATCTCTTCCTCCTGCCTTTGGAAGCAAAGGTGAGAGTCTGAGTGGACCCTTATTTTCCAAAAGTGGAGCTTTCATCTCAGATGAAGGTTGACCCAATGGCGGGGGGCCATTTGGGGAATTCTCTCTGCCAAAGACTGTATTTGAATCATCAATTGCAGAAGGATCATTTTCTACAAGTTTAAATTTAAACTCATTTTAAGTTTTGTCTGTCATGAGCATTTTGTTTCCTTAAATCATTGAGGTATCTTTCAGCACTCTGAGCTGCCAACACATTATCATGTGCTTTTTTCTCATAGTACATAATGGGCCCCTGATAAGAATGAATGGTTCTCTGCAATTCTTCTTCAAGGTCTTTGACTTGCTTTCTATAGGTCTCCAGCTGTTCACTTGCATGGCTGATGTTTTCCACAATTTTAGAAAGTTTCTCTTCTAGCTCTACCTGGTAATTTTCTCTCCTATTAATTTCTTTGGAGTTTCATCATATTATTTTCTTGATATAGTTCAATAATGACATTAAGTTTCTGCTGAAGATTCCGATTCTCACTTTTAAATTTGTGTATTTTTTTGACCACAAAGATGCTTGTCCTGTCAAGATTTTTAATATATTCTATAAGGTCTTCCTTTGTTTCAATTAATTCAGAAAACAAAGTAAACATTGATTTTTTTCTCCTTGTAAGGTTTTAAAAAGGCATTAAACTCAGCAGCATAAAACCATTCTTTCAAATCTCCTTTTGGCTGATCCTCTAAGTGAGCACCAACACTCTTAATTTCCAATTCCACATTACCATCATCTGTTAGGACTTCTCCAAGCACAGAAGCCCAATCTTTCATCGGCAGCAAGTGTTCAGTCAGAGAATTAATGTGATTTTCTTTATCTCTTAGAACTTGTTTTGCATGTACTTTGGAGTCTTCAAGTGTTGTTTTCTGTTTATTAAGGTCATTCACTTTTTTTTCCATACTTCAGCTTCATATAAAAGCTGTTTCTGACTTTCCTGAAGTTGGGAATTTTGATTCAAAACCTCTTTTATTGCTACCTTAAATCTGTCCTCATTCATTTGAAATAGTCTCAAGGTTGTTTTATCTTCAGTTATTTGTGATCTGAGGGATTTTGATTCATCTTCTAGGAACTTAATCCTTTTTGATATATCCACCATCAATTCATGCTATTGTGAATGTGTAGTTTTTGTCTACTTTTAGCTCTTTTTCTAGAAGGAGTATTTCTTCCTCCAGTTTAGATATGGACCTATCCAGATTTCCATATGTTGCCTCCAAATTTTCTGCTTCTATTGATTCCTTCTCCAAAATGGCATCATTTAAAGATGACTCTAACCTTCATTCTGTTTCTGAACAAAGCTAACTTTTTCAAGTAGTTCATATTTTTCTTCAATTAGTCCAGAAAGTTTTAGAGCAAGCTTTTTTCTCTTCTCATGTAACATCTGCTTCTCACAGACTGATAACTTCTCTGCAAAAACAAGAAAACAACAAAAAATCCAATAGCTGTATATATCACCAACTCCCACCGATGGCCATAAGGACTAGGGTGTGTTTCCATGTCTTCACACAACACACATCATAACCCTGCTTACTTTTCCCAAGACCACCCCCAAGTATGGCTGAGAGGCAGCTCTTGCCCCCATCATGCTAAGGCTACTTTGGCTATTCACTCCACAACCACACCATGCCCAGCCATGCCAAAACAGGCTGTGGACACTCAGGCCTTTGGGCAACAGAGCAGACTATTGTGAACCATCAGGTGGGGGAGATGGCTGCAGGCATTGACATGGGGAGCCCCAGACATGGGCTCCCATGGGCCTAGCACTCTCACACTGCCTGTCAGAGAAGTCTTGGCTCCTTCACTATGCTGTGAATCCTAAAGCACCACAGGTTCAAGCCTGTCCCAATCAAGCCTGGGAGAAGTCCTGTCTAGGTCACCCACCCATTGGTTTGTTTCAGGCCAGTCCAAGACAGAACATATTATGTGACATTCTATACAGTCATAATATCACCCAGTTTGATGTAACTAAAATGCTAAAGTTCTGTAAAATTTTTAAAGAGCTAGTACATTATATATTTATATTTGTACCACTTGCCCTTTTGTTTTAATGACTAATTCCTTTCTCTCCCCTTGTGCCCCCTTTCTTTTTCCTTTCTTCCTTTTGTTTTTTTTGCAGTGTTGGGAGTTAAACTCCAAGGCCTTCGACCTGCTAGGCAAGTTCTCTACCACTGAGCTTCATCCCTAGCCCTGTTGACACTTTCTACAGAAGTAATATGGATTATTTCTATAGGAAAAACTCTCCTGTTAGACTATTTTAACAGTAATTTTAGAAGAGTTGCTAACATGGGCACAAATCAGCTATGACAAGTTACTTTTAAAAAGTATGCCATGTTTTTAAAAAGAAGAAGCTTAAAACTTCTGATGATTTTCATGTCAATTTTTCTAGATAACTATTTAAGAGTCTTCAAAATCTTTTTCCAGATGTTATTTTCTTTTGAATTCTCATAGAAGGTAAAAACTTTCAAGTAGGTTAGTTGTTATAAATATATGGAAAATAGAAGAATATAATATGACTCTTTGAAATGGATTTAGCTCCTGAAGGTGAATTAAGTTTTTGTTCAGATAAAGAGTCATTGCTTGATGTAAATAGAGGATATCTAAATTTATTTTTCTTCCTAGTTGTGCTTAATTGTTAATAAGCCAGATCTAATGTTTGAAGAACTCACTAGAAGTCATTGCTTTTCTAAATATCTCCAAATACATGAAAAGTTCAAAGGCATTATGTCACCATGTATAATTAGAATGATTATAATTCTATGGCAATATCTGTATCAATGTAAACTAAATCACTTATCCTGTTTGATAGGGTATGAAAGTTTAGAAACTTTTTGACAAATGTAATTATGTGCGGTTATGGATGTTAATTAGTTTGTAGTTAATATTTCACAATGTATATACCTGTGTCAGGAACAAATTATCAACTGAGCATAGTATCACATACCTGTAATCCTAGACATTTAGGAAGCAGAGGCAGGAGTATCACAAATTCAAGGCCAGCCACAGCAATTTAGCCAGGCCCTAAGCAATTTAGTGAGACCCTGCCTCTAAACAAAACAAAAAAACACAAACCCTTCAGGGGACATTACAGATTGAAATCATAACACCATGTGCTATCTTCTACCACCTTATGACCCATTAAGACCCAGCAGATGCCAGTGCCATGCTCTTGAACTTCTAAAGCCAAGAGCTAATAAGTGTCTTTGCTCTATAACTTACCAAAGATGATATTCAATTATAGCAACACATATCATACTAGGTTTCAGAGAGATTACTGGTCAAGGCATACCACTACAAAGCAACAGTTCTGGGACTCAAACTAATTGTCTTCAGTTCCAAACCCCAATAGAAGAGGTTAGCTATCAACTAAAACACAAAAAAACCAGGCTGCAGATTCCTCTTTACTTGCCAGAGCTGTTTCTGTTTGGATGTAAAAGTCACTAAATAATACTAGCTTCTTTGCCAGAGCTGTTTCTGTTTGGATGTAAAAGTCACTAAATAATAGTAGCTTCTTTGCATCTACTACACCGGTATCAAGCTACCTACTTTCAAATTGAATTCCTGAGCCTTTTCTTCATCTGAATATGCATCTCAATCACACTTTATAGTAATACTAATAATAATATTCACTAATAGAGTTATTCTCATCATTAAATGGACAGACAGAACATACATCAAATGCTGTTCCATTAATTCCCACTCTTCTTTTCCCATTTTTAACTAGGGAAAAAAGTGAAAATTCTTAAAAATTATTTTTCTTTGAAGGATTATAGGATTTTAAAATGGCAAGGAAACTTTGATAGCATATCAAATAGTAATAAGATACTAAACCACACCCTGCTAAAAAGTGAAGTCTGGGGCAATTACCTTTGAATCTTTCCATTCTGTGACATGGGCACCTGGTATTACCACTTATTTAAATGTGAGAAAGTTTTGCACCATTCATGTCATCATTCTCCAGATCACTAGAGATGATGATGACAGATGCAGTACCCCATGTACTTCTTGAACATTTCCAGAGTTCAGAAACAGCTATTTGTGCACTTTTCTACAACTTTTAATTTCATTTCCTACCAAAAGTCTAGTACTGAATAATTTTTCTTTGTAAAATGCAAGCATTGTGTTGTAGGAAATCAGTAGCATCCTATATTTAGAAAATGGTAAGCTGGATGTGGTGTCCCATGCCTCTAATCCTAGCAGCTCAGGAGGCGGGGACAGAAGGATTGTGAGTTCAAAGCCACTTTCAGCAAAAAGCAAGGTACTAATCAATTCAGTGAGACCCTGTCTCTAAATAAAATAAAAACTAGGGCTGGAGATGTGGCTCAGTGGTTGAGTGCCCTTGAGTTCAATCCCTGGTACCCCCCTCTAAAAAAAAAAAAAAAGATTAATGTTTACTTTCTGACACATGTTACCCTAGGAAATGGGGAATCTTCATTCCAGAGAAGCTACTGTGCATAACTTGTTAACTGAGAGATGTCAGTTTGCTTGACAAAAGGATTCACCATCATAGTACTATAAGGAGTTTGAAGGAGACATCAGAAGACTCAAGGAGAAATGATATAGGCATCCAGGGAGTCCAAAAGATGATTCTTATGAATCCCAGCAGCATCCATGAATCAAATATAACCTGTACATGCTCTCATGATTAAAATGATTGTTACAGTGGAAAACAACTATTCCTCTTGGTAAACATCACTGGACCTCCCCAGGGGTCCTCCACAAATCACTCAGACCACCCAACCTCCAGCACTGTGGCTTCTAGCCACTCTGATTCACTGGTACTTATGCCAATGCAGTTAAAAATATATTGAATATCACTCCTGGGTATCATCAAAACTGCTTAAATAAGAATCGTTCTCACCCCTAAAGACTCATATACTTTTCCCTTGAGCTATTTGACAGTGTTTTCTTCCTAAGAAATACTAGCTTCTGAAAGTAAGATCCAGCTCTATGAAATGCATCTCTTTTCTATAGTAGGTTTTCATCAAATTATGCATGTTAAAATTTTAGAATTCATTCACAGCCTGATTAAAGTCCTAAGCTGTGACACTAAAATATTTTAAACTATAGAGCTATAAGATTTGTACATGGATGGTGCAAATATATGTTACAATACAATTAATCATTAATTTTTTGAAACCATGTATTATTAATCTCTTTTCTGATCTCAAGTAGATTAATAATTCAACAATGATATCAATACACAGATCATTAATGATAAAAGAAATACTTTGGTTCTATTCCTGGAAATACTCCAGTTTATTAAACTACACAACAGTAGCACTTAGAATGCATCTAAAAAATGTAGAGAAGACCCAAAAAGGTGACTATTTATCTTTCTGCTTTACTTCTACTATAAACTGTATGAATTGGTTAGCACTAGCCCAGTCAGTAAGAGAGTGTCTCATGGAAAATAATTAAAATAACCAGACAGACGTTTTGAAGGAAACTATCTGTATTTGAAGACAGAAAGAAGTTTTAATTTTCAAAAGAAAATAAATATCTATTTGCAAATTTACAATTCACTAAAGACATATCACTGTGATTTCATTATCTAAAGTATATAACAGCGCCATAAAATTTTATTTGCCAAACAAGAGCTTAGAACATTGCCGCTGTCTGGCTGCAGCAAAATAACCAGGGGGTGACAAGCAAATTGTGTAGATTGATACAGCAGGAGTGGGAGCTGATTATTGTAGGACCAGAGGGGTATATATACATTCCACACAGCTTATCTAAATTAACATAAACTAGATACAGCAGTCAACCAATAAAGAATCTCCACACTTAATGGCTCTCTGGCATTACTTCACAAACCACTCCCTCTGCAAAATGCCAGGCGCCATCCTGACTTGTTTACAGACCCTAACAGAACATTGCCACACAGTTAAAGGTATTTGACAATAAATAATGGTCAATACCAAAGAGCCATGCACAAAACAACTGGTCAGAACAGAAACAGTCAAAGATCTAAAGATGCAGGGAGACACACAGATGTAAAACAAAGGCTGTTTCCAGGAGCACAAGAGGCAGCCACACAGATCACATTGCACTTGGATTTGTTTTTTTAAAAGTCAAAGATATGATGAACTGCTGGGTAAAGCAGAAGGCCAACCCCAAGGAAGTCACAAGTGAAAGTCATTGACTTATCTCCACAAACACGATTTCCAGTACCTGTAAGAGCCACCATCCCATAGCAGCTGAACACACTAAAATACTCCAGTCTAAAGTGTACTTGCCCCTTCCAAATTCTCCACCATGTTAGCCAGAATCTCCTGCAGGATCTGCAACAAGAGGGACTGCTCCTGCTCAAAATCACAGATGGACAGGTCCTGGGGAACATTCTGCAAGTAAAGTGGGAGAGCCATAAATATGTCACCAGTGTCAAGCATCCAGGCCCCATCTACCTTGGTGTCATCCAGTTGCTGTCACAGAAAGAGTGATGGTGCTAGCTACTTCTGCACTCTGAGGTTCCCATCACATTGTCATTACTGCTCTTGTTCGATACAGTCTTAATTTCAGGGTAATAATACCTGCCGTGTCTGGAGTGTATATCCTGACGCACTACACTGGAGCTTGTAGTTCCTGTTGTTCTCTACAACAGGGACTATTACTACCACTAGAGAATAAGCAAACAGAGAAGTTGGGTCACTTTTCTAAAGTCACACAGTCACAAAATAATCAAGCCAGGCTTGAAAAATGGATTATTCTAATACTTATATATTGGTTTCAAACCTACCAAGCATTCTGTTGACTTAAAAAAATAACATTTAAAGCTGGGCAAGTGGGAGGTAGTGGCATATTTTGTGTGTGTGCATGTGGGGGTGGCAGCATAGAGGAATCTTGAGGGCACCATGGCATCAGAGACACAGCTAACAGTGGGCAAGGGTGGTTTGGGCAAGGGGCAACAAACACAGAAGAGCAGTCAGGGTGCAAGAGCAAAGTCTGAAATGCATGTTACAAAAAATCATTTTAAGAGCTGCACACAACTATGGACATTTCTGAAGACCCTTTCTCTGCACAGTAGATCAAGATGGATGAATCTGCCTTTTGGATCTTTTGGAGTGTCCTGTGTCTCTAGAACACCTGGATACTGCTGCAAAAGTCTTATCTTGCCAGTACAAGTTTTGTGAATGATGTTTGCTGGGGATCCTAGGTTATCTCAGTTGTTCTGAGTGGAGGACCCTTGTTGGCTTGGGTGTTCAGGAGCTTCCCAGTAACATCCTGCTGAACAGGCTTCTGGATAGCATCAAGCAGAGACGTTGGACACCTAGCCCTGGTGGGGGCAGTGGGACCAACTGCACAAATGCATTCAAGGCTCAGGGCAGCACTATGGCTAATTGTAGCACAAATGATCTTTAGGGTTCCCAGTATGGACAGCAGCCTCGGGTGCAAGCCTAGAGTCCGCCAGTGAGGGATACACCTCAGTTACTATGTGCCAAAGCATTATAAATATCCAAGAAAGGAATCTGTGACTTTAAATTCACCAAAATGTCATCATCATTTTGCAACAAGTTGATGAAACTGGTAACATGGGGAAGTCATTGGGATCCATGGCTCTTCCCCCACCAAAGTTTAGCAGATTATTCAATCATTACCTCAACCCCCACCTCAGTGCAAAGCACTTTATGACTTTGAAGTAAAAGACAAGGAAGTAGACAAAGATTGCCTTCTGTTTGCAAATGATGTTTTTCTAACTGTGATATACAGAGTGGATGAAAACTGGGCTGAACAAATGTTGGCAGACAAATTTGGCATATTTCTGATTTCCCACATTGAGTTTAACTCAGCTGCTAAACAGCTGATTGAAAGGGATAAGCCTCCCATGATACGAGTTGATGCTGAAAAATGTCCCTAAGCAACAGTCAAGAGCAGCACAGCCCCAAAGCTCTCTGACACCAAGAAGAACACCAAAAAGCAGCACTCCTTCACTTCCCTCATCATGGCAAAGAAGTCTTCCCATACATCCCAGAACTGCCACTCCATGGAGATTAGCCCTCCTGTCCTCATCAGCTCCAGCAACCCCACAGCTGCTGGGAGAATCAGTGAACTGTCTGGAATTCCTGCAGTTTCCCTTCTCAAATTCATATGAATACCACTGAGTTAACTGTGACCTCATTCCCAAGCATCTCAGTGACAACAGGCTCCTCATTAGTTTTCCTGTTAGATGTCCCCCCTCCAGCTGCCCTTGGAACTATGAATCCTCCCCTCTACCACCACATCTCCTGGCTGTCATTGTCCTCACTTCCACACTACTGTTGCTGTTGCTGCTGCTGAAATGGGACCCAGACCCATGGCAGGATCCACTATAGAGATTGCACATTTTCAAACACAGACTCACCCCAGTGTGTATGTGGCTATCTACCCATAGACTCCCAGAAAGAAGATGAGTAGAACTGGGAATAGGGGAGATGATTTCAGTGTTTGAGCATTGCCAGGATGGCTGGTTCAAAGGGATGTCAATGCATACCACTGAGATTGGGGTTTTCCTTGGCAATTATGTGGCATCTGTCACAAGGGCAGTGATAAATGCTACCCAAGCTAAAGTTCCTATGTCTACTATGGGTCAGACAAGTTAGAGGATGACAAAGGTCGGTCCCTCCACTGCAGGAGAGCCTTCCCAGAAGCTCCAGAGGAATGGTGTGGCTGGGACACCCATTGTTGTCTCTCCAGCTGTAGTGTCAGCAGCTCACAACAAAATAAGTGGTCAAACTAAGGTCCTGTTGCACATGCCTGGGCAGATTACAGTCAAGCAGGGTTGCAATGCAGTGAGGACAGTTGCGGCACATAATCAAGAATACCCCACAGCAGCACTGATGCCCATCCAGGTGCAGAATGCTACCTGCATTTGGGGGCCTGCACCACCATTTGCTGGCCTCCCCACAGCCTCTGCCACCAATGGCAGGCTCTGGTGCCCGTGCCTCTGCTGTCAGTTTCAGTCAAACCGGTACCTACCTGGCCTGTGCTTCAGCCACTTCATTGACCTCCCCAAGTATCACCGTTGCCTCTCATGAAACTAAGCCCAGTGGCCAGATAGTGACCCTAGACTTCCCACAACTCCACATGATTCTTCATCAGCTTGTGGGAGCAGTTCAGCAAGCAAATATGACAAGGACAGTAAAATAGAATAACGGGGTTACTGAAGTTGCCTTCTGGTGCTGCCACAAAATTGAAGCCCTGAGTAGCACCTCCAGCATTGCTGAAGTTAAAGTGGAGCTTGAAGCAGGGCTAAATGGTGATGAGTTACCCCTACAGGGAGCCATGGGTCCTGAGCTACCATTTGGAGGGAGGCCATGGCAGGGCCGGCTACTGCCCCATGGATGGTAATGGCCCAGTCACTGTGACACCAGCAGGAACAGCCTTGAACCAAGAAGCTTTCCATCTGAAGATTAGCTCCCTGGACTTTCAGTCCTATTGCTCCACCTCCTGGTCAGGCATGTTCCTCACTGGGTCCTGTCATGAATGAGTCTAACCTGTTGTTTGTGAAAGGCACTAGGTGGTGGTTTCCTATCCTCCACAAAGTGAGGCAGAACTTGGGGACTTAAAGGAGATATGTTTATTCATAAAAAGTGAGAGGATGGCTGGTCCAAAGGCAAATTACAACACAATGGGAAAACTGGGCTTTTCCCAGGAGGCTTTGTGGAAAACATCAGAGGAGATAAACACCGGGAAGACTTAAAATCACATCACACAAATGAAGAGCACAAAGCAGTCTGATGGAAAGAGCACACGTGTGGACTTCCAGAAGTTCAGGAGCTGAGCAGAGGGTTGGTGTGTGGCTCCTGAGTCTTAGCACAGCCACACCAGCCAGCAGAGGGAAGCAGGTGTCTGGGTTTCACCACTCAGTTGGGATTGTAAGGTGTACCTTGTGCTAAGCAACCATTTTGTTGTTTGTTTATTTTGTTTTGTCTTTATAATGTATAACTAAAATGGACACTTGTTTACAAGACTTAGCTAATGTATTTGCTTCTTTTAAAACTGAAATTTTCTTGTAATAGATAAATTCTTTGGATTATGATTTTAAGAAATTAATTTATGAAACAAGAGCCAAGGAGAAGCTGTATTATCTCCTGCTTAAGCCAAGAGATTCATTGTGCTGTAGAATGCATCTTCCTTCCCTCACCCCTGTTCCCCATCATTACATATTGCTTCCTTAAGACAGAACTGTTGGTACTCTAACTTGGGTTTTCCTCTTTGGGAAATTAAACATACATTTCAGTCAGTATCAGTAAGGGCCTATGGTAGGGAGAAAAAACTCAAGAAAAAAAAGTCAGTGATTCTTTCAAGTTTGATCATGCGTCAATCTGAAGACTTAATCCTCAACTTAATTTTATAGGTTTTTAATTTTCCTAGAATGAAACCAATAAAGTGATGAGAAAAAAAGCAAAAGAATTGACTAGAAATGTATTCAGAAAATAATATTTAGTTTTATAACAGAAGCAGCTCAATTCATTGGTTGGAAAGTAGGCAACATTAATCTTATTCTTGCTGTCAGGGAGAGAATGGCTATGAAATGTAATTTCCATTTTATCCCACAAACTGTGTGTCCAGAACATTTGTGAGATGTGTTGGAAAGTGGTTCACTTGTGTTCAAGTCAAATGGTGAAGAAACAATGTGAAAAATTTACATTCATCTATTGTGGCTCTTTCTCAACTATCTTGCATGTCCCACAGTAACATGGACATGCATGATGTATACATTTAATTGTAGTTTTCTGCTGAGGTTAGTTTGCATTCAGAACTGAGAAATACAGGAGATGTAAAATGACCAGCATTCTCTACCCCAAAGCCACTCCTGACCAAGGTCTGCTGATCACACTCGCTCCCTCCTTGGCTAAGGTGTCCATCAGCCATCAGAGGAGTCATTAATAAGAATGCTCTTTGTGTTCTCAGCAGACAGAAGGAAAGGAAGAGTTTATCCAGGAGCTGTTCTGTGGAAGCTCTGGAAGGCTTGGAGGGAGCCAGTGTGCCCACACCTTACAACTGTGGCAGGATCCAGCTTAGCCTACCTTTTTATATTTATATCCATTCTTTGTCATTGGCCTCTTCCACCAATTTCATTATGGTGCCATACAGTTATGGGTTTTCAGAGTCCTGAGAACAAAAGTAGGGAAAGCAGTCTAGTAGGGAGGTAGTTACAACAGTTTTCCCATGGGAACTAAGTACTGAAATAACAAATTAAAAAAAAATAATAAAAAATAATGCTTGGAAATAGAAACATGGACTGAAAAGACTTCATCAATAGCAAGAGGGTTTATCATCTTAAAAAGATGTAGAATGTGGGGCTGGGGCTGCAGCTCAGTGGTAGCAAACTTGACTGGCATGCATGAGGCCCTTGGGTTTGTTTCTCAGCACCATATATGAAAAATAAAATAAAGATCTATCAACAACTAAAAAAATGTAGGATGTGGTTGAAAATGAAATCATTCCTAAGTTAACCACTGATTTTATAAAACACTGTACATTATGTTCCTGTGTGTTGAAGTAAAAAAAATACTGGCATATCCATGTAATATATGAAGTTTGGTGAAATAAAGAAGTTAGGCAAAAAAGCTGATGCCAGCTTTCATCTATGTAAGTTGACACCAATATATCATAATATTCTGTATTTTAAGAAATTACTGTATTTTATACAAATTTTAAAAGGTATAAAGACTACTACAGGTTAATTTTCACCTGTCTTATCTTCATATTTTAAGCTATATGATGGAATTTACTCCTTTAAATTTGTATAAAATTTACTACTACAAATTTGTATAAAATTTCATCTGTAAATAGATCATTAGCTAATATCATATATGGATTTTCTATTGTTTTTTGAGACAGGAGATGAATTTTGTAAGAAGGGCTTGTTATTAAAATCATAATTCATCATTCTTTTAATTTAATAATTTGAGGACTAAACAAAATGTTTCAAGATTAAAATTTGATGTTCCACATTATAAAAATAAATAACATTTAAGGGACAGGGAAAAAATACTTGCCTCAAATTGATAATGCAGTTAAGCAAATATACAATTGCACTGGTATGCAATATTCATTTACACTGCTTCTGCTTAGGCACAGAGATAAACACTTTCACTGAGTGTCACATTTTGCCTTTAATCTGGGGCATAGTCATTGGGCTCCCCATTCTGCACATGTGTGCTGCTTTATCTTCTCATCAATGATTTTCCCTTCTTCTTTCTGTTAGCCTTCCAATCTAATCAATACCATACATTCTGGAAGTCTCAAAATGTGACTGCCAAAGAGAAGAAGGAACCAGGATAAGAACTGATAGGTGAGTTAGAGAACTGAGCCTTATTAATCATTGAAGCTGCTGCTTGAGATAACCCGAATCCAGGATGCACATATTCCAACTGGATATGGGCTGGTGCTCAAAAGATATTTTCATAACTAAAGGACATTACAAATACATTAAACACAAAATAAAACCAAGACTGTCTTCTCCATAAAAGGAATATTCTAAGGGTAAATCTGATAAACTGATTTAGATACTGAACAACCAACTCCAAGACTCTGAATAAGCTGTTTCTAACATGTCCTTGGAATGATTTCAGACTGACATTCATTAATTTCTTTAAAGTCAGCATAGTAAGATAGCTAAGTGCATGTTTTCTATATAAACGAACCCTCTGAAAAAAAAATCCTGGCCTAACTACTTACCAGTTCTTACCTTTCTATTTTTTTTTATTTCCTTCCCTTAAAAAGACACCATAACAATTATACACCGTCATAAAGCTGTTTTTAAAAATAAGGAGACAGCTTACATGAAGAGCTTCTAATGATTTCAAAAACACAGAGAGAATTTAAAATAAGCAAGGGAGCATCACTGGTCTCACATATGACGAATTCTCTCTAGTTGAGGCACATGAAACACCACACATTTCTTAGCAATTGTTCTTACCTGTATTCTATTTTGACAAATCATAAAAGAACACAAATCTATGATTATACACCTGCTCACATCACCTAGAGTGTTCTAGTATTTTCATGGCAATTTCTAGATAAACATTCACATGTTGAGATCCGCGCCCCTGGTGGCAGCCGCTCCAGGACTCCCGTCCTCCTCGACATCCCCGCCTTCCCTCGCGGTGGCCCGCCCCTTCTCTGCCTCCCTCCGCAGCCCAGGCGGCTGTAGTCTCGCCCTGTCTGGGGTGCTTCCTGCGATCGGGGCCCAAGGATCCAAGATGCCCGCGATGCCTCCTCCGGGCGCGGGCTGGGGCAAGAGTGGGCCTGGTCCCCAGCCGACAGACAGGACATGCACCTGGAGGAGATCGCCCAGCTTGCTGGGGTGAAGGGCCGGGCAGGACAGGGGCGGCCCTGTGAGCGCCAACCCGGCCAAAGTGGAGAGCTGCGACTTGACTACCCTGCCACATGGGTGCTAGGGCAAGAGAACTAGGCAGCGGGGAAGCGTTGCTAGCTGGACCTGGGGCCTGGAGGAACTCCAGCCGCCACCTCACTCACAGCTAGGCGCCCCACCCAGCACATAACAACCACGGAGCTGCTCACTGGGGAACTCTTTTGGCTCCGCCCACACGACCCAGCCAATCTGCCTCAAGAGCGGTAAAATTGAAAATGATGTAACAGTTCCAGTTGAGGGTGCTCGCCAGAAGCTCTGGTGGTGCTGTGTGTGTGTGTGTGTGTTAAAAATAAAGTTCGTTCCTGCTTCAAAAATCCTTTCTGCTTGACAAGTGGCTCGTGAATTGTGCCCAGCCAGACTGCGGCATTCACACACTGGGGATTTGTGAACCTTTCATTCCTTTAACTTGAATCAAACTGTTCAAGCATGGACTGCCTGAACAGTTTATGATCTCTTAAAGATCCTCAAACCCCACACAGGTTTGGAACACTTCATCCTGTCAAGCCAACTTCATGTTTCCACAGTGACAGGCCTACTGCAGGGACTCTCAGAACATGTGAGTCAGTGGGAAAAAACCTGCCAGTAACCCTCAAAAGCAATGCTCTGAGAGTTGGCTTCTGACTCCTCTCTCTGGGCCACACCCTTCTTCCCACACAAATGTAATAGAAGAGCTGTCAGTAAAAGACTTACACTGTCCAGGAAAACTTGAAGCCATACAAGTCAGAGCTTTGTGACACTGTCTACTTTCTCTCAAGAACATCAGAATTATTTCCACAACTTCATTCCATTTAAAGTCAACTATGGAATGTATTCCTCAGATCAAATCTATACTCCTCCAAATAACCTTAACATGTTTACAATAATATTCACTATAGCACTGATGCTGAGCCTTTTTCTGCTTCCTAAATATCAGAATGGTCACTGGAAAATAAAGCATCCTTTTCATTAACCAAAACCAACGGAATGGCTCAAACCCAAATGACTCCCAGCACCTGCACAGCAGAGAAGGCCTAACATTTGTGGGCATCCATGATGGAAGCTACGACCCACAAGCACATGCACAATATCAACTTTAGTTTTAAATTTTTCCTCCAGTCTCATTACTGAGAAAGTTCATATTTAGAACTTCACTTTCGAAGAACTTTGCTTGCCCTCCCTGTGACCGTGCTCCCAAGTCATGAAAAAAATCTTAATCCTCACAATGGGCTCTTCAGAATGCCCAGATCACAGCAGAACATCCAGCTTGTCACCGTGGCTGAGTACAGATAACCACTTGCCTCTCAGAGTGTGCAAAGCATTCACTCTCAGTCACAGTGATTCTGGCTGTGTACATGTCTGGCTCAGCTTCCCAGAAGAGTGCCCCAAGTAACTAGACAGGTGGTTCATGCTTGCCTTATGGAGACACCAGTTTCATCCAGATATGTGGACTTTGGCAAAAGCAAAAACTTTCACCTAACAGCATGTTCATGTGCCTCCTCTTTTCAAAACAGAAACTGATTACCCTTCTCCTCATCTTGACAAACATCATGCAACCTTAGGAAGAGAAAAGACTCTAAGCCAACCTCAAAGCAGTATCTGGCCTGCTGGCACTGGAGAGGCTGTGTAAAATCAATTAGGTTTCCTACCGAGGTATCTACCAAACATTTGGCTTCCACAGATGTGTCTGCCTAATTCACTTAAAAACCAATTGCAACAGGGTATCACATTTATGGCAATGGAGGCGTGGCATCCCAGCCAACCATGTTGTATAAATGGATATCTAGCCCATGTCATGCCATTTGCAAACTGCTTACACCCTGTATTATTTAGTATTATTTGGTTGGAGGCAAGAGTTCTTGCTGGGTTTAAGAGCTTTGGGAGGGGGAAATTTGGTGGCAAGGTGCTGGATTATTTGGTGGGAAACAAGAGATGGAGGGAGGACATGTAGCAAGAAGGCAATTACTGAATATGTGGCACAGAAATTGGAAGGAAATGGAATTCTCAGGAGGTTGCCAAGTAAGACAGGAACTGCAAGATTGAATAATTGTTGGGGAGGGAAGACCAGAGAGGTATGACTCTGAAGGTGTTTTCCTTTTTTGAAATTTTTTACTGGGATAAAGTTCATCATCCTAAAGTACACGAAAGAGAAAGCAGTTTGTAGTATACTCCTGGCCTCTGGACAACCATCACCATGTCATATTTGAAATACTTCCATCACCTTTGAAAGAAGACCTATAGCTTCTGCAGTCACTCCAAGAACCCCCACCCTCATCTCCCAATAGAGCCCCTACTTTCTCTCTGCATGAATTTACCAGTTCTTGACATTTCCAATAGAGGGATTATACCTATTCTTTGATGCAAGTGTCTTTCTTTAGCTCAAGGTGTGGAGGAGCCCTGCGGAACACATATCACAACTGTCTTCCTCTTCAACTGGAATATTCCATATTCCACCTCTCTCATCCTCTCCATTGTTCTCTCCATTCTTTATTTGGGTTGTTTCTGTTTTTAGGCTTTGTGGATAACTAACGTGGCTCCCTGCAGCTGCATAGCCAGCCTACTGGTCCCTGTCATGAAGCAAAGTGGCAACAGAGCAGTGGAGCATGGAGTGGTGGCCCCAGTGGGGTCCAGGTGACAAGCAGGACCTACAGCCATGTGAACCCACCATTCAGGCACTGTTAACCATAGCCCAGGCCAGTCACCATGTTAACCATGCCCACCTGTCACCCTTGGTCAGCCAGACCTGGCCCCAGTACTAAGGCCTATGGCAGAAGCCCGCTTCCTGCAGTGCTGCATTCCCATTCCAGCACGTAAACCTTCCCCTTCTGACCTGCCCTGAGGAAATGGAAGTTGGCAGATCTGAATGGAAGTCAGGACTCCAGAGCTGACCAATAGCATTATTGCCTTTCCAAGTTCTCATTAGCGTAAGTTTGGACCAATAGCAGTAACCCAAGAGCTATATACAACCTGAAACATGCCTTCCCTGACAGGTCAAATCTGCTGTTGCTGTCACCAGCATCTTCTGTTTTATGACAAGTGTTTGGTTTCCGTTCTTCAATAAATGCTATGGTTACATTGATTCATCCTGGTTTGTGGATTCCATTCATCAAATGCACCAGATAATAAGCCCAAATAGAAAAAAATGGTCGTGAGCTGCTGGGGTCTGCTGCTGTACTTCTTGGCTCCACCTGCCAGCAACCATAGTGAGCTTGGTTTTGTCTCAAAGCCATGGTTTTGTAATGTAGCTATAGACTTCACATACACATTATTATCTCATTATCTGGCTTTAGTTCTCAAGAGTGTATACTTAGAGGGGACTTGTTGGGTTACATGGCAACTCCCAAGTTCCACTCCTTGAATAGTCTCTCCTGATGTGACATAATAAAAACAGGACTAATGGAGGTGGGGCATCTCTGTTCTCCTTGGTGCCCCAGAGCCCCTTGTGTTTACCACTCTGGAGGCTCTCAGAACTGTAGCTTTTAGGGTCAACTGGAGGTTCCATTGTGTGGGTGTGGATGAGGACTCACTGGCAGAAGTGAATATCAATCCCTGTCTCCCCTCTCTTCCTGGAGATCCAGAAGTTAGCTCAACGTTCAACCCTCCGATTACATGCTGGACACCCTGGAACCCAGCCTGGTCCTCCAAAGGCTCCTCATGATCCCACACTCAGGTAAGGCCGACAGGGTGTACTGAGTAAGCAGCCAGCCAAGCACTGTGCCTTGACACTCCATTGTAAAGGGAAAGCATGCCCCATGGTGGGAAAGGCCAAGGCATACCAGAGACCACTGTCACTGCAATCACTCTGACTCTGCTGCCACCACCACAGTGACTCTCTCAGGACTGCTGCAAAAGCCCCCGCTGCCCCAGCACCCACTCTGGTCCTCCCACCATCTGCTCCATTTAACAACGAAAGTGATTCCTTTAAAACCTGTTATGTCACTCTCTAGTCAGAGCCTCCCAGGAACTGTCTCCCCACCACACCACAGTCCTCACAAGACCTCTGGAGCACAGCATGATCTGGCCCTCTCTGCCTCACACCCATACTGGGCTGTCTCTGACTCACCTTCCTCTTGCCCTGGCTCCCCTTGCTCCTCCAGAACTTCACGCACAACCTCATTCAGGAGCTGCACAAGGTCCCACAGTCCCCTGACTAGCCCTGTGACCCCCTGCCTTTACAACTGTGTCCCACAGAACACCCTGCCACCAACACTTGTCCCCCAGGATGCCTGCCTCTTGCATTGTGCTCCCCAGGACTCCTTGCCTCCAGCACTGAATCTGCAGGATCCACAGTCCTCCTACACCTTTCTTCAGGTTTCTGCTGTTACCATATATCATCATATCAGGGATCCCTAGAAAGTGTTGAGTTCCTCTCTCAATGCCCTCTCTGACCCCTTCCTAGGTCTGACTATGTCCTTCCAAGTTCATGTGCTGGAAACCTCATTCTGGGCAACAGTTCTAGGAGGAGGAATCTTTAAGAGCTGACTGGTCTGTGCATGCTCCACCCTTCTTTCTCTCCCTTAGCCTTGGCCTTCCCAGCCCCAAACTGTGAGCCAAATAAATTTATTTTCTTTATAAATTATTCAATCTGTTTACATGTTGTTACAGCAGCACAAAATAGACTAAGAAACATTTAACCTGGCTTCACAGTACTAAGCAGTTCAGAAGACACTACCCTGTTACCTGCATGTTTGCTTAGGCTCCTGTCCCCCAGAAATGAGAGCAAGGACTTTGTTTGATACTGCATATGTCCATCAGTGTCTGGTGGATGTTCAGAAAATATTTGTTGATGATTAAATCCCTCTATGACTGATATAGACATTGTCACTCTGCATATGAAAAAGAGAAAAGAAAGAAAGAATCAAAAACACAGGAAGCATAATGGCCACAGCAAGTTCCTTATTATTAAGTGTGACCTTCAGAGATAAATAAATGCAAACTCACAACACAGATAATTTGATAAGGCTGGAGAAAGTACAAAATAAATAGTCACCATTAAGACCGCCTTGGTAGTCTAGACATCCTGGAGTAGTGAGAGCTTCAGGCTGTCATATGTCCCCTGTGGCTGAGTTAGTGCCAGCCCCACAGGCCTGAACCTGACTCTAAGGACAGCTTCTTCCATTCAGACCTACTGTGGTAAGAAACTCCATGCACATGTCAAGCAGCTGCGCTCTCACCAGGCTCTGATTCCCTTTTCTGTGTGGGCCATAAATACTGCCCTGTGGAATGTAATGTAATTTTGTTGACTGGAGGTAAAGTCTTTTAATTCCCATAAATTAGACCATAGCCAATGATTCTGGATGTGGTCCAAAGTCATTAATTACATGCCAGTGAGGAGGTACAGAGTTGGGAGAAACTGTTGCAGATGTTAGTGGTTTAAAGCATCTTCTTTTCCTCTCTCAAGGTCTCACTTACTCAATGAAACTCTGCACAAAACTGTGTAACCAGGAATGTTACAAATATCACTAAACATGTTATTTGTTGTGACTCTAACAGGAAGAGTCTGTTAAACTGGACATTTCCATCTGTCCCATGAAGGTCCCACATGAGGTAGGCAGAATGGCGAAGATGGAAAGCATGTGAATTTGGCAGTCTGAAGACAGTTCCTTGGGTTCTATAATCCTTACAGGTTCTAGGCCAGGTGTGGAGAACACAGCAGGGTGAGAAGAAGGGCCATGACCTTCCTGGGGCTATGATGGGAACATGCCTTCTGAAAACATTCTAAGATCCATGTGCACTGTGTGCTGGAGACTTTTGACTGTTCTGTTCTCCAGAGTCCCAGGCACATTGTGCCTGGCTCACAGCTCCTCAGGAAGTATTCCTTGAGTGTTAGCACCTGGCAGAGGCTTGCCTGCTGCTGATACACTAATGAAGAGTGGTTATCCAGGTGCCTGGAGCCTTCTGTGCCTGCTCTCTGGTCCCTTCACACACAGGGAAGGGAGTGTCTACACCTTTGAAAGGATGCTGCTGGTGTCCAATCCGTGCCCTGTGTACTCAGCAAGAGATACTCTCTAGAAGTCACCTCAAGACAGGTAGCCACTCTGAACCTATTTCCTCAGATCTCAAGTGGGAGGTCGAGTGGGAAGCCTCAGGTCCTTCTAGCTCAGGTCATCTCCAATAGGAACCATGCAAATCCAGACAGTGAAGAGGAGCATTAATGGTTCTTATTAGCCATGAAGTTAACAAGATAGACTGACTGGTCAAGGAGTAACATGAGAAAGATGTCAACTATGACATTCTGAGAAAAATGCAGAAAATAGACACTTTCTTTTTAAAAACAATGGAAAAAGGTGCTAACCAATGAAGATCTTCACAACAATTATATGGATGGTTCCTCAGATTCTAGGATCATTACAAGTTGTAGGCCAGGTATAAAAACACACATGGAAACTATCTAAAAATTAATTTTTAAAAAATTGTGGACACACCCAACATTCTGTTATATTTATCCATGGCAGAGACGACTAAAATGAGTCCAGACCACATGGGTTCGGCCTCATACTTCATGTTCAAGAACCAGCCAACGAGACCCTAAAACAAGACAAAACATCAGAAATAAGACTCAACTTTTTACAATATGGCCTGCATGGTGGGCATACACCTGGATATTCTCCTCAGTACACAGTCAAATGCCACTGGAAAACAAAGGCCTTGTAGGGTCCCTAGTGTGCTGTGCTTTCCTGTTGGCAGGGTAATGGGCAGCTGCCTGGGTGGCAGGTGCAGGTGGGCCCTCCAGAGGCCCCCATGATGAAGAGCCTTCTGGAGGCACAGCAGGATTCATTCCATACAAGAGGACCCTGACATCCATGCACAGTTCCAAGCAGGTAAAGTCAATGTTGGCAGGGCAAAGGATTGGGCTTGAGTCCTGCAATGCAATGTGCCAGCAGACCCTGCTCTGCTCCTCATTTTGCCTTGGCCACTGGGGCCAATGTCTATGGGAGGCAGTGGAGTAAAGAGCCCAAGGTAGAGCTACCTTGAGCCCTGTGTGACCAAGGCCAGCATCAGGGAGAAGGAAGCCGTCCTGCAACAGCACAGAACACAGTAGTCAGACATGGCCCCACCTGGCTGTGTGAGGCTTGTCCACAAATAGCATGGTCCAGTCAGGGACCAGGAAAGTCCCAGCTGTGGAAGAACACAGACATCAATTGCTGGTAGAGGCAAGGTTGTTTGAGTGCCAGGGGGAACCAAGTATGACACCTTAAGGCTTCAGGACCCATTCTGAGGACCCAGGGACACTGGGAGCCTTTGTGAACCCTCATGGGGAAGCAGCATACTGGGACTTCTGTGTTTTCACAGTGCTTTGCTTCTGCTCCTATCCAAGCTTCTCCCTGTGCCTGCCAATTAGGAGAGAGCCACTGTTAAAGTCAATCTTATCCTAGATCTGCAGAACAGCTGCCTCCAGGGCTGCTGCATGGGCAGTGAGCATGAGCTGCCACCCAGAGTCCACCACGCTGGAATGGGCCCAAGGTGGGCTGAGCCAGCACCAAGGCAAACCAGGGAACATAGATCCACTGAGCTGAGGCAGCCCTGCTGGGCCCAGTGTGGATACCTGCTCTAACCAGTGCTGCAGCCAGAACCCCCAGGCTCCATGATCCCAGGACCTCAACCTCCTGCTTGACAAAAGTGAGAAAATGGGAGTGGAGTGAACCTGAATGTAAAGTGAGGCTCAAGCTTTGTTACAATAGCATCAGTACTTTTCCAAACCCTGATTAGCATAAGTTTGAACCAACAGCGTTGACCCAAGTGCTATATAAACCCCTCGCCTAGCACGCTTAGATGATAACGTGATATTGGGTCTGTTTTTGTCTCTATAGGAGTTCTGATTTTATTTTCACTTCAATTAAATACTATTCCATTTTCTCTTGTCTTCCTTATCTCATTAATGTAATTATTTGGATGTGTGAGGCAAACCTGGAAAGACATTAGAGGTTAAAGTGCTAGACCTTATTGCAGCACTGGAGAGCATAGCAGAGGTTCAGAGCTATAACACTGAGAGCTATGATATGCCACTTAATGGTAGTGGAGAAGATTCAGACTTTGCTGGTTGCAACCTTCAAAGCTGACACTTGTAGATGATGTGGATTCCTGGCTGCTGAGCCAAATCAGCCATCCTACTGGTTCTTGTCAAGATGCAGATATAGAGCTCATGTGGTCTGTGGCCCTGAGGAGACTGCTATATAGCCAAGGAGGTCCTGTGGCAGAACAGGCCAGTGCTGAGGTAGATCAGGGCAAGCTGTTCTGTCACTCTGCTGAAGTCTGGATTATACATAGGGGCACACCTACCACAGAAGCCCACTCTATAGCAGTGCCACAGCTTCAGACACCCACTGAGCATGTGCAGTCAATGACTTCAGTCTCCTGCTTCCCAAAGCAGGGAGCAAAGTAAAGCTAAATGTGAATGGGATTCAGGACTAACAATTTCATTATTGATTTTCCAAGCCCTACTTAGCATAAGTTTGGACCAATAGCAGTGAACCAAGGGCTCTATAAATCCCTAGGCTAGCATACTTGGCAGAGAAAACCAGCTGTCTGTTCCTCTCTTGTGTGGCATGAGTTGTGTTCCTGTAACTCAATGAATTCTACTATTACACTCACTCATCCTGGTTTGAGAATTTCATTCTTTGAATTCATAATAAACAAAAGAAAAAATGGAAGGTGAGCTGCTGGGTTATACTGCAACACTTGTGGTCATGGCCTGCCATTAGGAACTGCAAGCACTTCCTGAGTTCAGAGGCTTGTAGCTTGTGCAGACCCCACCTGGCAGCAGCAGCAGTGAATGAAGTTTCACCTCAAAATCCTGGTTTCCTAGGCATCTCCTCTTTGATTAGCTGCTAACACTTTAAATGAGCCAGCTTGGCTGCAGTGATCTCCATCTTCACAGACTGCTCACCAGCACAACTGGTGAATTCAGCTTCTTAAACTCTAGCTGTGTTACTTCTATCATTGTTGCTTGGGTATAGACAAAACTCTAATGATTGTATACCTTATCTGCATATGGTGTTGAGATTTAAGACAAGTTTCAAGAGGGAGCCCTGGACCAGAATGCAGGGACCTAAAGATATATGCTAGCTTTTGCTGTGTTGACTTTTCCACACTGGGTACTTAAAACCCTTGCAAAAATGACCATGGTAGCTCCTGCCCCTTAATATTACTACAAAAAACACTTTGTCAAGCCCCAGATCCTCCCCACTGATACCCAAACCAGAGCAGAATAGTGTCTAGTGCCAGTAAGCTGAACATCACCTGAACAACCAAACTGGTGGTGTAACTGCAAATTCTGGACAGCATGTGTAGTTGTTTACTTCATCATTTTATTGTTATTTCACTGTATTTTCTTATGCTGAAGTCCATTGATCTACAGGAATGGATTTATCATATAGAAAAACATCTTGCTCTGGGAAGGCTCTGTTGGGAGGAATCAAGCTGGAATTCAGAATCACCTCAAGAAGAGGACTGCAGTCACTGCATGCACATCCCAGGGGGACATGGCTTACTTTCTAGCACAGTCATGAGACCAGTTTGAGATGAAACTCCACCACTTCTGTTGGTGGGATGAGTCTGTGCACACTGCAGGCCTCTTTAGCCAAGAAAGCCTATTTCAGTGTTTGCTGTGAATCACAGCAGAGGATGCCTGCCCTTGTCAGCTCTGAGGGTCAGAACAGGCCAGGCCATGTCCTCCACTACCACTGAGCAGTGTGTTTCAGTTTTGTGCTAGAGCTCTCTGCCTGGGGAGGGTCTCCAGTATTGCAACAGACTCTTGCAATTCACTACCAACTTATTTCCAGGTTGTTCTCACACAAATCCAAAGAATGTCCCAGAAGATATGTGTCAAAGCAGTAGAATTTATTTAAGTATGAAAAATAGAAACAGAACACTTGCAATGGCAAGAAGGAATCCAACAGCAGGTTTTCAGTCCAAGTGAGCTAGTCTAGGGGATTATCTAGCACTTGGGTCAATGATATTGGTTCAGACTCATGATAATCAGGGTTTGGAAAAGTACTAATGTGATTGTCACCACACTGAAGCCTGAATTTCCATTCAAGTGCACCCCAATCATATTTTTTCACTATTGGTTGGCCAGCAGGAAGTTGAGGTCTTGGGATTGTAGAGGCTGGAGTTCTGGAGGCAGTGCTGTGTGCAGTCAGCATCCACCCTGGGCTAAGCCTGGTCTTGGTGTCTCAGGCCCACACCAATGTGGTGGGCTCCATCTGGCTACTACTTGCCACCCAAACTCCAGGCCCTGTGGGCAGCCATTCCATAGCTCTGGGACAAGGGTTGGTTCCAGTCAGGCATTATGATACAGGAATTTTACTCTAAAGACAACAATGATGAAAACATCAGGAGACTAAGGCACCTTTTTTCGACTCTCCTTCTACTATGAGAGTGGGACTGTTTTCCAAAGGCCATGGAGCTGAACGTCACAGCACTTGGGTTGCATTGCTGACCTATGAAGCCAGCTGTCTCACAGAAAGCCAGACATTAAAGAAACTAAAAAAAAGCAACACTTCATCTTTCTTCATTTAGTCTTGAAAATACATCTATTTTTCATAAAATATTCTAATGTGCAATGAGTTTAAAATAACTTAAAACAAATTAATAAATATTTCTAAAATTTCCCAATCTTTGTTTCACTGCAAATATTGATAGTTATTATCCACTCAAAGGAAATTGTTTGTGGGTCCTTATGATCTTTAAGAACGTGAAAGGATTCTGCAAGACTGGGAGAAGCTGAAGCAGGAGTGTTCCTGGGAAAGATGAACACAGTAAGGTCACTGGGGTCAGGGTCTGTGAGTGGAGGCAGGGCTCACATGGATCTGCAAACTTTTTTCTTAAAAACTAAATCCAGGTACAGAATTTCAGCATTCTGTGAGCTGGGTGGTTGTTATACCATACTTCTGATGTTTTTTAAATAATTCATAATAAAAATAAATTGCCAGGGGATAGGGAGGGCAGCAGAACACAACAGGCACAAGTATTGCTGTATGTATATATGTGGCTGTATAACCAATGTGATCCTGCAATCTGTATATGTGGAAAAATGAGAATTCATACCCCATTTGAATCAAATGTATGATATGTTAAGATCATTGTATTGTCTTGAACAAGTAATAAAAAAAAACAATAAAAAAATAAGTTGCCATGAAAATGTCATTTAGAGTTATGGAAACAATTACCAGAAATACCATCAACAAACATGGTTGAGTTTTGGTGCAGTGTGAGACCAATGTGGGCAAGCAAGGCTGGAAGAGGAGGCCCCGTGGCAGGTGGGCAGGTTCCATTCCACTTGATATTAGATACACCTCCTCTGCACCTCGACAAATTATAATCTTCAAATAAATCAAGTGAAGAGAAAGGAAGGAAAGGGCAAGCACCATGCAGAACATAGAGATGAAGAGAAGGTGTGGAAGGAGGAGGAACTGCACCATGTGTTAGGATGTGGGACTATGGGGGCTCTTTCTTCCCCTTCATTTTTCATCTATTCTGTTATGTGGCTGCATAATTTCATGTATAGCATAAAGTTATTTTTAAAATTAGCAATAGATCAAAAAAGACAGATAATTTTTTTTCTCCTGGGAAAGACTGGCTACCACATGGTTCTATCTCTCCTGGTTATCTCACATGGATGCCTGGTGGCTGCCAACCTTCTGCTCCTTAGAGACTGTGATCCTAGGTGGATTCTTCATCTCTCCTGGTCTCTTCTTTGGCTAGATATCCTCAGCTGGTGCTGCTAACCCCAGGGCCTGCTCTGTCTTGACCTGGTCTTCTTCTCTGTCTCTCTGTGTCCTCTTCTTTATTTAGAAGGTTACTAATCTTTGAATTGGGGCACACCCTTAATAATCCTAAATAAATTACATCTGCAAAGACCATGAACCTCACATTCTAAAGTTCAAGGTGAACATGAATTGGGGAGTACATCATCCAACACAGTATAAAGACCAAGCAAAATAAATTACTAAAGGCACATGCTCCAAATATAATTCTTACTTCAAATGAAAAAGTACATGGGTTAAACATAGGCTCACTTGATAGAACTCTAAAGCAACAATGCCCCCCCCAGACAAGCTGTTTAACTTTTCCAAAACAACCAAATCAATTCTGATGTGATCTGCGTATCAACCAACCATAAATCAATATAAGTACTGAATACCTTCATGATTTTACACTGTTCCAGGTATATTCACTTGCAACAGAATCTGAGGCTTCACAAAAAACAAGTTCAACAAAAAATGATCTCATTCACCCTCCAACTGGCAAACAGAAACTTTTTTATATAATGGACAAGACACTAGCACAATATTTGTAGGTATAATTACAAAATATGCTGTAGGTGTATTATTCTCTTTGAAGTCATGTGTATGTCTGTGAGTGTGTGCATGTGAGATGGGTGGGTGGATAGATAGATATTGAGGGATGCTGGACAGGATCAAGGTGGACAGCTGGATGGATGCCCTCAAGTCCTGCCATCTCTTCCTGGCACAGCTCCCTTTGAAGTTGGGCTGGGTGCATGTGACTGAGCCCTCATAGTAGATTGGACGGATCATCTACCTCACTTTCAGGCCTGGAGCAAATTCCTCCAGTTTCTCTATATGGTGCAGAACAGATAGCCACGAACCACAGGTGGCTTCATTGCCAACTTGAATCAGCATGAATCCCTGGGTCAGCATGGTTGGAGAGACCACAGAGTCACTGAACTCGCAACCAGGATGGGAGTGAGGAACAGCCATGCTTGTCCATTTCATGGATCCTTTAAGAGACTGTCCTTGCTATAGTTTGGGTATTGACAGATCTTCCAAGGCCCATTTACTGAGGCTTTTTCCACTGGGTGGTGTTATGGGGATGAAGTGGAACCTTTGAGAGGTGGGCCTAGTGGTAGGTCCTGAGGCCTCTGAGGTGTGTCCTTGAGGAGGAGTGTGGGACCCTAGCTGATCCCTCCTCCCCTTTTACTTCCTGGCTGATGACAGGAGCAGTTCTGCTCTGCCACACCCTCCCACAATGATGGGCCACCCCACCACAGGCCCAAAGCCACAGCACAAAACCATTGTGGACTGGCATCTCTAGAAATGTGGGCCCAAAGAAACCCTTTCTCTTCATAAGCTGATTAGCTCACATATTTGTTACAGTGAAGGAAAGTGGACTAACACAATTATCAACTTTCTAGACTCTGAAGCAGTCATGCACGCCCTCCTCTTTGCTCTTATAGCCCAGCCTCCACAGTGCCCCATTGCAGCAGGCCTGTGCCTGTGCATGGCGTGTTTTCCATATAGACAGAGCCCTTTCATGAGGCTGGATCCTCTGCCTTAGTTGTTGTTATTGCCCAGCCCCAGGCATAATGAGCACATGACTTTCTTATTTGTCTTCCTGGATGAAAGAGAAAAAATTGGTCAAAATGTCATTTATAAGCCAATTTTCAAGAAGAATTTATTATAAAGTAGATGCCTCCATTATTACTACTGAAGTCTCATGCCTGAGTTGTCACAGGTCCAATTGGGTCTTAGCTCCCAACGATGCACTCTCTGCACTGGTTTCCAGACACTTCCTCTCTGTGCTTCCGCATCCCAACTCCAGCCTGCACACCTCTCTGGGCATACATCTTCCCAATTCCCAGGAATGAAGGTGACCTGGAGTGAATGTCCCTTTCACATGTTGGCACACATAGCTGCAGGAAGACACACTCCTGTTCACATCACTTCCTGCAGCTTCAGGAAGTATTCCACCTCCTGTCTTTACCAGTGGCCTCTGCTCTGTAGAGTCTCTTGCGTGTGCGTGTTCCTCCCTGAAGTGTGTAAACACTCTGAAGATTTCCATTTCTTGTGAGAGATAGGGGTATAATTTTATTTTGTTACATATGGATTTCCAGTTTTCCCAGAACCATTTGTTGAAAATGCTATCTTATCTCCAGGCTATGTTTTTGACACCTTAGTCTAATATAAGAAAATTATAATTGTGTTGATTAATCTCTGTGTCCTCTGTTCTGTACCATTGGTCTACAAGTCTGTTATTAGGCCA
The DNA here is from genome assembly GCF_021218885.2 of Marmota monax. Classification (NCBI taxonomy): domain Eukaryota; kingdom Metazoa; phylum Chordata; class Mammalia; order Rodentia; family Sciuridae; genus Marmota; species Marmota monax. The sequence goes on along the minus strand of NW_026693024.1, from coordinate 36,907 downwards.
ATACCATCCTTTTTTGGTTACTATTTCTCTATAGTATAGTTTAGGTCTGGTATAGCGATGCCACTTGCTTCGCTCTTCTTACTAACTATTCCTTTAGCTATTCTGGATCTCTTAATGGATCAAGGACCTAAGAGATGGACCAGAGACTCTGCATCTAATAGAATAAAAACTAGGCCCTAATCTTCATATTGTGGGATTAAGCCCCAACTTCCCTGATAAGACTTCTATAACACAAGAATTAAAATCAAGAATCAATAAATAGGGTGGAATCAGACTAAAAAATTTCTTCTCAGCAAAAGAAACAATCTGAGAGGTAAACAGAGAGCCTACATCCTGGGAGAAAATTTTTACCCCTCACACATCAGATAGAGCACAAATATCTAGGGCATACAAAGAACTCGAAAAGCTAAGCACCAAAAAACAAATAACCCAATCAACAAATGGGCCAAGGACCTGAACAGACACTTTTCAGAAGAGGATATATAAGCAACCAACAAATATACGAAACATGCTCATCATCTCTAGGAATCAAAGAAATGCAAATCAAAACTACTCTAAATATCATCTCACTCTAGTCAGAATGGCAGGTATTATGAAGACAAACAACAATAAGTGTTGGCGAGAATGTGGGGGAAAAGGCACACTCATACTTGCTGGTGGGACTGCAAATTGGTGCAGCCAATATGGAAAGCGGTATGGAGATTCCTTGGAAATCTGGGAATAGAACCACCATTTGACCCAGCTATCCTTCTCCTCGTACTATACCCAAAGAACTTAAAAACAGCATACTACAGGGACACAGTCACATTAATGTTGATACTAGCACAATTCAGAATAGCTAAACTGTGGAGCCAACCTAGATGCCCTTCAGTAGATGAATGGATAAAAAAAATGTGGCATACATACAAAATGGAATTTTACTCAGAGAAAAATCATGGCATTTGCAGGTAAATGGATAAGCATTAGAGAAGATAATGCTAAGTGAAGTTAGCCAATCCCCCCAAAAAACAAATGCCGAATGTTTTCTCTGATATAAGGAGACTGACTCATACTGGCTGGGATAGGGAGGGGGAGCATGGGAAAAATAGATGAATTCTATATAGGGAAGAAGGGTTGGAGGAAAAGGGAGGAGGCAGGGAATTAGCAAGAGTGGTGGAATGTGATGGACATCATTATCCAAAGCACAAGTATGAAGACACAAATTGGGTGTCAACCTACATTATATACAACTAGAGTTATGAAAAACTGAGGTATATATGTGTAATAAGATTTTTAATGAAAAAAGTACATTTAGAAAAGACATGAAATGGTGTGAACATACTCTCTATAAAAAGATGAAAATTGTGCTATGTGTAATAGGAATTGTAATGCATTCTGCTATCATGTATTTGAAAAAAATAAAATCAACTAAATTTAAAAAAAGTTTCCATTTCTTAAAGTGAAACTCCCCTCTGGATACTCCTGGTGACAGGAAGAACAAGGGAGCTATGCTTGCCCCAGCCCACAGACAACCTCATGTATACCAGAACAGGCAGCATTCCCTTTCAGCTGTGTTCTCTTTTCCAAAAGGACGCTGTTTAGCAGATGGAAGAGGCCAGTGGACACTCTACAACAGGTTTCTACCATCATTGGCTTGACCACAGTCAGGGAGACTGGCAGCACCCAAAACTCCTAAGCTCACAGGCTCTCGTTAATCCTTCTCTTCAAAAAACCTTCCTACTTCTGCACAGCCCATCCCCTAATGGTGGAGCTGCAGAACACAGTGGCTCTGCCTCTGACTACTTCTCTCTTCACCTGTGGAGTCCACCTGAGGATCACCACTGGGAAAGGGAGGCCCTGCCACTGCAAGGAGAGTGCAGGGTGAGCTTGGCAGCCTCCAGCCAGGCCCTCTTCCTAGTGGTCACAAAGCCTGGCCCTCCTCCTTGTGGCCCTCAATCCTGTGGTCAGAGAGTACACAGCTCTGTTCCTGTCTGCTGGACAAGCTTTCAATCCACCTGTGCAGTTTACCTGGATTCAGTACCTCAATTTCTTTTTCCTTCCAGCCACATTTTGTGTTTTTCTCCTGAAAGATCAATTCCCCTCTTGGACTATGGCTTTGATAAACATGGTATCCCAACATGCTGTCACCACCAAAGGGCCTTGCCAAGAACCTAGTGTATCTTTCTGTGGTCTGCCTCCCTCCTAGGAATGTGAGACCCCTGAGCTGGGTGATAAAATGTGCTACATTCCCAGTGAATTTTTGTTAAATGAATGAGTGGAAGGAACAAAATTATCCCCCTTTTATCCCCACAGCTTGTCACCAAGTTTGATCCATTCTGTTTCCTCAAAACTCTCATGTCCATAAGCTCCTTTCCCTACCTTCCCAGAATGAGTTACTCCAGGTCTCATTTCTTCCTGCTGAGCTTGGAGCACAGCTCCTGCTACACCTGTCACTCAGCATCCCACCCTCCTTCTCAACACCACTACAAACGGCCTGGGACAAACCACCCATCACACTGTTCTGTCCCCCGGAGCCTCTGCACACTGCCCACGTCCACACTGGTTGGACCATGAGGCCGAGGCAGGCCATGAGGCTCTGTGTGATGAGGATCCACTCCTACTATCAGCATCTCCCACATGGTTTCCCACTCACTCTCCCTGCACCAGCCAAATGAAAATATCACCTGTGCCTCATGCCCAGGCTTTATTCAGAAGATAAACTTTAAGTTTTAGTACAGTTTTAGTTTATAGAAAAACTAAAAAGTCAGTGCAAAAGATTAATGATACCTCTCAGCTAGTTTCACCAATGTTTAGCATAGACATGGCTTTGAACAGCTGTCAAAATCAATAAATCTACACTGACATGTTGACTAATGTCCAATTGTTACTCACTCTGTAGTTCTTGTCTTGCTTCTGTCTGCAGATCCCACCCAGGATGGTATGTTATGGGGCATATTCAGGTTGTGTGGGCTCCTCTTGACAGTCATGGTATCAGTCTTCCCTGGGTTTCGAGGACCTTCACAGAAGCATTGAGAGGCACTGGTCAGGGGTTTGTAGGTCATCCTCAACTGCTCTGTTTTGAAGCCATTTCCCAGCCTATGATCTTGGGCTTTTACTCTGTAAAGAAGAGAAAAAAAAATAGTTCACAATGAAAATAATTTCTATAGCATTGAAGGAATTCCTTGTAATAACAATCTTTTCAAGCTAATGATCCTGGGAGTTATTTAAAGAGAAAGAATGAACTTCAAGAGCAGTTAGAATTTGAGCTAACAGCTATTCTCCAACTGACAGTTTAGAATCCAGGAAAAGTACAATTTCTGAAACTACAAAAAGGAAGGAAGGAAAGAAAGGAGGCTGTGAGAGGGAAGGAGGAAGAGGAGAAGAGAGGCATAAAGGAAGTGTACTGTGTCGATTGAATGTTAAGAGTTTTCAAATTGGGAAGAACAAGGACTTAGAAATAATAATCCACCTGTGCCCATGATTTTATGGAGAATTCTATGTACAAAGAGATGAGTTTGTTATGACAGAAGTGGAAATCCATCCTTAAGGGCCTTCATCCAGGGATGAACAAATAGGAACCACAGAGGAACTTGGAGCCTTTGAAAGTCTATAAAGATGAGTAGGAACAAAACACGTTAAAAATTATTCAGAAAGACTGAAGCTGCACCACTGTGACATCCCCTGGATAACAGTAAGGTAGAGCCCCCTTGTGTCTGGGGGTTTAGTCTTTTGTGGGGGGGGGGGTTGGAGCTGCTGTGCAGGAGCTTACCTAGGTGGTTTTAGGAGGGCCCCAGAGGCACAGATCAAACCTGTTGTCTGACTCAATGTCATTGTGTTAACTTTGGTTCCTGCTAGACAAGTTTCCCTAAAGAAGCAGATACCAGGCTACCTTGCAACTGAACCTGCCCTTGAGTGGACCAGGGAATATGTCACTGACCCACTCTCCCCCTCTTAGAACTACAGAATTCATATTCCTCAGGTCAACCATCCATCCATCAGGTGACTTAAATGCCAAGCACAGTGGAAGTGTTTATTTTTTCTGAGGCCTGAATTTTAATCAAAGGCTGACCCATGGATGTTGGATTTGAAGATACCTGGTGAGAGGAAGGGAGTGTGATGGTCAATCCTGTATGTTCACATGGCCAGACTATGGTGTCCACGTGGTCACTCAGCCCGGATGTTGCTGCAAAGGTATTTTAAAGATGTGACTGACACTGAATTCTGCAGATGGAGAGTCAAGCAGGTTGCCTTCCATAATGTGCGTGGGCCTCACCAAATGAAAGGCCTTAGGAAATAAGACCGGGCTTCCCTCTGGAAAAGAAACCTTTGCCTGCAGACTGATTTCCGATTAAGCTGCAACCTCAGCACTTCCCTGGGCCTCCAGCCTGCAATCTGCCCTGCACATTACATTAAACTTGGTACTCTCCAAAGTTGGTGAGCCACTTCCTTAAAATAAGGCCCTCTCTCTCCCTCTACCTTTCAATACTGCAACTTCACAGTTCAGAAGATCCATGCTTCCTGACATGTGACCATCTTGATCCTACAGGTAGGTTGGAACATGCTAGTGACAGGGAGTTCAATATGCTGCAGTGGCAATGAAGCCATCAGAGGTCTCCTCTCAGGCCTGGCTGGAAGTCACCCTGCCTTGGACTTTGGTTCTGGCAGGCCCACACTGTGCACACACGCTGGCCACATTGCACTTGATTCTACCTGGCCAAGTTGGGAAGTGTGCAGGAACAGAGTTTGGCTATTCTATCATCTTCAAACCATGGGATGCTATTTTTTGAACTATCAATGTAAGTGATGCTTGTAATTCATCCTCTCCAGAAATGCATTCTGTGATCCAGGAACATAACCAATAAGGAAATTATACTCAGAGAAAAGGTAGATGTGAAAATCAAAGAACTTCCCTGATGACGCCAGATATCTGTCAAGGTGGGATATGTGTTGAGGAACATCCACAGAATTGAATTCTGGCCAGTGCTCAAATTTCTGTTCATATGACTGAGTCTCCTGGCCACACAGGACAGGGAGGTCAGCAGGATGATGTGGAGATCTCCAACTGGGCTCAGCAATGTGTTCATGAGATCACGTGTCTCCTGCAGCTTGGCAGATGCATGTCTGTCTTATCCTCCCAGCACCCAGTGCTACAGCTCCTAGGAGATGGGAGATGCCATGTGGTCTCTGTAGCCACTGTTATACTTCAATCCAGACCCTTGCAAATTGCAAGAAGTATAAAAGAAAAGAAAGGAAAAGAGAAAGTATAGGAGGAATGTGGGGAATGGTTGGTGCAGAGCAACCTGGAGATGGATTTCTGTTTCCCATGCTTCCCCAGGGTACCCTGAAAAACTTCCAGATGGAAGGGAGGTCTCTGTGTGCCCCTGTCCTTCAGTACCTTTCTAATAACAGCAATAGTAACAGTGAACATTTTCCAGAAATTACCACCTTAGGTGTAGCCAATCTTCATTATTCATATTCTGTTTTTGCAAGTTTACTGCTTGTAAAATTTACTTGTAACCCCCAAATCAGTGCCCATGTGCCCAGAGCCACCTGATAGCTATGCTCCCTGCCGAGACTGAATGAGGCCTGTGCCTTCCTTTTTGTAAAAAATACACTATAAATAAGTGTCTTTTTCTCCACCTGCCCAGGACTCTGTTTAAAACACCCTCCAGGGGCTGTATATGTGGCTCAAGTGGTAGCGCGCTCGCCTGGCATGTGTGCGGCCCGGGTTCGATCCTCAGCACCACATACAAACAAAGATGTTGTGTCCGCAGATAACTAAAAAATAAATATTGAAAATTCTCTCTCTCTCTTTAAAAAATAAATTTAAAAAAAAACACCCTCCATACATCATGCTGAAGTGCTCTTGTGCTCTTGAGAAAGGAAGACTGAGATTGCCTCACAGAGAACACACACATCAAATAAACTCCCTTCCAACACAAGCTGTGGTGCTGCTGGCCCTGTTTCATGCTAACCAATTAGCAGCGTGTATCAATTAAGATGTCTCAAACAGAAGCACACATGCCACAAGATGACGTATTGGTGGGTGGCTACAAATAAGTGCAACCAGAGGCTGGAAGGCACCTAGCCCTGCTGCTACTAGGATCAGCACCCCAACATTCCCCAGCTCATGTTTCCAGGTGACTTTACAGAACAGTAAAGTAGCAGTATGGATAACGATAAGTATTACACAATTGACTACTGACTTTTGGGTATCCTGATCATGGCTGGGTGCTGGATCCCATGGGCAGTAGCTCAGTGCTAACGGGGATGTGATGGAGCAGAGCCATCCTTAGTAAGGGCCAAGTGCTTCCCACATTGTTCTGTATAACCCTCCCCGGTAATCCTGAAAAGTACATCCTGTTTTTGCTCAGGACTTGAGTGGGGTTCATGAGCTTAAGTGACTTGCCCAAGGTAATCACAAAACCAGTGACTGCTGGGTTCAGAACTTCAGCCCTGGCAGTCAGACCATGGAGTCCTGGGTGCACCCTGAGCGGTACTGCCTGCTCAACTTCCCTTCCTGCCTGGGCAGAGTTGTGAGTGTCAGGGGACTAAGACAATGGGTAAGCAGAGACCCTAGACTGATGTTCTCATGCAAATGACATGTGAACCCTTGGGACATACTCAACCCACAGCACCTGGTATGCTATTTGTGTTTTGTGCTTTGAGGTAGATTTTTGGTTTGTGGTTACCACAGCTTATATAAAAATTAGAAAATTTTATGCAGATAACAACTTAATCTCAATCATATACAACTCTGTGCTTTGACTAGCTACTTAAAACACACATTTTATGCTTTTGATGCCAACATGTCCATCACTTTCTACTATGTATATTGACAATCTGTTTAATCTATAGCTGTCTTAATTTTTTTTTTCTCTCTCAACATACTGGAGAGAAATATTGACTCAGTATTACTTATAGTATTGCTGTCTGTGCTTTTATGTGTTTTATGTTGCTAATTAGTAATTTTGTTTGTCTGCTTCAACTTCATTCCCTTCAGCAGTTCCAGGGATAGACCTCATGGTGGGGAACGTGGCTTTTCTTTGGGAGAGACATCACCTACTTCCTCCTCATTTCTGAAGGACAGTTTTGCTGGACAAAACACTCTTCGTTGGTGAGTTTTTCCTTTGTTCCCTTTAACACATTGAATTTATCCTCCTGCTCTCACCTAGCATACAGGGATTCTGTAGAACATGTCCTTGAGTGCCACCTTGGGGCTCCTTTGTCTGGGATAAAGGGATATTTTTAAAGCACCACAGTTTCTGTGCACTACAGGAAAGCATAGTCTCAAAGAGTGACAGGGTTCTTCCTGTACCTCAACCCTGCCAGGTGAGGACTGTGCTGGGAGCTTCAGGAGTCTTGTGTGGAGCAGGGCAGACATTATGGCTCAGCAGAGCTGAGTGAGGTTGTTGGGCTACTCCTTATACCTCTAGCATGGAGGCAGGAAATGTGCTCTCTCTCGCTGGAGCTCTCTCCCTCTGCTTTTTTTTTTTTTTTTTTTTTAATTGTTGTTCTTGCTCTGATCAACGAGACAGAAAATGATCTTTGTCTGGGATAAGCAAAATTTTAAAAAATGCAGTTGGAAGGAACCCTAAGTGATGACATTCCTCTAGCCAGTGTGAGTCAGCCACAAATTTAATGGAATTAGGAGCACTGCACTTGAATCAGCTTAAATTTGAAATAAATTTGTAGCAGGTATCCAAGAAAATTAAATCCCACAAGAATCTTCACACAGAATTGCCAGTGGCACCCATCATGGACCTCTTCAATGCTTCCTAAGACAACTGAAAGCCCAATAAAGGAGAAAAGGAATCTGCCTCTGCTTCCTGCTCCAAGGCCTCTTTTTATTTAAGAATATGCATCAAACAGTCTGGTCTGCTTTTGTCAGTAAATAGGAATTTTAGGAAACACATAAAAAGAAATCCACTGTGATTCTGGTTAACTTTTAAGCACAGCACAAAAGCATGGTGACATTAAAAAAAATGAAGAAAAATACCTTTTTAGAATATTTGAATATTTAATTTATTTATGCCATGTGAGTTATATAACATCCAAAACAAAAACAGAACTCAAAACATGGTTTTATCCTTTACCTGCATGTGCTCCACTTCTTAATAAAAGGGATGAAAAATCTGGGGATCAGTCTGCAAACTGAAGGAAGATTTTTGATTCTGTCTTGCCATCCATGTCAAACAGAAAAACTTCCTTAAGAAAAACAAAAAGGTGCAGGACTGTATCCTCATGCCATTAACAGCTTCCAGACTGGAAGCTGCATTCAAGGAGCACAGCTGGCCCTGAGCACAGGCTGACTCCCTGCAGGCCAGTGGTGAGGGCTCCCAACAGCTTGCACAAGGGAGAGACTGCTATTCCCAAGCCTGCAGCACCAGGAGGGCTTAATGAGGACAGACAGGCAAGAAGATGCTTGTACACCAAAACCAAAGAGGACATCATCCATGCTCACTTCCCCAAGAGGAGAAACAGAAGAGTCACTCAAGAGACTGAAAGGTGCACATCACTGGGTAGGTTATGCCGTCCATCTACATCCTGCCGTCTTCCTTGCTGGACTCTTCTTATACACTGACTGGGGAAAGATTCTTTAGCTTTAGTACCTAGAAACAGTTGGCTCCCAACTGTAAGACTCTCACCACCCTCTCAGTAACAACCCAAGAACTTCTGCTACCCTAGTCTTCTCATGTTTAAAATGAGAGTAACATCCCCAAACCCCACCAGTGTTATGAGGTCCAGAGCAAATATCTAGGAAAAATACTTGTAGTCTTAAAAAAGCACAATACAAATGTAAACGTCCATCAGCATGGCTGGTAACAACGATGATGCAGCCATGCACTCAATATTAGATTTTCAATATCTGATACTTATTTAAGGACCAGATGAACAGCAAGTGCCTTTGCCTCATTCACATTTTCCAGAACATATGCGCTAAGTGTTGCTTGTTTATCAAGGGCTGTTTAAAGGGACAGATACCACGTTGAATTACTGGCCTTCCCAGTTAAGGAGAAATATTCAAATGTTTAATTAAGGTTTTGATAGATCACAAAGCATGATCACATCACCAAATGTGCATGTACTCTGAGGTTTGCTGGTAGTTTCCCTGCTGCTCCTCTTGGCCGATTACAGGTACCATGCCTCAGAAGAAACAGCTTTCACCAGAGTTTGCTGTACAGCCACACTGTGCATGGGCCAGCTCTCTCTGATCTTGGCTCCTTTCCATCTGCAGGTTTCTACAAGAATGCTATTCTCTTTATTCTCCTGCTGAAGTCCCATCCCTTCTCTTTGTCTGATCATAAATTAAATTATAAACCCCCAGGGGAATGTCATTGTCACTGTCAAGCAGTAGCACCCATCTTCCCTTGATGTGAAAACAGCAATGACAACCAGAGCAAGGAGATCTCACCATGAATAAAAACATTAGCTGCCCAAGAGCTCCATGCCCCTCCTGGCCTGTTCCCTGCAGCTCTGATAAAGGCCCTACTGCATATCTCACCCACAAGCTTGATAATGTGCTAATTTAAATTTCCACTATAGAAACCATAAACAGCTAGATTTTAAGATTTCCATTTGTAGTCATTTCAGACCCTTCTTAGCTTTTGTTCCATTACCATTTTTGGTCACAGAGCAGCACTCAACACTTGCTTTTGTAGTTTAATCCAGAAATCAACAGAACTCCCTGTACACATTGATGACTTATCAAACCCTCTCTTGTGTTATGATGGGTGTCAGTGCGTCTTTCTTAATAAGCCCTGTGGTACCTCTTGCAGGGTCATGCCATCAGGATATCTGGTAAAGACATTTCTGACAGCTCTGCTAACCAGAAATCTGTCCCCAGCTCATATTGGGAACAAAAGCAAGTTGCTTTCTTAGAAGTGTCAACACTGCACCTAAATCTGAAGCAAATTCAAAGTGAAGTCAACAAGGTAAATTTCACTTGAAATTCTGCTTTGGGCTACAAGTATACCCACTCAGTGAAGCAGGTGCTGATGCTGTCTTTCACCAGCAACATAAGAAACAGCCCATGTTTCCAAGTGGTAGTTTGCAGGAATCATGTGTGGGGGATGTGCTCTCCACAATGGCCATCCTCACTTGGCAAATATTTAAAGTTATAGTTACACAGAGACCCGTGATTTTGTGAAGAGGAGATACATTCTGCGGTTTTATACACAAAGGACTTCCCTGGAGAAACTGCTGCATTGTGAGTGTCTAGGGGTCCTTCTCATTAGGAAAGGACCCCACTCTAGAAGGACCCAGATCCTGAAACTGCTGTTAACTTCCTCACTTGTTTTAACAAATCTTCAAGTTTAGAAAGCAAATCCCTGGACATAAGCACTCTACAAGACAGCCAGACGCAAACTCGGGCAGAAACAGGTGTAGGGGCAGTGAGGAGGCTGGGCCTTCTCCACATGGAGTTAGTGCTTGCCTGAGCACTGGGGTCACAGCTCTGGGAGGAAAGAGAGCCAGGAGACATGGCCACCTGGGTAGGGCAGGAAGGGAGGATGGAGGCATTGTGGATGGGAAGGGCAATCAGCAAGAATACTATGTGGGGGAGCTGAGCATGTGCTGGGCCCCGATGGCAAGGACACAAGGGAGCAGGACCCCATAAGGGAGAGGGAGACACTGACTGACTGGATGCACCCACGTCCAAGGAAGTGAGTTTTGACCTCCAGGAAAGAAGGAACCCTGGAGGAGCTGGGCAGCAACACAGCAAGACCATAGCTGGGCTTTGGGAAGTGGCTCCTGTGATCTGCTGAATCAAAGAGGAGCCAGCAAGGAGCCAGACACAGAGCACAAGTTCTGAAATCTTTCAAAAAGGCCAAAAAAGGAGCAAGATTCTCAGACCATCATTCAGGGTGCTAAAACATCTGGCACTCTCAGACAGTGGGCAGCAGTACTCAAGCTAGAAAACCAGCAATGACCCCAACATTGTGTCTCAGGAACACAGCTGGGATGGGGTGCCCTGACTGCAACAGTCCACTCTGTCATCTCCAAACTCAAAGAGCATGAGCTGTAGGTCAGATGCACATATCCCCTCCCCACTACACACAAAGGACCAAGGGCTGAGAAGATTGATTGCTACCATTTTCTAAGAGCACTCGCTGAAGGGCCTTGCAGAGATGTCTTGTCGCTTTCACAGTCCTAACAAGAGATGCCACCAACTTTGCCATGGAGGTGAAGAAACCCAGCACACAGTATGCTGCTTTGGCTCCTTGCTAAATGTTTGCTAAATTACTCACCATTCCTAAGAATCAGGATGACCATTTAAGTACAAAACAACAACAAAAACTATTTTTCGCTATCAGCAGACATCATCTGCTCCTTACATCCTCCCACAAGCCACCCATGACCATTTAAATTTAAATTAATTAAAATTACATAAAATTTATAATTCAGTTTCTCCATAAATCAGCCACATTTACACAATCTGCAGTCACATTCCCCAGCTGGACAGTGCAGGTCAAGGACCCCTCCATCACTGCACAGTTCTCTGTAACCAAACGTGAGCTTCTGGGGGAAATCCACTGCTAAGTGGAAAATCACTTCCCTAGTCAGGTGCATCCTGTCCTTGGAGAGGCTGCCATATGGCCTGGCCACACCTCCAGTATTCATCTGACTGTGTACTGCATGGGTGCAAGGTCATCAAGTGCTGGAATGCAGAGGAAACTCAAATAGTGTTTCTGCTCCATAGGAGTTTACAGTCTAAGAGAAAGAAGAACAATATTAATGTAATTACACTATGTTGTGTTGTAATACTTATCAGTAAGCATGAACCAAATGGGGCAGAGGAAGCTACCCAAGTCAGAGAAGAATGACAGCAGTGTGGACTGGGGACTGTGCCACAGGGGCAGACTACACATCACATGTACAGCACAGCACAGCACAGCACAGCACAGCACAGCACAGAGGGGTTGCAAAATCAGACACTGAGGGAAAAAGTAAACCGTGGAATAGTATTTACAGTATGAGCCATCAAAATGTAAATAATATGTTTTATTTGTGTGCTAATAATGGATGCATATGTATACTCAGAAGGCTTTGGTTTTTAAATTAAAATACACATAAAGCAAATGAGAACCCATTAGTGTGTCCATTACCATTTGGAATATTGTATTTCTCAAAACAAAAGAAAGAAGTAAAGGAACTCAGAGAAAAGGAGGAAAGAAGGATCAGTTTTATGGTGCAAAATGGAATGAGGCAAACTCAGGTAAAGAAGGACGAAGTGGATATGGAGGGCGAGAAGATCTAGAAAGAAGGTGGAACTGTAGACAACATTTGCCCAACATAAAAATGGCATCAGAAAAGTTGCCCTGTGTCATTAACCATCAAAGATATGCAAATCACCCCACAAGAGAGAACTTCCTGCCCATTAGGATGGCTTCTATCAGAGGGCAGACAGAAGGCAACCATGCCTCTGTAGCTGGTGGGGATCAGGGCAAATGGCATAAGAGTATCAAAAAAATCAAACAGAACTACCAGATGACCTGGCAAGCCCCCGTCCAGGCTCCTGTCCACAGAAAGGGAAACCAGGACCTTACAGGACACCACACCCCATGTCAGTGCAACAGTATTTACAGGACACTGGGCATATGGCCCCCTGCTCACACAGGTGTCCCCATCCTCTCTGCATACTTCCACAAGCTCCAAGTGGCCCACCCTGGCCACACAGATGATTCCTTTCATGCCTCCTCTGAGGCATGTCCTTCAGCCTTGGGAAAGGGTGGCCTTCTGGGTTTGTCCACTCTTGGCTCTCCTCCTTCAGCACCCCCATACCTGTGGGCTTCTCTCACGAGCATGGTGTTTCATCAGAGCCCACACATTCTATAGTCAATCCCTGTCCCACACACCTGGCTCTCCTGCCACCCTCTGCCCACCAGACTACTCTCCCCTCTCGCCTACACATACTGGACAGAAATCCTTACTCCTCAAACTGCTAGGCCTCTGTGCTTAGTTCTGCCCCATGGTAAAATGCATCCATGAGTATTTTATCAGAGAGATATCTTCGGTATGTCCTTCATGGTGAGCTCTAGAAAACACTTACCCCACCTTGCCCATAACAGTCATTGTGTTACTCAGATGTCATCACCATGACCAAAATACCTGACAGGATCCACTTAGAGGAGGAAAAGTTTATTTTGAGCTCTGGTTTCTGAGTTTCTGTCCATGTTTGGCCCACTCCACTGCTCCAGGTCTGAGGTGAGGCAGAACACCATGGCAGAAGTGTGTCATGGAGGAAAGTTGCTGGGCTCCTGGCAGGAAGGAAACAGAGAGAGAGGGGAGTGGGCTGAGGAATGTAGCTCAGTTGGTAAAGTGCTGCCTCCTTTGAACGACGCCCTAGGTTAAATCCCTAGCACCACCAAAAAAAAAAAAAAAAAGAGGCCAGGGACAGATATCATCCAAGGCCACATGCATAGTGACATATTTCTTCCAGCAACACCCACCTAAGTTACCACCCAGTAGTTCTTTTAAATTATTAATTCACCAGACAGACTACCCAACCATAAGTTACAACCCTCCTCATTTAAACATCTCCCCTGTGAACCGCCTTCATGGCCTCATGAGGAAGGCTGTGTGGCTGGAACTGCCTGTCATGCCCACTCTGTTTCCTTAGTCCTCCCAAGGGCCCTTGGATATGCAGCATTCTATTTGTACACACATGAGATCAGAGGCTTATGCAGATTAACTTAATGAGATTTGCACATTAGGCCAAAGTGCCAGGATTCAAACCCTGACAAGCCGCCTCCATGGCCTACATTCTTGATGCTGGATTACCATGTGACTTCCAATGTCCACATTCCTTGGAGTGGAGGGGTAATTTTTAGACCTAGAGGAACCTTAGAAATTACCATTCAAGTCTTCCACTTTTGGAGATGAAGAAAGGAAGCTACAGAAACCACCTGTTCCAAGGTCACCTAGAGTCCCTGTGGGAGCCTGGGCCCAATGTGGCTGCTTAAGATCCATTAAAGGCTCTCACTCCACCAGCCCCTTGGCACACCTACCTGCCTCCCATGTGGAATGAGCACAGGAGGGCACAGAGGCATCACAGTCCCTTGTGCTGCGTGGACCCCTCAGTGAAGTTGAGCATGCTGGACTGGATCCCAGCTTCACCAGGCCCTGCTCTTGTGTTGCAGAGGCCAGCCTTTTCATGGTCAGTCCATTGATGCGTTCTTCATTCCACCATCTTTGTGGAGCTGCTGGGGGTCCTGTCACCAGCTGCACACAGCCAGGTCAACTGCGAATGCAGACACATCCATGCATGCTTTCGTGGCTGCTCTCTGGGCTATGCTATCTCTTCCTCGGTCTTCTCATCTGTAAAATGAGGACAGTAGACATGTGCACTTCAGAATGCTCTCATAAAGTGTCACAGATCACACAATGTGTGCCTGCCTGCTCCCCAGCAGAGGCTCATGAAGTTTATGTATTAATCCATTGCCATTCTTCTCCACTGTCCTGTACACATGGGCTGTGAAGAGGTGAGAGGAGGCCTTCACTGGAAGTGACAAAAGCTTTCATGTGCCAGTGACTTGGCTGGTGGCTCCACACATATGGCATCACGGTGACAGTGAAATGCCCCTCCTTCAGGGACACACAGAGCTCTGTCCCTTCATGGTTCTCACTCTGGTAACCAGGCAACTGGCAGTAATCTCACTCAAGGAGAATGCTTCTCTGGCTCCACCTGCCATTGCAACAGGGTAAAGGGCATAGCTCACCCTTATAGAGGGGCCAGGAACAGATATCATACAGGGCCACCATTCCAGAAGATTGCATTTTCTTTTCTTACATTTGAAGTTACTTGCAAGCTTTGATGATCAAAGAACTCCCCAAGTAAATTGAAAATAGAGAATTAGGCCAGGTGCAGGCATTTCAAGTGCGTTTGAATGACAGTGTATCCCAGAAGGTTCTGCAGCAGGAGAGCAAACATGGATGTTTCTCAGGTGTTGCTCAGGGGCCCTGGAGAGTGCCCTGTCAGGCCCCCTTTCAGTCTACTCACCCCAGCCCCACTCCAGAGCCCAGGCTAAAATGCCCATGGAACCCAGGGCCTGACACAGACCCTGGAGACAAACTCTTGTAAAACTACTTACACATCTGGATTGCTAAAAAATGGGCTCCTGTCCCAAATACAATCTTAGTTCCTCATTGCACTTATTCAGTGTGATGGAACAGATGACCTCAAAGGAGACAAGTGGAGGATAGGTCCCTCCTGCCCCACCCACCAGCCCAGTGGTCCCATACCCTTGTCCACAGAGGACCAGGGCCCGCTGGGGCTGGAGGTCACTCACTGTGCCTCAGGTCCTGTGTATGCTTCCACAGTAATCACATTTCTCCTCAGTACAATGTAAGCTTTGGCAAAGAGACAACATTCAAAGGAAAAGAGAGTGATTTCTCTTTGAGTGACAAAATTAACTGACTTACCTCTTAATTTTATTCAACCTAATTCTAAAAGAGAAGTCATGGCATTTCATAAAAATATATAATTCAGTAACATAAAATTATAAAGTCAAAATTCAGAAAAATGGAAAATAATAAAATTAACGATAATTAAGAGTAGCTGGAGACCCTCTAACCATCAAATATTAGTCAATGGGGTTCCTAGTAGCCAGAGCAAAGAAGAAAATAGACTTGAAAGCTTCACAGAGCCTCTAGGTAGGAATCAAATCAGTGCAGCTTCTCCTTAAAGCCAGACTGAGAAGTCACCCCAGGAGGCCATAGCCAGCAAGAGGTCCAGAGTTTTCTGACCTGAGGGAACCAGCCAAGAGCACAAGAGGTGCTGAGCATGCAGTGAGTCAGAGGGATGTGGGTTCCAGCTCTTTTGCTCACCAAGGCAGCGACTTTTTGGAGAGCCATTGGGGGTTCTGAGGCATAGTTACGAGGGAGCACATGGAGAGGGGGGCTGGCTCCATGCCCTTGCCACCTTTCTAGGACCCGCCACCAGCATCATTTGACAGCCTGGCTTCTGCTAAGTGGGACTTGGAGAATCCCAGGTACTCCTCTAGGAAACCACCTGCACTAGAGATGTGGTCCTGCACCACACTGCGAAGGCTGGCAGGCCACATTGTGGCCCTTGACCCTGGCGACAGCCCTGTTTCAGAATTACTCAGGCACTAGATATGGAGCAGTAAACATTTTCTTGGCATTTAGAGACATGACACTACATAAATATGCAAGTTTGTTTTTTCAGCTTCACTGAAACATAATTGATATAATGGTGTATATTCAAGGGGTACAACATGATACTGAGAAGTGTGTACACACCGTGAGGTGACTTCCAGTCAAGCAATGAGCATATCCATCACCTGGCATGGTTACCTTCAGATGTGTGGGGAGAATCACTAGTGAAACTGGAGTTTTGAGATGAAACACAATTCACTTCTTCCACTGACAGGTAGAGTCTGCACAAGCTGCAGTTCTCCAGCCTAGAAATATCATAGCCCTTAAAGGTGGGCCATGCCCTCCAACATTGCACATACCCCAGAAGATCACCCTGAATTTCTTCTTCCTAGGTGCTGCTCTCCAAACTTCAAAGAATGAATTCCTTAGATCAGGATGAACATTAATCTCTAGGATATATATAGAACTCAAAAAATCTTAACACCAAAATGAACAAATAACCCAATCAATAAATGGGCTAAGGAACTGAATAGATACTTGACAGAAATATATATATATATATTCATATATATATATGAATAAATATATGAAAAAGTGTTCAACATCTCTAGAATTTAGAGAAATGCAAATAAAGACTAATATTTCATCTCACTCCTGTCAGAATGGCAATCATCAAGAATACAGGCAATAATAAATGTTAGCGAGGATACAGTGAAAAATGTACACTCATACACTGCTGGTGGGACTGAAAATTGGTGCAACCACTATGGAAAGCATCATGGAAATTTCTCAGAAAATTAGGAATGGAACCACCATTTGACCAAACTATCCCACTCCAAGGTTTATACCGAAAAGACTTAAAATCAACATACTGTAGTGATGCAGTCACATCAGTGTTTGTAGCACCTCAATTCACAATAGTTAGACTATGGATCCAAACTAGGTGTCTCCCAATAGATGAATGGATAAGAAAATGTGGAATATATACTCAGTTTTGAAGAAGAGTAAAATTATGGAATTTGCCAGTAAATGGTTGGAGTTGGAGAATATCATGATAAGCAAAATAAGCCAATCCCCAAAAAAACAAACACCTATTTCTTTTTACTAATATGCAGATTCTAATTCACAATAAGGCAGGGGGCAGTAAGGAAGAATAGAGTTACCTTAGATTAGGTAGAGAAGAGTGATGGGAGAGGAGGGGAGAGGATGTGGGGATAGAAAAGATAGTAGAATGAAACAGACATTTTTACTGTAGGTATATACATGACTGCATGACCAATATGATTCTGCAACATGTACACTGAGAAAAATAAGAAATATAATATAATATAATATAATATCCCATCCACATATGATATACCAAACTGCATAGTTGCATTCTACTTTCATTTATAACTGAAACAATCAAACAAACAAAAAAGAACTAGAGCAGAGCCTGCAGCCTCTAATTTCATTTTCCATTCCTGTCATAACCCTCTAAAGATAACCCTATTAGCTATATAGGAATGCATTTTTGTGTCCATTTTATATTTTATGTATATGTAATGATATAGTGAAAGAAGTAACTTTTTAACTTCAGCATTGTTTGTAAGAATCAATGTCCCACTGCCTGAAGCCCAAATCTCTTTATCGCCTTTTGATAGCCTCCTATTGTGTTTTTTTTCTATGAATAAGGGGTGCCTTGAAGAATTTTACCACCTGTGGGCATTTGGGTTGCTTCCTCTTTGGAGGATGAAGAAGTATTCTCCTATGATTGCTGTTGTAGATATGTTTGGGTAAATTGCATGTAAGTATTTTTGTTATTTATATCCTAAGAGTAAATTTCTGGATCATCAGTTACACATATTTGAAATTTAGTATATATTACCAAATGCTTTCCAAAACAACTGTATGAATTCAATCCACTAGTAACATGGGGACACTCTAATCTATCCATATCCTTAACTACATTTATTGCAGTCTGTCTTTTGTTATCTTAGTGATTTATATGGGTGAGCAATAGTGACATATTGTGTTTTAATTTGTATGCCATCAATGAGTAAGATACTTCTGCATATAAATACATTTAAAAAAATTCTAGATGGCCAGAAAATACAGTCTTTATTTCTAAAAAAATGTTTAAAGTGGAACATAATGTCCATTGCTTCTAAATGTTTCTTCAACAGAGAAGTGATGATTAATACTGTTAATCATATTTTTCTGATATTATAATTTTACAATTAAAATAAGCAAATTAAATTTAACATAATTGGGCTTAATCTCCATAAATATGATTTCTTAAATGAATAAATTAGAAATTACAACAGACATCCAACTACTTTCTCCCTTTTTTTTTCAGTTGTTAAAGAAACAACAGGATCCTGCCTCAAATCTCTCCACAGCAAGCTGAATTAACCTCCATTAACATGGCACTGAGATTATTTTCTACTACTTTAAACATTACTACAGATTCTGAATATATATCTAAACTTGTTCCTTATATTTCTGTAGTTGTGTTATCTCCTTGTCTGGATTCCAATTTACTATCTCTTTTTTACCACTTCAGACTTACAGCATCACAAGTCCCCCATCTTCCTTGCACATATGCATGGCCACACCAAGATTCCTGGATCTCTGAGAGAATAATACCCACACAGACACAGCTGTAAGGTTCCTAATATTTTATTGTCAGATGCTGTAAAACTCAAGGATTTTCTCATTAAAAAAACTCATGAATTTTCTGCTCATGAATGAAGATTTTTCCATTTCTTCCCCCAAAGCTCAGACCACTGTCAATAACTATTCTCATTGTACACCATTCTGGGTCCCTATGTGGGAATCTGTAAACCCACAAGGAGTAACATTCTAATGCACTTAGGCAAATGGGTATTAACCCATTTTCCTCCTTTTAATTCTTTTTCCTTTCTTCATATTTCCACTGATATCTTTCTGGGTTTATTTGGGCTACTGCAGATTGATGTAAATATTTACCTCCTTACAATTCCCATTTATTACTCTGCTTTGCAACTATGGACAAGCCTGCTTATTGCTTATTTAAAAACAGATAACACCCCTGTATATATACCCTGTGATTTTGCACAATTTGCTGCTCATTGGAATATAATTTTAACCCATAGAATTACTCATACTCCTACCAAACAATCCTGGCTTGAACGAGCACATCTTAACCTAATGACCTGATTTTAATTATATATATAATTATATATATAATTAAATATATATATATATATATATATATATATATATATATATATATATATATATATATATACCTTTGTAGAGGAAGATGTGGATCAGACTATGCTTGGCCTGGTGAAGGGATCCTCATGCTACAGGCCTTTTCCCATGGAGGTGACAGGGGCTCAGTATTATAAGGCACTCTCTGAAGATCAGTTTACTCAACATAGCCTGATTTTCTCCTTTAATTGATAAACTGAGATCCCAGAGGATTCTCTTGGCCTCTTGAGCCTCTTTATCCTCCCATTGGTACCAAAGATGAGAATATGAGTGGATTCTTCTTTTCCAAAAGAGGACCTCTCATTTCAGTTGAATTCCCAATACTGAGGGACCATTTGGGGAATGCTCTCTGGCAAAGGCTGTATTTTCATCATCAAGAGCATAAGTATCTTTTTTTCTAAAAGTTTAAATTTAACCACATTTTCAGTTAATTTTTGTCAGTTGTGAACACTTTGTCTCCTTAAACTTGAGGTATCTTTTACACTCTGAGCTGCAAGCTCATTATCATGTGCTTTTTTCTCATAGTACATAATCTGCCCCTGATAAGAATGAATGGTTCTCTCCAATTCTTTTGCAAGGTCTTTGACTTGCTTTCTATAGTTCTCCAGCTGTTCAGTTACATGGATGATGTTTTCATCCACTTTGGAAAGTTTTTCCTCTCACTCTACCTGGTAATTTTCCTCTACTACTAATTTTCTTTGGAGTTTCATTACATTTTTTGATTTAGTTCAACCTTGACATTAAATTTCTGCTGAAGATTGACAACATCTCCACATAAACAGGAGAACAGCAAAAAATCCAACAGCTGCATATATCACCAACTCCCAAGGATACCCATAAGGATGATGGCCTGGTTTCATATCCACAGATAATGATGCCAAAGCATTGTGTAATTCTTCCTGGACCAACCCCAAATACAGCTGAGGGGCAAACCTTAGCCCCTCCATCACAGTAAGGCTGCTTGCAGTTTGAAGGAGACATCAAAAAACTCAAGGAGAGACGCTATGGGCATCCAGGGAGTCCGCAAGATGATTCCTATGAGTCCCAGCAGATTCCATGGATCAATCAGCTACTGAAGACACAGCCTGCCCATCCACGCCCAAAGGCTGTGGACACTCAGGTCTTTGGTCAGGAATCAAACCTGCACCAGGCAACAGAGTATACCATTGTGTAAAAGTTCCAGGGGTTCAGGGCGGTGGAGCTGTGGGCATAGACATGGGAAGCCATAGCCATAGGCTCTCAGGGGCCTAGCACATTCAAGTGCCTGTCAGGGAAGTCTTGGCCCCTTCACTATGCTGTGCATCCTAAAGCAGTGCAGGTTCAAGTCTGTCCCAATTGAGCCAGAGAGGACTCCTCTCCATCCCAACCACCCCTTGGTTTAGTTTCATCCAGGCCAAGGTGGAGCTTATTATGTGCTATTCCATTCAGTCATAATGTCAACCAGTTTAATGCAACTAAAATTCTAAAACTTTGTAAAATAATTTAAAGAGCTAGTACATCATATATTTTTATTTGTACCACTTGCCCTTTTATTGTAATGACTCATTCCTTTTCCTCCCCTCCTGTCCACTCCCTTTTTCCTTCCTTCCTTCCTTCCTTCTTTCTCCCTTCTCTCCCTTTCCTTTTCTTCCAGTGTTGGGAGTTAAACCCCAAGGCCTTCTTCATGCTAGGCAAGCTCTCTACCACAGAGCTACATCTGCATCGTGTTGACACTTACTATAGAAGTAATCTGATTTATTTCTATATAAAAACTCTCAAGTGAGACTCTTACAAAAGTAATTTTTTAGAAAAGTTGCTAACATGGGCACAAATCAGTTGTAAAAAGTTGCTTCTTAGAAGTACTGCATATGTAATATTTCTTAAAAAAAAAAAAACAAAAAACTTGGGGTTGGGGATGTGGCTCAAGAGGTAGCACGCTTGCCTGGCATGAGCAGGGCACTGGGTTCAATCCTCAGCACCACATACAAATAAAATAAAGATGTTGTTTCAATGGAATACTAAAAAGTAAATGTTAAAAAAATTCTCTCTCTCTCTCTCTTAAAAAAAAAAGAAACTTGGAATTTAAGTTGGCTTTCATGTCAATTTTTGTAGACTACCACTTATTTAAGTCTTCAAAATCTTTTTCAGATGTTCTTTTGACCACTTATAGGATGTAAAACTTCTAAGTAACTGGGTAATTATAAATATATAGCAAAAAGAAGGATAAGATATGACTCTTTGAAATGGCTTTAGTTCCTGTAGATGAATTATATTATTGTTAAGATAGAGTTCATTGCTTGATGTAAATAAAAGACATCTAATATATTTTTGTTCCTAGTTATGCTTGAGTTTTTGATCAGCCAAATCTAGTGTTTGAAGGAAAGCATTCACTAGTAGTCTTTGGTTTCCTAAATGTCTCTAAAGTTCAAAGGCATTAGGCCACCATGTATGATTAGACCAATTCTATTTCTAGGGCCAGAGTTTTATCAATGTAAACTAAAACTCTTGTCCAGTTCCAAAGGGTATGAAAGTTTAGAAACATTTTAACAAATGTAATTATGTGAGGTTACAAATATGTTAATTAGTTTGTGGTGAATATTTCACAATATACATACCTGTATCAGAATCAAATTTATCAATTGGGCATGGTGTCACACACCTGTAATCCTAGGAGCCATTTAAGAGGCTAAGGCAGGAACATCACAAGTTCAAGGCCAGCCTCAGCAATTTAGGGAGACCCTGTCTCAAAAAAAAAAAAAAAAAAAAAAAAAAAAAAGACCACAGGCTCTTCCAGATCCATTAAGCTATAACACCATGTCCTGCTGTCCTTTGTCACCTCATGACCCTGTAGGCCTCACTGGATGGTGATATTCAATTATAGCAACAGAAATCATACTAAGTTTCAGAGAGATTACTGGTCAAGGCACACAACTAAAAAGCAACAACTCTGGGACTCAAACCAATTGTCTCCAGTTCTATGCAAAATAGAACCAGTTAGCCATCAAGTAAAACACATAAAAACCAGGCTGAAGTTTCTCTTTATCTGCCAGAGCTGTTTCTCTTTGATGTAAAAGTCACTAAATGAGAGTAGCTTGCTTGCATTTACAGCATCTGTATCAAGGTACCTACATTCAAGTGAACTTCCTGAGCCTTTTCCTCATCTGAACATGGAAGTCAATAACACTATCATCATCATCATCATCATATTCACTATAAAAGAGTTATTCCCATCATTAAAAGGACAAACAGAACAGACATCAAATGCTGTTTCATTCCTTTCCACTCTCCTTTTCCTGTTTCTTAGTAGAAAGGAAAAAAAAGTGAAGATTATTGAAAATCATTTTACTTTGAAGGATTATAGGATTTTCAAATGGTATAAAAACTATAATAGCATATCAAATACTAATAAGATACCAAACCACACCCAACCAAAAAATTTAAGTCTTAGTCAATTACCTTTGATTTTCCACTCTGTGACATGAGCACCTGGTCTTACCACTTATTTAAATGTGAGAAAATTTTGCACCATTCACATCATCATTCCCCAGATCACCAGAGATGATGATGACAGATGCAGTACCCCATGTACTTCCTGAACATTTCCAGAGTTCAGGAACAGCTATTTGTACACTTTCCCACAACTTATAATAACATTTCTTACCAAAATTCTAGTACAAAATGTTTTTCTTTGTAAGTGCAATATTCTGTTGTAGGGAATCAGTAGCACCCTATAATTAGAAACTAGTTAACTTGGTATGGTTGTACATGCCTGTTAATTCCTGTTGCTCAGGAGGCTGAGACAGTAGAATCACGAGTTCAAAGATAGCTTCAGCAAAAAGCGAGGTGCTTAGCAACTCAGTGTGACCCTGTTGCTAAATAAAATACAAAGTAGGGCTGAGGATGTTGCTCAGTGTTCAAGTGGCCTTGAGTTAAATCCCTGGTACCCCACCACCACCACCAAAGGAAAAGATTAATGTTTCCTTTCTGACACATTACCCTAGGAAATGGGAATCTTCATTCCAGAGAATCTACTGTGCAAAATTTACTGAGACATGTCAATTTGCTTGACAAAAGGATTCACCATCATAGTAAGAGATTGAAGGAGACATCAAGAAACTCAAGGAGAGACACTATGGGCATCCAGGGAGTCCGGAAGATGATTCCTATGACTCCCAGCAGAATCCATGGATCAAATACAACCAGTAAACACTCTCATGACTAAAATTATTGCTACAGTGAGAAAAAATTATCCCTCTTGGTAAACATCCCTGGACCACACCAGGGGTCCTCCAGGAGCCCCACAAATAACTCAGACCACCACAACCTGCAGCACTATGCCTTTACTCTGATTGACTGATACTTATGCCAAGGCAGTTGTAAAATATTTGAATATCACTCCTAGGTATCATCAAAACTGCTTCTTAAATAAGAATCTTTCTCCCCCCTAAAATTTTATACACTTTTCCCTTGAGCTATGTGACAGTGTTTTCTACCTAAAAAACACTAGCAGCTGAAAGTAAGATCTAACTCCACGAAATGCATCTCTTCCGTAGATGAGATTTTCACCAAATTATGTATGTTACAATTTAATTTAGAATTCATACACAGCCTGATTAAAGTTCTAAGCTGTGACATTAAATTTTTTAAACTACAGAAATACAGTATTTCCTTGTGGATGGTGCAATGTTACAATATAATTAACCATTCATTTTTTTGGAACCATGTATTACTAATCTATTTACTCATCCCAACTAGGATAACAATTCAACCATAAAAGGTATACAGAGATCATTAATGAAAAAGAAAAATTTTGGTTCTATTCCTGGAAATACTCAAGTTTATTAAACCACACAACAGTGTAGCACTTAGAATGCCCCTAAAAATTATAGAGAAGACCCAAAAAGATGACCATTATTCCTTCTGCTTATCATTAAACTGGATGCATTGGTTAAAAATGGGTACTACCCACTCAGTAAGAGCTTGTCACATGGAAAATAATTAAAATCAACATATAAATTTTTGAAGGAAAATATCTGAATTTGTAGACAGAAATAAAAGTCTTAATTTTCAAGAGAAAATGATTAGGTATTTGCAAATTTACAATTCACTAAAGCCATATCACCGTGATTTCATTACCTAACGTATGTAACAGTGCCATGAAATTTTACTTGACAAACAACAGCTTAGAACATAGCCAAACAGTTAAAGTTATGACAATAAATAATGATCAATAGGAAAGAGCCATGCACAAACAATTGGTCAAAACAGGAAAGTCAGACCTCTGAAGACACAGGAAGACACACAGATGTCCAAGAAGGATGCTTCCATGAGCACAAGAGGCAGCCACACAGATCACATTCCACTTGAATTTCTGTTTTTAAGTTAAAGATCTGATAGGGTGGCTAGGTAAAGCAGAAGGTCAACCCCAAAGGAGTCACAAGTGAAAGCCATTGACTTATCTCTGCAAACACTATTTCCAATACCTGTAAGAGACACCATCTCCTAGCACTTGAGCACATTAAAATACTCCATCCCAAATTGTACTTGCTCCTTCCAAGTTCTCCACCGTGTTAGCCAGGATCTCCTGCAAGGTCTGCAACAAGAGGGACTACTCCAGCCAAAAGCTCTAGATGGACAGGTCCTGGGGCACATTCTGCAAGAAAAGGGGGAGAGTTGTGAATATGTCACCAGTGTCAAGCATCCAGGCCCCATCTACCTTGGTGTCTGTCCTTCAGCTGCTTCACAGAAAGAGTGAAGGTCCTTGCTACCTCTGCACTGGCAGCTGCCCATCACCACAAGTCACTGTCATTACTGCTCTTGTTTCATAGATTATTACACTCAGGGTAACAAGTGCTGCCATGTCTGGAGTGTGTATCCTGACATGCACTGCATTGGAGCTTTGTCTGTAGTGCCTGTGGTTCCCTACGACAGGGACTATTACTACCACCAGAGAAAAAGAAAGCAGAGAAGTTAGGTCCTTTTTCCAAAGTCACACAGACACAAAATATTCAAGCCAGGATAGAAATTTGTACTATCCCATCTCTCATGTATTGGTTTTTAACCCACCGAGCATTCAATTGATTTAAACAATAACATTTAAGGTTGGGCAAGTGGGAGGCAGTGACACTTGTGTAATGTGTCTGCGCATAGAGGTGGGCAGCAGAGACGAGTATCCAGAGGCCACTGTGCCTGCTTCAGAGAAACAGGGATCCGAAGGCAAGGCTGGGGGGAATCTGCATTGGCCATGGCCACCACTGTGGGGAACAAGAACAAGGAGGAGGAGCCAAGACACAAGAGCAAATTAGAACATGGATGTTACATAAATCATTATAAGAGCTGCACACAACTAATGAACATTTCTAAAGCCTTTTCTCATTAAAGTACATCAAGATGGTTGAATCTGTCTCCTTGGATCTTTGGAGTGTCCTCAGTGCTTCTGGAAAAGTCTTGCCTTGCCAGCACAGGTTTTGCAAAGCATGTTTGCTGGGATCGTAAGTTCCCTCAGTTTTTCCAAGTGGAGGACTCTTGTTGGCTCCCATGATGCGCTTCCAGGTAACATCCTGCTGGTCAGGCTTCTGGATGGCATCAATCACAGCCCTTGGAATCCTAGCCAGTGGCGGCAGTGGAACCAATTGAACAAATGCATTAAGGATTCAGGGCAACACTATGGCTAATTGTAGTGCAAAAGATCTGTAGAGATCCCAGTGAGGATGGCAGCCTTGGGTGCAAGGCTGGAGGCCCCAGTGAGGGGTATACCTGTTACCATGTCCTAACACATTATGAAACTATGAATAAAAGGAGCCTAGAGACTTTAAATTCAGCAAATGTGACATCATCATTTTTTGATGACATGTTGTTGAAAACTGGTTCCACAGGGTAAGTCAATGGGATCCATAGCTTTTTCCCAACAAACTTAGTGCAGATTATTAAACCACTGCCTCAGCCCTCAGCCTCAGTACAAAGCACTATATGACTTTGAAGTGAAAGACAAAAAAGCAGCAGATAATGACCAACTTCCATTTGTTAAGGATGATGTTCTGACTGTGATCCGAAGAGTGCATATAAGCTGTGCTGAAGGAATGTTGGCAGAATAAATAGGAATATTTCTAATTTCCTACACTGAGTTTAACTTGGATGCTAAGCAGCTGACAGAATGGGATAAGCCGCCCATACCAGGAGTTGATGCTTAAACATGTACCTCAGCAGCTGCCCAGAGCAGCATTGCCCCAAAGCACTCCTGACACCAAAAAGAACACCAAAATCCCCACTTTTTCACTTCCCTCATCATGGCAAACAAGTCCTTTCATGCATCCCACAACTGCCACTCCATGGAGATCAGTGTTCCTATCCTCATCAGCTCCACCAACCCTCAGCGGCCACAAGGTTCAGAGAACTTTTTGAGCTTTCCTTTAGTGCCCCTTTTCAGATTCATGTGAATACTGCCGTGTTCATTGTGACCCCACACCCAAGCAGCCCAGTGTCAACTGGCCCCTTATTCATTTTCCCATCGGAAGTCCTCTCTCCAGATGCCCATGGAAATATGAATCCTCCCTTTCCAGCACTCCCTTCTCCTGGCTACCACTGTCCTCTCATGTCCATCCTGCCAGGTACTGTACTGCTTCTGCTGGAATGGTATCGTGGCTTGTGGCAAAATCCACTGCTCACAGGTTAGAAGATTGAATATTATGAAGATATTAGTTCTCCCCAAATTTATCTACATATTTGATGCCATCTCATTACAAATTCTCACAGTCAATTTTGTGGAAATGTGTATGTTAATTAAAATTTATAAAAACTAATCCCATCAATAAATAAATGAGGGCTGACTTTAGCAAACCAATGATTCCAGGTATCCAGAGAAGTTTAGGTATCTATGATTTCCTTACCAGCGATTCTTAAGTACTAGAAGAATATTATCCTAATTTAAAAAAAATAAACAAAGAAAAGAAAAGAAAAAAAAATAAAAGAAACTTCCGTCCCTGCTCCAGAATATATAATTTGATTTTCAAGAGTAAGCAGGTTTTTGAACTTTTAAATAGGTCAAAATTTTTTACTACAAGGCTGGCTCTCCATACATATTATACGTAAAATCTATGGGTTTAGATCTGGAGAAAACTTCATATAATATTCTGCAAGCCATTTAAGAAAAGGAGGGTCATGAAGTGTTCATGGTTCCTTTAAAACAATATACATTTTTCCCAAAGTCTACTCCTCTGGCCCCAAATTGTAAGTCGACCATTGAAGTTGAAAATTGCAGACAAAGATGATTTATAATGAAGGTAATCTCAAAAGACTAGAAATTTGTTTACCCATTACATCCCCAAGTCCAGAACCCTTTTATCCATCAGATAAATGTTGGTTGATGAATGAAAACTAGCAAGCCATTGGTTTTCAATATGCCTTCAGGAGAGCCCTAGAAATGAGACTATGCTGCAGTCTTGCAGGAAGTTTCCTTCTACCTATTATTCTCTAAAGTTGACACGAGAACAAATTCCTTAAATTTTAATTGATGGACAGCAGCCAGTGTCTTGTGCTTTGTGTAGTGCCAGTTTCTGAGGCATCAGATTGTATATATGGAAAGAAGAGCCCCCTGGCTAACACAGGAGCAGTAAGAGCTATTTTGTTCCATAAATATTTTTTGGACATGGAATATAATGAAGAATGATGATTTGACTGAAGATGGATTTAGAAGGAGCAGTATATAAATAAGAAAAAGTCTAATAAAAGTGATGAATATCTCACTGCTCTGAATGATTGGAGAAATGAATTCTATTTTAAACCAAAGATAATACTCTGAACAGGCCAAATTTTAGGTTAATATGGATCTATAATTTGCTTCTTTCATGCACTTGTCTTAACACATTTACAGAACACATCTGCTTTGTTGTGTGACCTTCTGGCTGAGTCCTGATGCCTCACATTTCCAGATCTGACATACCTGTAACACCCCGAGATATTGAGGTCAACATGAGGATCCTAAGTCCATGAAAATAAAACTCTTCTTCACATTCTGCAATTAAAAACAAGTTAAAAGAAAGGGATTCTTAACATAGGGTAACTCCTTTTTGAAAAGTCAAGAGGCTGTGATACATGATTTCAATTTTAAACTATCATCTTGATATGTTTAGGGCTTTAATTTATGAAACAATCAGGAAATCTTTATATTTAACTTTAAACACCTGAATATTATAAATCACCTTAGATGAACATTTAAGGGAGAGTTTCAGTGAAACTTCTGAACAACTTGTGACTTTTATTGTACAGCAATGATTTGGAAAAAATGATATGACGTAATCCTAGAGTATAATGTAGGGACACAAAAACAACTGTCAAGAATTAGGCAGACATTACGTTTAATCAATTTTTGCAGACTAAAAGTAATAAGTATTAAATTAATCAACACAGCTTAATTAAAGCTCTATGTGTAACATTTTTTATTAGACTTGTCATTAATCGACCTTTAAATGCTATCACAACTTGAACTCTGGGTTAAATCCAGATAATGAACCACTGGTGCCAAACAAAAAAAGAACAAACACTACTTTAATAGCCCTTTGTTTCCATGGGCCTTTTCCTGTTGTACACAGTGAAGACAAACAAGACTCCCTCCTTCCTCCCCAGGATTATCTACATTGTTGGCAAGATATCATATTGAAAGTTGCTGAAATCACTAAAGCAAAATCCTGAAAAGAGTAAAAGTGCAGTAGCTAAGGCTGGAAATGATAAAAGAATTTTCATTGTCTTCAAAGATTTTTTTTTCAAACTGGTGCTTCTTGCATTTTTTATTTAAATGTCACCATAATATACAGTCATATGCCACCTAATATTTTGGTAAACAAAAGACCACATATACAATAGCATGTACCACATAGCTGAGCATGAAGTAGGCTATGCCATGTAAGTTCCAAGATGTGTGCACAATGATGAAACCACCTAAGATGCTTTTCTCAGCGGTATCCCTGTTGTTAAGGGCATGACTGTATATTTAAGGATGCTCCAGTTTATGGTGGTAACGACTTACCTGAACATGTCTCCCAATTCCTTCAGCATTTCCTTCTTGGCTTTCTTTTTCTCTTTTTTCCTTCTCTTTTCCCATTTTGTTCTTTTTCCTATCAGTATGGTCCCCTTTCTCTTGGTTCCCATTTATTTGTCTCTCCAGAGAGTGCAAAGGCTGATCACTGGCTGTGGATATAGATTCTTTTCCTGATTGTGTACTTTATTCTCTGTCTTCTTCCACTGGATAATAAAATAAAAATAAGAAATGTGGTGAATCACAGCCACAAAAATAAGTAAGCAAAAATGTTTGAGGACTTTAATTTTCCACATTTTCTACAGCAAAATGGTCTTGCTCAACTTGGATGGCAACACTCTTTAATGTTGAGTAGAATTAGAAGGAAATATGTGATGGAGCTGGGGTTGTGGCTCAGTAGTAGAGTGCTCACCTAGCACATGCAGGGTGCTCAGTTCAATCCTCAGCACTACATAAAAATTAAATAAAGGTATTGTGTCCAACTACAACCAAAACAAAACAGCAAATATATATCCTTCTTGCCACCAACATTGCAACTTGCCTTCCCTTCCCCCAGTGACACATCTCAAATCCATGGTCACAAAACTCATAATACTTTTACGTGAAATTCTTCAAATCTTGTAAAGGTCCTTAGAATAAAATGTATACAAACATTATTCTTATACTTGCTGTCAGGGAGAGAATGGCTATGAAATGTAATTTCCATTTTACCCCACGAACTGCATGTCCACAACATTTGTGAGATGTGGTGGTAAGTGATTCACTTGTGTTCAAGTCAAATGCTGAAGAAACAATGTGAAAAATTTACATTCATCCATTGTGGCTCTTTCTCAACAACCTTGCATGTCCCACAGTAACATGGAAATGCATGATGTATACATTTCGTTGCAGTTTTCTGCTGAGGTTAGTTTGCATTCAGAACTGAGCAATACAGGAGATGTAAAATAACCAGCATTCTCTACCCCAAAGCCACTCCTGGCCAAGATCTGCTGAGCACATTCACTCCCTCCCTGGCTAAGGTGTCCATCAGCCATCAGAAGAGTCATGAATAAAAATGTTCTTTGTGTTCTCAGAAGACAGAAGGAAAGGAAGAGTTTATCCTGGAGCTGTTCTGTGGAAGATCTGGAAGGCTTGGAGGGAGCCAAGGCCAGATGAAGAAAGAAGGAAGCCATCCAGCAATAGCACAGAACATGGTAGCCAGATATGGCCCCACCTGGCTGTCTGAGGCTTGTCCACAAATAGCATGGTCCTTTCAGGGACCAGGAAAGTCCCAGCTGTGGAAGACCACAGACATCAATTGCTGATAGATGCAAGGTTGTTTGAGTACCAAAGGGAGCCAAGTGTGACACCTTAGAGGCTTCAGGACCCATTCTGAGGACCCAGGGACACTGGGGGCCTTTGTGAACCCTCATGGGGAAGCAGCCTACTGGGACTTCTGTGTGTTCACAGTGCTTTGCTCCTGCTCCCATCCAAGCTTCTCCCTGTGCCTGCCAATCAGGAGAGAGCCACTGTTAAAGTCAATCCTTATCCTAGATCTGCAGAACATCTGCCTCCAGGGCTGCAGCATGGGCAGTGAGCATGAGCTGCCACCCAGAGTCCACCACGCTGGTATGGGGCCAAGGTGGACTGAGCCAGCACCAAGGCAAACCAGGGAATATAAATCCACTGAGCTGAGGCAGCCCTGCTGGGCCCAGTGTGGATACCTGCTCTACACAGCGCTGCAGCCAGAACCCCCAGGCTCCATGATCCCAGGACCTCAACCTCCTGCTTGACAAAAGTGAGAAAATGGGAGTGGACTGAACCTGAATGTAAATTGAGGCTCAAGCATTGTTACAATAGCATCAGTACTTTTCCAAACCCTGATTAGCATAAGTTTGAACCAACAACACTGACCCAAGTGCTATATAAACCCCTCGCCTAGCACACTTAGATGATAACATGATATTGGGTCTGTTTTTGTCTCTATAGGAGTTCTGATTTTATTTTCACTTCAATTAAATTCTATTCCATTTACTCTTGCCTTCCTTATCTCATTAATTTAATTCTTTGGATGTGTGAGGCAAACCTAGAAAGACATTAGAGGTAAACTGCTAGACCTTATTGCAGCACTGGAGAGCATAGCAGAGGTTCAGAGCTATAACACTGAGAGCTATGATATGCCACTTAATGGTAGTGGAGAAGATTCAGACTTTGCTGGTTGTAACCTTCAAAGCTGACACTTGTAGATGATTTGGATTCCTGGCTGCTGAGCCAAATCAGCCATCCTTCTGTTTCTTGTCAAGATGCAGATATAGAGCTCATGTGGCCTGTGGACCTGAGGAGACTGCTATGTAGCCAAGGAGGTCCTGAGGTAGAACAGGCCAGTGATGAGGTAGATCATGGCAAGCTGTTCTGTCACTCTTCTGAAGCCTGGATTATACATAGGGGAACATTTACCACAGAAGCACACTCTATAGCAGTGCCACAGCTTCAGATACCCACTGAGCATGTGCAGTCAATGACTTCAGTCTCCTGCTTCCCAAAGCAGGGAGCAAAGTAAAGCTAAATGTAAATGGGGTTCAGGACTAACAATTTCATTATTGATTTTCCAAGCCCTACTTAGCATAAGTTTGGACCAATAGCAGTGAACCAAGGGCTCTATAAATCCCTAGACTAGCAAACTTGGCAGAGAAAACTGGCTATCTGTTCCTCTCTAGTGTGGCATGAGTTGTGTTCCTGTAACTCAATGAATTCTACTATTACACTCACTCATCCTGGTTTGAGAATTTCATTCTTTGAATTCATAATAAACAAAAGAAAAGCAACAGCTGCTGGGTTATACTACAACACTGGTGGTCATGGCCTGCCATTAGGAGCTGCAGCACTTCCTGAGTTCAGAGGCCTGCAGCTTGTGTATACCACACCTGGCAGCAGCAGCAGTGAATGAAGTTTCACCTCAAAACCCTGGTTTCCTAGGCATCTCCTCTTTGATTAGCTGCTAACACTTAAAGTGAGCCAGCTTGGCTGCAGTGTTCTGTATCTTCACAGACTGCTCACCAGCACAACTGGTGAATTCAGCTTCTTAAACTCTAGCTGTGTTACTTCTATCATTGTTGCTTGGGTATAGACAAAACTCTAATGATTGTATACCTTATCTGCATGTGGTGTTGAGATTTAAGACAAGTTTCAAGAGGGAGCCCTGGACCAGAATTCAGGGACCTAAAGATATATGCTAGCTTTTGCTGTGTTGACTATTCCACACTGGGTACTTAAAACCCTTGCAAAAATGACAATGGTACCTCCAGCCCCTGGGGATTACTACAAAAAAACACTTTGTGAAGCCCCAGATCCTCCCCACGGATACCCAAACCAGAGCAGAATAGTGCCTTGTGCCAGTAAGCTGAACATCACCTGAACAACCAACCTGGTGGTGTAACTGCAATTTCTGGACAGCATGTGTAGTCGTTTACTTCATCATTTTATTGTTATTTCACTGTATTTTCTTATGCTGAAGTCCATTGATCTACAGGAATGTATTTATCATTTAGAAAAGCATCTTGCTCTGGGAAGGCTGTGTTGGGAGGAATCAAGCTGGAATTCAGAATCACCTCCAGAAGAGGACTGCAGTC
This sequence comes from Marmota monax, assembly GCF_021218885.2. Classification (NCBI taxonomy): domain Eukaryota; kingdom Metazoa; phylum Chordata; class Mammalia; order Rodentia; family Sciuridae; genus Marmota; species Marmota monax. Next base: position 3,955 of record NW_026693024.1, on the reverse strand, counting down.
ACTGCATGAGCATCACATGGGGACATGGCCTCCTTTCTAGCACAGTCATGAGACCAGTTTGAGATGAAATTCCACCACTTCTGTTGGTGGGATGAGTCTGTGCACACTGCAGGCCTCTTCAGCCAAGAAAGCCTATTTCAGTGTTTACTGTGAATCACAGCAGGGGATGCCTGCCCTTGTCAGCTCTGAGGGTCAGAACTGGCCAGGCCATGTCCTCCACTACCACTGAGCAGTGTGTTTCAGTTTTGTGCTAGAGCTCCCTGCCTGGGGAGGGTCTCCAGTATTGCAACAGACTCTTGCAATTCACTACCAACTTATTTCCAGGTTGTTCTCACACAAATCCAAAGAATGTCCCAGAAGATATGTGTCAAAGCAGTAGAATTTATTTAAGTATGAAAAATAGAAACAGAACACTTGCAATGGCAAGAAGGAATCCAACAGCAGGTTTTCAGTCCAAGTGAGCTAGTCTAGGGGATTATCTAGCAATTGGGTCAATGATATTGTTTCAGACTCATGATAATCAGGGTTTGGAAAAGTACTAATGTGATTGTCACCACACTGAAGCCTGAATTTCCATTCAAGTGCACCCCAATCATATTTTTTCACTATTGGTTGGCCAGCAGGAAGTTGAGGTCTTGGGATTGTAGAGGCTGGAGTTCTGGAGGCAGTGCTGTGTGCAGTCAGCATCCACCCTGGGCTAAGCCTGGTCTTGGTGTCTCAGGCCCACACCAATGTGGTGGGCTCCATCTGGCTACTACTTGCCACCCAAACTCCAGGCCCTGTGGGCAGCCATTCCATAGCTCTGGGACAAGGGTTGGTTCCAGTCAGGCATTATGATACAGGAATTTTACTCTAAAGACAACAATGATGAAAACATCAGGAGACTAAGGCACCTTTTTTCGACTCTCCTTCTACTATGAGAGTGGGACTGTTTTCCAAAGGCCATGGAGCTGAACGTCACAGCACTTGGGTTGCATTGCTGACCTATGAAGCCAGCTGTCTCACAGAAAGCCAGACATTAAAGAAACTAAAAAAAAGCAACACTTCATCTTTCTTCATTTAGTCTTGAAAATACATCTATTTTTCATAAAATATTCTAATGTGCAATGAGTTCAAAATAACTTAAAACAAATTAATAAATATTTCTAAAATTTCCCAATCTTTGTTTCACTGCAAATATTGATAGTTATTATCCACTCAAAGGAAATTGTTTGTGGGTCCTTATGATCTTTAAGAATGTGAAAGGATTCTGCAAGACTGGGAGAAGCTGAAGCAGGAGTGTTCCTGGGAAAGATGAACACAGTAAGGTCACTGGGGTCAGGGTCTGTGAGTGGAGGAAGGGCTCACATGGATCTGCAAACTTTTTTCTTAAAAACTAAATCCAGGTACAGAATTTCAGCATTCTGTGAGCTGGGTGGTTGTTATACCATACTTCTGATGTTTTTTAAATAATTCATAATAAAAATAAATTGCCAGGGGATAGGGAGGGCAGCAGAACACAACAGGCACTAGTATTGCTGTATGTATATATGTGGCTGTATAACCAATGTGATCCTGCAATCTGTATATGTGGAAAAATGAGAATTCATACCCCATTTGAATCAAATGTATGATATGTTAAGATCATTGTATTGTCTTGAACAACTAATAAAAAAACAATAAAAAAATAAGTTGCCATGAAAATGTCATTTAGAGTTATGGAAACAATTACCAGAAATACCATCAACAAACATGGTTGAGTTTGGGTGCAGTGTGAGACCAATGTGGGCAAGCAAGGCTGGAAGAGGAGGCCCCGTGGCAGGTGGGCAGGTTCCATTTCACGTGATATTAGATACACCTCCTCTGCACCTCGACAAATTAGAATCTTCAAATAAATCAAGTGAAGAGAAAGGAAGGAAAGGACAAGCACCATGCAGAACATAGAGATGAAGAGAAGGTGTGGAAGGAGGAGGAACTGCACCATGTGTTAGGATGTGGGACTATGGGGGCTCTTTCTTCCCCTTCATTTTTCATCTATTCTGTTATGTGGCTGCATAATTTCATGTATAGCATAAAATTATTTTTAAAATTAGCAATAGATCAAAAAAGACAGATATTTATTTTTCTCCTGGGAAAGACTGGCTACCACATGGTTCTATCTCTCCTGGTTATCTCACATGGATGCCTGGTGGCTGCCAACCTTCTGCTCCTTAGAGACTGTGATCCTAGGTGGATTCTTCATCTCTCCTGGTCTCTTCTTTGGCTAGTTGTCCTCAGCTGGTGCTGCTAACCCCAGGGCCTGCTCTGTCTTGACCTGGTCTTCTTCTCTGTCTCTCTGTGTCCTCTTCTTTATTTAGAAGGTTACTAATCTTTGAATTGGGGCACACCCTAATAATCCTAAATAAATTACATCTGCAAATACCATGAACCTCACATTCTAAAGTTCAAGGTGAACATGAATTGGGGAGTACATCATCCAACACAGTATAAAGACCAAGCAAAATAAATTACTAAAGGCACATGCTCCAAATATAATTCTTACTTCAAATGAAAAAGTACATGGGTTAAACATAGGCTCACTTGATAGAACTCTAAAGCAACAATGCCCCCCACACACACACAAGCTGTTTAACTTTTCCAAAACAACCAAATCAATTCTGATGTGATCTGCGTATCAACCAACCATAAATCAATATAAGTACTGAATACCTTCATGCTTTTACACTGTTCCAGGTATATTCACTTGCAACAGAATCTGAGGCTTCACAAAAAACAAGTTCAACAGAAAATGATCTCATTCACCCTCCAACTGGCAAACAGAAACTTTGTTATATAATGGACAAGACACTAGCACAATATTTGTAGGTATAATTACAAAATATGCTGTAGGTGTACTATTCTCTTTGAAGTCATGTGTATGTCTGTGAGTGTGTGCATGTGAGATGGGTGGGTGGATAGATAGATATTGAGGGATGCTGGACAGGATCAAGGTGGACAGCTGGATGGATGCCCTCAAGACCTGCCATCTCTTCCTGGCACAGCTCCCTTTGAAGTTGGGCTGGGTGCATGTGACTGAGCCCTCATAGTAGATTGGATGGATCATCTACCTCACTTTCAGGCCTGGAGCAAATTCCTCCAGTTTCTCTATATGGTGCAGAACAGATAGCCATGAACCACAGGTGGCTTCATTGCCAACTTGAATCAGCATGAATCCCTGGGTCAGCATGGGTGGAGAGACCACAGAGTCACTGAACTCGCAACCAGGATGGGAGTGAGGAACAGCCATGCTTGTCCATTTCATGGATCCTTTAAGAGACTGTCCTTGCTATAGTTTGGGTATTGACAGATCTTCCAAGGCCCATTTACTGAGGCTTTGTCCACTGGGTGGTGTTATGGGGATGAAGTGGAACCTTTGAGAGGTGGGCCTAGTGGTAGGTCCTGAGGCCTCTGAGGTGTGTCCTTGAGGAGGAGTGTGGGACCCTAGCTGATCCCTCCTCCCCTTTTACTTCCTGGCTGATGACAGGAGCAGTTCTGCTCTGCCACACCCTCCCACAATGATGGGCCACCCCACCACAGGCCCAAAGCCACAGCACAAAACCATTGTGGACTGGCATCTCTAGAAATGTGGGCCCAAAGAAACCCTTTCTCTTCATAAGCTGATTAGCTCACATATTTGTTACAGTGAAGGAAAGTGGACTAACACAATTATCAACTTTCTAGACTCTGAAGCAGTCATGCACGCCCTCCTCTTTGCTCTTATAGCCCAGCCTCCACAGTGCCCCATTGCAGCAGGCCTGTGCCTGTGCATGGCGTGTTTTCCATATAGACAGAGCCCTTTCATGAGGCTGGATCCTCTGCCTTATTTGTTGTTATTGCCCAGCCCCAGGCATAATGAGCACATGACTTTCTTATTTGTCTTCCTGGATGAAAGAGAAAAAAATGGTCAAAATGTCATTTATAAGCCAATTTTCAAGAA